>NC_057845.1:21075000-22325000 GCF_910594005.1 Cervus elaphus | reverse complement strand
CTATAACCTTGCAAAAAAAAAAAAAGAGAAGCCCTATTTTTAAACTGAACTTCATATATATTTCTAAAATTTTTTGTGTTTTTTTTTTTTTGTAATACTGTATTTTTAAGAGTCTAACCTCTACTCTAGATTTTTAATCTTTGTTTTTCAGTATGTGATATAAATTTTGGACATTTAAGAATCCAATATTCAGTTCCCATTTTTATTCAGGATGTGTTGATTACTCTGTCCCAATCTTGACTCTCCGTTTTCTACCTCAGAACACCTCTATTTCCTCCTTTCCCCTTCTCTTCCCAATCCAATTCTGTGACTCTTTGTGGGTGTCTGGGCTATGGAGAACACTTTGGGAACAGACAACTGTGTAGATCTGTCTCTCTCCTCTTGAGTCCCCCTTTTTCTCCTCCTGCTCATCTCTATCTCCCTCCTCCCTCTCCTCTTCTTCATGTAACTCTGTGAACCTCTCTGGGTGTCCCTAATGGCGGAGAATCTTTTTGCCATTAACCTAGAAGTTTTATTATCAGTGCTGTATAGTTGGAGAAGTCCTGAGACTACTGGAAGAATAAAACTGAAATCCAGAGGCAGGAGACTTAAGCCCAAAACCTAAGAACACCAGAAAACTTCTGACTACGTGGAACTTTAAGTAATAAGAGACCATCCAAAAGCCTCCATACCTACACTGAAACCAACCACCACCCAAGAGCCAGTAAGTTTCAGAGCAAGACATACCACGCAAATTCTCCAGCAACGCAGGAACATAGACCTGAACGTCAACATACAGGCTGCCCAAAGTCACACCTAACACATAGACCCATCTCAAAACTCATTACTGGGCACTCCATTGCACTCCAGAGAGAAGAAATCTAGTTCCACGCACCAGAACACCGAAGCAAGCTTCCCTAACCAGGAAACCTTGACAAGCCAATCATCCAACCCCACCCACTGGGTGAAACCTCCACAATAAAAAGGAACTACAGACCTCCAGAATACAGAAAGCCCACTCCAGACACAGCAATCTAAACAAGATGAAAAGGCAGAGAAATACCCAACAGGTAAAGGAACATGAAAAATGCCCATCAAGTCAAACAAAAGAGGAGGAGATAGGGAAACTACCTGAAAAAAAATTTAGAATAAAGATAATAAAAATGATCCAAAATCTTGAAAACAAAATGGAGCTACAGATAAATAGCCTGGAGACAAAGATTGAGAAGATGCAAGAAATGTTTAATAAAGACCTAGAAGAAATAAAAAAGAGTCAATTAAAAATGAATAATGCAATGAATGAGATCAAAAACACTCTGGAGGGAACCAAGAGTAGAATAACAGAGAAAGAAGATAGGATAAGTGAGGTAGAGAATAAAATGGTGGAAATAAATGAAGCAGAGAGGAAAAAAGAATCAAAAGAAATGAGGACAACCTCAGGGACCTCTGGGACAATGTGAAATGCCCCAACATTCGAGTCATGGGAGTCCCAGAAGAAGAAGACAAAAAGAAAGGCCATGAGAAAATACTCGAGGAGATAATAGCTGAAAACTTCCCTAAAATGGGGAAGGAAATAGCCACCCAAGTCCAAGAAACCCAGAGAGTCCCAAACAGGATAAACCCAAGGTGAAACACCCCAAGACACATATTAATCAAGTTGACAAAGATCAAACACAAAGAACAAATATTAAAAGCAGCAAGGGAGAAACAACAAATAACTCACAAAGGGATTCCCATAAGGATAAAAGCTGATCTATCAGTAGAAACGCTCCAGGCCAGAAGGGAATGGCAGCACATACTTAAAGTAATGAAAGAGAATAAACTACAACCTAGATTACTGTATCCAGCAAGGATCTCATTCAGATATGAAGGAGAATTCAAAAGCTTTACAGACAAGCAAAAGCTGAGAGAATTCAGCACCACCAAACCAGCTCTTCAACAAATGCTAAAGGATCTTCTCTAGACAGGAAACACAGAAAGGTTGTATAAACATGAACCCAAAACAACAAAGTAAATGGCAACGGGACCATACCTATCAATAATTACCTTAAATGTAAATGGGTTGAATGCCCCAACCAAAAGACAAAGACTGGCTGAATGGATAAAAAAACAAGACCCCTATATATGCTGTCTACAAGAGACCCACCTCAAAACAAGGGACACATACAGACTAGAAGTGAAGGGCTAGAAAAAAACATTTCACGCAAACAGAGAACAAAAGAAAGCAGGAGTCACAATACTCATATCAGATAAATTAGACTTTAAAATAAAGGCTGTGAAAAAAGACAAAGAAGGACACTACATAATGATCAAAGGATCAATCCAAGAAGATATAACAATTATAAATATATATGCACCCAACATAGGAGCACCACAATATGTAAGGCAAACACTAACAAGTATGAAAGAGGAAATTAATAGTAACACAATAATAGTGGGAGACTCTAATACCCCACTCACAACTATGGATAGATCAACTAAACAGAAAATTAACAAGGAAACACAAACTTTAAGTGACACAATGGACCAGCTAGACCTAATTGATATCTATAAGACATTTCACCCCAAAACAATCAACTTCATCTTTTTCTCAAGTGCACATGGAACCTTCTCCAGAATTGATCACATCCTGGGCCATAAATCTAGTCTTGGTAAATTCAAAAAAATTGAAATCATTCCAGTCATCTTTTCTGACCACAGTGCAGTAAGATTAGATCTCAATTACAGTAAAAAAAATTATTAAAAATTCAAACATATGGAGGCTAAATAACACACTTCTGAATAACCAACAAATCATAGAAGAAATCAAAAAAGAAATCAAAATATGCATAGAAATGAATGAAAATGAAACACAACAACCCAAAACCTATGGGACACTGTAAAAGCAGTGCTAAGGGGAAGGTTCATAGCATTACAGGCTTACCTCAAGAAACAAGAAAAAAGCCAAATAACCTAACTCTACACCTAAAGCAACTAGAGAAGGAAGAAATGAAGAACTCCAGGGTTAGTAGAAGGAAGAAATCTTAAAAATCAGGGCAGAAATAAATGCAAAAGAAACTAAAGAGACCATAGCAAAAATCAACAAAGTTAAAAGCTGGTTTTTTGAAAAAATAAACAAAATTGACAAACCACTAGCAGGACTCATTAAGAAACTAAGGGAGAAGAACCAAATTAACAAAATTAGAAATGAAAATGGAGAGATCACAACAGACAACACTGAAAAACAAAGGATCATAAGAGACTACTACCAGCAGCTCTATGCCAATAAAATGGACAACTTGGAAGAAATGGACAACTTCTTAGAAAAGTATAACTTTCCAAAACTGAACCAGGAAGAAATAGAAGATCTTAACAGACCCATCACAAGCAAGGAAATCAAAACTGTAATCAGAAATCTTCCAGCAAACAAAAGCCCAGGACCAGATGGCTTCACAGCTGAATTCTACCAAAAACTTAGAGAAGAGCTAACACCTATCTTACTCAAACTCTTCCAGAAAGTTGCAGAAGAAGGTAAACTTCCAAACTCATTCTATGAGGCCACCATCACCCTAATTCCAAAACCAGACAAAGATGCCACAAAAAAAGAAAACTACAGGCCAATATCACTGATGAACATAGATGCAAAAATCCTTAACAAAATTCTAGCAAACAGAATCCAACAACATATTAAAAAAATCATACACCATGACCAAGTGGGCTTTATCCCAGGAATGCAAGGATTCTTTAATATCTGCAAATCAATCAATGTAATACACCACATTAACAGATTGAAAGATAAAAACCATATGATTATCTCAATAGATGCAGAGAAAGCCTTTGACAAAATTCAACACTCATTTATGATTAAAACTCTCCAGAAAGCAGGAATAGAAGGAACATACCTGAACATAATAAAAGCTATGTATGACAAACCCACAGGAAGCATTACCCTCAATGGTGAAAAATTGAAAGCATTTCCCCTGAAATCAGGAACAAGACAAGGGTGCCCACTCTCACCACTACTATTCAACGTAGTTTTGGAAGTTTTGGCCACAGCAATCAGAGCAGAAAAAGAAGTAAAACGAATCCAGATAGGAAAAGAAGAAGTGAAACTCTCGCTGTTTGCAGATGACATGATCCTCTACATAGAAAACCCTAAAGACTCTACCAGAAAATTACTAGAGCTAATCAACGAATATCATAAAGTTGCAGGATATAAAATTAACACACATAAATCCCTTGCATTCCTATACACTAATAATGAGAAAACAGAAAGAGAAATTAAGGAAACAATACCATTCACCATTACAACAAAAAGAATAAAATACTTAGGAGTACATCCACCTAAAGAAACAAAAGACCTATACATAGAAAACTATAAAACACTGATGAAAGAAATCAAAGAGGACACAAACAGATGGAGAAACGTACCGTGTTCATGGATTGGAAGAATCAATATTGTCAAAATGGCTATAATACCCAAAGCAATCTATAGATTCAATGCAATCCCTATCAAGCTACCAACGGTATTTTTCACAGAACTAGAAAAAATAATTTCACAATTTGTATGGAAATACAAAAAACCTCGAATAGCCAAAGCAATCTTGAGAAAGAAGAATGGAACTGGAGGAATCAACCTGCCTGACTTCAGACTCTACTACAAAGCCACAGTCATCAAGACAGTATGGTACTGGCACAAAGACAGAAATATAGATCAATGGAACAGAATAGAAAGCCCAGAGATAAATCCATGAACCTATGGACACCTTATCTTCGACAAAGGAGGCAAGGATATACAATGTAAACAAGACAACCTCTTTAACAAGTGGTGTTGGGAAGACTCATCAACCACTTGTAAAAGAATGAAACTAGAACACCTTCTAACACCATACACAAAAATAAAGTCAAAATGGGTTGAAGATCTAAATGTAAGACCAGAAATTATAAAACTCCTAGAGGAGAACTTAGGCAAAACACTCTCCAACATAAATCACAGCAGGATCCTCTATGACCCACCTCCCAGAATATTGGAAATAAAAGCAAAAATAAACAAATGGGACCTAATGAAGCTTAAAAGTTTTTGCACAACAAAGGAAACTATAAGCAAGGTGAAAAGACAGCCCTCAGATTGGGAGAAAATAATAGCAAATGAAGAAACAGACAAAGGATTAATCTCAAAAATATACAAGCAACTCCTGCAGCTCAATTCCAGAAAAATAAATGACCCAATCAAAAAATGGGCCAAAGAACTAAACAGACATTTCTCCAAAGAAGACATACAGATGGCTAACAAACACATGAAAAGATGCTCCACATCACTCATTATCAGAGAAATGTAAATCAAAACCACAATGAGGTACCATTACACGCCAGTCAGGATGGCTGCTATCCAAAAGTCTACAAGCAATAAATGCTGGAGAGGGTGTGGAGAAAAGGGAACCCTCTTACACTGTTGGTGGGAATGCAAACTAGTACAGCCACTATGGAGAACAGTGTGAAGATTTCTTAAAAAACCGGAAATAGAACTGCCATATGACCAGCAATCCCACTTCTGGGCATACACACCGAGGAAACCAGATCTGAAAGAGACACGTGCACCCCAATGTTCATCACAGCACTGTTTATAATAGCTAGGACACAGAAGCAACCTAGATGCCCATCAGCAGATGAATGGATAAGGAAGCTGTGGTACATATACACCATGGAATATTACTCAGCCATTAAAAAGAATTCATTTGAATCAGTTCTAATGAGGTGGATGAAACTGGAGCCCATTATACAGAGTGAAGTAAGCCAGAAAGATAAAGCACATTACAGCATACTAACACATATATATGGAATTTAGAAAGATGGTAATGATAACCCTATATGCAAAACAGAAAAAGAGACACAGATGTACAGAACAGACTTTTGGACTCTGTGGGAGAAGGTGAGGGTGGGATGTTTCGAGAGAACAGCATCGAAACTTGTATATTATCTATGGTGAAACAGATCACCAGTCCAGGTTGGATGCATGAGACAAGTGCTCGGGCCTGGTGCATTGGGAAGACCCAGAGGAATCGGGTATAGAGGGAGGTGGGAGGGGGGATCGGGATGGGGAATACATGTAACTTCATGGCTGATTCATGTCAAGGTATGACAAAACCCACTTCAATATTGTAAAGTAATTAGCCTCCAACTAATAAAAAGAAATGGAAAAAAAAAAAAAAAGAAGAAGGGGAAAGGTTTTACACCATTAGTCACATCTGTAGCAGGGAAATCTATTGTTAGTTACCGGGCAATTCCAAATGTACACAGTATCTTGGGCAGTATTTCAGAAATTACCAGAAACCCATTATTAGAATGGCACTTTTGTGTTATTTTTTTTAAATTGATAAATAAACAAATTCATAGAAATATAAAATAAATAAATAAAATAAAATAAAAGGAGAGAGACTATTACTCATTGAAGATCAAGAAACTAGTTAGTTGTAGAAACAAAACACAAACCCAGGGGTTTTTGTGGATTTTTAAAAGCCCCATTTATTCCAAAAGTTGTGTAATTTCTAATTTTTACCTATGGTTTCAAATTTGTCTTCAAATATAGAAAACACAGGAGCAGTTAAGCAGGAAGTTTTTACAATATGGGAGCTGTAAATAGCTTTCTCGTCTAAGATAGAGTAAATTTATCTTAGCATCAACACATTTTGAAAAGAAGCCATCATCATTATACAAGGGAGTCCCAGAAGGGAGCCAAAACAAAACCTTTGAAAATAGAATCACATGAACCTTTCATTTCATATCCTCTGGGAAAGTAAATGAAGCATCTCTATCCCACATGGTAATGCTCCCTGCTGACCGTCCATCTTTGGGAAGGGTCATGCTGCATTCCTGGAATGTTTGAGGTCATTTGGAAAGATTGGTTACATTCCCATCCACACCCATCATTAGGGAAAATAGTGTTCAAATTCAGCCAGCTGATGATTATAAACTAACTCTTTATATCAGAGCTCTCATCCATTCTTGAACTTACAAAATAGTCTTCAAAGTTACTTTATAGTGATAACCTGTTACTGATTTCTAAGGAAATTCGTCTCATTTTATTATTAACAATGGTTATTTATTATTTGTTAATCTCACAATATCCAGGTAAAATAATTTTAGAGATTATTTGACTCTAAGACTTAAGAGTGAGGCATTTTACCTCTAATCTGAGGGGGAAAGATGACTTCAATATGGACATAAGGCACTGCAAAAACACACACTTCCATAAGGCTGTAAGTAGGTTGGCTCATGGGCCCCCCTGGTAGCTCAGACGGTAAAGAATCCGCCTGCAGTGTGGAAGACCTGGGTCGATCCCTGGGTTGGGAAGATTACCTGGAGGGAGGCATGGCAATCCTACTCCAATACTCTTTCCTGGAGATGCCCCATGGACAAAGTAGCCTGGTGGACTACAGTCCATGGGGTCGCAAAAAGTCAGACACGATTGAGTGAGGAAGCACGTGGCACACAGGTTGGCTCATACGCATCTTTCTGGCTTGTTGGGATTCACGTTTGAGAAATCGAGAGAACCCCTTCCATGTACCTTGTTAACTGAGGATAGTAATTAGGGATAGATATCACATTCTAGCCGTTAACTCCTTAAACGTATAATTCCAAATAAATGGACATGATTAGGAACTTGGAGGGCCAATACAGAAGAGGAAAAAGAATCCTCCTCTACCCTCTTAGGTTCTGCCCTGAGCCTGAAAATTAACTGGAAACCAGATAGAGTAACAGGAGAAAAGCATACTATTTATATATATATATACATACTTTTGTGTGCACCCAGGAGCCATCATAGGAAAAAAGTGAGGATTCAAAAGAGCAATTAGGACTGAGAGTTTATAAACTTTTTAACAAAAATTCATAAATTTGTGGAGAAATGACGAGACAGAGAAGACAAGCTTTTAGAGGTAGTAAATTGTGGGGAAGTTACTAGAAAGTATATAGGGGAAATTAATAGAAGGTTGTGGTTATTTTAGTAGGTTTATTTGTACAGACTTATTTAGGAATTGATTCCCAGCTGCAGTTGGTAAAAATATTCTTCTCTTACTGATAAGGTGCCTTTCTTATGGGAAATATGCGCTTTCTATACCTATTGTTTCTTAAGTGCTTTAAGCTCAAAATAATTAATAGGCCAAGAAGGATGTTTTGAGCTGACATATCCTGAACACCACCATCGTTAGCAGTAAAGGAAATATGTACTCTTAGTTCTATGAACCTCATGAAATATAACATCTGAATGAATTATGTTAAGAGTCCGTTTAATTCATGCTCTCCAACAAGTAACACAGAAACCAGTAAAAGAAAAGCTGGGTTTAATAAGGTCTCATTTGTTTATTTTTTATTTTATTTTCATTACTCCAGGAAGCATATCAAAAAGATCTTGCCTCATTTTTTTGTCAGGAAGTGTTCTACTTATGTTTTCTGAGTTTTATTGTACCTGGACTTACATCGAAGTCTTTAATAAATGTAAAAAGTGATCACTCAGTTTTGTCAGACTCATTGCGACCCCAAGGACTCTAGCCCACCAGGCTCCTCCGCCCATGGAATTGTCCAGGCAAGAATATTGGAGTGGGTTGCCATTCGCTTCTTCAGGGAATCTTCCTGACCAGGGATCAAACCTGGTTCTCCTGCATTGCAGGCAGATTCTTTAGCATCTGAGCGACCAGGGAAGCTGATAAATTAATAAATGTAGGGCACAATAAATGTAATGTGCTTGAATCATCCCGAAACCATCCCCCACCCCCACCTACCGCCTCACACACACATACTCCTGGGTCAATGGAAATATTGTCTTTCAGGAAACTGGTCTCTGGTGCCCAGAATCTTGAGGACTGCTGCTCTAAGGAACTGTACTTCATATAGAAAATTAAGCACAACTGGAGAAATGAATATGGTAAATACTGTAATTAGTATGGTTGGGGTGTTGTATCAATTCTAACAAGCAGGAATGGGAAAGACACTTGCAGACAGACTCCGGTACACTGAACTCTTCTTGCAGCTCAGTTCCAAACTGAGACCACAATGTGAACTTTGAGTAGTTGACACTATATCATCTGTTAAGAGATCAAAGCACGTAATTTGCTACATAACAAATGCAAAGTTATTTTTTACCCAGGGCATACTTTTAGAAATGCCAGTAATTCATTTTAAGGAAAAGAAGTTCCATAGGCAGATAAGACATTTGAATATTTAATAGAATATGATTAGGAGACATTATGAAATAAATTGTTCAGAGGTTATGCTATACAACACTGAAAAAATACAGCCAAGAAAATGGCTAGAGTCAGAGGCTGCTTCCCTGACACTTGATTCAGATACAGATGTTTTTAAATTAATGACCTAAAAAAAAATAAATAAAAATAAAAAATAAAATCAATGACCTCAAATATGAAGGAAGCCTGAAGTTAAAAATTAAGATAATTGTCTTGTCTGGTTATTGATTCATATAAACATTACTGGGAATTATCCCCTTGATCATCTTTTAACGGAGCAGTTTACCAACAGGAATTGGGTTAAAGAAGTCAGAAAATTGTTTTCAGAGAAGAATAAATATCCCCACCCCTTGTACCTCAATTTTCTTTCATAATAGAGATCTATCAACAAAATAGGAATGACCTTTTCACATGCTGTTCTCCCAAGTCTGTAAGCCTTCACTCAGTCCCATTAAAGTTGGTGTGAAGAAGCATCCACATGACCATATGGAGCAAAGGACAGGCCATGGCCTACCATCTGTCCATCAGAAATGGGTTGGGAGGTTATCATCACTGATCAGGCATGTCTTGGCACTAAGAGCAGAGATTGGTCATCTGCTGAATAAAACAGTTTATGTTGGATGCAGGAAGTCATTTTCACACAATGTATAATAAATCATCTACAGGGGACCATTTTGAATAGAAATTGCCACATCTTGGTCATGTAGCACTTATTACAGACTCTGCAGGGATTGTCATTAAATCACTGATGTGTTTAACTTCATCTTAGGGTTTCGAAGCTCATTTCTGTCTTTTCCTACCGGTCCTGGAGCCTTTCTATTTTGATGAGAGAAAAAGCTTTATATAAATTAACCAAACTCAAAGACATCTCATGTGTATTCTAGATGGTAATACAGTAAATGACTTTAATGGTCTGTGTATCAAATTTCACTGCCTCTTCCCCCTGCTTTCCCATATCCACTTTGACATCATTAATAAGTTTTTGCTGGCTTCCAAAAGGGTTTGAGCTTCCCTTAGGTCCAGATGAAGGAACAGGGCGTAGAGGAAGAGCCTTTATCTGTGAATTTGCTCTTCTGGGTTGAATAACCAAAACTCTCTCTATGTGTGTCTTTGGAAAAAAGATATTCCAATTATAAAGGAGAATCTGAACAGAGTTATGTTCTTTGGTTGCATGCACACTAAGTCGCTTCGGTTATATCCAACTCTTTGTGATCCTATGAACAGTAGCCTGCCAGGCTTCTCTGTTCATGAGATTCTCCAGGCAAGAATACTGAAGTGGGTTTCCATGCCCTCCTCCAGGGGATCTTCCCAACCCAGGGATTGAACTCATGTCTCCTGTGTCTCCTGCATTGGTAGGCGGGTTCTTTACCACTAACACCACTTGGGAAGTTCTTGCTTTCTGGTTAGGAGACCTTATTTGCAAGAGCACTTTATAAGACTCAGGTGAGCGCCTTCAGGTTTAACGAGTCAAGTGGACACTGTCATAGTGGATATTACCCTAAATTTTATGCAAATGTTGGTGTAATTTTAGAGATTCTTATTATTTGTGGGAACAGAAAAAAAGTTGATTGACCCCACCATATAATAGGTAGTCAGGCTTTGTATGTCTCCAAATAACACTGAGAGGCATTATGTGAACAAATAGAGAGACTTGTGTATCTAAAATAGTATCAGATAAACTAGGTTACAGATTACTAAAAGAAAAAAAAAAAGAAGAAGAAGAAAGCAGTAGCGCCATGATAATCTATTCTTCTCAGTGTGTTCCTCATGCCTTTTTAGACAAAACCCACTTTCCTATTTATTTTTTGGACACCAATATATGACATAATATATAATAGTAGCTTCTATTTTTCAAATGCCTACTGAGTACCAAATGCTAAGTTGTCTTATTTTACTTTTAGCTCACTTTGGCAAAGATAACCATATTATTCATATTTTACAGGTTAGAAATCTAAAAATCAGAGATGTTAAAAGACGTACTTAGGCCCTCAGAAGTGATAGGGATTAGAGATGGGCTATGAACACAAGTCTAAATCCAGATCCTTTGTTTCTCCCCCTTTACTTGACTTTCTTCCATATTATATTTCCAGTTATGCAATGCAAACTAATGTAAGTACTAATGTCAATACTTTTGAAATATGTAATTTATTTCAACATACACATATTAGTCATGTTTTTCTCAGCTAGTTTTAGCTTTACTGTTTGTATACATATAAATGAAAAGTGTTTTTCCCACTCACCTCTCACCCCGTTACCCACTCTGTTTCCACGGACACACTGAGGCAAAGCCTGATGTTGGTAAGTAAAGTCAAATATTTAAGCAAGAACTTCTATAATTAGTTCCCATTTATTCATCTTGTGACATTTTCTTGAGCCTCAAGACAGTACTGCCCTTTCCAAAGGAAATATCAAGCTTTCATACTACAAGCTTGATATGTAATCACACATAGTGCATTTGATGTTTTGGAAAAAATACTTGTATGGTCTTCTTTCTATGCCACTGGTAGCACTGATAAGTAGTTTCTGTAGTTAACAGCGTCAAATGAAATATTTCAGACAGGCGCAAACACAAACACACAATCATCTATATGGAATGGCCATGATAACCCTGGGAACTATCATCTGATATGTTTTCAAGGGAAAACTTCAGACTAAAATCTTCAGATAGTTTTTCCACCTTTCCCATTCCCATGACTCTATGGCAAATTTTCAGTTAATATTCTGTACATGGGATTAAAATTAATCAAAACAAGAAGATAAATGGAGATAACACAAGTTTCCTAGACAGCAGATTTCTTTAGTAGTGATTTATTGAATATTTTTTAACATGTCCAATCTTGACGAAAATATTGGAACTGCAAATATAATTTAAAAAGACCTATAAAACTAAATCATTCATATTTTGAATGACCTGGAAAGGGTTAAATAACTGATGGTATATTTACTTGTTGGAATAGTTTGCAAATGCTAAAACTGAGAACTTCAAAGACATGAAATTATGAGGAACTGTATATTAAAGTTGAAGGGAAAATAAAGTATTTGTATATACACTAAAATTACTGATTTTTTTTAAACAGTCCTACACTGGAAAACTGATCTTTGACAAGGCAGACAAGAATACACAAAGGAAAAAGATAGACTCCAACAAATGGTGCTAAAAAAAACTGGATATCCGAATGCAGCAGAATGAAATTAGATCCTTACTTACACCATATACAAAAGTAAACTGAAAATGGGTTAAAAACTTAAATAGAAAAGCTAACTAAAAATCCTAAAAGAATACATAAGAGAAAGATCATTGACACTGGTCTTGGTAATTATTTTGATGAAAGAAATTTATATTTTAAGGAAGGAGAAAAAAAAAACTAAACATAAAAAATCTCTTTCTGTGTGTCTGTTTGGGCCTCCTCCATCCCTCATTAATGTGCAATGAGCATCTTCAGTTCAATTCAGTTTGCTCAATATTGTCTGATTCTTTGCAACCCCATAGACTGCAGCACGCCAGGCTTCCCTGTCTATCACCAACTCCCAGAGCTTGCTCAAACTCTTGTCCATCAAGTCAGTGATGCCATCCGACCATCTCATCCTCTGTCCAGAGCTCCTCAAAGATGGGAAGGCCTGCTCCATTATAAAGATCAATTTTTTCTCTTTCTTCTGATTCTAGTAGTAAAAGTTCTTTAATGAATAAGTGTTCTTTGACAGCTGTGTAGGGGGTCATGGTGACTTGTTTCTCTCTTTGCAAGTGCTTAGCTGGACTGTGCATCTTTAACAAACTTTGTATAAAATATCAGTATGTTGTTTTGATATGCAATCCTTTGTTTTACGTTCTAACAGATGAAACAGTTCTTGGAAATTTCTGTCTGTCTCCCAAGATAAAACCCTCAGTTTCACTAAAACAAAATTCCTGTTTTTCTTCTTAACTTCATTGTTCATTGAACTTTCATCAACAATTTCTTGGAAATTACATAAAAAGCACAGGAAACAAAAGCAAAAATAGATAAACAGGACTACATCAAATTAAAAATCTTCTGTACAGCAGAAGAAACAATTAACAAAATGAAAAAGCAACCTATGGAATAGGAGAAAATACTTGCAAACTCATATCTGACAAGGAGTTAATATCCAAAATATATAAGGCATGCCTGCAACTCAATAGTAAAACCAAAATGAAAATGGAACATATAATTTGATTTTTAAAAATGGTCAAAGAACTTGAATAGATATTCCTCCAAAGAAGCTATATGATGTTGGATGATGACCAAAAGTCTCTGAAAGGTCCTTAACATCTCTAATTATCAGGGAAATACAAATCAAAATGGCAGTGTAATATCATCTCACAACATGTTAGGATAGCTACTATAAAAAAAAAATAAGTGCTATCAAAGATGTGGAGAAATTGGAATTCTTTTACACTGTTGGAAGGGATGTAAAAATGATGCACTCACTATGGAAAACAGTATGGAGATTCCTCAAAAAATTAAAATGAAACTGCCATTATCATTCAGCAATTTCACTTCTGGATATACAGACAGAAGAACTGAAATTGGAGTCTTAAAGAGATACCCACACTCCTATGTTCCCTGCAGCATTAGTCAAATAGTCAGGATATGAAAACAAACTAAATGTTTATCAACAGATGAATAGACAAAGAAAATGTGCTATATACATGAAATGGAATATTACTCAGTCTTAAAAAAGGAAGAAAATCCTGAAAAGACCATGGATGCACCTAGAGAACATTATGCTAAATGAAATAAACCAGTCACAGAAGGACAAACACTGCATATTTCATTTGTAATAAATACCTAAAATAATCAAAACATTAGAACGGTCGTTTCCAGGAGCTGGGGGATGGAGAAATGGGGAATTGTTGTTTTAACAGGCATAAACTTTCAGTTACACAAGATAATTAAGTTCTAGAGATCTGCTATACAATGTAGTGTTTATAGTTTAAATACTGTATCATACACTTAAAAATTTGCAAAAAGGGCAAAACTCATGTTGAATTCCCTTGCCACAATTAAAAAGAGAGAGAGAAAGAGAAAAAGAGAGCTCCCCTTTTTATGAGAAGAGGAGCTACAGGAACAAATTTATTTCTGTAAGTAGATCATTGTTGTAGATGTACAGAGGAAGACCTGGATTAGGAGAGAAAGTGGAGGAAGGGAGGGCAGAAGGAGAGCTGGAAAATGGTTCTGGAGCAACATGATAAAGTGGAGAGGCAGTAATTGTGGGAAAGGGCCAAATTAGGCTTCTCAGTTAAATTAATCCCCAACTCTATGATCTGAGATAAGCTTCTTTACTTCTATTTTTTCACCTGTAGACTATGAGACCTTCTTCAAAATATCATTGTGAAAATTAATACTTGAGAAAGTACTTTACAAGTTGTTAGACCTCATAAAAATACAAGATTTGAATAGTTGCATTGGTATTAGTTATAAGAATATTAGTCTCATTCTTTTGCACCATCCTAATAAGGCATGTATTTTGAAAACATTTATCAAAGGCAGTCAAGGAAAACAGATGAGAATTTCGGCTTATAATAAATTTTTTGGGAAAGGAAATGGGCATAGCAGTCATATGGCTGCATTTTATAATGTAAGACTTTAGTACGGCCCTAAAATCAGATTTGAAGTTAATATATTTTCTTTAAAAATATGCTGTTAAAAAAGAATCACACAACCTACTTTTGTGATATTGGAAAATCACCAAATAAAACGTTTATTTCAAAAATGTATATTTTATCTGGCTAACCCTAGTGTTAATACAGCTTGAATGTGTGCATTCTTTCCATCTTTTCCCAAGACTACTTTTTTTAGTCGAAATTTCTTCTTAATAACCTTTAGAATTAAAGAAAGGAAATATACCCTTTCCTTTTCTTTGCAAGAGCATTTTTCCCCATCTTGAATAACATTTGGGCTCAATTTTTTAAAAATGCTTAGACTAAATTCCTTTGGATATAATGTTAAATACAAGTAAAATTAAGAATACTTTATAGCTATAGCAAAAGTACAATTACACAATCAAACAATTTTTTCCAGGTTAAGTACAGCCAAACAAAACATCTAAAATACTTAAATTAATAATGACAGATGATATCGGTTTAATAGAAAGATGACAACTTAAATCTAGTCTTAGATTTGATCTTTCTGTAGTTTTACATATACCCTACAAATGTAAGATCTATTTATATATGCATAGTATATCACTCCAGTGCTCTTGCCTGGAGAATCCCAGGGATGGGGGAGCCTGGTGGGCTGCCGTCTATGGGGTCTCACAGACTCGGACACGACTGAAGCAACTTAGCAGCAGCAGCAGCAGTATAAGAAGCAGAACAGCTTCAACACTTTATCTGTTTAAAATAATGATCATTTACCCAACAAACAATCTTCAAGTGCCAATCTAACACATGAATAATGAACAAAGTTATTTTTACTTAAAATTCAGGTTAGCACTGTCGTTTGTTGAAACTGACATTAAATATTTTCTATTTTATTGATTGCTAGCATTGAAAACAGCAAATTTCTTCACCGCATACTTAGTGCCCACTTATTGTAGCTGATTTATTACAGGTTGGTATCAGAAATATTTGCATAAAGCAGCCATTTGCCGTGTGATTGAGGCATAGATGTAACCACTGACTCAGGACTTGTCTATTTCAAGTGATTTTAAAACTTTACACAGTGATACAGCCTCCATTTTCTGAACACACAATCATACCCTAATACAGTCTTGGGCATTCATGCAATCACATTATAAGGTGGATATTTGGATGAAGCAAAATTGATGGGAAAAAATTAGGCACCTGAATATACTTTTTGGTGACCTCAATCTGAGATACTGTTTGTGCTTATTTGTGAGAAAAATATATATTGTCCTAAACTCTAGCTTGCTTTTACTATAGGATTAAAATTATGGCTAAGACAATAGAAAAAGAGAGTGATTGAACTAAAATTCCTTAGAAAAAGAAAACAATTGACCTAGACTTACTAGAGGAAGAGATAATAATAGCTGGTGAGTGAAAAATATGCAATTTAGGTAAATATGAGAAAACTAATTGGTTGGTCTGTTGCTAGTTTATGGAGTTGAGGTAGGAAAGAAATTGTAATGATGTCAATGGAGAGGTTAAGAAAGTCTACACATGTATATTTTGCTAACTCTCCTTGTTTGTTCAGAGCTAAACAGGTTGTTGAGGAAAATATATAAGAAAGAATACCAAAAAATGCTTTTTATCACCCCTGAGGGAATAAGTCAACCCCTGGGAATTATGTCATAATTGACACAGAATAATTCAGGGTATGGAGACATGTTCCCTTTAGAATACATCCCAATATAAACTTAAGTTGCTAGGTCTTCAGGAAAGCTGTATTTTTGTACTGCCACAAACATGATAGCAGCACACCACCATTAATCACCATATGTTTACCAACTCAGTCCTTTGAGAAATAGCTCAGTAATAGCGGCCACTCTTTATAACCACCTCTAATCCAAGCAACTATACTAACTGGGAAAATGGAATGATCCAGAGAATGAACTAGGTGGGTCCCTTATGCCACATATTTGTTTTTGAATCACTTAACTGTCAACATAAAATTATCATCTTGGAGTTGTGCATTTTTCCTGGTGACTAAGTCACTCACTCAAGGTCTGAAGTATATGATAGCTACTTTTTTATATTTTGGCTATTTTTAGGACCTCATGTCTTGGATTTTTTAAAGAAATCGATGTAAAAAATGTCAGCTTTCATGTCTGAGGTGATTATTTTCTCAGTATGCTTTTCAATTTCACTTGCAATTTTTTGAATAATGATTTTTGGTAATAGTATCTTCCTTTTGTGTTAGAAATCCATTCCAACCCAGATATCTGAAAATTAATTATTGAAACTTCATTAAAATTTTCTTTCTTAGTTTTAAATCTAGTCCATCTGAACTTTCAGTTGTGTGAAGTGCAGATGCACATCCTGTTTTCACATCTTCTTCTTCCATCTTGGAACTTATTTGACCTCTAACTTCTCTGTTTTTCGACAAGAGCTCACAGCTGGCGCCTGGCTTATTTCAGCTGATAGTGATATCAACCCTTTGAGCTTTAGTTTTCAACAGGGAGTGTTGGAAAACCAAAATCCTTTCAAAGTCCTGAGTATGTTTTTTAAAGAATTCATTTAAAATACTAAAAAAAACAAAAAAAAAAAGTTAAATGTCTTCATATAATTGTACTGAAGCGCTATCTAGAAATTCTGAAGACTTACTAACTAGTCCTCAGCCAACTTGTAAACAAGCTGTTTTTTTTCCCTCATATGTACTCTTCCTAAAAAATATACCTTTTTTAAAACTTTTACGTGTAATATGTTAGGATTTGGAGCCCACTCATAGTCTTAACTCTGATTTAGACAATGTCAAACCTTAGGTATTTACAGTGAGAAATTTTATTTTGGGGGGCTCCAAAACACTGCAGATGTTGATTGCAGCCATGAAATTGAAAGATGTTTGCTCCTTGGAAGAAAAACTATGACCAAACTAGACAGCTTTAAAAAGCAGAGACATTTTTTTGCCAACAAAAGTCCACCTAGTCAAAGTTATGGTTTTTCCCATAGTCATGCATGGATGTGAGAGTTGGACTACAAAGAAAACAGTGCTGAAGAATTGATACTTTTGAACTGTGGTGTTGAAGAAGACTTGAGAATCCCTTAGACTTCAAGGAGATCCAACCAGTCCATCCTAAAGGAAATCAGTCCTAAATATTTATTGGAAGGAAGGACTGATGATGAAACTGAAACTCCAGTAATTTTGGCCACCTGATGCGAAGAACTGACTCATTGGAAAACACCCTAATACTGGCAAAGATTGAAGGCAGGAGGAGAAGGGGACGACAGAGGATGAGATTGTTGGATGGCATCAGTGACTCGACGGACATGAGTTTGAGTAAGCTCTGGGAGTTGGTGAAGGACAGGGAAGCCTGGTGTGCTGCAGTCCATGGTTGAAACTGTTCAGCTTTATCCATTAGAGCAGGTATTTGATTAAATCTGGGAGGACCTTTGAAACGTTAAAGTGTTAATCGGTCATGTCCGACTCTTTGCAACCCATGGACTGTAGACCCCCAGGCTCCTCTGTCCATGGGATTCTCCAGGCAAGAGTACTGGAAAAGGTTGCCATGCCCTCCTCCAGGGGATCTTCCTGACCAGGGACTGAACCCGGGTCTCCTGCATCGCAGGCAGATTCTTTACCTTTTGAGTCACCAGAGGAGGCCCATTACCTAAATATAATTAAAGCACAGTGCAATGGACTCAGACTATCATGAGGTCTTTGAAACTGTCTCTTTATTGAAATATAGTTGATTTGTAATATTAGTTTGAAGTGTATAGCATAGTAATTCAGTATTTTCATAAATTATATTCCATTAAAAATTATTACAAAATGATGGCTATAATTCCCTGTGCTGTATAATATATCCTTGTTGCTTGTCTATTTTATACAGAGCAGTTTGTATTTCTCAATCCTACATATGTACATTGTCCCTCACCCCTTTCCTCTCTCCACTGGTAATCACTAGGTTACTTTCTATGTCTGTGAGTCTGTTTCTGTTTTGATATATACATTTATTTTATTTTTCAGATTCTACATATAAGTAATATCATACAGTATTTTTCTTTCTCTGTCTGACTTATTTCACTTAGCATATTATCTAGGTCTAGGTTGCTGAAAATGACAAAATTTCATTCTTTTTAGGGCTGAGTAATATTCCATGGGTGTGTGTGTGTGTGTGTGTGTATATATATATATATATATATATATATATATATGTATATATGTATCCATTGTATATATGTGTATACATATATATCACACCTTCTTTATCCATTCATCTGCTGATGGACGCTGGGCTGCTTCCATATCTTGGCTATGGTAAATAGTGCTGCTGTGAACAATAGGTATGTGTATCTTTTTCAATTACTACTTTTTTTCAGATATATACACAAAAATGAAATTTCAGGATCATATGGTGGTTCTATTTTTAGTTTTTTGAGGAACCTCCACACTATTTTTGAAATTGCCTCTTTTCCTGAAAATCTGGAATCCCTAAAGTCAGAGTAGACTTCTGAACACTTCAGCACCTCTCCTGTATTTAAACAACACATGACTAGAAAGTAAAGTAACTATAAAAGAAATGGTTTGGAATACTGTCCAGCCCTAGAGGTAAATTTTGGAGAATTCAGATATAGTACATCCAAGAAGCAGGAATAATGGCAACTAAAAAAAAATCTGTTTCATAATCTTTTTAGACATAATTTGGATTTAAAATAAAGTAGTCATTTTATTTGAAAATGCAAGTGGAATCAAGCCAAAAAAAAGACAAATAAGAAAAACTGCTTATAATCAGGTGAAACTGTGTACCAATCCTGCAGAATGCATGAATGACAGAGAATACAATCAAACTCGGCTCTTACTTTAATCTGGTCTATGTGGAAAACTCTGTCCTGAGTATAACTGATCATAGCCATGGCCAGTTCAACTGAAAATCATTCTGTTAAGATCAATATTTGATCAAGAAAATAAAAAATAGATAAAGTGGATTGCATCAAAATTTAAAATTTTTGTACATTAAAGGACACTATCAAAAGAATGAAGAAACAACCCATAGAATGGGAGAGAACATTTGCAAATTACACATCTGATAAGGGATTAATATTCAGACTATATAAAGAAAACAACAAACCAAGCAACCCAATTTAAAAAATGGGCAAAGGACTTAAATCTATGTTTCTCAAAAAAATAAAAAAATCTCTCAACGAACACATAAAAAGATGTGTATATGTGCTCAGTCATTTAGCCATGTCCAACTCTTTGCAATCCCATGGACTGTAGTCTGCAGGATCCTCTATCCATGGAATTTTCCAGGCAAGAATACTGACACAGGTTGCCATTTCCTACTCCAGGGGATCTTCCCAACCCAGGGATTGAACCCACATCTCTTATGTCTCCTGCATTGGCAGGCATGTTCTTTACCACTGCACCACCTGGGAAGCCAATGTTGAACATCAATAATTATCAGGGAAATGCAAATCAAAACCATAATGTTACACCATTCACTTAGGAGAATTATTATAAAATTTAAAAGGGGGGGAGACAACAGAAAATAACAAATGTTGGAAAAGATGTGAGGAAATTTGGAACCCTTGTGCATTACCAGGGTGACATAGAAGGAGGCAGACATTGTGGGAAATAGTATGGTGGTTCCTCAAAAAATTAACTATAGAATTACTGTAAATTGTGTAATACCATAATAAGAAATACTGTAAATTCTTCTGGTAAACTTCATTTCTTGGTATATGTACACCCAAAAGGAAAGCAGGAACTTGAACGGTTATTTGTATACCCACCTTGATAGTAGTGTTATTCACAACCACCAAAATGTGAAAGCAACATAAATGCCTACGGACAGATAAATGAACAGACAAAATGTGGTATATAATACAAGGGAATATTATTCAACCTTAAAAAGGAGAAAGTTCTGACACATGTTACAACATGGATGACCCATGAAGACATTATGTTAAGTGAAATAAGCCAGTCACAAAAGAATAAATACTGTATGATACCCCAAATATGAGGTACCTGAATAGTTAAGCTCATAGAGACAGAAAGTAGAATGGTGGATGCCAGGGCCAAGCAGGAGGGATGAATGGGGAGTTATTTTTTAATAGGTACAAAATTTCAGTTTCATAAGATGAAAAAAGTTTTTGAGATAATGGTGGTGATGGTTCACAAAAACGTGAATATAATATACTAAACCATAGAGTTAAAAATGTTTAAAATGAGAGTTTCCCTGGTGGCTCAGTGGTAAAGAATCTGCCAGCAAATGCAGGACACACAAGTTCAATCCCAGGTCTGGGAAGATCCCATATGCTGCAGAACAACTAAGCCCATGCCCCACAACTGCTAAGCCCATGCCCCACACCTGCTGAGCCCAGGTACCAAAACTACTAAAGCCCATGTCCTCTGCACCAAGAGAATCCACTGCATCTCTTGCAAACCACAGCTAGAGAACTGACCCCATGAGCTGCAAGTAGAGAAAAGCTCACACAGCCAGGAAGACTCAGCACAGCCAGAAATAAATAAATAAAATGGCTAAAATGGTAAACTTTATGTTGTGCATCTTTTACAG
This sequence comes from Cervus elaphus, assembly GCF_910594005.1. NCBI lineage: Eukaryota > Metazoa > Chordata > Mammalia > Artiodactyla > Cervidae > Cervus > Cervus elaphus. The sequence continues at coordinate 22,303,647 of NC_057845.1, read as the reverse complement.
CAATTTAAAAATAAATAATTAAAAATGATATGAATACTGGCAACAAAGTTTGGACTTTTTAAAATGACTGGAATTCCATGATAGTGGTTCTTGATGTTTTGTCTAGAGAACTCCTTAGCATATTCTTGTTTTGTAAAATGAGATAGTGATATTTGTGCCATTTCTGCCTCTTCTAAATTTTATATTTTGCATTTTTGATTCCTCAGGAATTATAATTTACTAAAATCTTCCATGTGAGAAGGTATCTTTGAGCAGATTTGCACTTCACCATCTACAGATGGCTTATTATGAAAACTATTTTAGTCTTTAAAATGTTTATTTCTATCTCAAAAATTTTCTGGCAATGCAGGAATTTCACCAAATGGTAAAAAGCCTATGACCTGTTGCAAAAAACTTTGTGCCATGCTCTATGCGATGATTTTCTTCCTAACTACTCATAGATTTAAACATTTTTATTAAAATCACATTTTATTTGTTACAGATATTGAAATCAAGCAAGCATCAAAGGTGATACGCAAATATTTAGGTATTGGTAAGAGCAAAACTAGAAAACACATACTCATCCCTGTCCATTTTCTACTAATAGTCACAATATTGGTTACTAATAGTTTCTACTTACAGTGAAAGTGAAGTCGCTCTGTCGTGTCCGACTCTTTGCGACCCCATGGACTGTAGCCTGCCAGGCTCCTCCATCCATGGGATTCTCCAGACAAGAATACTGGAGTGAGTTGCCATTCTCTTCTCCCGGGATCTTCCCTTCCCAGGGATCGAACCCGGGTCACCCACATTGCGGCAGACGCTTTACCGTCTGAGCCACCAGGGAAGTCAGTAGCAACATATATTGGCTACTTTCTTATACAAGTACACGCAAAGCGCTGAATCTGTACCATTTAGTGTTTTTTTTCTCGTGTACAGTAGTTTATCAAGTCAGATTATGAGTATTTCATTTTAATGTATGCATTTTGTGATGATATCTATAGATTTTGAAGAAAATTCCTTCTGTGTTTTAAAACCATCTTTTGACTTCCCTGGTGGTCCAGTGGTTAAGACTTCATACTTCCAATGCAGGAGGAGCAGGTTCAAGCTTGTCAGTGAACTAATATTCCACATACCACAAGATGTGGACAAAAAGTGTAAACATTTAAAAAAAGCAAAGCTATTCTTATTTCTAGGTGGCCAAATAAGATCAATTTAGCATCTTACTCTTGAGAGGGAATTCATGAATATGATGCTTCTGGTAATAGAAACTTTTTCTATCACTTTACTCAAAAAAAAAAAAAAAGAAAGAAAGAAAGAAAGTCTCTTGACATCTCAGTTTGAAAGTCTCCAGAGCTCTGTGCATGTATGAGGAGACAAATGTCCTACTACAAAGAAGCCCTAGATGAGAGATACTTAAAAAGATCTGGGAACCTGTATTAGATGTTCAAGCTAAGAAGTCCAGGAAGAGGGTGAGTAATCATAGATATCTTCATCACTTTTGTCTGGAGGTTTCTCCTTTCTTACTTCTCTGAGCAATGGGTCTTTGGCTAATTACTGCTGCTGTCTAACACCCTTCATTATCCTTTGATTTCAGAATGTTCTATAGTTACCTTTAGTGTATCAGGTCTAGTATAGTACTGGAAATACACACTCTCCACTGTGACTTTTAGAATCTATGCAATCCTAGCTTAGCAATGATACCACATTTTTAGGAGGATGTGAAGACTCTGCAGTGTTCAAGATACTCAGACTTAGAGTGTCTTGATGCACGTGGAAGTTTTCAGACGCTGATGGTGACGTGTAGTTCACACAGCAAGAATTCAGGAAATCATCAAATGCGATTCTCAAAGTTAAATACCAATATCAGCTTTTTCATTTCCTCTGAGAATAACTACTTATGGGACACGGGTTACTTAAGTGACCAGAGGAGGAACAACCCAGAAGGGATTCAGTAAAGAATTTGCATGTTAGGAAAGTTCTCAGTCTAGTTAAGGTTCATAAAACTCACTTCTTTGATATGGACTTAAAGTATAGCATCCTGTGTTGCCATGACACTGACGTGCCTCATGGGATCAATAATCTCTGAAGCTCAGATTGGTCTTTGTTTTCACAGTAATGTCGTGACTACCACAGAGAGAAGACAATGATACTGATAACATTTATTAAATTATGTATGAATAAGAAGGAATTGCTTTAGAAATGTACTTCTTTTAATGTTTTATATGGTAAGTTTTTGGCAAAATGTCCTAGTAAGTGTCATTACCCATGTATTGGATGTCTTAATTCAGAATTACATGGGCCTTTTAAAATTCCTTAAGCCCAATTTCATGCTCTGCATGGATATGTCTTCTAAAGCATCCTTTACAGATATAATGGAAACTCCACTCAGAAACCTACAAAGATACAGAATGTAGCCTTCCATGAAAACACATTATAAGTAAGTAAAATTATAGCCATTGTTTTCAGACACATTTTATTGTTATACTTATCTAAGAATCCATCTTAACTAAAATTTCTAAGCTTACAAGAAGTACTCCTTTCTTCTGAAGGAGGATTTCTATATGATGATACTATGTCTTAAAAAAGTAAGAAAGGAAATGGAGGGGGGAAAGATGGGAAAATCTATTTCTTTACTTGCTTCCCTTTTTTTCTCCACAGATTTGCCACCAAAAGCTTAGCAAACACTTCCAGCAATTAAAATAAACCTAATAAACATTTTCTAACAGTTTATTTGAAATATAACTTATACACCAAAAAATTCACCCTTTTAATTATATAATCCTGTACTTTTAATATTTTGACCAAGTGGTGTGATGATTACCACAATCCAGTTTAAGAATTGGGACAATTTATTGTCCCAGCATAAAAGATTTTTTAGGTTATATTGGTTTTTGTAGTTTTTCTTTATGTATATATATGGATTCCCTGGTAGCTCAGTTGGTAAAGAATCCACCAGCAATGCAGGAGACCCTGGTTCGATTCCTGGGTTGGGAAGATATTGGCTAAGTTCCTCATGTTGGACAATACATCATGCAGCCTACCTTATATCCAGTAGTTTGTACCTCCTACTTCCCCATCTCTGTATTGTCCTTTCCCTTCCACTGATAACCATTAGTTTGTTGTCTTTATCTGTGAGTCTGCTTCTTTTTTGTTATGTTTACTAGTTTGCTATATTTTTTAGATTCCATGTATGTGGTATTATACAGTATTTGTCTTTCTATGTCTGACTTATCTAACTTAGCATAATGACCTCCAGGTTCATCCATGTTGCTGAAAATGGCAGAATTTCATTCTTATGGCTGAGTGGTCTTCCATTGTGTGTATATATATATGTGTGTGTATATATATATATACACACACATGAGAGGAGCTACTCCATGTTCAAGGTCAGAAGGGGCGGCCATGAGGAGATACTCCTTGTCCAAGGTAAGAAGCAGCAGCTGCACTTTGCTGGAGCAGCCGTGAAGAGATACCCCACGTCCAAGGAAGGAGAAACCCAAGTAAGACGGTAGACGTTGCAAGAGGGCATCAGAGGGCAGACACACTAAAACCATAATCACAGAAAACTAGCCAATCTGATCACAAGACCACAGTCATGTCTAACTCAGTGAAACTAGGCCATGCTGTGTGGGGCCACCCAAGACGGTGGGGTTACAGTGGAGAGGTCAGACAGAATGTGGTCCACTGGAGAAGGGAATGGCAAACCACTTCAGGATTCTTGCCTTGAGAACCCCATGAACAATATGGAAAGGCAAAATGATAGGATACTGAAAGAGGAACTCCCCAGGTCGGTAGGTGCCCAATATGCTACTGGAGATCAGTGGAGAAATAACTCCAGAAAGAATGAAGGGATGGATCCAAAGCAAAAACAATACACAGTTGTGGATGGGACTGGTGATAGAAACAAGGTCCGATGCTGTAAAGAGCAATATTGCATAGGAACCTGGAATGTTAGGTCCACGAATCAAGGCAAATTGGATGCGGTCAAACAGGAGATGGCAAGAGTGAATGTTGACATTCTAGGAATCAGCGAACTAAGATGGACTGGAATGGGTGAATTTAACTCAGATGAGCATTATATCTACTAATGTGGGCAGGAATCCCTTAGAAGAAATGGAATAGCCATCATGGTCAACAAAAGAGTCCTAAATGCAGTACTTGGATGCAATCTCAAAAAAGACAGAATGATCTCTGTTCATTTCCAAGGCAAACCATTCAACATCACAGTAATCCAAACCTATGCCCCAACCAGTAACACTGAAGAATCTGAAGTTGAACGGTTCTATGAAGACCTACAAGACCTATTAGAACTAACACCCAAAAAGGATGTCCTTTTCATTATAGGGGACTGGAATGCAAAAGTAGGACGTCAAGAAACACCTGGAGTAACAGGCAAATTTGGCCTTGGAGTACCAAGCAGGACAAAGGCTAATAGAGTTTTGCCAAGAGAATGCACTGGTCACAGCAAACACTCTCTTCCAACAACACAAGAGAAGACTCTACACATGGACATCACCAGATGGTCAACACCGAAATCAGATTGATTATATTCTTTGCAGCTAAAGATGGAGAAACTCTATACAGTCAGCAAAAACAAGACTGGGAGCTGACTGTGGCTCAGATCATGAGCTCCTTATTGCCAAAAATTCAGACTTAAATTGAAGAAAGCAAGGAAAATCACTAGACCATTCAGGTATGACCTAAATCAAATCCCTTATGACTATACAGTGGAAGTGAGAAATAGATTTAAGGGACTAGATCTGATAGACAGAGTGCCTGATGAACTGTGGACGGAGGTTCATGACATTGTACAGGAGACAGGGATCAAGACCATCCCCATGGAAAAGAAATGCAAAAAGGCAAAATGGTTGTCTGAGGAGGTCTTACAAATAGCTGTGAAAAGAAGAGAAGAGAAAAGCAAAGGAGAAAAGGAAAGATATTCCCATTTGAATGCAGAGTTCCAAAGAATAGCCAGGAGAGATAAGAAAGCCTTCCTCAGTGATCAATGCAAAGAAATAGAGGAAAACAACAGAATGGGAAAGACTAGAGATGTCTTCAAGAAAATTAGAGATACCAACGGAACATTTCACGCAAAGATGGGTTTGATAAAGGACAGAAATGGTATGGACAAAACAGAAGCAGAAGATATTAAAAAGAGGTGATAAGAATACACAGAACTGTACAAAAAAAGATCTTCATTACCCAGATAATCACGATGGTTTGATCACTCACCTGGAGCCAGATATCCTGGAATGTGAAGTTAGGTGGGCCTTAGAAAGAGCCACTATGAACAAAGCTAGTGGGGGTGGTGGAATTCCAGTTGAGCTATTTCAAATCCTAAAAGATGATGCTGTGAAAGTGCTGCACTGAATATGCCAGCAAATTTGTAAAACTCAGCAGTGGCCACAGGATTGCAAAAGGTTGGTTTTCATTCCAATTCCAAAGAAAGGCAATGCCAAAGAATGCTCAAACTACCGCACAATTGCATTCATCTCACACGCTAGTAAAGTAATGCTCAAAATTCTCCAAGCCAGGCTTTAGCAATACGTGAACCGTGAACTTCCAGTAGTTCAGGCTGGTTTTAGAAAAGGCAGAGGAACCAGAGATCAAATTGCCAACATCCACCAGATCATTGAAAAAGCAACAGAGTTCCAGAAAAACATCTATTTCTGCTTTACTGACCATGCCAAAGCCTTTGGCTGTGTGGATCACAATAAACTGTGGAAAATTCTGAAAGAGATGGGAATACCAGACCACCTGACCTGTCTCTTGAGAAACCTGTATGCAGGTCAGGAAGCAACAGTTAGAACTGGACATGGAACAACAGACTGGTTCCAAACAAGAAAAGGAGTACATCAAGGCTGTATATTGCCACCCTGATTATTTAGCTTCTATGCAGAGTACATCATGAGAAATGCTGGGCTGGAAGAAGCACAAGCTGGAATCAAGAATTCCGGGAGAAATATCAATAACTTCAAATATGCAGATGACACCACCCTTATGGCAGAAAGTGAAGAGGAACTAAAAAGCCTCTTGATGAAAGAGGAGAGTGAAAAAGTTGGCTTAAAGCTTAACATTCAGAAAACTCAGATCATGGCATCTGGTCGCATCACTTCATGGGAAATAGATGGGGAACAGTGGAAACGTTCCACTGTGTCAGACTTTATTTTTCTGGGCTCTAAAATCACTGTAGATGGTGATTGCAGACATGAAATTAAAAGACACTTACTCATTGGAAGGAAAGTTATGACAAACCTAGATAGCATATTAAAAAGCAGAGACAATCCTTCGCCAGCAAAGGTCCATCCCGTCAAGGCTATGGTTTTTCCAGTGGTCATGTATGGATGTGAGAATTGGACTGTGAAGAAAGCTGAGCGCCAAAAAATTGATGCTGTTGAACTGTGGTGTTGGAGAAGACCCTTGAGAGTCTCTTGGACTGCAAGGAGATCCAACCAGTCCACCCTAAAAATCAGTCCTAGGTGTTCATTGGAAGGACTGATGCTGAGGTTGAAACCAATACTCTGGCCACCTCATGCAAAGAGTTGACTCACTGGAAAAGACCCTGATGCTGGGAGGGATTGGGGGCAGGAGGAGAAGGGGACGACAGAGGATGAGATGGCTGGATGGCATCACTGACTCAATGGACATGAGTTTGAGTAAACTCCGGGAGTTGGTGATGGACAGGGAGGCCTGGCGTGCTGCAATTCATGAGGTTGCAAAGAGTCGGACATGACTGAGTGAATGAACTAACTAACTAATATGTATATATACATATATGAATGGTGCTGGTGGTGGTTTAGTCACTAAATCTGTCTGACTCTTGTGACTCCGTGGACTGTAGCCTGCCAGGCTCCCCTGTCCATGGGATTCTCCAGGCAAGAATACTGGAGTGAGTTGCCATTCCCTTCTCCAGGGGATCTTCCCAACCCAGGTAATGAACCCAGGTCCTGTATGACAGGCAGATTCTTTACCAACTGAGCTATGAGGGAAGCCCTACATATATGAATATGTATATATACACACATATACATATGAAAAGTGAAAACATTTGTTGCTCAGTCATGTTTGGCTCTTTGTGATTCCATGGACTGTAGCCTGCCAGGCTCCTCTGTCCATGGGATTCTCCAGGCAAGAACACTGGAATGGGATTCCAGTATTCTTGCCTGGAGAATCCCTCATTGAATCACAAAGAGTCAAACATCCTTATCCATTCAGCTGTTGATGGACACTAAGGTTGCTTCCAGATCTTGGCAATTGTAAATAATGCTGCTATAAACATTGGGATACATGTATATTTTCAAATTAATGTTTTTTATTTTCTTGGTTATATACCCAGAAGTAGAATTGTTGAGTCATATGAAACTCCAATACTTTGGCCACCTGATGCAAAGAGCTAACTCATTTGAAAAGACCCTGATGCTAGAAAAGGTTGAAGGCAGGAGGAGAAGGGGATGACAGAGGATGAGATGGTTGAATGGCATCACCGAGTCAATGGACATGGGACTGAACTGAGCTGACTGATGGTGGTTCTAGTTTTAGTTTTTTGAGAAATCTCCCTACTGTTTTCCACAGTGGCCACACCGATTTACACTCCCAACAACAGTGTAAAAGGGTTCCCTTTCTCCACATCCTTGCCAACTATTATTTGTGTTCTTTTTGATAATAAACATTCTGCCAGTTGTGAGGTGATATCAAGTCGTGGTTTTGATTTGCATTTCCCCAATGTCTAGCAATGTTGAGTATCTTTCCATGTGCCTTTGGCCATTTCTCATTGGAAAAAATGTCTGTTCAGTTCTCACACTCATTTTTTAACCAGGTTGTTTGTTTTGATGTTGAGTTGTATGAGGTGTTTATATATGTTGGATATTAATCCCTTATCATGAATTTGAGCAAACTTCAGATGACAGTGAAGGACAGGGAAGCCTGATGTGCTGCAGTCCATGGAGTCACAGAGTCGTACATGACTTGGCGACTAAACAGCAACAGCAAATCCCTTATTAGTCATTTTATCTGCAATTATTTTTCTCCCATTCAGTAGATTGTCTTCGTTTTGTCAATGATTTCCTTTACTGTACAGAAGTTTTAAGTTCAATTGGGTCCCATTGTTTATTTTTGTTTTTATTTCTTTACTTTAGGAAATGGAACCTGGATTTCTGGGTAAATATAAGAGGCATTTTTACTGATTTGACAATGACTGTGTTAAATCTAAAATGAGAGGAAAAAAATAGGTGAAAATTTAGACAGTTGGCAAGAGGTAATAAAAACTCTTTTATTTGTTGTCTTTAAAAATATGAATATTTCTGGGAAGAAACCTCAAATCTTAGTTTTCAGAAAAGGAAATTCTGGAAAGTAAAGTGTGCCAAACACTAAATGCTACCATTCAAATTTTTTTAAGCAATAACAGACTGTATCTCTTAGGCAAATTTCTACCTCAGATTAGAAAGACATAGTTAGAGATCATTTTTGAAGTATTTGTACTACTTTAAGAAGAAAACAAAGTTACTCAGATTTAATCATACCTTCTGGCTCTGTCGATGCTTGAAATATGTTATCACGTGATTACACAGTAATGGAGTTTCCTATTCATATAGAAAATGTTCTCTGTAGTTCCATGCAAATGATTAAAGACCAGATAGATGCTATATTATAGTATGTAAATACAAAAAAAAAGTGTGTTCATTTTATGTTTGTAAGTCCTATACAATTCTAACTAATTGGTGTGTTTTATTTTAAATTTTCCTCTACATGAGTTGGAAGAAAGTTCAGTGGCCAAATATTTGGGAGGATTAGTCATTATTCTTTATTAGTTCATTTCTGCACTGGAATAAGCTGTCTTTAACCATTTTCTTCTGAACACGACTTAAGGTGCTCACCAAATCAACAATAAAATTGCTTTTTAACCATTATATCACTCTAATTTTCAGATATTACAGAATTTTTCTGCTCTTTCTATGCTGCTTCCCCTCCAAAAATCACACTTTTTAAAATAATTTTTAAAGCATATTTTATAACTCTTTAAAAATATTTGAAACTATTTTTAAATAAAAATTGCTGGTTCAGTCCTACCTATTGAAACAGAATCTCTAGGTTTCACATGTTGAGAATCTAAACTTTTAATAAGCATCCCAAGTGTTTTTTGTTTTTTTTTTAAGTTGTCTCATTCCTTTCTGAGAGAGAGAGAATCTGAGAAACACTGGGAAAATACAGTAAAGCAGAACCGGGGAAGCAACTTGTTCAGAATTGTGAGCTATGGTGTTTCAGGACAAATTCATTGGGATGAAAGTATCGTGAAGGCAGGTACCTTCTCTGCCTTGTTCTCCACCCTTTTCACAAAAATTTTATTTTATATTGTAGTATAGTTGATTAATAATGTCATGTTAGTTTCAGGTGTACATCATAGTAATTCTGTTAAACATATACACATATATATTCTTTTACAAATTTCTTTCCCATATGGTTATTACAGAATATTGAGCAGAATTCCCTGCCCTGTACAGTAGGTCCTTGTTGGATAGTTGTTTTAAATATAGCAGAGCGTGTGTGTCAACCCCAAACTCCCACTCTTTGCCACAATTACTACCACACCATATGCACACAAATGTTTGTTAAAGAAAGAATTTTCTTTATGAGCAGATCTCAAGTTGAACTTGAAGTCACTTCAGAAAAAAGTAGGTTTGTAGACAAAGGAATCCAGAATGAAATAAATAGTTTGCATGACTATTTTAACAAAGACCTCTGATTATTTTGGAGTCAAGAAAATTCTAGACATTTTGGTGAAAAGTTTTCCTGATGGCTCAGTAATAAAGAATCTACCTTACGACTCCTGCCAATACAGCAGATTCAGGTTCTGTCCCTGGGTCGGGAAGATCCCCTAGGGAAGAAAATGACTACCCACTCCAGTATTCTTGTCTGGGAAATTCCGTGGACAGAGGAGCCCGGCGGGCTACAGCCCATGGTTCACGAAGAGTTGGACATGACTTAGCGACTAAACAACACCACCACCCCGATTGGAGTTACCTTTCTGGAGAACCATTAAATCAAAAGAAAATGAACAGAGATTGAATAGCACAGCAGAAGGCTTTCCTACACCCTGAAATACTCATTTGACATATTTTCTAGAATATTTAATAGAATGATGGAAAGCTAACCTGAAATTCAGCACTTCGCCTTTGTTGCATGTAAGCTGGAATTATACCTGTTGACTCTTAGTCGCTTGGGGGCACACTCCACTCTGGAGAAGAACGAAGAGAAGATGGAAGAAACAGAACAGCTGACTCTTCAGTTCAATTGACTGGAATTCTTTCTCAACTTTTGCGTTCACTGGAAAATGTTATCTTAATCTCAACTGACAAGAATGTTCTTAAAACGAAACTCAGAGGTAGAAGGCTAGAGGAATGCTTCAGAGCCATCCAAGAAGAACAAATTGAATAGGATCTGCACAGAAATTACATTTAGCAACTGAAATTTGCTACCCACAATTTTAGATACTACATGGAAAGACAAATTGTTCCTTTCTATTTTGGGGTGAAGATTATAATAGATCATCATAGTGGCTTTTCACATTAAATAATGTTTTTCCATTTCTGTAAAAAAATGCCTAATGTCAAAAAGGAAGGAAAATCACTTAGGCACACTAGTACCTGCTCAGTCACTCAGTCGTGTCCAACTCTTCACGACCTCATGGACTGTAGCCCTCCAGGCTCCTCTGCCCATGCGATTCTCCAGGCAAGCATCGTGGGGTGGGTTTCCATTTCCTTCACTAGGGGATCTTCCTGACCCAGGGACTGAATCTGTATCTCATGCATTGGCAGGTGGAGTCTTTATTACTGAGCCACCAGGGAATCCAGTCACACGATGGGAAAAAATAAATCTATGTAGTGGCAATAATTCATGTATTTTTCTATCCAAGGGTTTCTAAGCACTTATTGTATACCTAGTTTTGGTCTAAGCAAAGAGATAGTTATCATAAGGATCCCTACAGAGAATCTCTTTAACTTTTGGTGTCACTTGCAAATGAAGAACAAGGATAAGGGAAGACCTCTCAGAAGAGTATTGTCTACTTGTAAGTAGGCAGTATGGAAATTTTAGAAATTGAATTTTGAAACATTTTAAAAAAGCATAATAAAAGTGTTTCTCTACGTAAATTATGTAATATTACTATTGCAATCTCTGTGTGCCCTAAGTATATATAATTCACAGGAGGGGAAAAATCAGCTCCATGCCATGTGTGAGAGGGAGGTATTAGATTTAAACATTTCCAAAAATCTAGTCTCCTTTTAAAATAACTATCGCTCTTCACAGGATTGAGAAAGTATACTAAAAACTGAAGTTCGGAAAGAAGTGTTTCATGAATACCTGGAGTGGGTGGTCTTGAATCACAAAGCTTCCCTTGCTTTTAAATCTTGATCATCATAATGGGAAGAAGGATTCGTTTTATTTTCTAAGAATCTAAGGGGCTCTTTTCTTTCCCTCCCTCCCTCCCTCCTTCTTCTCTTCCTTCCTTCTTTTGCCAACTGAAAAAAGCAAAAACACACAGCCTCAAAGTTGAGATTTTTATTTTATTCTGGAAACTTACTGAGGACTATAGCCCAGGAGACAGCCTCTCAGATAATTCTGTGAAAGTCGCTCAGTCATTTCCGACTCTGTGACCCTATGGACTATACCGTCCATGGAATTCCCCAGACCAGAATATTGGAGTGGGCAACCAGACCAGAATATTGGAGTGGCTAGCCTTTCCCTTCTCCAAGGGATCTTCCCAACCCAGGGATCAAACCCAGATCTCCCACATTGCAGGCAGATTCTTCACCAGCTGAGTCACAAAGGAAGCCCAAGAATACTGGAGTGGATAGCCTATCCCATCTCCAGCAGATCTTCCTATCACAGGAATTGAACTGGGGTTTCCTGCCTTTCAGGTGGATTCTTTACTAACTGAACTATCAGAGCTAAGAGCCAGGACACATAGGAGTTTTTGCTGTGAGGAAAAACAAAATACCATGTAGTCGAACATCGAAAGAATTACTGCTGATCACAAAAAAACAGACATCATAAGTTAATGCTTTTAGCCCATTTCTATGTGTCATGGTTTGTTGTTCAGTCATTAAGTTGTATCTAACTTTGTGATCCCATGAACTGCAACATGCCTGGCTTCCCTGTCCTTCACTATCTTCTGGAGATTGCTCAACTCATGTCCACTATGTCCATGATGCCATCCAACTATCTCATCCTCTGTTGCCCTCTTCTTCTCCTGTCCTCAATCTTTCCCAGCATCAAGGTCTTTTCCAGTGAGCTGGCTCTTCACATCAGGTGGCCAAAGTATTTAAGCTGAAGCTTCAGCATCAGTCCTTTCAATGAATATTCAGAGTTGATTTCCTTTAGGATTGACTGGTTTGATCTTCCGCCCAAAGGAATCTCAAGAACCTTCTCTAGCACCACAATTTGAAGGCATCAATACTTTGGCACTCAGTCTTCTTTATGGTCCAACTTTCACATCCATACATGACTACTGGAAAAAACCTTAACTTTGACTATACCAATCTTTGTCAGCAAGGTGATGTCTCTGCTTTTTAATATGCTGTCTAGGGTGGTCATAGCTTTCCTTTCAAGGAGCAGGCAGGTGTCCTTTAATTTCATGGTTGTCTTCACCATCTGCAATGATTTTGGACCCCAAGAAAATAAACTCTGCCACTGTTTTCACTTTTTTCCATCTATTTGCCATGAAGAGATGGGACAAGATGCCATGAGCTTAGTTTTTTGAATGATGAGTTTTAAACCAGCTTTCTCACTTTCCTCTTTCACCTTCATCAAGAAGCTCTTTAGTTACTCTTCACTTTCTGCCATTAGAGTGGTATCATCTGCATAGCTGAGCTTGTTCATATTTCTCCAAGCAATCTCAATCCCAGCTTGTGACTCATCCTCCTGACATTCTGCATAATGTACTCTGCATATAAATTAAATAACTTTATACATATGGGAAGATGCAAGAGTCTGAGCTCATTGAAATTATCCCTTTGACACGTGTTCTAACTGTCTTAGGCCAGTATCTTATTTTTCTCCATCTGAATTCCCTCCAGCATGCATTGTTGGCTTGAGGGAGGGATGGCAGGGGGTGGCTACAATAGCTGATGGCTTTTTGGAGGGAAAACATTCATTGTTTACTGAAATGGCAGACGCCGTTATTTGTCCACAACTTTTCTCTCTCTCTCTTTGTAAATGTCAGACCTCTAAGAAAGATGCATGTGACTTATTTATTTGCAGTCACTCTTTCGTATCCACTCTATGAATCCCAGGACATTGCAGAAAAAGAAGTCACTTAGGCTTTCAGCGAGAATTGGGGAGGGACAGAGATAAGGGCTTTTATGCAGGAAGATAATTGTCAGCACAGAAGGGAATCTGAGGAATGAGAGGAGAGAATAGGAAAAAATCCATTAAACATAATGTTTTCAGCACTGTTGATGTTGCGTTCTATCCTTTCTTAGAAGATCAAGATTTAAAATAATAAATAACAAATGATTGATAGTATATGCTCATTCTCTGCTTTCAGTCCTTATGATGCTACCAGAGTCAGGAAAAATTTTAGGTCATAGCCTAAGAGGAAGATACTAGTCAACAAGAAGAATTCCAGGTGTGGTGAAAAGGAAAATGCCATAGTTTTCAGAGCAATGATTAGGACACCTTGCCTTTTGAGTTTGGGGCTGGAGAGGAGACAGGAGATAAGACTGCAGTAGATCTGATGGGATCACCAATGCACTCAGGCAGTAGCTTCCCCCATTTCAGCCAGTGTTCTCAAGCTGCAGTGTGTGGGGAACAAGGAGGGAGCTTGTGGAAATGCAGACTGCTAAACTCCACAGGAGTGTTCCCACAGCACACCTCTCTTTGAAAAATATGGGCTGAGAGATAAAGTGCTACAAGTTCCTCCAAAGACAGGGTAAAGTGTGTTGGGGAACTAAAAGAAACCAAGTTGACCATTTAACAATTATCAGTTTCTTTGGGCAAATATTGACAGCTCCCAGTGATTAAAGGTAGGCATTGGCTAATGATCATGTAACCTTGCTAGCCCATGGTATGTTAATAACGAAAACAAGTTTTAGATGAAGGCCTGTCTGACGTTTTCTAGCAAGCACGGTCCATACACTGTGCTTTTAAGCTTGGGGTATCAAGGATGTTGAGATATTCTGAAAACAGATTAGCTAACCTTCTGGTTTGGGTCAAGCAAAAGTGTCCTCTCTGAAATAAAGGTGCATCACCAAATGGAGCTGTGGACCTCTCAGGCTGCTCCAAAGGTGTTGGCTGCTGCCATACTTAATACATCTTGACTCCATACTCATCCATAGATGTTGGCACCTGTTGCCTCCTCCTACCCAATCACATAACTCAAGTACAATTTCATTTTACTATTTTCAAAAGTCATGCTTAATATTTCTTATGAATTAAAAACCCTGGTATGCCTATACCAAGTGATACTTGACTTGAAATTTTTATACTGATTTTCACAGCCATTAGAAGGTTATAAACTCAAATTAATGGTTCCTATGTAGCATTTTTTAATGAAATAGACTAGAAAAGAATAGAAAATTAAATTAGAGCATATCAACCTTTGAATCAGTTGTAGGTATATAAACTGAGTGGCAATGGAAAATCTATTTTCTACTATAGGTCATGGTCAAAGAGAAAAACACTATACTAGATTGCATGCCTCAAACTACGGGAATAAGAAACACTGTCTTATTTATGCTGCTATATTCAGAGTTTAGCAAATGTGTAGTTTTTTTTTTTTTTCTGCTAAGATGAATTTCACTGTAAAGTGAAACCAAAGATATTTAAACCTTTTGCATAATCTGAAACTAAGTATAAGTTAATAAGCATTTATAACTAATACTTGCAGGACCAAGAAGTAGAAGTGTTTTCTGATACTCTGTTTTGAGAACTGTAATTATTTTCCTAGAAATCTTTATAGCTCACTTTCTCCTATATCATAGGATTCTGCTTTTTTTTTTTTTTAAATTACTTATTTCCTTAAAATGTATTCCTGTGCCCTTTGTACTAGTTTCCTATTGCTATAATAAATTACCACAAACACAGCAACTTAAGACAACAGAAATTGATTATCTTACAGTTGTATGTAATAGACATCTGCCATCAGTCTCACTGGCTAAAATCAAGGTATCTACATGGTTGCATTTATTTTTGAGGCTCTGGAGGAGAATCTGTTTCGTTAACTTTTCCAGGTTCTAGAGGCTTTCCCAGGCTCAAGACTGTTTCCTTTTTTTAAAATTGATTTATTTTTAATTGGAGGATAATTGCTTTGCAACATTGTATTGGTTTCTGCCATACACCAACATGAATCTCCCATAGGTATACATATATATACATACATATACATATACATAGGTATACATAGGTACCATTACACGCCAGTCAGAATGGCTGCTATCCAAAAGTCTACAAGCAATAAATGCTGGAGAGGGTGTGGAGAAAAGGGAACCCTCTTACACTGTTGGTGGGAATGCAAACTAGTACAGCCACTATGGAGAACAGTGTGGAAACTCCTCAAAAAACTGGAAATAGAACTGCCATATGACCCAGCAATCCCGCTGCTGGGCATACACACTGAGGAAACCAGATCTGAAAGAGACACGTGCACCCCAATGTTCATCACAGCACTGTTTATAATAGCCAGGACATGGAAGCAACCTAGATGCCCATCAGCAGATGAATGGATAAGAAAGCTGTGGTATATATACACAATAGAATATTACTCAGCCATGAAAAAGAATACATTTGAATCAGTTCTAATGAGGTGGATGAAACTGGAGCCCATCATACAGAGTGAAGTAAGCCAGAAAGAAAAACACCAATACAGTATACTAATGCATATATATGGAATTTATAAAGATGGTAACAATAACCTTATATGCAAGACAGAGAAAGAGTCACAGATGTATAGAACAGACTTTTGGACTCTGTGGGAGAAGGTGAGGGGGGGATGATCTGAGAGAATAACACTGAAACATGTATATTATCAATTGTGAAACAGATCCCCAGCCCAGGTTTGATGCATGAGACAAGTGCTCAGGGTTGGGGCACTGGGAAGACCCAGAGGGATGGGGTGGGGAAGAAGGTGGGAGGGGGGGTTCAGGATGGGGAAAACATGTAAATCCATGGCTGATTCATGTCAATATATGGCAAAAACTACTACAATATTGTAAAGTAATTAGCCTCCAACTAATATAAATAAATGGGGGAAAAAAACACACACAAAGTGAAGTAAGTCAGAAAGAAAGAAATAAACTTCATTTATTAATGCAAAAAGATAAAAGTAAAATAAAAAAATAAAATTGATTTATTTTTAATTGGAGGATAATTGCTTTGCGACGTTGTGTTGGTTTCTGCCGTACATCAGCATGAATCTGCCATAGGTACACATGTGTCTCCTCCCTCTTGAACCTCCTTCGCATCCCCCCACTCCATCCGACCCCTCTAGGCTGTCACAGAGCACTGGGTTGAGCTCCCTGCATCAAACAGCAGGTTCCCACTGGCTACCTATTTTATATTTGGTGGTGTATATGTTTCAATGCTAATCTCTCAACTTCAAAGCCAACAGTACAACATAAACTTCTGTTTGGATGGCCATAACTGCATCTCTGACTTTGACACAACTGCCTCCCTCTTTCATTCATAAGGACACTTCATTTATAAGAACTGCCCCAGGGAACAACCTTCCCAAATCATTTTAAATCATTTTCATTCTACTTGGCTTAATGACATCATCATCTGGGAAATTTCCTTTTTTAAAAATCCCACACCAGTGACTTATTTCACTTTTTTTCCAGATTATAGCTTCCCTTATAACTTAGAAGCTTTTTTAAACTCATCCTTTTCAACCAAAATTATAGACCTCAGTGTTATGAATGTGGCCCTTTTTGTTCTTGGCTAGACGAGAGTTAGAAATTTGAAACGGAGAAGGCAATGGCGGCCCACTCCCGTCTCTTGTCTGGAAAATCCCATGGACGGAGGAGCCTGGTTGGCTGCAGTCCATGGGGTCACTGAGAATCGGACACGACTGAGTGACTTCACTTTCACTTTTCACGTTCATGCATTGGAGAAGGAAATGGCAACCCACTCCAGTGTTCTTGCCTGGAGAATCCCAGGGACGGCGGAGCCTGGTGGGCTGCCGTCTATGGGGTCACACAGAGTCGGACACGACCGAAGCAACTTAGCAGCAGCAGCAGAATATGACAAAGGACACATTTATGAAAGGGGAAGTAAAGGGAGGTCACAGAAATAGTATTAAACAAAGGAATATAAATGTATATGCATCATAATAATTGAGACTAATATGGTTTTTAAATTAGGCATTTTGGATAACAGAATAATTTTAAAGGTTTAAACAATATATATTCTTTAATTAATAAAAATACAGTAACCTCGTATTTAAAAACAAATGCAAGAACAACTTATGTAATAAAATGATGATGATTTTGATATTATATTTGTAACACTGAAACTTGTCTACTTAGTGGCAAAAAATAAAAGCATGAATTGTGAAAATGTAGTTATTAATAAAAAATTAAGACCTAATACATATCTTTCTGATCTTTAATTATTATTCCCTTCCTGAGAATGGATCATGATGATGCTAGATTTCAATTGAATTAATTTTTATAAATCAACTGTACTACTTACTCCATGTGTTGAAAATATGTTCACATCTTTTTTTTTTTTTTAACTTTCATATAACTCAGGGGATAAGGGTAAATATAGTAACATCATCTGGATTTTAGCATCGTTGGTTTGACAATTTGCTGAAGTTTGTGTAGCAATTCTAATGTTTATGTTGAAGTTTTAAAAATTATGTTTTAAGTGTGAAACAGATCGCCAGTCCAGGTTGGGTGCATGAGACAAGTGCTTGGGGCTGGTGCACTGGGAAGACCCAGAGGGATGGGATGGGGAGGGAGATGGGAGGGGGGTTCAGGATGGGGAACACATGTAAATCCATGGCTGATTCATGTCAATGTATGGCAAAAACCACTACAATATTGTAAAGTAATTAGCCTCCAACTAATAAAAATAAATGGAAAATTTTAAAATATATATATAATTTTTAACATCTATATGGTTTAGTTAATAACCTTAAAAGGAAGAATCACAGGGGTCCAAGAGGGAGGTGATGTATGAATACGTATAGCTGATTCACTTCATGGTACAGCAGAAACTAACAATATAAAGCAATTTTACTCCAAAAAAACAAACACTAAACAAAAAGAATTAGAGAAATAGACATGCAATGCATAAAATTCTAAGCCAGTGAAGATGATTTCCTAGTTTATGAAAATACATAATCTGCATAATACAAAACTTTGGGAAAAGACTATGGCTCTTCAAAGTTCCTGCAGTGTTTCCTAAACAATTGGAGAAAGTGATAATACTGTTTTTTATAATTGAAGTATAATTAATTTATAATATTGTATTAGTTTCAGGCGTACAGCATAATGATTCAGTATTTTTTCAGATTGTACTCCATTATAGGTTAATTCAAGATAATGACTATAATTCCCCATACTATACCATATATCCTTCTTGCTTACCTATTTTATACATAGCAGTTTGTATTGATCGATTTACACCCCTCCTTTTTTCCTCCCCCTTTCCCTATCTCATTTGTAACCACAAGTTTACTTTCTGTATCTGTGAGTCTGTTTCTGTTTTCAAATATATTCATTTGTGTTCTTTTAGATTTCAGATATAAATGATATTATACAGTATTTGTCTTTCTCCATCTGAATTATTTTGGTAAGAATGATATTCTCTAGGTTCATTTGCGGTAACCAACATTTCATTTTTTTTCTACAGGTCCCTATTTTTCATGAGAATTTAGATATGCCAATCAGATTTTTACAATCATGGGATTTATCAGCAGCACAGATCCTTAGCCAGGAATTATGGCCCTTTACCTAAAATTTATATGCCTCTTTTTAAAATAAAACCTGTTCTGCATAGAAAATTTTAAAATCAAACATCTATCAAAGGAGTACATGTTTCTCATTACCTAAAAAACAGTAAATTGCTCTTTTAAATTAGCTTCCCATCTTCTTTTTCCAGTCTTTTCTTAATTTTCTATGGTTTTTATAGCAAAGTGCACTTGCTGGCTTCATTTGGTTTATTGCTTTCCCTAACAGTAATTTTAAAAGCTTAAGTAGTCTCACTAATTTGATACTTTCTAATAGTTTCATTTATAAGTGGTCACATTTTCTCTCTCAGGCACCAATTAATATTTCTACAAACAATGGGGCTAGGTTTGGTTTTGAAATTATGCATCTATTTCAGTTTGAAACTACTATTGTTCATAATCAACATTAGATAAGACGAAGTAAATGTTAACTAGTAAATGTTTCTTGGAATGTTTACATTAATGATTCATTGAAAATTGATTTGAGTCAAAGGAATTAGATTGTAAAGCAAGCAAAGTCCTACTAGCATCTGGAAGAAATCAACAATAAACTTTGAAGTCAAACCCAGGTTAGAACCTGACTTTACCACTGATTGGCTATTACTCAAGTTCCATTATTTGTCCTCTGTAAACATCAGTTTTCTCATGTGTGCAATCTGGAAAGCGCCTGTATTGCAAAAATGATGCAAGAAGATGAGAGATCGTCAGCAAATTTGTTCCATAAAGTCCACGGTAAGCATCTAATCACCAGTAGTTACTATTACCTTGAATGTTTTACTTTAATTTGTAAAAAAAATTCAACTGTTCTTAAAAGAGTTTTAATTGATATATGCTATAAATCGTTTATAAAATTCTTTTTGATGTGGACCATTTTCTTTAGTCTTTATTGAATTTGCCTCTGTTTTATGTTTTGGTTTTCTGGCCATGAGGCATGTGGGATCCTAGCTCCCTAATTACTAACTGAACTCCCACTCTCTGCAGTGGAAGGCAAACTCCTAACCACTGGACCACCATGGCAGACCCTACAAACTGTCTTTAAAATTACAAGGACTATACAACATATTGAAGGAGGCAATGGCAACCCACTCCAGTACTCTTGCATGGAAAATCCCATGGATGGAGGAGCCTAGTGGGCTGCAGTCCATGGGGTCACTAGGAGTCGGACATGACTGAGCGACTTCACTTTCCCTTTTCACTTTCATGCATTGGAGAAGGAAATGGCAATGCACTCCAGCATTCTTGCCTGGAGAATCCCAGGGACGGCAGAGCCTGGTGGGCTGCCATCTATGGGGCTGCACAGAGTCGGACATGACTGAAGTGACTTGGCAGCATACAACATATTAATACTAAATAGACAAAGATCACAATAAATTTCAAATTAAAGAAGTTCAACCTATAAAAATAAATACTTTTTAATTGTTAGATTGACAATAAGCAGAATCTTTTTATGAATAGACTGACATTCCAGATAAGTGTATGTATGTGGGAAGGTGGGGGATGGATTTTCCTATGAAGGTACTAAGACACTAGTGCTTCCTAGGTGGCGCTAGTGGTGAAGAACCTGCCTGCCAATGCAGGAGACATAACAGACGCGGATTCCATCCCTGTGTTGGGAAGATTCCCCAGAGGAGGGCATGGCAACCCACTCCAGTCTTCTTTCCTGGAGAATCCCATGGACAGAGAAGCCTGGTGGGCTACAGTCCATGGGGTTGCAAAGAGTCAGACACAACTGAAGCTACTTAACAGTCACACTAGCTCTAAGCCAACTAGTTGTTGTTCAGTCACTAAATTGTGTCCAACTCTGCAACCCCATCGACTGCAGCAAGCCAGGCCCCTCTGTCCTTCCCCATCTCCAGGAGTTTGCTCAAGCTCATGTCCGTTGAGTCAGTGTTGCCATCCAACCATCTCATCCTCTGTCACACCCTTCTCCTCCTGCCCTCAACCTTTCCTAGCATCAGGGTCTTTTCGAATGAGTTGGCTTTTCAAATCAGATGACCAAAGTATTGGAGCTTCAGCATGAGTTCTTCCAATGAGTAGTCAGTATTGATTTCCTTTAGGATGGACTGGTTTGATCTCCTTGCAGTCCAAGGGACTCTCAAGAGACTTCTCCAACACCACAGTTAGAAAGCACCAATTCTTCAGCGCTCAGCCTTCTTTATGATCCAGCCCTCATATCCATATACGTGACTACTGTAAAAACAATAGCTTTGACTATAAAAACCTTTGTTGGCAAAGTAATGTCTCTGTTTTGACAATTAGTTATCTGGATATAAAACTATTTGCAGGGAAGCAATGGAGACACAGATATACAGAAAAGACTTGTGGACACAGTGGGGGAATGGGCGGGTGGGATGAATTGAGAGAATAGCATTGAAACATATTCATTAGCATATTTAAAATTAGATAGTCAATGGGAATTTTCTGTATGACTCAGAAAGTTCAAATCCTGTACTCTGTGACAACCTATAGGGGAGGGATGGGGTAAGAGGTAGGAGAGAGTTTCAAGAGCAAGGGGACATATGTATACCTATGGCTTATTCATGTTGATGTATGGCAGAAATCAACACAATATTGTAAAGCAGTTATCCTCCAATTAAAAATAAATATATTTTAAAAAGAAAGATATAAGATTTAGGAAATAATATCAAAAATATCTTTACATTTTTACGATATAGAAGGATTTATTAATTAAGAAGAAAAGTGCATGAAACTGTTGACAAATTTGACTACTTTAAATTCTAGAATGTCTGTTCATCAAACAATGCTGTAAAAATATAAATCACAGCCTGGGAGAAGATATTTGCAGCAAATACATTTCCATGGCAGAGATCCCTTGCAATGCAATTCGTGCAATGTACAAAAGAGAAGCAACTCTGAAGAAAAATGAGGGAAAAGGTTAAAAGACACCTCAGAGAAAAGAAAATCTGAAGGATCAATGAATATATAGAGGATATTCAACTTCATTACTATTCAGGAGAACTCCACAGTAGGATACAATTTCAAATTTACCTGATTGGAAATTATAAAGACTGAGAATGTCAAGAGTTATCAAGGATGTGGAACACCAAATATTTACACACAGCAGGTGGGAGTGTAAGGCTATATTGTCACTTTGAAAACAATTTGACTGCATCTAGAGTTGAAGATGTATTTATCCTACGTGTGGAAAAGCAATTGCTCTTCTACATTTATACCCTAGAGAAACTATGGACCAAGAAATATATATCAAAATACTCCTAGAAGCTCTATTTTCAGTAGAAAAAAACAAAAACTAGAAGCAACCCAAATTTCTACCACAACACAATTCCCTCCATCAACAAAAATGAAACGAGTAACTATCTACAACAAAAATGCATTTCAAGAAGATAAGTTGGAGAGAAAACTGCAGAAGAATGCACACTGCATGATTTCATTATCTAAAATTTAAAAATGTAGACCTAAACATCATTTGGAACTTAGTGTTTAGGGTTACAAAAATGTGAAGCCACAAAGAAAAGCATAAGAATGGTAAACATGATTCTTACCACTATTAACTCTGCAAAGGTAAACATACAAGAAACTAAAAATAATGCAATATTCTCCATTTTAATGAAATGGTGAGTTCAGGGTATTTATATTATTATAATTCACATGTTGTGAATGGTGTAAATAGTATTTTATCAGTACTTAATAAAAATAAATGAAAAAGAAAGAAAAGGAGAGGTGGACAAGAAGAGAAAGATGAAAGGAAGAGGGAGGGAGAATGTGAATTACCACTCCCACTAACAACCATACTAGGAAGCATTGTTACCCCTATGTACAGAGGATTGCCAAGTTTAGAACTAAGTTTGTTACTTTGGTGGATTTCACCACTTCTTTTTGTTATCTAAGCTCCATTTAAATTAACTAGGATTCCATTGTTCATTGTAGCCCTATTTACAATGGCTAGAACATGGAAGGAACCTAGATGTCCATCAACAGATGAATGGAAGTTGTGGTATATATACACAATGGAATATTACTCAGCCATAAAAAGGGATGCCTTTGAGTCAGTTCTAATGAGGTGGATGAACCCTGTTATACAGAGTGAAGTGAGTCAGAAAGAGAAAGATAAATACCGTATTCTAACACATTTATATGGACTCTAGAAAAATGGTACTGAAGAATCTATTTACAGGGCAACAATGGAGAAACAGACATAGAGAATAGTTTTATGGACATAGGGAGAGGGGAGGAGAGGGTAAGATGTATGGAAAGAGTAACATAGAAACTTACATTATCGTATGTAAAATAGATAGCCATGGGAATTTTCTGTCTGTCTCAGGAAACCCAAACAGGGGTTCTGTATCACCCTAGAGGAGTGGGATGGGGAGGGAAATGGGAGGGAGGTTCAAAAGGGAGGGGATATATGTGTACCTATGGCTGGTTCATGTTGAGGTTTGACAGAAAACAGCAAAATTCTGTAAAGCAATTATCCTTCAATAAAATGTAAATTAAATTAACGGGGATCAAAGTACAGATGTGAAGCTCCATTATCTGCTCCCTCTGGTTCAGCCTCTTGGGACACAGCATCAGCATCACAGGCCTGGCCTCATGCTTGCTTTGGCAGAATTACAATCCTCTCTTCCTAGTCTCATTGTCACAATGCAAAGTCTAAAGTCTCTATCTATAAACCTGGGCTCTTCGATGCTATAATAAGCGTCCCTTCCTGAAAATTTATCCCCAGAAACTGGGCTGTCTTTTCCTTCCTCCCTGTGTCTTCCTTCTACCACACTTTGTCCAAGACCATTAACACAGTGGTAATGGAAGAATTTCTAAAGCAAAACTGGCCAATCATTGCCAGAAACACCTCTTATCTCTTCCTGTTCAAGGAAGCTGGTCAGGCATCATGAGGAAGTAGCTTGAGACAAATGCAGAACTCTTTTTAAAATGAAAGCTTCATGTTAGGATTGAAAAAGTCTTGTTTGATTAGGATGCCAGAAGAAAAATGATGAGCAAGTGTAAAGACAGGAGACATATGGACCAGTCCAGATAAAGATGGTCTGAACCAAGGCAGTGGATGTGGCAGTGGAATTAGAAAGGACAGAACTGAGAGAGGCTTGCCCGGATCCTTGTTTATTAGTTGATGAAAATCTGTCTAGAGAGAATGATGTAAAAGTGAGCCATCCTCTGAAACAACTGTGGATGGACAGACTTAAAACTTTAAATCCTGAACTTAGTGTCTACAATGACACAAGGAGAAAACAGAATACATATAAGAGCTCCAGATTATTGGAACAAAATTAGAAACAATACAGCATCAGAGAAAACATGTAACACAGTAAAACCTCATGAAATCAATGATGCCTCTTAATCATGTGTGTATGTTCAGTCGCTTAGTCGTGTCCAGCTCTTTGTGGCCCCATGGACTGTCCTTCCTCGGGCCATGGTTCCTCTGGCCATGGAAGTTTCCATGCAAGAATACTGGAACAGGTTGCCACTTCCTACTCCAGATGATCTTCCCAACCCAGAGATCGAACCTGCTTCTCTTGCATCTCCTGCATTGGCAGGCAGATTCTTTACCACTAAAATTACCTGGGAAACCCAAACTTTTTCATGACTTGCTGTAATTATTAGTGTTATACACAAATTGGACTAATTTTTAGGATTATACATGATTTGAATCATGTCATTTGGAAAATTCTCAACTATTCAAAAATTTCCCTGTTTGTTCCATGGTAAGGAAAAGTAAACAGTATATTGAGAAACATGGATGTGGTTTATAAAATGCTGGATAATTTATTCTTTTAATATTTACAAACAATTGCTGAGAAAATGTTAAAAACTATTAAGAAAGTGTTTTAAGAATAATTTGTAAATGATAATAAAAGATCTGGAGGAAGGGACATGGTCTACTTAGATCAACAACTCATGCCATAGACAGAGTTTTTAAAACTAAAAAGAATTCTGGGGGAAAAAATGTTCAATCACACAAGGACAACAAGACAGCATTTAAACTATAGGAAAAAGGAATCAAGGTAAATTATTTTATGACTCTGTTTTCATCAGTTAAAAAGAGCCTCTCAATTTCAGGTATCTGTTTTGCCCTCCCATGGGACAAACATATTATAAGACAATTTAGCACAATTTAAGGCCAAGGTAAAATATGCAAAAAATACACTGCAATATCAGTGACAGCTCTACAAAGGGGGAAAATTACCCAAATATCTATTAAGGAGAAATCAAGATAAGTGTGGCATTTTTTTTTATCCCACCTTACAAGTAAAATGTTTATGTGCTGTAAGTGTTTAGGGTGAAATAGCTCAAAATTTATATTCCGTGATAAAAGGATTTTTTTTCTTTTTTCTTTTTTTGTAAACCTGTGTATCTATTGTGTTTGTACTTTGATGCATACAATATCCCAGGACACATCTTTATCATTGCTATCATTACACTGCACAATCTTTTTTTCTTTTTGTTTTCTCCTTTAGAAAGTTAGTGCCTGAGACAGAAACTGCCATTTTTACCTGAATTTCTTAAGTTCTTTGCACCATGCATGGCACACAATAGATTCTCAATAAATACACAATGAATTGAATTATATGAATGAATAAGCACTAATAATGTTTATCCCAAGATATTATTCTTGTTTTTCAGTCACTTATGTCCAACTCTTTGTGACCCCGTGGACTGCAGCACACCAGCATCCCCTGTTCTCCACTATCTCCCGTAATTTGCTCAAATTCATATCCGTTGAGTCAGTGATGCCATCTAACCATCTCATCCTCTGCTACCCCCTTATCCTTTTGCCTTCAGTCGTTCCCAGCATCAGGGTCTCTTGCAATGGGTTGGCTCTTCACATCAATTGGCCAAAGTAGTGGAGCTTCAGCTTCAGCATCAGTCCTTCCAATGAATATTCAGAGCTGATCTCCTTAGGATTGACTGGCTTGATCTCCTTGCTGCCCAAGGGACTCTCAAGAGTCTTCTCCAGCACCACAATTTGAAAGCATCAATTCTTTGGTGCTTAGCCTTCTTTATGGTCCAACTCTCATATCTGTACTTAACGACTGGAAAAACCAAGATACTTAACTTCCCTAAAAATTGTTATCTCTAAAGATAGAGTTACATAAACAATACAGACATCCTTATCTTTACAAATGCCTGTTTATACTCAGTAATTATATATAAGCTCTGTAGTAAAAACTTTGATTCATCCCTCTAAAATATTATGTAAATTGTATAAACAAACAAACAAAAAAAAACTAAAGTACCTTTCCCCATGAAATATAATACAATTAAATGGCTTTCTGATATTTTTGAGAAGGACTATCTCATCCAGATATATAATAGAAAATCATGAATTTTAATGCTTTTGTAAAACATAGTATATGGGAGTATGAATCTTCTCTTCACTCAAGGATACAGATTCTGCTCTGTGGGTTGCTAAGATACACTGAAAAGTACAGAAATGCAATTTGGCTCTTTGAAGATAGGCTAGGCAGCTTTCTTATTTCTGATAAATTTAGTGCCTAGGGAATATATATAATCTCAGTACAATCATTTATTTTCACCACTTTTGGCCTTAATCAAGCTGTGGTTTGTAAATATTTTCATCTTAGGTTTAATGCTGAGGTCAGCAAAATTATCTGCAAGAATTAACCAAGTACTAAAAGGCAGAGATCTTTTGGTTTCCCACTCTTTATTTAGGCAATTGGTAGAGAACAAGCCAGATTTATACCATTGAAAATCACTGATTTCAACTTCCACAAGTAGCTAAGTCATATTCTTTGTCATTTCTTCTCCTTTTTGCAGAAAAAGGAAGGTTATGCATCAGGACAAAGCCCGTTTACTTTAGGTGCAGTGACGGGGAAAGTGGTGGGCTTCACGAGGCTGGATTCTTTGGCACATATATTTTTTCTAGTTGACCCATATAAAAAGCATGACGGATATCTTGGTGTGTGTGCGTGTGAAAGTCATTCAGTCATGTCCAATTCTTTGCGACCCCTTGGTCTGTAACCTTCCAGGCTCCTCTGACCAAGAAATTCTCAAGGCAAGAATACTGGAGTGGGTTACTATTCCCTTCTTCAGGGGCTCTTCCCAACCCTGGGGTCAGACCTCGGTCTCCCGCATTGCAGGCAGATTCTTTACCATCTCAGTCACCAGGGAAGCTCAACGATATCTTTAAAACGTTCAAAAAGAACCTATCACTTGTTTTCAGCTGTCAGTGTTTTCCAACTAAATGACACTCCTGGTCATGTCCTGACCACAGTCTGTTCATGGATAAGAAACAAACAGATTTTTTTTTTACAGTATTTTGGTTTTAAGTTGGTTTAAAAGGAATATATATATATATATGCATACATATACCAACTTAACAGCCAGCATATTTACATGCACACATACACTAACATTTACATATTACATATAGTATAAATTAACATGTAACATCTATCTATGAAAGTTTGAAACATATATTTTTAAAAATCATCACAGACATTAAAATCCCATCTAGATGTCAGGTGAGAATAGAAAAAAGGGTGGGCATGCCTATTATACAGAGTGAAGTAAGTCAGAAAGAGAAAGACAAATTTGCATATTAACACATGCATATGGAATCTAGAAAGACGGTACTTATGGACCTATTTGCAGCATCGCAGTGGAGACACAGACATAGAAAACAGACTTCTGGACATAGTGGGAGAAGGAAAGGGTGGGATGAATTGAGAGGATAGCATGGAAACATATATATTACCACAAGTAAAATAGATAGCCAGTGGGAATTTGCTGAATTTGCTCAACACAGGCAGCTCAACCCAGATATTTTTCTGGAATTCTCTTGATTTTTTTGATGGTCCAAAAGATGTTAGCAACTTGATTTCTGGTTCCTCTGCCCTTTCTAAATACAACTTGAACATCTGGAAGTTCACAGTTCACTTACTGTTGAAGCCTGGCTTGGGGAATTTTGAGCATTACTTTGCTAGTGTGTGAAAAGAATGCAATTGTGTGGTAGTTTGAACATTCTTTGGCATTGCCTTTCTTTGGAATTGGAATGCAAACTGACCTTTTCCAGTTCTGTGGCCATTGCTGTGTTCTCCAAATTTGCTGGCATATTGAGTGCAGCACTTTCACAGCATCATCTTTCAGGATTTGAAATAGCTCAACTGGAATTCCGTCACTACACTAGCTTTGTTCGCAGTGATGATTCCTAAGGCCCACTTGACTTCACATTCCAGGATGTCTGGCTCTAGGTGAGTGATCACACCATCGTGGTTATCTGGATCATGAAGATCTTTTTTGTATGGTTCTTCTGCGTATTCTTGCCACCTCTTCTTAATATCTTCTGCTTCTGTGGGGTCCATGCCATTTCGGTCCTTTATTGTCCTCTTTCATGTGGCATCTCTTATTTTATCAGTTACAGAATTCTATCTTTCCCTTCCTTCCTTCTTCACTATACAGTCTGGATGAACTTCTTCACTGTCACGTTTCAATTAATATCTACATATAAGTGACTTTAAAATATTATCTCAAACCCATTTCTTCATGTCTTTTATGCTCTAAATTCACTTCTTTGAAGCTGTGTTTTCAGATGTAATATTCATAAAACCAAGCTCAGTCTTCAGTGCTTCATGTCAGCTCCTCCTCTTCTGTTTACCATCTACAATTTTCATGACTCAGATATTGATACAGTCAAGTATCTGATCGCAGAGACTTCCAGTAATATTTCCCAGTCCAGTGTCGACCCTCTTTGTCTACCTCCATTTACTTATTTACATATTTATTTGTTTTACTAGAAAATGCAAAAGTGAGGTACAAATTGAAAAAGATGCACGTTCTCCATTTCCTCTCCCCACAGGAACTATGACCAATTACTAAACCATTTCAACATTTTCCAAGATGGGTTTTACTCTGTAAGCGTATATGTATATAGTTCTGTGCACACACATGCACGTGCATATGGAGGCTATATATTGTTGTTCACTTTTTTAAATTTAACAGTACATTTTGGAACATAGCCCACGTAATTCATAAAATGGTTCCTCATTGTTTTTAACTGTTGCAATCATTCCATTAAATACGTCATGGAGTATGGCATTCCACTAAGGATAGAAAAACAAAATATATGACAAAGGTTCAAGGGCTGGGAGAGGAGAAATGGAAATATACTCTGGTAAAGTTCTCATACTACATATGAAGTAATATAATACTGATTTAAGCTAGATTATGATATGTTAAATATTTATACTGTAAACACTAAAGATGCTAAAAAGATAACATTTCTTTAAACAAGTTTCACGGATACATGTGTGTGTGCTCAGTCATGTCTGACTCTAGGAAACTTCATGGACTTTAGCCCTCTTCGTTATATCCAAAGATATAATGAATATCTTTGCTCATGCAACATTTCATGTGGGAGAAATCTGTAGAATAAATGCCTTCAAGTTGAATTTTTAAATCAAAGCAGAATTTTAAAATTTTACATTTTGATAAGTATTGCCAAAATGCTGTCTACAAGTGGTAGTATGAATTTATATTCCCAAGAGCTTTATGTTAGAGTAAAGTGAAAGTATTAGTCACTCTCTCATATCTGACTTGTTATGATCCCATGAACTGTAGCCCAACCAGGCTCCTCTGTCCATGGAATTCTCCAGGCAAGAATACTGGAGTGGGTTGCCATTTCCTTCTCCAGGGAATTTTCCCCACCCAGGGATCAAACCAGGATCTCCCACATTGTAAGCAGACTCTTTCCTGAGTGAGCCAGCAGGGAAGCTTATGTTAGAGTAAAACAATTGTATTTTACAAGTTTTCATTTATTTTTGGAACGTATCCTCCCTCAGATTTCCTCCTACACTAAATTGATGCAATTATCCAAGGATTTGCACCACGAAACATTTTGTTCAAAATCTAGGTAACAGTATCTCTTTGGTACTTCTGTAGGATAGGGAAGGATGAATTTGTCTGCATAATTATATCTGTTTCCCCATTTCAACTGGTGTGTTTAAATTTACTGATATTGAATAGGGGACCACTTCAGTATTAGATTTTCTGTAAATCAAATAATAACTAGACATGGTAAAACTTGTTTTTCCATACATAAATTGTGAAATATCTGAAGTAAGTTCAAAATAAACTAACCACAAAATGACTTAAGAAAATAAACGTTTTAATAAAAGGAAAATTAAAATAGAAAATTGTCTCAAAAGCAATATTTGGTAAGTAGAACTTCAAAGGCTTTTTTAATTTATAATTTTTCATCTCACAAATTCAATGTAGATAGAAATTTTTCCTACCCTGATTTGTTATCAATTGTCAAATAAAATTTTAATTGAATATAGTGCCAAAAATGAAAAATAGATAATCTTATGAAAAGCTATAGTAATGTTTAAAGAGACATAATGCTATTTAAATTGAATTATACAAATGGAAGTTATAAGTCAATTTGAGGTTTCAAAATAAGTCAATTGCATCTTAAAATAATTCAACATGCATTATGATGCTATATTTTGAATGGTTTTTAATGAGTGGCTGATAAGAATCAATTACTTTTTCATGTTAGCTCATTTAAGACCTAAAACAGCTTTATGAAATAGGAATTTTCATGTCCCTTTTACAGATAAAACTGGAATTCTGGTAGGTGAAGTGACATGCATGTGTGTGCTCAGTCACTCAGTTGTATCTGATTCTTTGTGACCCCCATGGACCGTTACCCTCCAAGCTCCTCTGTCCATGGGATTTCCCAAGAAGGAATACTGGAGTGGGTTGCAACTTCCTTCTCCAGGGAATCCTCCCGACCCAGGGATCAAACCCACATCTCCCGCACCTCCTGCATTGTCAGGCAGATTCTTTACCACTGAACCACCTGAGAAGCCCTGACTCGACTTATTCATAGACATCTACAGACATAGGTAGCCATGCCAGATCTCAAGTCCCACAAATATAAGATAGCAGATTCACCTGTGACTAACAAGAAGGTACTTCTGCTAGTTTCTGATGTCAGTTGAACTAGCAGCAGCTACTTAGACATACTTTGACCTTGGGTTTTGTCCATTGATTGTTTTAAGTTCCTACTATTTTGTTTTTAATTGTCCAAAACAAACTTGAAGAAAAGCATTGTTCTTTGTAAGTAAATTACTTAACCCTTTGCACTGGCAAGATCTTAAGGCCCAGAGAGATACCAGGCATTGTCTGTAGCTTTACCCAGACTCCTTTAATATGGTCTCATTAGTATCATTAGAAAAATGGGAAACTTATGATTGAAAACCAATAGAATACTTTCAGAAGTCACAAATTCAAATGTATTCAAGAATCTTACAATTCTAGAAGTAAGAATAAGGCTGCAGGAAATAGTAAGTCCAGTTATACAAGATGATTATTCAGATTTGACACCAAAAATAAAGGTAACAAAGCAAAAATAAACAAGTAGGACTGTCTCAAACTGAAAAGCTTATGTACAGTGAAGGAAACCATTAACAAAATGAACATATAACCCACTGAACAGAAGATATTTGCAAATCAGATATCTGATAATGGGCTAATACACATAACGTGTGTATACAACTCAATAGTAAATAAACAATCTGATTTTAAAATGAACAGAGGATGTGAATAAACATTTTTCCAAAGAGGAAATGCAAATGGCCAAGAGGCACATGAAAATGTACTCAGCATCACTAATCATCAGGGGAATGCAAATCAAATGCACAATAAGATTCCACCTCATACATGTTAGAATGGCTATTATGAAAAAGACAAGAAATGACAAGTGTTGGTGAGGAGGCGGGAAAAGGGTACCTTTGTGCACAATTGGCAGGAACGTAAATCGGTGTCACCACCATGAAAACAGTACAGATATTACTCAAAAAATTAAAACTAGAACTCCCTTATAATCCGGCAATCCCACTTCTGGGTTCTTATGAAAAGGAAATGAAAACACTAATTTGAAAAGCTGTATGTGCCCTTCTGTTAATTTCAGCATCATTTATAAAGAAACAACCTGTGTCCCTCAATATATGAATGTATAAAGAGATGTGGTATCTATATACAGTGGAATATTATCAGCCATAAGAAAGAAGGAACTCATACCAGGTACAACAAGGTGAATGACTTTGAGGGCATTACGCTGAATAAAGTATCCCAAATGGAGGAAGACAAATGACATATGAATTCTCTTGTTTGGAATCTAAAAACAAAGGAAAAAAACAGAGGTACAGAGAACAGATTGGTGGCTGCCAGAGGCAAAGGACGGAGGGTGTGCAAAATGGCTGAAGGTGGTCAAAATGTATAAACTTTCAGCTATAAAAAATGGGCCAAAGAACTAATCAGACATTTCTCCAAAGAAGACATACAGATGGCTAACAAACGCATGAAAAGATGCTCAACATCACTCATTATCAAAGAAATGCAAATCAAAACCACAACGAGGTACCATTACACGCCAGTCAGGATGGCTGCTATCCAAAAATCTACAAGCAATAAATGCTGGAGAGGGTGTGGAGAAAAGGGAACCCTCTTACACTGTTGGTGGGAATGCAAACTAGTACAGCCGCTATGGAGAACAGTGTGGAGATTTCTTAAAAAACTGGAAATAGAACTGCCATATGACCCAGCAATCCCACTTCTGGGCATACACACTGAGGAAACCAGATCTGAAAGAGACACGTGCACCCCAATGTTCATCGCAGCACTGTTTATAATAGCCAGGACATGGAAGCAACCTAGATGCCCATCAGCAGATGAATGGAT
Organism: Cervus elaphus; assembly: GCF_910594005.1. Lineage (NCBI taxonomy): Eukaryota > Metazoa > Chordata > Mammalia > Artiodactyla > Cervidae > Cervus > Cervus elaphus. Next base: position 22,271,024 of record NC_057845.1, on the reverse strand, counting down.
AAGGAAGCTGTGGTACATATACACAATAGAATATTACTCAGCCGTTAAAAAGAATTCATTTGAATCAGTTCTAATGAGATGGATGAAACTAGAGCCCATTATACAGAGTGAAGTAAGCCAGAAAGATAAAGACCATTACAGTATACTAATGCATATATATGGAATTTAGAAAAATGGTAACGATAACCCTATATGCAAAACAGAAAAAGAGACACAGATGTACAGAACAGAATTTTGAACTCTGTGGGAGAAGGCGAAGGTGGGATGTTTTGAGAGAACAGCATCGAAACATGTATATTATCTAGGGTGAAACAGATCACCAGCTCAGACTGGATGCATGAGACAAGTGCTCGGGCCTGGTGCACTGGGAAGACCCAGAGGAATCGGGTGGAGAGGTAGGTGGGAGGGGGGATCGGGATGGGGAATACATGTAAATCCATGGCTGATCCATGTCAATGTATGACAAAAATCACTACAATATTGTAAAGTAATTAGCCTCCAACTAATAAAAATAAATGGAAAAGAAAAATAAAGAATGACCATATTTTAAAAAAAAAAGTCATATAGTTATACCATTGAGACTATAGTTAATAATGCTGTACTGCATATTTGAAACTTGCTAAGAGAATCTGTCTTAAAAATTCTCATCACAAGAAGACAAATTTTGTGACTATTAGGGTGACTGATGGATGTGAACTAGATTTATCGTGGTAATTATGTCACAATATATGTAAATATGGAATCGTTATGTTATACACCTGACGCTAATATAAAGTCATATGTCAATTATTCCTCAATAAAAATATTCCTCTTTGAAGTTCATACTTTTTCACTGTTTTAAAATTTAAATATGAGTAAAAACTACAAGTGGTAACATAGAACCCTAGAAGTAAAATAAGTTCTATTTCTTCACATTTACAATGTGCTGTCATCATTTACTTCGACCCACTGTTTAAATATAGGAACCCTCACAGGTATTAGAGGAGAAACTGCTCCCAAAGAAAACTCAAATGAGACTCAACCGCTGCAAACTTAAAGTACAAGAATGAAATTGTATACCTGAGTCTGTGTGTGTGTGTGTGTGTTTGTACCCATCTGTGTGAGAGGAGGCAACCATATCCAGAGAATTTTGCCAAGTTATTTCCACTTAAAATATAATGCTCATTAAAGGGTAACTAAAAACACGCCAATTTGAAGTTTTCATACAAGTTATTAAAACACAAAAGTTACCACAGCAATTGTTTAGAATGTAGACCAAAGGATCCTTTTCCAGCAGGAGTATTTGAGCACTGACATTGTTTGGAGAGGCTGGTGCCTGGTGATAATAAAAAGCAGACTGACTTTAGTCAGTTTTATTATTGTTTCTTTTCAATCTCCCCATGCAAGGCACTTCTTCATCCCCATCCTGCACTTGTTTTTCCACTGCCTGAAACCTGTTATCCTTAGCTGAGATAATGAACGTGAATGTACCGAGCATCACGCCTCAACACGTTATATTATGGTGATGATTTCAGTGATGAGTATTATTCACTGGCAGAGTTTATCCATTACAGACTACACAGGGGCTTCTTTTTAAACCACTTTCAAGTTTAGTATGTCAAATTGGGATTTTTGTTTGGGGTGTTACTATACATAAATGTGATGTTTTTCCTAATGATACTATGGATTTATTTTCTTTTCATGCTCAAATGCATACAAGATTTTAGTTGTCCAAATTAACTAAATAAAAGGACACTCTCCTCACTTTTCACTCACCATGATAGCAACATATCAAGAGGACATTAGGAATTCAGGTCTAGAACAGAGTTTATAACTAGCTCTTAAGCCAAAGATATTGCTTCTTTTCCCCAAGTTCATGAACAATGAGCAGCTTGAATTTGGGCAAATTTCTCAACATCAACAAGCCTATAAAATGTTTATTACAATAGTACTTGCTTTCATCAAGTTGGTGTCATGATTAAATTAGATATCTAATTCATATACAATAGTTCACAGGTATCTGGGAAACTGAGTAACAAAGCATTCAAAACGCTTAGCTAGTAGTATTATTAACACCACAATAATTAGGTTATTGTTAAACCAAAGCAGCCCCTTGTCTTTCCCTCCTTCTATATCTCTCTCTACATTCTACATTGCTGACACCACAAAAGGAATTGCTATTTTTTATTCTTTGCTCTCTCTAGTTTAAAAAAAAAATTCTTTAATCTCTCAGACAATCTTTTATCATTGCAAAGCAGTAGTATTTTTGTGTTTAATATGCATGTGTTGGCAATTTTAGGTTTTAGCTTTCTAATAGATGTTGCTGTTGTTCAGTCATTAAGTTGTGTCCAACTCTTTGCGATCCCACAGTACTAACAGCAGAATTTAAGCATTTCTTAAGTTAAACACACTACACTATCTCAAAATACAGATAGTGCTGTTATTGCATGCATGCTGTCCTAGCTTGCTCTAGAGAAAAGAGTGTATCTAAAATCTGTCTTCAACTTATCCTCAAACTCAACTGACTCAATAACATGATATGCATAAAACATGCTAGCTTAATGTGTGTTTGTGTGTGTGTGTGTTAGTCTCTCAGTAGCGTCCAACTCTTTGTGACCCAATGGAGTGTAGCTGGCCAGGCTTCTCTGTCCTTGGAATTAATTAGGCCAAAATACTAGAGTGGGTTGCCGTTACTTTCTCCTGGGGATCTTCCCAACCCAGGGATCAAACTCAGGTCTCCTTCATTGCAGGCAGATTCTTTACCGTCTGAGCCACCAGGGAAGCCCCAGATTAAAGTGTGAAGTGAAGTGAAGTGTTAGTCACTCAGTCGTGTCTGACTCTTTAAGACCCCATGGACTGTAACCTGCCAGGCTCTTCGGTCCATGGGATTCTCCAGGCAAGAATACTGGAGTGGGTTGAAATCCCTTTCTTCAGTGGTTCTTCCTGACCCAGGAATCAAACCCAAGTTTCCTGCATTTCCTACATCTTACCATCTGAGCTACAGGGGAAGCAGATTAAAGTATAATGATCAGCATTTTTCCCGCATATTAACCTTTTTTTCTTGCTTTTTGAACTCTGTTCTATGATTTTCAGTACACTTCAGACAGTTATTGAGACAAATTTAAATGTGTCCTGAACATTTACTTATCTCTATGCAAGAAGTCAATCAAATGTCTGGTTTTCTTTTCACTTTGCAAATGAAAATATGCCCTAATGTATTGGTGTCGAAGGAAACACAGGATTCCACAGAATGTTCTTGATGTCACCTTGAAGAAATTGTCACACATCATCTGCTGGTTTGTTGAGTATACAGAATGGCAATATTGATGCATTCTTCTTTAATAAATGATACACATTGACATAGCTACTAGACACACCCTAATGCCCAGAAGCATGGCACAGTACTTTGAAATACACCCAGCTTAGATTATCTGTAGGTCTTTTTTCTTTGGGAAGAAATGGATATTCTAAATAATCTATTTCACTGTGTGCTGCACTTCATTTATACATGCTGGTAAGTATGTCTTTCAGTCCAGCTCACAAATGACAAGGCTAATAGTCTTCCCTGTCTTCATTGTCCTTGTGGGTTGTCATCTGAGAATTCTAAGCCTCTTAACAACGTACAGGATGAGAAAAGGTCAATCTGGTTGGATGTCAAAAATTATTTCAGAAACCATCCTCTCTGTTTTATTCCTTGGATTTAATAACATGAATGGGGGATGGTTAAAACTTCAGCCTAGAAATGAGAATTATTTCATAAATCATTAAGGTCAATCAATGACTCCCAAGCAAGAATGAAATTCAGTGAAACTTCTTCAGTTCAGTTCAGTACAGTCGCTCAGTCGTGTCCGACTCTTTGCGACCCCATGAATCGCAGCATGCCAGGCCTCCCTGTCCATCATCAACTCCCAGAGTTTACTCATACTCACGTCCATCGAGTAGGCGATGCCATCCAGCCATCTCATCCTCATCCTTCTCCTCCTGCCCCCAAGCCCTCCCAGCATCAGGGTCCTTTCCAATGAGTCAACTCTTCGCATGAGTGGCCAAAGTATTGGAGTTTGAGCTTCAGCATCAGTCCTTCCAATAAACACCCAGGACTGATCTCCTTTAGGATGGACTGGTTGGATCTCCTTGCAGTCCAAGGGACTCTCAAGAGTCTTCTCCAACACCACAGTTCAAAAGCATCAATTTTTCAGTGCTCAGCTTTCTTCACAGTCCAACTCTCACATCCATACATGACCACTGGAAAAGCCATAGCCTTGACTATATAGACCTTTGTTGGCAAAGTAATGTCTCTGCTTTTTAATATGCTATCTAGGTTGGTCATAACTTTCCTTCCAGGAGTAAGCATCTTTTAATTTCCTGGCTGCAATCACTATCTACAATGATCTTGGAGCCCCCAAAAATAAAATCTGACACTGCTTCCACTATTCCCCCATCTATTTCCCATGAAGTGATGGGACCAGACACCATGATCTTAGTTTTCTGAATGCAGAATTTTAAGCCAACTTTTTCACTCTCCTCTTTCACTTTCATCAAGAGGCTTTTTAGTTCCTCTTCACTTTCTGCCATAAGGGTGGTGGCATCTGCATATCTGAGGTTATTGACATTTCTCCCAGCAATCTTGATTCCAGCTTGTGCTTCTTCCAGCCCAGCGTTTCTCATGATGTACTCTGCATAGAAGTTAAATAAGCAGGGTGGCAATATACAGCCTTGATGTACTCCTTTTCCTGTTTGGAACCAGTCTGTTGTTCCATGTCCAGTTCTAACTGTTGCTTCCTGACCTGCATACAGGTTTCTCAAGAGGCAGGTCAGGTGGTCTGGTATTCCCATCTCTTTCAGAATTTTCCACAGTTTATTGTGATCCACACAGTCAAAGGCTTTGGCATAGTCAATAAAGCAGAAATAGATGTTTTTCTGGAACTCTCTTGCTTTGTTGATGATCCAGCAGATGTTGGCAATTTGATCTCTGGTTCTTCTGCCTTTTCTAAAACCAGCTTGAACATCTGGAAGTACAGGGTTCACGTATTGCTGAGCCTGGCTTGGAGGATTTTGAGCATTACTTTAGTAGTGGGTGAGATGAGTGCAATTGTGTGGTAGTTTGAGTATTCTTTGGGATTGCCTTTCTTTGGGATTGGAATGAAAACTGACCTTTTCCAGTCCTGTGGCCACTGCTGTTTTCCAAATTTGCTTGCATATTCAGTGCAACACTTTCACAGCATCATCTTTCAGGAATTGAAATAGATCAACTGGAATTCCATCACCTCCACTAGCTTTGCTCGTAGTGATGCTTTCTAAGGCTTTCTAAGATTTCACATTCCAGGATGTCTGGCTCTAGGTGAGTGATCACACCATCATGATTATCTGGGTCGTGAAGTTATTTTTTGTACAGTTATTCTGTGTGTTCTTGCCACCTCTTCTTAATATCATCTGCTTCTGTTAGGTCCATACCATTTCTGTCTTTTATTGAGCCCATCTTTGCATAAAATGTTCCCTTGGTATCTCTAATTTTCTTGAAGACATTTCTAGTCTTTCCCGTTCTGTTGTTTTCCTTTATTTCGTTGCACTGATCGCTGAGGAAGGCTTTCTTATCTCTTCTTGCTATTCTTTGGAACTCTGCATTCAAGTGGGAATATCTTTCCTTTTCTCCTTTGCTTTTCACTTCTCTTCTTTTCACAGCTATTTGTAAGGCCTCCTCAGACAACCATTTTGCCTTTTTGCATTTCTTTTCCATGGGGATGGTCTTTATCCCTGTCTCCTGTACAATGTCATGAACCTCTGTCCACAGTTCATCAGGCACTCTGTCTATCAGATCTAGTCCCTTAAATCTATTTCTCACTTCCACTGTATAGTCATAAGGGATTTGATTTAGGTCATACCTGAATGGTCTAGTGGTTTTCCCTACTTTCTTCAATGTAAGTCTGAATTGGCAATAAGGAGTTCATGATCTGAGCCACAGTCAGCTCCCAGTCTTGTCTTTGCTGACTGTATAGAGCTTCTCCATCTTTGGCTGCAAAGAATATAATCAATCTGATTTCGGTGTTGACCATCTGGTGATGTCCATGTGTAGAGTCTTCTCTTGTGTTGTTGGAAGAAGGTGTTTGCTATGACCAGTGTGTTCTCTTGGCAAAACTCTATTAGCCTTTGCCCTGCTTCATTCTGTATTCCAAGGCCAAACTTGCCTGTTACTCCAGGTGTTTCTCGACTTCCTACTTTTGCATTCCAGTCCCCTATAATGAAAAGGACAACTTTTTTGGGTGTTAGTTCTAATAGGTCTTGTAGGTCTTCATAGAACCGTTCTACTTCAGCTTCTTCAGCGTTACTGGTTGGGGCATAGGCTTCAGTTACCGTGACGTTGAATCAATTGCCTTGGAAACGATCAAAATCATTCTGTCATTTTTGAGATTGCATCCAAGTACTGCATTTTGGCCTCTTTTGTTGACTATGATGGCTTCCATTTCTTCTAAGGGATTCCTGCCCACATTAGTAGATATAATGGTCATCTGAGTTAAATTCACCCATTCCAGTCCATCTTAGTTCACTGATTCCTAGAATGTCAACATTCACTCTTGCCATCTCCTGTTTGACCACATCCAGTTTGCCTTGATTCGTGGACCTAACATTCCAGGTTCCTATGCAATACTGCTCTTTACAGCATTGGACCTTGCTTCTATCACCAGTCCCATCCACAACTGGGTATTGTTTTTGCTTTGGCTCCATCCCTTCATTCTTTCTGGAGTTATTTCTCCACTGATCTCCAGTAGCATATTGGGCACCTACCGACTTGGGGAGTTCCTCTTTCAGTATCCTATCATTTTGCCTTTTCATACTGTTCGTGGGGTTCTCAAGGCAAGAATCCTGAAGTGGTTTGCCATTCCCTTCTCCAGTGGACCACATTCTGTCAGATCTCTCCACCATGACCTGGCCCTCTTGGGTGACCCCACATGGCATGGCTTAGTTTCATTGAGTTAGACACGACTGTGGTCCTGTGAACAGATTGGCTAGTTTTCTGTGATTATGGTTTTAGTGTGTCTGCCCTCTGATGCCCTTTCTCAGCGCCTACCGTCTTACTTGGGTTTCTCTTACCTTTGACGTGGGGTATCTCTTCACGGCTGCTCCAGCAAACCACAGCCACTGCTCCTTAAACTTCTTAAACCCCCCAAATTGGGAGTCCCAATGTGAGTGATAAGGAAGGAGACAGATGGCTGATATAGACAATAAATAACTAATTTTTTAAAATAAAGGAAGGAGACATTAATGAATTACATGGGGGAAAAAAAAAACATGGACTATTTCAGGATCTCAATTCTATAGCTTAGTTTATGGATGACTTTGTTTAGTCGCTGAGTCATGTTGGACTGTTTTGTAGCCCACCAGGCTCCTTGGTCCATGGGATTTCCCAGGCAAGAATATTGGAGGAGGCTGTCATTTCCACCTCCAGGGAATCTACCTGACCCAGGAATCAAACTCGCATCTTCTGCATTGGCAGGCGAGTTCTTTATTTCTGAGCCACCAGGAAGCTCACAGCTTAGTTCATGCTTACACAGAGATAGATTCAAGAAAAATAGATGAGACCATCATTGGATCGCTAGCATTTTGGCATTGCTTATACTTGATGATATTAGTCAGGATTCAATTTAGCAGTTGGAATCACACTGGATACTTTAAGCAGGAAAGCAATCAAATGAAGGGATTATATAAATTGGTCAGAAGAACTGAAAGTGGGGTTTGAAGATCAGGTCTCCAGATCCGACTTGCCATAGTCAGGAAAGCAGGGAAGCAGAAATCACTGATGAAAGCACTGAGTTATAAAAAATAATCATGGTTATTTTGCTCCAACGATTTAAAAAAAAAAAAAACCCACTACCAGAGCAACTCTCACAGATCCCGGGAAACTGGTGTTAAAACATTGGCCCCAGAGACCAGCTGCCTTCTCCAGCACACTTTCCTCCTGACAACTTTAACTCCACTCCTCAAGTATGTCCAGCAGTAGAACAAAATGTAAAGCAAGCAGGAGATGTCTGTAGCTCACCCCCACTTCCTAGGATCTGGCATCTATGTTGGGGCAACTTATTTTATGAGAGAACCATAGATACCAATACCTACCCCACGTCCAAGGTAAGGAGCAGCGGCTCCACTTTGATGGAGCCGCTGTGAAGAGATACCCCACGTCCAAGGTAAGAGAAACCTAAGTAAGATGGTAGGCGCTGAGAGAAGGCATTAGAGGGCAGACAGACTGAAAGCACTACCACAGAAAACAAGCCAATCTGATCACAGGACCACAGTCGTGTCTAACTCAATGAAACTAAGCCATGCCATGTGGGGCCACCCAAGACGGTGAGGTTACAGTGGAGAGGTCTGACAAATGTGGTCCACAGGAGAAGGGAATGGCAAACCACTTCAGGATTCTTGCCTTGAGAGCACCATGAACAGTATGGAAAGGCAAAATGATAGGATACTGAAAGAGGAACTCCCCAAGTCGGTAGGTGTCCAATATGCTACTGGAGATCAGTGGAGAAATAACTCCAGAAAGAATGAAGGGATGGAGCCAAAGCAAAAACAATACCCAGTTGTGGATGGGACTGGTGATAGAAGCAAGGTCCAATGCTGTAAAGAGCAATATTGCATAGGAACCTGGAATGTTAGGTCCACGAATCAAGGCAAATTGGATGTGGTCAAACAGGAGATGGCAAGAGTGAATGTTGACATTCTAGGAATCAGTGAACTAAGATGGACTGGAATGGGTGAATTTAACTCAGATGACCATTATATCTACTAATGTGGGCAGGAATCCCTTAGAAGAAATGGAAGCCATCATAGTCAACAAAAGAGGCCAAAATGCAGTACTTGGATGCAATCTCAAAAATGACAGAATGATTTTGATCGTTTCCAAGGCAATTGATTCAACGTCACGGTAACTGAAGCCTATGCCCCAACCAGTAACGCTGAAGAAGCTGAAGTAGAACGGTTCTATGAAGACCTACAAGACCTATTAGAACTAACACCCAAAAAAGTTGTCCTTTTCATTATAGGGGACTGGAATGCAAAAGTAGGAAGTCGAGAAACACCTGGAGTAACAGGCAAGTTTGGCCTTGGAATACAGAATGAAGCAGGGCAAAGGCTAATAGAGTTTTGCCAAGAGAACACACTGGTCATAGCAAACACCTTCTTCCAACAACACAAGAGAAGACTCTACACATGGACATCACCAGATGGTCAACATCGAAATCAGATTGATTATATTCTTTGCAGCCAAAGATGGAGAAGCTCTATACAGTCAGCAAAGACAAGACTGGGAGCTGACTGTGGCTCAGATCATGAACTCCTTATTGCCAATTCAGACTTAAATTGAAGAAAGTAGGGAAAACCACTAGACCATTCAGGTATGACCTAAATCAAATCCCTTATGACTATACAGTGGAAGTGAGAAATAGATTTAAGGGACTAGATCTGATAGACAGAGTGCCTGATGAACTGTGGACAGAGGTTCATGACATTGTACAGGAGACAGGGATAAAGACCATCCCCATGGAAAAGAAATGCAAAAAGGCAAAATGGTTGTCTGAGGAGGCCTTACAAATAGCTGTGAAAAGAAGAGAAGTGGAAAGCAAAGGAGAAAAGGAAAGATATTCCCACTTGAATGCAGAGTTCCAAAGAATAGCAAGGAGGGATAAGAAAGCCTTCTTCAGTGATCAATGCAAAGAAATAAAGGAAAACAATAGAATAGGAAAGACTAGAGATGTCTTCAAGAAAATTAGAGATACCAAGGGAACATTTTATGCAAAGATGGGCTCAATAAAAGACAGAAATGGTATGGACCTAACAGAAGCAGATGATATTAAGAAGAGGTAGAGAAAATGCACAGAAGAACTATACAAAAAAGATCTTCACGACCCATTTAATCATGATGGTGTAATCACTCACACTCACCTACAGCCAGACATCCTTGAATGTGAAGTCAAGTGGGCCTTAGACAGCATCACTATGAGCAAAGCTAGTGGAGGTGATGGAATTCCAGTTGAGCTATTTCAATTCCTGAAAGATGATGCTGTGAAAGTGCTGCAGTCAATATGTCAGCAAATTTGGAAAACTCAGCAGTGGCCACAGGACTGGAAAAGGTCAGTTTTCATTCCAATTCCAAAGAAAGGCAATGCCAAAGAATGTCAAACTACCACACAATTGCACTCATCTCACCCACTACTAAAGTAATCCTCAAAATCCTCCAAGCCAGGCTTCAACAGTACGTGAACAGTGAACTTCCAGATGTTCAAGCTGGTTTTAGAAAAGGCAGAAGAACTAGAGATCAAATTGCCAACATCTCGATCATCAACAAAGCAAGAGAGTTCCAGAAAAACATCTATTTCTGCTTTATTGACTATGCCAAAGCCTTTGACTGTGTGGATCACAATAAACTGTGGAAAATTCTGAAAGAGATGGGAATACCAGACCACCTGACCTGCCTCTTGAGAAACCTACATGCAGGTCAGGAAGCAACAGTTAGAACTGGACATGGAACAGCAGCCTGGTTCCAAATAGGAAAAGGAGTACGTCAAGGCTGTATATTGTCACCCTGCTTATGTAACTTACATGCAGAGTACATCATGAGAAATGACAAGCTGGAATCAAGATTGTTGGTAGAAATATCAGTAACCTCAGATATGCATATGACACCACCCTTATGGCAGAAAGTGAAAAAGAACTAGAGAGCCTCTTGATGAAAGTGAAAGAGGAGAGTGAAAAAGTTGGCTTAAAGCTCAACATTCAGAAAACTAAGATCATGGCATCCAGTCCCATCCCTTCATGGCAAATAAATGAGGAAAGAGTGGCTGACTTTAGTTTTTTGAGCTCCAAACTCACTGCAGATGGTGATCGCAGCCATAAAATTAAAAGACGCTTTCTCCTGGAAGGAAAGTTATGACCAACCTAGACAGCATATTAAAAAGCAGAGACATTACTTTGTCAACAAAGGTACATCTAATCAAAGCTATGGTTTTTTCCAGGAGTCATGTATGAATGTGAGAGTTGGACTATAAAGAAAGCTGAGCACCAAAGAATTGATGCTTTTGAATTGTCATGTTGGAGAAGACTCTTGAGAGTCCCTTGTACTGTGAGGAGATCCAGCCAGTCCATCCTAAAGGAGATCATTCCTGGCTGTTCATTGGAAGGACTGATGTTGAAGCTGAAACTCCAAGATTTTGGCCACCTGATGCAAAGAGCTGACTCATTTGAAAACCCTGATGCTAGGAGAGATTGAGGGCAGGAGAAGGGGACGACAGAGAATGAGATGGTTAGATGGCATCACTGACTCAATGGACATGGGTTTGGGTAGACTCCGGCAGTTGGTGATGGACAAGGAGGCCTGGTGTGCTGCGGTTCATGGGGTCGCAGAGAGTTGGACACGACTGAGCAACTGAACTGAACTGTACTGAACTGAACTGATAGATACCAGAGAGACTGGGTATGATGGACTTTGGTCTTTCAGGCTCTGCAGTGCAGAAAGGGCTACTGGAAGAAAATCAGATGGATATTTTATCCCAATAAAGCATATTCAATGTATTTACAAAGTGATTCCACTGTCAAGTGATATGAACTCCTCATAAAAACCCACTGGGATAAGTAATGCTATGCCCATTTAACAGAGGAGGAAAACTGAATTTTGAAGTTATTCCATGTCTAATATTACACATGGACTAATGTACTAGGAGGAGTAACTTGATATCACAGGTGTGCTTTTGAAATTCTCCCCAGTAATACCACACTGCCTCTATAAGTGTTTGTTGTGCAAAGGCATTATTTGTATTTTTGTTATCAAACATCCATAAAAAATTTACCCAGTTAAAACTTACAAGATAAAACCCATCTAGTGAAAAGTAACATATGTCTATAATAAAGGTGAGAAAGTTATGTCCTGAAATTGATCCCGTTAATCATTTACTGAATGAAAGAAATGGAATGTCTCAAACAGTCGACCTGGAGCAATGGTGATATACCAAGCATCCTGATATATTTGGAAATGTTCACTTTTTAGTAGTTTTAAATGACTATTTATTTTATTTAAATGATTATTTATTTTACTTATAATGGCTGTTTCATAACCAGAAGTTACAAAATACTATGGAATATTATCTCAATTTGAAAAATACATAGTGGAGGAAAGGAAAGCCTGGCATTCTGCAGTCCATGAGGTCCCAAGGAGTCAGACACGACTTAGCGACTGAACAACAACAATATATGAAGCCTATGTCAAAAATCAAATGGCTGTCTCTGGATAATGGTAATTTGAGTGTCTTTATTTCCTGGGGAATTTTTTCCTTTTCCAAATTCACATTTTAAGCTAACAGAGAAATAAATATTCCTCTTAAGATAAAACAAAAACTTTCAAAAGAACTAAAGCATTAATAAACAATACACAAATGGCAAGGGTAGATGGAAGGATGGTAGACAGGCAAAACTGTTAAAATGAAAATAGTTGAAAGTAAGCTTTAAAATGTGTGCTTCCTATTAAGAAGGAAAAGAGAAAATCTTCTCAACTTCTTCCCTGTATTTTTTAAAACAAACTCACAGGAACATTACAAATTCTGATACTCAAGTCCAGATTAGGTTCTAAATGGATTTATTTCCTTTTTAAATCATACAATATCACTCACATACTTTATTTTTTAAATCCTTTTTTGTAAATGCAAATTTTTTATAATAAAACTAAAGCTGTAAATTAGCACCAGATTTTGTTCTCAGTATCATCTCTGAATATCTTATGTGATATTCTTATTCCCTTAACTCATTTGATGTATAATCATTCAGACAGGGTTTAAATCTTTTTCACTACTTTATATTACTCAACATAGCATTGATCCAAATGAATTTCATTTGTTCTATAAATTGCAAGTTTAAAAAATGAGTACTGTGCAAATCTCATAGCAACTGTGAATATAAGGTTTTGACTACCTCAATTTCTAAAAAGAACAATAGAAAATAATCTTCAAGCTTATCAAGTCACCTAACTAAAAGAGAGTTTAATTAGATGATGGGATTTAGCAGACCTGAAGTCTAATGTTTACAATATCTTATTTAGACTCAAAGAAATAATGTGAGGCTAAAATAATATATAGAGAAAAATGAGCTTTCAAATTATAGAAAGCAATGTATACATACATGTTATATGATGGACTGATTGAGTTCTTTATTTTAAAGATAAATAAATAATTAGAAAAAATTATTCCTAGCCCAACATTTTAACAGCAGACCATAATCTATAATTCTACACGGCAACCAACAGAATGAAAAAACAAGTAGAAAGGCTTTTTCTAAATACTCTTCATAGCTGAGTAATTTTAAAAATATCTGCCAGGAGTGGGAGGACTATAATTCAGCTTCTCTTTGTCCCCTAAGCCCACTGAAATTTAGTTTTTGAAGTAAAAAGAAGACTTCAAAATAAATCTGAGCAAGTAATCAGTATTGTTTAACTGAAAAATGATTGCTCAAAATTATTTATTGAAAAAGCCTTCTTTTTGTCCTTTTTGTTTGTCTTGGGTTTCACTCCCTGGATGAGATTATTTGGTAAAGCACATATGATTTTGAAATTTTTACAATGGTTGGTGATTCAGTGCCTTTTTAGATTTACAAGTTCTCATTTAATTTGCATTTGCTGTTAGAATGTGTTCAAAGATGAGTCACTGACAATGACTTCTTCACTTGTGCTTTAATTTCAAAAAAATGATAATTATGTAACTTAGATGAATCTAGAAATAATTATTATTGAATTAATATGTCTCTACATTGCCAGTGATTATGATTCATGTATAGTCTAGTTAAAAGTAAAGCTCCCTTTTTCTCATCTCATTTCAAATATTATTGTTGAAATAAAACCTTAAATGCTGAAGTTCATTATTAAATGAAAGTAAAATCCTATAGATTTGAAACAGAAATTTATCTTAAATACTTAGAAATTGATGACTTTATTTTTATGCCAATAAACTAGAGCTAGGATAACACATTTTTCCTTCTGAGACCTTGAAATACTGCACACAGATGTATATGCACACATATCAATAACTCTGATTCAGATAACGTGATTTTTAAAAGCATGTCAACTTAGTTGTGAATTATTACCCCAATAAGATATAATTAGCCAATCATTTATTTCCCTCATGAGTATTCTGAAAATTAATAATGCTATTCCTGAAGTGACCTTTCAGGCTTCACCATTGGACCGCAGCACACCATGCATTGCTTCACATTATTAATACCCACTTACTAAATTAACTCCGGTTTATGGGATCAAGACATCCTGAAGAAATCAGCAAACACTGTACACACATACAAACCTGCATCTTCATGGATAATTTATAGCTTCCTACGTCAAATGTTGATGGAAAGCATTTGAGAGTAGGTTGTGGATTATACAGAGATGAAATTTCAAGGGGATTGAACGGGGATTAGCTGCTACTGTTCTGGAATCTCAGGCCTATGGAATGCTGGACCGCTAGGCCTCTAGACTCAGATATTCTGGCACAACACATTTCATAGTTTTTAGTGCCCAGCTGCCCCCAGTGGCCTACGTCATCTCCTGGAGCATCATGTCTGTTTTCTAATACTCACTTTTTCTTCCTGAAATATATTTTGATCACTTTTGGGAAGAATTCTTGTTCCCTCCCAAGCCTGGCAGTCTCCTCTCTGACCTCTCTATTTCAAAATGGATATCAGCCAAGACATTTTCAGGATATGATTGTTACTCCATTGATACTCTACTGGCAGCACTGAAAACTCAGATGGGGCCAGAAGGCACTCCAATGCAATGATCATGCTCTAGTCAACACATCCATGTCCATGTGGTTCATTCATTTTGTTTAACTGTGAAGGCTCATTTTTTCTACCCACCCACTCCACTGGCTGTGTTTTGAACTTCCTGTGTTTCAAGTAGTTCTGGTGTGTTTAGATAATGCAAACAGATTGAACTATCAGCCTCCCCAAAGTAATTATAATGTTAATCTATAGAGTCCTGTCATGACCTGACCAGAGAGCACAGGGATTTATTCATTCCATTAGTTGGGGGGAAAACTTATACTTACTTGGAATCATGAAATTTTCAAATTGGGAAAATGTTTCTCCTTTATGTCGTAATAAGCACAAGATATGAGAATTTAAGGGGCTGAACGCAGGAAGTGGAATCAGATGAGGAGAGTGGGTGGATGTGTGCTGAAGAATTTTATTTCAATAAAAAGTGAAGCCAGAGATACATGCTTTCATAGATCTGCTAATCACATCTTCCTCACTTTCCCCTTGTTTTTTCTTCCATTCACTGAACTCCTGTTATCTTAACAGTCTGGGTAGGGGATGGTAAGATGGAGGAAGATAAAGGAGAGAGAGTGAAGTAGGACAGAATGGAGTATTTGAGGGGCAGTGGAAGGACTGGAGTTTTTGCTGTCACTGGCAATGTCAGACTTGGAGGAGCAGCAGCAGCTCCTGCTGTGAGCTGAGTAGCTGGTGATTTCATTCCCAAAGCAGCCATAACAGAGCTCTTTCCAAAGAGGGAATCAGTAACTGTTTATGTAAAGAGCAGAATTGCCCAACTGCAATCCTGACAGAGTTACTCTACCTGTTTGTGCGATGAGTGTTGGAATGTTTTGGGATGCCTGCCATTAATCTGCTTTATAGAGAACAGGTTAGCATTGTCAGGGGAGGTTTAGGGAGAGCTGCTTGACCTCCATCTACCCACACCTTTCAGAGATGGACAAAATAATTTTTACATCAGTAATGTGGAAGAGCTGTCAAAGTACAAGAGACCAGCTAAGTCAAATATGTCTGAAGTAGGAATTGTATTTATTAATAATGTGAACTTTTCATTGAAAACAAACCAGTGTAGAATATACCAAACCTACGAATGCTATTGGCACTTTGATTCAGGAATGGTGTAAAAATATGTAATAACTGGTACACCATAGGGGCTTTCTAGGTGGCGCAGTGGTAAAGAATCCGCCTGCCAATGCAGGAGATGCAAGAGGTATGGGTTCTATCCCTGGGCTGGAACAATCCACTGGAGGAGGGAATGGCAACCCGCTCCAATATTCTTGCCTGAAAAATTCCATGGACAGGGGAGTCTGGCAGACTACAGTTCATGAGGTCGCAAAGGGTCGGACAAGACTGAACTACTGAGCACACACACATAGTACGAAAAATGACCAATTAAAGTGGATAAAGGCCAAAGCATTGAAAAAGAGTACCAGAAGACATGGCAGTCCAGGGAAAAGGCTGAGGTGACCAAGACATTACCACGTATCTCATAACTTAGGTG
Source organism: Cervus elaphus (assembly GCF_910594005.1). NCBI lineage: Eukaryota > Metazoa > Chordata > Mammalia > Artiodactyla > Cervidae > Cervus > Cervus elaphus. Next base: position 22,254,754 of record NC_057845.1, on the reverse strand, counting down.
AGGTGTACCAGCAAAACAATGTACCCCCTGAATTTCAGCCCACCTTGATGTAATCAAGTTGTTGATGACATAGCACTGACAGATGTTCTTCTGCCAAACAACTAGAATGAACTTGCTAGTTCACAGTGACACATACTTTGCATACATGCATTCCACTTTTAAGTGTCTTAACACTAGCTAGTTATGATTTTCTTACCGGAAATTTGAGTCCCTTGAAAATGTCAAAGCAAATTCTGTTGCTTTTCACAAAAAAATGAGTTTTGTTACTGTATTAATCAAGGATACTGATGTGTGAAATACTGTATTATTTCATCCAGTGTTCAGTCAGTATTTAGTTAATATACAATAAACACAATAATATTATATAAGCTTATATTACAAAATAAATTTATATAATCTACATTATAAAATTTCACATCAGGAGTCTGCAGCAAAATTTACCAGTAAAGGACAAAAGTTCAAAATAACACTTGGACTTTTAAAAACTACTGGTATTAAACATCCATTTCTTAGATTATTTGATGTATGCCTTATTCTACAAAGGTAATATGTTTAGATATGTTTTCTCAAATTCAGTTAGGCATGATTTTATGTGATTACTTCAGCCAACTTCCTGTTAAACATAATGAGCATGATTAAAAAAATATATCTATTAGTTTATCAAACTGTTATTGTTAAATTTCCAGAAATCCTCGGCACACCTGGCTTGGAGCTGCACCACCTCCATCTCTGCCTCCAGCAGCTCATGACTTTTCCTCTGTGTCTGTGTCCAGATTTCATTCTTTTTCTAAGGACACTGACCATTGGATTTAGGGCTCTCCCTAATCCAGTATGACTTTATCTTAAGTACATCTGCATAGACTCTGTTTCCAAAATAAGGCCTCATTCTGGGTCCAAATGGATATAGATCTGGGGGTACACAACTGAACCCACAGCAGTAGGTGAAGTGTTGAAGATGGAGGGAACAAGAAGTGCCAGCCAAACAGGAGGTACTTTCAGACAGAAAAATGACGCAGGTAGCTCTGTGTAATTAATGGATTGGTTTATCCAAAAATAAGTGAGTAAATATTTATAAGAATTATGTTTACTTTCTAATGCTTACTGAATCTCTTTGCCATTAAATCTAAAATTCCACACATTGCTGTATTAGACATCTTCAATTCCTCTGAATTTAAGAAACTTCATAAAGTAGTTTATGAGAGTTGAATGCCTTCGTAAGCATTTTATGTAATTTAAATTTTAAAAATAAAATAATTTTAAAAAAAGAAATAATGATGACCTGTTTGGAGGGAACACTGAGATGAAATCTAAGTAAAATAGTAAAAGATAAATCAAATGGACTAAAACTCAAGAGAAAATTCTTTCCCATCTAAGATGGAAATAGGACTCTGAAGGAAGCAGAGACCATTTGAACACTACAACCCAGTTACCACAGAATGAGTTAATAAGGAGAAATATAACAAATATAATCAAAAAGACACATTCCTACCAAGAGTATTAGTATCAGTTAGAATACTCAGCTCACAAGTCATAGTTTCCCAGGTGATGCAGCAGTAAAAAATCCACCTGCCAATGCAGGAGCCACAAGAGATACGGGTTCAATTCCTGGATCAGGAACATCCCCTGGAGAATGAAATGGCAACCCACTCCAGTATTCTTGCCTGGGAAATAGCCTAAATGGACAGAGTACCCTGACGGGCTACAGTCCACAGGGTCACAAAGAGTCGGACACGATGACTGAGCAATAGGTTTTCTCAAAAAGGGAAAAAAAAAAAAAGGTTAGAAGAAAGGAAGAGAGGAAAAGAGAGAGAGGGAGAGGGAAGGAGAAAAAAGACTGGCTTCTTTAAATTCTAAGTCTTTGAAAGTAAGCGTCCTTCAGAATTTATAAAAAGACTTCATCCATTTTTGCTCACTTAAATGTAGTCCTCAAATACTAGAATATCAAATAAAAAAAAGAAAAAAAATATTTTCCCATTCATGCTTTATATCATAATAATCACAGAAAGTATAAAAGTGTTTTCATCAGTATATTTACTACAAATATAGTATCTTGACATAACCTTATATTAAACAGGTTTTGTAGGCCAGTCTGGAAACTAAAATGTTTACAATAAAGCAATAATTTCTTTGTTCCAAATTGCCAATTTGGAAGTCTGCTTTTGAAACACAGCTAATTGATATGCTAACTGTTTAAGTCAATATTGAGTTTTAGTATTACTGCATTTATAGCGCTTAGTAACATTGATCATTCTGTGACAAATTAAGTTAAATTCAGACTTTGTTTACTAATTGTAGATATTTTTAGGTGATCTAGTGCTACTTTGTTTTTTTCTAGATTAAGTTAAATCAAAGGCATAACAAAATGAAAATATGTTTTATTTATACTGAATAAAAATATTTTTCCCTTTAGCATATCCATTGATGCCTCCCCCTGCCATCTAGCCCATTCTTTTATCTCAAAAACATTGAAACATTCACAAAGGAGTGATTCTCTATCATTCATGTTACAGCTTCCCCTGGAGATATCAGCTAAAGAAGTCAAATTTGAGTCCCTTTCTGGTTTTAGTAAATTAAGCTGAGTCATGTTTCACTCATGATCCATTTTGTTCCTGTTCAAAGACAACAACTCAGGCAACTAAGGGAGCTTCTAACACACATAGATACATTTTCTCAAGTGTAGGAAGCATTTTTCCTTCTGTATTCATCTGTAGTTAGATTTAACCACAGGTATCAGGCTGTCTTGAACACATTGAATGAAATCCTTTCAGAAACCAAGTAATCCTTCAAAACATATTTGTTCTTCACTCCAATTAAGAAGAGAGAAAAAGGGGTAACAGAATCATACAGGATTGAAAGTTTGTGTCTCCAGACTTTAATTCGTATCCTAGTACCTACCAGACCATACCATCTATAGTTGGCAATTAGTTGGTTTTTTATAAATTTTGAAGCTATTTGTAAATAGAAAAATTATATTTTCTTTCTGAAAGAGTTAATTTGTTTACTATAAATGAGAAAGCAAAACTATAATTTTTTAGATAGCTTTATTTCTCAGATGTGTATGGGTGCTCAGTCACTTCAGTCGTGTCTGACTCTTTGTGACCCTATGGACTATAGCCCACCAGGCTCCTCTGTTCATGGGATTCTCCAGCAAGAATATTGGAGTGGGTTGCCATGCCCTCCTCCAGAATTCTCATGTGTGAGAAGTGTCAAAAAATAAAAAGTAGAGGACTGTACCTCTCCTCTTACTCATCTCTGTAACCCCTGTGTTGAATGGAGCAGGGGTTGAGGCTTCCCATGAGGCTGCATCCTAGTCATCAGCTTAACTAGAGTCTCACTCATGAGAAACCTTGACCTAAAGAGGCACCCAGATGATGCGACAAGCAGCAAGGTATCTTCAATTTATCCTCAAAAAGTTCAGAAAAGATTGATAGATAGAGAGATAGGTAGATATACAGAATGATAAAGTCAGTGGTGCTGATGGTAAGCAGTTGTTCAATCGAGGTCAAGAACATACAGGAGCTATTCATATGAGTCTTATAGTTTTACACTTTTTGCAATTACATAAAAATATAATTTGCCAGAAAAGCAATGTTTAGGATTCCCTTGCATAATATCAATAACTGATGTTCTTTAAAAGTGAACATTTTTTCCCAAAGCACTTGGCTATAGTCCTCTCTCTCTCTTAGTTACTGAGTTCAGCACAAACTCCACCTTTAATTCTCTAAGGAACTTGGGAGCTCTTTCCCAGAGTTATATTTTCATTTGTTACTGTGATTACCATGAAACCTACCATTTCTAGGTTTCAAATTGCTGGAAATCACAAGGCAACAAAAAGTCAGTTGAAAAGTGTTCAGAATCAGGAGACCAGGCTAATAGTCTAGAGGCATAAGTTCTCTTTAGACTTTAAATGATGTATATTAGCCCTGTTTCATTCATAAGTACTGTGACTCTTACTGTTCATGGAATATTTTATATACTATTATTTTTAATTAAAATTATTACTGCATATGTTGAGTTTTAATAGAGAAGAGAGAATGAGATGCCTCCAGGAGGTAATTATACACTCCTCTAGGAAGTATATATATGCTTAGGAATATTTTTAATTATAAGAACAACAGAAGAGAACTGATCTTACTATTCCACCAACCCTCTAGCCTTCACTGGAAACTCTTTGCTTTTATGGGTAGTAAAGCTCAGAAAATAACTGGGGAGAAGTAACTCATTTTTTTTCGCAAATATTAGTTTCAGTTTTCACTCCTGGTTCAAAGGTGGAAAGATTAAACCAGAAATATTTTTCATTAAATACAGTTAATAAAAACATTCTGTGTCTGTGAGTTAAACTTTCTGTGTGTTACAGTTTCAGAAACCAAAAATAACAATGGATAAAGAGTATATATCTTCAGGAATGCAAAGTTTCTTATTTAAAAATGAAGAACAGAAAGTTTGACATACTTTTGAAAATGAATAAATCATACTATTTGATACCGTATGGTTATGACTCTGAATATAAATATAATTTCTTACATATATAAAATAGTTATTTCATGAGAATTACACTTACTGGAAAACATCATTTGGAAATTATTGCTCTTTAAACATCATTTACTTCTACTAAAGTTACTTGCAATTTTCTTTAATAGTCTTATAAACTCAGCCCCATCTAATACAATGGTAATGTATTAATTTAATAAATCAACGAAGTATTGATGTGTTATGCATGTGTGCTAAGTCACTTCAGTCACGTCCATCTCTTTGCAACCCTCTGAACCATAGCGCACCAGGCTCCTCTGTCCATGGGGATTCTCCAGGCAAGAATACGGGAGTGGGTTGCCTTGCCTTCCTCCAGGGAATCTTCCCACCCAGGGATTGAAACCAGGTCTCCTGCATCTCCTGCCTTGGCAGGCAGGTTCTTTACCATTAGCACCATCCCCCATTCATGTATTATACTCTGATGATTAACAACTCTAATGAACATGAAGTTGGCTTAAAGGTCAACATTCAGAAAACTAAGATCATGGCATCTGGTCCCATCATTTCATGGCAAATAGATGGGGAAACAGTGGAAACAGTGTCAGACTTTATTTTGAGGGGCTCCAAAATCACTGCAGATGATGATTGCAGTTACGAACTTAAAAGACTCTTACTCCTTGGAAGGAAAGTTATGACCAACCTAGATAGCATATTAAAAAGCAGAGACATTACTTTGCCAACAAAGGTCCGTCTAGTCAAGGCTATGGTTTTTCCAGTGGTCAGGTATGGATGTAAGAGTTGGACTGTGAAGAAAGCTGAGAGCCAAAAATTTGATGCTTTTGAACTGTGGTGTTGGAGAAGACTCTTGAGAGTCCCTTGGACTGCAAGGAGATCCAACCAGTCCATTCTAAAGGAGATGAGTCCTGGGTGTTCATTGGAAGGACTGATGCTGAAGCTGAAACTACAATACTTTGGCCACCTCATGCAAAGAGTTGACTCATTGGAAAGGACCCTGATGCTGGGAAGGATTGGGGGCAGGAGGAGAAGGGGATGAGAGAGGAGGAGATGGCTGGATGGCATCACCAACTCAATGGACATGAGTAAACTCTGGGAGTTGGTGATGGACAGGGAGGCCTGGCATGCTGTGATTCACGGGGTTGCAAAGAGTCAGACACGACTGAGTGACTGAACTGAACTGAACTGAATGAACATGAGTTTGGGCATACTCTAGGAGATAATGAAGAACAGGGAAGCCTGGCATGCTGCAGTCCATGGGGTTGCAAAGAGACATGACTGAGTGACGAAGCAACAATGTCTTTTGCCATGAAAGTGAAACAGGCTCAAATTAAAGCTAGCATTGAAGGGTTAACCATGTTATACAGGTGATTGTTGTACACTGAAGCACTGGTTTATGCAATGTAAGAAAGAAGGTGCAGTTGTCTACAAGTATTTTGGAAAACAGTTTGGACAAAGGGTGAAATAATAACTAAAAAGCTATTCTGTTTTCTAAGTATTATTTACATGGTTGCTGCTCTTGTCCAGTCACTAAGTCTTGCCAGACTCCTTGTGACCCCATGGACTGCAGCACACCAGACTTCCCTGTCTTTCACTATCTCCTGGAGTTTGCTCAAACTCGTTCAATGAGTGGTTTGATAAGGCATTATTGTCATTGTATTTCATTAAGAATAGGATATATGTTTTCAAAAAGTTTGGCTAGAATCACGCTTCTCCCTTTACAATGTCTTGACTGACCTATTAATAGCTACAGGCAAATATTGGAATGATGGTTGACTGACTCCAAAATATTGGCTGAACTCAAAGTTCAATTCAGTTCAGTTCAGTCACTCAGTCATGTCCGACTCCTTGTGACCCCATGAACCACAGCACGCCAGGTCTCCCTGTCTATCACCAACTCCTGGAGTTTACTCAAACTCATGTCCATTGAGTCGGTGATGCCATCCAACCATCTCATCCTCTGTAGTCCCCTTCTCCTCCGGCCCTCAATCCTTCCCATCATCAGGGTCTTTTCTAGTGAGTCAGTTCTTTGCATCAGGTGGCCAAAACATTGAAGTTTCAGCTTCAACATCAGTCCTTCCAAAGAATATTCAGGACTGATTTCCTCTGAGATGGACTGGTTGGATCTCCTTGCAGTCCAAGGGACTTTCAAGAGTCTTCTCCAACACCATAGTTCAAAAGCATCAATTCTTTGGTGCTCAGCTTTCTTTACGGTCCAACTCTCACATCCATACATGACCACTGGAAAAACCATAGCCTTGACTAGATGGACCTTTGTTGGCAAAGTAATGTCTCTGCTTTTTAACACGCTGTCTAGGTTGGTCATAACTTTTCCTCCAAAGAGCAAGTGTCTTTTAATTTAATGGCTAAAATCACCATCTGCAGTGATTTTGGAGCCCCCAAAAATAAAGTCAGCCACTGTTTCCACTGTTTCCCCATCTATTTGCCACGAAGTGATGGGACCAGATGCCATGATCTTAGTACTGTTTGTTAACTTAAACTATAAGTGAAATAGCCTACTACTTTAGTCACAACTATAGCATGCTTTCATAAAATGGCCTGTGGAGAATGGCATTTGCCTTATAGAGAATTTTCTATGCATGACACCTGCTGAACTAGAATTTATTTGCAGTGGTTGTGCACAGAGTTGCATCTTGAGTCCAAGAACTTCACTCCAGTTTTATGGTTATTGCTCTGATTCAAGCTTCTACCAGCTCTTCCTTGGTCTAATGCCATAACCGAATTGATCTCTCTCCTTCCTCTCTGGTAAAATTATACTTTATTTTCTATTAGCACCAAAGTAACTTTTTTAACTTTTTTATTGTGTTAAAAGTCACATGATATAAAACATACTATTTTAGCCATATTTAACTGTACAGTTAGCCCAAAGTACATTCACATTGTTGAGCAACTCTCCATCATCCATCTCCCAAGTTTTTCACTTTCCCAAACTGAAACTCTGTCCCCATTACACATTAACTTCCCATTTTTCCTCCCCACCTCCCAGTCCCTGGCAAGAAATTAATCTCCAAAATATACAAACAGCTCATTCAGCTCAATACCAAAAAAAAAAAACCTCAAAAAATGGGCAGAAGATCTAAATAGACATTTCTCCAAAGGAGACATATGAATAGCAAAGAGTCACATGAAAAGATTGCAACATCACTAATTATTAGAGAACTGCAAATAAAAACTACAATGAGGTATCACCTCACACTGGTCAGAATGGCCTTCATCAAAAAGTTTATAAACAATAAATGCTGAAGAGTGTGTGGAGAAAAAGGAACCCTTCTACACTATTGGTGAGAATGTAAACTGGAAGAGTCACTACGGAGAATAGTATAGAGGGTCCTTAAAAACTAAGCATTAGAACTAGGTATGACACAGCAATTCCACTCCTGGACATATGCCCAGAGAAAACCATAATTCAGAAAGACACATGTACCCCAATGTTCATTAAAGCACTGTTTACAATAACCAGAACTTGGAAGCACCTAAATGTCCATCAACAGCTGTGCTTTGTCGCTCAGCTGTGTCTGACTCTTTGCGACACCATAGGCTGGCCTCCACCAGACTCCTCTGTCCTTGGGGATTCTCCAGGCAAGGATACTGAAGTGGGTTGCCATGCCCTCCTCCATGGGATTTTCCCAACCCAGGGATCGAACCCAGGTCTCCCGCATTGCAGGCAGATTCTTTACCAGCTGAGCCACCCACGGAAGCATCCATTAACAGAGGAATGGATGAGGAAGACATGGTACATATATACAATGGAATATTATGCAGAGTAATTTTTTAAACTTTACATCACTCCTACTCAATATTTTCCTATGATTTCCAGTTGCAATTAGAAATTGAACTTGCATAATCTGGGCACAATCTTCCTCTTTGACTTTGGGCCATCTAACTCTTTCTGTTCCTCTGAGATGCCATCATGTTTTCTATTTTAAGTCGCCTGCACCCTTGTCTCTCTGCCCTTCCTTCAGCACTTTGTAAGGCATTCTTCTTCCCAGGATTCAAGTCTCAACTCAAACATTCCCTTTTTGGGTCAGTCTTCCACTTAACTCTATCCTGATACTTTCTGCATTGTCTTCATAATATTTATTACTATCTAGCATTATCTCAGGCTTCCCTCATGGCTCAGTTGGTAAGGAATCCACCTGCAATGCAGGAGAGCTGGGTTTGACCCCTGGGTGGGGAAGATCCCCTGGAGAAGGAAACAGCAACCCACTCCAGTATTTCTGCTTATGAAAACATTATTTGCATGAGTATGAGGACATTTGTCATAAGAAGATGCCTGGAGTAAAATCAGAACTCAATAAATATTTGTTTTCTGAATGAATCTTCAAAATTAGTATCCTTTATTTTTTTTTCTGGCTAGAAACTATTGCTTTGTTTGAAGCCCTGATGTCTCATAGACTGCCTCTTAGCTCTACATAAACAAAAAATTTCTTTAAAACTAAGATGGGAATCATCAGTTTTTATGTCACTATTTTTATTTCTTTTAAAATTAAAAAAATATAGAGGTAACATTCTATTTGGGAGTTTAGAGAAAACATCAAAATGTCTGCTTTGTATTCAAGTCCAGCTACAATGGAACTGCTATTGCTCTAGTGTTATGAAGGGTGTAGTGTTATTTTTCTTTGAGTATTTACATAACACAGATTCTGATCATCGTTGAATTTGCAAACAACATTTAGTGGAGAGGAGGAGATGGCAAAAGGCGATGTCTTGCTTCACTGCAGTAGAATAATATTTAGTCAGGGTGTTGTTTAAAACCCAGAGCAGGCAGGCCATACAGGTCTCCATCCGGGAAAAGACAAGTCACATGCTAACCACACCCTGACTGCATAGTCTCCATTGTCATCATAGGTTCAGACAAAACTGAAAACTGTGCACAAGCCTCCCTAAGGGCACTGAAGCATCGCACAGTCAACAAGGAACATGTGCTAAGTTCAGCTGCCCAAGGAGAGGGGCCCAGCTGGATACATATTCCCAGACCATGCATAGTCCCTGGTGATGGATAAATGAATAGATTATATAGGTAAACACGGGCTTTCCTTGTGGCTCAGACAGTAAAGAGTCCTCCTGCAATGCAGGAGACCCGGGTTTGATCCCAAGGTCAGGAAGGGATCTCCATTCCCTGGAGAAGGAAATGGCACCCCACTCAAGTATTCTTGCCAGGAGAATGCCATGGACAGAGGAGCCTGGCGGGCTACAGTCCGTGGGGTCACAAGAGTCAGACCTGACTGAACAACTAACACATAGGTAAGAAGTGATTAGCTTAACATATTATCTGTCATCAGTGACTCAAAAAATATTGTTCCAAAATTTCATTTCTAAATCAACCATTTTTCTGTTAGAAAATACCTCCCTGATTCTAATGTTAGCTAAGTTAGTGCATTAAAAAAAGGAAATTTCGTACTTATTCTTTCATTAATATTTTTTTCTACTGTGTTAGGCAGTGTGGGTTCAATTAATGGAGGAGGGTGGGGAACAGATAGACCTGCCCTCATGGAACATATAGTCATCTAGGGAGAAAAAATGTGATCAACAATCACCCACATATATAATTATGAACTGTGATAAGTGCATATAAAGAAGCTTATGACAGTGTGTGGCAAGGACATGTGACTTAGTCTAAAAGGTCAAAGAAGGCTTTGACAATAAGGTGACTTTTGAGCTGAGATTGGAAAAACAGTTAAGAATCTAAGTGAGGAGTTTGGGGAGAGATGTATTTATGGGGAGAGAAGATCATGAATACAGGCCTGAGGTGGAAGGGAAAATGGAACATTGAAAGGAATGACATGATAACAGTGTGGCTGGAAATGACACAATAAGGAAGAGAACCTGGAATAAGATAGGACTGAAGAGAAGGGCAGGAGATGGAGCTTAGGGGAGGTGGGATTAGAAGGCATTGTTAATGGAAGTTGGTAAATTTTATATCTAGGTAACAGCATCAGATTTGTGGTGCTGTTTTTCTTGCAGCATGTTGAAAGTGGGGCCAAAGACAAGGCTTCTCCTGGAGACTTAGAAAAAAAAATTTTTTTAATTTATTTTAAAAATAAAATTTCTTTTTTTCTAAAAAAAAGAAAACTAGAACCTCAGAATCTCAGCCCCCTCCCTCCCAAATCTACTGAGTTAGAGTCTGCCTTTTAACTAGATCTCCATGTGATTCATTTACTCATTAAAGTTTGAGAAGGATTGCTTTAGAATACCATTCATGTCCAGTGTAGGAAGCTCTATTTGAATAACTGAAAGGGTTAAATTGTATGATTTTTTTGTTCAAGTTCATTAAGTATTAATATTCTGCTCTTTCAATAAGTGGCTATTTAACATTGAGTGGTAAGAGTCAACTTAGAAGAGTTTGGCAAATCAAAATTTAAAAAGTCCTATTTTTCAAGTTTTTCTTCTCCCTTCCCTCCAAAAAATCACTTTACTTTTACGTCCCTATTTAAAATGAACAGTGAAATATATACAAACATATTTTAATGCCTTCCTGGTAGAGGAATAATATTATTTCTGGAGTCATACATTAAACAGTGTATTTGTGGTAGAAATAATAGCATCATAAATATGATAAGAGGCCTTGAGCATGAGAGGGCTCTTTTTCATACGTCTTAGGGATAGACAGCTATTTTGTGAAGCAAAATTTGTCAGCATTTTCTTTGATTTGGCAAAGTAAAATTCCAGAGCTTGGGCTGGAGCAAATTTTGAGTCAAAAGAATTAAGATGTTTCACATCAAAATGAATTTGAATTTTGCTATCTTGGTCCCTGTATCTGTGCTCTATTTGTTGCTGCAAAAATTATTACAAACAATGGTTGACAACAACACAATTTTATTATTTTAAAGTTCTGTAAGTTGGAAAACAAGCACAGGTCAGGATGTCAGGAGGGCTGACCCCCTTTCTAGAGTTTCCAGGGAAGAAGGCATCCTCTTGCCCTTTCCAGCATCCAGGGGTCTCCAGCATTCTTTGATTGTGGCCCGTTTCGTCTTCAAAGACAGTAATGATCAGTGGAGTCTTACTGACATTGCTGTCTCCTCTTCCCTTTTAATGAGACTTGGAGGGGCAGGGAGGGTTCCCTAGAGGCTCGGTGGCAAAGAATTGCCTGCCAATGCAGGAGACACAGGTTCAATCCTTGGTCCAGGAAGATCCCACATGCCGTGGGGGAGCGAAACCCATGCACCACAACTATTAAGCCTGTGCTTCTAGGGCTTGAGAGCCACAACTACTGAGCCCATGTGCCTCAACTAATGAAGCCCTTGCACCCTAGAGTCTGTGCTTTGCAACAAGGGAAACCACTGCAATATAAGCCCGCCCACCACAACTAGAGAGTAGCCTCTCCGCTTGCCACAACTTGAGAAAAGCCCTTGTAGCAAAAAAGAGCCAGCACAGTACCTATAAAAAAAATAAATAATAAATAAAATTATTTAAAAAAAATAAAATAAAGAGACTTATGGTTACACCGGATTCACCTAAATAATCCCGGCTACTCTCTGTTTGAAGGTCAGATGATTTGAAACTTTAATTCCCCTTTGCCACATTACATATTCACAGGTTCTGAGGATTAAGACATGGACCCCTTGAAAGGAACATCATTCTGCCTCCCTTAATCCTGGTAGGGAGGAGTGAGTGCACAGCCTGGGGAGAAAAGTCAAGAAGGAATTCCAGAGAGAGATAAGGACTGGGCAGTTCCTGGGAAGGGTGGCAGGCCATGTTCTCATGAGAAAGATATCCAGTCAGAGTTCCGCTATAGTCAGAATTAATTGTAAATGAGACTTTCAACTGCTTTTCATGATTGTTTTCAATACCTCACATGGCATGGATTCCTTTCCAGCATATTTTTGCATTTTTCCATTAAACCCTACATGGAATGAAAAACGTATTGCTTAGGGTGACTATTTAGAATGGAAAAAGAAAGCGGGGGGGGGGGGGGGTCATGGTCATGGGGCCTGGAATAAAGCCAAGCTCAGAACGATAACTACAGGGAGGAGATGATACGAAAGAATGGTGAGTCAAGCCAGGAGCACAAATTCACAGCAAGAGAGTAACAGGAAACTCACCTCTTTTCTCACACCCTGCCTCTCACAGTGTTCAGAGGAGGTACGTTCATGACAATAAATTCCATCTGAATGGAATTGGTCATTGTTGCACAAATATAAAATTCCTCAAAGGCATTAGGCTCCGAGCAACAAAGGCAAATAAAATATGCCTCTACCTTCAAACTGTGTATGCAGTCCAGTGGGGAAGACTAACAAATAAATGCCTATTAGACGGCAGAGTAAGCCTAGAGCAATGCACAGGCAGCATCTGGGAGCCCGAGGAGAAGCTTCCAAAGCAGACTGCACTTGCTAAGGAAAGCTTTCCAGAAATGATGTCTGAGTTGTATATGGCAATATGGCTAGGAAACGTGTGTATGTGGAGGGAGGAAGTTGGACCTTTCAGAAGCAGCAAATAGGAATGTATACAAATGTGCCCTCCTAATATAGATACAAGGGATAGACTCCAGTTTTATCTTTGTCACCCAATAATTCTTCCTCACTTCTGTTGCAATGGTGTAGAATTTCTCTCCTTATAGAAATGAAGCCCTCCTGGTCCTATCCACTCCTACCATCTAAGGGTCTATGGGTTATCCTTTTTCTCACTTGAATCTTCATTCTTTCTCTAGACCTTTCCTTTATGTTCTTAAATAAGTTCTCTAGTGTCTCCCAGGTTTAGTAATTTTGTAAATCTCTATCCCAGCCCACATCGCCATTCTGTTACTTCTTCCTTTCTCTTTCCTTCCTTGTCAAATTTCATCTACACTAGATTTTCTAACATCTTTTTACTTTCTAAAGTCCTATTTACCTCCAACTCTTAGCTGAGTTCCAAATGTTCCCTGCAAACCTGCCTAAAACTGCTTTCGTTGAAGGTATCAAATTTTTCTGTTAAAATCAAATCGTGCTTTTAGTCACTAATTTTCTGAACTCTGACACATCGGATACTGTGACAAACTTCTTTCTAGAAAACCTTTCTTTCTTCCTCTTCAGGGGTGACAAGATTCTGATCCCCTGCTTCTCTAGTCAAACCTCCATCTCCTTTTAGATTCCTTTTCTTCCACTTCTCCACTAATAATAGATGCCCTAATATACGTTTACATATATATATATATATATATATATATATACATATATATATATTAAAAGTTTATTCAATGAAATAGATTCCTTGTTGAAAAAATACATAAGTATGTCTTAGAATTCACTTCAATAGGATTCAACTTTAAAAGTTTGCTTCAAACATTCAAGTATTGTTTCAGAAAGTTGACATTGTAATTAGGAAACTAAGTGGAGTCTATGAAGATTACAAATAGCTTTGTTATAAGGAATAGAGTGTGGGAAATATGATGGCTTGTGCTTGTCCCCAGACACATTTTCTCCCAGACATTTCTGTAACTGCTGTTGTAGGAAAGCAAATATGCCAACTTGATTTGAAAAATTCTGTGCAAGAATGTAGGACAGTGCAGTGGAGAGAAGAGGATAGAAAGTACTTGTGGTTAGGAACTTCATGCTTTTTAAAAATCAGAGCAATTTTACAGAAGGAAAAATTAAATTATCAACATCAAATAAACTGCCATTGCATTTCCTCTCCAATGACTGAAGCTAATTTTTTTTAATTGAAAACATCCTTTAAAAAAGTCAAGCATATTTTTCTGATATTGAGAAACATTTTACTACTTTCAAGGCTCTACCACAGCCCTCTATCCACACAAAGAGTGGTTTCGAAATTGTTTATTTTCTTAAGAAAAATAAGTGTTTATTACAGATCTGGCCAAAGCAAAGTCTCTACAGGTTGAAAAAATCAAATAGTCGGAGCTATTAGAACTGCAGAGTGTCTTGCACAAGGAATGGAGTGGGAATAAATGGAGACCCTGGACTTGGACAATGCAGCAATACTCTGATGGTTAGAGAGTTATTCCACATAAGCTATAGAAACTTGCTTATATAGACATATCCCTGTCGATGGAGACACAATAGTCAAATGGTATATCAGTGTTTATAATTTGACTTAAATTCGACAGAAGTGCAGCAATCGCATTAAAGATAAATGGTATTTTGCCTAATCGAAGTATTCCCTGAAATGTGTTGGTACTTTACAACTATTTTGTAAAAAGTCATGATTTTTTAATGTTCCAGATAAATTCAATATGTTCCAAAAACATTGACTCTTTTGAAATTGAATAATTATATCCTAACTTATTTTGTATGAATTTTTTTTATGTCTGGCTCAAACTAAGTCTTTTCTCCATGATTTATTGTGGAATCAAATTTTAGGGGAAGGCTTAGTTCTGAGAAATCATTTATAACATATATGTGACAAAGGGTTAATAAAGTGCTTTCATAAATCAGTTAGAATAAGTATTACTAGTGCTATCATTTACTGATGTGAAAAAACCTCGGACATAATTTGGTTTAGGAGGAAAACTAAGAATTTTATTCAGGGAGTGCTAGATTTGAGCTGCCTGTACAACATACAAGAGGTAATATGTAGATAATTATATATCATATTTACATACCTGAAAGGGCATTCAAAAGGAAATTGTTTTGCTTAGTAAGATTTTACTTTTAATATGTCATGAAAATCTTTTTTTATTTTTTTTATTTTTCAAAATATGTTCCCAGGTGCATCATTCAGGTCTCCAAAGATTGCTCCTATCTTTTTGATGCGATAAAAGATGCTGGCTACATAACAGATTTCTGTGCAGTTACTTAAATTACCTAAGTCATTTATAATGATGCAGGAAACACATGTGAAAAGCAAGATATATTTTATATATGGTATGATCACAACGAAGTAAAAAAAGTTGTATAGATATAAATATTTGGAAATAAATATACCAGAATGCTAATGACTTTTTAAAAAAATGCTGGATACAGTTCTCTGTCTCTTTTTCAAAGTTACTATAATATCAATGACTTTATTTGTCACACATATTTATGTAATAAAGGAAAAAAGCTGATAAATGTCAGAAACCTGGTTTTGAAACATTTCCATTGGTTGTTTTTTAATTCAACCAGCATTCTGTGGGTTTAAAAAAGAAAGACAACTGTTTGAACCCACAACTTGCTGGTAAACACACTTCTGCTGAGGGAAAGTTGAGAGGAAAAGTGGCCTTTGTATGTCTTCATTGGTCTCAGAAGTTACATTACCCCAAAGGACACATCAAAATCAAACCCACAGTGATTATTTTGAAACCCAAGCAACTACCAAAAACAAGCAAAAAATGTAAACAAGAAACCATGTTTGTGCATGGTAACTATACGCTGTAATCGCAATGCTTCTCAACCTAAGCAGGGTCTTTAACAGTCAAGAAACTTTTTAATTGGTAGTTATTTTCATGTAAAGGGTGTGGTGTCTTCCTCCTTAAATACGGATACTGTATGAGTGAGTAAGCTTTGCTCAGACTCCTCTGACGTGCAGGCAGTTGGTATTGGGCTGGTGGTCACGAGTGGTCCTCTTGTAGTTGTGCAGGTTTCTCTTGTTTAGTTACAGTCATAAGTGCGGGTTCGGAAGAGGCTAGGCTCAATGCTTGTGCAACGGGTACCAGTTCAGAAGTGGGAGCCCAAGCAGGGACAGAAGCTGGCACGTGAGCCACAGTTGCTGCTGTGGATGAACCAGCAGCAGTGGTGGCTTGATTTGATCACTGGGCTGCCTGAAGCTGGGGCTGATGTCTTACTGCTTCAGCTTTTGTGACCCCTACCATCTTGAACCTTTTCTTATTATGATTATATTCTTTATAGATAGCATCATTGTTAAAGCTTTTGTCTGCAGAAGTTAATTTTTGTCCCACTACCCAAAATGCATCTTTTACTATAAAGATGCAGCCAATTCCAAAAGCTCTACTGGGCTGAACTGAGCTGAATTCTGGAAGCCAAGCCCTAGCAGAGCGTGGAGCTCACAGCTCTGAACATATCCCCAAGGACAGACTTTTGCCCCCTCCCCCAACTCCCATGTCACAGGGCACTTTTTCTTTTTTTTTCCTCTGGAAAGCTCTCCTTCCCTCAGACCTACTGTCATTCATGAGCCAACTCATCTTTTAAATGATTAAATAGAATCAGTGTTTCTTGGTTTAAACAGAAAAGGAAGAAAACAGTCCTATACTAGTTAGTTTTCATTACCTTAAAGTAAGCTAAAGAGGTTTAGATCACACTAGAGAGATTATATCACACTATGTTTCAAAAAACAAATTTTACCTACAAAAATTATTTTAAAAGCACCTTTCTCCAACTAATAAAAATAAATGAAAAAATAAGTAAAGACAAGCTTAATCTGTGTGTATATATATATAAACTCCTTTCTGTTTTTGGCATTTAGTACCTGGCAAACAAAAACACTGAAGTATATACAATAAAGAGACTTGAGGTGGACAATATTTAATTAAGAGCTCAATTTTGGAGAGTCTCTGTGTGAGGAACTTGTGAATATCCATGTGAAACTGTTTGTTGAGTAGGCAGATATTAAGTTTATAATTTTTACACAAAATGTAAAGATAGCACAAAAGTTATGTAACTAAATGTCATTATCTGAAAAGTGAATATACATAGGAAAAAAGTTCTCTGGGGTAGAGTGACTTAGAGACTATCAAAGTAAAGCAGAAATGAGTTCCTAGAAGGAGACTGGGAAGGAAGGTCTTGACGTGGAGTGAAGAAAAGTCTTTCAAGAAGGAAGGGATGATCATCTATAACAAAAGCTGGTCGTGGGACAAAAGCTGCTTACAGGTAAGGCTATATCAGCACTGAGAATTGCCTATTGAATTTGGCTGCATAGAGGTAACTGGTGACCTTGAACGAACAGTTTTTGTGGAGGAAAAGAGATAAGAAGCAGAATGTAATAAGTTCAAGAGAGTGAGACAAACCAGGAATTACAGACAAAGGGTAGAGACAGTTGTTTTTAAAAGATATGGCTATAAGAGGGAGCAGAGAAATGGAAAATGTTGCTGAAGAAGATGTGGAATCAAGGTGAGTTTGTTGTCCTTTTTTCCCCCTTCTTTTTTTTTTTTTTTAATTTTTTATTAGTTGGAGGCTAATTACTTCACAACATTTCAGTGGGTTTTGTCATACATTGATATGAATCAGACATAGATTTACACGTATTCCCCATCCCGATCCCCCCTCCCACCTCCCTCTCCACCCGATTCCTCTGGGTCTTCCCAGTGCACCAGGCCCGAGCACTTGTCTCATGCATCCCACCTGGGCTGGGGATCTGTTTCACCATAGATAGTATACATGCTGTTCTTTTGAAATATCCCACCCTCACATTCTCCCACATAGTTCAATAGTCTGTTCTGTATTTCTGTGTCTCTTTTTCTGTTTTGCATATAGGGTTATCGTTACCATCTTTCTAAATTCCATATATATGCATTAGTATGCTGTAATGTTCTTTATCTTTCTGGCTTACTTCACTCTGTATAAGGGGCTCCAGTTTCATCCATCTCATTAGGACTGGTTCAAATGAATTCTTTTTAACGGCTGAGTAATATTCCATGGTGTATATGTACCACAGCTTCCTTATCCATTCATCTGCTGATGGGCATCTAGGTTGCTTCCATGTCCTGGCTATTATAAACAGTGCTGCGATGAACATTGGGGTGCACGTGTCTCTTTCAGATCTGGTTTCCTCAGTGTGTATGCCCAGAAGTGGGATTGCTGGGTCAGGACAATTGCAGGAGTGAAGGCTTTGAACAGGTGAGAGGTGATAAGAGACATCATGTTTAACTACAGGAGGGAATACAGGGTATATGATTACAGATGAAGGTTGACAGATTGGTATTTTTTTCCATGAAATAAGTAATAACTCCATCAGTTAAAAATGAGAAGAAAGGAGGAGTTGTTGGGAGCTTTGGTAGAAAGGAGAATATGTGAAATAGTTATGTGAAAGCAGGAGATTGAACTGACTTGGAGAAATTTCACATCTCTCTTCCTAGACAAGTCAGATACCTATACAGGGAATTCAGACTGATTTAAAAAAAAAAAAAAAATGAGGCCTTTTTTTGTAAATTTCACTCCACTGAAAAAGTGAGAAATCCCAACTAGTTTCCATTCTTCATGAACTGCATCCAGAAGTAACTAGGCTTCAAATTTTACCTTCTTCATTGTCCCATAGAATTTCAGCGTTTCAGGTTACTTCAACTAAGATTATGTATGTGTGTGCTCAGTCACTTCAGTCATGTCCACCTCTTTGCAAACCTATAAACCGAGTCCCCCCAGGTTCCTCTGTCCTGGGATTCTCCAGCCAAGAACAGTGGCATGGGCCGCCATGCCCTCCTCCAGGGGATCTTACCAACTCAGGGATGGAACTCGGGTCTCCTACATTGCAGGCAGATTCTTTACCACTGAGCCACCTGGGAAGCCCAACTAAGAATATATCCCCATTTAAATTTATGTGTATTTAAGCCTATACTTATAGAGCAATTCAAGAAACCATCAATGTGATTGAGTTACACAGAGGCAACCTTGCTTCCCAGGACTGGCCAATTGAAACCACAACCTTAAACAAAGGGTATAGGTAAAGAACCTTCCTGCCAGTGCAAGAGATGTAGGGGACGTGGGTTCAATCCCTGGGTTGGGAAGATCCCCTGGAGGCAGCACACTCCAGTATTCTTGCCTGGAAAATCTCCATGGACAAAGAGGATCTTGGTGGGCTATGGTCCATAGGATTGTAAAGAGTCTGACACAGCTGAAGTGACTTAGCACACACACACCCATCTCTGACCCACAATTGGCCTGACCAGTGAGACAAGATATCAAATTAACATAGAGCCACTCAAATGAGGAAACCCTTCATTATAATATACCAAAATAACAATCATCTAAACTTGGATAAATTTAATGATTTGTTGCAACATCTCTCAGTGAGTACCTCAAACTAACAGAAAACAATGTAATGTCTTTGTAATGTCTAGAAGAAAAAATATCATTTTCCTTCTACCCTTCCAGATTCTTGGCTGGATCTCTGTAACAAAAGGCAGATTAATTAGAGGAAAGCATACATATGTATTTAGCTTAAAAATGTAAGTTCTATGTGACACAAGAGCCCTCCTAAGGAAGTAAAGGCCCAAAGAACCAGATAAACCTGCATGTTTTTATGCTGAATTTGATGAAGAGTGACAAGTTGTGGAAATATGTCATAAGATGAAAAAGATATGAGATAAATGTAGGAAACTGGGAGAATCTTAGCAAGACCTATTCATTCACATTCAAAAAGTAGGACACCCCTTACCTCCTGGTATAGACAGGGCACCTTTAGGACTTCACTGGTGGTCCAGTGGTTAAGAATACATCTGCCAATGCAGGGGACATGGGTTCAATCCCTGGTCCAGGAAGATTCCACAT
The DNA here is from genome assembly GCF_910594005.1 of Cervus elaphus. Taxonomy (NCBI): domain Eukaryota; kingdom Metazoa; phylum Chordata; class Mammalia; order Artiodactyla; family Cervidae; genus Cervus; species Cervus elaphus. The sequence continues at coordinate 22,234,898 of NC_057845.1, read as the reverse complement.
GCCATGGAGCCCGTGTACCACAACTCCTGAGACTGCACTCTACAAGACAAGGCTCCACAATGAGAAGCCTGAACCTCACAGTTAGAGTAGCCCTCACTCGCCACAGCTAGGGAAAGCCTGTTCACAGCAACAAAGACACAGGGCAGCCAAAAATCAGTTAATTAATTAATATTCCTAAAAAAAGAGAGGGCACCTCTCACTTGAGGTCATTGTGACCTGCTTCAGAGGAGAAGAGCAGAGAGTCTTTCTAGCATGTTTCATTTCTCAAATTCCTTCAACTTAAACTATTCAAGCGTGCATCCATATTTGGAGGTAGCACGTTCTAAACCCCATCAGTAAGAGTACGTTCCCTTTATTCCCAAAAAGCTTCAATAATCAGAATAATCCTGAGATTGTGACACTGAAGGTGATTTTTAAAGTATTTTAGGTTAAGAAACAAAAGTGAGTAGTTTCATAAATAAAGTTTCACTGTATAGTGAAATGCTGAACTTGATCAAAGTATCCAGATATCCTGAGTTATTCAAATAAACATATTAATCCCCCAAATAAATCTACAGAATAAAATAAGAACAAACATTACTCTTGATTAATGTGAGTAGAAATAATGTAATCTCTGAGGAAGATTTCATGAAATTGGCAGTGATTTCTATTGCTATGTTTATTAATTGAGAAGCAGCAGTTTCATAAATGAAATTACTAAAGACAATATTCACTGTGTCAACAGTGAAAACTGACAAAAATCAAAACATTAACCTTCAACAAATATTAAATACTGACAATTTTCCTAATGTTTTAAACTATTTTTCAATGACAAGATATTTAGTTCCAGTAGAACATTTTTAAATCTTGTGTTTAATTACTATGTGTGCCTACAAGTTTAGAAATCTACAATTCTATATAACTTAGTTAGGCTTCTGGGTTCACTCTGACAGATGAAAACCTTGGAAGTTGCCACTGCTGTCCCTACAACAAGAAAAAGCTGACCCAACTGAAAAGCCATGTCTTCTCTTGAATCCATCAGAGAAGGGAGGTTTCAGGACAAATTGCCAGGCAAAAATCTGAAGAGGCAAATTCATCCAGAGAGACACAGGCAAGACTTGCTGACCTGGACCAAAAGCTGCTGGAGCCATAAACTGGTAGGAACACTGAAATGCTAATTTTGTTGAACAGCTGGAAACTGAATATGGACTAGCATTAAGAGCGAGAAACTCCTAGGGCTGCCGGTTTACAAGGGCCCCCACATTTTCATGCGCTTTGAGTTTTTGAATCTCCACTAGGTTCTCACTGTGAAGATCCAAGAAAGATCCCTGTGGCTCTTGCCAGGAAGGAAAGAGTAATCACTGTGAAATAAACCAACAGTCTAACCATAACAAAGGATATTCTCCAGGCAAAAAGACTTTTTTCTGAACCATATCCCAGTTGAAGGTTTTTCCAGTAGTCATGTATGGATGTGAGAGCTGGACCATAAAAAAGGCTGAGCACTGAAGAATTGATGCTTTTGAACTGTGGTATTGGAGAAGACTCTTGAGAGTCCCTTGGACTGCAAGGAGATCAAACCAGTCCATCCTAAAGGAAATCAGTCCTGAATGTTCATTGGAAGGACTGATGCTGAAGCTGAAGCTCCAGTACTTTGGCCACCTGATCTGAAGAGCTGCCCCATTAGAAAAGACCCTGAGGCTGGGAAAGATTGAAGGCAGGAGAAGGAGCCAACAGAGGATGAGATGGTTTGATGGCATCACCGACTCAATGAACGTGAGTTTGAGCAAGTTCTGGGAGATGGTGAAGGTCAGGGAAGCCTGGCATGCTGCAGTCCACAAGATCGCAAAGAGTTGGACACGACTGAATAACTGAACATTAACAATTCCAGTTGGTCGAAGGGAATCCCTCCCACTCCAACCACTCCCCCCACCCCCCAGGCTTCCTGTTTTACCTATTGCTATGTTTTTCAGTCACCAAGTCGTGTCTGATTCTTCGCGACTGCATGGACTGCAGCACACAGTACACTGTATAGTACTGAAGTACAGCACACTGTACTTCACCATCTCCTGGAGTTTGCCCTAGTTCATGTTCATTGCATCAGCGATGCCATCCAACCATCTCATCCTCTGTTGCCCTCTTCTCCTTCTGCCTTCAATCTTTCTCAGCATCAGGGTCTTTTTCAATGAGTCAGCTGTTCACCTAGAGAGGGAAAACAAAAACAAAAACATAGTCAACAGGGATCAGAGGCTCAAGGAAAATAGGTTGGAAACGCTGCAGCCAAGGAAGGAAGTACATGGAGGTGGGCGGGTAGGTGAAGCTTTATCACAGAGAAACACCTGTGAAGGTCACAGTTCAAGGACAAGGCTGATTAAAACACTGAAATTTAATTGAAGGATTATAGAATGCTCCCCTTGTCCACGCCATACTTCCACACCAACAGAGCTCCAGTGAAACAGTGGATTACATCTCTTAGTCCTACAAAAAGCAGACTTTCTCTGAAGAGGCATTCTCAGGGAAGCCCAATGTCAGGAGGGAAACCAAAACAAGGAGGTTTGATGAATATGAATCTTCTAGAAACTATTGCCCCAGCAAAAATTAACATAAATCTTCATCCCAAAGCCCTCTTTACCTCATTCTAATTATTCATGCACATCATATTTACCTCTCAACAAAAAATTATAAGGCCTTCCAAAGGCAATTAAAAACACAGTATGAAGTGAATACAGATCAAGCATTAGAACTCAAGTCAGATGTGACACAGATTTGGGAATTATCAAACAGAATTGAAAATAACTGTGATTAGTCTTTCTTTATAGGCTGCCTGATGTGAAGAGCTGACTCATTAGAAAAGACCCTGATACTCGGAAAGATTGAAGGCAGGAGAAGAAGGTGATGACAGAGGATGAGACAGTTGCATGACATTACCTTCTCAATGGACATGAGCTTGAGCAAGCTCTGGGAGATGTTGTAAGACAGGGAAGCCTGGAGTGCTGCAGTCCATGGGGTCACAAAGAGTTGGACACAACTGAACAACTGAACAACAACAAATGCTACCCAGAGATGAATCCACACAACACTGTTCTGGGTTCTGTTGTAACTTAGAGGAAAACCTTCACAACGTTCAGAGCCCTTGGTTTCCTGAAAATAAAAGAGAAAAAGTGAGTTACTCTCAGAAAAAACTCACTTCAGTTCAGTTCAGTTCAGTCACTCAGTTGTGTCCGACTCTTTGTGACCCCATGAACCTCAGCACGCCAGGCCTCCCTGTCCATCACCAACTCTCAGAGCCCACCCAACCCATGTCCATCAAGTCAGTAATGCCATCCAACCATCTCATCCTCTGTCATCCCCTTCTCCTCCAGCCCTCAATCTTTCCCAGTATCAAGGTCTTTTCAAATGAGTCAGCTCTATGCATCAAGTGGCCAAAGTATTGGATTTAAGCTTCAACATCAGACCTAACAATTAACACCCAGGACTGACCTCCTTTAGGATGGACTGGTTGGATCTCCTTGCAGTCCAAGGGACTCTCAAGAGTCTTCTCCAACACCACAGTTCAAAAGCATCAATTCTTCAGTGCTCAGCTTTCTTTATGGTCCAACTCTCACATCCATACATGACTCCTGGAAAAACCATACCCTTGACTAGATGGACCTTTGTTGACAAAGTAATGTCTCTGCTTTTTAATATGCTGTCTAGGTTGGTCATAACTTTCCTTCCAAGGAGTAAGCGTCTTTTAATTTCATGGCTGCAATCACCATCCGCAGTGATTTTGGAGCCCAGAAAAATAAAGTAAGCCACTGTTTCCACTGTTTCCCCACTATTTGCCATAAAACTTACTTAGGTGATACCAATCTTGACTTCTAAATGGAATAGTCACAAAAGGCAAGGGATGGCAAGCATGAGTGCTCAGTCAGGGCCAACTCTTTGGACCCTGTGGACTGTAGCCCACCAGGCTCTTCTGCCCATGGGATACTCCAGGCCAGAATACTAGAGTGGGTTGCCATTTCCTCCTCCATGGGTGTCTCCCAGACACAGGGATCGAACCCACATCTCCTGTATCTTCTGCATTGAAAGTAGATTCTTTACTCACTGAGCCATAGCATCTACATCACAAATCTGAAGAAAACCTGAGAGTAGCTGGCCGCGGGTGCCATTGTTGCCTTTGAAAACCCAGTTGATGTCAATGGCATGTCATCCGGAAATACTGACCCACGAGTGGAGCTGAAGTTTGCTGCTGCTGCAGAGTGACTTCCACTGCTAGCTGCTTCACTCCTGGAACTTGGAACCAGATCCAGGCTGCCTGGAGCTGACACATCTGGTGGTTCCTGAGCCCAATACTGACAACTAACCTCTCACAGAGGCATCTCCTGCCTTCTCTTGCTCTGTGTAACACAGACTCTCCTCTGTGCTATGTGGACATGGCCATCCATGCACCAACAATGGAGATCACTCAGCAGGTCTGATGTGGTGACACTGCCCTGGAAGTTCTGTGTATGCGTGGCATCATCTCCCAGGTACACTCATGAGAGGTCATGCCTAATCTCTGCTTCTACAGAAATCCTAAAGAGATTGAAAAAGATGAGCAGGGTGCTGCAGAAAAGGCTGGGACCAAAGAGACATTTCAGAATGAATGCACTGCCCTGGTTTCTGAGTTTACTGCTACTCAACCTGAGGTTGCAGGTTGGTCTGAAGGCATGGTGTGCCTTTTCAGCAGTTTTCTATTGATGACTGGTCTGCAGTTCCCACTGCCTCACCACTGAACATGGAGGAACAACCACTGAGTGGCCTTAAGCTGATTTTGTCCACAGACTCATCTACAGAAAGTGAAAATAAGATTGATGGAAAATAAGCAATTTCTACAAGTTTTTTTTTTTTTTTTCATTTATTTCTACCAGTTGGAGGCCAATCACTTTACAATATTGTAGTGGTTTTTGTCATACATTGACATGAATCAGCCATGGATTTACGTGTATTCCCCATCCTGCTCCCCCTTCCCACCTCCCTCTCTTCCCATTGCCTCTGGGTCTTCCCAATGCACCAGGTCCGAGCACTTGTCTCATGCATCCAACCTGGGTTGATGATCAGTTTCACCCTAGATAATATACATGTTTCGATGCTGTTCTCTTGAAACATCCCACCCTCGCCTTCTCCCACAGAGTCCAAAAGTCTGTTCTGTACATCTGTGTCTCTGTTTCTGTTTTGCCTATAGGGTTATCATTACCATCTTTCTAAATTCCATATATATGTGTTAGTATACTGTAATGGTCTTTATCTTTCTGGCTTACTTCACTCTGTATAATGGGCTCCAGTTTCATCCATCTCATTAGAACTGATTCAAATGAATTCTTTTTAATGGATGAGTAATATTCCATTGGGTATATGTACCACAGCTTCTTTATCCATTCATCTGCTGATGGGCGTCTAGGTTGCTTCCATGTCCTGGCTATTATAAACAGTGCTGCGATGAACATTGGGGTGCACGTGTCTCTTTTCAGATCTGGTTTCCTCAGTGTGTATGCCCAGAAGTGGGATTGCTGGGTCATATGGCAGTTCTATTTCCAGTTTTTAAAGAAATCTCCACACTGTTCTCCATAGTGGCTGTACTAGTTTGCATTCCCACCACGGTGTAAGAGGGTTGCCTTTTCTCCACACCCTCTCCAGCATTTATTGCTTGTAGACTTTTGGATAGCAGCCAACCTGACTGGTGTGTAATGGTACCTCATTGTGGTTTTGATTTGCATTTCTCTGATGATGAGTGACGTTGAGCATCTTTTCATGTGTTTGTTAGCCATCTGTATGTCTTCTTTGGAGAAATGTCTGTTTAGATCTTTGGCCCATTTTTTGATTGGGTCATTTATTTTTCTGGAATTGAGCTGCAGGAGTTGCTTGTATATTTTTGAGATTAATCCTTTGTCTGTTGCTTCATTTGCTATTATTTTCTCCCAATCTGAGGACTGTCTTTTCACCTTGCTTATAGTTTCCTTTGTTGTGCAGAAGCTTTTAAGCTTCATTAGGTCCCATTTGTTTATTTTTGCTTTTATTTCCAATATTCTTGGAGGTGGGTCATAGAGGATCCTGCTGTGATTTATGTTGGAGAGTGTTTTGCCTATGTTCTCCACTAGGAATTTTATAGTTTCTGGTCTTACATTTAGATCTTTAATCCATTTTGAGTTTATTTTTGTGTATGGTGTTAGAAAGTGTTCTAGTTTCATTCTTTTACAAGTGGTTGACCAGTTTTCCCAGCACCACTTGTTAAAGAGGTTGTCTTTTTTCCATTGTATATCCTTGCCTCCTTTGTCAAAGATAAGGTGTCCATAGGTTCGTGGATTTATCTCTGGGCTTTCTATTCTGTTCCATTGATCTATATTTCTGTCTTTGTGCCAGTACCATACTGTCTTGATGACTGTGGCTTTGTAGTAGAGTCTGAAGTCAGGCAGGTTGAGTCCTCTAGTTCCACTCTTCTTTCTCACGATTACTTTGGCTATTCGAGGTTTTTTTTATTTCCAAACAAATTGTGAAATTATTTTTTCTAGTTCTGTGAAAAATACCGTTGGTAGCTTAATAGGGATTGCATTGAATCTATAGATTGCTTTGGGTAGAATAGCCATTTTGACAATATTGATTCTTCCAATCCATGAACACGGTATGTTTCTCCATCTGTTTGTGTCCTCTTTGATTTCTTTCATCAGTGTTTTATAGTTTTCTATGTATAGGTCTTTTGTTTCTTTAGGTGGATGTACTCCTAAGTATTTTATTCTTGTGGTTGCAATAGTGAATGGTATTGTTTCCTTAATTTCTCTTTCTGTTTTCTCATTATTAGTGTATAGGAATGCAAGGGATTTATGTGTGTTAATTTTATATCCTGCAAATTTACTATATTCGTTGGTTAGCTCTAGTAATTTTCTGGTAGAGTCTTTAGGGTTTTCTATGTAGAGGATCATGTCATCTGCAAACAGCGAGAGTTTCACTTCTTTTCCTATCTGGATTCGTTTTACTTCTTTTTCTGCTCTGATTGCTGTGGCCAAAACTTCCAAAACTACGTTGAATATTAGTGGTGAGAGTGAGCACCCTTGTCTTGTTCCTGATTTCAGGGGAAATGCTTTCAATTTTTCACCATTAAGGGTAATGCTTCCTGTGGGTTTGTCATATATAGCTTTTATTATGTTCGGGTATGTTCCTTCTAGTCCTGCTTTCTGGAGAGTTTTAATCATAAATGGGTGTTGAATTTTGTCAAAGGCTTTCTCTGCATCTATTGAGATAATCATATGATTTTTATCTTTCAATTGGTTAATGTGGTGTATTACATTGATTGATTTGCAGATATTAAAGAATCCTTGCATTCCTGGGATAAAGCCCACTTGGTCATGGTGTATGATTCTTTTAATATGTTGTTGGATTCTGTTTGCTAGAATTTTGTTAAGGATTTTTGCATCTATGTTCATCAGTGATATTGGCCTGTAGTTTTCTTTTTCTGTGGCATCTTTGTCTGGTTTTGGAATTAGGGTGATGGTGGCCTCATAGAATGAGTTTGGAAGTTTACCTTCTTCTGCAATTTTCTGGAAGAGTTTGAGTAAGATAGGTGTTAGCTCTTCTCTAAATTTTTGGTAGAATTCAGCTGTGAAGCCATCTGGTCCTGGGCTTTTGTTTGCTGGAAGATTTTTGATGACAGTTTCGATTTCCTTGCTTGTGATGGGTCTGTTAAGATCTTCTATTTCTTCCTGGTTCAGTTTTGGAAAGTTATACTTTTCTAAGAAGTTGTCCATTTCTTCCAAGTTGTCCATTTTATTGGCATAGAGCTGCTGATAGTAGTCTCTTATGATCCTTTGTATTTCAGTGTTGTCTGTTGTGATCTCTCCATTTTCATTTCTAATTTTTTTTAATTTGATTCTTCTCTCTTTGTTTCTTAATGAGTCTTGCTAATGGTTTGTCAATTTTGTTTATTTTTTCAAAAAACCAGCTTTTAGCTTTGTTGATTTTTGCTATGGTCTCTTTAGTTTCTTTTGCATTTATTTCTGCCATAATTTCTAAGATGTCTTTCCTTCTGCTAACCCTGGGATTCTTCATTTCTTCCTTCTCTAGTTGCTTTGGTGTAGAGTTAGGTTATTTATTTGGCTTTTTTCTTGTTTCTTGATATAAACCTGTAATGCTATGAACCTTCCCCTTAGCAATGCTTTTACAGTGTCCCATAGGTTTTGGGTTGTTGTGTTTTCATTTTCATTCATTTCTATGCATATTTTGATTTCTTTTTTGATTTCTTCTGAGTTGTTCGTTATTCAGAAGCGTGTTATTTAGCCTCCATATGTTTGAATTTTTAACAATTTTTTTCCTGTAATTGAGATCTAATCTTACTGCACTGTGGTCAGAAAAGATGACTGGAATGATTTCAATTTTTTTGAATTTTCCAAGACCAGATTTATGGCCCAGGATGTGATCTATTCTGGAGAAGGTTCCATGTGCACGTGAGAAAAAGGTGAAGTTGATTGTTTTGGGGTAAACGTCCTATAGATGTCAATTAGGTCTAGCTGCTCCATTGTGTCATTTAAGGTTTGTGTTTCCTTGTTAATTTTCTGTTTAGTTGATCTATCCATAGTTGTGAGTGGCGTATTAAAGTCTCCCACTATTATTGTGTTACTATTAATTTCCTCTTTCATACTCATTAGCGTTTGCCGTACATATTGCGGTGTTCCAATGTTGGGTGCATATATATTTATAATTGTTATATCTTCTTCTTGGATTGATCCTTTGATCATTATGTAGTTTCCTTCTTTGTCTCTTTTCACAGCCTTTATTTGAAAGTCTATTTTATCTGATATGAGTATTGCGACTCCTGCTTTCTTTTGGTCTCCGTTTGCCTGAAATATTTTTTTCCAGCCCTTCACTTTTAGTCTGTATGTGTCTCTTGTTTTGAGGTGGGTCTCTTGTAGACAGCATATATAGGGGTCTTGTTTTTGTATCCATTCAGCCAATCTTTGTCTTTTGGTTGGGGCATTCAACCCATTTACATTTAAGGTAATTATTGATAGGTGTGGTCCCGTTGCCATTTACTTTGTTGTTTTGGGTTCACGTTTATACAACCTTTCTGCATTTCCTGTCTAGAGAAGATCCTTTAGCATTTGTTGAAGAGCTGGTTTGTTGGTGCTGAATTCTCTCAGCTTTTGCTTGTCTGTAAAGCTTTTGAATTCTCCTTCATATCTGAATGAGATCCTTGCTGGATACAGTAATCTAGGTTGTAGGTTATTCTCTTTCATCACTTTAAGTATGCCCTACCATTCCCTTCTGGCCTGGAGGGTTTCTATTGATAGATCAGCTGTTATCCTTATGGGAATCCCTTTGTGTGTTATTTGTTGTTCTGCCTTGCTGCTTTTAATATTTGTTCCTTGTGTTTGATCTTTGTTAATTTGATTAATATGTGCCTTGGGGTGTTTCACCTTGGGTTTATCCTGTTTGGGACTCTCTGGGTTTCTTGGACTTGGGTGGCTATTTCCTTCCCCATTTTAGGGAAGTTTTCAGCTATTATCTCCTCGAGTATATTTTCATGGCCTTTCTTTTTGTCTTCTTCTTCTGGGACTCCTATGACTCGAATGTTGGGGCATTTCACATTGTCCCAGAGGTCCCTGAGGTTGTCCTCATTTCTTTTGATTCTTTTTTCTTTTCTCCTCTCTGCTTCATTTATTTCCACCATTTTATCTTCTACCTCACTTATCCTAGCTTCTGTCTCCATTATTCTACTCTTGGTTCCCTCCAGAGTGTTTTTGATCTCATTCATTGCATTATTCATTTTTAATTGACTCTTTTTTATTTCTTCTAGGTCTTTACTAAACATTTCTTGCATCTTCTCAATCTTTGTCTCCAGGCTATTTATCTGTAGCTCCATTTTGTTTTCAAGATTTTGGATCATTTTTATTATCATTATTCTAAATTTTTTTTCAGGTAGTTTCCCTATCTCCTCCTCTTTTGCTTGACTTGGTGGGCATTTTTCATGTTCCTTTACCTGTTGGGTATTTCTCTGCCTTTTCATCTTGTTTAGATTGCTGTGTCTGGAGTGGGCTTTCTGTATTCTGGAGGTCTGTGGTTCCCTTTTATTGTGGAGGTTTTACCCAGTGGGTGGGGTTGGACGATTGGCTTGTCAAGGTTTCCTGGTTAGGGAAGCTTGCATCGGTGTTCTGGTGCGTGGAACTTGATTTCTTCTCTCTGGAGAGCAATGGAGTGCCCAAAATGAGTTTTGAGATGGGTCTATGTGTTAGGTGTGACCTTGGGCAGCCTGTATGTTGACATTCAGGGCTATGTTCCTGCATTGCTGGAGAATTTGCGTGGTATGTCTTGGTCTAAAACTTACTGGCTCTTGGGTGGTGGTTGGTTTCAGTGTAGGTACGGAGGCTTTTGGACGGTCACTTATTACTTAAAGTTCCATGTAGTCAGAAGTTTTCTGGTGTTCTCAGGTTTTGGGCTTAAGTCTCCTGCCTCTGGATTTCAGTTTTATTCTTCCAGTAGTCTCAGGACTTCTCCAACTATACAGCACTGATAATAAAACTTCTAGGTTAATGGCAAAAAGATTCTCCGCCATTAGGGACACCCAGAGAGGTTCACAGAGTTACATGAAGAAGAGGAGAGGGAGGAGGGAGATAGAGATGAGCAGGAGGAGAAAAAGGGGGATTCAAGAGGAGAGAGACAGATCTACGCAGTTGTCTGTTCCCAGAGTGTTCTCCGTAGCCCAGACACCCACAAAGATCCACAGAATTGGATTGGGAAGAGAAGGGGAAAGGAGGAAATAGAGGTGTTCTGAGGTAGAAAACGGAGAGTCAAGATTGGGACAGAGTAATCAACACACTCCTGAATAAAAATGGGAACTGAATATTGGATTCTTAAAAGTCCACAATTTATATCATATACTGAAAAACAAAGATTAAAAATCTAGAGGTTAGACTCTTAGAAATACTATATTAAAAACAAAAACCAAAATACACAAAAAAATTTTAGAAATATATATGAATTTCGGTTTAAAAATAGGGCTTCTTTTTTTTTTTTTTTGGTAAGGTTATAGTGTAATGAAAATGAAAATTAAGGAGTAGCAGAGGAGTAATAGAGGACTTTAAAAGAAAATAAGAGAAAAAGAAAAATAGAAAATAGAAGAGAAAAAGGAAAAAGAAAAAGAAAAAAAACACAAGAAAAAAAAATTTTCCTAATTAAAAAAATCATAAAAATCTATGAAAATGAAAGTTATGGAGTAATGGGGGAGTAATAGGGAATTTTAAAAGAAAATAAAAGAGAAAAAAGAAAAAAGAGAAAAAAATTTTTTTTCTTACTTAAAAAAAAAAATGTAAAAATATATCTAGGAGTTTCTCTGCAGCTGTTGCAGTCAGTGTGGGTTCGGCTCAGTTTCAGATAGCTCCTCGTTCCAGCTTACACTTCTCGATATCAACAGGCCCCTTCCGGTGTAGTCAGTGTTATCTACAGGGATTTTAATCTGTTGCACCGGTCCCTTCTGAAGCGGTTCCCTTTGTTTATTTGGCTTCTGTATGCCGGTCTCTTCAGTGCCCAATTTCCGCCCTGGCACATGCGGGCAGAGGTGGTCTCTCCTTCAGGTAGCTAGTTTCCTTGCGCTGCGGGGAGGGGCTGGCGCTGCGGGGAGGGGCTGGCCCTGCGGGGGCGGGCTGGCGCTGCGGGGAGGGGCTGGCGCTGCTTTCTCCATCTGCGCTGCTCAGGCTCCCGGCTGCTCTATATGGAGCGCGCCCCTGCTGTGCGCGGTTCCAGCCCTCTGGTGTTCCACGAAAGCGTGGAACAAAAACCTGTGCCTGCTTTTTTTGCCTTCCCCGTCAGAGCGGCTCAGGTGCAAGGAGCTTGACGGGCGCACTCTCCCTGGGTGTGACGTGCCTTCTCCCCTGCCCGATCCCAGTCTCAGTTTCCGCCCATGCCAGTCGGGTGCGTGCGCCTTCTCCCCTCCGCGTCCCCAGCCCCAGTCCCCGCCCGCACCGGTCGGGTGCGTGCGCCCTGTGTCTCGCCACGACCCTCCAGGCGGATGTCGACCATCCAGAATCTCAGGAGGTCTTTGATTAGAAACTGGAGGCCTGTTTGCAGAGCGGTAGGGGATGCGGTCCTTGGGGCCGAGCCTGCCCCTTTCCCCTCCCCCCTGCCTCCTGCCTCCGGTGGGGCTGGGCCAGTCCGCAGCCTGCCAGCTCTTCTCTGGACTTGCTCGGTCCCTTTGTTCTGCAAACAGTCGGCAGTGCGTTCGGGCCGGTTAATTTTCTCTTTCTCTTTTGCTATCCCACAGTTTAAGTTGGTAACTCACAAAAGCTCCCTCCGATTGCCCTCAGGGCACTCAGGCCCAGTCCTTACCCTAAGCAATGCCGCCGGCTCCTCTCCGTTCCACCCCCACTTGCTGGTGGCGGATGCGGGCGTCTAGGGTACTTTTCTGCTGGGAGTTGCTTTTAGGCACGTAATCTGTGGGTTTTATTTATTCTTCCCCTCCCAGTCAGGTTGCCCTCTGAGATTCAAACACTACCCCCAGGCCCGCCAGTGCGAGGGTTTCCTGGTGTTTGGAAACTTCCTCTATTAAGACTCCCTTCCCGGGACGGGTCTCCATCCCTAGCTCTTTTGTCTCTCTTTTTATCTTTTATATTTTGTCCTACCTCCTTTCGAAGACAATGGGTTGCTTTTCTGGGCGCCTGATGTCCTCTGCTAGCAATCAGAAGTTGTTTTGTGAAATTTGCTCAGGGTTCAATTGTTCTTTCAGTGAATTTGTAGGGGAGAGAGTGGTCTCCCCATCCTATTCCTCAGCCATCTTGGCTCCTCCCCCAAGTTTTTTTTTTTAATGAAACAAAATAACTGTGACTAATATGATAAAGGCCCTAATGGGAAAAAGTGGACAACATGCAAGAGAGGTGGAAGCACAGAGGTGGGAAATTTAAGAAAAAATTGAAAGAAAATGCAAGAAGTCAAGAAACCCTGCAACTGAAACAAAAAAATGTGTCTATCAGAAGATGTGACATGGTGAGGAGAGAATCAGTGAGCTTGAAGACAGATAGATAGTAATAGTTTAGTAAAAGATTCTAAAGGTTGGAAGAGACATTAAAAGTTATTTCATATATCTTCTCAGTTTCCTTTTGAAAAGTTGGGTTAAAAATACCTTCTCTTTTCTGATGGTATACCAGTGCTATAAGTAATTACCTAACTCTTGCCATTCAGACTATTGCAAATACATAGAAGCATATCATTTTGACATAACTAACATAGATGAAGCAACTTTAGGCATTTAAATATCATTTGCTAGTAAAGAGCAATGTGACATACAAGTTATAAACATTTATGACTTAATTTGGAGAATTAGAACAGGATTTATCCCACTACTGTATATTATCCTGACCAATTTTTTAAACTCCTTTGCATTATCAGTTTTTTCTAATATACCTATAACTTTATTTATTTTAATTAATCTTTATTGGAGTATAGTTGCTTTACAACAATTTGTTTGTTTCTGTGGTGCAGCAAAGTGAATCAGTTATATGTATACATATACCCACTCTTTTTTATATTTCCTTCCCAATTAGGTCATTACAGAGCGTTCAGTAGAGTTCCCTGTGCTACGCAGTAAGTTCTCATTTATTATCTATTTTTATACATAGTGTCAATAGTGTATATATGGCAATACCAATCTCCCAATTCACCCTCCCACTTCCCCTCTTGGTAACCATAGATTTGTTTTCTACATCTGTGATTCTTTTTACTAAATGCCCTACATTCTTCACGCTATATTTTTTATACTTGTCTACTGCTACTTTGATTCTTTCTGGCATTAAGGATCAGTTGTCACGCATTGGAACTAAAAGCTCTTATTTATGGCCTTGCCTCCTCGGACTCCAGTATTTAACGTCACTCAGTCAGTGTTCAATTTCAGTCCAGCTGTTCGTGTGTGCACATTAAGGTAACCTGCTTCCAAATATTCATGACACTGAGCTATTGAAGGTCAAGTTACTGCTAAGAGGACTTCTTTATATATTATAATGTCAGAAGAAGAATAGCGCAACAGTTTTTTAAGATTATTAGCTTTTCCTGGTTGCATTGAATGAAATTGATATTTAAGCTCATATGCACATATTTCACATACTCAGATGTGAAGTTCTGCACTAGTGTAGAGGCATTTAAGAAGAGGTGGCCCCTGTCTTCAAAGCATGATCATGCTAGAATTGTGCTATTAGAATTGCCTTAGAAGTTTTTCTTAAATCCTGTGATTCAGGTTTGTTTGAGCAGAAGCCCAGAAAATAACATTGGGTTAGCCAAAAAGTTTGTTCAGGGAAAACACAGATGAACTGTTTGGATCAACCCAGTATTTCTTAAGAACTCCTCAGGTAATTTTAATGTGTTATCAGGATTAGAGTTATTTAATTATATTGATGAAAATATCAGAGTGAAGTAAGTCAGAAAGAACAACACCAATACAGTTTATTAATGCATATATATGGAATTTAGAAAGATGGTAATAATGACCCTATATGTGAGACAGCAAAAGAAACACAGATGTAAAGAACAGTCTTTTGGACTCTGTGGGAGAAGGCGAGGGTGGGATGATTTGAGAGAATAGCATTGAAACCTGTATATTATCAAGTGTGAAACAGATCACCAGTCCAGGTTCCATGCATGAGGCAGGGTGCTCAGGGCTGGTGCACTGGGATGACCCTGAGGGATGTGATGGGGAGGGAGGTGGGAGGGGGGTTCAGGATGGGGGACACATGTACACCCATGGCTGATTCATGTCAGTGTATGGCAAAAACCACCACAATATTGTAAAGTAATTAGCCTCCAATTAAAATAAATTAATTAATTAAAAATCATGCAAATAGACTTGAAAGTGATAGATAAAGGATGTCTCTGTCTCTCTCTTTCTTTCTCTCTCTCTCTCTCTCACACTCTCTCTCTCTCTCTCTCTCTCTCTCTCTCTCAAGAGATTTCAGAAGGTGGGAAGTTTATGTCCAGTGGAGAAATCCACAACACAGGTTTCTGAGCTAAAAGGACTGGAAAGATTTTGGAGATGGCCTTCTGACAGGAGGACACTAATACTAAAAGAAGGCAAAGTAATGCACTAGACACTGACCTTTTTGAATGACATAGAGAGGAACCAGACTCAGAAGAGAATATTGCAAAGAATTGTGGGAAGTAAGTTGAGACAGGGAGTAAGATCCCAAATTGAGAACTTAGAAACTTGAATATCAGGGTGATGTCATTATAAAGCATTTCTTAGGGTGCTTCTTTTTTTTGTATTATTTAAATATCAGGACACTTAAATCTATTATCCTTTACCAACTTAAGTACTGAACATTATTTGTGCAGCTGAAATTGCTCCCTTCCTGAATCATAATAGTCCCACCTACTGCAGAGGTAATTCTTATCCTAAACTTGGTGTTTATTATTCCTACACATTTCTTGATACTTAAATACATAGGGGCTCCTGTTTCTAAACAAAACCAATCTTTCAAGTTAAAAAATGTAAAGTAGTGAAGGGAATAGATATGGTACCAGGCTTACAGAGAAAGGAAGGGATATCAAGGAATGGGAAGGAAATCTTAGTGCCTTAAATACAGCAAATGAGGAAGCAGGATGAGTCAAAGAAAGATACTGGACTTTGACACTGAGAGACTAGAATCATGATGTGGTGTTGACAGAGTCAATGAATCACGAGGGAGAACTGGTTTCTGGTGGTGCAGATGTTGTTTTGTGGGATTTGGCTCTATTGACCATTCCCTCACTGGAGAAGCACGCCTCTCTTGGCTTTCTGCCAGAACTCTCTTTCGGCTTTCTTTCTTCTTCCGTTCTTCCTTCTCAGTTTCCCTCATGGTCCCCATTTTGTATTTACCTCTTCCTACATCTCATACTTCCCTGGGTTGACTCATTCACTTCAGGGGCCTTAACAGACAAATGCTGTTGACTTACCAATTTGTCTGGTCAACATGTATGTCTCCTCAACTCCAGACCTAGATTTCCAATTTCCTGTGGTTATCTAGCTCCGGCAGTCACTTTCAATGTGTCCAAAGTTAGTCCTATTAGCATCTTATTCCCTTTTTGCTTTATTCATACCCTTTGTGACATATTCCCTCTCCCTTCACAAATCTTTGCAAATCATTCCCAAGATTTATCTTCTTACCCAAACTAGAAAACAAGACACCATCCCATACTTTTCCCTAAACAACAGCTGTATCCACTATTTAATGCCCTGTCTTGTCAAGTCAACCTCTTTAATGGTGTTTTTACTGACCCCCTTCTTCGCAACTCTCTCAACTACGCTAGTCTCAGGTTCATTTTTTCTCTCATCTGGCCCATTATAATCATCTGTAACTGTCTTTCCCCAGCCCTAGTTTTGTCCAGCTTCTACTATCTGCCTCCCACGTGCTCTCAGAGTGATTTTCTTCAATACAAATCTGACCATTTCCTGCCCTTAGGTGGTAGAGAAAAGACTCTATTACATTCTTCAGAGGCTTCCCATTTTCCTCCTTTAAGCCCGAATTAGGATTCTGCAGAGTTGACTCAAAGGCAACCAATGATACGAAGTTAGAAGCTGAAAGGGCAGATGACTCTTTTGAGGAAACATGAAAGAGTTTTGGATCTGTCTCCTAAGCCAGAAGAAACAAAAGCAAAAGCTGATAAACGGCATCCAGTTAAACTTTCCTTTTGCACAGAAAAAGAAACCTTTGACAAAACAAAAAAACAACTACTGGAGTGGGAAAATATACTTGCGAATGATATGACCAACAAAATGTTAATGTCAAAAATACATAAACAGTTTATGCAACTCAATATCAAAAAAAAGAAAGAATCCAATCAAAAAATTGACCGAAGACCTGAATAGACATTTTTCCAAAGAAGACATACAGATGGCCAAGAGACATGTGAAAAGATGTTCAACATTACTAATTATTAGAGAAATTAGAGCAATGAAGTATCACCTCACACATGTCAGAATGGATATCGTCAAAAAGAACACAAATAACAAATGTAGGAGAGAATGTGGAGAAAGGAGAACCTTCATACCCTGTTTGTAGGGACTATAAATTGATACAGCCGCTATAAAAAGCAAAATGGAGGTTTCTTAAAAAATTGAAAATAAAACTCTCATATGTTTCAGTTTTTCCACTCCTGGGTATATATCCAGTAAAAATGAAAACACTAATATCAAAGATACATGCATCTAACATTCCTAGTAGCATTATTTACAATAGCCGAGATATGGAAGCAACCCAAATACCTATCAATGGATAAATGCAAAAAGAAATGTAATATACATATTGGACTCAATTGTGACACATATAAACAGATTTACAGATAGAGAAAACAGACTAGCGATTATCAAAGGAGAGAAGGGCAAATTAGGGATATGAGATTAAGCAGTACAAGTCACTATGTATAAAATAGATAGGTAACAAGTACATGTATATAGCACAGGGAATTATAGTAATTATCTTGTAATAACTTTTAAAGGAGTTAATCTGGAAAAAACACTGAATCACTATACTGCATACCTGAAACTAATATAATCTTGTAAATCAATTATACCTCAATAAGAACTTTTTAATGTGATTTTTTTTTTACTATCACTATTTTATGGGGAAAAAAAAGAGAATTGGGGGAATTCCCTGTTGGTCCAGTGGTTAGGACTCTGTGTTCTCACTGTCAAGGGCCTGGGTTCAATCCCTGGTGGAGGAACTAAAACTTCCACAAATTGTACGGCCTGGCCAAAGTAAAAAGAAGACAGAGTTGGGTTCAAAAGCACAGGCCCTTCCCCCACTTCTATCCTACTGCTAAGTAATTCATTCACCAAGTATTTAACTTATTGAGCAACCACCAAAGGCAAGATAGTCTTTTCAGTGCTACTACACATGAAGTCTTTTAACTTTCACAACAACTCATATATGTAAGTAATATTATTATTCCCACTTTACAAAGGAGGAAATTAAGTGATATAGACAATAAATTACCCAAGGTTATTCAGCTTGGTGAAGTCAAGAACCAGGGCTTGAACTCATGTATTTTGACTCTAGGATTTTGCTACTCAAAGTGGGATGTGTGCATGTAGGCTAAATCCCTTCTGTCATGCCCAGTTCTTTGCAACCCCTGGCAGGACTGTATCTTGCCAGGCTCCTCTGTCCATAAGAGTCTCCAGGCAAGAATACTAGAGTGAGTTGCCATACCCTCCAGCAGGGGATCTTCCTGACCCAGGGATCAAATCCACATCATTTCCTGCATTGGCAGGTGGGTTCTTTGCCACTAGCACCACGTGGGAAGCCCTCAGAGTGGGATACATAGCTATCAGTAGCAGAATTGTATCACTGGTGATATTATTTAAAATGCAGGCCCTCTGCCCCCTTCCCAGACCTGCTCAATCAGAATTTGACTTTCTACAAGATTTCTGAGTGATGTGTGTGTTCTTTCAACATTGTTTTTGAATCTGGGTTCTTAACTATCAGGCTTGCCAAGTGGCGCATATATCAGTAATAGACTTTTTTTTTCTTCTTTAGACATATGGGCTGACTATTCTTTTTTATGAGCTTGTAAAAAACAAACAACACCTGCAAATCTTGCTCCTTTACATTTCACCAGAGGAATGATAGCAAGATGTAATCTCTGAAGATGAGTTACCAGGAGTGAGCTGAGCATTTCTGAACACTCCTCCTTCTATGACTATTTCATCATTTGTCTTGAACATGACATCTGATACTCTCAGTATATTTAAGACAGGAAATTAAGAAGCTAGAACTTTTCTGGTCAGGAGAAGTATAAACTGGTTATGTTAACAGTACTATTCTAATCACTTCTTGAGGTAGGTGAATTTTATAGCTCCTGAAATGAAATTAAAAGATGCTTACTCCTTGGAAGAAAAGTTATGACCAACCTAGGCAGCAGATTAAAAAGCAGAGACATTCTTTGTTAACAAAGATCCATCTAGTCAAGGCTATGGTTTTTCCAGTAGTCATATATGGATGTGAGAGTTGGACTCTAAAGAAAGCTGAGTGCCAAATAACTTTTTTTGAAACTGTGGTGTTGGAGAAGACTCTTGAGAGTCCCTTGGACTGCAAGGAGATCCAACCAGTTCATCCTAAAGGAAATCAGTCCTGAATATTCAGGACTGGGAAGGACTGATGCTGAAGCTGAAACTCCAATCCTTTGGCCACCTGATGTGAAGAACTGACTCGTTGGAAAAGACCCTGATGCTGGGAAAAATTGAGGGTGGGAGAAGAAGGGGATAACAAAGAATGAGATTGTTGGATGGCATCATCAACTCTATAGACATGAGTTTGAGTAAACTCCAGGAGTTGGTGATGGACAGGGAGGCCTGGTTTGTTGCAGTCCATGAGGTTGCAAAGAGTCAGACATGACTGAGCAACTGAACTGAACCGAACTGAAGAGGAAGTAGGGGACTGATGTTCAGAATAACCCCTAGTGGTCCAAACTTGGTGTTAATTTAGCATCACAGGCAGATAAGCAGGAGGAAGGGATGGAAGCAGCTATGATTTAGAGATCAAGTATGATAACAGGGAGAGTTGGGGATTACATGTCAGTACAACGCTAGTTGACATCACAATTACACATCCCAATCTTAACAGTGAGTTTAGGTGACATGCATCTTCTAAGTTAATATGGGAGAAACAGGCAGATTTAAGGATAAATTGTAAATCATTCATGTTTATGAAATTCACTCATAAAGACTTCTTGGGCCAGCCTCAATCTTAGCTCCTAACTCACCTGGAAGCTGTTTCTAGTACTTTTCTCTCATAGAGAGCTCAAAACTCAGCCAAGCAGTAATAATAAATGGATGGTTTATAGAGATGGTGCAAACAGGGGGAGAATGTGTTACATCATACACCACGTGGCAGAAACTTAAGCAAAATCCTCATTAGACATGAGGACTCATGTCTCTCTTTCTCAAATGCTTTCTTCCCAATCTAGCTTTCCTTTCCTTTTCTTTCTCTCTTTCTTTCTCTCTTTCTTTCTCTCTTTCCGTTCTTCTTTCTCATAGTGTCTAACTTCTCTATTGTTACCAGCATGAGCTCAAAATTTAAATAACCTAGGCAAAACATAGACTGGAGAGTTCAGAAAAGAGTCATACATTTTCCAGCTGGTTTTACAATCTATAGCGTCCAAGCTCATTCTCAGGACCCTGCCAAACAAAGGCATGTCTATTCCTAGCCAGAGGCAAGGATGTCTGTTGTTAAGAAAATAACAAGTTTCTCCCCAGTGCTGCTTTCTCCTCTGTTGTGGTACTAAATTCTTTTTATATAAATAAGTATAAAATTCTTATCCTACTGACAAAGGACTGAGTGGACATGCCATCCTCAACATTCACAAGACAAGGTGCTTGTTCAATGGAAGGATGCATCTATGTGACAAGCATTTGAAGCAGGTGTTTGTATACTTCAGTGACTCTGGGTACAACACATACAGTTAATCAAGAGGCCGCACATCTCTTCTGATCAGTCACTCAGTTGTGTCTGACTCTTTGCAACTGCAGAGTCTGCAGCATGCCAGGCTTCCCTGCCCATCATCAACTCGTGGAGCCTACTAAAACTCATGTCCATTGAGACGGTGATGCCATCCAACCATCTCATCCTCTGTCATCCCTTTCTTCTCCCACCTTCAATCTTTCCCAGCATCAGGGTCTTTTCAAATGAGTCAGTTCTTCATATCAGGTGGCCAAAGTATTGGAGTTTCAGCTTCAACATCAGTCCTTCCAATGAATATTCAGGACTGATTTCCTTTAGGATGGACTGGTTGGATCTCCTTGCAGTCCAAGGGACTCTCAAGAGTTTTCTCCAACACCACAGTTCAAAACTATCAGTTCGTCAGTGCTCAGCTTTCTTTGTGGTCCAACTCTCACATCATTACACAACTACTGGGAAAACCATAGCTTTGACTAGACAGACCTTTGTTGGCAAAGTAACATCTCTGCTTTTTAATATGCTGTCCAGTTGGTCATAACTATTCTTCCAAGGAGCAAGTCTCTTTTAATTTCATGACTGCAGTCACCATCTGCAGTGATTTTCGAGCCCCCCAAAATAAAGTCTTTCACTGTTTCCGTTGTTTCCTCGTCTATTTGCCATGAAGTGATGGGACCAGATGCCATGATCTTCATTTTCTGAATGTTGAACTTTAGGCCAATTTTTTCACTCTTCTCTTTCACTTTCATAAAGAAGCTCTTTAGTTCTTCTTCACTTTCTTCCATAAGGGTGGTGTCATCTGCATATCTGAGGTTATTGATATTTCTCCCGGCAATCTTGATTCCAGCTTGTGCTACATCCACTCCAGCATTTCTCATGATGTACTCTGCATATAATTTAAATAAACAGGGTGACAATATATAGCCTTGACATACTCTTTTCCCTATTTAGAACCTGTCTCTTGTTCCATGTCCAGTTCTAACTGTTGCTTCCTGACCTGCATACAGATTTCTCAGGAGGCAGGTCAGGTGGTCTGATATTCCCATCTCTTTAAGAATTTTCCACAGTTTGTTGTGATCCACACAGTCAAAGGCTTTGGCATAGTCAAGAAAGCAAAAGTAGATGTTTTTCTGGAACTCTCTTGCTTTTCTGATGATCCAACAGATTTTGGCAATTTGATCTCTGGTTCCTCTGCCTTATCTAAATTCAGCTTGAACATATGGAAGTTCACAGTTCATGTACTGTTGAAGTCTGGCTTGAAGAATTTTGAGCATTACTCTGCTAGCAAGTGAGATGATTACAACTGTGTGGTAGTTTGAATATTCTTTGGCATGGCATTTCCTTGGGATTGGAATGAAAACTAACATTTTTCAGTCCTGTGGCCACTGCTGAGTTTTTCAAATTTGCTGGCATATTGAGTGCAGCACTTTCACAGCATCATCTTTCAGGATTTGAAATAGTTCAACTGGAATTACATCACCTCCACTAGCTTTGTTTGTAGTGATGCTTCCTAAGGCCCACTTGACTTTGAACTCCAGCATGTCTGGCTCTAAGTGAGTGATCACACCATTGTGGTTATCTGGGTTGTGAAGATGTTTTTTGTGTAGTTCTTCTGTGTATTCTTGCCCCCTATTCTTAATATCTTCTGCTACTGCTAGGTCCATAGCATTTCTGTCCTTTATTGTGTCCATCTTTGCGTGAAATGTTCCCTTGGTATCTCTAATTTTCTTGAAGAGATCTCTAGTCTTTCCATTTCTATTGTTTTCCTTTAATTCTTTTCATTGATCGCTGAGGAAGGGTTTCTATCTCTCCTTGCTATTCTTTGGAACTCTGCATTCAAGTGGGTATATCTTTCCTTTTATCCTTTGCCTTTCACTTCTCTTCTTTTCACAACTATTTGTAAGGCTTCCTCAGACAACCATTTTGCTTTTTGTATTTTTTTTTCTTGGGGATGGTCTTGATCACAGCTTCCTGTACAATGTCACAAACCTCTGTCCATAGTTCTTCAGGTACTCTATCAGGTCTAATCCCTTGAATCTATTTGTCGCTTCCACTGTATAATTGTAAGGGATTTGATTTATGTTATACCTAAATGGTCTAGTGGTTTTCCCTACTTTCTTCAATTTAAGTCTGAATTTGGCAATAAGGAGTTCATGAACTGAGCCACACTCAGCTCCCGGTCTTGTTTTTGCTTGCTGTGTAGAGCTTCTCCATCTTTGTCTGCAAAGAATATAATCAATCTGATTTCAGTATTGACCAATTGGTGGTGACCATGTGTAGAGTCTTCTCTTGTGTTGTTGAAAGAGGGTGTTTGCTATGACCAGTACATTCCCTTGGCAAAACTCTATTAGCCTTTGCCCCACTTTATTCTGTACTCCAAGGCCAAATTTGCCTGTTACCCCAGGTATCTCTTGACTTCCTACTTTTGCATTCCAGTTGCCTATAATGAAAAGGACATCTTTTTTTGTGTGTTAATTATAGAAGGTCTTGTAGGTCTTCATAAAATCATTCAACTTCAACTTCTTCAGCATTACTGGTTGTGGCATAGACTTGGATTACTGTGATGTTGAATGGTTTGCCTTGGAAACAAACAGAGACCATTCTGTCATTTTTGAGACTACATCCAAGTACTGCATTTGGACTCTTGTTGACTATGATGGCTACTTCATTTCTTCTAAGGGATTCTTGCCCACAGTAGTAGATATGATGTTCAAATGAGTTAAATTCACCCATTCCAGTCCATTTTAGTTCGCTGATTCCTAAAATGTCAGTGTTCACCCTTGCCATCTCCTGTTTGACCACTTCCAATTCACCTTGATTCATGGATCTAACATTGCAGGTTCCTGTATATTATTGCTCTTTACAGCATTGGGCTTTACTTCCATCAACAGTCACATCCACAGCTGGGTGTTGTTTTTGCATTGGCTCCATCTCTTCATTCTTTCTGGAGTTATCTCTCCACTGATCTCCATCAGCATATTGGGCACCTACTGACCTGGGAGTTCATCTTTCAGTGTCCGATATTTTTGTCTTGTTGTACTGTTCATGGGGTTCTCAAGGCAAGAATACTGAAGTGGTTTGCCGTTCCCTTCTCCAGTGGACCACGTTTTGTCAGAACTCTCCACCATGGCCTGTCCATCTTGGCTGGCCCTACACAGCATGGCTCATTGTTCCATTGGGTTAGACAAGGCTGTGGTCCATGTGATCAGATTGGTTAGTTTTCTGTGATTGTGGTTTTCGTTTTGTCTGCCCTCTGATGGAGAAGGATAAGAGGCTTATGGAACCTTCCCAATGGGAGAGACTGATTGAGGGGGAAACTGGGTCTAATGGGTGAGGCCATGCTCCGTAAATCTTTAATCCAATTTTCTTTTGATGGGTGGGGCTGTGTTCCCTCCCTGTTATTTGACCTGAGGCCAAACTATGGTGGAGTAATGAAGATATGAAGATAATGATGACCTCCTTCAAAAGATCCCATGCATGCACTGCTACACTCAGTGGCCCCAATCCTGCAGCAGCCACCACCAACCCACGCCTCTGCCGGAAACCCCTGGGCACTCACTGGCAAGTCTGGGTCAAGATCAAGAGGTTATACATATACATATATATATATACACATATACATATATATATATACATTATTATATTATATTATGTGTTATATATATATATATATATATATATATATATATATATATACACACACACATACATACACACACACATTTATATATTGAGTTTCCACATGATATTTCTTAGGAAAGGAGGTCCAATTCAAGAAGCAGTTTTATTTTTATTTTTTTATTGGAGTATAGTTGCTTTACAATGTTGTGTTAATTTCTGCTATACAATAAAGTGAATCAGTCATATGTATGCATATATCCCCTTCCTCCTGGACGTCCCTCCCATCCCACCTCTATCCCACCCATCTAGGTCATCTTAGAGCAGAGTTGAGCTCCCTGTGCTATATAGCATCTTCCCACTATCTATCTATCTATTTTACACGTGATAGTGTATATTTGTGTGTGTGTGTACTCATTCAGTCGTATTGGATTCTTAATGACACTATGGACTGTAGCCCTCTAGACTCGTCTGTCCATGAGATTTTCCAGGCAAGCATACTGGAGTGGGCTGCCATTTCCTCCTCCAGGGGATCTTCCTAACCCAGGGATGGAAGATGCATCTCCTGTGTGTCTTGAATGGTCAAGTAGATTCTTTCCCACTGAGCCACATGGGAAGCCCCAGTAGTGTATATATGTCAATCCTAATCTTTCCATTTGTCCCACTCTAATTGCAATAGCCAGGACACGAAACACCCTCAATGTCCAACGACAAATGAATGAATGGAATATATACTGGAATATTACTCAGCCATAAAAAGGAATTAAACTGGGTCATTTGTAGAGGTGTGAATGGACCTAGAGTCTGTCATACAGAATGAAGTAAGTCAGAAAGATAAATATAAATATCATATAGTCATGCAAATATGTGAAATCTATAGGTGAAATAGATGAACCTGTTTCCAGGGCAGGAATAGACATGTTGACATAGAGAAGGGACAAAAAACAGTTTTAAAAATATCAAAAATAAGTGACAAACAAGATAAAGTCTTGTTTTAATTTTTTTTTAATTGGAAAATAGTTGCTTTATAATATTGAGTTGGTTCCTGCCATACATCAACGTCAATCAGCCACAGGTATACGTATGTCCCCTCCCTCCTGAACCCCTCTCCCATCTCCCACCCCATCCCCCCCTTCTAGGATGTCACAGAGCACTGGGTTGAGCTCCCTATGTCACACACCAAATTCCCACTTGATATCAGTTTTACATACAGTATTGTGTATGTTTCCATACTGTTCTCTCAATTTGCCCCACCTTCTTCTTGCCCTCTCTGTGTCCACAGTCTGTTTATATCTGCGTTTCCATTGCTGCCCTGCAAATAGGTTCGTCAGTACCATCTGAATGCAAACTTCTCTGCATAACACAGCAATCTCTCTGGCCTTGGCCAGCATTCCCAGCCTCAACTCCCACTGTTCTTGTCTTACCCTCCCCCGTCCCGATGCTGTCAGCCTGCGCTCTTGGGGTTCCCCAAAGGCGCACAGTGCTTCAAGCTTCTGCCTTTGCTTGTGCTACCTTGTCCATTTACCTAGGGAGCACTTATATCCAGCTTGAGACACAATTTTTGTGTTACTGCTGCTGCGAGGCCATCACTGTGTTAGTTCTGGCTGCTGAAACAAAGCACCATAGACGGGGTGGCATAAACACCTAATACTTTATTTGCTCACAGTCCCAGAGGCTGGAATTCCAAGATCAGAATGACAACATGGTGGAATTCTGATGAGAGCCCTCCCCTAGGTTACAGACTGCTGACTTCTTATTGCGTCCTCCTATGGTGGAAAGAGGGCAAAAGAGTGCTCTGGTCTCTTTTATAAGGACACAGTTCCATACATGAGGATTAGTTAATTTATGAGGGCTCTGCCCTGAATACCTAGTCACTTCCCAAAGTCCCCAGCTTCCTAAAATCATTATATAAGAGATTAGGATTTCAACATACAGATTTTGTTTTTGTTGGGGGACACAAACGGGGCTTCCCAGGTGGCACCAGCAGTAAAGAATTCATCTGCCAATGCAGGAGACAAAAGAGATGCAGATTTGATCCCTGGGTCTAGAACATCCCCTGGAGGAGGAAATGGTAACCCACTACAGTATTCTTGCCTGGAAAATTCCATGGACAGAGAAACCTGGTGGGCACAGTCCATGGGGCTGCAAAGAGTAAGCCATGACTGAGCACACACACACACACACACACGCATTCAATCTAGTGCATATTGGCCTTCCACATTAGAAGTGATCTCATCTGTCTTTGTTACCCTAAACATAATCCTATCATCACACCAATATCACTTGTATTTACCTATGTTTTACCTTTCATAGATAATAAGCTTTTTGACAATAAGGACTCTTTTTCTTATTTACACTTGAACATCAGCCACTGTCTTACTAGTGTAAATATCCTTTGAATCTTTGAATGGGAACTCCCTTATATGCATTTTTCCAATCTTAAATGACAACAGACTTTGATGAAAGAAAAATTGCCTAGGTGTACAGCCTGCATTATGGCATAACTCTGCTTGAGAAGAGTTAATATGCCATAAATCTTCTTTTTACTCATATTTTACTTTTAAAGTGTCTCAGGTAAGTATACATATTGCTAGTTTAGTCAGAACCAGTATCAGTAGCACATTATAGGATAGAGGTGTAATTTTCAAGTGCTTCATGAAGTCTGAAAAAGCTCTCTGAGGTCTCAAAAGGAAAAAAAAAACAACTTTAAATAAACCTCAATTTAAAGAAATTTTAAGTCTTTATTCTTACAAATAAATTTTCTTACAAATAAAAATTCTTACAAATTCTTACAAATTCCTCTGACAAACAGGATTTCCTTAATTAAAAATAATTCCATAATTTCATATATCCCCAGCTGCCATGCCCTCATTAGGAAAATAAACTTTAAGAAATATATAAATATGTATATATAATATACATATATGTGTGTGTGTACATATATATATATATATATGTATGTATATATAATACCTAACTGGTAGTGGTTGTCTTCTAAAGTTGTTATTAATGATTATTTCTCATTTAGTTTCAAATAACTGGGCAATATTTCCCCCATGTTACAAAAATCCATTTATTTGTCAAAGTATGGTTCAGATGCCTGTAACACTGAAAAGCAATAAGAAAGTTTTACAAATTTATCTCCATTCTAAGAAATAGGGCATACATTTATGTTTGAATATGTGTCAATGAGATGGGCTGCCTGACAGAACAAGAATTTTGTGAGAACTATCACTATGTTGTAAAAACGAGAAGTCAGAGATAGGGCAAGAAGTTAATGAAGACCAGATCACTTATACCCTGGAATGAACATGTGTGCTTAGTCACTCAGTCATGTCCAACTCTTTGCAAACCTATGGACTGTAGCCCACCAGGCTCCTCTGTACATGGAATTCTCCAGGCAAGAATACTGGAATGGGTTGGCATGCCCTTCTCCAGGGGATCTTCCCAAGCCAGGGATCAAACCAGGTCTCCCGCGTTGCAGGCAGATTCTTTACCATCTGAGCCACCAGGGAATTAGCATATCTTGAATTAAAACTGAGATTGTTAGGGTTCTCTTTCAATTGTACTTTAATAGAAAAAATCTTTTTCTAGTGCAGCTATTTATTCATGTTCATTCTATGACTCACATTTACAATTAAATTTGGATGCTGGCTTGCTATTCATCTAGATATAAATGAAAGAAAAAGTTTGCTTATCACTTTAAGAATAGAATTAATAAAAATAAAAACAAATTAAGATGTGGAAAACTGAGCAACAACTGCTATTTTATCCGAAATATGAAAAGCAACTACTTAACTTTGCAAATTCAATAAATCCTGTTATATAGGCAGAACATAGTTTTCAAATGCCAACTTTATGTTTAGGGAAGACCAAATACCAAAAAAGAACAAAACCCAAATTGCTGAAAAATCTTGCTTTTTATCTCCAAAATAAGAAGACAATAATATTCAACTGTGTACATATTAGTTGTGTTTCCTAATCATGCAGTCTAAGAATAAGGTTTTTTTATCTTGGTTTTTTCCTTAGCTGAACTGAGGAATGAGAATATATAAAGTTCCCTAGATTTTTAGTTATTAATAAACAGTGTATAAATATAATTTTTGGCTTTGAGGGTGTCTCTGAGTACAAGTGTTTTGTTGTTTCCTTTTTCTAAGTTGTTCCCAAAGAGAATATCAATATTGAAACTTAGAAACCAATTTCAATTTGTTTTAGTGCAGGTCTAGTATCAGAGAGGTTTTCCATTTAATATTTAAACACTTTGATAAATATTTAAACAGCCACGTACTTGTGCTGGGTAAATTCTAACCCAAGTAGGATGGAAACTATCTTACTGTTCCCATGTTACTAACCTTAAGTTGGTCTTTCTCAGATATGAGGCTCTTTGATGTATGCGTGCGTGCGTGCGTGCGTGCGTGTGTGTGTGTGTGTGTACTCACTTTCAGTCTATTCAGTGTAATTTCCAGATTAATTTTGGGCCAAGTCAAATAAGTAATAAAATTAGTTGGAAGATGTAGATGACTCTTCTTCAACTTTTAGTTATATGCTTAGTATATGCTATTGAACAAAGTGAAAATTTCAAGAGGAAAGCAACATTCCTTTCAAATCCAAATTCTTAGCTATTAATATATGTCTGCTTTTACTTTTCTTTTACTTATCTTTGATAAAATATTCCTATATTGCCCTTAAACATACAGTTTAGAATCTCTAGAGTATAAATATTGACTAAAAAAGTTTGCAATTCAGTTCACTATCTTCATGACAAACATCAAAAGTAAAATAATAAGAGGACTTGATGTTATGAGGGATAAATACTTCCTGTATCCTTTAGGACAAAGTTTCCAGTGTACTAGCCAGTCTTGGACCATAGCCTGCCAGGCTGCTCTGTCCATGAGATCTTCCAGGCAAGAATACTGAAGTGGGTTGCATTTCCTACTCCAGAGGACCTTCTCCCAACCCAGGGATCAAACCCACATCTCTTGCATCTCCTGCACTGGCAGCTTGGTTCTTTACCACTAGCACCACCAGGGAAGCCTAGCCAGCCCATAAGAGCTCTATATTTTAAATGACAAAAAATTATGGCAAACTTAGAGTGACAAGTAAATTTGGGTTGGTAGATAGGAATAAAGAGAAAGTGAATTAAATGGCATCTTTTGATCTGTGTGGTTCTAGCACAGAACTGCCCCCACAGACTATTGGAAGAACCTCATCTTCAATGAAGATTTTCATCAGTGTTTTCAACCTATTGAAAAACTTTGAGGATATGTATTTTTGTTTTTGGTTTTTTTTTTTGAGAATATGTGTTTTTAAGAACATAAAATGATCTCCAATATATATTATTAAATGAAAACAAGCAAGGTAAAGAATCAATTGTGTGCAATGCTTTTTTCCTCTGGTTTTGTGTATGTACAAAGTATAGGGGGGAAAGACTGTAAAAATAATTGTCTCCACAGAAAATTTGTCCCCACAAAAGGATTGGATGAAGTAAATATGTTATGTATGTATCCTTTTGTATTTAAAATTTAGGTTCTATGCATGTATTGGTTAAAAATCTACACAGATGCTGGCTACTTACCTCTCCTGAATCAAAATCTCTGTAGTCTGGCTGAGGTATCTGAATTTGCAGAAGCCGTAACTCTCATTTGGAACTTACTGCCTTAAGAGATGCTCACATGAGCATATAACCTTTATGCTCCTAACCAGAAGAGGACATGAGGTAGGAGTGGGGAAATCTTAAGCTTTCTGTAGACAAGAGCTATGCAGGAGTATAACTGCCATTCTTCTATCACCTTATATTTTGATGAGGAAGGGTTTTACAAATAAAACTGACAAGACAGAATTATGAGGTAATTAACAGTTTCGATTTTACAAGATCAAATGTCAGGAAGCACCAATAATGTGATATTCTCACTAACTTGTTTTTGGAAGGCTACAATGAATTGTGGGCAGAAGGAGAAGGGGACGACAGAGGATGAGATGGCTGGATGGCATCACCGACTCGATGGGTATGAGTTTGAGTAAACTCCGGGAGTTGGTGATGGACAGGGAGGCCTGACGTGCTGCGATTCACGGGGTCACAAAGAGTCGGACACGACTGAGCGACTGAACTGAACTGAGCTGAATAATGAATTGAGCTGTGTGCTTAGTCACTCAGTTGTGTCCAACTCTTTGCAATCCTATGGACTGCGGCCCACCAGGTTCCTCTGTCCATGGGGATTCTCCAGGTAAGAATACCAGAGGGGGTTGCCATGTCCTCCTCCAGGAGATCTTCCCAACTCAGGGATCAAACCCAGGTCTCCCACACTGCAGACAGATTCTTTACTATCTGAGCCACCAGGGAAGCCCAAGAATACTGGAGTAGGTAGTCTATCCCTTCTCCAAGGGATCTTCCAGACCCAAGGATCGAACTGAGGTCTCCTGCATTGCAGGCAGATTCTTTACCAGCTGAGCTATCAGGGAAGCCCAAATTGAACCCTGCTGCTACTGCTAAGTCACTTCAGTCGTGTCCGACTCTGTGCAACCCCATAGACGGCAGCCCACCAGGTTCCCCCGTCCCTGGGATTCTCCAGGCAAGAATACTGGAGTGGGCTGCCATTTCCTTCTCCAATGCATGAAAGTGAAAAATGAAAGTGAAGTCGCTCCGTTGTGTCTGACTCTTAGTGACCCCATGGACTGCAGCCTACAAGGCTCCACCATCCATGGGATTTTCCAGGCAAGAGTACTGGAGTGGGGTGCCATTGCCTTCTCCGGATAATGTATATACTCCAATATAAAATAAGCATTAATAACTAAAAGAGAGGAAGTGTTACTGAATCATGGTTAATCTGAATACTCGTCAATGCAAGTTGGTTAGAAGGTATGTCCTTTTCTATCTCTTCTTCGGACTATAAATCCAGGAAAAATAGGAGGATTCCCTGAACTAGAATGTAGAGAACAAAGCTTTGTTGAGTAGATCCGAAAATGCCTTTGACAATCTCCTCCCCTTGATTGTGGGTAGGATCTAAGGCTGACTTCTAACCAACAGAATATGACTAATGTTTTGGTACTTCTGCTTTATTGACTATGCCAAAGCCTTTAAGTGTATGGATCACAACAAACTATGGAAAATTCTTAAAGAGATGGGAATACCAGACTACCTTACCTGCCTCCTGAGAAATCTGTATGCCAGTCAAGAAGCAACAGTTAGAACTGGACACAGAACAACAGACTGGTTCCAAATCAGGAAAGGAGAACATCAAGGCTGTATATTGTCACTCTGCTTATTTAACTTATATGCAGAGTACATCATGAGAAATGCTGGGCTGGATGAAGCACAAGCTGGAACCAAGATTGCTGGGAGAAATGTCTATAACTTCATATACACAGATGATTTGTGTTATGGCAGAAAGAGAAGAATTAAAGAGCCTCTTGATGAAAGTGAAAGAGAAGAGTGACAAAACTGGCTTAAAACTCAACATTTAGAAAACTAAGATCATGGTATCCGGTCCCATCAGTTCATGGCAAATAGATGGGGAAACAATGGAAACAGTGACAGACTTTATTTTGGGGGGCTCAAAAATCACTGCAGATGGTGATTGCAGTCATGAAATTAAAAGACACTTGCTCCTTGGAAGAAAAGCTATGACCAACCTAGACAGCATATTAAAAATCAGAGACATTACTTTGCCAACAAAGGTCCGTCTAGTCAAGGCTATGGTTTTTCAAGTAGTCATGTATGGATTTGAGATTTGGACTATAAAGAAAGCTGAGTGCCGAAGAATTGATGCTCTTGAACTACGGTGTTGGAGAAGACTCTTGAGAGTCCCTTGGATTGCAAGGAGATCCAACCAGTCAATCCAAAAGGAAACCAGTCCTGAATATTCATTGGAAGGACCGATGCTAAAGCTGAAACTCCAATGCTTTGGCCACCTGATGTGAAGAACTGACTCACTAGAAAAGACCCTGAGGCTGGAAAAGATGGAAGGCAGGAGGAGAAGCGGACGACAGAGGATGACTTGATTGGATGGCATCACTGACTCGATGGACATGAGTTTGAGCAAGCTCCGGGAGTTGGTGAAGGACAGGGAAACCTGGCGTGCTGCCGTCCATGGGGTCACAAAGTTGGTCATGATTGAGCAACTAAACTGAATGTTTTGGGATAGCACACCTGAGATTATGTTAAGTGGAAAAGGTGAAAGAATTTTGCAGATGCAATAATGTCTCTAATAAATGACTTTAAGTTAATAAAAAAGGAGATTATCAAGGTAGGTCTGACATAAGAGGAATAGAGACTCTCTCCTACTGCCCTAGAAGAGGTAAACTGCTATGACATCTATAGCTGCAAGGAAACATTTTGTGTAAATTGCTGCCTAAACTTGGAAGAGAACCTCAAGCCCAGATGACACCCAAGTCCTGGTGACTCCTTGATTGCAGCTGGGTGAAGCTTCAAGCTGGGCCTGAACTTCTCACTTATGGAAAATATGAGATTATAAAAATGAGTTATTTTAAGCCTCTGTGTTTGTGGTAGTTTATTATGCAGCATAGAAAACTAATACACAAGCTTATGGATCATTATGGGTAATTCTGGTAACCTTGTTGTTGTTCAGTTGCTAAATCATGCCTGACTCTTTGTAACCCCATGAATTGTAGCACACCAGGCTTCCCTGTCCTTTACTATCTTCCAGAGTTTGCTCGAACTCATGTCCATTGAATCAGTGATGCTCTCCAACCATCTTATCCTCTGCTGTCCCCTTCTTCTTTTGCCCTAAATCTTTCCCAGCATCGGGGTTTTTTCCAATGAATCAGCTCTTTGCATCAGGTAGCCAAAGTGCTGGATCTTCAGCATCACTCCTTCCAATGAATATTCAGGACTGATTTCCTTTAAGATTGACTGGTTTGATCTCCTTACTGTCCAAGGGACTCTCATGAGTCTTCTCCAGCTTCACACTTTGAAAGCATCAATTCTTTGTATTCTTCGTAACTGTATACTACTATATTAAGTTTTTTCATGTCTATATTTTCACATATTTCTCAAGAGCTGGACTCCTCTTTGGTTCTTTTTGTCTCTCTTCACTTAGCACAGAAACATTCCTTGAATGTTCTTTGAATGAATTAATGGGTGAATTCCTTTTTGTTGTACACTGGTTCTTTTTAAGTTCAACTTTTCTGCTAAGAAACTGTTCTTCCCATCTCCTAGTTTTAGTCCTTCCTCTGACTGTTCTCAACTGCAGAATACATTAAATCCATTAACCAGCAATTTCTGGTTATAATTAATGAGGATAACCATTGCCAAGTATAGTGAAAGCTTATCCTCTTGGGTTTGGGAGTCATGTGAGCTACTCAAATTCATGTAAATTTGTCTTCATATTCAATCGTAAAGATATTTTTCCTTTGGGATGCCATCACCTGTCACTGAACAATTATTAGGACATTCTTAAAATACATTTCCCATAGAAATTTTCCATTTAGAAATACTATAAGATACAATTACACTATACATTCTACTCTTTAGGAAAAATTGGGTCAGTTGAGGTTCATTGCTGTAAGTCGTAGAAATCAAATCTGCCTTTTTAAAAAAAGTGTTGGAAACCTACCTGGCAGCTGACAGGATAAAAAGGATAGAGCATTTGGATTGGAAAATGGATAGGAATGGGGAAGGGTGGAAAGTTAGAACTTGAGCTAAAGCTCCCAGTACAGCTTGTTGCTGCATTCTTGGCTTGACACTGGATGCCACTCATGAAGCCCTGATAACCACCATTTTCTACCAACCCCAAAAGTCACCCCATTAGAAATAATTCTCAATTGTCTGGGTTTTTTTGTTTGTTTTTTGTTTGTTTGTTTGTTTGTTGTTTGTTTTTGCCTCACAAGGTAAACATTCAGTGGACTGGGGGAGTATCTGATTGGCAGAGTTGATTCTATGGATCTGAGAGCAGGTATCTGGCATTTTGCTTTCTGTGGCAGTATACAGGACCTTTCCCCTCACCAAAACACAATGGCCAATTGTCCAAACATGGGGTTCAGATAGTGGGCTGCCTCCATCTGAAAACACAACCCCTGACACATCCAGAACAGAGTTTTCTGGAGATAGGCTTAGTTTGATGGAATTGTCTCCTCTACAGAGAGGAGTCTCAAGAAAGACTTGAATAAGGGTAGAGGAATCTGGAACAATAGAGTATTATTTAATGGCCAAGTGCACAACCACTTTTAGCCATAGTTACATAAGGAAGGAGATAACACCAAATGGTTCTGGAGACTTCTTGTCTTCCCAGAAGTTTTCCTCATATGCACAGCTGTGGATAATTCCACTTACCTGGAATGAGGATTCTGCAGTGTTCAAAAAATGTGGCTGTCATCCTGAAGGGTGTTTTTTTACAACCAGTGTCTTCTACTTACCAGTCTGACTGTAGTGGAGATTCTGGCTACAGGACTTCCTGCCCATCTTCTCCAGGTAATGGGTTAAAAACAAACAGAATAGTTTCATAGTCACTTATTGCAAGTTTTTGTGAACCCAAAAGTAAAGGAAAGTTTCAGTTTTTAGTAACTTTTTTCAGTAGGTTGGGATCCAAGACCTGTGCTATCAATTATATCTACTTCATAATTTCTCCACCAAATCCTGTACTGAATGTCAGGCTGTCTGTGAAAACTTGCTCCAACTGAGTCCATTTCCTTTTCTTTGACTTCCAGTAATTTGTACATAAACTTGGTTATGAGCATCTCATACATTATTAATTGTGAACTGTGTCAGAGCAAAGACATCTTCTTTAGGCAGAGTTAGATGCTCCCTGGTGGGCTTTCCTGGGGGCTCACTGGTAATGAATCCACCTGCCAATGCAGAAGACACATGTTCAGTCACTGGTTCGGGAAGAAAAGGGCAAACCACTCCAGTATTTTTGCCTGGGAAATACCGTGGACTGAGGAGCCTAGTGGGTTACAGTCCGAGGGGTTGCAAAGAAAATCGGACATGACTTGCAACTAAACAACAAAGATGCTCCCTACTACTCCTGGTACCCTATTAGATACTTTCTATGTCTAACTCCCCAGGAAACTGTAGGCTTTTGGGGGTAGAGATCATGTGTTTTCCTTCCATCTTTGTCCATGGTACTGAAACTCGAAGGAGTCAATAAGGTGATGAACAAAGCTATGAAGTTGATGGAATTCCAGCTGAGCTATTAAAAATTCTAAAAGATGATACTGTTAAAGTGCTGCACTCAATATGCCAGCAAATTTGGAAAACTCAGCAGTGGCCACAGGACTGGAAAATGTGTTTTCATTCCAATCCCAAAGAAAGGCAATGCCAAAGAATGTCAAACTACCACACAATTGCACTCATCTCACCTGCTAGTAAAGTAATGCTCAGTATCCTCCAAGCCAGGCTTCAACAGTACGTGAACAGTGAACTTCCAGATGTTCAAGCTGAGTTTAGAAAAGGCAGAGGAACCAGAGATGAAATTGCGAACATCAACTGGATCATAGAAAGAGCAAGATAATTCTAGAAAAACATCTACTTCTGCTTCACTGACTATGCCAAAGCCTTTGACTGTGTGGATCACAACAAACTGGAAAATTCTTCAAGAGATGGGAATACCAGACCACCTTTCCTGTCTCTGAGAAACCTGTATGCAGGTCATGAAGCAAAAATTAGAACCGGACACGGAAAAATGTGCTGGTTCCAAATCGGGAACAGAGTACTCAAAGCTATTATTATCCTGCTTATTTAAGTTATATGTAGAGCATATCATGTGAAATGCTGGATTGGATGATACACAAGCTGGAATCAAGATTTCTGGGAGAAATATCAATAACCTCAGAATTGCCGATGACACCACGCTTATGGCAGAAAGTAAAGAGGAACTAAAGAGTCTCTTGATGAAGGTGAAAGAGGAGAGTGAAAATGCAGGCTTATAACTCAACATTCAAAAAACGAAGATCATGGCACCCAGTCCCAATGCTTCATGGCTAATATATGGGGAAACAATGGAAACAGTGACAGATTTTATTTTCTTGGACTCCAGAATCACTGCAGAAGGTGACTGCAGCCTTGAAATTAAAAGATGTTTGCTCTTTGGAAGAAAAACAATGATAAGCCTAGACAGCATATTAAAAAGCAGAGACACTACTTTGCTGACAAAGGTCCCCATAGGTAGAGCCATGGTTTTTCTAGTAGTCATGTATGGATGCAAGAGTTGGACCATAAAGAAGGTTGAGCACCAAGGAGTTGATGCTTTTTTTTACTGTGGTGTTGGAAAAGATTCATGAGAGTTCCTTGGACTGCAAAGAGATCAAACCAGCCAATCATAAAGGAAACCAGTCCTAAATATTCATTGGAAAGACTGATGCTAAAGCTCCAGCACTTTGGCCACCCGATGCGAAGAGCCAACTCATTGGAAAAGACCCTGATGCTGGGAAAGATTGAAGAGAGAGGGAGAAGTGGACAACAGAGGATGAGATGGTTAGATGACGCAATGGACACGAGTCTGAGCAAGCTCTGGGAGATGATGAAGGACAGAGAAGCCTGGTGTGCTGCAGTCTGTAAGTTCACAATGGTTGAGTGATTGAACAATAGGGTGGGATCATTGGTTTGTCTTAAGTTTATTATTGGTTATTAACAAAATATATTAAATTTCCATGTATCTAGTCAAATCATTGTACTTTATAATTCCAATGAAATTTGTGTATGTGAGGTAGCATTATACCACTTACTCTTTGAAAATTTTAAAAAAGTAAATTTGAGGATAGAATACAAGCCTTTAATATAAGAATGCATATCATCCTCGTCTGTTGTTGCTCTCCTGACAAAGACCTGCTAAGTGAATACTGCAATGTGTCTTTTTGAACTCATTTTGAATAATGTTGGCAAATTAGGTGGTATTGCAAAATATATTACCTTCTTAAATCGGCATATGCCAGAGCTAAGACGGTGGACTAAGAGTCAGAAGATCTAGTTTATTTATTTATTATTTAATAAATATTTGCTGGGGTATTATGTTTGTACAAGTTTTAGCACAACCGTACACATTCTATGTACTGTTAGCAAGTCACTCAACCACTCTGAGACTAGGTTTCCATATCTGTGGAATGAATATACTGAATATACAGTCTGTCCTGTTTTGTTTCATAGCATAATTAATAAAGATCATATGAGACATCATATAGTCAAGTGAATTATATGCATATATATGGTAAAGCACTTAAGATAAAGTTATTATATTTATTCTATTAAATTGATTATATATAATATAGCTATATATTAAATAGTGCTTTATCTAGCTCTCAAAACCAATTCTTAATTTCCATAGTTTTATACTACCAAAATATGATAATAGCCTATAACAATATCATACATTTGAATTGTTCTTTATCATTATTAGAGTACTCTCTAGTAAGTCATCTCTGATCCTTTCAACAGAGAAGGTAGAATCAACTTCTCTGATTTATTTTTTCATCCACACATTTCTAGGGATCTACTTTCCTACATAATAATTTCTAAATCTAGAGCTCAACTAGCTTTTGAACTTTTCAACTTTTGGTACTTGAATAAGCAAGAAATTTTGATTCAATTTGTTTCCGCCTCAATTTCTCAAAGGATCACTGCAGTGATACATGTTACCTGAGAGACATAAGGAGTTGTCAGATCAGTTTTATTTCTAGTTATTGCAAAATGCCTCATGACAGTAGAAGTCTACAGCAATGAGTTTCAGCGTTTTTGGTCCTAGGACTGATTAACACACTCAAAAATTAGTGAGAACCCCAATGAGATTTTATGTCTGTAGGCTATATCCATCACTGTTCATTATATTAGAAGTTAGAACTGAGAAATTTAAAAAATGCTTATTTCATTTAAAAACAAGAAACCCATTACATTTCAATGTAAATATTACTTTTATCAAAAATGACCAGGTTTTCCAAAACAAAAAGGATAATGACATTTTGTATTTTGCAAATCTCTAATATCTGGTTTAACAGAATACAACAAAAGTCTCTAATTTATTTCTACATTCTATCCATTAACATATATAATGCAGGTTGAAGTATGTGAGGAAAATCTGATCTTACATAGATATATCACTGAAAAAGGAAACATCTTGTAGACCTCCAAAAGGGTTTTAAGGACTTCCAGGTTCCATTAAACACACTTGAAAAATGGTTGATCTACAGTGTAGAGGATTTAAGTGCAGAAGCTTTGAAGTCAGACAGACCTCTTACCTGAGTTCAAGCCAATTTAATATGTTTGGCTGTGTGTCCTAGGACAATTTACTTAAACAACAAGCCACAACTTCTTTCTCTGTGAAAAGAGTGTAATCATTCCAGCATCATGGGGTTGTTGTAAAGATTAAATTGCTTGAATTGTGAAATGCTTAGCACAGGTCCTGGCACACAGTGAGTGTACAAGAAATAGTCACTGGCTGTAATGTATCATACACTGCTTTCTGTACTCCCCTCAAAATAGAAGTCCTAGAACAGCCAACCCAACTCACCTGACCGTGAGACCAGTCTTAGAGGAGGTTCTGAAATCGAAACAAATAGGATCTAATTTTAAAATATGCTGTCCTATTTTCATTTATTCAAAATTTATTCTCAGTCAATCTTCTCACACAACTATGGGTGTTTAAAAAATGATAGCCCAACTAAAGCTATGGTAGCTTTGAACAGAATGATCTAACTAACCTTTGCATAAAAAATATCCCACTTGTTCTTAAAGAAAAACAGGCCAAACTAATGGGCTGAGACAACAGCAGATTATTGAATACATATCTCATTTGATAAGATGATATTTCACACTAATTACACAAAAACATTTTCTGAAAGCCTAGAAAGTAGCAAAGAAGATCTTCTAAATTTATGTGAATTCATTTTAATTACACTTGTTGAATACTTCTTCAGGATAAACATCATTATGAAGAATCCAAATATGAGCAACATTTCTGCTTTATATTTTTTTCCTTTTGTTTTGTTTCTGCTTGCTATTAGCTTTGTTTGTGCAAAAATAAATTTCTGACCTGCCATACCTCTAGTAGGCATTTTTAAAAAACTTTATTGAAGGATATTTGCTTTACAATGTTGTGTTATTTTCTGCTGTGCAGCAAAATCAATCAGTTACACACACACACACACATATATGAAATATATATATATATATAAGAAATATATATATGAAATATATATATATTTCTTCTTTTTTGGATTTCCTTCCCATTTAGGTCACTACAGAGCATTGAGTAGAGTTCCCTGTGCTCCACAATTCGTTCTCATTAGTTATCTATTTTATACATAGTAGGGTATATATATATATCCCAATCTCCCAATTTATCCCATCTCCCCTTTCCCCTTTGGTGTCCATACATTTGTCTCTATTTATAGTTTGCAAATAGCTTCATCTGTGCCATTTTTTTTCCCTAGACTCCGATCTATATGCATTAATATATGTTTGTTTTTCTCTTTCTGACTTTCTTCACTCTGTATGACAGTCTCTAGGTCCATCCATGTCTCTGCAAACGGCACAGTTTAGCTCCTTTTCATGGCTAAATAATATGTAGTTTTAAAAATTAAAGGCATTTATATCAGAATTTTGTGTTTTTTCTACCATCCAAGAGAGAACATGAATGATCATCGAGTCTGAAATTAGTGGTAAAGTAGCTGCCCAGGAATAACTAAACAAGTTCTTTTGTACATGATTTGACATATGAAACTACTATAGAAATCACCAGAACAGTTCCTCCTTAGACTGTCAGATTTTATAAACTGATCTCACTTAACTCTGCTACTGGCCTTATTTTCCTATTCTCAGAATATTCAGCCACAGCTGAATAATTCTTCTTGGTGCTCATCTAAGAGCTTTTAACTTCTCAATTTGTAGATCACAAGGAATAATAATTGTAACACAAACTTGCTCACATTTATTATGTATATACTTTGTTCTTTATGGTGTTCCAAATATTTTACATGTACTTAATCATTTAATTAAGTTAGAACTGTATATGGAACAATTGATTGGTTCAAAATTGGGAAAGGAGTACAACAAGACTGCATATTGTCACCCTGATTATTTAACTTATATGCAGAGTACATCATGCAAAATGCCAGGCTGGATGAATCACAAACTGGAATCAAGATTTCCAGGAGAAATATCAACAACCTCAGATACACAGATGACACCATACTAATGGCAGAAAGTGAAGATGAATTAAAGAGACTCTTGATGAGGGTGAAAGAGGAGAGTGAAAAGCTGGCTTAAAACTCAACATTCAGAAAAGGAACATTATGGCATCCAGTCCCATCACTTCATGGCAAATAGAAGGGGAAAAACTGAAACAGTGACAGATTTTATTTTCTTGGGCTCCAAAATCACTGCAGACAGTGACTGCCAGCACGAAATTAAAAGACACTTGCTTCTTGGAATAAAAGCTATGACCAAACTAGACAGCATATTCAAAAGCAGAGACATCACTTTGTCGACAAGGTTCGTCTAATCAAAGCTGTTTTTTCAGTAGTCATGTATGGAGGTGAGAGTTGGACCATAAAGAAGGCTGAGTGCCAAAGAATTGATGCTTTTGAACTGTGGTGCTAGAGGACTCTTGAGAGTCCCTTGGACAGCAAGAAGATCAAATCAGTCAATCCTAAAGGAAATTAAATTTGAATGTTCATTGGAAAAGACTGATGCTGAAGGTGAAGATCCAATGCTTTGAAGCCACTTGGTGTGAAGAGCCGACTCATTGGAAAAGTCCCTGATGCTGGAAAAGATTGAAGGCAAACGGAGAAGGGGGCAGCAGAGGAGGAGATGGTTAGAATGCAAAACCGACTCAATGGACATGAATTTGAGCAAACTCTGGGAGACAGTGAGGGCCAGAGAAGCCTGGCATGCTGCAGTCCCCGGGGTTGCAAAGAGTCAGACATGACCTAGTGACTGAACAATAACAATGGCAATAAACCATTTAACTATCAAAATAACCCTATATTATCACTCTCATTTCAAAAATGACAGAGACCTCTAGAGCATATGTCAGTAAAGTTCATATCAAAAAAATAAGAAAACAACACAATACCCTCTAAGTATTTAAATCAAAGTATAATTTAAAGCATTGGTTACACAGGTAAAGAAGGAGGACCCTGAAAAGGGAGGATGAGTTAAATCAGAGTTTAGCAACAGCAAGAAATCATTATGACTCTTCATTTGGACAGATGACAGATGGAGGCAAGATATCCAGAGCTCAGGGACCTGCCTCATATGGAGGACCTTGAACTCAGGTAGGCCAATCTTTTGAAAATGGGAGCCACTGAAGAGATGTAGCCCAAAGAGATGCCCCTGAAGGGGAGCTGGAGAAGGAAAAAGCAGAGTAGCCTGGCTTCTCCCTTTCCCTCACACTCTGATGCCGACCTATGTTTCTAAGTGGTGAAATGTATTCTGAAGCCAGCTGACCTGAGAGTGTAGGACACGGAGGGGTAGTCCTTTCTGTGATGCAGAGAAGAGTAATAGAAGTACAAGGAAGTTTCCTGATAGCAAATAGACAAGGGATATGCAGAAGACTTAAGTAACTTGGCGAAGATCATCAGTCTTTCAGCTGGTCTTTGGGATTTGAACATCTATAGAAATCGTATACCCTGAATATGATCTCTGCCCATATATGTTTTGGCTTCCCTCATGGCTCAGACAGTAAAGAATCTGCCTGCAATGAAGGAGACCTGGGGTTTGATCCCTGGGTTCGGAAGATTCCCTGGAGGAGAGCACGGCATTCCACTCCAGTGTCCTTGCCTGGAGAATCCCCATGGACAGAGGAGCCTGGAGGGCTAAAGTCCATGGGGTCGCAAAGAATCAGACACGGCTGAGTGACTAAGCAGAAAACATGCCTTGAATAAGGGAGATACAGGTTTTTAAGAAGTGACATGAATCACTTTCTGACATGATTTTTCTGCCAATATATGTTATAGGATACTTTCAGGAAAAAGTGTGTGTGCCTACGACTATAACTGGGGAAGAGAGGAAAGAAATGAGAAAGGGTCTGGGACTTCATTTTCAGGGTCAGAATGCACCTTTGGGCAGGTCCAGGGTAAGAGGAGCATGTGATTCATTCAAGAAATCTTCACTTTCTTGCGGGCTCTCAGCTGGTAAAGTGTAGGTTTTTCTCCACATAAATCTTGTTTTCAGAATAGACCTTGCAAAGGTACAGTTCACATTAGAATGCATCCTGTTTTCAAGTTTTCAAAACTATTTCAACTGGAACTGTCAGTATTGTCAGGAAATGTAGAGCTATATCCTTAAATGGCCGACAAAGGTCCATCTAATCAAAGCTATGGTTTCTCCAGTAGTCATGTATGGATGTGAGAGTTGGACCGTAAAGAAAGCTGAGCACTGAAGAATTGATGGTTTTGAACTGTGGTGTTGGAGAAGACTCTTGAGAGTCCCTTGGACTGCAAGGAGATCCAACCAGTCCATCCTAAAGGAAATCAGTCCTAAATATTCATTGGAAGGACTGATGCTGAAGCTGAAACTTCAGTGCTTTGGTTCCTGATGTGAAGAACTGATTCATTTGAAAAGACCCTGATGCTGGGAAAGATTGAAGGCAGGAGGAGAAGGGGAAAACAGAGGATGAGATGGTTGGATGGCATCACTGACTCAATGGACATGAGTTTGAACAAGCTCTGGAAGTTGGTGATGGACAGGGAAGCCTGGCGTGCTGCTGTCCATGGGGTCGCAAAATGTGGGACATGACTGAACGATTGAACTGAACTGATCCTTTAATGTGTTAGTTAATCTCTTGTCAATATAAGAGTTCATGGAGAGGGGCAGGAAAAAGGATATTGATGGCATATAGATATGAAGTATAGGATTGACTAGATTGAGTATGGCTGCTATGAGCTGAATTGTGTTCCTCTAAAATTCTCATGTTAAAGCCCCAACCTGAGTAGCTCAGAATATAATCATATTTAGAGATGATGTCTTTAAGGATGTAATAACTTAAATGAGGTTTAAAATGAGTGGGGCCCTATGAAATGTGTCTGGTCCTAACAAAAAGAGGAAGAGACACCAAGGGCGTGTGAGTACAGAGAGTAAACCATATACGCAGAGACAGCATCTGCAAGACCAGGAGAGAGGCAGCAAAAGGAAACTAACACCAATGGTATCTTGATCTTTGATTTCCAGCCTCCAGAACTGTGAGAAAATTGACTTCTGTTGTTTAAGCCACTCAGTCCATGGCATTTTGTTATGGCTGCTCTAGCAAGCTAATACACTTACTGAAGGAGCAGTATCTGGAGACTATCAGTGTGGGAGGTGCCATCCATCAATGACTGGGAGATACTAGTGATATTATATCATATAAAACAATATGGCTGCTAGGACCATGAAAATCTATCCAACTGGAATGAGAAGTTAGAGTTAGACAAGCACTGGAAAGCCATAAATAAACTTATTTTCTCTCCTTTGTGGCTGCCCATTTAATTCGATAAGCATTTCATGGTGTGTGTTATTAGGCAGAAAGTACTCTTATAGGTTCCAGTCTCTGAACACTCTATTGCTGAATGATGCAACTGTGACATCATAGAAATCTCTTCTTTGAATGATTGCTTATGGTTCCCCTATTGGTGGAAACAAAATTATCCTAGAATGTCAATACACTTAAAAGAAAAAAAAAAATTTCTATTCTCTTCAAAATAAATTTTTAAAACATTCTTTTGCTGTGGAAATTGTTTAAATTTACCTTGTTCATGTCTTATAGATGTGCTTTGGCACCATATTAAACAGGTGTTCAGAAACAGATTTTCATACCCATCTAAACAAAGAGAAATAAAAAGTTAAAATAGAATAATACAGACATCCTTGGTTCACATACAAGATAGGATATTAAAAAGTCTTCCGTTCAGTTCAGTTCAGATGCTCAGTCGT
Organism: Cervus elaphus; assembly: GCF_910594005.1. NCBI lineage: Eukaryota > Metazoa > Chordata > Mammalia > Artiodactyla > Cervidae > Cervus > Cervus elaphus. The sequence goes on along the minus strand of NC_057845.1, from coordinate 22,191,032 downwards.
GTCTGACTCTTTGTGACCCCATTTATAGCAGCATGCCAGGCTTCCCTGTCCATCAACAACTCCCAGAGCTTGCTCAAACTCATGTCCATCGAGTCGGTGATGCCATCTGACCATCCCATCCTCTGTATCCCCTTCTCCTCCTACTTTCAATCTTTCTCAGAATCAGAGTCTTTTCCAATGAGTCAGTTCTTTCCATCAGCTGGCTAAAATTAGAGCTCCAGCCTCAGCATCAGTCCTTCCAATGAATATTCAGGACTGATTTCCTATAGGATGGACTGGTTTGATCTTGCAGTCTGAGGGACTCTCAAGAATCTTCTCCAACACCACAGTTCAAAAACACCAATTCTTCGGTGCTCAGCCTTCTTTATGGTCCAACTCTCACATCCATACATGACTACTGGAAAAACCATAGTTTTGACTAGACAGACCTTTGTTTGCAAAGTAATGTCTCTGCTTTTTAATATGCTGTCTAGCTTGGTCATAGCTTTCCTTCCAGGAGTAAACTTCTTTTAATTTCATGGCTGCAGTCACCATCTACAGTGATTTTGGAGCCCAAGAAAATAAAGTCTGTCAATCTTTCCATTCTTTTCCCATCTATTTGCCATGAAGTGATGAGACTAGATACCATGATCTTAGTTTTCTGAATGTTGAGTTTTAAGCCAGTTTTTTTCCACTCTCCTCTTTCACTTTCATCAAGAGGCTCTTTAGTTCCTCTTTACTTTCTGCCATAAGGCTGGTGTCGTCTGCATATTTGAGGTCATTGATATTTCTTCTGGCAATCTTGATCCCAGCTTGTGCTTCATCCAGCCTGTCATTTTGCATGATATACTCTGCATACAAGCTAAACAAGCAGGGTGACAATATACAGCCTTGATGTACTCCATTCCCAATTTGGAACCAGCCTGCTGTTCCATGTCCAGTTCTAACTGCTGCTTCCTGACCTGCATACAGATTTCTCAGGAGGCAGGTCAGGTGGTCTGGTATTCTCATCTCTTGAAGAATTTTTCAGTTTGTTGTGATCCACACAGTCAAAGACTTTGGTGTAGTCAATAAATCAGAAGTAGATGTTTTTCTGGAACTCTCTTGCTTTTTTTTTTTTTTTCTTTTAGTGTCATATCCTTTTGCCTTTTCATACTGTTCATGGGGTTCTCAAGGCAAGAATACTGAAATGGTTTGCCATTCCCTTCTCCAGTGGACCACGTTTTGTCAGAATTCTTGATCATGACCCATCCATCCTGGGTGGCCCTTCATGGCATGGCTCATAGTGTCATTGAGTTAGACGTCTGTGATCCATGTGATCAGTTTGGTAGTTTTCTGTGATTGTGGTTTTCATTCTTTCTGCCCTCTGATGGATAAGGATAAGAGGCTTGTGGAAGCTTCCTTATGGGAGAGACTGACTGGAGCGGGGTGGGGGGGGCGGGAATAATCTTAGAAACAATATTTTGATCTGCGATAGAAAAACAGACTTGGTGTCTGAAGCTAAACATTTGTGGGCTTTGCTGCCCAGTCGCATCCTAGTTTTGCAGCCCTATGGACTGTAGACTGCCAGGCTCCCTTGTCCATGGGATTTTCTTGGCAAGAATACTGCAGTGGCTTACCATTTCTTCCTCCAGTGGGTCTTCCTGACCCAGGGATCAAACCCTTTGAACCCACATCTCTTGTGTTGCAAGTGGATTCTTTACTGCTGAGCTTAAATGTTCATCAACAGATGACTGAATAGATAAAGAAAATGTGGTACATATAGACACATACATAATGGAGTATTACTCAACCATAAGAAAGAGCAAAGTAATTCTATTTGCAGCAAAATGGATGAAACTAGAGATTGTCATAATAAGTGAAATAAATCAGAAAGACAACTACAACATGGTAACACAATTATGTGGAATCCAAAATATGGCACAAATAAGACTATCTACAGAACAGAAACAGACAGAGATAGAGAACAGATTTATGCTTGCCAAGGGGGAGGGGCGTGGGAAAGGGTTGGACTGGGAGTTTGGGGTTAGCAGATGCAAACTACTACACATAGAATGGCTAAATAATAAGGTCCTACTGTATAGCACAGGGAACTATACTGGGATAAAGCATAATGGAAAACAAGATAAAAAAGAAGTATATATCTGTATAACTGAGTCACTTACAGCAGAAAATTAACATAACATTGTAATCAACTATACTTCAATTGAAAAATAAATTTAAAGAATAAAACACTTAATTTTATATGAAATTTATCACTTGTTTACCAAAGTGTCAACAGTCCAAAGCAATGCAATAATTTAGGAATTATTAATTAATATAATGTGGAGAGGGAAAAGACAACCCACTCCAGTATTGCCTGGGAAATCCATGGACAGAGAAGCCTGGCAGGCTACAGTCCAAAGGACTGCAAAGACTTGGACATGCCTGAGCGACTAAGCACACACATACACACATACACAAATAGTGAAGACATAAAATTCCAGCAACCATCCATATTAAGGCTGACTCATGAACAGCAAAACTGACATTGGGGCACACTTTTTTTTTTATTTTTTAAGAATTAGGATATCTGGCAATGTGTCTTATGTGTAAATTTATCTCAAATTTTCACACTCTATTCATTCCAATTGTATGCTTTCTAAAAAAAATATCTGTAATGAAACATGAAATTTGCTCCTGAAGGTTCTACAAAACCACAAGTAAAATTTAAAAAAAAAATTTAAATAGGAAACCATTGGAAGTAATCTGGGAATGATCAAAGTGAGCAGGTACAAACTACCATAAAAATAGCTTTATTTGCTAATTATATAGAAAGCACTGGTAAGATAACTTTTTTTTGTGGAAGTAAAAAGTCTAACTCAGAGGAGTATTTATTGCCAAAATCTAGAAACTAAACTTTAGTATCTGGTAGTATCTTTTTGAAACCACATTGGTAGATATTTATGTTAAATTTAACTTTCTTAAATTCAAATGTCAAGAAGTAGATAGGCTAAATTTTAAGAACATCTATAATACGGACAAACTTGAAGTTGATATGTGGAAAGAATTTTCATTTATAAATGAGGAAAAATGGGCTCTAGTAAGCTTTCCTTGACAAGTTATCCTTGTCAGGACTCAGTATTCTCATAAAAGGGCTTCCCAGGTGGTGCTAGTGGTAAAGAATCTGCCTGCCAATTCAGAAGCCCAGATGTAAGAGTGGTAGGTTCGATCCCTGGGTCAGGAAGATCCCCTGGAGGAGGGCACGGCAACACACTCCAGTATTCTTGCCTGGAGAATTCCATGGATGGCAGAGCAGGGCAGGCTATGACCCATAGGGTCACAAAGTCAGAAACAACTGAAGCGGCTTAGCACCAGGAATGTTCTCATTAAAAATGTATGCATTCTATCAGAACTGTACTATCATTCCTTAAAATTCTGAGTTTCCAACCAGTTCACAACTTTTCAAAGTCTTCTGTCAAAGATGTAAGAGAGCAATAAATAAAAATTGTAATCTGTCAACATCAAATGAGCAAATAAACATGAAAACTGAAAGCAAAGACCACAAAAGGTGGTTGAAGACCTACCTCTAAGGTGCAAAGCAAAGATGGTTTGCAAAGTGCACAACCTTAGGAGTTACAGTAAATCATGATTATTAAATAAAATAAAAACAAATATTTCAATGGCCACATACCAAACTGGCTTTTTAAAAAAATCAGATTAAAAACTATACCCAGATTTGCTTATGTGTATATTGTACTTGTGAGTATATCAATTCAGCAGTGGCCACAGGACTGGAAAAGGTCAGTGTTCATTCCAATCCCAAAGAAAGGAAATCCCAAAGAATGCTCAAACTACCACACAATTGCACTCATCTCACGTGCTAGTAAAGTAATGCTCAAAATTCTCCAAACCAGGCTTCAGCAATACATGAACCATGAACTTCCAGATGTTCAAGCTGGTTTTAGAAAAGGCAGAGGAACCAGGGATCAAATTTCCAACATCCGCTGGACCATCGAAAAAGCAAGAGAGTTCCAGAAAAACATCTATTTCTGCTTCATTGACTATGCCAAGCCTTGTGTGGATCACAATAAACTGTGGAAAATTCTGAAAGAGGTGGGAATATCAGACCACCTGACCTGCCTCTTGAGAAACCTGTATGCAGGTCAGGAAACAACAGTTAGAACTGGACATGGACCAACAGACTGGTTCCAAATAGGAAAAGGAGTGGGTCAAGGCTGGAGAAACATCATGAGAAACGCTGTGCTGGATGAAGCACAAGCTGGAACCAAGATTGCAGGGAGAAATATCAATAACCTCAGATATGCAGATGACACCACCCTTATGGCAGAAAGTGAAGCAGAACAAAAGAACGTCTTGATGAAAGTGAAAGAGGAGAGTGAAAAAGTTGGCTTAAAGCTCAACATTCAGAAAACTAAGATCATGGCATCTGGTCCCATCACTTCATGGCAAATAGATGGGGAAACAGTGGAAACAGTGGCTGACTTTATTTTTGGGGTTCCCAAAGCACTGCAGATGGTGATTGCAGGCATGAAATTAAAAGACGCTTACTCCTTGGAAGGAAGGTTACGACCAACCTAGACAGCATATTAAAAGGTCCATCTAGTCAAGGCTATAGTTTTTCCAATAGCCATGTATGGATGTGAGAGTTGGACTATAAAGAAAGCTGAGCACCGAAGAATTGATGGTTTTGAACTGTGGTGTTGGAGAAGACTCTTGAGAGTCCCTTAGACTGCAAGCAGATCCAACCAGTCCAACCCTGACCCTAACCCAGGGAAATCGGTCCTGGGTGTTCATTGGAAGGATTGATGTTGAAGCTGAAACTCCAATACTTTGGCCACCTGATGTGAAGAGCTGACTCATCTGAAAAGACCCTGATGTTGGGAAAGACTGAGGGAAGGAGGAGAAGGGGAGGACAGAGGATGAGATGGTTGGATGGCATCACCGACTCAATGGACATGCCTTTGAGTAAACTCTGGGACTTGGTGATGGGCAGGGAGGCCTGGCGTGCTGCGGTTCATGGGGTTGCAAAGAGTCGGACATGACTGAATGACTGAACTGAACTGAACTGAACCACTGATTATTTCTTCTCTCCCGGCACATGGCATCCTCACATCCTATTTGCGTCCCATCCCCAGTTTAGCTTGTGAAACTCAAGATATTTTTGAAGTTATAGACCGCTTTTTCAATATTAGGTTTTCCTTACTATTCCATATATAAGCAAATATTTCAAGAAGGGTAGTTAATTGATAATTGTTTGGCAACTGGGGTATCCTGTACCATTTAAGCAGTGATATTTTTGTAACATTGTCTGTTGACTACACCGTATTTCATTCATGTCAAACCTTAGGAAACTAAACCTTATTTCTGAAGAGCCTGCCAGTGACTGGCACACGTTTGAAAGAAAGAAGTTGACAGAGACTATCAATATTAACTACTTAATGATTAGTTGCGGAGAAAAGTACATTCCACCATAAGGCCTTCTGACAGCCTTTTGCTTAAATCACAGTTGACTTTTCCCTTCGGGCAAGTTTACTGCTTGTGAGATTCCTAGAAAGGGCTGGGGAGAGGACCAGAGACTCAGAAAGAAGCAGGGATTCGGGACCCATAGAGGTTTGGGGACGTTCAGGGGCCTGGAGGAAAATGTTTGTCTTAGAGGGATTCGGAAATCGACAAATTCTGGGCACGGAGAGGCACGATGCCCTCGGGCCTTGGCTTGGAGCATCGCGGAGCCGCGGGTACGCGTCGCGCAACCTGCCGCAGGGGCGGCTCCGAAGCCGGGCCCGCGTGGCGCTAGCTCGCCCCACCAGCTGGGACTCCGGGACGGGGGGCGGGGCTCCGGAGCGGCCCCGCCTCCCGCCCCGCCGCCCCGCGGGGTCACAATGTAGGGTTAGGGCGGCCGGAGGGCGGGGCTTGGCGGGGGAGGAGCCGCCAGGAGGGGGCGGTGACGGCGGTTGAGGGACGGGAGGGGAGGGGAGGGGAGGGGAGGGGAGGAGGAGTTGCGGTGGGAGGAGGACAACGCCATTCTGGCCGGCCGCTCCCTCTGTCCCCTTTCCCTTCCCCGCAGTGGCCCGCGAGCCGCCAGCGGAGGAGCGCGCGCGCGCGCGTGACGCGTCCGGGCTTGCTAGCGCCCTCCCGCCCCCCAGCGTCCACCGCCCGCTCATGGCCCGGGCCGCGGCCGCCGGGCCGCGCTGAGGCGGGCCGCGCGGAGTCGTGGGGCCGCCGCCGTGGCCCTCGGTGTCCGCGCCTCGCCGCCAGCCCGAGGTGCCCGCGCACGCCGGCCACCGTCGCCTTCGCGCCTGGCTGGCGGGGGCGCTGTCCTCGCCGGCCGTCCGCGCCGCTCCCTGGAGCTCGGCGGAGCGTGGCAGTCAGGGCCAGCGGAGGCTCGGGGAGCCGGACGCCGGCGCGGCGGGGGCCATGACCGTGGAGCAGAACGTGCTGCAGCAGAGCGCGGCGCAGAAGGTGAGGAGACCCGGCCCCGCTCCTCCGCCCGAGGTGCCGCCCTCCCCCGCAGCGGCCGGGACCTCCCCGCCGCCCGGGCCTCCGCGGCCCCAGCTTTCCCCGCGCCGCCGTCCCCCGCCCCTGCCCGCTTTGGGGGCATCGCGCCCAGTTCCGGGCTGCGTGTGGAAAGCGGGGTGTAGTTAGCGGGTTTCAGTCCACTTCCTTCTTGCCAATTGTTTTCCTGTAACCGGCGGTGCCGGGTATTTGTTGAGCGCGACCTCACATTCCTACACTCCTCTATATGACTTCCTAATTAAACTTTATCTTCCTCGTCCTTTTTAATTTTTTAAGAAAAAGGAGTAGCCGGTTGTCATCCCTTGTGAACCCAGTTTTCTTTCCAAGGCAGGAGCCTTCCAGGTCTGCTATTTTGCAAAAGAGTCTCCACCGGAATGGAGTTGCTTGTCTGGCGGGGCAGGTACAGGAACCAGGTGGACTCAATGTAAAAGTAGGGGATTTGGTTGGTTCCTTTTTCTTTCTTTTTGTTCTTTTTTTTTTTTTTCTTTTCTTTTTTTTTTAATATAGAAACTGTCTCTTAAGAAGGAGACCTTTCTGGCCATGCTTATTTCAGGTATATTTTGTCCCCTAAGTTTGACCTTGTTCCATCCTCACCGTTTACTCCTGCCTCGGTCACACATTAAAAAGGTTGCTCCCTTAAAAAAAAGAAAAAGAAAAAAAAGAAAAAAACTTGGTTTGTGAAGCTTCAAATCTTTTCCATTAAGTATACTTAAGTGAGAGATGGTACTTTTCCCCCCTCGATTTTGCTTTCAGAATCTCAAGTGCACTATCACGAATTGCACCATATCCTGGAGAGTCGTTTGCTATGGCTTAATTTTTGGGGAGGGGGTTATTGGTGTGAAAAACATTTTGGGCAAAAGGGAAACATTACTTCCCTCGTCTTGGAATTATGGTGGTGACCAGGGTTTACTGTGAAAAGCTGCTAGAACTGTTCGATTTTTCTGGGAGAGTAGTGTGAATGCCCCACCCTGTGGTGTTGATATCAGTAGTTTTTTGGCATCATTATATCGTACCTGTGCTTGATTTTAGAATAAGGCCTACTGTCATAAAATGGGCTGTGTATACTCACAGCATGCTAAGTTTTTGCTTTGAGATATTTTTAGAATTTTATGGTAGTACTTGAAGTAACTGAAGATGCTCAAGAATTTTGGAAATCGAGCATTCTACATTGTTATTTTAGGCACCTTGGGGAAGTTGTCTTGAAACTCTTGTGTGTTAGTTAATAGTTATTGGTTAATTTGGGCGTCCCAGGTGGCTTGGTGGTAAAGAATCTGTCTGCAATGCAGAAGACTCTGGTTCGATCCCTAGGTTGGAAAGATCCCTTGGAGAAGGAAATGGCAACCCACTTCAGTATCTTTGCCTGGGAAATCTCATGGACAGAGGAGCCTGAGGGGGTTTCTGGGGTGGCATGGGGCCATGGGGTGGCAAAGAGCAGGACACCACTTAGCAGCTAAACAAGAGTGACTGGGTTAATTTAGAAGACGTTGCAGACTGCAGTTTATTTACAGTGAAATAATCCTAGTTTTAATAATGGGAGTTTAGAACAGTTTATCTCCCAATCCCCTCCATTCTGTTTTGAATACCTTGAACTTTAGTTTTTGATGATCAGTATGTGACAAAGTGTTAATACTTAGAGGAGGATCTTGTGGCCATAGTATACTGAGCAATATTTAGTAGGCTTGGGTTTATAGTTCTCTTCAGTGTTGAGTATTACAGCCTTTCTTTTTTTTTCTCAAAGTGGGAAATGTAGCTCATATTTTTCACATGTCAGATTTAAACAATGGCAAAAAATCTGTGAGTTTTTTAAATTGATTTTTGACTGATGTACTTAGATAATGCAGATCTGCCCATTTCAGAGGTTTATGCATAAATTTGAGTCAAGAATCAAATTACTAAAAGTGATCTTAGCCATCAAGTCCAGTTTCCTAGTTTAATGAGTCCCCTCCTTACGCAAAGGGAGTAGTTGTTAGTCTAAAATACTATCATTTTGACAGTTTTTAGTATGTGTCATATCATCTCGTTGAGATTGTGGACATTTTTTAGAGCAATACAGTTGGATTTATTTTTATACTTCTATCATGGTCTTTATGTATTCAAGAAACATTTAATGTGTTTGCTTGCCATATTAATATGCTGTTACTTTGTTACTCATATTAGTACTATTTTAAAATATTCATACAGATTCAAATACTTTAAACCATCTACTTCGTATGAACTGACATTAAAATCCACTAAGCTAGTAACTAGGAAGTAGACTTCAAGAGTAACTAGGAAGTGAACTACTTTAGAAGAAACAAAAGTGAAACTCTTTGTTTTTAAAATGGAAACTGAATTATTAGTAAAATGAGAAGTGTCTAGTGCATATTGCATAACCGAAATTTTAGCCTATTTTCTGCTCTTTAAAAAAGTGTTGTATGCTCATGTATAATACTAGCTTCATGTGAAGAGCTATAGTCTGGTTGTTGGAACAGTTTCCTATTTTGTGAGATTGTTTTTTTTTTTCTTCCCAAAGGATGTATGATTATAATTAAAAAAAAAAAAGTAGCACAACACTCAGGTCTTTTTTTTTTTTTTCTTTTTAAGTAGCACAAAACTCACAGGTCTTCTGTTTACCTAGAGTAGCTTGTCACAATGTACCATAAGGCAAGGGGTGTCTTTTCTTCTGATGTGTTCTTTGCTTGATTGCTCAAGTTTGGCTCTGGCAGGGGATTGTGAGATTAAGTGAAACTGCAAAGAGCTGTTTTTCTGAGGTTTAAGATGATACAGGTGAATTGGAGTTGGCAGCAGATTAGCTAAGGTTAAGTCCTGTCATAATTTTGGTCTTGAATGTGTATATTTGGCCTTTCTGCTTGATATTTACCTGAAGTGTAGGATTCTCATCTCAGAAATTTGGTTCATTGATTCAGGTCCCAAAAGAGAATTCTTTAGGACAGCAATAAAAGGCATTTTCCCAGAGACTAGATTAATTTGAAGAGCTGTGAGCTGGATTCTATTTACATTAACTGTATTCTCCTGAGTTGAATAAAAAAAAAAAATTTTTTTTTTGGCCTATTTTGTTTCATCCTAGGGCTTAAAACAGCTCCTTGCACATAAGTTCAGTTTAGTTGCTTAGTCTTGTCTGACTCTTTGCAACCCCATGGACTGCAGCACGCCAGGCTTCCCTGTTCATCACCAACTCCCAGAGCTTGCTCAAACTCATGTCCGTCGAATCAGTGATGCCATCCAACCATCTCATCCTCTGTCATTCCCTTCTCCTTCTGCCTTCAATCTTTCCCAGCATCAGGGTCTTTTCCAATGAGTCAGTTCTTTGCATCAGGTGGCCAAAGTATTGGAGTTTCAGCTTCAACATCAGTCCTTCCAATGAATATTCAGGACTGATCTCCTTTAGGATGGACTGGTTGCACATAGTAGGCTTCAGTAAATATTTGATGAATGAAATAGTGAGTGAGTGCTTTCTAAAAGGAATGCAAACTGCAGGGGTTATTTTAGTTCCTTAACTGAATCTCACAATTTAATATGATGAGAAACAGTTAAGAGCTTCGTCGGTGGCACTAATGGTAAAGAACCTGCCTGCCAATTTAGGCAACATCAGAGATGTGGGTTCCATCCCTGGGTCGGGAAGATCCCCTGGAGGAGGGCATGGCAACCCACTCCAGTATTCTTGCCTGTAGAATCCCATGGACAAAGAAGCATGGCGGGCTACATACAGTTCGTAGGGTCACACAGAGTCGGACACGACTGAAGTGACTTAGCGCACATGCAGAAACAATGAACGCTTGAAATTGTGGACATCTGTTAGAATATTGGCAGTGTAGTGAAAGGCTAGGATGTGGGTTGATCTCAATCCCTTTCCATGACCTCGGGCAAGTCATTAAATGCCTCTGAATCTACTTTTAAAGCCTTGAAGATAGATGATTAAATATGAGCAACTTTTTTAGATCTGAGTGTTTAGTGGAGCTAAGCATGTGTTTATTCCAGACAGGGAGGATAAAAAAGAGAAAGAAGAGGATAGAGGCAGAAGGAATCTTATGGATCAACAGTCAGCTTTCATTTAATTATATTGGGGGTTAGGTGGGAAGGAAGTCACAGACTAACCAAATTAAGAGTTAAAACTTGAAAAATAATACAAGCTGAATTCTGGGTAAATTTCTTAGTTACAATAATGTATTTCTAATTTAGGAATTGTCTAAAGTTATAGAATGTTCAGTGGAAGGACTGATGTTGAAGCTAAAACTCCAATACTTTGGCCACCTGATGCGAAGAGTTGACTCATTTGGAAAGAACCTGATGCTGGGAAAGACTGAAGGCGAGAGGAGAAGGGGACGGCAGAGGATGAGATTGTTGGATGGCATCACTGACTCAATGGACATGAGTTTGCGTAGACTCTGGGAGTTGGTGATGGACAGGGAGGCCTGGCATGCTGCAGTCCATGGGGTTGGAAAGAGTTGGACACAACTGAGCAACTGAACTGGAAGTTACAAAAATATAATACAGCATTTAAAGAGATAGTTAACCGTATATAAATCACTGTAAACATTATATAAAATGGACATTCTTTAGTATTAAATGGTTGGTTATCTTGTTATTAGCATAAGACTTGGTTTACTGAGACAGCAGGCTCCAGCTGCTTATTCCCCTTTTACTCCTTTCCTTTCTTACCTAGTTTTGACTTCTATACTAAGGTTGTATCCCATTGTCTTAATGAATTTTCATTAGTTCTAATATTCTGATAGTCTTCAATATTCTTTGTACGCAGCCCATATCATTTGCAAATAATTATCATTCTGACCTCCTCTTTGTCAATTTTGGCACCTCTTTTTTCATATCTTATTATTTTAGCTAAGATTACAGAATACTACTAGGATCAATAGTAGGGTCTGTAATGTATTGTTTCATTGTAATATGAAATGTCCTTGTAGTTACAAGTTTTTTAAATGCTTTGAAATCAGGTTTAGATGTTGACTGTTTATCAAATATCTTTTTTTCTTTTTTTGGCAACAACTGATGGTAATATTTTATAAGCACAATTGTAATGGATAACACGTAACATATTTACTACCTACTATGTTAAGAAAGGGTGCAAAGAATTTTATAACTTCTTTTCAACTTCATCTTCCCAAGCACTTTTTTAGGTAGACACTTTTTTTACTTTCATGTCCTGGTTGAGGAAAAAGTATTAGAGAACTAAAGCAACATTTCATTGTTAGTGTATGTTGAGGGTGGGCTTTAAACTCTGAGACTCGGGGGCTTCTGCCATTAATCATTCATCTGTATTGCTTTCTGGCTCGCGATTAGTCCTGGTGCCTCAGAATTCATCACTAAATTTTAATCTAAAAATCAGATTCTTCATTTTTAAATGAGATTTGTTACAAGGTTTGTTTTTATATGTGTATGGGCTACTAAGATTAGCTCATACAAAGATTAGAAAGCTTTTTTTGTTTTTTCCTACGCTTTTGGAATTGTTTAGTGTAGCATTAAGTTAAATCAGTCAAAATTTGGAGCATTTAACTGTTTGCTCTTTCAACCTAAGTACTTGTTTGAAGTTTTGATGACTGTGACTCTCATTAGGCTGACTGCTTTATTTAAAGCACGTTTTAGTTATGCTTTCCAAATTTTGGCTAGTATCTCAAAATGTTTTTCTTTCATTATTTAAAAATATTTTTTGTTTTACTTTTTTTGTTGAACTTAAAAAGTTGTTGGTTTTTAGTTTTGAAACATTCTATTTAGAGAATATGATTTGTAACAGTTTTAGAAATTTATTAAGAATTTCTTATGACTAAGCACATGAGGTTTTTAATGATCATGTGAAAAGAATATGTATTTTTTGAGTTATAGAGTTCTGCATATATCACATGAACACTTAGAGTGTGATTTGAATTTCATGGTTTTATCTTTATATCTTCTGAGCAAGATTGATGTCTCTACTTTTAATATAATTTCATCAAATTATCTTTGTATTTCTAATGGATCTAATCTAAATTTGTGATTTTGCTGGTCGTTTAGTAAGATTTCATCATATATATAGTGATAACATGTTTAATCTTTTTTATTGCCATCTGATTTTCATTTATTTAAAGAGCTTTTTCTTCTCTTTAAATTTCAAACAAATATATTTAACATGTTTTTGTGTAATAATTAATAGTTTTCTCTCCTTCCCTGTGCTCCCAATAAGACTGCTTAGCATATTTTTTCTTACATCTTTCTTGAGTTTATTGGAATAATATGGAATGGTAATTTTAAATGATTTTTAAAATTTTTACAATGTACTCTACGTCAAAAATGTTATTTTACTTAATTGTGTTACATATTAGTAGCTAGTAAATTTTTTTAATATATGTATTTAGATGTTTAATTTTAGCTATGCTTTTCTGTGTAGTTTAATGCTGTTTGACTTTTTTTTTGGTAGATAATTTAACTTTCTGTGTGTGTGTTCTTAGTCTTGTACGACTCTCTATATAAGAGATTATAAGATTTCCTCTTTGGTTTTAGAATTCAGAAATTGTGTGTGTGTGTGTGTGTGTATTTTTAACCATCCTGACAAAAATTTTTGATCTGAAAACTATAGTGTTCTTCTCAGGAAAAAGATATATATTTAAAAGTTACTACTGTTACTCTATTCCATTTTTCTTCCTGCTCTGAAACTACATTATTTGAATATTAGATACCATTCATCTCTCTCTCTTGCTTCAGATTTCATTTTATATTTTTTTCTATTCCTTTGCTCTATGTGCTAGAATAACTTCTTGCTCTGTCTAAAATTATTATTTTTGTATGCCAGTTCTGTATTTGCTTCCTTCATAAGTGGTCAGATACTTTTTGTCAGGTTTGTTTTAATTATATTCTAGTTGATTCTGAAGTACACATCATGGAATTAATCATAAACGTTGGATCATGATCAGCTATCAGCGCCCATGTTTTCATTTATTTATGAAATAGCGTATTAATCTTTGATGAGAAGCACACATTGAACCCACTGTTTAAGGCAAAAGTGAGAACTTTGAAAGTAACCTATATCTATCCATGTAGTCCCCTCACCCCATCCCTCTATTTTCATTTGCGATTGTAATCAGCTTGAATCCTGTGTTCATTCCCTCTTTGATTTCCTTTTTATTGCCTCTCTGATTCCAAAGGCACATATTTTTAAATTTTAGTTGTTTTAACTTTGGAAACTTTTTTCACCTTGCTATATAAATGAAATTTAGGTGTATAATAATAAGAGTTTTAAAAGTTGTGTTTACAATATCTGGACCTTATACTATCTGCACTTAATTTTTGTGCCTGATGTGTTAGGGATCCAATTTAATTTTCATTCTGTGTATGATTTTTTTGTTGTTAATCTTACCTTATTGAAAAGTTAATGCTCTCGCCCACTGAACTGACATACCATCTTTGTCATATGTAAAAGTTTTGTGGAAAATGCTCTTTCATTTTCCCCCTTTGCTGTTTTGTTCCATGGTTCATTTTGTGAATACCATCCTGTCTTCATTGTTAAGACTTCATAATAATCTCTGTACTGAAAAAATAAGTTTGCTGTTCTTCTTTCAATGTGCTTTGGTCCTTTATCTTCCTTAGAAAGTTTAGAATAATTTTACCAAGTTCTCTGAAAAACCCTGTTTGAGTTTTTTGTTGTTGTTTTTTTTAAGCAATTTTATTGACTCTGCAGACCAATTTGGAACTATTAACATCTTTTATGATGTTGAGTCTTTCTATCCATGAACAGGACGTACTTTTTTTTTTTTTTTAAGCTCTACTTTACTATTTTTGTCGTTTAGTTGCCAAGTCATGTCCAACTCTTTTGCGACCCCATGGGCTGTAACCCGCCAGGCTCCTTTGTCCATGAGATTTCCCCGGGGCGAGAGTACTGGAATGGGTTGCTATTTACTTCTCCAGGGGATCTTCCTGATCCAGGGGTTAAACTTGCGTCACCTGCATTGCAGGTGGATTCTTTACCACTAAGCCACCTTAAATCTTTAATATTTTTTACTTGGTTTATGATTTTCGCAGTAGAATTCATGTACATTATTTGCCCTATATAGTTGATACTTTCCAATAACAATATTATAAAGTGCTTTAAAATGTTTGTTATTTGTTACTGGTGTGTATGAATGCAACTGACATTCATAGATTGATTTTATATCTAGCCACTTGGCTAAAAATTTCTGATTTTTTTTCAGACATGTTTTTGGATTTTTTTTATATAAAGATCGTGTAAATAAATCATGACAGTTTTATTTTTATTTACGATTTTTATGCTCATAATTCATTTTTTCTTGTATTAGGTAAGACGTCTGATAAATGTTTAGAAGTGATAATGGTGGATGTTTCTATTTTATTGCTAATTTTAAAAGGACAGTTCTTACTTTGGTACCTGATATACTACTACTTCTTTTTTTAGATTAAAGTTTTGTTTCTTTTTGGTTGCGCAGGGTCTTCGTTGCTGTTCTTGAGCTTCCTCTAGCTGTGGCTGTAAGTTGGGGCTCCTCTTGGTTGTGGAGCACGGGCTTCTAGGCATATAGGATTCAGTGCTTGCGGCACGACGGCTCAGTAGTTGTGGCGCACAGGCTTAGTTGCTCTGCGGCATGTGGACTCTTTCCAAACCAGGGATCAAACCCAAGTCCCCTGCACTGGCCACCAGGGAAGAATGGTACTTTCTTGGGCATGTACATAACTGTTGTAAGGTATTGCTACATGGTTATTCAGAGTGATTGTACCTTCCCATCAGGAATGTATGAGAGTTTCAGTTGTCTATATCTTTGTAACAGTGTTATCAACTTTTATATGTTAGCAATTTTAGTAAGTAGTGGTACTTCATTGTGGTGTCAGTATATATTTCCCAGTTGTGGTTTTGAACACCTTTTTATGTGCTTATTGGCTATTTTTTGGATGATTTTTAAGTATTGTTTCTCATATATTATTCAGGTTTACATTCTCACAGGATCAGCAATAACAAAAGCTACTTATTTTTCGAAGTCTGAATATGGCAAAAAAGTTAAAGATGTCCCCAGAGGTAAAAACATTTAGGGGCCTGGTGGCTCAGATGGTAAAGTGTCTGCCTAGAATGCGGGAGACCCGGGTTTGATCCCTGGGTGGGGAAGATCCTCTGGAGAAGGAAATGGCAACCCACTCCGGTACTATTGCCTGGAAAATCCCATGGGAGAAGCCTGGTAGGCTACAGTCCTTGGGGTTACAAAGAGTTGGACACAACTGAGTGACTTTACTACTGTATGCTTACAAAACAAAGTGAAGTTGCACAATTTTTCCTTCATTTTATATTTTTTCTAGTAATGCCTCATAAAAAGGCTCCCTGCTAACGAATGAAAAGCCTTTTCTTCTTCATGCCTCAAACTAACACCAAATTAATCTCTTTATTAATTAATTGCACACAAAATAATAATATGCTGTCTATTTTGTTCCATAGGGTACAGAAATACTTTCACATTGTAGTTGGCTTGGAAGTTTGGAGAGAATTTGGGGTACCAGTGATGGGGTGGGATGAACTGTGGACAGGTAAACAATTAAGCAGAGAAAGATGTTTCTTATGGTTTTTGGTCCATGTGGGAACAAGACAGAAGAGTAGCTTGTCTTGAACTAGAAACTTCTTATTTATCGGGTTTTTGTTGGTGTTGTCCAGCTTGGAAGTGGGTCTTTTGGGCTGAGTGGCACTAGCTTTGAAGGCAGGATTGACTGTGGAGCTGAGAGCTAGATCCTAGGTAGAGAGGAAGGATGTGGGAGAGGAGTACGGAGAGAGGGACCAGGAATGAAGGACCATTAGTGGCCAGGATCTGACGCTGTGCTTGTACTATTGTGAGAACCAACCGTACACTTGCACATACACAAGTTTATGCATCATCATTTGAACCAGAGTGCATGCAGAATCAAATGTCACCTTTCTTTGAGATGGAGCTACAGAAACAAGCTTGGGCTGCGGTATGTGTCTTTTTGTATCCTCCACGGAGGCCTCTGAGCTGGTCTTGGCACTTCAGAAAGAGGACCCCTGAAGTCTTCCCGGAAGGCTTTAAAGAAAGGCTTTGGGTCAAGACAGGGCCAAGGAAGAGTGTTGAAAGGAAATTGGCCTCAGTCCACTGCCTCAGGTCTAAAATGACCAGTTTGGGAGGGAAGAAGGAGCTTTCTGCGCAGGCCTCCTGGGGTTATGAACTCTGTTCTCATTGCTCCATACAGATTCTAAGTACTGAATTCCAGACTTATTCCCCATTGGGCTGGGATTTCAAGTTGGTAATAAAACTGCAGAACTAATACAACTGATTATTTCCATTCCTGCTAGTGGCTTCACAGGGAGGGCACCAGTGCATCTGAGCGTATTAGGCTGCAGTGGGGTAGAGAAGGCAGCATATGAGCATATTTGGTGGTACATTTATAGTTATGAACCATTAACCATTCTAGTGTTGATAGGTTAATTGATTATCTTTTTATATGTTTATGAACCATTGTTTTTTTTCCTGTGGAATTCACATTTGTTTCTGGTTGTTTGGGTGGTGGGAGATGGAGTTGTTTTATTTCTTCCTTTTTGATTTGAAGGAATTCTTTATAGTTTAGATACTACTTTTTCCCTCAATTTACATATTTTGCAGATTCTTTTTCCATTTTCAGCATTTTTCTTGCTCCCTTTATGTTGTTCTTCCATGAATAGGAGTCCATTTTGATTTAATCTCATATGTAATTCAGTTCAGTTCAGTCACTCAGCTGTGCCCAATTCTTTGCGACTCCATGGACTGCTGCAGCACGCCAGGCCTCCCTGTCCATCACCAACTCCCGGAGTTTACTCAAACTCATGTCCATTAAGTCAGTGATGCCATCCAACCATCTCATCCTCTGTTTTCCCCTTTTCCTCCCGCCTTCAATCTTACCTAGTATCAGGGTCTTTGCAAATGAATCAGTTCTTCCCATCAGGTGGCCAAAATATTGGGAGTTTCAGCTTCAGCATCAGTTCTTCCAATGAATATTCAGGACTGATTTCTTTAGGATAGACTGGTTGGATCGCTTTGCAGTCCAAGGGATTCTCAGGAGTCTTCTCCAACACCACAGTTCAAAAGCATCAAATCCAGTGCTCAGCTTTCTTTATAGTCTAACCCTCATATCCATACACGACTACTGGAAAAACTATAGCTTTGACTAGGTGGACCTTTGTTGACAAAGTAATGTCTCTGCTTTTTAATAATGCTGTCTAGGTTGGTCATAACTTTCCTTCCAAGGAGTAAGCGTCTTTTAATTTCATGACTGCAGTCACCACCTGCAGTGATTTTGGAGCCCCCAAAGATAAAGTCAGCCACTGTTTCCACTGTTTCCCTATCTATTTGCCATGAAGTGATGGGACCGGATGCCGTGATCTTAGTTTTCTGAATGTTGAGGTTTAAGCTAACTTTTTCACTCTCCTCTTTCCCTTTCATCAAGAGGCTCTTTTGTTCTTCATCGCTTACTGCCATAAGGATGGTGTCATCTGCATATCTGAGGTTATTGATATTTCCCCCGGCATGGACATATTTTCATGGCCAGTTCTAACTGTTGCTTCCTGACCTGCATCTCCCGGCATGTCCCGGCATGGACATATTTCCATGTCCAGTTCTAACTGTTGCTTCCTGACCTGCATCTCCCGGCATGTCCCGGCATGGACATATTTCCATGTCCAGTTCTAACTGTTGCTTCCTGACCTGCATACAGGTTTCTCAGGAGACAGGTCAGGTGGTCTGGTATTCCCATCTCTTGAAGAATTTTCCACAGTTTATTGTGATCCACATAGTCAAAGGCTTTGGCATAGTCGATAAAGCAGAAATAGATGTTTTTCTGGAACTCTCTTGATTTTTCGATGATCCAGCAGATGTTGGCAATTTGATCTCTGGTTCCTCTGCCTTTTCTAAACTCAGCTTGAACATCTGGAAGTTCACAGTTTACGTACTGCTGAAGCCTGGCTTGGAGAATTTTGAGCATTACTTTACTAGCATGTGAGCTGAGTGCAATTGTGCAGTAGTTTGACATTCTTCGGCATTTCCTTTCTTTGGGATTGGAATGAAAACTGACCTTTTCCAGTCCTGTGGCCACTGCTGAGTTGTCCAAATTTGCTGGCATATTGAGTGCAGCACTTTCACAGCATCATCTTTCAGGATTTGAAATAGCTTAACTGGAATTCCATCACCTCCACTAGCTTTGTTCATAGTGACGCTTTCTAAGGCCCACTTGATTTCACATTCCAGGAAGTCTGGCTCTAGGTGAGTGGTCATGCCATCGTGATTATCTGGGTCATGAAGATCTTTTTTGTACAGTTCTTCTGTGTATTCTTGCCACCTCTTCTTAATATCTTCTGCTTCTCTTAGGTCCATACAATTTCTGTCCTTTATTGAGCCCATCTTTGCATGAAATGTTCCCTTGGTATCTTGAATGATGTATGGGTCATGTTGGAGAGGTCTGACAGATTGTGGCTCACTAATAACTTAGATGTAACCAAAATTTTAAAAAAACTATCAGAATAACAAGGTTAACTTAATTTGACAGATGGTAGTGTTTTATAGAAGCTAACTTGGCATTTGTAGCCTCAAACAAGGAAAATAATGTATATGTATCAGCATTATTCTTACAAAATATGGTTATTAAACATACAGAATAGATTTTATTGCTGTTGTCATCTACATTCCATCTGTAACCTCAATACTTATTTGATAGCCTTTGTCTTAGAGTAGTGTCCTCAGCCTTTTTGTTGTCAGAAATCTTCAGAGATGTGCCCTCAGGTTTGATCATAATTTAAAACTTTATTTTTCTGTACTTCAGTAAATGTGTTATACTTATTCCAGTATCTCCTCTGAACAGGTTTTGTGATTTAGTGTAGAGCGGAATACACTTGTTACAGTTATACCTTACTTCTAAGTTAATGCCGAATACATATTATTTATTGAAACTTGTCAGTATTTTGCTATGAGCACGTCTTAGTGCCTTGATAATCAGGAGGGTGGGATACTACTGAACAGTGTGATTACTGCTTTTGCAGACACCATGGGACAGTATTGTTGTACTGGAGGAATTATTGCATTCTAATTATTGCCATCTCCCTTAAGAGTTGTTGAATTTTGTTGTGGTGAAGGTTTCAGATCTTTTTGAGTGTGCTGCCAAAAATGCTTAGTATTTAAACACGTACTACAAACACAGGGAAGTTGAGAATTGATGGGTAAGAAGACATTAGCAAGTAGGCCTAGGTATGGGCAAGGTTTTTGTAAGCTTGTCAGCTTTTGCTGTGTATTTACAGTACATATATTTAAAGTATTTACATTTGGGCTATACAACATACTAAAGTTTGGTTGCTAATACCATAGACTGTGTTTACTTAATTGTAGGAGTTTTCAAGGTTTAGTCTTTGGTTTTCTGCCTTCTACTTTGCAAGCTTTGAGTGTTTATGTAATTTGTCATTTGTATATGTTGATTACTACCAAATTTGTATTTTCAAAATGATTTAAATTTTTCACCCTCACATAAACTCTTGTTTCAAGGTTTCAATTGCCTTTTTACTTTTCTGCTTAGATATCCAGTTATCTCTTATGATCACGTCCATCCATTCATTTATTCTTTGTTTTAAGCAGATAGGTATAAATAATGCACTGTAAAATGGCTTACAGTTTGGTGGTGGTGGGAGCCAGACATGCATACATTATGTTAGAAGGTAAGTGACGCATATGGAGCTTCGCTGGTGGCTCAGGCAGTAAGAGTCTTACTGCCGTGCAGGAGCCCTGAGTTCAGTCCCTGGGTTGAGAATATTCTCTGGAGAAGGGAATGGCCTCTCAATCCAGTTTTCTTGCCTGGAGAATTCCAAGGACAAAGAAGCCCGTTGGGCTGCAGTCCATGGGATCCTGAAGAGTCAGACATGACTGAGCGACTGATGCTTTTACTTCTTTCTTTAAGTGAAGTATGTACAAGATATATACAGGCCCAAGGAGAGGATCTAAGAACAGGAAAGACCTCACAGAGAAGGTGATGTTGAAGATGTGTAGGGAGATGGATGGTATCATTTGAAGCAAAGAGAAGTCCATGAGCAGAACAAACAAAACAATTTGGTGCCTTGGTGTACCTACAGGTAGCAGGCTGGCTGTGGTGTAATGCTCTCCGGCTGCTCCTTCCTCTCATCCTTATCCCCTGGCAACCTAGGATTCAATTCTTTAAGTCTGTGAGTCTGCTTCTGTTTTGTGAATAAGTTAAATGCAATGTCTGTTGTATATTTTTAGGCTTTTTTTTTTTTTAAATCTAAACGAAACAGTGAAAGATTAAATAAATATTTAGTCTTTTCCTTGGTTTTTGCCACAGAAATTTGCTGTCTTTTGTATGCTAATGAGATAACTTCTCGGGGGACTAGGTTGCTTCAGGATGGGGGCTGTGCCTCAGAAGAACCACTATGGTTAGAGCCCACTCCCCTGTCCAAGGAGGAAAGAGGGACTCGAGATTGAGTCCAGCCACCAGTAGCCAATGATTTCATGCATCATGCCTACATAATGAAGTCTCTAGTGCCTTGTACATTTCTAGTAAGTGCTCAATAAGTGGTGGTTCTAAGAAAAAACTAGCCATATATGGTTAATTTCCCTCTTCCTGATTGTTTTTGAGACTTCTGTCTTAAAAATACAGAATTGTATCATTAACATATTATGAGAATACCAAAAGTGCTTTTAAGGAAGTTAATTGTATGAGTAAGAGTCCAGTTAGGACATAGAAACTACACAGTAATATGAACGGGGAAAGTTTAATACAAAGCAGTATTGACTAGTAACAAATGATAAAGTGTTATCATTTGAGTTATCATTTAAAGAACTCTAAAGAATAGAGGAAGAAATACGTTTGGGAGTGGTCTCACCGAGCCCCGAGACTGAGATTCACTTCTTATTGAAGAAGCTATGATTGAAGCCTAGTGGATTGAGGACATGTGTGCTGAGGTGCTGGAGCCTGGACGCTTATGTAAATGACTCTCTTATTGGTCCGGGAAAGAAAGTGGTATAGAGCACATGCTTTATTAAACCTAGCCGTATATCTAGAATAATGCAGTTTCTAATAGTCAATAGTGAAAGTGTTAATGGCTCATTCGTGTCCTACTCTTTGCAACCCCATGGTCTGTCCATGGGATTCTCCAGTCAAGAATACTGGAATGGGTTGCCATTCCCTTCTCCAGGGGATCTTCCCGACCCAGGGATCAAACCCTCATCTCCTGCATTGCAGGCAGATTCTTTACCATCTGAGCTACCAGGGAAGTTCAGTCAATAGGATGTACTATATTTGTAATTAGGATGACCAAATACTGTATTTGTTTTAAGGAATTGTTTGTGACACATAGAGCTGCTAGGAGTTATGTGGTATTCTAGTTTGAAAGTTCTACTTAGAGCATGCTAATTTGCTATATTAGTATAAGGGATTTTATTTTTGGACTGAAAATTAATAAAAAGATTTTTAAGTACAGAAACCAAGAGATGCACAAAGATTTAATTGGACAAGGGAGAGATATATTAGGAATCTATCAAATCATTAGCATCAAAAACAAGTTAAAGATACACTTGATTTAAACTGTAGAGATCGCAGTTCACAGATACAATTTGATTCATGAAATGTGGGTTTGTTTACCCACATTTTCCAGAATATAGGCATTCTAATAAAAACACACTGTTCTAAAAGATTTTGCAAGTTGGGTTTTTGTAACTCTAAATGCATGTTCCCATAGAAACCATGTTTCATGGTATTAGATTATTGTTTGGCCTAGAAATGTATTTAACTCTGTGTGAACTTAGCTATCACTCTGGGTCAGGAAGATCCCCTGGAGTAGGAAATGGCTATCCACTTCAGTATTCTCGCCTGGAGAATCCCATGGACAGAGGAGCCTGGTGGGCTACAGTACGTGGGGTCACGGAGAGTTGGACATGACTTAGTGACTAAGCACTCACACACAAAACAGTATATTTGGGAGAAACTGTTTAGCTTCTAATTCTGTTGCATATCTTCTGTCTGCCGGTTAATAAGGATGGAGGATTCTCTTCAGGGCATGGACATCATGCAGATGTTAGGCTGGTTAAAGGGCTGCAGTAGGGGTGTGAACTCTGAAGTGAGGAATGATGGAAACATTTATTGAGGATGAGCAAAGTATTTCATTTCTTCACCTTATTTTTTTTTTTTAAGATTGCATAATGCTTAAGATTGTAGATCTGGATTCTATAAAAACGTGGGAAAAGACTTTAAATTCAGAATTTCTGGCATTTCTAAGGCTAAATGTAAATAGTGAAGAATACAAAAAGCATACTTTTAGATTTATACATCCATAAAAGTATGTGATTCTTTTAATACTGAAGTTTTGTTAACCCAAAAAGATTGAGATGAACCTTAATTCTATGGTAGTAGAAAATAAAGATACCACAACTATTTTTTAGATTAATATGTAGATTATTTGAATTTGGAAATTTCAGCAGTACTGTCCTGTACACTTCCCTTCAGGCAGGATGGACATCACCAGAACTAGGCAATAGAGCCTTCTGTGGACTTCTTGGTGCAAGGTAGCAGAGTGTAGAAAGTTTGCTGAGCATTTGGGTGTGATTTATGCGTGCTTCTGTTCCCTTCTCCACTTATTAGTTTGTGCTTCTTTGCTGTGGACGAGTTCAAGCCCTGTGAGGCTTACTCCGGTTTACCTCTGCAGACTGGTTTTCATTTATTTGGTCCATACTTGTTGTGTTTCTACCACATGCCACACACCGTACTACTTAGTTCCCAGGAACACAGTGACGAGGGAAATAGATGCCCTGTGTTCTCTTCCATGTAGAGTCTGATGATTAACCATTGTGTATTACTACAGTCTGTGGTCAGTGTCAGAGAAACTTCTGACCTTAACGGAAAGCAACTGAATATCCTCAGACCTTTCAATTTGGAAGCAGAATAGTATTGTGTAGACCCTGACTGGAAGAGGAAGCGCAAGAGGGGAAACCAGTGTAAGGTCAAGCTAGAAATAGCTGGGGCATGTAAAGGGTCCTTTAAGCTGTAAGAAGCATCATACTGTAGGTAAGTTCCTCAGAGAGGTCGTAGAATATTGTATATGAAGAGAAATGAAAGGTTGTCATGTTGTTCCCCTTGAGATTACAGATAAAAATAAAATACAAGACTTATGAAATGAAGATTTTTTTTTTCCTTATATATCTGGTTAGAGGCAGGTTTGGGTCTTACAATAAGCTACATGAAAGATATATTATGTACTTGAAATTATCTGTCAGTGAACTTTAAAATGTTTACCATTTGGTGCCTAGCAATGCTAATTCTGAAATTTAAGTCATGTGATTCTGAAGTTGATGAATGCTTTGGAATTTTTATCAAAATTTTTTTTTTTTCTTAGAAATGTTTAAAGTTTTTTTTTAGAGGTTCTTAAGAGAGTTACCATTTTTCCCCCTGAAGATGGAAACCTTTCTCTTCTTCCTTTTGCACTAAACTGTTTTATTTATATTTAGAAATTCAGTCAAAGGAACCAAAGACTGACTTATGAGTCACTCACCTCTTAACACAGAAAGCTTTCCTGCCTGTGGTCATCAGTGCTCCAGTTTTCTTGCACCACTATCAAAGTGTTTTATGTCAACATAGTAAAGGATTTTGGGGCTGAGTATTTACTTTTTACTGCATTTTTAATCTCCAGAATCAGATACCATGGAGAAAATGTGGGAGACACATGGACTATGGAATTTGAAAAAGTAGACAATCATTTCTGCATTTGTTCTTGTTAGTCTCTTAAATATGTTATTCATTATAAGATGAGAGTGATTTTCTAGAGGATTTGTCATGTGTGCATGTGCACATATATTATTTGAGATTACATACTAGAAGCACTTAAAACAGTCTGGCATGCAGCAAGAGCATAATAAATGTCTGTATTCTTTTTTTTGCCTTAAGTCAGTGATCCTTTTTTGCATTTTCAAGAAGTTACACCAATGTTAAATATGCTGTAGTCTTAACATAAATAGATTTAAAACAGACCCAGTATTATATAGGATCAACAGGGGAAGGAAAGAACTCTGTGAAACACTCTGATCCATACTTTATATTGAAGTTACTGATGCCTTCTCCTTGAAGTGCACAGTACTGGATTTTACACGTAATAGGTACTTAAGGATGTCGTCACTTAGTAAAAATAACATCAAGGAAGAAATCTGAAGGCCTGTATGGTCTTGGCTTGTTCACGTACTGATTTTTGTGGTGTTTGCAAACCGTCGAATCTCTTTGAACATTGTATCTTGCCCTTCAGATTTAGCAGATTCAGGAGGTTACACCCTCCTCCTTATCCTATTCAGTTCAGTTCAGTCACCCAGTTGTGTCTGACTCTTTGCGACCCCTCGAACCGCAGCACGCCAGGCCTCCCTGTCCACCACCAACTCCTGGAGTTTGCCTAAACTCATGTCCATTGAGTCGGTGATGCCATCTAACCATCTCATCCTCTGTTGTCCCCTTCTCCTCCTGCCCTCAATCTTTCCCAACATCAGGGTCTTTTCAGATGAGTCAGCTCTTCACATCAGGTGGCCAAAGTATTGGAGTTTCAACCTCAACATCAGTCCTTCCAATGAACACCCAGGACTGATTTCTTTTAGGATGGACTGGTTGGATCTCCTTGCAGTCCAAACCAAGGGACTCTCAAGAGTCTTCTCCAACACCACAGTTCAAAAGCATCAATTCTTCTGTGCTCAGCTTTCTTTATAGTCCAACTCTCACATCCATACAAGACCACTGGAAAAACCATAGGCTTGACTAGATGGACCTTTGTTGACAAAGTAATGTCTCTGCTTTTTAACATGCTGTCTAGGTTGGTCATAACTTTCCTTCCAAGGAGTAAGTGTCTTTTAAGTTCATGGCTGCACAATCACCATCTGCAGTGATTTTGGAGCCCCAAAAAATAAGGTCAGCCACTGTTTCCACTGTTTCCTCATCTATTTGCCTTGAAGTGATGGGGCCAGATGCCGTGATCTTAGTTTTCCGAATGTTGAGCTTTAAGCCAACTTTTTCACTCTTCTCTTTCACTTTCATAAAGAGGCTCTTTAGTTCTTCTTTGCTTTCCGCCGTAAGTATGGTGTCATCTGCATATCTGAGGTTATTGATATTTCTCCCGGCAATCTTGGTTCCAGCTTGTGCTTCATCCAGCCCAGCATTTCTCATGATGTACTCTGCATATAAGTTAAATAAGCAGGGTGACAATATACAGCCTTGACATACTCCTTTTCCGATTTGGAACCAGTCTGTTGGTCCATGTCCAGTTCTGACTGTTGCTTCCTGACCTGCGTACAGGTTTCTCAAGAGGCAGGTCAGGTGGTCTGGTATTCCCATCTCTTTCAGAATTTTCCACAGTTTATTGTAATCCACACAGTCAAAGGCTTTGTCATAGTCAGTAGAGCAGAAATAGATGTTTTTCTGGAACTCTCTTGCTTTTTCGATGATCCAGCAGATGTTGGCAATTTGATCTCTGGTTCCTCTGCCTTTTCTAAAATCAGCTTGAACATCTGGAAGTTCACGGTTCATGTATTGGTGAAGCCTGGCGTGGAGAATTACTTTACTAGTGTGTGGGATGAGTGCAATTATACTGTAGTAGATAAGAAATTTATACAAAGAAGACCTCAGCTCAGAAAAGGAATTCTGGAGATGATAGTCTGTTAGGTCCACCTTGGATCCAAAATCATTAGTCAAAGAAGAGAGAACCACATGGCAGGGCATTTTTGGTTAAGGATCAGGGTGTTTCAAGGACCAGAAGTTTGGTAAATAAGAAGATGCAGACTTTGAAATGAGACCAGGTTCTTAATCACAACAGAAATAATAGCAGCAAAAATCATAAGATTGTAGGAAATGAAGGTGCAAATTTTCAAAGATAGAAAAAAGCACAGCTGGAAGATGCCAATAACAAATAGGGAAACTTGACAGATGAGGTGGTTTCTCTTCCATAAACTTAGAATTTTCTCATTGCTTACCTCTAATGATCTTGTTCCCATTTCTTACTTAGTTAAGAAAATTCATTTACCTTTTCTTTTTTCCACTCATCCTTCTTTCCCACCCTAATCCTTTTCATTGTTTCACTTGCGGTCAAAATTCATGAGATCGAGAACCATGCTAGACATCATGCAGCTGAATAATTTTGTTAGGATAGTTAGCTGACGTTATTGTGAGAAATGGACAAAGTGCACCAAATGATAACATTTTAGATTTTGCTTTTCTCTATAAAATACTCTTATATGAGTATTCTTGTTGTACTTACTTGCAGTCACCTATCACTGTAACAGACCACACCAACAGTCAGTGACATCCCAAGTATTACCTTGTTCAGACCGGTTGGTGGGGTGGCTCTTCTCATGCGGCTCATTCTCCTGGGGACAAGTGGGCTACCCTGGTGTTCTTAATGAAGTGCACACGTTCAAGAGGACAGGCCCAGCCGTGCAAGCAGATTTCATGTCTGCGAATGTGCCGCTGATGAAAGCTTGTCTCGTGGCCGAGCCCGCCATCAGTGCGGCAAGGAAATACGTTTTTGAAGCTTCAGTGTTTTGGCCATCTGATACAAACAGCCAACTCATTGGAAAAGACCCTGATGCTGGGAAAGATTGAAAGCAAAAGGAGAAGGGAGTGGCAGAGGATGAGATGGTTAGGTATCATTACCAACTCAATGGACATGAATTTCAGCAAACTCCAGAAGATATTGGAGGACAGAGGAGCCTGGCGTGCTGCAGTCCATGGGGTCATAAAGAGTTGGACATGACTTAGCCACTGAACAGCAACAACTAGTGGGAGGAAGTAAGAAGTGGCAAAGTGTGTGGATACAGAGATGGGGGAAGAATTGGGAGCCTAATGCAGGCTTTGTAAGCTTTTCTGGGTTTTACATTCTTTTTACATCTTACCTTGTATTCGTTAACATAGACATACACACTGTTTTTGTAATCTTAGCTTAATATGATTTAAGTTTGGCTTAATATGATTTGTAAAGATTAACTTCTATATAGATTATATATTTGCTGTTTAAAAATACACAGTTGTTTGTTTCAATTAAACCGTGCTTCTAGGCTCATCTGTATCAAACTCATTTGAGATGCTTATTAAAAATGAAGATCCCTTAGCAGATCCAGATGCTTCTGTAGTCACAATCTCTGGGTGTGGGGCCTGGGAATCTTCTTCATTGGTAATTTTATCAGGACATTGTCTTGCACATTACAACTCAGAACTTCTTCGTTAGTGGAAGGATATTTGCATTGTTTCTATTCTAATTGCATTATAGATAATAGCCAGCATCATTTGTACAAGTGATTAATTTATTTGGGGTATTCAGAAATCTTTCCCTGATACACAATTGAATAATTTGCAGTTGAGGAAAATTGTATTCTGTGTAAAGGATAGGGTTTGGAGTGCTGGTGTGGGTGGTTACAAATAAGCTTGTAAAATCTTTCAAGTATTTTATGTTCACTAAAATAAAATGTTGAATTAGATAAAGAGAATTTCTGTATAATTTGTATACATCTTTAATTTGTAATGTTGGGTATTGTGGAAGTTAGTTGTGGTTCCATTGCTTGCTACTGATAATTTTTAAATAAAAGTAGAAACGTTGACATATCTAAAGAGAATTTTACTTTTCTCATATTTCAGCACTCTAAATTAAACAGTTCAGTTCTTTTATTTAACTATTTTGTTTATATGACCTTTGTTCATATACCTTATTATGTATTTTATTTTTAGTCTCAGTTATCTCCACTTTTAGTAAGATTTTATGGAAATTAAAATTTGTTGATGTCATAGCAGATACTGCCAGTGGCTGTTCAGTGTACATTCTTCGTTCTTTTCTTTTTCCTTAGCAACAGATTGAAGTGGAACTTTTTGTCTAACTGAAAAATACATTTCTCAACCTTCTCTGCAACCATGAAGGGCCACATTACATGACTGTTCTGCTCAGCGAATGAGGCACATGGGGCTTGTTAAAGAATGGAATCATTTAGCAGACACTCTTTGTCCTTTGCCCTGTATCTTATGTAGAACTTGGACTGGATGCTAGAGGAGGAAGTATAGAGTGACATTTAATAAATGTCATGTAAGAATGTTTAGTGGGAAGACAAGATTTTACAGATCCTTTTATTCTAGTGGGGACTTGCTTTCCATGTCGTATCACCCATTGAGCTTTCTGTATTTCATGGTTCTGTCTTCAGTTTTGGGGAACTTGTATTAAGAAATGTAGAGATAGAGGGAGGACCATATTCTTAATTAGGGAAGTTTAGGGAAAGGTTTTGGTAGTAGAATCCTATCCTACCTGTTTTGCTCTTTAGTAGAGTATGGTAGACCAATAGAGTGTAAACACATCTAAAGCAAATGGGCCGAAGTGACTCAGACAGTAAAGAATCTGCCTGCAAAAAAATCTGAGAGATGCAGGTTCGATACCTGGGTTGGGATGTTTCCCTGGAAAAGGGGATGGCTATAGTCTACGGGGTCACAAAGAGCTGGATACGACTGAGCAACTAACACACACACAAAGCAAATGGGGGCAAGTAGTCAACTTTATTTTGGATCTTTTATGACAGGTTGGAGAATGAGGTGTTGTTTTCCCCCCTTGAATAGGGTGTGGTGGTTTAGTCATCCCCCAATGTAGTATATCCACCTGCTGCTTGCTTGCCAAAGGCATGTTTTCTCCATACATCCTAAATGCCTGGATGCTGGCTGACTTTAGGGGCAGGGAGAGGTTCATGGGGCTGCCTTAATTTCATTCTGGGGTTTCATCCCCTAGTTAAAGTACACCAGTGGAGACCTGTTTCCCTTAGTTCTTCTTAGGTTTAGCTGTCACAGAGATCACTCCTCTTATTAGATGGCATATATCAGACAGTGAAGAATCAGCTTTTAGAAACATGAAAATGGAATAAGGACTCACGTACCATTCTTCCTAAAATAATGACATTTATTCAGTCTTTCTCAAGTTCTATATTTTTTTGTTTTTTACTCTATTTTGTGTTTTCTGTTCTTTTCCTCAAAGGTCATTTATTTTCTTGTCTTTGTACATTTTCAGATTTCAGAGTATAATGCTTTCGGTTTTTCCCTTCTTCCAGCACCAACAGACGTTTCTGAATCAGCTACGAGAAATAACGGGGATTAATGATGCCCAGATTCTACAGCAAGCCTTGAAGGTATGGCCTCTGTCTCACAAGATACAGTTTCTGTTACACCCTCATCTCCACTGCCTACCATATTGGAAAGTTGAGTTTTTTAGTTATACAGTGGGTAGTACCATAGATACAGGGAAGAACTTTTATAAACTAAAGGCCTTACTTAACATAGCATTGGACTATAAAGAAAGCTGAGCGCCGAAGAATTGATGCTTTTGAACTGTGGTGTTGGAGAAGACTCTTGAGAATCTCTTGGACTGCAAGGAGATCCAGCCAGTCCATCCTAAAGAAATCAGTCTTGAATATTCATTGGAAGGACTGATGCTGAAGCTGAAACTCCAATACTTTGACCACCTGATGCAAAGAACTGACTCATTTGCAAAAACCTTGATGCTGGGAAAGATTGAAGACGGAAGTAGAAGGGAACAACAGAGGGTGAGGTGGTTGGATGGCATCACTGACTCAGTGGACATGAGTTTGAGTAAGCTCCAGGAGTTGGTGATGGATAGGGGAGCCTGGTGTGCTGCAGTCCATGGAGTCGCATAGAGTCAGGCATGACTGAGCAACTGAACTGAATTAACATAACATACTGCAATTTTGAGCACATTAGCTTTCAGCACCCTGATGTTCCATGATGCCTTGGAGTGAAGACCTCCCTCCACATAAAACAGTTTTTGTGCAAAATGGAGTGATGTGACTCCCAAGTACTAATGGCCAGTTTTACTCAAGAGACATTTTAGTGTTTAGTTGGGGCTGGAGGGGTAGAGTGGCATAGAAGAGAAAGAGGAGTTGGGAGAAAATTAATACAGTATCAGAAGCTTCCCATTTACTGTTCCAGGAAGGAGAAATATAAATCAGCTAACCTTCAATTAATTCAACATTTATGATCATTCAACATCAAACTTCAATTATGCACAGAAAAAGGGCATGATTTTTGTTGTATCTTGTGAAATATACTCATTGCCACACAGAGGCACCCAGATGAGTCAGATCACGCAGATATGCAGATTGAAAGAGAGCGAATGAAGGAAAAATGTTCAAGAACTAGAACTTCACTTGAAGTGTATTTATAGATCACTGCTAAAGGCTCACATGACAGTACAGCAGTTGTGCTACTGTAGGCACACACACAGCTTCAGTCCTTTGCACGTTGCTCTGAAAGACAACATTAATTATATTATTTTTGATTTGGAGCCAGAAGTACTTCATTTGTTTCTAGAAATAATTTATCTTTTGCATGGTTGTAATCATAATCATCATCATTGTAGTGGTGATAACTAGCACTTATTAAGCACTTACAGTACTAGGTGCTATTCTAAGGACTTTGTGTGGCTAACTCCTCCTCCTAGTAACTTTGAAGTAGGTGTTATTTTTATCTCCCTTTTAAAGGGTAAGGAAACAGAGAGGTTAAAATGACTTGCTGGAGACCACATAGTTAACATGTGGAGGAGCTTGGAATAGAAACCGAGCAGCCTGCTCCCAGTACCACACATAATTTCTTTCTTTTTACTGGAAGCTTTGCTTCAGCTTTTTCCTCCATCAGGAAAATGATCAACCAGTACCGTTAGGAGCATTTTAAAGCGTGGTTTATGAAGCCGCTCTTAACTAGCTGGAAAGGAAGGAAAAATGTCGTACCTCAATTTTTATGATTATGACATTTAGATGATTGCCAGTCCGTTCTTTATTCTGCTAAATATGACAATCATTCCATGTCTGTTTTCAGAAATGGCCTTTCCCATTCTGTATCACTGAGTCTGGGGTTAGACCCATTACCTTGTCAGGGCAAACTTGGGGAATTCAGTTACATTTTTTTTTAAAACTTAGGAAACATGTAGAATATGTTTAATTAAATAAACATAAAAAATTAAAGTAGTGTCCACATTTCCTTTCAGGTAATTTATGTGACCACGGTGTTGTTTTTTTTTTTTAAACTTGTTTCAGTTACCAGTATCTAGGGGAGAAAACAGTGTCTTTTTTTTTTTTTTTTTAAATACAAACACTTTATTGACCATTTGTTTTATTTTTATTTATTTATTTTTTTAACTTCTTTTTTTTTCCCCCCTTATTTATTTATTTATTTTTTCAGTGGGTTTTGTCATACATTGATATGAATCAGCCATAGATTTACACGTATTCCCCATCCCGATCCCCCCTCCCACCTCCCTCTCCACCCGATTCCCCTTAATTGTTTAAATTGTCTTAAATCTTAATTGTTGCTCAGTATAAATTTGTAAAATGTTTAATAATGAGTTGACTATCTCAGCATTATACTGACACAGAGTCTACTTTTGGGAGCCACAATGTCATTGATTGATTTTAGCACTTTTATTTTGAGAATCTCTTTGTATGTTCAAAGTAGGTGACCTTCAAGTTGTATAGATCCCTGCTCCATTCAGTTTATCATTATTATCATGTGAGGGAGTATATGGAAAGCATTTAGCACATTTCCTGGCACTTAGACAGTGTTCAATAAATGGTAGCCGTTGTTAAAATTGTTTTACGTCTCATTTGTTACAAACTATAGACTATGTTAAACTCATATTTTGAATGAGTCATTTAAGAGTCTAACAACAGTTTTGATAGATAAAGTGAAGTGAAGTCGCTCAGTCGTGTCCGACTCTTTGCGACCCTGTGGACTGTAGCCCACCAAGTTCCTCCATCCATGGATTCTCCAGACAAGAGTACTGGAGTGGGTTGCCATTTAATGGTGCGCTCCTACTGTTTTCTCTCCTCAAAGGCTGTTAGAATTGGAGTTGGGGTGAGTTGTTCCAGTTGCTCAGACATTAAATTGTGGAATCATCCTGGTCTTTCTCTTTTTATCCCTCCCCACATTTAATATGATAGCAAATAATATTGGGCTCTGCTTATGCCGATTCTCTCCTATAGTCTGTTCCCCACCTACACCCACAGTAATCCTTTTAAAATGTAAGTCATACCATGTCATTTCTGTCCAAAACCTTCCACTGGCTTCCAGTTAAACTTTGTAAACTAAATTTCTGAAGGCTTCCACAGTATTATGTGTTCTGGCCTCTGATACAAAGATAGCTTCATTATTAATACCTGGATTTCATAATGTGGTTTCAGTTAGCTGTCATAGAGCTAGTGTTGTTTTTATTGTTAACTGTAGAGAGAATATAGAGATAACTGGGCAAGTTTCTCTCATGATTTTGTTGTCAAAAATTCTTAGTGTTTTTAGCATCTGTTTTTCTTCTGAATTTTTAGAATATTGTTTATGTATTTAATTTGGGTAGAATTTTCATCTCCACAGTATTCTGGAGTTCTGTGTGTCTCTCTGTCAAGCTTTCAGGCCACTGATGCTGTTTTCTACTTATGAGTCTGATATTTGCTTGTTAGTTTGCCTCTAAGTAGGCATTCAGCGTAAATATTAAAGAGAATATCTGTTATTGTTCTTGTTTGCTGAAGTACTATTTTTAAATATTTGTTTTTCACTGTTTTAGATAGCAAGTTCCAGAAAACATTTTTTAGTTTGTTCATTTGCTTCGAAGTATAAGTTTATGATTGGACTTTTGCTAAGCAGATATAAAAAAGCAATGGAAATATTCTGGGAGGTGGGTCATAGAGGATCTTGCTGTGATTTATGTCGGAGAGTGTTTTGCCTATGTTCTCCTCTAGGAGTTTTATAGTTTCTGGTCTTACATTTAGATCTTTAATCCATTTTGAGTTTATTTTTGTGTATGGTGTTAGAAAGTGTTCTAGTTTCATTCTTTTACAAGTGGTTGACCAGTTTTCCCAGCACCACTTGTTAAAGAGGTTGTCTTTTTTCCATTGTATATCCTTGCCTCCTTTGTCAAAGATAAGGTGTCCATAGGTTCGTGGATTTATCTCTGGGCTTTCTATTCTGTTCCATTGATCTATATTTCTGTCTTTGTGCCAGTACCATACTGTCTTGATGACTGTGGCTTTGTAGTAGAGTCTGAAGTCAGGCAGGTTGATTCCTCCAGTTCCATTCTTCTTTCTCAAGATTACTTTGGCTATTCGAGGTTTTTTGTATTTCCATACAAATTGTGAAATTATTTTTTCTAGTTCTGTGAAAAATACCGTTGGTAGCTTGATAGGGATTGCATTGAATCTATAGATTGCTTTGGGTAGAATAGCCATTTTGACAATATTGATTCTTCCAATCCATGAACACGGTATGTTTCTCCATCTGTTTGTGTCCTCTTTGATTTCTTTCATCAGTGTTTTATAGTTTTCTATGTATAGGTCTTTTGTTTCTTTAGGTAGATATACTCCTAAGTATTTTATTCTTTTTGTTGCAATGGTGAATGGTATTGTTTCCTTAATTTCTCTTTCTGTTTTCTCATTGTTAGTATATAGGAATGCAAGGGATTTCTGTGTGTTAATTTTATATCCTGCAACTTTACTATATTCATTGATTAGCTCTAGTAATTTTCTGGAAGAGTCTTTAGGGTTTTCTATGTAGAGGATCATGTCATCTGCAAACAGTGAGAGTTTCACTTCTTCTTTTCCTATCTGGATTCGTTTTACTTCTTTTTCTGCTCTGATTGCTGTGGCCAAAACTTCCAAAACTATGTTGAATATTAGTGGTGAGAGTGAGCACCCTTGTCTTTTTCCTGATTTCAGGGGAAATGCTTTCAATTTTTCACCATTGAGGGTGATGCTTGCTGTGGGTTTGTCATATATAGCTTTTATTATGTTGAGGTATGTTCCTTCTATTCCTGCTTTCTGGAGAGTTTTAATCATAAATGAGTGTTGAATTTTGTCAAAGGCTTTCTCTGCTTCTATTACTAAACAAATGGGACCTAATGAAACTTAAAAGCTTTTGCACTACAAAGGAAACTATAAGTAAGGTGAAAAGACAGCCCTCAGATTGGGAGAAAATAATAGCAAATGAAGAAACAGACAAAGGATTAATCTCAAAAATATACAAGCAACTCCTGCAGCTCAATTCCAGAAAAATAAATGACCCAATCAAAAAATGGGCCAAAGAACTAAACAGACATTTCTCCAAAGAAGACATACAGATGGCTAACAAACACATGAAAAGATGCTCAACATCACTCATCATCAGAGAAATGCAAATCAAAACCACAATGAGGTACCATTACACGCCAGTCAGGATGGCTGCTATCCAAAAGTCTACAAGCAATAAATGCTGGAGAGGGTGTGGAGAAAAGGCAACCCTCTTACACTTTTGGTGGGAATGCAAACTAGTATAGCCGCTATGGAAAACAGTGTGGAGATTTCTTAAAAAACTGGAAATAGAACTGCCATATGACCCAGCAATCCCACTTCTGGGCATACACACTGAGGAAACCAGATCTGAAAGAGACACGTGCACCCCAATGTTCATCGCAGCACTGTTTAGAACAGCCAGGACATGGAAGCAACCTAGATGCCCATCAGCAGATGAATGGATAAAGAAGCTGTGGTACATATACACCATGGAATATTACTCAGCCGTTAAAAAGAATTCATTTGAATCAGTCCTAATGAGATGGATGAAACTGGAGCCCATTATACAGAGTGAAGTAAACCAGAAAGATAAAGAACATTACAGCATACTAACACATATATATGGAATTTAGAAAGATGGTAACGATAACCCTATATCCAAAACAGAAAAAGAGACACAGAAATACAGAACAGACTTTTGAACTCTGTGGGAGAAGGTGAGGGTGGGATGTTTCAAAAGAACAGCATGTATATTATCTATGGTGAAACAGATCACCAGCCCAGGCTGGATGCATGAGACAAGTGCTCGGGCCTGGTGCACTGGGAAGACCCAGAGGAATTGGGTGGAGAGGGAGGTGGGTGGGGGGATCGGGATGGGGAATACGTGTAAATCTATGGCTGATTCATATCAATGTATGACAAAACCCACTGAAATGTTGTGAAGTAATTAGCCTCCAACTAATAAAAAAAAAATAAAAGCAATGGAAAACAAATTATTTATAGAATCAATTTTTGCATTATATTAGTTTTAATTAATAATAAAGGAATTACTGTTGATATAGTATACTGTGTTTACAGTGAATTTATATTGTAAAATTAAGAATCACATAGTTGTAATTTTAAGTCTGAAAATGATTTTTACTATTAGCATAGTTATGGAGAAAATTACATAAATCATATGCAAGTGTATACTTACTACAAAACATTTGATGTTCTGTTCTTGATATTTGAAGGATAGTAATGGAAACTTGGAGCTAGCAGTGGCTTTCCTTACTGCAAAGAATGCCAAGACCCCTCAGCAGGAGGAAACAACTTACTACCAAACAGCGCTTCCTGGCAATGACAGATACATCAGTGTGGGCAGCCAAGCAGATACAAGTAAGTTTACTTCTCTTTCTTAATATATTAATTAGAATGTAATGAAAACTTTTGCTTGGGGCTGTGTTTTGTTTAAGCAGAGGTGAAGGACGGAAAAAGAAATGACTTTAGCTTTGGCTCTTCTTGTTGAAAAGTGCTGTATTTTTTTTTTTTTTTTTTTCAGCTGCTGTATTTTTTTCCAGTTTGGAAGTAAAAGATTATATTTAAGTTAAATATTCTTTCATAAAACATTTCATATAGTATTGTTTTAAAATATGAAACATCTAAAGGTGTTGCTTATTAAAAATTTCTAGAATTTTAAATAGGGCACAGTCATTTGTTTTATAGATATTAAGTGTTGGTAGAGACCTTAGTATTATTTTTGAAGATAAAGTATTTTTTTAATTACTGGTATGATTTACTGTTCAACAGAATTTTCCTTCCCTCAACTCCAACCCCTCTCCAAAAATGATCTTGGAAGAAGGTTTATACAGCCGAACAAAATAAATAAACATGCGTGTACACATACGAACATACAGAAAATTTTACACAGAACTCTAACTTTTCTTCATAATATGAATAATTTATGCTTATATAGCCAAGTTTTTTTTTTAATCTTTGTTTCTATCTCATTATGATGTAGTAACTGCATTATATAAACTAGGTATTTCTGTGCATTCTGGATTTGAAAAGTGTGGTTACTAACTTGTCCTCAAAGAGAATTTTTTGGTTTTGTTTGTAAATGTTCTTAAAGTTAGGAAACAGCCAGAAAGATTTCATTCATATAGATGTTTATAGCTACTGATTGGCATTAAATGCTGTTTAATGTTGTTGATAAAATATCTTAATCTCAGAATTTCAAGGTAATCTTTGTATTTTTGTTCCACAAATGGTCTTGTGTCTCCAAAGCTGGGATACTCCTATCTCACACAGATAATAGGTGATGGCAGAAGCTTTGTGTAAGACAAACTCAATTGCTGTATCCAAGTTCAAGACAAACTGTGTCTTGGCCCCTACCTACATCTCTAACTTCATTTTCCACTGTTTTCCTCTTCTCACTTTACACTGTAATAATGGAAAATAGCTTGGAAGTTCTCATCCACACAGTGCTATTTAATTTCTCCTGTCGTTACACTTGTTACTTCTGTCTGGAATCCCCCCTAGCCTTCACCTAGAAATCACCAGTCTGATTTCTTCTGGGGCTCTAAGCCATTGCTCAGGAACTGCTGGCTTGAGAGTATTTTGTCTAGCTTCTATGTTAAACTGAGTGCTTCTCTTAACACCCAGAGTGTACTTCTGTCTTAATGAGTACTGTGTTATTTTGCAATTATTTGCTGTGCCTTTCTTGCTTACCAAACTGTAAACTTAACAGGGCAATAGAGTGTCTATAGTCCCACCATTATACTAGGATGTCATGGTTTCTCAAAAAAGTGCTTGTTGAGTTATTTTTGATAATATGTGTAAGCTATTTTGAAACCAGTGAAAGTTCTCTTGAACAAGATTGAGAAACTTGTTACAAGAAGTTAGAAAAAAGATAGTGGTATAAATAGAGAAGGAATTAATATGTGAGAATAACATTTCATATCTTTTAAGGTTCTGAGACTTGGGAGGAAAATGAAGTTAGGTAGAAAAAGGAAAAAAGATTTTGACTGAAGACAGGTGGTTAAAGTGAAAGAAACAGGAAATTGAGTAGACATGGTTCAGTGTTTTAGTTGAAAGGATGGAAAGATTTTAGAATGATAGCTGTGAACTCTTAATATAGATGGTAGACTTTGTGACATGAGACAACATATACAGGGAATAATTAGGATTATAAGGCTGTCATCAAAAAGATACCTTATTTGTTGTGTGAAAATTAGAAAATATTCTTTGAGCCACATGTTAACACCTGTTCAAGAATTTTGACAAGGAGTAGTGAAAATGTTATGGACAAAATGAAAGATTTGAATAGGTGCTCTTAGGGAGAAAGAAAGTTGATTTCAGAAAGTGTGTGTTCCATTTGTTAATTGAAAAAAAATTTGTGTGTGTGTGTATATATGTGTAGCTCTTGAAAAGTATGCACCAAGTACTTTTATATTTCCCTTGAAAGAAATGATAGATGGAGTTTCTGGTTTCATCTCATTGATTATCTTCCTGAACAAATTGCTTGTTGTTTTAATTTCTTTATTGATAAACTGAGCTATCCTTCTAACCAGAGTGCTAACTCATATTTAATAATAGAATAATTTGTATAGTATATTCATAAAGTTGGTTTGAGATTATTGAGAAAAAAAATTGTAAAATTATAGTGAGGTGATTGTACTATAATAGTATTAGTATCAAAGTGAGAAAATATAGCTTATGAGGTAAAAATAATTTTTTTCCATTTTACAAATTATATTTTTTTCAGATTTTTAAATACGACTGCCTTTATGAAATAGTCTTGATTCAGCGTTTAAATTTAGTCATGTCATAATAGTGTTACATGGTTTAAAACTGAGAAGTAAATGTCATGCATTCAGCACATTCTTTAAATTACTATGCTATAATTGCTGAGGAAAAATGAAATCTCTTGTTTATTTTTAATTCTTGGAACGAGTGGTTAAATAAGGGAAGGACAGAAAATAAATATATATGAATAAATATATTTAAATGCAGACCTCTTCTTGAATAAAAGTGTGAGTGCTAAAGGAGTGTGGAGTGTTGGAGTGATCAGAGTGTGAGGAAATTTTCAAGGGATTGTTCTCAATAAAAAACTCTTTTTGAGCATTTTCTTAATTTTATGTGAAATACCTTGTTACTTGAAAATTGACCATACTTGAACTTAATTCTTTCAAATAATGGCAAGGGTTTTTGTTTTTTCAATTTCTTCTCTCTTTTTTTTTTTTTCCAAGTGTAAAATCTGTTATAAACAGGGCTAAGGCATAAATAAACCTTGCTAACTTTTTGTCATCTGTTGGTTGTAGTGCTGACAAAACATTTATGTTTTGAAATAAAAGTCTCTAATGCTAAACACATAATGGTTCCTTGTTGTTATAAACTAGAATAAAACTTGTAACTAAAGGTCTCTTTTAGAAGAACTAAATACATGTTTTTTGGATGACTAGAAAAATTTAGTTTTCAAACTAATGTTCCATAGAAGTCACATTTGGGGTTGTAGGGCAATTTTCATATACCCAAGTACTTCAGAAAAGAAAGCAAATTATGTCATTTGAGAGGAGAACACATGTTTGTGGACATACTGTTTGTGAACTTTAATACTGAAGAAGTAATTACATTTTCAGTAGTTGGTAGGGCGATTACTGGCCTCAGTGTATTTTTACTTTTCATTTTTGAGAGAAAAGGTAACATTTCAAGGAAAGCTTGTACTCTGCATAAAGGAATTAAGAAGTATTGTTTTGATAACATTCCAAGCTATAAATAAATCCTGTTGGGGGGGTACTTTTTTGTAGTACTGTTAGCATATAGTTGAGGCACATTTAAAAATTACTTTTATCCCATTTAGACTGGATATTGTGAATTGTCAAATGAGTGCCTCCTGTCTCCAGCTTAAACGAGAAGTAAAATGATTGTGTTAGAAATTTTGCAATTAAAAATACAAAGGGGACTAGGAAACAGTGCAAGATACTGAGATATCATAGGTGTATTTAATAATCAGAGAAGAGATTGTGTGGTTTTTGTGTCATGGCAAACTCTGTCACAGACATGACCATACAAGGCTTTTGCCCAATTTGAAATCAGATAGTAATACTCTTTCTTTCTTGATCATTAAATTCTTTTGAACTTTTTTAAAACAGGGAAAAAACAGTATATGCCCACCAGAACAAGATGTGCTACAATTGTGCAATCAAAGTATGGATCAAAAGATAAGAGGGATTTGGGTAGGTAATTTTAACATAGAAAGTAATGCCACATATCGACTTAAGTTTTAGAGAAATTAATATAACACACTGGAGTGAGTGTTAAGTGGTAGACCCTTCACAAATTTAAAAGCATTGTATTTTTTTTTTAATTGCTGTATTTCTTTTTACAGAAGAACTTGAATTATTTGATAAGGATTGCACAGAAAGTGAGAAAGATGTTAAGTTCTGTCCTGGAACTCTAGTCTTGGTTGTATTGCTTCACTAGTCTAAAATTGATTTTTTTTTTTTTTTTTTTTTTTTTAGATTTAAAGCAAAAATTATAGACGGATTCCAGTCTAGTGCTCTCATCCCTGCTGAGGGTAAATCACTTATGTTGAGAAGTTTAGGATTTACTAATTGAACACTGATAATTTTTTCCATTCACCAAATTTGTTAAATAAGCAACTGCAGAAAGAAAAAAGTGAGATAGAAGTTAAATCTCTTTCTGTAGAGATTTCTAATGCATGATTCACCAAAAGTCAGTTAAGCCTAAAAATGAGATGCTACAGTGGTATGCAAATAACTTGTAGCTGATTAGATGCAGTTAGGCATACATTCTGTGTCAGACATACACTGTAGAATTGCTTGTATAACTTTATTTTCTGTAATTTTAGGACAAAATGATGGCTGTGGCATTTGCAGTTTTTGTTGACTAATACAGAATGATAATTTTTAGTTTTTTCCAAGTCAGAAAACATGATGAAATAGATGACAAACTCAGGATAGGGCTCCTTTATTACCCTTTTCTTACTTAACAGTGCTGCTGTTGTAAATTTAGCAGCAACTATTAAAAACAGAGCAACACCGTTTAGAACTGAGTTAATACAGTTGCCAGTAGTTACATGTGACAACTTAAATTTAACAACAATTTAAATAATCCCAAATCTCAGTTTTTCTGTTGCCATAGATACATTTAAAATGGGCAGTAGTCATCAACATGTAACTAGTGGCTACTGTATTGGGCTGTGTGGATAATAATACATTTCCACCATCACAGGAAGTTTTATTGGACATCACTGTTTTGGAGAATCTGTGTTTAGCAATGATAAGGTTGGAAAAGAATGGGAGAGTGCAGTGAGCAGCACAATTTCTATTATGTCTTCTTGCTTTTAAGTATTCTTTTAACATGACACCTTGTTATGCTATTTGTCCTTTATCTGGAAAAAGTGTTCGATGGATGAAGTATATATTCTCAAGTATTCTAGCTAGTGCCACTATGAAGATCACTGATTAATTTTATTTCTATTCCAGTCTAGATATTAACCTTTATTTGCTTAACAGATATTTATTGATTTCCTAATACAAATCAAGTACTCTTTTAGGCCATTAAAAAATATCAAGAAGTGTCTGCATTAACCTAGGGGGAAGACTGATGGTAAATAATAAATAAAAAATGTCTGGTGGTAAGTTTGTGAAGAACAGAGCAGGGTAGAAGGACAGAGGGTGACAGGGATGGGTTTGCAGTTCAGACACAGGCTGTGGTATTTTAGATGGAGGGTTGGACGGGGACTGTCTCATTTATACAGCTGCCCGAAGAAGTGAGGGGCGGAACCTCCAGGATGTCTGAGCGAAGTGTGACCCAGGCTGGGCCTTGAGGCAGGAGTGTTTTGGTGAATGGTGAGGACAACAACCATGGTTGAAGC
The DNA here is from genome assembly GCF_910594005.1 of Cervus elaphus. NCBI lineage: Eukaryota > Metazoa > Chordata > Mammalia > Artiodactyla > Cervidae > Cervus > Cervus elaphus. Next base: position 22,149,614 of record NC_057845.1, on the reverse strand, counting down.
AGAGTGAGGCTGAGAATGGTCTTTTCCTCATTTCCATTCACCTGCTTATAATCTCTTTCTTCATCTTTGCTTTTTTCTTTTAAGGGCATCCCCTTCCTTCTGGCGGCTCAGTGATTTTTTTTCCCCCTCCAGCTTTTCCTCATCTCTCAGAACCACCATGTAGTTTGCAGTTCTGTCAGTTTTTATGTGCACACTTTCCCCTTCAGTGTTTGTCTGTCAGTTTTTACGTGCCTACTTTTTCCTTCAGTTTTTCTGCCCTGGTACATATTCTTTTTACAACTCTTCTCAAACACTTGTCCAGCACTTTTAATTCTTACCTTCCCAAACAGTTCTTTCTATTCATATCACTTCTCTGCCTGGAAATCTTTGCTGATGGTAAGTATAAGCTTGGCTTATTAAAAAAAAAAAGAAAGAAAGAAAAGTGTTTCCCCTAGGATTAGCCTTATGTAGGTGAGGAAAATAATGAAAGAACTTTCTACCCACCTAAATCAAAATCTTACATTGTAGATGTAACTACAATCTTACATACATTGTAGTTCAATTAGATTATGGACTAAATTGACTCTTCTGAGCTAACTTGGACTCCTCATGTCATTTTATGTACCATTTTCATGAGAAAATGAATTATGAATGATAAATGATGTATACATTTGAAGTCTGTTGTTAAGTTGATGGCTTTCTGTATTTTGGAGTTAGCAGAGAAATGTTTGGTACTTGGTGTGTAAATTTTTAGAAGGATTTATTAAGGTGAATGTTATGTTTTGATGCATGTATTTCTGACTTTACAGGAAAAAAAATGTTTTATTTTGGGCAGTCTTGAAATGTTGGAGAGTACTGTTCATAGGTTTTTGTACTGTGATTTTTCTACAGTGTTACTCAGCTGACACTAACATGATTGTGCCCTTGAATTCCGTTCACATTTCTTCTAGTACTGATGGAAGGATTGGTTGAAAGGAACCTTAGTGTTTTACCAAGGTTGTACCTTGGCATTGGATGGAATTTTTTACAAAGGCTAAATTTTTGTAATTGACTTTTGCCAATTAGAAATTGTTTACTACTAAACAATTGAGCTATTTCAAATCCTAAAAGGTGATGCTGTGAAAGTGCTGCACTCAATATGCCAACAAATTTGGAAAACTCAGCAGTGGCCACAGGACTGGAAAAGGTCAGTTTTCATTCCAACCCCAGAGAAAGGCAATGCCAAAGAATGCTTAAACTACTGCACAATTGTACTCATCTCACATACTAGTAAAGTAATGCTCAAAATTCTCCAGGCCAGGCTTCAGTGAACCGTGAACTTCTAGATGTTCAAGCTGGTTTTAGAAAAGGCAGAGGAACCAGAGATCAAATTGCCAACATTCATTGGATCATCAAAAAGCAAGAGAGTCCCAGAAAAACATCTGTTTCTGCTTTATTGACTATGCCAAAAGCTCTGACTGTGTGGATCACAATAAACTGTGAAAAATTTTGAAGGAGATGGGAATACTAGACCACCTGACCTGCCTCTTGAGAAACCTGTATTCAGGTCAAGAAACAACAGTTAGAACTGGACATTGACCAACAGACTGATTCCAAATAGAAAAGGAGCACATCAAGGCTGTATATTATCACCTTGCTTATTTAACTTGCATGCAGTGTACATCATGAGAAATGCTGGCCTGGATGAAGCACAAGCTGGAATTAAGATTGCAGGAGAAATATCAATAACCTCAGATATGCAGATGACACCACCCTTATGGCAGAAAGTGAAGAAGAACTAAAGAGCCTCTTGATGAAAGTGAAAGAGGAGAGTGAAAAGTTGGCTTAAAGCTCAACATTCAGAAAACTAAGATCATGGCATCTGGTCCCATCACTTCATGGAAAATAGATGGGGAAACAGTGGCTGACTATTTTTGGGGGCTCCAAAATCAGTGCAGATGGTAACTGCAGCCATGAAATTAAAAGACACTTACTCCTTGGAAGGAAAGTTATGACCAACCTAGACAGCATATTAAAAAGCAGAGACATTACTTTGTCAACAAAGGTCCATCTAGTCAAGGGTATGGTTTTTCCAGTGGTCATATATGGGTGTGACAGTTGGACTATAAAGAAACCTGAGTGCTGAAGAATTGATGATTTTGAACTGTGGTGTTGGAGAAGACTCTTGAGAGTCCCTTGGACTGCAAGGAGATCCAACCAGTCCATCCTAAAGATGATCAGTCCTGAATGTTCATTGGAAGGATTGATGTTGAAGCTGAAATTCCAATACTTTGGCCACCTGATGCGAAGAACTGACTCATTTGGAAAGACCCTGATGCTGGGAAAGTTTGAAAGCGGGAGGAGAAGGGGATGACAGAAGATGAGATAGTTGGATGGCATCACTGACTGAATGGAGTGAGTTTGAGCAAACTCTGGGTGTTGATGATGGACATATGTATTTGATATGCATGTAGGTTATAATAATTCAGTATTGCTGTATGGCTGTATGGTTCTAAAATAACCTCTGGAAAGAAGAAGCTTTATGAGCATCATGGAGAAAATTATTGTAATTAAAGTGTAACTATACTTAACCTTCTACATTGCTTAAAGGAACAAATCTCAGAATTTCAATTAAGGGACGATAGTCTGGTCAGCCAGTCTTCCTAGCTTTAAAAACTATAATTACTTTTTTCTTCTGCACACACTTAATTCCTCTGATACCAGATATGTGAGGTTTTTTTTCCCTGTATACGACCAGTTCTGTGACATCAGCTGGGTGTTCTACAATTCTGACACCATTTACCTGGAGTTAGCATCAAACGCCACAGGCTAAATTCTCAGTCCCACAAAACTCCTACCTTAGACACCAGTCACAAGTAGTGGGTCCCCAGGGTTACCTATGTTCTGTTTGACTTGGCTTCAGATTAGTAGTTCTCGTAATCCCCTCAAGTTTGATAATTTGCTCTAATGGCTCACAACTCAGGTAAACACTTTTTATTAGTTTATTATATTAAAGGCTATGATAAAGGATGAACAGCCAGATGGAGAGGTGTATAGAGCACACTTGTATAGTCTGGAAAAGTCCCAAGCCAGAAGTTTCTGCCTTGTGGAGTTAAGATGTACCACCCTCCCAGCGTATGGATATGTTCATCAACCTGGAAGCTCTCCAGACCTTGTACTTGGGAATTTTTATGGCAGTTTCATCAGGCAGGCTTGATTGTTTGTTAATTGTCCCTCATATATATCTCTCTAGAGGATGGGACATGGGGCTCCAAGTTGCAAGCTTCTCATCATGACTTAGTCTTTCTGGCCCATCCTGAAGTCAGTCTGGAGCCCACCAAGAGTCATCTCTTTAGAAGAAAAGATGCTCCTGTCACCTAGAAAATGCCAAGTGATACAGGAGCTGTTTGTCAGGAACTGGGTCAGAGACCAAGTATTAGAACAAAAGATGCTCCTAGGATCTTACCTTGCTCTTTGAATTGACTTGTTAATCCATGCATCATTTAGTAACACAAGGCATTGGTAATTTGGAAAGAATTTCCTTCCAAATGTTTGAAGAACATCTACATTACAAAACAAATAGAAATTGTTAATATCACTTGATTTCACCAGAAAAGCCTTTAAAGTATTGGGAAGATATCACTCATAGTGATAGAAACAAGTTTTCTGAAGTTGCAACTTCTGCTTGAAAATTCCATAGTTACCATTGGCAGCAAATAGTCTCATTTGTTTTTCAAGTGACAGGCTCCCCTTTTTTTGAGAAAATGTCTGTCAAATACTGATGTCTGATTAATCATAGTTTGTAGTTTATCAGTTGTAATATCAAGTAAAAATAGTGCTCCATGAAAAAATTCATTGAGTTCAACTTGCAGCTCAAGCAATGCACTAGTGCTTTTTTCTTTAGCAACAGCATACTTTGCATATGTAACAGAACTACTGTGCATATGTCCAGTTTTGTCACATAGAAGTAAAAGACCATGTAAAACAGTGTTTGAGATTTCATAAAATTAATTTTCTCTTATTAAGGATTTAAGAGAGATTGGCTTTTTTTTTGAATTATGAATGTGTATAGTTGTAATATAATGAATTGCTTATATAACTTGATGCTGCTACCTTGATTTGTGCTAAGACACAGTGGTTTAATGCCCTGTTGTTTTGCATAATAACTGTAAATGTGACCATAGCAGGAAAGACAGATAACATCATAACATTTTTTATGAGAGCATTTTTTACTTAAGGAACCCCTTCCGTGATAGAGTCACTGGGGATCCCCGAGAATCCATGGATTACACTTGGGTACTGCTAGAATGGAGGGGAGACCACTGGATTTAATAATTTGAGGACTTAAATTTGAAGTCTGTCTACCTTTCTTTTACTCTTATGATATTAGATTTCATTTCTTGCAACTTCAGTTATTTTGTTTATGAAATAGGGTTAAAAGCATCTTGCCTTACTTTTTGCTTTTGTGTTTCTCGAGTTACGATTGCTGAATTATGAAAAGCTCGAAATATAACTTGTTGCTATTTCTAAGTGAGTTTCTGCTCTAGTCAGCTTAGTTTACTTGTCAGTTGTGAAACAGTAAACACTTTAGATAGTTTCAAAGAAGAAATTTAATACAGGGGACTAGATTGTTTAAAAAAAAAAATCGGTGGGAGCACTGGAAGAAGGATCTCTAGCTCAGCTTTCTGAAATGACTCCCAGATTCTTGCAGGACTGGCCAGCCAGCGAAGCTACTCCATCTGCCACAGTCAGGGAGACAGTGGATCAGGAGACTGCCTGTGGGACAGTTGAGAACAGAGCTTTATAGCTGTTGCCCACGGAGAACCATCCAGGATCAGGTAACTGGACTAAGCTGTGCCTGGACACTGGAGCACAGAGTCTGGTTACTGCCTCTGCTGTCTCTCTTGACATCCTGAAGCTGGAAGCTGGAGTGCTACTGTGGAGCAGCTCACATCTGTTCAGTCATGCTGGGAAAAAAACAGCCAAAAGCAGCAGGAGAGTGCCTTCCTCCTCATAGCTGCCTTTCACATCTCATGCTATAGTATATGTGATTGGTGGAACCCAAATTTTATCCAAAACCGTAACTACAAGTGAATCAGGAAAATAGGCTGGTTTGTTTTAATCTTTTCGGCTTCTGTCATTGAAGAACGCATACTAGGAACATGAGATGGTGGAATCTGAGGGGCTAATTGATCAAGTCCTCCAAACCTGTTTGCTTCTTTGTGATTTTCAAGTTATTTTTTTTACTTTATTGTTCTCTCTTTAGTCACCCAAGTTTTAGTCATTTTTAATGACCATGATCTCATTTTTATGAGGCCATTTCATACCTCTCTAGTTTAGCTTCCTTAATCAATATTCAGCTGGACTGAATGATGACGCACACTGGTGACTCCATCCATCTACAGCTACCAGACATAGCCTGCTGACAGGTGTATCACTGCAGTGGTTCTGTAACTGTTCCACGTTTTACTTGGTTGAATTTTTTTAGACCTGCCTGCAATGCTGGAGATCTGGGTTTGATCTCTAGGTTGGGAAGATCCCCTAGAGAAGGGAACAGCTACCCACTCCAGTATTCTGGCCTGGAGAATTCCATGGACTGTATAGTTCATGGGGTCGTGAAGAATTGGGACGCGACTGAGCAACTTTCACTTTATTGCACTTTTGTAAGGTTTGATTGTACTGTCTAAAGAATTAAAAAAATCTTCTATGGCCAACTGTTATTTCTAATATTTTTAGTATTCTTACAAGCTACTGTTTGGAGGAAAAAGTGTATATAACAATAGAAGTACACTTTTGAATCTATTGATGTATTTTATTTATTACTAAGTGTGAAAAATTTTTTTAAATAGTTACATATAATCCTTAACTAGATGGGCTTCCCTTGTGGCTCAGCTCGTAAAGAATCCGCCTGCAATGCAGGAGACCTGGGTTCGATCCCTGGGTTGGGAAAATCCTCTGGAGAAGGGAAGGGCTACCCACTCCAGTATTCTGGCCTGGAGAATTCCGTGGACTGTATAGTCCATGGGGTCACAAAGAGTCGGACACGACTGAGTGACTTTGACTTTCACTTTGGGCTTTCCTGATAGCTCAATTGGTAAAGCATCTGCCTGCAATTCAGGAGACCCTGGTTTGATTCCTGGGTCGGGGAAATCGGCTGGAGAAGGGAAAGGCTACCCACTCCATTACTCTTGGGCTTCCCTTGTGGCTCAGCTGGTAAAGAATCTGCCTGCAATGCAGGAGACCTGGGTTTGATCTCTGAGTTGGGAAGATCCCCTGGGGAAGGGAAAGGCTACCCACTCCAGTATTCTGGCCTGGAGAATTCCATGGACTCTGTAGTCCATAGGGTCACAAAGAATCAGAAACGACTGAGGGACTTTCACTTCACTTTCAGATGGTAGAATGCAGACACCTTATGTCCCATTCCTTACTCCTTTTTCTTGTTTCACTCTTGTAATACTCGGATTACAAAGGAAAGAAATAATTTAACATGTCTCAAATACAAATAAACAAAATGAATAAAAAGCTTGTCTAAAATACTAAGCAGCATAATCCCAGCGATGCAAAGATAAGGTAGTGACAGCTATACTTCTTTCTCTTTCTCATCCTTTTATTTTGTAATCTCCTACTTAGCAACATGTTATGGTTTGCCATTGTTTAAATGATAATAGAGGTATAATTGATCTCTTTTGGGTTAAGGAAATAGATCAATAGATGTTGGGAAATTGGATTACAAAGCAGTTTTTCTGAATGTGGTAATAGTTATAGACTTTATTCTTTTGAGAAAGAATACTTACAGCATCAAGACTATTTTATTCTCACTGAAGAAAACATTTCATTTAGTGTATATTTTATTTTTATGAAATGAAAACTTTTTATAATTAAAAAACATAGAACAGAAATTAGAAAATGAGGGATCCTTATACTTTCTTTTCCCCCTAATCCTCCTTCTCAAAATTAACCTTTGTTGACAGCTTCATACATTCTTTCAGACTTTAAAAGTGTATGTAAGTATCTGTTGTCAGTTGGGCTTCCCTGGTGGCCCAGCAGTAAAGTGTCCATCTGCAGTGCAAGAGACCTGGGTTCGATCCTTTGGTCAGGAAGATCCCCTGGAGGAGGTCATGTCAACCGACTCCAGTATTTTTACGTGAAATCCCATGAACAGTGGAGCCTGGTGGGCCACGGTCCATATGGTTGCAAAAGAATTGAATATGACTTAGTGACTAAACAACATGGCCAGTTAGTTTCTGGAACATAACTTTGAGAGCTCATTTAATTATCATACTTTGATAAATGTCTAGGTTGTATGGACTAACTGAAACGTGTATATGTGGGTTAACTTCGGAAAGCATAAATTTAAATGTTTAATTGTTGCTTTCAATTTTTGTTATTATAGAATCTGTTTTTAGCAGTCTTTCTGCTTATTAGCTTTTAATCAGAGACTTCATAGTACTGTGTCTTCTCTAATGAAAAATATCTATGCTCTTGATTTTATAGGGAAGAACATTAAATTTCAAAGTATAACCAATTTAAAATGTGTTTGCATTCTCTTTGGGGAGGTTCCCGTACAGAATTAAGTTGGTGCTGGGTTTGATTTGAAAGGGTATATTGGTTATAAAATCTACATTAGGAGTTACCTTTCATTTTGTTTGACTTAATTTTGAGAAACATAGTTTTGCTTTTCAGATGTGATTGATCTTACTGGAGATGATAAAGATGATCTTCAGAGAGCAATTGCCTTGAGTTTGGCGGAATCAAACAGGGCATTCAGGGAGACTGGAATAACTGATGAGGAGCAAGCCATTAGCAGGTAAAAATGCAATTTGTATAGATATAAGTACTGTTTACAATAGAAATAATAATTAACTTCAACTTGAAGAGGCACAAAGATATACTTTATTATTCTAAATAAACTATTAGTAACCTTCAGTATTGTTGTTATATTTTATATAACCAGAATGTTCATATTTTGGATCTAATTGCATGTGAATCTTAGATTTAGATTTGGAGTGGCATTTTGAGGCATAAAGTTTAAGTGTATGTTTTAATATTACTTTGATTTTTTTTCTTCCCTAACTCCTTTTGGATCCATTGTCCAATTCATCTTACAGTCATTTATAGCAGGGATCAGCTGACTTTATCTGTAACATGCCAGTTGTAAATATTTTAGGCTTTGTTGGCCATCTGGTTTCTGTTGCAGTTACTCAACTCTAGCGTTATAGTGTAAAATAAAGGCAGCCACTGATAATACATAAGTTAATGAGTACAGTTGTGTTCCAGTAAATCTTGATTTACAAAAACATAGCCAGCCAGCTGGATTTCGCCCATGAGCCATAGTTTGCCTACTTCTGATCTTTAATATGATAGTATATTCATAGGTTTTTTTTTTTTTTAAAGAAATGAGCAAGATTCCAAGAAGTGTGATAGAAGGCATCTTTTGATTTAATTACCAAAGCTGTTTAGTTTGAAACAGTTTGATCCACCAAAGGATTAAATAAGTTTGGTTTAAAAAAAAAAAAACTTTAAATTATAACAGACTATAATCATCTACACAACTCTTTGGAGCCAGGGGCAATTTAATCTTACTGTGGAAGAAATTTATCTTTGAAGAGGTTAAATGATTTTCCAAAGGCACACAACTAAGATGAGTCTTACAACTCCAGTGTTCTTTTCCCTGTTAACAGAGGTGTTTGGTAGCAGAATGTACCAGCTTTCTCAGATAATTTCCCTTGACACAGTATTTAATAGTGTGTTTCTAAGTAATCTGAAATTACTATATGAGAGGAGATGTCTCAAAATGCTATGTTTATTAGCAAAGGCACATAATTTATCATAGTAATACCTTTTCATGTCTCTAAATGTTACTTTGGAAACTGATTTGTAAGATATTAAGATGGTAAGAATTAATTAAAATTCATATTCTTCTTTAATGGTAGCTAATATCATTTAATGGCAGTAATTTTAAATGAAAACCAAAAGTGCATATCTATTTCCAGTCATTTTATTTAGGCTGATTTTTTGAAGGATTTGGAGAAATTATAAAGTTAAGTTTTGTCTTATAAACATGAATTGGAATTGATATAATTGTCTTGAATAACTATAAAATTTGATAATACTTAAACTTTGTAAGAAATATTTTAAACATGAAATACATCAGTTGAAATTCATATTTAAAGGGAATGAGGATCTATTATGTGAAAAAGAAATAAAAATGTAATGTACAAATTTGGCCTTGGAGTACGGAATGAAGCAGGGCAAAGGCTAAGAGAGTTTTGCCAAGAGAATGCACTGGTCATAGCAAACACCCTCTTCCAACAACACAAGAGAAGACTCTACACATGGATATCACCAGATGGTTGACACCGAAATCAGATTGATTATATTCTTTGCAGCCAAAGATGGAGAAGTTCTATACAGTCAGCAAAAACAAGACTGGGAGCTGACTGTGGCTCAGATCATGAACTCCTTATTGCCAAATTCAGACTTAAACTGAAGAAACTAGGGAAAACCACTAGACCATTCAGGTTGACCTAAATCAAATCCCTTATGACTATACAGTGGAAGTGAGAAATAGATTTAAGGGACTAGATCTGATAGACAGAGAGCCTGATGAACTGTGGACGGAGGTTTGTGACATTGTACAGGAGACAGGGATCAAGACCATCCCCATGGAAAAGAAATGCAAAAAGGCAAAATGGTTGTCTGAGAAGGGCTAACAAATAGCTGTGGAAAGAAGAGAAGCGAAAACCAAAGGAGAAAAGGAAAGATATTCCCATTTGAATGCAGAGTTCCAAAGAATAGCCAGGAGAGATAAGAAAGCCTTCCTTAGCGATCAATGCAAAGAAATAGAGGAAAACAACAGAATGGGAAAGACTAGAGATCTCGTCAAGAAAATTAGAGATACCAAGGGAACATTTCACGCAAAGATGGGTTCGATAAAAGACAGAAACGGTATGGACATAACAGAAGCAGAAGATATTAAGAAGAGGTGGCAAGAATACACAGAAGAACTGTACAAAAAAGATCTTCACGAGCCAGATAATCACAATGGTGTGATCACTCACCTAGAGCCAGACATCCTGGAATGTGAAGTCAGGTAGGCCTTAGAAAGCATCACTACCAGCAAAGCTAGTGGAGGTGATGGAATTCCAGTTAAGCTATTTCAAATCCTGAAAGATGATGCTGTGAAAGTGCTGCACTCATTATGCCAGCAAATTTGGAAAACTCAGCAGTGGTCACAGGACTGGAAAAGGTCAGTTTTCATTCCAATCCCAACGAAAGAAAGGCAATCCCAAAGAATGCTCAAACTACTGCACAATTGCACTCATCTCACACACTAGTAAAGTAATGCTCAAAATTCTCCAAGCCAGGGTTCAGCAATTCATGAACCATGAACTTCCAGATGTTCAACTGGTTTTAGAAAAGGCAGAGGACCCAGAGATCAAATTACCAACATCCACAGGATCATAGAAAAAGCAAGAGAATTCCAGAAAAACATCTATTTCTGCTTTATTGACTGCGCCAAAGCCTTCGACTGTGTGGAGCACAATAAACTGTGGGAAATCCTGAGAGATGGGAATACCAGACCACCTGACCTGCCTCTTGAGAAACCTGTATGCAGGTCAAGAAGCAACAGTTAGAACTGGACATGGAACAACAGACTGGTTCCAGATCAGAAAAGGAGTACATCAAGGCTATATATTGTCACGTTGCTTAGTTAACTTATATGCAGAGTACATCATGAGACATGCTGGGCTGGAGGAAGCACAAACTGGAATCAAGATTGCTGGGAGAAATAATCAATAACCTCAGATATGCAAATGACACCACCCTTATGGCAGAAAGTGAAGATGAACTAAAAAGCCTTTTGATGAAAGTGAAAGAGGAGTGTGAAAAGTTGGCTTAAAGCTCAACATTCAGAAAACTAAGATCATGGCATCTGGTCCCATCACTTCATGGAAAATAGATGGGGAGACAGTGGAAACAGTGTCAGACTTTTATATTTTTGGGCTCCAAATCAGTGCAGATGGTAACTGCAGCCATGATATTAAAAGACGCTTACTCCTTGGATGGAAAGTTATGACCAACCTAGACAGCATATTAAAAAGCAGAGACATTAGTTTGCCAACAAAGATCTGTCTAGTCAAGGCTATGGTTTTTCCAGTGGTCATGTATGGATGTGAGAGTTGGACTGTGAGGAAAGCTGAGTGCTGTGAAATTGATGCTTTTGAACAGTGATGTTGGAGAAGACTCTTGAGAGTCCCTTGGACTGCAAGGAGATCCAACCAATCCATCCTAAAAGAAATCAGTCCTGGGTGTTCATTGGAAGGACTGATGCTGAAGCTGAAACTCCATCACTTTGGCCACCTCATGCGAAGAGTTGACTCATTGGAAAAGACCCTGATGTTTGGAAGGATTGGGGGCAGGAGGAGAAGGGGACGACAGAGGATGAGATGGCTGGATGGCATCACCGACTCGATGGGCATGAGTCTGAGTAAACTCCAGGAGTTGGTGATGGACAGGGAGGCCTGGTGTGCTGCGATTCATAGGGTTGCAGAGTCGGACATGACTGAGCGACTGAACTGAACTGAACTGATGGCTTCCCAGGTGGCACTAGTGGTAAAGAACCTGCTTGCCAATGCAGGAGACATAAGAGACTTGAGTTCGATCCCTGGATCGGGAAGATTCCCTAGCTGAGAGTATAGTAACCCACTCCAGTATTGTTGCGTGGAGAATCCCATGCACAGAGAAGCCTGGCAAGGATGCAGTCCATGGGATTTCAAGGAGTCAGACACCACTGAAGCAATTTAGCACGCTTATATGGTTTTTAATCTTTCAATTTGTTAATGTGGTGTATTACATTGATTGATTTGCAGATATTAAAGAATCCTTGCATTCCTGGAATAAGGCCCACTTGGTCATGGTGTATGATTTTTTTAATATGTTGTTGGATTCTGTTTGCTAGTATTTTGTTAAGGATTTTTGCATCTGTGTTCATCAGTGATATTGGCCTGTAGTTTTCTTTTTCTGTGGCATCTTTGTCTGGTTTTGGAATTAGGGTGATGGTGGCCTCATAGAATGAGTTTGGAAGTTTACCTTCTTCTGCAATTTTCTGGAAGAGTTGAGTAAGATAGGTGTTAGCTCTTCTCTAAATTTTTGGTAGAATTCAGCTGTGAAGCCATCTGGTCCTGGGCTTGTTTGCTGGAAGATTTCTGATTACAGTTTCGATTTCCTTGCTTGTGATGGCTCTGTTAACATCTTCTATTTCTTCCTGGTTCAGTTTTGGAAAGTTATACTTTTCTAAGAAGTTGTCCATTTCTTCCAAGTTGTCCATTTTATTGGCATAGAGCTGCTGGTAGTAGTCTCTTATGATCCTTTGTATTTCAGTGTTGTCTGTTGTGATCTCTCCATTTTCATTTCTAATTTTTTTAAATTTGGTTCTTCTCTCTTTGTTTCTTAATGAGTCTTCCTAATGGTTTGTCAATTTTGTTTATTCAAAAAACCAGCTTTTAGCTTTGTTGACTTTTGCTATGGTCTCTTTAGTTTCTTTTGCATTTATTTCTGCCCTAATTTTTAAGATTTCTTTCCTTCTACTAACCCTGGAGTTCTTCATTTCTTCCTTCTTTAGTTGCTTTAGGTGTAGAGTTAGGTTATTTATTTGACTTTTTTCTTGTTTCTTGATGTGAGCCTGTAATGCTATGAACCTTCCCCTTAGCACTGCTTTTACAGTGTCCCATAGGTTTTGGGTTGTTGTGTTTTCATTTTCATTCATTTCTATGCATATTTTGATTTCTTTTTTGATTTCTTCTATGATTTGTTGGTTATTCAGAAGCGTGTTATTTAGCCTCCATATGTTTGAATTTTTAACAATTTTTTTCTTGTAATTGAGATCTAATCTTACTGCACTGTGGTCAGAAAAGATGACTGGAATGATTTCAATTTTTTTGAATTTACCAAGACTAGATTTATGGCCCAGGATGTGATCTATTCTGGAGAAGGTTCCGTGTGCACTTGAGAAAAAGGTGAAGTTGATTGTTTTGGGGTGAAACATCCTATAGATGTCAATTAGGTCTAGCTGCTCCATTGTGTCATTTAAGGTTTGTGTTTCCTTGTTAATTTTCTGTTTAGTTGATCTATCCATAGTTGTGAGTGGGGTATTAAAGTCTCCCACTATTATTGTGTTACTATTAATTTCCTCTTTCATACTCGTTAGCGTTTGCCGTACATATTGCAGTGCTCCTATGTTGGGTGTATATATATTTATAATTGTTATTATCTTCTTCTTGGATTGATTCTTTGATCATTATGTAGTTTCCTTCTTTGTCTCTTTTCACATCCTTTATTTGAAAGTCTATTTTATCTGATATGAGTATTGCCACTCCTGCTTTCTTTTGGTCTCCATTTGCCTGAAATATTTTTTTCCAGCCCTTCACTTTTAGTCTGTATGTGTCTCTTGTTTTGAGGTGGGTCTCTTGTAGACAGCATATATAGGGGTCTTGTTTTTGTATCCATTCAGCCAATCTTTGTCTTTTGGTTGGGGCATTCAACCCATTTACATTTAAGGTAATTATTGATAGGTGTGGTCCCGTTGCCATTTACTTTGTTGTTTTGGGTTCACGTTTATACAACCTTTCTGTGTTTCCTGTCTAGAGAAGATCCTTTAGCATTTGTTGAAGAGCTGGTTTGGTGGTGCTGAATTCTCTCAGCTTTTGCTTGTCTGTAAAGCTTTTGAATTCTCCTTCATATCTGAATGAGATCCTTGCTGGATACAGTAATCTAGGTTGTAGGTTATTCTCTTTCATTACTTTCAGTACGTCCTGCCATTCCCTTCTGGCCTGGAGGGTTTCTATTGATAGATCAGCTGTTATCCTTATGGGGATCCCTTTGTGTGTTATTTGTTGTTTCTCCCTTGTTGCTTTTAATATTTGTTCTTTGTGTTTGATCTTTGTTAATTTGATTAATATGTGCCTTGGGGTGTTTTGCCTTGGGTTTATCCTGTTTGGGACTCTCTGGGTTTCTTGGACTTGGGTGGCTATTTCCTTCCCCATTTTAGGGAAGTTTTCAGCTATTATCTCCTCGAGTATATTTTCATGGCCTTTCTTTTTGTCTTCTTCTTCTTCTGGGACTCCTATGACTCGAATGTTGGGGCATTTCACATTGTCCCAGAGGTCCCTGAGGTTGTCCTCATTTCTTTTGATTCTTTTTTCTTTTCTCCTCTCTGCTTCATTTATTTCCACCATTTAATCTTCTGCCTCACTTATCCTATCTTCTGTCTCTGTTGTTCTACTCTTGGTTCCCTCCAGGGTGTTTTTGATCTCATTCATTGCATTATTCATTTTTAATTGACTCTTTTTTATTTCTTCTAGGTCTTTATTAAAGATTTCTTGCATCTTCTCAATCTTTGTCTCCAGGCTATTTATCTGTAACTCCATTTTGTTTTCAAGATTTTGGATCATTTTTATTATCTTTATTCTAAATTTTTTTTCAGGTAGTTTCCCTATCTCTTCCTCTTTTGTTTGACTTGGTGGGCATTTTTCATGTTCCTTTACCTGTTGGGTATTTCTCTGCCTTTTCATCTTGTTTAGATTGCTGTGTCTGGAGTGGGCTTTCTGTATTCTGGAGGTCTGTAGTTCCTTTTTATTGTGGAGGTTTAACCCAGTGGGTGGGGTTTGACAATTGGCTTGTCAAGGTTTCCTGGTTAGGGAAGCTTGCTTCGGTGTTCTGGTGCGTGGAACTAGAATTCTTCTCTGTAGAGTGCAATGGAGTGTCCAGTAGTGAGTTTTGAGATGGGTCTATGTGTTAGGTGTGACCTTGGGCAGCCTGTATGTTGATGTTCAGGGCTATGTTCCTGTGTTGCTGGAGAATTTGTGAGGTATGTCTTGGTCTAAAACTTACTGGCTCTTGGGTGGTGGTTGGTTTCAGTGTAGGTATGGAGTCTTTGGTTCTCTTATTACTTAATGTTCCATGTAATCAGGAGTTTTCTGGTGTTCTCAGGTTTTGGGCTTAAGTCTCCTGACTCTGGATTTCAGTTTTATTCTTCCAGTAGTCTCAAGACTTCTCCAACTATGCAGCACTGGTAATAAAACTTATAGGTTAATGGTGGAAAACTTCTCCCCCGTGAGGGACACCCAGAGAGGTTCACAGAGTTACATAAAGAAGAGGAGAGGGAGGAGGGAGATAGAAATGAGGAGGAGGAGAAAAAGGGGGACTCAAGAGGAGAGAGACAGATCTATACAGTCGTCTGTTCCCAGAGTGTTCTCCGTAGCCCAGACACCCACACAGATTCACAGAATGGATTGGGAAGAGAAGGGGAAAGGAGGAAATAGAGGTGTTCTGAGGTAGAAAACGGAGAGTTAACATTGGGAGAGAGTAAACAACACACTCCTGAATAGAAATGGGAACTGAATATTGGATTCTTAAATGTCCACAATTTATATCATATACTGAAAAACAAAGATTAAAAATCTAGAGTAGAGGTTAGACTCTTAAAAATACAATATTAAAAACCAAAACACAAAAAATTTTAAGAAATATATATGAACCTCGGTTTAAAAATAGGGCTTCTCTTTTTTTTTTGCAAGGTTATAGTGTAATGAAAATGAAAATTAAGGAGTAGTAGAGGAGTAATAGAGGACTTTAAAAGGAAATAAGAGAAAAAGAAAAATAGAAAAATAAGAGAAAAAGGAAAAAAAAAAACAAGAAAAAAAATTTTTTTTAATTAGAAAGTAAAAATATATCTAGGAATTTCTCTGCAGCTGTTGCAGTCAGTGTGGGTTCGGCTCAGTTTCAGATAGCTCCTCGTTCCAGCTAACACTTCTCGATATCTACAGGCCCCTTCCGGTGTAGTCTGTGTTACCTACAGGGATTTTAATCTGTTGCACCGGTCCTTTCTGAAGCGGTTCCCCTGTTTATTTGGCTTCTGTTTGCCGGTCTCTTCAGTGCCTAATTTCCACCCTGACACAGGCGGGCGGAGGTCTTCTCTTATTCAGGTTGCTAGTTCCGTCGCGCTGCAGGGAGGTGCTGGCGCTGCTTTCCAGTCTACGCTGCTCAGGCTCCCGGCTGCTCTCTATGGAGCGTGCCCTGCGCTGCGCGCAGTTCCAGCCCTCAGGTGTTCCACAAAAGCGCGGACTCGGCTGCGCCTGCGTTTTGTGCCTTCCCCGTCCGAGCGGCTCAGGCAGCCAGGAGCTTGACAGGGCGCACTCTCCCTGGGTGCGGCGCGCCTTCTCCCCTCCGCGGTCCCAGCCTCAGTTTCCGCCCTCGCTGGTCGGGTGCGTGGGTCTTCTCCCCTCCGCGTCCCCAGCCCCAGTCCCCGCCCTGCCCCTTTCCCCTCCCCCCTGCCTCCTGCCTCTGGCGGGGCTGGGCCGTCCGCAGCCTGCGAGCTCTTCTCTGGACTTGCTCAGACCCTTTGCTCTGCGAACGGCCGGCAGTGTGTTCCGGGCGGTTAATTTTCTCTCTCTCTTTTTCTATCCCACAGTTCAAGTTGGTAACTCACAAAAGCTCCCTCTGATTGCCCTCAGGGCACTCAGGCCCGGTCCTTACCCTAAGCAATGCCGCCCTCTCCTCTCCGTTCCGCCCCCACTTGCTGGTGGCGGATGCGGGCGTCTGGGGTACTTTTCTGCTGGGAGTTGCTTTTAGGCACGTAATCTGTTGGTTTAATTTATTCTTCCCCTCCCAGTTAGGTTGCCCTCCGAGATTCAAAAACTTCCCCCAGACCCACCAATGCGAGGGTTTCCCCGGTGTTTGGAAACTTCCTCTATTAAGACTCTCTTCCCGGGACGGATCTCTGTCCTTAGCTCTTTTGTCTCTCTTTTTATCTTTTATATTTTGTCCTACCTCCTTTTGAAGACAATGGGCTGCTTTTCTGGGCGCCTGATGACCTCAGCTAGCGATCAGAAGTTGTTTTGTGAAGTTTGCTCTGCGTTCAGTTGTTCTTTAGATGAATTTGTAGGGGAGAAAGTGGTCTCCCTGTCCTATTCCTCCGCCATCTTGGCTCCTCCCGATATGTGTAGATTTTATAATATCAGGTAACAGAAAATGTTAAATGCAACCTGCAATAAATAAGCATATTTATAAATCACATTGTATTAGAAATAAGGGAAGATGAGCATTCTAGTTAGACATTTGACAACTACAGTATTCTAGTGAATTTTTTAAGACTTAAGGCTCTAAATTCAAAGGGTAAAAGATATTTAAGCATTTTTTTAAAGTATTTTTAAAAGTGAATTTAGCTATTTGATGACAAAATCTTACTAAATAAAATCCCAGAGTCATTTATTATGATTTATTATGATTGTATTTCAGTATATATACTTTAATATGAATTCACACATTTTGAATACTGTGTTACTGTGTATAACTAGATATGCTAAAACCTGTCTTTTTACATCATAGAGTCGTCTGTTTCAGCAACCATAAATTTCATGGTAAAGTTTAAGTTTAACATTTTAAAAGTGTACTTCTTAATATAATTGCTTTTTAACATCAGGATTGGATATATTTATTACTGTTCAGACAGGGAACAAGTATGGATAGCTGAAATTTGTTAGTAAATTGCATGTGGCTAGCTTATGCTAGGCATCTTTGTTGTGAAAATGGTTGCTTGGTGAAATGACTTTGAGTAAGTTGGGTAGAAAATAGGGCTAGGTTCTAGTTAAAATTGTTACAAACAGCATGCCTTCAACTGTGTCAGGAAATATGGTAGATTAAAACAAATTTTCTAGCATAAGCAACCAAAATGTGTTGTTTCTATTGGATATAAAATATTTTAAGATCTCTTGACAGTATTATAGGGTTGTTTAGATAGTAAGGGCTGTAATCAGATTAAGTCAAAGTGAAAGAACATACCCAAGGAAATAAGTGTGAAATGCTGAAATTCACTTTTTGACATGATGAAATTTGCTTGTACATGTAAACTTGAGCTTCAATTTTGATATCTCTATTGAATGTGAGAAAAGGAAGTCAGAGGCCATTGTCTGTAAGTAGGTGGGAAGCTTTAATAGAAAACCATTGCCCTTGTAAAATGGTTATGTCAGTGCATGACATTCACCATAAGGATAAATCAGAAGTATCCCCTTTCCAAAACATCTATAATACTGCAAAGATAGTCCTCTTGGCTCCAGGAATGTTGTTGAAGGTGATGAGATTTGCCCTTGAGAAGTTGTACCATGGTTGTGCAGCAGAAATTTGTGTCACTTTATTAATTCAGTAAATCTCTACTTGAAAAAGAACTGTGAAAATATCTTCTAGAAATGAAAATAAGAGTTATTAAGTAAAAAAAGAAGAAAAAAAATGGAACACGAGTTTAATATATTAGAAATAGCTAAAGAATGTGTTAGTAGTCTGTAAACTATATGAGAAGAAATTACCCAACATGTAAAAGATAGCTAAAAAGATAAAAAATATGGAGAAAGGTTGAATGACATGGCAAATAAAATGAGTAGGTCTAACATACATTAATTGATGTTACAGAAGGAGAGGAAGGAGTGGGTCAGAGGCAGAATTTAAAGAGATCATCACAGAAATTTTTTAGAAGTGAAAAGATAACTTATAATTTCATGAGTCTACAAATTCAATTAGGAAAAATTAAAAGAAACCCACACCTAAATTCTTTATAGTGATACTCCAGAACACTTAAGACTGAGAAAATCTTAAAATTTCTTAGAGAAAAAAGTAGAATTGTCTTAAAAATAGTGACAGTGAAAGTGACAAATTCTGCAAATTTATATGGCCATAAGACATGAAAATACTGGAAAATAATTTTCAGTGACTGGAAAGAAAATAACTGCCAGAATTCTGTGGTATGGGGTAGCCTCACCAGGGTGTTTTTCTTTTTCATTAGGGCTCTAAAGTCATTTCTGAAAGGCAAAGAATTATTAATGTTTCTCCTGTTCATGGATCTACCATCTCCTGTACTCACAGATGTGGGGGGTTGTAGTGCCTCCACTGCTACAAAATCAGTGTGCCCCTTTTCAGTAGTTCTAGTTTTACCTTTTTTCCCCAATAATTGTCTACTTCCCTGAGGTTTAACCCAGACAGGCTGATGCAGGAGAGCAATAACGTTTCTGTAAAATGTACGTGGGCCCTTTGTACCTCCTGCTTTGGCTTATTTGGGGGCTTCCCAGGTGGCACGAGTGGTAAGGAATTCACCTGCCAATGCAGGAGACGTAGGAAATGAGAGTTCATTCCCTGGGCTGGGAAGATCCCCTGGAGAGGGGCATGGCAACCCACTTTAGTATTCTTGCCTGGGAATCCCATGGTCAGAGCCGCCTGGTGGGCTACAGTCCGTGGGGTCTCAGAGTCAGACATGATCAAGTGACTTAGCACACACGCATGCGCGCGCATCCTCTTCATACCTCCTGCTTTAGCTTACATGGGCCACTGTAGAGGAACTGGTGAGCAGTGTACTCATCCGAGTAATCTTTATTTTTACACTCTTAGATCATTCAGTCCAACAGAGAATTCTAGGTGTCTGAATTAAAATTAAGATTGGGAGCCACTTGGAGGGTTTACCAACCAGAACAGCCTAGAGTTGTCATTAGGGAAAGAAAAAAGCAACATGTCCAGGAATGGTTGGGGCAGGATTCTGAATTTTAAAAACCTATAACTTTAAAGTTGTAGGTTTCTGTAACTGTCACTCTTCATCTTGGTCAGTACCTAGGAAGCAGTTATGAGGGTTGAATGGCTTAAGATGATGTTTGGAACAGGAGTAGATTAGGGGGGCAATTACAAGTCTTTTGAAGTGAGTTTGTAAGGATACTTTTAAGGCTCAACAATAACAGATGTCCATGGATGGTAGAGCATGTAGAAGGTCCATCCAATTCTTTAACTATCATTCCTTGTTTGAGTGGCTCTTATAAGGTATACCATTGTCAGATTACAAGTTGAAAAAGTGGAAAATATTAAACACTGGTTTCAAGGGCCGCAAGAGTATGGCATGAGATGACCAGTCAGACTGGGATAGCAAAACTGTAACTCAAAAAAAAGTGTCAGCAGCCATGAGCACCACCGATAGTCCTGAGAAGGGTCAGAATGCAGACTGGAAGGTGAGCAAAGGCCAGTGTAGTCAGTCTGTGCAGAGGGGGCAAGGCGTGCTCACCACTGTAGAAACACATCTGCTTTGGATAGGAAGGAGTTACCTATCCAACATGCAGTTTCCGTGGCAGAAACACAGAGTTCTTTGACTGGCATTCAGTAAATGATTGTGGACTAGTTGCCCTGTGGGATATGATGATAGGTTACAGCAGTAGTGGTAAGCTCTGGTGCAAGCTTGGTGAGTCACCTCATTGGAGAACAGCCATCACAGTACAGCCAACACAATGACTAAAATTAGAAAGACTGACATGCCAAATATTGCTAAGTATGTAAAGCAATTGGAAAGGGTCGTATTTGTTGGTAAGAATGTATAATGGTATAACCTCTTTGGAAAACTGAAGATTTTTAGTGTATTTCTACATATATTATGCTTGGAATTAGCATAGCCCATGTTTGCACTCCTCGGTCTAGACCCTTGAGGAAGGAGCGCATAGTGCCTTTATTGATCAGAACTAAAAAGTGTAAACAGCCAAATATTTGTAAGAGCAGAATAGTGAACAGTGGTGGTACATTCACACAATGGAATACAAAACATTTTCCAGATACTTTTAAAAAATGTGGAGGAATCCCCAGAGCAACATGCTGAGTGAAGGAGACTTGACGCTAAAGAGTAACTGCTCTGTGAATCCATTTACGTGATATTTAAGGACAGGCATAACTAATCTATGGCGGTAGAAGTGGTCAGAATGCTGATTATCTGAGAACTAGAGAGGACACTGTTTGTTGGAAAAAGGGCATGAGAGAATTTTTGGGAATGATAGAAATTTTCTGTATCTTGGTCTGGGTGGTGGTTACATAGGTGTATTGATTGGTAAAAATTTCACTGGACTGTACATTTAAGTTTTGTGTATCTTATATACAAATCATCTCTCAATAAAATACTTTTACCAGGGAAAAAATGTATTTAGCTATGTTAATTGATAATATACAAAAAGTTATATTTTTATGTATAATAAAGAATGACAAGGAGAAAAAATTTTAAAGCTACCATTTATTTTTTTTTTCCATTTATTTTTATTAGTTGGAGGCTAATTACTTTACAGTATTGTAGTGGGTTTTGCCATACATTGACATGAATCAGCCATGGATTTACATGTGTTCCCCATCCCGATCCCCCCTCCCACCTCCCATCCCTCTGGATCTTCCCAGGGCACCAGCCCTGAGCACTTGTCTCATGCATCCAACCTGAGCTGGTGATCTGTTTCACCCTTGATAGTATACATGTTTCGATGCTGTTCTCTCTAAACATCCCACCCTCGCCTTCTCCCACAGAGTCCAAAAGTCTGTTCTGTATATCTGTGTCTCTTTTTCTGTTTTGCATATAGGGTTATCGTTAACATCTTTCTAAATTCCACATATATGCGTTAGTATACTGTATTGATCTTCATCTTTCTGGCTTACTTCACTCTGTATAATGGGCTCCAGTTTCATCCATCTCATTAGAACTGATTCAAATGAATTCTTTTTAATGGCTGAGTAATATTCCATGGTGTATATGTACCACAGCTTCCTTATCCATTCTTCTGCTGATGGACATCTAGGTTTAAAACTACCATTTATAACACATAAAACTATTAAAGACCAGGAATAAAAAAGAAATGTGCAAGAACTTCTAAGAAGAGAATTATTAAATAACACTGAGACATATTAATGAATATGGAAATAATTGGAAATATATTGTATTTTACAAATTGAAAGATTTAAGGTTGTAAAAACTGATTAGCTCTCCTTAAATTGACTTATGGATTTAGTGTGATCCCAGTCAAAATACCCAGTTTTTTTTTTTTTTTTCTTTTTTGTTAAAGGAAATGTAGATGATTCTTTCACCCTCTATCCCTCCCTTCCACCTTCTTTCACTTTTTTTTTCCCGGTTGATGTGTATAGCTTAAATGACATGGAAATTTTCTGGTATGTTGCTTGCTTAAAATGGATTTGAATGATCAAAATGGAATGTTTTCTGTAGTGCAATTTAAATACACAGACACACACACACACAAAAGCCCTCAAAATTGGTAGTAGGAATGGGAACATTTACTATAAGTAAGTACTTTAAAGATTTCCTTCAATATTGTGTGTGGAAGGAAAAGAGACAGCAAAAATGTTTTGTCATCTTTTTCTATTGTTGAATGTCTTAGTCATGACTAGTGTTGGGAAGGTAAAGTGATTCTAGTTGGGGTTGATTTTGGGGGTTGCCTTTCTCAGTATGCTACATTTTGTTATAAGCTATTTCTGAGCTCTGAGATTTGCAGTGTTGTTTTTTATTCTCTCTCTCACTGTCTCTTTAAAGTCTAGGTAGAATCATTGGCTTTACTTTGGTGAGGCCAGGAAGGAACCCTTATGAGGAATTGGTTTATATAAAATTTATATTCATAATGCCAGAACTGGACTCTCGAAAAGGACAAGAACTTGGGACTGGAGGGCTCATATTTGGGCTAGAGGTTGGGCTTTTCCAAATGACAGTAATAATAACAAAGAGCAACATCTGATATTTAACATTATATTTCAAACACTTGTTTAACTCCATTTTTTTTTAACCAAGGAATGAAACAAATCCCTGTTTCTATCCTCTGATGCTGATAGGAGAGACTGGTTGGATCATAATTTTGTGCAGTGTAATAAATGTGTTTATAAGGTCCTTTAAAAGCTGGGAGGCACACATAGGAGGAAACCTACTGGGGCATGTTGTAAGTCCCTAGTGATTACAAAACTGAATATGTTGTAAGTTCTAAATCAAGGTGATCACAAAGTCATGGCATTCTTTCATCCACCATTTCTAGGTACCATATTTCTACCATATTACCACCTGGTTAAGGAATATTGTAGGGCTTCCCAGGCAGCACTAGTTGTAAAGAACCCACCTGCTAATGCTGGAGACACAAGAGACACGGATTCGACCCCTGGGTCTGGAAGATCCCCTGGAGGTGGTGGTGCTTTTTGTCAGTTGCTTAGTCATGTCTGACTCTTTGCGACCCAATGGACTGCAGCACACCAGGCTTCCTTGTCCTTCACCATCTCCCAGAGTCTGCTCAAACTCATGTTCATTGTGTTGGTGATGCCATCCAACCATCTTATTCTCTGCCTTCCCTTTCTCCTCTTACTTTCAGTCTTTCCCAGCATCAGGGTCTTCTCCACTGAGTTGGCTTTTCGCATCAGGTAGCCAAATTATTGGAGTTTCAGCTTCAGCATCAGTCCTTCCAGTGACTATTCAGAATTGATTTCCTTTAGGATTGACTGGTTTGATCTCCTTGCTATCCAAGGGACTCTCAGTAGTCTACTCCCCTTGAAGAGGAAATGACAACCCACTCCAGTATTCTTGCCTGGGGAATCCCAGAGACAGAGGAGCCTGGTGGGCTACAGTCCATAGGGTTGCAAAGAGTTGGACTTGACTGAATGATTTAACACACACAAACAGAGAATTATAAGTCTATATCTTTAAAACTCATATTTTTATTATAATGTATGATGATCTCTACCATATGATGGAATTCAGTTATATGTATAATTATATACATTTATATACTTTTAATTATGTGTACACATGCATATAAGGGCTTTCTTTATGGCTCAGCTGGTAAAGAATCTGCCTGCAATGCTGGAGACCTGGGTTTGATCGCTGGGTAGGGAAGATCCCATAGAGAAGGGAAAGGCTACCCAATCCAGTATTCTGGCTTGGAGAATTCCATGGCCTGTGTAGTCCCTGGGGTCACAAAGAGTCGGACATGACTGAGTGACTTTCACACATGCACATATAGTTGAAAATTTTTTTACATCTTAGTTCACTTTGAGAAGTAGGGAACATGTATATCTTGAGCTCTATTCAGTTATTACAGCTTGTGTCCAGTTTTTCCTTTGTAGAAAAAAAGATCCATGGGAATGCTGGGGAGATGGTATCTTCAGTTTATATTCTTGACTTTCTTTCCCTCCTAGCTTGTAACAAAAAGTTCAGGTAAGCTGCTCGGTCCTAGAAAATACATTCGAGGCCATACATTTCCCACCATAAAAATCAAGAGATGTATTTTCTTGGTGGGAGGGGACTGAAGAAAGGGTGACTGAATTAACTGTATTGAAACATTTAAAAATAATACCTTCTAGTTTTTAGTAATCTTAACTAGATCTGGAATTAGAAAAATATTGTTACCTCAGAGCAATCTGAATTGTAGATTTGGAATGGGCTGTTGACAGGTATGGGGAGCAGGAGACCTAGTTTTACTCAGTGTTGTCTTGAGGCCCAGTCTCATTTTGTTACTAACTTCATGTGACTTACGTATATATTTTAATTTTTGTAGATTGGGTGTATTTTGTAGAAAACAACTCTTCTGAAGTTTTCCATAACTAATGTCTACGTGACCTGTTGCCTGGTCATTATGATACAAGTGATCTGATGTGTTGGCATTAAAAAGGGTTATTTCTATTTCATTTTATTATAACTAGAGTTTTAAGTTAGTATTTTATTACAACTAGAAGTTTAAAAGCATATAGTGGTAGAGGATCATCCACCTAGGAGATTTATGAATGAGTGTGGCTCTCCTTGACTTTCGACTAGTTTATGCTTTTGGAATATACTATAGAATTTTTTTTTTTAATGGCTATTATACCTGCCCACCAGTACTAGTCAGTTGCTGGATGCCTCTTCTGCCTTTTATATTAGGTTGGTGCAAAAGTAATTGTGGTTTTGCATTGTTGAACTTTGCTGTTTGATACTGGAATAAATTCTTAAATGTAGTTATATGTCATTAAAATGCACATTTCTTTTTTTTTTGCTAATGACTTATTACTTGCTGTTTATATATATTTTATATATGGAAATGATGTTAGGAAAAAAAAAACAAATTCGAGCAATTTTCTTGTTTGAGTTCAAAATGGGTAGTAAAGCAGCAAAGACAACTGAATATGAGCAATGCATATAGCCCAGGAACTGCTAAAGAAATGTACAGTTCAGTGGTGGTTCAAGAAGTTTTGCAAAACTTTGAGACAAGAGCCCTGAAGATGAGGAGCTCAGTTGCTGATGATCAGAAGTTGACAATGACCAATTGAGAGCCATCATCGAAGCTGATCCTCTTAACACTACACGAGAAGTTGCCCAAGAACTCAAGTGTTGACAATTTTGAGGTTATGTGGCATTTGAAGCAAATTGGAAAGGTGAAAAAGTTTGATAAGTGGGCGCCTCATGAACAAATAAAAAAATTGCCATTTTGAAGTGTTGTCTTCTCTTATTCTGTGCAACAACAATGAGCCGTTTCTTGATCGGACTGTGACATGTGATGAAAAGCGGGTTTTAGATGACAGCGTGCCCATGGCCAGTCGGTGGTTGGACTGGGAAGAAGCTCCAAATCACTTCCCAAAGCCAAACTTGTACCAAGAGTCATGGCCACTGTTTGGTGATCTGCTGCCCTCTGATCCACTATAGCTTTCTGAATCCAGGGAAACCATTACATCTGAGAAGTATGGTCAGCAAATTGATGAGATGCACTGAAATCTGTAACAGCTGTAGCTGGCATTGGTCAGCAGAAAAGACCCAATTCTTCTCCACAGCAATGCCTGATCACACGTCACATAACTTCGGAAGTTGAACAAATTGGGCCATGAAGTTTTGCCTCATCATATTCGTCTGACCTCTTGCCAACCAACTACCACTTCTTCAAGCATCTTGACATCTTTTTGCACGGAAAACATTTCTACAACCAGCAGTAGGTGGAAAATGCTTTCCAATAGTTTGGTGAATCCCAAAACACAGATTTTTATGCTGTAGGAATAAACAGACATTTCTCATTGGCAAAAATGTGTTAATTGTAATGGTTCTTATTTTGATTTAGCATAGGTATGTTTGAACCTTGTTATAATGATTTAAAATTCAGGGTCTGAAACTGTAGTTACTTTTGCACCAACTAATAAATGACCACTGGCACTAATTCTTTCCTGTTTGTAATATATTTGCTACTTTTCCCAGAACCCATTGCTTGTTTTAGTTTGTTCTTTTCTGATTACCAATGTAGAAATAAGATTCGTTAATTTATACTTCTAGATATCCGTATGTAACAAAAGGAACAGACTTTTCAAATGAAAATTGCTCCCACTTACGAAAGTCAATAAATGATTAAATATACCTTTTTTATATAAAACAGACTTTGGAGTTATATTTACCTTTTGTATACTATGTGTTAACCTTTCTCTTTCAAAGTGGTCATCTTGTACAAATTTAATTTGTACAGTTGATTTTTCTTGTGTCATGCTAAATTGTGCAAGGAACAGTAGAAAGTCTCTCAAGTTGGCTCTTTGACTTCCCTTTTATGTTCTTGAGAACTCATTTTTGATTAGAGTGGGATGTTCCAGATAAACATTGATATTCTCAAGTCCCGAATCATCTAACTAAATACCTTCCAAGGAGTTCTAGCACTGTTTATTGTTAAATAATTTAAGAGAAAAAGCCTCTAGGGGCTGAGGTTCCTTTTGAGAGTTGATAGTTGGGCAGAGAGTCCTGCTGCTAATGCTAGATCACTCTTAAAAGTGTAAACTGTTTATTTTTAAATATGTGAGTTTACTTTGACCTTTACATTTTAATGCATCATGTTTTCTGCTCCCCCCCACAACCCAGTATGTGATTTAATTGATTCCCAAAGAAAAACTCTATCCTATATTCATATAAGTTATTTTAAGTAATACTGATTTGGAATCTAATGCACTGTATATAAGGTCATATTACAAAGTTAGAGATGAAAAATATTCTGCTTTTCCTCCATAATTAAGGAAGATAGCTGTATTAGTTTGATTTTTATCTAATAGAGCAAAATCTTTAGGATAAAAATAGTGTAGCATGAATGAGATTTTTTTTCAAGAAGCCAAAAAGTTGAAAAAACTCATACTAACTGAGATTTTTGTAGTGAACATAAAATGAGTTAAGATATTTGGCTGTTATTCATGATAATTTGGAATAGTAAGTAACACATGTCTTGAGTAGGCAAAATGCATGTTTAGTTTATATGTAGGGATTAGGGTTTTTCAGCATTTTCTTGCTTAAGAGCAAGATAAACACCATTAAGCAGAGTAGCATTACTGTTAGTCATGTTTAGATATGTTTTAGATATTCTGTAGATGTACTTATTTTGAAGAAGTTTATCTTTTATTATTCTGATATGTAGATGTTTATTGCAGTAGATTTTTCTCTAGGCAAACTATTGGGGAATGAAGTGAACACATAAATATTCTCTCCCCTTATTTTTCAGTAGCTGTTGTAGAGTATGGATCTGTAGAACTGAAAGGAACCCTAGAATTTACCTTAACTTTTTTTTTAAATATAAAAGGAAATTAATGATCAGAGGGATGAAAGTGCAGTTTTTTAATTTTTAATTTTCTTATGATTCAAAGAAATTCTTATAAAAACTAATCATTATGTATATTATAAATATGTACTTCAATACAATGACTTTTCAGAAAACTTATCTAGGTACTATATTCCTGATATTAAGCCTCTAATTTGTTGAAATATAACTTAATATATCTATTTCCTATTATGTAATGCTATCTTTTTGCAATTAAAATCTGTTTTCTGAGGAAAAACTGCTGCCTGTGTTTTGATCTATTAGCATTGCTACTGCTATGTTCTTGAAAACTAGAACTATGCTGTGTTCTAGAAAACTAGAATCCACTTGAGCAAATTTAGTGTTAAGTATTCCTTTTCCAAATGCATTGTCTAGACCTTAATTTATCAAAATCCTTAGTTTATAGTATAGTGTTTTCTACAGTACAGTGCTAAATCAATGCTGTATTTTTTCACCATTATTTTCTACCCATCGTTTAAGAGTTCTTGAGGCCAGCATAGCGGAAAATAAAGCATGTTTGAAGAGGACACCAACTGAAGTTTGGAGAGATTCTCGAAACCCTTACGATAGAAAAAGGCAGGACAAAGCTCCTGTTGGACTAAAGAATGTTGGCAATACTTGCTGGTTTAGTGCTGTTATTCAGGTAAGGATCTTTATACAGGTCTTAACTGGTGGGCCTGGCAGCAGTGAAAAGTGGGTTGGAGTTGTGTTTCTTTTTAGTTGTTATATATATACATACACACAGACACACACACACACACACTGCAAACAAGGTTTTAATATGCCTTTCTACTAACCTAGTTTGGCGATTGCAGTATTCCTCACTCCACTTTGTTCTTCATTCCCAGTATGGACTTTTCATGATAAAACACTGCCAATGCCTTATTCAGAATTAATTTCTCCTCCTTCTCTGTTGTTGGGAATTGTCAGAGTGAAAAGAAAATATTTTTGTATATAAATCCCTGCAAATTTAGGAAAGAATATAGCCAAGATGGGGCTTCCCTGGTGGCTCAGATGGTAAAAACAAAAAAACAAAAAAAAATCTGCCTGCAGTGCAAAACACCTAGGTTTGATCCTGGGTTGGGAACATCCCCTGGAGAAGGGAATGGCTACCCACTTGAGTATTCTTGCCCGGAAAATTCCTCAGATAGAGGAGCCTGGTGGGCTACAGTCCATGGTGTCACAAAGAGTCGGACCTAACTGAGTGACTAACACTTCACTTCATAACCAAGATAGGAAACCAAGACTGTTTTTTTGTGTGTGTGAGTCAGATCAGATTTATTTATCTATAATAGAAAATGTCATTCAGTAATTATAGTCATTTAAGTACTTTTTTTATAAAAGAGGACATTTTATTTCAGGAGGAAATAAATTGACAAATAATTCTTAATACATATGTGAGAACGAAAGAATAAAAATCAATTAAGAATAACATTTTCTTTCTAACTTGGAATGTTTTATTGAGCTTCTTATTCTAAAATGAAAAATATTTGTATGCATAGATAACCATCTTTTAAATTTGGACTTTTTTTTTTTTTAACTCTTACATGATATGACTATTGTCATAATTCTTTAGTATTCTCAGACATTGGTAATGTTATCTTTCAAATTGTGAAACCTTAAACTAAACAATCTCCTTAAGTTAAATAACCTATGTGTAATAACATGCTCTTAGTTTTAATTACTCTTTAGGAAAATTAATATTTGTGCTTAATTTCCTAATATAGCTGAACTGTAGCTCATTTAGTGTTTCTGATGAGTCTTTTTAAATCAATAGATGTTTTCTAGTTTACATCATTTTACATTCAAAATACCTCTTCATTTTGTCCATTTCCAACCTGAATACAGTATTAACTTTCATATGATATTAAAGCAACTAACAGGTTATTAAATTTTTCTATTCTAAAGGTTATTAATTGTGTTCTCTAGGTAATTAATTTTTTTTTTCTACTTCAGTGTTATAATTTCCAGCTCTTTTCTGTCTTTTTGCTTCTGGCAAATAGTATTACACAATTTGGTTTTCTTTGGTTTTCTGGTTTCGTGCCTCACTTTTATTCAACTATGGTACACACCATTTAATAACACAACATGTTATTTGTTTTCCAGGCTATTAAAATATTAAGGAATACTTGGAATTAACATGAATTTGTAATAATGCTTTTGTTTTTGGTCTTGAGTATGCATTAATTATCCACTTACATGCTAGCAATATCTCAAATTTTATTTGCTATCTTAATGCTTGCACTGCTAGTAAATTCTTTTGCATTTCATTGTTTAAATTTCATAATTTAGTTGTCACTTTAAAATGTGAAACACAATTTTAAGGCTGTGATCTGAGTGCTTATGAGTATGTTTTGCTGCCTGTATTTGGATTCTACCTTTACACTATTACGGCCAGTAAATGAGGCTCATTGATTAGCATCTTCTCTTAGAAAACTGTAGGAAGTAAGAAAGTGCTTGCAGAGAATCAGTATTTGTTAGTTAGAATTGGTGCTTTAAACATCTAGAAGAAACAACAGATAACCTTGAAAATTTTGGCTTCTAATGAAGTAATAGGATACTGTCTTTTGGGAATGTAGAAAAACAGTAAGCTTCAGTTTAGGAAATTGTAGATGGGAAAAAAAAATTTGTCTAGTGATGACTTTGTTTTGTTTTTGAATGTAACTTTAAAATCTCTTAAACCATTTTAAGTAGCTTTTAATTTTCACTTCTAGTAATTGAAATATTTTATTTTTTCATTCCTTGACATTTACTTAATTCAACAGACATCTAAAATATGTTTATCATAATTAATTGAACTTTTCACTTATGAAAGGAACTTTGGGTAGGAAATCTGTATTAGTGTTGGGAGTTTTTAATTTTTTTTTCAAAGCAAGTTGGAACTTGTTCAAATTGTGACATAAATGCACTATAAAGTTTCAGTTACAAAAATTTTCTCAGGGATGGAATTTACTTAGTTGGCAAGACTAGTGTGAAACAACTGGGAATTCTCTTCTTTAAAAGTATTTCTACCGATTATAGTTTATAGGAATTACAAACCTCTAACTTCAGAGTAGGTAACGGTGGGTAAGCTACAGAAGATACAGCTTTGTTATACTTGCTCCTTTAGGTAATGAGACCTAAGTATTTTGGAAGAAAAGAGGAACAGAATATCAGGAAGGGATTGTTAGCAAAAAGAAATTGTGCAGAAAGTGGCTTACATAACTTTTGGATGCTAACAATATTAGCCTGACTGTCTTTAGATTGGGTATCAACCACTTAACTAGTCAGGATTATTTTCATCCTGTTCAAAAGCAACTTTTATGCAGATGGTACTATTTGGGGCTGCTTTTTCTACTCTGTTCCTCTCTCTAGTTTGGGGTGTTAAGTTCAAGTAAGTCATGAGTTCTCCTGACCCTTAGCACCATTCCCATTTGGAATCCTCTGAGATGCTCAGAAGTAAGGTGCTTCTGCTTCTTGGTTTGCCTGCTACAGTCCCAGTTTATTCCTATTGTAGATGCGTCAGCACTTATTAATTCCTTGTAGAGCCCTTTTTTGTCCTCAGAAGAGTTGTGGGTTGGATGATAAGGTTTATGAACCCGAGTCAGTTAAGTTCAGTTATATCCCAAGTCTAAACTTTCCTATATTCCACAGAAGGAGAGAGTAGTTGTCTGATACCTCTCTGTCTGGGAAGGCCATAGGGATTTAATTGCTCTGTATACAGACTTTCATCTTTTAATCAGGCCACTCTGTTTTTCTCACACTTTGAAACTTATCTGTTACTATTTCATTTTTAAATATTAATAATCCACCAAGGACAATTTATGTTGGTTTTCCTTAGTATCTTTCATCATAGAGAGTTTATATCTCCTTCTGCTCTCTTATCATCACTTTTTTTGTTTTCCATAAATTATGTATTTAAACTCTCACCCTCCACGAGTTTAGTCAAATTCTTAACAGATTTCAGAATTCATATACTGGCTTTGAGCTCAATAAAAGGATACTTGTTTTCAATGTGTATGACTCACAAATGTAATTTAGACAGTAGTGGTGATTACACTTTCCCACCCCTTTTGAAGAAATATGTTGACCAATACTACTACTATGCCCGATCTAGAGTATAGATTGGGGCTTAAAATGAGTTCCTGTGATTTGTTGTGATAATCCATGGTCATAAATTCTGCTTTGGGTAATAGCATATTAAGTTCTTTTCAGTCATCTACTTGGTCATATATTGCTGGAGTCTAAAAACAAAAATGAAGCCAGTGTTTTGAAGGCATCGTAAGCCCTAAAGCATTGAGGAATTTTGAGGCTACACTTTGAGAGAACAGGATTTTCAGACAGTAAGCTTCATTTTTTGGGCTGTTTTATCTTTGAGAAAACATCTACTTCTGCTTTATTGACTACACCAAAGGCTTTGACTGTGTGGATCACAACAAACTGTGGAAAATTCTTAGAGATGGGAATACCAGACCACCTGACCTGCCTCCTGAGAAATCTGTATGCACGTCAAGAAGCAACGATTAGAACTGGACATGGAATAATAGACTGGTTCCAAATCGGAGAAGGAGTACATCAAGGCTATATATTGTCATCCTGCTTATTTAACTTATATGCAGAGTACATCATGAGAAACACTGGGCTGGATGAAGCACAAGCTGAAACCAAGA
The DNA here is from genome assembly GCF_910594005.1 of Cervus elaphus. NCBI lineage: Eukaryota > Metazoa > Chordata > Mammalia > Artiodactyla > Cervidae > Cervus > Cervus elaphus. The sequence goes on along the minus strand of NC_057845.1, from coordinate 22,117,603 downwards.
TTGCCGGGAGAAATATCAATAACCTCAGATATGCAGATGACACCATACTTAACGGCAGAAAGCAAAGAAGAACTAAAGAGCCTCTTGATGAAAGTGAAAGAGAAGAGTGAAAAAGTTGGCTTAAAGCTCAACATTCAGAAAACTAAGATCATGGCACCTGGTCCCATCACTTCATGGCAAATAGATGGGGAAACAATGGAAACAGTGAAAGGCTTTATTTTGGGGGGCTCCAAAATCACTGCAGATGGTGACTGCAGACATGAAATTAAAAGACGCTTACTCCTTGGAAGAAAAACTATGAGCAACACAGACAGCATATTAAAAAGCAGAAACATTACTTTGCAAACAAAGGTCTGTCTAATCAAAGATATGGATTTTCCAGTAGTCATATGTGGATGTGAGAGTTGGACTAGAAAGAAAGCTGAGTGCCGAAGAATTGATGCTTTTGAACTATGGTGTTAGAGAAGAAAGACTCTTGAGAGTCCCTTGGACTGCAAGGAGATCCAACCAGTCCATCCTAAAGGAAATCAGTCCTGAATACATTGGAAGGACTGATGCTAAAGCTGAAATTCCAGTACTTTGACCACCTGATGCGAAGAAATGACTCATTGGAAAAGACCCTGATGATGGGAAGGATTGAGGGCCAGAGGAGAAGGGGACAACAGAGGATGAGATGGTTGGATGGCAACAACGACTCAATGGACATGAGTTTGAGTAAACTCCAGGAGTTGGTGATGGACAGGGAGGCCTGGGGTGCTGCAGTCCACGGGGTCTGAAAGAGTCCGGCATGGCTGAGCAACTGAACTGAACTGATCTTTGAGGCAGTTTTAGAAGTGGCTGCTGATTGGCTGGAAGCTAAGCAAAGTTTCACACAAGATTGAAAACCTTGGAAACAAGATTGAAAACCTTGGAAACACCTAAGATTTTCAGTTGAATTCTAAAGGGCTAGACTCTAGGATTACCTGAGAATTGAGTAGAGGCCAGGCTTTATAACTTGTGAATCCCAGCTTAAGATCATCTCACAATTGACTGGATCAAGGTAATATAGGATTGCAAATGCTTTAGTCTTGCTGCCTGCCAGAAGGAAATGTAAATTTTGGTGGAAGATAATACCATCTTGATCTTTGAACTTTCTCCAGTTGTTTACATACAATGTCTAGCCCTCAGTTATTCGTAATTGGTCATATCAGAAAATAAGACATGTCCCCAAATTAAGAGAAAATAATGGATAATTAGAAATCTAACTATGTAGGGAAAAGTTAAAATTGAATGGTTTGTTATATAACTACTAATATGCTTAAGAAATTAGAAGCATAACTGAGAATTTTTGATAGAAAACTAAAAACTATTAAAGAAGAAATTTTAAAGCTGAAAAATATCGTAAATTAAGTTAGAATATCAGTGGATGAAATTTGCAGTATATTAGACACAACTGAAGGATACACACAGCGTGACCAGAGAATTAGTCAACTGGACAGTTTGTCTGAGGAACATTTTCACACTAAAGCCATGAAATACAGATGAGAGCATAGAAGAGATATTTTGGACATGGAGTAAATTGTACTAACACAGTTTATTTGTGGTTCCAGAGGGAAACTAAAAAGGAAATAGGATAAAAACAATATTAGAAGAGATGACGAAGAATATTCTGAACTTGATGAAAGAAATCAAGCCACAGATTCGGGAAGCAATAGGAACCAAGTAGTATGAACATAAAGGATACTGCACAAAAGCACATCATAGTAAAATAGAAAAAACTCAAGACTGAGAAAACCCTAAAAGTAGCCGGTAGGAAGAAGATCTATCGCTTCAATAAAGGAGCAAAAATAAGACTGACAGTTGGCTTCTCAACAGAAATACTATATTTAACATGCTGGGAAAAGATAACTGGCCATCTCAAATTCTATAACTAGTAAAGACCCATGCCAGGGGAAATCTAAAGGGTGTTCAAAAAGAAGTAAAAATATTTTTCAGTAGGAGCTCAGAGGATAGAAGTGGATTCAACTTCTCTAGACTTGTCATTCTTTTTCCTATGTAAATCCCTTATAAGAACAGTCCATACTTTGACCTCTACTTTTATCCCATTTCTTTAGGACTCATTGCTGCTATCTTACCATTTTATTGGAAAGGCGACTTCCCAACTGCTAAATATAAAGATTATTTTCCTGCCCTTACCTTCTTTGGATGTGGCAACCTCCAACCTTTACTAATCTTCTTCATGAAATTTGCCAGTGATTAATTCATGTACTTCAGAATCTCTGGTACTTTATATCTTTGTTGAGAAATTCCAGACATAAACATTTTTTAAAGCTCTGCTGTTACTCTGATGCACTACTATGTTTGAAAGCTTTCTCTACTCCTTTTTCTTCTGTGCCCTTAGACTCGCCACTTCTATTACTATTCATATTTTGTTTTATACCTCTTTTTCCTTTGGCTTTTAAATGCTTCTTAAGTTTCTGATTTTGGTCTATTGTATTCCCATTCTTTCTAGTTTATATAACATCCGCTCTCATTGTTTTTAAATTGCAATCACAAGGTAGTATGAAAGTCAGAGACGACTTGGTGTGTTTTACCCTCTGCTGCCTGTCTTCCTTGTGTCTGGCATGTCGTGGGTGCTCCATAAATATTTGTTAAAAGAATGCATAAATAAATATGTTCATATTGTTTACCAAAGAAATACTTCAGGTCACAATTATCAGTTTTATGGTTTTACATTTCATATATAGGTCTTTGATTTGCATCTATGTACATCTATATCTGACTCTATTTATAGTGGACCAGTTTTCCCAACATCCAATACTAAACAAATTTTTGTTTTCTTATTGGCTTATGATGCTATGTTTATTTCCTAGCTAGTTGGCTAGCCCATCTTTTACTAAGATTTTAATGCATCATCGCCTCTTGTACAATGATTTTTGAACTTCATAAACTATGACTCTCAGAAAGGAATACATTTTACATTGTGAAACACTTTACACATATGTATGACAGTTTCACCAATGAAAATTTTATAAATAATACTCTGGTAAATTTACTCTTTATGACATGTTCTAATATTTTCCATTACATTTTATTTCATTTTTTAAAGTTAATGTTTATCTTGACATTAATGGATTGCAAGCTATAGTTTAAAAGGGTAACTCCAGGAAACTTTTCCATGAGCATCTTTCCATATGCTTTCATTATACTCTATGTGATCAGTATTACTGTATTTTTGTGTAACATTGCTGTCGTTTTAATTAAATATTGTTTCCTTCCTAAGCTGTGTCTCCTTGACCATTAGTGATAATACAAAATTTCTTTGAGTCTCTATAACCTGGCATCTGGCCTATAGATTTATTTGTACTGTATTTTTGTAGAATTGATACCTCTAGAAAACTCATATTGTGCATAATATGTTGAAAAAGTTCTTGAGTTTGCATTTGTATACATTTAATTTTGAGGAAACTGCTTAGGCACATAGAAAACTTTTAATAATACATATTATATTTTTTGATATAATTTTCTGCTTTGCAGTACAATAAATATTGTTAATGATCAAGAATATGTCTAAATAAAAGAAGTGTGACTTTTTCTCAGGGAGAAAATAGGCCTTCTTGTGCTAGTGGGAAATATTCTGTATATAAAATAAATCTCTCAGACTAGTTATATTTTTATAGTTCTGTTAATAGAATTTTCCCTTTGGTTATCTTAAATTGTTGTTCTTTTTCAGTCATTATTCAATCTTTTGGAATTCAGAAGATTAGTTCTGAATTACAAGCCTCCATCAAATGTTCAAGATTTACCCCGAAACCAAAAGGTAAAATTATGAAAGACTTTTAAGTCGAGCATATTCTTCTGTGTTTGCTTCTGGTGCCATGCCATGTGCCTAGTCGTGCCTGACCCTTTGCAACCCCACGGGCTGCAGCCTGCCAGGCTCCTCTGTCCACAGAATTTTCCAGGAGTCGGTTGCCATGTCCTATTCTAAAGGATCTTCCCAACCCAGGGATGGAACCCACGTCTCCTGTGTCTCTCACATTAAAGGTGGATTCTTACCCGCTGATCCATGGGGGAAAGTTTGCTTTTGGGATATTTGTGAAATCAAATCTGAAGCAGTGTCAAATTTGAATGTCAACCTGTTAATCTCAACTACAACAGTAACTTAACTATTCTTGGCCAGTATATTGTAAATATGAGTTTTTCTACACATGTGTGTCAGTAATAGGCCGTTTTTTTGGTTTCACTTTAGTAATTGCTTTTTTCTTCTTTTTAGAATGTCAGAGTAATAGGCTACCATTTACAATTCAGGGTCTTTCCTTCTCAAAAATTGTGTGGAAATCAAACATTTTTCATTTATTTCTGTAAACGAATTCTTTAAAGGTTAGTTTTGCCCTGTTTTTGCAGTGTGAGTCTACAGTGTGTAATATTGTTGGGCAATGTAACATGACAGAGAGCACAGAGGGGCAGAGACACATTGCCTGGGTTCTGGCCCCAGAGCTGGTTACTTGATCTAGTTGCTGCTGGTTTTCTTATCTGAAAATAAGGACAGCAGTTGTTTTATAGAGCTTCTGTGAGAATTAAATGAGATAACAAAACAATTAACAAATAAATAAATAAATGAGATAAAGGGCTTAGAAGTACCTGGTACATAGTGGTAGCTTACAGTTAAAGTTGTCCTGAAGAAGATTTAGCTTTGGGACCAGGGACCAAGCTTGATCACTCAGAGCTTTTGTATGGCAGAAGTTTTATTACAGTGAAAAAGGACAGAGAATGCTTCTGACCTAGACATCAGAAGGGGGACAGAGGTGCCCCACTTGCTAGTCTTATCCAGGCCTTATATACTTTTACCAGACTCACTCCCACAACAAACAAATTAACAAGATTAGAACTAACAAAGAAAGGTCTTACCCGACCCACTCCCACAACATATGTCTTAAGATACCAAATTAGTCAGAAGGTTCTTGTTAAAAAGAAGAAACATGTGTTATATAATCATTAGCACACAGCTTAAGGAAAAACATACCTTTGAGCAAGATGAGTTGTTTTATTGTGTAAAGAAAGTTAGTCTTAAAGATTGTTGTCATAACAACTCAGAGTTTAAGAAAAAACATCTTATGTGACTAACATCAAGCAATGTAGAAAAAAACATTTTGTCCCTGTTTCCTCCTTGAGAGCCCGGACCCCTTTCTCCTCCTTGAGAACCCAGACTCCTTCCTTATCAACCTACCTAAGAATTAACTCTCTCAATAGTCAGTACCAGGTGTCAGCTATTGCTAGTTATATTGTTCATACTAGCTTTTCAAAAGATAGGACTGATTCACATTCAGAAATTCATACTTAATGAAAAAGATTAGTTATGGAAATAATATGCTTGGCTGTAAGACTTAATGATCTTATCATAAAGAAACTAGCCATAAAGACAAGGACAAAGAAGTGAAGTTTTAGGTTTCAGTAAAGTGTTGAACTTTGTGTGATCTTTTGTTAGTTGTAATGATACATTATTAAATTATGTTTTCTTTTTAGTCTATCATTTTGAAAACAATTTTCTGCACACATTATAAATGTCGAACATTTATAATGCAAGCTGATGGGAATATAATTTGATTTTTAACCAGCTTTTTGGGCTGTAATCTTTAGCCATAAAGTGTCAGACTAATTGAAAACCATTTTCAGAAGGGAACTAAGATCACCTGACCAACTACTTATACTTCCAAGAAATTAAGCAAACCCCTTTCAGTCATTACAGTTTTTACATGAAACTTTTTGGACTGTTGTCTCCCTCTGTTAACGATTTGGTTAGTTGTTTCTTTTGATGTTTTGGTTGAAGTATATTTATAATTTACATGATTATTTAGAATTATTACTTGCAGTTAGATGTTCATAAGTATCTTTTTTCCCCTATATGTTTCTTAACCTCTTTTGTGTTCCTGGATTTTAGTACTTTACAGAGTTTAGCTTTCTTTTATTCTTTGAATAATTGAATAAGACCTACTTAGTTTTATAATCTTACTTGAAAAACAGTCATGATATCAGTGCCTATGTACAAGAGTTTGGGGTCATGAGAATGTTTAGCTGAATACTAGAGAAATGTATGAATCCAATTTTTTAACACCTTTCTAGGGAAATTTCTCTTAATGGAAGGGTCTGCATGTCTAGGTACCCCTTTAGTTTAAGAAATTAAAATAATTTTAATAATAATTACTGCCATTGGGAAAAATCACTCAACAAGAATACCATGCAGTTTTATAAAAGATTGTTCTACAAGTGGGATATTTCTTTAATTTCACATGATGACAGCAGTATGTATTGTAACTTGACAACTTTGAAGCCAGCATGTGAGATTTAGAGGTAGCCACTGATTAGTGTTACAGTTCAATTCAGTTGAAGTGATAAAAGGCACAGGTTTCAGAAAGGTGTCAGTGTAACCTTAGAAAGTGAAAGTGAAGTCCCTCAGTCGTGTCCGACTTTTTGCGACTCCATGGACTGTAGCCTACCGGTATCCTCAGTCCATGGGATTTTCCAGGCAAGAATACTGGAAAATTGCCATTTCCTTCTCCAGGGGAATCTTCCCGACCCAGGGATCGAACCTGGGTCTCCCGCATTGTAGGCAGACGCTTTACTGTCTGAGCTACCAGGGAAGCCCTTAGTCAGTTATTATTTAATAATCAATTTATAGCAAACTCATCTAGTGTTTACTGCTACACTGAGTCTGAACAGTGTAGCAGTAAACCCTGAGGGTTCACTTCGATCAAATCAGAGATGTATTTGCATACATTATTAAGCAGGATTTTTTTTATTAGCAATTTAAAATTGCAGCAAGCATTATATGTCTGTTGATTGATGGAATGAGATAAAGTCTTTGAAATCAATTTGCATGTGAATAGACTTGTTTATTGCTTCTAGAGGTTGAAACTAATTTTATACATCCATATTTATTTGTGCTATTTGTAATCTTAATGTCTAGGAGAATTGGGAGATTATTAGAAATTTAAAGATAGATTCTCACTGTAAACATCACATCCTTCCCCATTCCCACACATAATCTCTTTTGGCTTAAAAAGCCTCGAACTGATGGGAAAGCATATATTAAATGTTGACAAAACAAAGAGGCATAAGCTTACAATATTTAGAGGTAATCACCATATAATTAATAACCTTATTAATCATAAGGTTATATTATTTAAAGCCTTGATTTAGGGTGAATATTTTCAAATAAACAATATTCTCCCTACTCAGAAGTGAGAAGCATATGAGAAGGAAATGATTTGGGGTTAATACCATAAATATATTACTGAGCAAATATCTGAGGGAGTTTTGAATTTTAAAATAAAAACAGAACATTCTGGAATTTTTATCTTTGGCCATGAAGGTATAACAAGTAGGGTTTACAAGTTTTAGCAAATTTTTAAGGATTCAAGGCATACAGATTATATTTTCCAACCATAGTGAAATTAAGTTAGAAATCAAAAGCAGAAAGATATCTAGAAAATCCCCACATTATTTGGAAATTATTTACACTTCTGAATAACCCCAGGAACAATGAACAAATAAAAATGGAAATTTCAGGGTGTTCTGAACTGAATAAAAATTAAAATGATGTATCAAAATTAGATAGATGTAGCTAAAAGTAGTGGCTAATGGAAAATATATGAACTAAATGCCTTATTAGAAAATAGAGTTTCAAGTTAGTGGCATTAGATTATGTCAGAGAATTAGAAAAAAAGATTAATTTGAAAGCAGAAGAAAGGAAATAATAAAGATAAGAACATGAATCTATGAAATAGACATTAGGGAAACAATAGAGAAAAATTAATGGAATCACGAGATGCTTAAGAATATTGGTAAAACTGATAAACTTCTAGGTAGACTGAGTAAGAAAAAGAGAAGAAACAAATAACCAAATAAATGAAAGAGGTGTAAATCACTGCATAGTCTGCAGACAGTAAAAGAGAATAGTGGGATATTATAAACAACAGACAAATATTTTGAAAGCCAAAGGCTATGGAATGTAACTGATGAAAAGATAAGCTGTGTATTTCATATTAAAGAAATTAATTTTCCAAAAAATAAAATCAATAGCAATAAAATTTATTGGTGAGTTACACCACACATTTAAGGAAGAAATAATACCAATTCTCTACAAGTTTTCTCAGAAAATTGAAGAGATAAAACTTGCAAATTTACCCTGTGAGACCAACATTACACTGAAACCAAAAGTAGAAAAATATGTTTCGAGAAAAGAAAACTACAGATCAATATTCCTTATGAATAATAGAAGGAAAAATTGTGTCAGAATTGGGGCAAGTTGAATGATTCAACACATGGAAAGGACAATACCTCATTGACAAGTGGGATTTGTCCAGGACTGAAAGATTGGTTTAGTGTTGGGAAATGAATATAATTCATCATAGTAACAGTTTAGACAAGAAAAGCCATAAAACTAGCTCAGTAGATGAAGAAAAGGATTTGACAAAAGCTAGTATCTATTTACGGCAAAATCCCTCTCAGTAGCTAGAAATAGAAACTTTTTTATCTTGATGAAGCTCATTTATGAGAAACCTGCAAATATTTTTAATAATAGTGAAAGACAGTCCTTTTCTTCAAAGATCAGGGACAAGCAAGGATGTCAGGCATCACCACTTTTTTATTAAACATTAGTGATCTCAACCAGTGCTATATGGCAAGAAAAAGAAATAAGCAGGCAAATTGGAAAGGAAGAAACAAAGCTGTCTTTTGGTGTGTATGACTGATTGTCTGTTTAGAAAATCCTAAGTACTCTACCAAAAACAAGGTGCCAGAATCAAGGGGTCAGATCACTTAGCAGTGTTACATGATACAAGGCAAACATGCAAAAGTCAGTTGTAGAGGCTCCCTGGTGGCTCAGTGGTGAAGAATCTGCCTGCCAGTGCAGGAGACGTGGGTTCGAGCTCTGACCTGGGAGGATCCCACATGCTGCAGAGTAACAAAGCCCCAGTGCCCCACTGCTGAGCTCACACGCCCCAGAGCCTGTGTGCTGAAACTGCAGAGTAGCCCCACTCGCCAACTAGAGAAAAGTCCATGCAGCAGCAAGCCCAGCACAGCCAAAAATAAATAACTAAATAAAATTATTTTAAAAATCAGTTACATTTCTTAGTACCAGCAACACACAATTGGAAATATAAATTTAAAAATGATTATGTAAGAGCAAAAAAGATGGAATATTAGTGGGAAAGTAGATAAAAGATACAGAAAACTACAAAACATCACTGGGAAAAATTAAAGTAGTAGAGAGATATACTGTGTTTATGAATAAGCTGATTAAGTATTGTTAGGGTATCACTTGTCCCCAGCTTATAGAATCAGTGCAATACAGTTATAGTTTTGGCTGGCATTTTCATAGGAGTTGACAGATTATAAAATTTATATGGAAAATCAAGGGATATGGAATAGCCATAGCAGTTTTAAAAACAAAGGCAGTGTTAGAGGAATGATCAGGCTAGTGATCAAGACACTACGTTATTGGTGAAAAGATAGTCATATTGATCATTAGAAGAGAATAGAGTGTGCAGAAATATAACATACACATAGGGGCAATTGGTTTTAATCAAAGTTGCCAAAAAAAAATTCAGTGAACAAAGGAAAATCTTTTGAACTAATGATGTCATAGGAAGAAAAATACTTTTCAGCCTCTATAAGACATTATATATGAAAAAAAATGTAATGAACTGTAGACCTAAAACAAAGAACTGAGACTATAAAAATTCATGGATGAAACAGAAAATTTTAGGGTTCTGAATTAAGAAAAGATTTTTTAAGTACCGCAACAAACTGGCACAAATTAAACAAGGAAATTTTAATAAATCGGACTTCATCAAAATGAAAAGTTTGTTTTTGAAAAATTCATGCAAATTAAAAAGGCACACCACAGTTTGGGAGAATATAATAACAAAACACGTGTCACAAAAAGGAATTGTATGTAAAATATATACAGAATTTGTACAGCTCAGTAGTAAGACAAATAACGTATCTCAACAGATTGTAACACCAAAGAAGATAAACAGATTCAAAATAACTATATTAAAAGATGCTCGATGTTAGTGGTATAAATTAGGACTAATGAAAATTTTTTTTTTAATTTTTTTTTTTAAAACATGAATTTAATTTTTTATTTTTTTTCATTTATTTTTATTAGTTGGAGGCTAATTACTTTACAATATTGTAGTGGGTTTTGTCATACATTGACATGAATCAGCCATGGAGTTACATATATTCCCCATCCTGATCCCCCCTCCTACCCCCCTCTCCACCCGATTCCTCTGGGTCTTCCCAGTGCACCAGGCCCGAGCACTTGTCTCATGCATCCAACCTGGGCTGGTGATCTGTTTTAACTAGAGATGCCACTAGAAGAACTAAAGTTAAAAAATATAGCCCATATCCAAGTGTGAATGTGAACCTAGAATGTGGACCTAGAACTCTCATTCCACTGCCACTGAATATGTAGAATATTACTACATGTAAAACTGCTATGGCTATTCCATATCCCTTGATTTTCCATATATTCACTGGCATATGTAGTGCCTTTGGAAAACTGTTTGTTTCTTAAAAATGTATATTATACAGCCTCACCAATTCCTTGCGGTTCTTGACTCAAGAGGAATGAGAGCACATGTCCACACAAAGCCACATCCAGTAATATCTGCAGCAGCTGGAACAGGTTAATACATAAATAAGTTGTGTCCTGCCCACACAATGGGATCCCACTCAGCAATAAAATGGAATGGATTGTACATACGAGTGAAGGTCAAAATAATTATGCCTATTGCAGGAAAGCAGACTAAAATGAGTACATGGAGTGTAATTTTGATGTATATAAATCTCTGGAAAATACAGGAGTAACCATGGTTGCTTGGGAATGATTAGGGAGGGGAGTGAGGGATGAAGAAGGTTTTGGGGGTGATGTGCAAGTACTGATTGTGGTGATACAGTCATGGATGTATATACATATGTGAAGCTTGTAAAATTGTACACTAATATACAGTATATTGTACGTCAGTTATATCTTGGTAAATCTGTTAAAAAAAAAATCAGGTTTGAATAGTTTCTATATGTAGTGGTATTTTCATAATTTAGGGGCATGTAGTGGCTAGTCTTAACAGCATTCACTAATTTTGTCTTTTGAAATTTCAAGATTTTTCTAGCCACAGGAATTGGCCAAGAGAATGTTTTGAATTGGCCAAGAATGTTTTATTAATGTATTTAACTTTCAACATTTTCTTCTTAGCAGAATTTCACTTAATTTTCAAAAGTCATTTTTTTTTCATCCTTGTTACTTGGCAAGGAATGTCTCAAGCTTTTTTGCCATAGGTGTAGTGATAAATGAAGAGATTGAGCACAAGAAATTAAGGGTATTTCTGAAAATTACTTTGTGGATTAAAATCGTTAGTATTAACAGTCTTGAAACCCTTGTTGTGAAATAGTAAGTACCACAGAAAAATCATGAATCAGTTTTTTATCTTGTTTAAAACTTTTGCATTTATTCTTTATCATAGATGATAGAATTTATTATGCTAAATAAAATCCATGTTTTTAAAAATGTTTTCTACAACTTAGCATTTTTATGTTAGGCTTTATGTACTTTCTGATTGCTGTAGTGGATTCGTAGTTTTTAAATCAGATAAATATTTGGAATCAGTTTTGTTTCCTTACATCTATTTCTTAAGACTCCTTTTTTGATGCATTTTGAGAGCAGCTGTTTCTATATTAATTGATTATACTGGGCATCAACTGTACACACATACACATGCCTACAAAACTGCAAACTTGAAACTTTTTTCTAATATTTAAATGGTATATATAAGCTTTATTAAAATTTTTATTTCAAGAGCTAGCCATAGTAACAACTAGTTGTCTGATTTGTTATCAAGTTTCACTAAGATAGGTGAATTACAATCTTATAAAACATTTTCTTCTTATTTTAAAATGAATTATTTATATTTGATTGTTTTTGTTCCATCTGGAGTATTTGGTTTAATCAACCAGAAAGAATTGAATGCATGTTTTGCTTAGCAAAAAGTTGTGAAAGACATACAGATGTTCTTGTCTTTGAGAAACTTAGCAGTTTATCAAAAAATAAAAGCGAACTTGCAAAAGGAACCCTGGAAGGATGATACATTCTTATTTGAAACGGCACCCCACTCCAGTACTCTTGCCTGGAAAATCCCATGGACGGAGGAGCCTGGTAGGCTGCGGTCCATGGGGTTGCTAAGAGTCGGACACGACTGAGTGACTTCACTTTTCACTTTCATGCCTTGGAGAAGGAAATGGCAACCCACTCCAGTGTTCTTGCCAGGAGAATCCCAGGGACGGGGGAGCCTGGTGGGCTGCCGTCTATGGGGTCGCACCGAGTCGGACAGGACTGAAGCGACTTAGCAGCAGCAGTCTGATAATTAAGATTATCACATAACACTTTCAGTTAGTGATTCATTCCTAAGTGAAAAACATTAATTTCAGTTGATGTGGAGTTTGACGAGATTATTGACTTGGAGGGGCCTGGGAAGACTTCATGGTGGAGGAGGGATTTTTTGCTTAAATGGGTTTATTGAGGGTCAAGTACTTAAATAGTGCCTGGTACGTGATTAAACACTCATTGAATGTTGGCTCTTGTTACTGCTGTTCTCAGCAGCAGCTGGGCTTTGCTGAATGGGAAGGATTATAATAAACAGACATAAATGAGGATATTCTTGGCTGGGTAATGACATGATTTGCTGTGAATATATGGCATTTATGCTGAAATTGTGAGCTTAAGCTGGATGCTCTGCTGTTTGTATGCTTGACTCCTTTCTGTCTCCTCGCTGAAACCAACGCTCTTCTTTTTTTATAATAGGATGCCGGACTCATTCTTAAGCTATATTAGTTAAATTTCTGGTTAATTTTTAAATGAGTATCCCTTTACCAGTAAAAAATTTAATTTCATTTAAGAATTTTTCTTTCTTTTTCTCAATAGGAGCATCGGAATTTGCCTTTTATGCGTGAGCTTCGATATCTTTTTGCACTTCTTGTTGGTACTAAAAGGAAATATGTTGATCCATCAAGAGCAGTTGAGATTCTTAAAGATGCTTTCAAATCAAATGACTCCCAGCAGGTAGCTTTTGTGCTTACTTGTTTATTAACTATTTTTATTTTATTTTATTTTTTCTTCCTAAGCAGTGTTTTTAAAAGATAAATGAGAATAACATTTCTATTATCAAAACAATTCTTATTTTTATAAGAATAAGCTGGAGCCATTTAAAATATGATTATTTGGAAGATTTACTTTTAAATTAAAAAACAGTAATCTTGATAGTATATGATAAATCAAGCTGTAATTTTAATTAAAATTACTAAATGAAAGTAACAGGTAAAATGAAAAATGTTCACAGGTGTGTAATTAAAAATCTTCACCAAGGTGTGATAACCCAATGTCAGTATAGTATACATGCTTTTGATATGCCTGTTTTTGCTGGCAGAAATTCCTCACTCAGAAACCTTTTGTTTCTGAGTGATATTAACTTTGTCACTGTTTCTTTTATTTCCCAATCTTTATGTAGTGCTGTTTGGTTACTTTTTATCAATTTCTTAGAAAGAATATTGGAAATTTTCCTGTAAAAGTAGAAAATGTCTGCAAACATACCAACATTTTCACATATAATTTGAGAAGTTAGAGAAATTAAAGAACGAAAGCAGAAGAGAAGCAAAGAAAGTAGCAGAGGATAAAGCAGCAATGTTGAATAAGATGACAGTGATGTAATGGGCAGAAAATAAAGAGGATACTTGAAATTTTAAAAATTCTGCTACATTTGCAGTGTAGTTGTTGTAGTACTTGCATATATATCTGTTATCTGGGTGTGTGGAGAGGGTCTTTGGCAGAGAGTTCTGAAGGATGTCTGATTTTTGCCACTGCCTTCCCTGTGTTATTTAAAAAATGTTTTAAATGGCAAAGATAAATGAACAAAAAAGGTGGTCATATCAGAATTTGCTTACGTTTGTTGTTGTTTTCAATTTTTACCCCCTACCCCCCTGCCGACATTTTCTTCTGAAGAGCATTGGATAACTATGAAACCTTTTTCTTTCTTGTCAGATATAGCCTTGTAGGGTAAGTAACATTATAGAAAAATATGGCAAGTCGTTTTAAGGCATTATATTAGTTAGGACAGCCGTAACAAATGAACACAAACCAAGTGATTTCAAAGCAACAGAGGATGATTCTCCCATAGTTCTAGAAGCCACAAGTTCAAAATAAAGGTGTTGGCCGTGTGAGCTGTACTCTCTCCAGTGGCCCTCAAAAACAGGCCTTCCTTGCCTCCACCATCTGGTGATTCCTGGTGTTCCTTGGCTTATGGTTCCAATCTCTTTGTGTTGATATGACCTTGCCCCCTGTATGTCTGTGTGCCTGCTCCTTCCCTCTATCCCCCACCTCTTATAAGAGTGCCCATCACTGGAGTCAGGGCCTGTCTTAATCCAGAATGGTCTCCTCTTAAGATCCATACTTTCTTTACATCTGTAAAGACTCTTATTCCAAATACAGTCACATTCGGAGGTTCCAAGTGGACATATATTTTGACAGGCCTCAATTTAACCCACTACAGGTGGTATGGATGTTTATAACTAGCTTTTTGTGTTAAGTTTCATTGTCTTCATATGGCTTTGGAGCAATTTATTTATGCTTCCTAGACCTTAGTTTCAACATTTTAAAAGGTAAATATCTTGTCCTAGATGCTCTTCAAAAAAACTTCTAGCTGTGGAAATGTGTAACAGTAAGTTTGTTCTATACTTAGGGCTATTTGATGAAAGCAAGTTGCTTACACTTACTTATCTGTCTTTGGTCAGTCACAGTAAGAATTGCTTTATCCTCCCACCCAACCCTGCTCTTCATGCAGGTTCTATACAAACCTGTTTGCTGTACTCCAGGTCAGATTGTTGAAAGAAGTGTATGGTAGTTGATGAGTACAACTGCCACTGCTTTATTCCTGTTCATCTTTGTCAGGGGAGCTAGAACTGAAGAAAGGGATTGTGGAAGGTGAAGATTATGCTGGTTCTGATTGGAGACTCAGTTTGAACTTCAGAGGTGGTAGACCTTGATAATCAGGGAGTCAGTGATTGATTGGACTCAACCTATCCAAGTTAACAGATATCTTAGTAAAATTAGATATGGCTTAAAAAGTGGTGCGTAACAGTTGAATTGAGAAAATGAATTGTTTAAAAGCTCATATTCCTTCTAAGAGAGAAGCCAGTAATAAGTCTTTGTATAAGGAAGAACTCTGGTAATGTGGGTCCTTTGTTTTATAAAGATTCATTAGAGAACTCTGGGGGGAGATGATAACTCTTTTAAAAAATCTCATTCATGGGTTTGAGTTTATATATATATCAATTTTTATACATATATATTTTTCCCTCCTAAAGTGAAACTCAGTCACATAATTATGAATATGATGCTTGTTTTTCTCAAATACTGATTTTATGCTCTGGTTAAGTTATAAATATTTCTTGCATTTGATGTGAAACATTTCATATGATACCTTTGTGAGGAGTCAGTTAATTATACATTAGAAAAGACTAGCTGTAAGTTTTATGTTGCAGTGTTTTCATTAGTAGGCTCAAGTATCAATAAGACCTTTTTTTTTTCCCCACAGCAAGATGTGAGTGAGTTTACACACAAGTTATTAGATTGGTTAGAAGATGCCTTCCAAATGAAAGCTGAAGAAGAGACGTAAGTTACTGTGAAGTTTAGTTTATGGGGTTTAGGAGATTGATAAATAACACTTTTTTTTTTTTCCTTCTCTTATGTATTCAGTGTCAACAGAGAGATAGGAATCTAAGATAAGTGTATGGCAACCCAAATGTTATCTGTATTCTTTATAAGCTTTTTGGAATTTGTGGCCACAAATGCTGAGGTTTAAAACAAAAGTGAAGCTTCAACCCTTTAGCTTTCAGTCCAGCTCTAGTGTTCCTGGCTCTTAGTTCAATCCAGACTCAAGTTACTGTTGCTAAAGACTGTGGCAGAAACTTTGGATGACGTCATAAATGGAGAAAATCATGGTTTTAATTCTGCCACGATGCCTATCATTAAGGGCCAGTTGGTTTTTTATTAGACAACTACTTATAAACTTAATGTTGGAAGAAATCTCTCTAGATTATGACACTAAATCTACAATATCTGAGGGAAAAGTTCTGTTGTGGGAAACTTAGAATGTATCATTGGAAGCTGCTTCCTTTTTGGAGTGTTTAGAAGTTTATGATGCTAACAGCTGTGGTCTGGTGCTCTTCTTTTCTGTTCATCAGAATTCTTAAGTTGCAGTTTTCTTATAAACTGTCACTTTGCTGGCCCTCAGTGCTGCGTTGAATATAAGCTATCTTTCTAATAACATATTTTCACGCCACAATGGTTGCTACCATAGCATTTTGGTATGAAATTGGTTAGATTTGTGAAACCTGCCTTCTAGGTAGTTTCTTTGTTTATGTTAGTTTCATTTGGTAAATCTCCCCATCCCGATGCTGAACTGAATCTGCCGCTGATGCTTTCTGAAACCTGAGTTCCAGCTCCAGTAAAGATCATCATCTCTATGATAAGCTGTTTTCTCAACTTTTGAATGTTCTAGGCCTTTAGCATATATTTCTTTCTGCTCCTTCCCCCCTCCCCCCACCCCGGGTGGGATAGTTCTTTAAGGTGCAGTTACATTTTTCCCCCCATTCTTTTTAAGGAGGTCTTGGCTGAATTCTTAATAGTTTAACCTGCCTCTTAACCCCCTACCTTGTACAGGACCAGTTCTGTTTGATGGCCAAATGTCTTCTTTTTCTTGTTGCTTGACTTTGTTTTCAGCCCTATCCCTCTATGCTGTCTTAATGGGTCTGTCATAGTGAGAGTTAGTGAAATATGAGTTAGAAGTATGCCCAAGTAGTTTATTATTCACACAGGCATTGCCCACCTTCACCTCTTTTGTGTTGCAGAATTCCACCAGGATTCTGCCCTGTCTGACCAACAAACAGCCTGTGTGTGAACTTGATCTACAGTTGTCCACGCTGGCTCCTCTTTAGTAAAATTCATGTTCCTTGTACTTTTCCTTAGAGTTCCAACCCCCAAAATTTATTGAGCATGTTTCCCCAGAGTGTGAATGCTATCTGTATCCCCGTCTATGGAAGCTGAATCTCTTTGGAGTTCTCTCAGTAATTCTTTGACTACTTTCCCTGAAGTCCCTAGTTCCTCCTCTGAAATCTGTCTAGACTTTCTGTAATCACCTCATGTAGTAGCCTCTGTTCAAGATAGCTCCCTGATTGCTGTCTCTCTCTAGATTGCCACTTGGCTGTTTCCTGAATCCTGGTTATTTCTGAAAGGATGATTCTTTTCTGGTTTTGGAGATCTTTCCTTATTTTACTAATGTTACTTCTAAACAATTCTTTTGGGTTCGAGTGTCAACTTTTCTGATCTAGTAACTAATGAGTTACCAGAGATCAAATTACCGACATCTGCTGGATCATTGAAAAAGCAAGAGAGTTCCAGAAAAACATCTATTTCTGCTTTATTGTCTATGCCAAAGTCTCTGACTGTGTGGATCACAATAAATTGTGGAAAATTCTTCAAGAGATGGGAATACCAGACCTCCTGACCTGCCTCCTCTGAAATCTGTATGCAGGTTAGGAAGTAACAGTTAAAACTGGACATGGAATAACAGACTGGTTCCAAATCGGGAAAGGAGTACGTCAAGGCTGTATGTTGTGTCAACGTGCTTATTTAACTTATATGCAGAGTACATCATGAGAAATGCTGGGCTGGATGAAGCGCAAGCTGGAATCAAGATTGCCAGGAGAAATGTTAATAACCTCAGATATGCAGATGACACCACCCTTATGGCAGAAAGTGAAGAAGAACTAGAGAGCCTCTTGATGAAAGTGAAAGAGGAAAGTGAAAAAGTTGGCTTAAAGCTCAACATTCAGAAAACTAAGATCATGGCATCTGGTCCCATCACTTCATGGCAAACAGATGGAGAAACAGTGGCAGACTTTATTTTTTGGGGCTCCAAAATCACTGCAGGTGGTGACTGCAGCCATGAAATAAAAAGACACTTACTCCTTGGAAGGAAAGTTAGGGCCAACCTAGACAGCATATTAAAAAGCAGAGACATTACTTTGCCAACAAAGGTCCATCTAGTCAAGGCTATGGTTTTTCCAGTGGTCATGTATGGATGTGAGAGTTGGACTGTGAAGAAAGCTGAGCGCCGAAGAATTGATGCTTTTGAACTGTGGTTTTGGAGAAGACTCTTGAGAGTCCCTTGGACTGCAAGGAGATCCAACCAGTCCATCCTGAAGGAGATCAGTCCTGGGTGTTCATTGGAAGGACTGATGCTGAAGCTGAAACTCCAATACTTTGGCCACCTGATGTGAAGAGCTGACTCATTTGAAAAGACCCTGATGCTGGGAAAGATTGAGGGCAGGAGGAGAAAGGGAGGACAGAGGATGAGATGGTTAGATGACATTACTGACTCAGTGAACATGAGTTTGAGTAACTCCGGGAGTTGGTGATGGTCAGGGAGGCCTGGCGTGCTGCAGTCCCTGGGGTTGCAAAGAGTCGGACACGACTGAGCGACTGAACTGAACAAACAAGTTTTCTCTCTCCTTTTTCTAAAACTGTTTTAAACAAATCTAGAACTTTCCTGTTTGATCTGAAATCACAAGCCTTACTTGAAGTATTTACTTCTCATTTATTTCTCAGTAGTTTTGGTTTTTCTTTACTGTTTATGGAAATAAAACTTTTTAAAGTTAAAAAGATTGGGAAGCACTGAGTACTGTATCAGTTGCTCTAAATCTTTGAACTCTTTGTGTACCAGCCTGATTCCTGAGGCTGAGGTGTCCCTGATACAAGTTGTCTTTGATGATTTCTTTTGGCCTTTGATATTTGTGTCAGTCTAGCTTTTCTTCATGCAAGTGGTGGATATATCATTTCTATTACAGAAGTCTCAGGTGTTTTAAATTGTTCTTCACTTGTGTTCCTTGCACTTGTGTTGATGGCAACAGTCTGGGTCCCTGAGATTCAAAGCTTAAATGCACTGTAACGAGTAAGAGCTCTGAGAGGTTGCAAAGAAGGACAGGGTAAAGGATTTCTGGGTAATTTGTCAGCCTGACTCCTTAGGGAGGGTCAGTGCATACCACAGGTCAGTGGAGAGAAGACCAAAATTTAGATACAAAGAATTGAAAAGATCCTTGGAAAGAGAATTCAGAGTTAGTACAGCTCTCTTACAGTTTCTTCTGTCAAAGACATCAACCTGGTATTTCATTGCTCTTTCTGTGGAGTATGTGTGTGAAAATAAAGAGAGAAACCAGGAATGTTGTTTTTCTGTTGGGTTAGTGATAAAGTTCTGTAAGATGTCATGGAAAAACCCGAACGAACTTTTTGACCAACCCAGTACACGGCATGAAAATGGAGGTACTAATCTTCATGTCTAAAGATTCATGGACTTTTACATCAAGAGAGACAGCCTTTGTATTTTTCCTCTCCCCCATATCAGATGACAGAGGCTTCATCTCATCCCAGCCTTCTGGGATCACCACATCAGTGAAAAGTATATTGACTCGCAAAGTTACAGCCCAGAAATGACACACATTACCTCCACTCACATTCTGTTGTGCAAAGCAAAAAGAAAAAAAAACCCAGAAAATAAAAAGTATTGAAATGTGAAAAAAATTGAAACTTTCTTGCACTGTTGATGGAAATGTAAAATGGTGCAGCTGCTGTGGAAAACATTATGATGGTTCCTTAAAAAAATTAATAGTAGAATTATCATTTGATAGAGGGAATCCTTTCACAGTGTATACATACATCAAATCATTATGTTGTACACTTCAGATATCTTACAGTTGTTTGTCAATTGCATTTATAAAGACGGAACAGCAAAAATTAACCACATGATGATCCAGCAATTCCACTGCTGAATTTAAATCCAAAAGCATTTATGGCAGAGTCTCAAAGAGATGCTGCACACTCATGTTCATGGCAGCATTCTTCACAATAGACAAATGTTGGAAGTGACTGATTATGTCCATGGATGAATGGAAATACAGATGTGGTATGCATATACAATGGAATATCCTTACCAAATAAGGAAACTCTGATGCCTGCTACAACATGGATGAACTTGAAAACATGATGCTGAGTGAAATACACCAGTCACAAAAAGACAATCACTGTATTTCACTTATACGATGTGTTTAGAGTTGTCACTTACAGAGAAATGGAAGGTTAGAATGGCGTTTACCAGGGCCTGATGGGAGGGAGGAACTTGGAGTTGTTCAGTGGGTTTCTCAAGCTGAAATTAGTTCTAGAGGTTGGTTCCACAACAGTTGGGAATGTACTTAACACTGCAGAACTGAACACTTAAAGATGGTTAAGATGGTAAACTTTATATTGTGTGTATTTTATCACAATTCAGATTTTTTTTTTCAAATTTAAATAGAAAGTAGATGGGAAAGTGCTTCTTACTATGTATCTGAAAGTAGAGGGCTGGAAATCTTTTTGTACAACACTAATGACCACCATACTACCTCAGAGTTGTTGCAAGGCTTAAGTGAAGTATTTCCCTCCACTTGTTCTGTGGTTTAAATGGGGGTGCATGTAACAGTTCAAGGGACAAATAGTATCTTTCTCTCATTTTAAAAAGTAAATCAGTTTTATTAATTTAAACACAAAATTTATGAAGAATAAGTCTGTACAGTTATGGATAAAACATACTTTTATATACCAAGGCCAAGATAAACTTTGTGTTTTTAGATCACAGGGTATAAAACACTAAAGAAAAAGTTAAAAATTGTCCATTTCTACTTGCTTCAAGCAAAAAAAAAAAACAAGAAAACAAATTTATCTGTTAAAGAATTTGGAAAATTCACAGATGACTAATTTTACCAGCAACATGAAACTTTACAAAAGATTGGTGTACCTCTTTAGCTACTTGGTTCAAAACTGGTATTTTGTTATTTTACTGGTAATGGCCAGTGTGCAAGAGTGGTTTTTCGTCTTTCCCATCAAGTCCAAATAAGCATGTATTATATGACTAAAAGTCCCTACTCTAAATGATAATGGAATGATCAGGCACTTTGTGAATAAAAACAGGGTTCATATCTTCTTACAGTGAGGTCCCACACAGTTTTTAACCCTTACAACAGCTTTGTGGCTTTAATATTCTCAGTTGACACGTGAAGAAACAGAATAAATTTAAGTATCTTGGCTCAACACTGAGTAGCAGAGCCAAATACATAATAACTGCATAAACGTTACTGTCTTGGCATCTGTTATTGTTCTTTTAACCTTTTCTCTATTACAGTTTTAAAAATTAAAAATTGTAGTCACATTTATAATTTTAATGTGATTTTTAGGGATGAAGACAAGCCAAAGAACCCCATGGTAGAGTTGTTCTATGGACGATTCCTAGCTGTGGGAGTGCTTGAAGGTACAGTTGCATATTTACTTCTTTATTACAACTGACATATTATTAATTGTTAGGTCCTTTGTCACAATAGTGGCTGTATTTGTGGAATGGTTTTTAATTTGACTTCCTCTGTCTAGTAGTTTCTGTTAACATTGCTAATGCTAATCATTTATATAGAAAGCAAAGAAAAAAAGAAAAATGAAAGCAAAGAATTGAGTGCACATAAAGGAAAGTACAGAGTCTATTATCACATGCTAATTGATACTCAGCTAATGTTGATTTGATGTTCTTTCCTTGGAAAAGGTTCTGTGATACTGTGAATTGTTAAGGTGGCAGTTGGTGCCTCTTTAAAAAATAATATTAGAGTTTAATACTGGGGCTTGGTATGATGGTCACTGCTTTTGAGGGTTTCATGTCTATGCAGGTTAAAAGCTATACTTATCAATTTAGCATAGTCAGGGTTTTGCAGGGTTCCCATTTAGGGGGTGATTATAAAATTCTTTAGAATATAGTTTTCAAGGAAGAGTTGTACTCTTACCTTTAAAAAAATCAGTTAAAAGTGATAGTGTTCCTATTAGTCAAAATCCAGGCCTAAAGAGTTACTCTTTGGTTTTCTTAACAAGGGCAGGAAACTGATTCATAAAATATACGTCAAGTAATAAAATCACTTAAGTTTCAAAGCATACATTTTTGAAAAACTGTTTTTCCCAAATGGTCCTATGGGTCAACTTTTGAAAGTTCACCCAAATTACCCAAAGTATAAAATTTGGGGATTTGATTTTTCTTGAAGATCTTAAGTGATGGATTGCCATGAAGTTTTGTTTGAATATAGTTTTATAGTTTGAGATTTGGAAACAGGCAGAGACTAACTCGGGATTCAGATGTGCTACAGGCTGTACTGGGCTGTCAGTACATTTTGTTTGCCTCAAATGCTAAATATTCATTATATGAATAGTGCGATGTTTTACATAGTGAATTATATTCCTATTTAGGATGTCCATACTGTCATACTAGTTTTTATTTGAAGTAGAACACTATCTGTAGAAGTTGAGGAGCTCTAATCAGATTGTGACTGTGCACTGTTGATAATATTACACTCGTCATGAGCACTTCTACCTTAATTTCCTGGATTCTTAGAAAGGATGATTAAAATTTCTCCATCAGTGTTGAAGTCTTTGTACTTGGTTTTGGTATGTTGTTTCAATGTTGCTGTGCTATATAAATGTGATTTCAGTACATTTCCAGATGAACTATGTATTTGCTTTGTTAACAATATATTTTAGAGCACTTTCTTCTCATTTTTACGTATATCTTCCTAATGCATTTTTTTAGACTGGCGACTCTGAGGTAGGGTAGTTCTCAGTTTGTTTACTAAAGTCCTCTGTTGCATAAGTTCAGTCAGCTCTACCAGAACTCTTAGGCTGTTGATCCCTCCATTCTGTTCTCAGCCTTTTCCTTTCCTTCCTTGTCCGTTATGACCCTCCTTATACATTGCTAAAGCTCCTTTCCCCCTTCCCCTTCTGGCACCCCCTCTCTGGCTAGTCTCTGGCCCTCGTGGAATTATCCTCTTCTCTCTGCATGTACTGAGAACCTGACTGTTGTTAGGAGGAAATCACTCAAATGGGCTAATGATAGTGGGTCATGAAGCTGCAGTGACTCTAAGCTTCACTAGTCCCAGTCCGTTAACCCTCCCTGGCACTCATCTTTGTTTGTCTTCATCACTGTCTTCTTTCCCATTTTCTGCAATAGCAATTTCCAGTTTTTCTATGTTTAATATAATTTCTTTGTCTCTTCATTTTCTGAAAAAGTCCTTACCTAGGATTTCATAGATTGACATTGAAACTTATGAAACCTAACCATGGATCCTGGCTAAGGCCATGGATCTGATTTTGTGCTTATAATTTTTTTTTGTCATAGTTCTGAAAAGTGACTTCCTCAGATTTATGAGCTTTAAGCTTCCCAACCTGGATCCATTCCTACCTCCACCACATTCTTTTCTTTGTCACTCCAGGTACTAAAGGATTTATTTTGTCTAATATCAATGGCTATGTGTGCTAAGAATCTCATCTTTTCATGGTTTCTCTCAGGTCTTTTTCTGTCCTTTATCTTGCTTTTATTTCTATATCTTTAGCTTCTTCATTTCACTGTGTCGTTCTCATCAATGTTTAGACATGATCTGGTATTTCATATCTATAAAATTAAAAAAAATAAAATCCCTTCACGTTCTTTTTCAGTTAGTCTTATTCAGAAATAATCTCCTTTATTTAAAGATAGGATCTTGTTTTTCTCTGCTGTCTCTCCATTTATTTGACCTATCTCATTTTTATTTCTGGCTCCAGACTTCTTCTCAAAGGGGGCTTTTGAGGGTTATTAATTTCCTAAATGTGTTAGTCCATTGGATAGTCCGTTGGATCCCTCTCAGTTCTCATTGAATTCTTATCAACTATTAATGCTGTTGACTCCAATCCTCCTCCTCCTCTTCCTTTTACCTGCCTTTTTGTTGAAAATACTTCTCTGACTTCTAGTGCACCATATTATCTTGGCTTTCTCATGCCTCTGTTGTTACTTTTTAGGAATTATGTTTGTAGTTTCTTTCTATATCTAAATGTAAGAGAGCCTTGGGACCCAGCTTTGATCCTCTTCCTCTTGTTTGCTAATTCCTTGGACAATCTAATTTACTCCCTTGATTTCCTGCTATGAATAAGCTACTACTTATTCAGTTTATAGCTTCACATCAGTCTTAGTTACTGACTTATTTATGTCTAGCTCTTCTCAACATAAAATATCATGGGCCGTTCTAAACCAGTGATTTTCCCTGCTACCTTAACACAAAAGTAAAGAAAAAAAAAATCCTCTACTCTTCCTTCACTGGTGCCCTTTTCATTACATAAAAATCAATTCAGTTGTTCATGCTCAAAATCTGAATATCATTCTTGATACCTTCCTTTCTTTTCTATTCCCCATCCTGCCTATGAACTAGTCAATCAAGTCCTATTGGTGCTTCCTTTTGTATATATTTATAAATGTGTGTATGTGTTACTTCATGTTTTTATACACTTTTATTATTAACTCCCGATTCCATTCAACTTTTATTTATAGGTGGATTCTATATAGTCACATACCAGCCTTATCACTTAACAGAAACCATAAGTATTTTTCAGAGATGTAAATCTGAGCCTCTTATTCCTATACTTAATTATTCAGTGATTTTCCATTATATTCAGAATATACTGGGAAAAAAATTCTTAACAAGGGCTACTAGACTTGGTTAAGAATTTTGTTTTGATTCTCCCACCTAACTCTTCATTGTCATGTCCATTTTGCTCCCCTAAGCTATACTTCCTTTCCCTTAATTCTTTAAACGTGCCAAGTTCTCTGCAACCTGAAAGTTTCTGCCTGTGCTGTTCTTGGCCAGGAATACTCTGGCTCTCCAATTCTGGCCTGGCCACCTCCTATTCACCTTTGCAGTCTCAGCATAAATGTCATTTTCCAGCCCTGAAGACTAGATTTGGTCCCCTTCCATGTCTTCTTATAGCACTCTATCTCACCACACCTTTTCTGACATCTGTAATAATATTTGTTCGTAGCTGTATGTGCAATTAATGTGCATATTGCATTTTTCCAAGAGGCTAAAAGTTTCCTCAGCTCAGAGACCCTATAACTTTTGTATGCTGCTATGTGTATTCTCAATGTTAGTACAGTATCTTGCCCTTAAAAGGTACTTTTTTAAAGAATAAACGTATACACACACACACACACGAATATATTTACGTATACACATATGAGTGTGTAATTAATATCTATAGCATAGCTGTATGTGAATATACTTACATGCATGTAAAAGCCAGTAGGAAAACAATAGTAACTACAACTGTCTGAAATGTTCAGTTGCTCAGTCGTGTCCAACTTTTTGCAGCCCGTGGACTACAGCATACCAGGCTTTCCTTTCACCATCTCCCAGAGTTTTCTCAAACTCATGTCCATTGAGTCGGTTTTGCCATCCAACCATCTCATCCTCTATTGTCCCCTTCTTCTCCTGCCTTCAGTCTTTTCCAGCATCAGAGTCTTTTCCAGTGAGTCGGCTCTTCACATCAAGTGGCCAAAATACTGGAGCTTCAGCTTCAGCATCAGTCCTTTCAATGGATATTCAAGGTTGATTTCCTTTAGGATTGACTAGTTTGATATCCTTGCAGTCCAAGGGACTCTCAGAAGACTCTCTCAGCACCACAGTTCGAAGGCATTAATTCTTTGGTTCTCATCATTCTTTATGGTCCAACTCTCACATCCATACATGACTACTGGAAAAAACATAGCTTTAACTATACAGACCTTTGTAGGCAAAGTAATGTCTCTGCTTTTTAATATGCTGTCTAGGTTTGCCATTGCTTTTCTTCCAAGGAGCAAGTGTCTTTTTTAATTTCATGGCTGCAGTCAACATCTACAGAGATTTTGGAGCCCAGGAAAATAAAGTCTGTCACTGTTTCCATTGTTTCCCCATCTATATGCCTGAAACGTAAACATCTGTTTCCCCATCTATTTGTCTGAAACATAAACAGGTATAATTTTTAGGTTGAGGAGATAATTAATATATACATTTATTTACTTTTTAGAAGCTAAAAGGCCATATTGAGGAATATGAATTTCTCCTTTCTTATAGGTAAAAAATTTGAAAATACTGAAATGTTTGGTCAGTACCCACTTCAGGTCAATGGATTCAAAGATCTACATGAATGCCTAGAAGCTGCTATGATTGAAGGAGAAATTGAGTCTTTGCATTCAGAAAATTCAGGAAAATCCGGTCAAGAGGTGAGTTTAGCATCTTCATTCCCCTTTCCTATAGGTCCCTTCTACAGTGTTGTTAAGTAAGGCCCTAACTGTATAGCTACCTAATAATTGAGAGAATAATCAGAAAATGTTTTTGAATTTAATTATGGTAATTTAGACATTTGGGGGAAAACTGCAGAGTCAATACAGTCTATAATCTACGTTAACTTTTCATTTAAAGTCTTTTCTCAAAATTTTATGTTAAAATCCTCATTTAGGACACTGTTCAGTCTTTTAAGACTTTTCAGTCAAGGTACCAGCCATTACAGCATGCTAGTGCTGGAAGTAAGGAAGGAAAACACTGATGTTAGGGTGGAATTCTGCATAGACGTATGTTACTTATATCAAACATGTTGGAATGTGTCAGGCCCAAGGAGGCAACACTACACTTCTTTTCTTGCAAAATTACTGTTACAATTACCTGAAGGGCAGATGGAAGAACTTGCTTTCTCAAGAAAAGAGAATTAAAATAGATATTACAAACCTGTTTATCTGTCTCCACTGGCCTCTGTCTGGTAACCTATGTTCATCTCTCGATTCATCTCTCTAGCTCAGTTTGTATATCCTTCTATCCATATATTCATGCAGAATATTAGAAAGGAAAGGACAGATCGTGTGCTCCAAAATCAGTCATCATTAAGCAGTTGCTGCTAGCCGTCTCCGTGTCAGCTCTGTCGGGGTCTTCGTCTGGGCCATCCACCACTCTGTGCCTTGGGCAGTATGGTCTCTGTCCTGTAACCCTGTTACCAGCAGATAGAAGTGCGTGATGCACGTTGACTGAGGGAAACGTCTCAGTAGTATTAAAAAAGTTTCCAAGGTTTTTATCTTTGAATAGGCACTTAATAATTATTAAGTGATTGCATCTCTGTTTATCTGAAGAGGGACTAGGTTCTTATATCTTTGAGAATCAATTATTTTTATTTGAATTATGTGCTTTTTAAAAAGATGTAATTTCTAATGCCATCCTCATCTCCTTGTGTTCCCTCACACATTCAAACAAAAAGGAAATAATTATTATTTTTTGCCTTTTTTTTGAGAGAGAGAGAAAATATTTGAAATAGTTTTTCTTTCTACATGTGGTTTAGTTGCTAAGTCATGGCCCACTCTTGCAACCCCATGGACTGTAGCCCACCGGCTCCTCTGACCATGGGATTTCCCAGGCAAGAATACTGGAGTGGGTTGCCATGCTCTCCTCCAGGGAATCTTCCCGACCCAGGGATCGAACCCAGGTCTCCTACATTGCAGGCAAGTTCTTTACCAACTGAGCCAATGGTAGGTGTGCCTACGTTGTGTGTCTACCATATAGATCATCTACTCAAGTGATTCTCAGCAGATGCCTAGATTCCACCTCAAAGCTATCAAATCAGAATCTAGGGAAGGGATATGGTACATGAGCACCAGAGCTCACAGGTGACTCTGATAATAGACCTTTAATTAAGAATACTTAAATTAAGCTTATTTATCTTACTGATTGGGAAACAGATCTTTAAACATTAGAACTTTCCAAGGATGCCAAGATGGAACAGGAAAACAGAGCTTTATAAAGTGCAGTCTGTTTGCTATTAAATAGAAGAAGAGTGGATTTGTGCAGGGAGAGAAGGAATGGCCTTTTCCTTACAATGTTAAGTAACTTATAAATGAAACATATTATGATTTATTGGTAAATATAATAATAAGTAAATAATATTTCTCACATATTCCTAGATGTTGAAAATACTTTTCTTACATTGACTCTGAATGTCATCATTTATTTTTTAGAAGATTTAGTTTGTTTTCTGTCTTTGGCTTCATACTCTGACTGCCCTATACTGCAATATATATTTTCTGCCTAGATTTTCCCACCTAGCCTAAGGTATACAAGTGACTTGTCATCTTCTCTAGTATTTAAATTCAGTTAAGATAATAGGAACTGAATAATAGCTAGTTCCTCAATAATGGCTAATATGGTTACCTGTGATTACTAGTTCAGTTGCCTAGATTTGCTGGACATGGTAGTTTCAATAAGTCAGCCTAGTTTAAGTGACTATCACTGACCAGAGTAGAATATCTTAAAAGTTTTTAGTAATGCCCTTAAATAATAGTTTCATTCCATTGTGTCCTTTAGAAAAAAACTATTTTATTTCTCTATAAACACCAATGAATAGCATTTTAGGCTTGTTTTTAAATTGGCATAACCCCTGATGTTAATACCTTTTATCTCTTACGCTATTATTTAATAAAAATTACTGATTTTACTTTGATGCAGCAAACATTTTTTTAAAAGTGTTTCTGCAAGACAGCTGTGGCCAACTAATGTAGGAAGGAAAAGGTCAGTTTTCATTCCAATCCCAAAGAAAGGCAATGCCAAAGAATGCTCAAACTGCCACACAATTGCACTCATCTCACACGCTAGTAAAGTGATGCTTAAAATTCTCCAAGCCAGGCTTCAGCAATACATGAACCGTGAACTTCCAGATGTTCAAGCTGGTTTTAGAAAAGGCAAGAGGAACCAGAGATCAAATTGCCAACATCCGTGGATCGTTGAGAAAGCAAGAGAGTTCCATAAAAACATCTATTTCTGCTATATTGACTATGCAAAAGCCTTTGACTGTGTGGATCACAATAAACTGTTGAAAATTCTGAAAAAGATGGGAATACCAGAGCACCTGACCTGCCTCTTGAGAAACCTATATTCAGGTTAGGAAGCAGCAGTTAGAACTGGACATGGAACAACAGACTGGTTCCAAATAGGAAAAGGAGTACCTCAAGGCTGTATATTGTCACCCTGCTTAT
Source organism: Cervus elaphus (assembly GCF_910594005.1). Lineage (NCBI taxonomy): Eukaryota > Metazoa > Chordata > Mammalia > Artiodactyla > Cervidae > Cervus > Cervus elaphus. Next base: position 22,088,600 of record NC_057845.1, on the reverse strand, counting down.
TTAACTTATATGCAGAGTACATCATGAGAAACGTTGGGCTGGATGAAGCACAAGCTGGAATCAAGATTGCCGGGAGACATATCAATAACCTCAGATATGCAGATGACACCATACTTACGGCGGAAAGTGAAGAACTAAAGAGCCTCTTGATGAAAGTGAAAGAGGAAAGTGAAAAAGTTGGCTTAAAGCTCAAAATTCAGAAAACTAAGATCATGGCATCTGGTCCCATCACTCATGGCAAATAGATGGGGAAACAGTGGCTTACTTTATTTTTCTGGGCTCCAAAATCACTGCAGATGGTGATTGTAGCCATCAAATTAAAAGACACTTACTCCTTGGAAGGAAAGTTATGACCAACCTAGACAGCATATTAAAAAGCAGAGACATTACTTTGTCAGCAAAGGTCCGTCTAGTCAAGGCTATGGTTTTTCCAGTAGTCATGTATGGATATGGGAGTTGGACTATAAAGAAAGCTGATCGCCGAAGAATTGATGCTTTTTAACTGTGGTGTTGGAGAAGACTCTTGAGAGTCCCTTGGACTGCAAGGAGATCCAACCAGTCCATCCTAAAGGAGATGAGTCCTGGGTGTTCATTGGAAGGACTGATGCTGAAGCTGAAACTCCAATACTTTGGCCACCTGATGCGAAGGGCTGACTCATTTGAAAAGACCCTGATGCTGGGAGGGATTGGCGGCAGGAGGAGAAGAGGACGACAGAGGATGAGATGGTTGGATGGCATCACTGACTCAGTGGACATGAGTTTGAGTAAACTCCGGGAGTTGGTGATGGACAGGGAGGCCTGGCATGCTACGATTCAGGGGGCCGCAGAGTCGGACATGACTGAGCAACTGAACTGAACTGAACTTGTCTCCAGAATTGCTATGGTGAAACATTCAGTGGGCTATAAGAATTTACATTTCTTTAATGACATACCAAGAATCAACTGAATAAATAAAAAATGGTCATATGTAAAATAATTACTTCCAAATTTTTTTCTAAATCATAACTTTTAATTAAATGGTATGCCATTTATAGATGAGTTAATCTCTCCAAGAAACCTGGAACTATTTCTTCGTTGCCTATTGATGAGAATTTCAAAGAGTAAACATCTCACTTCTGGTGTAGGTATTCACTGCTAGTACTATGATGTACATCCTTTTAGATGTGCACATATTTTGTATTTGTATTTGTTTGTATGTGTTTGTATTTGTTCATACTATTTTGAGACTTGCATTGTTTTTTACTTACCAGTATATTGTGAACATCCTTCCATGTCAATATATAGCTTTTCATCATTCTTTTTAGAACCTGCATAGTATCACCATAGCTAGTATTTATAAAATTAAATTGATTTAATTCTTCTGTGAAACTTTTGGATAAACAATTATTTCAAAGAATGTCTTTCTATAAATAACCTTGCGCACTTTGGAATGAAGGATAGTTAGAAATGGAATCTTTAGGTCACAGGGCATACTCGTTTAGAAATGTAAGTGCTGCCAAATTTCCCTTCAGGGTTGTACAAGTTATAATCAAAGTGCTGAGAGAAATTTTACAGAGCTTTAGCTAAAAACTACATTACAGATTTAATACCTACATGTGCCATATTAGATATATGTAGACATTATATAGGAGATAAATAGGGCAAAGGAGTGAAGACAATCAAATGACTGAAATTTGAGTTTTGAATTGGAATTGGAAGTTTTCTCCTCTAAGGCTTAGTTACATCCTAGCTTTATTTGATGTTCTGTGGGGAATTTGCAGTAATAAGTCTGTTTTTTCTTATTCGCCCCCCCCCCCCAATATACATGTAAGCTCACAAAAGCAAGATATTTAAATCATCTTAATAGAAGAATCTGCTATTAACTCTTAGAAATGACTACATTCTCTCTAGAAAATATTTTAACAGCTCAGATTTATATTTAGAGTAAATTCAGGAGTACTTTTGTTGCCAATACTGTTCCTTTTTACTAACTGCAAAAATCTATTACCCCTGTCCATTTGTTATATAATGTAGTAATAAGAATAGTAATAATGATGCTATGTGTTTTGAGATATCAAGGATATAAGCATCATTTTTACCTTTAGTGACCTGTGTTTCACAAAACTCATGGCTTATCAGAGAATTAAGTATAGGTTGTTACTAAATGGGAAAATACTTTGAAAGGAAAAAAATGTATTGTTGTTTTATATTATTTAAAATTCTCTTTTATATACTGCTGTACTTAAAAATCAGAGAGCTCAACACACCCATAATATTTTTTTTTAATAATTTAGGGAGTGTCTGGCTATCCCTTCTTGTCCTGAGTAGCATTAAAATGAAAAAGTGAAATCCCTTGCACTCCTGTAGTAGGAAAAATCTGTCATTGCTGTTAGATTAAACAAATCCACACAGAGACATAACATATTATGAACATTCTTTCATAAGATATGGAACCTGTTTCCTGGACTGTTTATGGTTTACAGAAAAGCATGCCACTAAACTGGGTCATTTCATTTCTGTTGGCCATTGCAGGTTTCCATGGGTTAAACTATGTTTGTTATTTAGAGCTGAACAGTAAGATACCTTAATAGTTATATTTAATTTTAAATAGTATCATATAAACCACTGCAAGAAAAAATGAAGGTAATAGTACTTTTCGAGTATTATGACATTGAATAGAGAGTGTCATCCTAAGACATCAAAAGTTTCCCTTGTGATATGTGTAGAGTATATTTTAATTCTTAATAGTAACTTTAGGTGTGGATTAAAACTAACTGAAAAAAACAAAAACAAAGAAAAAACCACCTCACCAAAGCAAATAGGCAAACTTTGCTCAAAAAATTTTAAAATTGAAGGGATATTTCTAATAATAGACTTTTCATAACTTTCTTTTGTCAGTTTCAGATAATATCCATGTAAAACAAATTCCTTTAACTTCAGCTTTCGGTAAAAGATCAACCAGCTCCAACTCAGGAAATCTCAATTCAAGTAGTCATTAGCATTTCTTTTTGTAGCCAAGCTGTGTGGCATGTGGAATCTTAGATTTCTGACTAGGAATTGAACCCTAGACCTGTGAGTCTTCACCACTGGGCTGCCAGGGAAGTATGAAATAGTTTTGAATAACCATTTACTTTAACTGATTTTGTTTAGTGAAAAGTAGCAACATACAAGATCATATTCAATTTGCCAAATGTGCATTTTCCTCCTTTTTTTCCTCTCTTGGATGTTTAAATTAGCATACTGAGCTTATTGACATTTATGTGGTAACATTTTGTGGCCCTTGAAAATACCATAAATAATATAGTATGCCGCAATTTCTTTTTACAGAAGGACACTGCACAGCTTAAAATAAACATTTGAAAAATACTTGTTACATTATTTTATACTTCTGTATTTGTTGATTCACAAGTTTTTTCATTTTTCTTTCTCTTTAAATAAATATGGCTTATGTAAAGTTTGAATCTGTTTATTAAAATAATTCTGAAGTTCTGTTGCATTTTATGCTTAACTGAACAGTTGCCAAAGTGTGTGGAGTTGCCGCCTCATAGCAAGCAGGCATTCAAATCTTTAAGCACTAGTAATTTTTAAAGATGTTAAATGTAATTATCATTAATATAAATGCTATATTTGATGGTAATCGATCTCTTTCTTAAATTTGCCAAAATTCTAGTAGGAACTTTAAATTTAAAACAAGGAAGTATCAGTTTCTAGCTTTATCATGAGAATTGTGATCTTTTATGCTATAAGATATTTTTTTCTTTTGTATGTTAACATCTTACAAGTAACTTCCTCAGAGGTTTTTGAGGGTGTAGTTGATTATATTAAGTAATGTGTCTTTCCTGGTAATAACTGTGACATAAGATTGAAGAAGCCGCAGAAATTGAGATACTAAGCCATACTTTCATTCAATGTTTTTCACTTTGGGTTAGAAATTCTAATGTAAAGAATTACCAATGAAGAAGAGTCATTAGAAGATTTTTCTCTTTCCTATGTGTTATCCTATTGGAATTTTCAAAAGGTGTGAAAAACTTTTAGGAAGAAGTTGAGTTTTGACTAAATTGCATACCCAATCAGTTATTTTGTGATGTTAGCATTGTGATGATGCATGTAAAAATGCCACTGCTAACAAACATTCTGTGCCTTAAATTGTAGTGGAGGAAATAAAAAGGTCGCGTTAAGGTTTTTTCTTGTTTTCTTTCAGCATTGGTTTACCGAACTACCGCCTGTATTAACCTTTGAATTGTCAAGATTTGAATTTAATCAGGCACTGGGAAGACCAGAAAAAATTCACAATAAATTAGAATTTCCTCAAGTTTTATATCTGGACAGGTATGGCTTGGTATACAGCATGACTTAGTTTTGAAACAATTTAGTATCCAAGTAAAGAGTTACTGTTCTTAGGGAAAATTTTTGCTTAATTTCCTTAAAAAGTTTTACTTTTTGCATAATGTTTGTATACCATTTGTCAAGGAAGATGGAGTTCTCTTTTTATTTAGAAAAGGGTAGTTACTGGGAATAATGTCACAATAATGTTATAATTTGTATTCTCTAATGTTTTATTATAAAATTTTAGATGAGTTAATCTTCTGTAGTGGTGGCTAGACTTAATATTGTATCTGTTTCTTGCTTGGGAATACTGATAATTGCTGTATTTCTTTTTCCTGATAGATACATGCATAGAAACAGAGAAATAACAAGAATTAAGAGGGAAGAGATCAAGAGACTAAAAGATTACCTCACAGTATTACAACAAAGACTTGAAAGGTACTGAAACTTTATGATATTATGAACTAACTATAGGAACTCATATTCTTAATGACTATTTAGAATTTTAATATAAAATTTGCTTTGAATGACTTGTGGTCCTACATATAGAGAATCATTCTGGATGGATATTTTGCTTGAATAGTTTAGGCTTGAGTTGTGTTAGAGACTAAAATAATTCATAATTGGCATTAAAAATTATTACCTAAAATTAAATATTCCCACTGTCAAGAGGTAATACTGATGGTGCTGATAATACAAAGTTAAACTAATTTATGATTGAGGTTTCTGCTTGTGTGAGGTTAAATACTACTCTTGAGATTTCCATTAATGAATGGTAACTGAGTTTTTCTGCTTAACACTGAAGATACAAGCACAGATGCCTATGAGCTTTATAAGGAAGAACGGGATCTTTATAAAGAAGGGAAGCGAGTCAGGTGAGCAGGGGGAGTCAGAGAGCACATCCCCGTGGAGAGATGGCGCCTGCCGTCTGTGCTAGGCAGTGCCGTGCGTGAATATCAACTCCCTGTTGTCTGGAGCTTTAGATTGTTTCCAAAAGAAGCCAGAATCTAGACTGTCAAGTAGTCTGTAGTTCAGACAGACGTCTACAGGCTAAAATGTGGTCTGAAAGATCCCCGTGTGCAACCTCTTACTTAATCTGCATCCCCTTGTTTTACTGTTCACTTGAAAATGAGTAATCTAAAGCTTTTAATATAAAATATCTTATTTTTCAATAGTTTTAATTCTCAAAAGGTATCAGTAATCATATTGGAATATAATCAGAGGTAAAAGGAGGGGGATAATATTAGGCATCATCTTAAGACCAGATGACAGATCTAAAAATAAAAAGCCTGAGGAGATGAAAATGTCACTTTTCATTTTACTGTTGGATTATAGCAGCATTTGAAATTTATAACAGTGTATATACACATTCAGTCTTCTCAGCTTTGGTTTTGTTCCTCTAGAGAACATTTAACTTATTTCTTGAATGTACATGTAGTTTTACCATCGTTTGAAAGCAAAATTAATTTCACTGTTGAGGAATATTAAAGTGTTTTTAGAAATTGTTTTAGAACAATTATTGAAATAAATATGCTTTTTACACAAATGGAAGCATTCATGCGTTTTATGGTTAACAGATACTTAAGTTATGGCTCGGGTCCCAAACGCTTCCCCTTGGTGGACGTTCTGCAGTATGCCCTGGAATTTGCCTCAAGTAAACCTGTTTGCACTTCTCCTGTTGATGATATTGATGCTAGTTCCCCATCTAGTGGATCTGTACCATCACAGACATTACCAAGGTAAAAAGTTTTCTTGATAGAAGAGACAGCTGTGTTCCTGTATTATGTAATATTGTAATTGATACCTTTAGAGAAGGTTTTTATAAAATGCATGTTGTGATTTATTTTAGTGAACTTAGAAGATTGTGTAGGTCTTCTAGGGGCTTTCTTTTTTTTTTTTTTTTTTGAGTCCCAAATTATGATTTAATGACAAGAATATTTCAATGACTTGCCAGTGAATTATCAATTAGTGACAATTCTTTAAAGAGTTGAGAGGCCATAAGAAGAAATGATTCAAGACTGAAATGTTTTCCAGGTTAATTCAAATTTACATGAATAGAATTAAAATTATACCAACAAGTATGACAAAAAGGTATGACAAGCTACCGAAGCCAAAGTACTATATATAAGTGATAGCATCTGGGAAACATGGAATTGACTGTCAAGGTAATCCATGTAACTGAGGCTTAGTTGCAAAATATCCGTTTTAGGATAGGGGCTTTCTTATTTCATTGTTTCAATGGATTTTTTATGGCTGCGGATTAAAATTTTCATATTTTTTTCCATTCAGAATTATACTTTAGGCTGTTTTGGTATATGTATCAGCCTTTCTTTCATCTGTGAAAATACTACTATTAAATGAGAATTTTTTTCTGTAGTGTGAGCTGGTAAGTATCAGCAAGGGAAGGTTTATAAATCTGGTATATGTATGATTTGTATAAATAAATACTATTGAGCCATTTATAATATAAAGCCCCCATTTTAGCCTTATAATAATGTAGTTCCATGTAGTAGGAATCTCGTTTGGATATTACATTAATCCACATACTTCTTTTTTTAAGAAAACTCTTCTTTTGTAACTATAAGCCAACTTAATATTGTTTATTTATCTCATAATCTTTGTCCAGAGCTTCAGTTTGGAAAGTTTAATAGTGAATATTCTCTGCTTTAAAAATACAGCACAACAGACCAACAGGGAGCTCCTTCTTCAGAACTGCCAAGCACGTCACCCGCGTCAATAGCTGCCATTTCATCAAGATCAGTAATACACAAACCATTCACGCAGTCCCGGATACCTCCAGACTTGCCCATGCATCCGGCACCAAGGCACATAACAGAAGAAGAACTCTCTGTGCTAGAAAGCTGTTTACATCGCTGGAGGACAGAAATAGAAAATGACACCAGAGGTAAGACGCTTCTCACAGCAGAACTACTCTCACCTCAGATGGACATGGTTAGTGTTAAAATTGAGAAGGGAGGTCATCTATGGGTTTCATTTGTAAATATTAAAAACGGTTTTTTTTGGTTTTTTCTTTCCCCCTTACAAAGTGTTTTCTATAAAATGAGCTCATTTGGCTTCCTTTTTTATGATCTTATTATCAGTTCTAGAGAGACCAAAAGATTTTCCTTGGATTACTTAGCTGATTAATGACCTAGCAGATGGTCTGATTTTCTGGTTTAGTGCTCTAAATTTATATCAAGCTGGTATTCACAGGTACTCCATTGGTGAAACATCATCCAGCATCAGATTTTGCACGTAACAAACTATGTACCTCTCTTGATGTCTGTGCTGGGTTCAAGTGAAAAACATTTTCTTTAGGTTGAAGAATTAGAAATGTGAATTTTAATTTTCAGTCTGCTCTAGCAGATTTCCAACTATGATCTATTAACTCAGTGCCAGAATGTAACTAGTTTTAACTGGCATAAGAAAAATAAGGACAGTGCTCTGGGAGGGGAGGAGCAGTGAGCATGTTGGTATTAAGTTGCTGTCTCTCCATTCTTGGAAGGAATGCTCCCTTGTTCTGAAATTATCTCCTTCCTACTTCAGTGTTGCTAAAATGAAGTGATGTCAATATTTTATGGTAGACTTTATCATCATTTTTCTTGATCTGTGGAAAAAATCTAGGAGTTACTCTTTTATATCCAAAGGTTGGACTTACATTAAACAACATCACTTGTTAGGTTTTAAATCTAGTTTTAAAGCCCAACTAGATGCTTTATAGACAATATGGAAATAAAGAGCAGTCCTAACTTAATAGAGAGTAAATAAGGTGGGAGAGCAACTAACAGCATTAGAAGATTTTCCTTAGTGTTTTCATATATAAGGGAATTTTTTATATTTGAAATCAGTGAACATTACTTAAGCACATAGTTTTTCCTGAATACTGTGTTAGGTTGTTGGATAATTTTCTACTGAACTAGGCATGTTGTGTTTGTTTCTGTAAGATTCCAGTCAGAAAGCTGAAAACTAAGACGCTTTTGACACCAGGGAAGTAGCATTCAGGGAAGAAAGAAATGAATTGGGTTTATTCTTTGGAGACAGCTGACAGATGTGGGTCCTTGACTAGAGGTGAGAGACAGAGGGCTATCAGGGTTGATTCCCTTAGTTACTCATGGTGGTATCGTTAACTAAGTGGATAGAATGTACTACGGAAAAGGGCAGAATGGTGGGTCGCCTCCGCCTTGGGGAAGGAAATAGATACATGATGAGTCCACTTTTGGTCATTTTAAATTGAGGAACTTGAGAGACATGTCATATGGTTTTGGACCTATGGATCAGGTATTAAAGATTCCCACCCCCCTCCAAGCAATGAACCAGTTTAGAGTCTCTCTAATTTTGTGTGAGACACCCTGTTTCCCAGTATTCTCCCTAGCCCTGGGCACCTTTTAATTTGTGGTAGTCTGATAGTTGAAATGAAAATGGTATTACAGTGTCTTGATTTCAATTTCATTAATCAGGAGTGAAATTCTGTTTTTGAATAAATTTGTGGTATTTACCCAATTTTTGTATTGAGCAGTTTGTCTTATTGCTTAATAGAAGCTTAAATGTTGTGAATATTAGCCTGTTGTGCTGTGCGTAGTCAGTTGTGTCCGACTCTTTGCAACCCTGTGGACTATAGCCCGCCAGACTCCTCTGTCCATGGGGATTCTCCAGGCAAGAATACCGGAGTGGGTTACCATGCCCTCTTCCAGGGGATCTTCCCCACCCAGGGATCGAACCCAGGTCTCCTGCATTGCAGGTGGATTCTTTTCTGTGTGACGTACCAGGGAAGCCCAAGAATACTGGAGTGGGTAGCATGTCCCTTCTCCAGGGGATCTTCCTGACGACCCAGGAATCGAACTGGGGTCTCCTTCATTGCTGGCGGATTCTTTACCAGCTGAGCTACCAGGGAAGCCCTATTAACCTGTTACCTGTAGCGTATGTGGCAAATAATATTTTTCCAGTTTGTCATTTGATTTTCTTTATGTTGGTTTTTGTTTTTGTTTCTATGCTATAGATTTTGTTTAAATTTGGGGAGGAGTCTTTGCATTTATGGTTACTGGATTTTCTATCAAGCTAAAAAAAAAAAAAAAAAAAGGCCTTTCCTGTTCTAAAGTTACTTCTTTTCTTTTGGTAGGCTTTGATATTTTCTGCTTGATTCTTTTTAATAGCTTCATAGAATTATTTGGTTATGCTGTATGACAGATATTTAGGTTGTCTCTGAGTTTTAAAAAATAATTATGAGTAATATAGTGGTGCACATCCCTGCCTATAAGTAATTGTGTAGGATACATTTCTACTTGAAGTAGAAATAGCAGCTAATGGGAGTCTCACAACTTTATTTCCATTGGTGATTATAGTGGATTTTTATTCAGTTACATATATATGTATATGTGTGTGTGATATATGATGAAGTTACTTTATTTCATTGTAAAGTTTTCCTGTTTTATACAAATATGTGTGGGGGGTTAACTTTAATTTTCATTGGAACCTTCTTTTATAACTTTGAACAAAATTCAGGTTTTTTGGCTCTGTTTGTTGTTAAACTGTATTTGTTTGGTTTTTAATTTCTCATTTGTGCTGCGTCTTTTATTAAGGAGAACTGAATTCAGTTTATACAGATTCTGAATAGTAATGTTTTTAAGAACAGTTTTAGAAACTTTTTCTTACTCCTCTAGCATATTTGTAGGAGAACATTTATTCCCTACCTTACAAGTCTCAGTAGAAACATACTTGATTTTGATCATTAAATGGCATCTTCTGTCCTTAGATTTACAGGAAAGCATATCTAGAATCCATCGCACAATTGAGCTAATGTACTCTGACAAATCTATGATCCAAGTAAGTTGAATTTTGAGCTAGTAAGCATTATCTAAATTATTTACATATTTTATCTTTATGTTAGCTTAATTCTCATACTTTGTGTTATAAAATTGCTGAACTTTAAGATTTTTATGTTATTTTTCCTCTGTATTACCTACCATTTTATTCTTTTATAGTAAAATTTATTAAAATTTTTCAAAGTGCTTCAGTATTTTTAAGAAATTATATGGGAAAAAAAAGAAATTATATGGGAGAAATTATATGGTTGTTTAAGGATACAAAGATTATGTGAGAAGGTAAAGGGCTCAGTTACATTTAAACTTCTGAGATTTATATAATGGCTCTTTATATGTGCCATTTTGCTGAACTTACCCACCAATTTATAATTATGAAAATTTAAACAAATCATGTGCTAAATGTATAAATATTCATATAAATTCTTTATTCTAAAGATAGCTTAAATAAATCAACAAATATATTTCCAGAGTTTTGAAAATCATCCTATTTACACACCTGTCTGCCTTACCTGTCTTTAGTTTACTTATCCTCCCTCTTCCCTGCCTTTTTTTATTTCATAGTTTAATTTTTTCAAAACTGTAATCCCAGCCAGTTTACTCTTGTTAAAAAACATATGCTTCGAGGGAACCCTCACATCAGATGATTTGTGAGTCTCATGAGAGATGGTTATAATAGAGCACTTACCTGCAATTTAACTCTTCTGTTCTCGTGTTTAGGTTCCTTATCGTTTACATGCTGTTTTAGTTCATGAAGGTCAAGCTAATGCTGGACACTACTGGGCATACATTTTTGATCACCGTGAGAGCAGGTGGATGAAGTACAATGATATTGCTGTAACAAAATCGTCCTGGGAAGAGCTAGTGAGGGACTCTTTCGGTGGTTACAGAAATGCCAGTGCATACTGTTTAATGTACATAAATGACAAACCGCAGTTCTTAATACAAGGTAAGAATATGAAATATATAGGGCAATATATATTTTTAAATAAGTAGCTCTTTAATTTGATTCTGGTCTCCGGTGTGATTAGTTAAGTGTAGTTTACTCAAGAAGGTGATGGATATATTTGGAAAATGCTTTTGGGTTATTGTAAGTGAGAAAACTGGAATTGAAAAGTAATGTGACCAGGGCTGAGAATTGGGATATATTTTGTATTCAAAGTTAACTATATAGTAACTATTATAAAATATAAATTGAACTTTTTCTCCTTGCTAAAATGCCTTTCATGACTGTATCACACATTGACTCATCTTCAAACTTCTTAGCCTAACTCGTAAAGCCTCCATTATCAGGCTTCTAATTGTCTCTCCAGATTCATTTATAACCACTCTCCATTTCAAACTTTATATACTTGACTGATATTTAAACTTCTTTGGATCACACCAAATCATTTCACATATTTATATCAGTATGTTCTTATGTTTTTATTTTTGGCAATGATGATCTTGTTTCTTCTTTTGCCTAATTCCTGCTCATCTCAAGATTCAACTCAGGTGTCATCTGCCTTGCCAGGTTTTCCTTGAACCTGCCAGGAAGTATCCCTTCTTGTCTTCTCATAGCAAACCTGTATTAGGCACTTACTGTGCTGGAATTATATGCTGGCTTGCCTTTCCCACTTCACTCTGACCTGCTTACAGACAGGGACCATGTCATACTATGACACGGTCTTAATCTTTTTACTTTTCATATTCTAATACAGACTTTGCATATAAAAAAGAAAGCACATAATAAAGGTTTGTTGAGACTGATAGAAATCAACTTTCCTTTTGTATTTAACCATTCAGCAAAACTTGCTGGATTTATGACTGAAAAGCTAAAATTTAATTTATGTGTGTGTGGTAGAGGTTGAGTAACCTTTTTAGATTCTATTTATGTGATTTTTAAAAAAACTTTTCTATATAGATTAGATTTCAAATTGTATATAAATATATTGCTATACTTAACTGCTTCAGATGGAAAGGAATTTTAGTTGTTTTGAGCTTTGAGGTTATGTGTTACTTGTCATTTTGTGGTAAGTTTTACTTCATGAATAATCAAGTATCTGGTATTTTATAGTAGAAAAAGTAGTACTGTGTCAGTGTTTGAGTAGCAACAATTTTGGCTTTATGTCTTGTTTCATTTTTTTTTACTCTTAAGAATAAAAATAAAAGCTGAGAACATTACCTATAATGGATGATCACATATTTGCGTCTTGCTTTTCTGAGCATTTGATTGAGTTTTCTTTTAATATATAGGTAATATTAATTTGCTAGATGGTAATAATTTTAAATACCTTCTATTTTGAACTTTGCATTTTTCTTTTAATCCTTAATTTTATAATAGTTTTTGAAATATGATTTGCAGAGGAGTTTAATAAAGAAACTGGGCAGGCCCTTGTTGGAATAGAAACACTACCCCCCGACTTAAGAGATTTTGTTGAGGAAGACAACCAGCGATTTGAGAAAGAACTAGAAGAATGGGATGCACAACTTGCTCAGAAAGCCTTACAGGAAAAACTTCTAGCATCTCAGAAATTGAGAGAGTCCGAGTCTTCTGTGACAACAGGTTAGTCCATGTTTATTGCATTTTATCAATTTCATATTTATTATTGATAATTATTGTAAAAATAAGATATGCTTATTGAAACAGCAAGAGCAAAAAACTTTATCCTAGAGTTTGGAGACTCCAATTAAAAAAATCTGAAATTCCATCACTGAGAGATAAAAGGCAACAACTTAGTTTACCCCTTTGCTATATAACGCTGTATATACATATATACCATTTTTAAGCTGAATGAGATGATTTTGCTAATTCTCCATCTATGTATGTTGCCTACTTTGACTGACTTTTCTTGGCAAGATACCAAGAAAAACTGTGAAACTGCCAATTCACTAAAGTTTTCAAGGGAATGCACTCTAGTAATTTCATAGTTAAGCAAAATAACACTACTGGTAAATAGTATTAGTTAATGTAGAGTATTTGATTCTTTTCAGAATTCTTAAAAGACAGATTAGTGGCAACTAAATTTTTAATATATTCCAAGTGAAGAAAATCTGTGTAATCTATAAAACAAATGAGAAGTATATAAAAATATAAATATTTTAACAATTCTGTAATTATTAGATGATGAAAACAATAAAATATTAAGAACTACAAAAATAAAATACATTCTAGCACAATTGAAAATACAATGTCCAATGGTTTTTTAAGATTCATCTTATGATTAAGTTGTGAATATAATTTAAGATGATATTTTGTATTGTAAAGAAGATACTATTTCTGTTTAGTGGTTAGGGAAATGAGAAGAGATAAATTAGATCTTTTCCTTAAACTCATTTGTCTTTCCCTTTTTTTTTTTTAATTTATCCTGAGTGGATCATTTTGAATCACCCTTTTTTGTAAGGTTGTGTGTTTTGTTTTTATTTTTTAAGAAAGCATTCTCAGTGTTTGATTTTGTCTTTTACAGACAGATTCCTATGCACCTTTACCTAGATAAGTCTTAGCATCCTCCTTTGAACTTTAGACAGATTTACTCTTTGAATGAGAGATCTGTAAGACTACAGTGTGTTGTGGTGACTGCTGAACAGGCACGCACAAATCTTTCCAGACTTGCAACTTGTCTTCATGCAAATTGAATAGTTGAGTCCTTCATCTTGATTTTAAGCAGCATTGATTCAGCATTTTTAAAAGACTGTGAAAACGGTGTTATACTGCCATATTGATACATAAACGCAGTATGCAGTAGAGTGTCTCTCAGTACCACCATTGTAGTCTTTGGTGAGCTATACCAGATGAGGACTGCACTTTCTTCACGTACATCAAAGGCCAATGTGTAGAGCAGGTGAAACTCTATAGTTTTACAACACTGCAGTTTCATTATAGTAACCTTGTCCATGTTAGTAGAAAATAAAATAGCTCAGTAGCTATCAAGAGGTTTCTGAGGTCAAATAACTGTAGTAACTTTGTTATAGTTCCTGTCATTTTTGAGTTAGTTCCATCTCTGTGATTTCATCCTTTATCTGCTTCCAAATTACTCCCTAGAACTTACCCCAAGGTGGAGCTACTCTGTTATTCTTCACTTAATTTTTTTACACCTCCGTTTGCTTGTGACTGTTCGTATTGGTGGGAGGACAGGGCTGCATAAATAGCATAAATGTTAGTGGCACCTGAGCACTCAGATGAAGATGAGTCCTCTAGTCATCGGCCAAGCTCCAATCCAATTCTTGGTTCACTTATATTTTGTAGCATCACAATATTAAATTCTATATAGTCTGCTTTTCATCTTTTCTGTTTCTCACAAGAGTATCTAAATTTACAGACTTAACACATTCTATTTTTAGTAAGTCAAACTAAGACATATTCCCCACTAATATTCCTATGACAGGACTTGCCAGCTTTTCCCCATCATTTATATTTGTTATATTCCTTCTCTATGAAAAGGCCACATCTATATGCTCCATATCCTTTTTATTCTGATCAGTACTTCCTGTTACACACTTTATATCCTGTTTTGTAAGTTTAAAAAAATTCAGTAGTGGGCATTGTGCAGGTGCGTTCATGTCTCTTTTTAGTATTGGGAAAAAAAAAAAGAAACTTGAAGAGAAATGCAGCTGAAAGGAGCCAGAATAACTAAAAAATAAAGAGATGGTAAAGGTCAATTCACATGTAACTGTTAAGATAGTTATCTTCAGGACTGAGTTTTTAGAAGGCAATGACAATACTGCCTCAGTAGAAAACTGTGTGTCTTCTATAGAATTGCTAGAAATAGGCACTTTGAGTTAATAGAAGTAGAATATTGTAAATCTATAAATTTGGGATGTGTGTGAGATTATTGATTAAAAATTGAGTTCTACCACTATCTTATCTTATATATCACATAAAGAAATCTATCTTCCTTTGCAGGGCAATTTAACATACACAGTTGAATAAGAGAACCTATTATATTGTTCATTGGAATTACTTATCTCTTTTATTAGCAGAGAAATTTTACTTTAATGTTCATGCCATTTTTTTTTCCTATTTCTCCCTACAGTTTTCAAATAATTTAATATAATACTTTCATAATATCATAGACAACCTGTATTTATTTCTCAGGTGTACATTAGGATTATGAGTGACTAGTGGAAGTAATAAAAGGAGATCTTCTTCATAAAATCCATCAGAGTGATTTTTCTTCTCTCCCTGAAAATCTTTTCAATAAAGTTATAACCTAAGAACTATTAAAATCTAGTTTCTTCAGAATGATATTCCAAATAAGAATATTAATTTATATAGCATTAATTAAATGAGTATTTGTTCCTCTTTTGCTAACAGATAACCAAAAAAATCCATAGGCATCACTTCTTCAGCATGATTCATTGTCTTATTGAAACTAAGTAATAAGTGATAGGAAAGTTTTCTTCAATCCGTGTCACGCTACCTCTCTAATCTGCAAAAGAATATTTACCTTAACACTTAATGCTTAGAGATTTAGCCAGCAGTTCTTTACTACTGGTATATACATCAGGATTACCTGGGAGACTGTTTCGAGAACATACCAGCTAAGACTTATTGGGATCAGAATCTATGGAAGAAGGGTCCAGAGTATGTATTTTTAAAAAGATGTTCAGATAATTCTGAGTGTACCTCTGGCTAAGCATCATGGCTCTAGGCTATATGAATAACACCGTATTCTGAGGAGGAGGGAACTTTGCTTGAATTATTATTTTGCTTGTGTTACTCATATCTACTCAGAAGCTATTTGAAGTCCTTACAATATATCTATATAGCATACTCCGATTTTAAAAGCAAAAAAGAAACTGAAACCAAAAAATAAGGGTAGAAAAAATGAAGTAAAAAGTGTCTACAAGTCAAAAATAAGTTGATATTCCAGGAAAGTACAGTTGGTTCCTAAGAGTAAGATCTGGTAGAGTGGACAACATTCTCAGTATTTTCAGGATATTTTCAGTAGCCTCAGTATTTTAAGTTCCTTTAAAGCAGGGACCAAGTCATGTTTTTATTTAAATCTCCAGAGTGTAGCCTAATAAATGACACATGATAGATGCCCCTTAAATGTTTTCTGCTTTGATTTCATTCCCTTTGGAAATTGCAATAATGAGTTTCCTAGAGGTGATCTTCAGTGTATGGGAGTGCAGTCATTTTAAAAGTTTAGCCCAGATAGCTGTACTTTAGGAAAGAAATCGAAACTATGTGGTGCTGTTGTGACTTTTTCTTAGATAAATTGTAGGTTTAACTTTGGCTCCTAAGCCTCTACCTCCCACGTTACTGAGAATTCTGTTTGTGGTGCTACCTAAGAATCCGAAGCCTTTAAAAGTTTCTCTGATATCCTAGCCAGCCAGCCTAGCATGGCTTTTTATAGACTTCTTTGGGGGAATTATTGACTTTAAATGCATTTCTATAAGGAACATGGACTGCTGTTCTTTGAAGCAGTGCTCTTTAAGTATTTTTTTCTGGGTAGTGGAATGAGCTTTTTATTTTCCTCCTCTGGTTATTTGTTTGTTCTAGTGAACATGTCTTTTACTCTTCTGGTTTGACAAAATAAACTTAAAACCTCTTTTCTTTTTAATTTTACCCTCTATTAAATCTGAATCCCTTGTAATTCTTCCAAGACCATTATTCTATAAGCATGTTTCATCTTAACCAGGTTGTTCCCTATCACTCTTGCTTGTAGGGTCTTTTCCTGTCATTATGGTTTTGCTCATGAAGTATCCCTCATTTGAAAAATGTCCTTTTAGCCTCACTATTCTTGAAACTTTGTCCACTTATCCCCTAACAGTCCCAAATCGTTATGAATCTCCCTAATTACCCCTGTAGCAACTATTGTCTTTCCCCCCTTATTCTAGTCCCAATCTATTCTCAGTACCAGTTATATTTTTGTCTTGCTTACCATTATAAAGGCTCATTAGTAGCAAGGATGGAGAAGGAAATGGCAACCCACTCCAGTGTTCTTGCCTGGAGAATCCCAGGGATGGGAGAGCCTGGTGGGCTGCCATCTGTGGGGTCGCACAGAGTCGGACACGACTGAAGCGACTTAGCAGCAGCAGCAGTAGCAAGGAATTTATTCATCTTTTATCTGTCCTTACAGTGCCTTTGCTTATGCTATTCCTTCTGCCTAGAATGATCATCTTCATCTCCAAGATAATCTTCTCTACAAATCCTTCAAGACTTAGCTCAGTTGGCATTTCTTCTAGGAAGTCTTTCTTAGCATGCAACATCTTTCCAAGTGTGTGTATGGGTCCATGGTGCTTCTCTAGGACCTTGTGCATAAGTCTGTTACAGCACTTAGCATTTTGTGTTGTAATGGAGTATCCGTTTATTTGATTTTGTTGAGAGTTCCTTAAAGTGAGTAAATCTTATGTCATTTTTTCTTAACATTATTAATACCTAGCATAGTACTGAAAACGGCACATACTCATCAAACATGTTGGGAATGAAGTTTGGACTTTTGTTTCCAAACTCCCAGAACTTGAATCCTTGTAGGTTCACCTACTGTGATTACAGCACCACTCATACAAGTTCCATGGAAGATATTTTCACAGAGAAAATTCTAGAGAAAATAGTTTTGTATGACGTTTAGGCAGAATCATTCAGCATCACATAAGGTTTTTGGACTCAAATCCTTATGAGGAAGGAAACCTTAACCCTGGGGACCTATGTATATTTGACTGTGTTGATCAGATAAAACTGCTTCTGCTCTTAAGAGCTTTATTTACCTGCACTGTCTAGGTTTCTCTGGCTTAGCCCAGTGTCCTAGCAGATGAATTTCTTGACCCACATTGCATTAAGCTCACATCCTACTGTCAAGCATTGATGTTTTATCTGTTATAATGAGAAGAGACAGAGGGGGAAAACACAAGTAATGTAAGCTTCAGCAACAAGAAGTTTGTCTCTGTTAAGGCCTGAAATAGCTGACTTAAGCCACTTAATCATGAAACCTTCAGGAAGCAGACGCTCCGCTAAACTGGAGTTGTAGTGGCTGAGATTTTCTTAACTTTATCTATCATAGAGGCACATTGAAAGAACATTGCAGTTCTTAGGAAATCTAGAAATGAGACATTTAACTTCTTTTAGACTCTTTTCCTGTCACAAACATTGTTATCATTTCTTCCTTTAGTTTTCCGTGTCAGAGTATATTTCACTTCCATTATCCTAATGACTCATATCCAAAATGCAAGACACCTGCGGGGCAGTCTCCAAACCATTGTCTGCAGTGTATCTCGAATCTAACCAGTTCCCCTCTTCTCACTGTCTCTGTTATCCAAAAGCACAGTCATTTCTTGCTAATATTGCTCTGTAAGCAAGATGAAGAGCTTATGTTGCTGTTTTAGTACTTTTACTGATTTCTGGTTTTACTTTATTCTCTAATCTTATTTTCTTTACAGTGTAGCCAGAATAATTTTCTTTAAACTCAGCATGTTGTCATTGTATTTAGAATGTTTATCTACTTCCTTTTGCCCTTAAAACTTTCATGACTCAAGGGCCCCCATTTTATCCCTGTCTACGTCATCTCTTGCCATTTCTCCCCTCTTATACTATAGTCTGTAGTTCGACCACACTAGAAGCTTTTGGGATTGAATTCATGTTCACTTCATGGCTTTTCATTCTTCCACTTAATTCATTATGTTTCAACTGAGATGTTAGTTATCTCAAACCCCATAATCTTAAGTTACCCTTGCCCTATTTTATTCCTACAATGTATTATGATGATGTCACAGTTCATACATGTAATTCTTTGGTTAATAACTTTTTCCATAGTTAACTGTAAACTTCATGGGGACAGGGACTGGCCACTTTGTTAACACTGAGTCCCAGTGCCTAGCCTACTGCCTGGCACATAGACACTTAATTAAAATTCAGTGGATGAATGAATACTCATGCATCTATGTTGAAATTATAGTATTTCTCTTTTAATTATATTTCATTTTGAGAAAGGTTTTAAATTAATCAGATATTGGAAAGGATGACAGTAGTCCTGTTTCCCACCAGTTGGTTGAGTAGGAACTCAACCTATCCCGGTAACACTGTGCAATATTTTAGAATACATTGTTATTCCTTTTACCCTTCCATTGGTTTATTAACTCATTTGTTTCATTAAATTATTGTGTGCTTATTATATGCTCGGTGTGGAAGAAATAGGAATACAAAAGGAAGATAACACCCCTGCTCTTGAGATTCTTACAGTATAGCAGGGAATATAGGCTTGAAACAAAGTAATGAAGCTATAATTGTGGGAAAGTGCTATTAAAATGAAAGTATAAGTGACTGTAGAGCAGGAATTCTTGTCTGGGAGTGATTTTGACCTTCAGAGGGCATTTGACAATCCTGGAGACATTGCTGGTTGTCACAGCTGAGAGAGGGGGTCAGTACTACTGGTATTTAGTGGTTAGATGCCTGGGTACGCAGGAAAGCCCTCCACACCATAGCAGCATCTGACCTAAATGTCAGCAGTGCTGAGGCTGCGCAGCCCTGCCCTAGAAACGGAGTCAGTGGGAATACTTCCATGCGGAAACAGCATTTAAGCAAAAGGATATATAGAAGTTATTAGGTGGAGGAGTGAGGGTTGTTGACCTAACAGTCAAAGGGAAGAAAATGAGGAAAGATCCAGAAGTGGGACAGTTAGCCTCTTCTCTGGTGTATTGGATAAACTGGAAAAAGGCTAGTGTGTGTTTCTGTTTGAGCAAAGGACACCAGGTGATGGAGAGATGGACAGAGGCCCACTTATATAAAGCCTCATAGGTTGCATAAGGATAATATTGGGCTTGTCTGTCAAATAGCCAGTGGACATTCAGAGTACATTGTTGCATCTGTGGATTTAGAACTCAGAACATAAGTGAGATTTGTTTTTGTTAAGGTTTCAGTTTTTTTTGGAGGATAATTGCTTTACAGTGCTGTGTTGGTTTCTGCCTCCAGCAGCGTGAATCGGCCATGAGTGTACATACATCCCCTCCCTCCCACCCCAGCCCCCAGCCCACACAGGCTAGTGGACCAGCAGGGAAGGAAGGACGAGATGGGCTGAGAGCGTAGCATGTATTACCGTGTGTAAAATGGACAGCTCGTGGGAAGCTGTTGTATAACACAGGGAGCTCACCCCAGTGCTCTGTGATGACCCAAAGTGAGATTTTGATCCTTGTCCTAACAACAACAACAAAAATCTTACAATAAATTTCTTAGCATAAACTATAATGAGTGCTTTCTTCACTAATTATTTGACTTATCTGAGATTTGATTCTTTTCTTTTGGTAAACTCTGGAGGAGGAAGTGCTGTTGTTTGAAGCATGTATTACATTAGAGTCAATAAAGTAAAATTAATGTATAACTTCAAATGAGAAGTAAATAAGAAATTCATCTTAGTCTAGACTCACTGATTTATATTAGATATACAATTGATTCTTTTCTCATGAAGCACAAGCAGGAGAACCAGAATATCTAGAGCAGCCATCAAGAAGTGATTTCTCAAAGCACTTGAAAGAAGAAACCATTCGAATAATTACCAAGGCATCACATGAGCATGAAGATAAAAGTCCTGAAACAGTTTTGCAGTCGGTAAGAATTTTTCTTTTAGCTCTCTGAGCATACCCATCCATGTTCACGAGGTTTCTTAGCTGTGTAAGGAGAGTGACCTGTCTGGGAGTCGAGAGAGACCTGGCCAAGGGATGACTCTGCCGTGAACATGATGAGTGGTTGTAGGTGTCACCTAACTGCCTAGGTTGTAATTTCCTCAGCTATACATTTTTAAATGCTTCTTTTAAAAAAAAATAGTTTTTATCTTCCTGTTAGAGAATTATGAAAAATTATAATCATAGGCCAAACTGGTCATTTGATTTGGAACTTCAAAAGAGAAGTACAGAGTTTAACCTTATTTTTCTTTCCCCTCAACCTCCCTCCCACCCTGCCTTCTGTATTTAGTCTTACATTAGGATAGTTGGGAATATAGGGTATAATTTTCATTGCTCCATGGACTGTGTTTAACAAAATTCCAGATAGTCTAGGTTAGAGTAATATTAGCAGGATAAATATGACATTGTAAAACAGTTTATGCATATTTCAAGTGCCCTGTGTCAAATAGTCACTATTAACCTCCTTTAGTGTAATTTTCAAGTATTTAGCTGTGTCTTTTAATAACAATAAGTTGAACATAATAGTATTGTATTATGTTTCAGTGAATATGATATTCTGAGAGATGTTTCAAGGATTTCATACTATAGAACCATTCAGTTGCTATAGGTATTTATTTTTCATTAGTAAGCACAAACAGCTCTAATATAGGTTCCACAGTGGCTAATTTTAGGATTGAAGATGCCCACCCAGACAACAAAAGAAAAGAGGACATTTCAACACATAATTTCTGCTTATTGAGCTTAATCTCAACAGTAACCCTCTAATAACAGTGTGGCCTTTAATATTATAAGGCCATATTAACCAAAATGTTCAATTAATAGGATAGTCTTTTAGTTATATCTTGCTGAGCAAAGTGATATTGATAAATTATTTTTTAATTTAGTTTCCTTTTTGAAAAAGTTTGATTACATATCTTCTTACCATAAAAAAGTATTAATATAGTTTTTTATTATTATTCCAAATTCTGCAAATACCCTAGAGACTATAAAACACTTGAGGAACTGCTCATTCTAAAGCACTTCCTGGAAAATGTTTCTTTGAGTACATCTGAGTGAATGATAGAAGAGAGGACACCTTAGGAAGGAAGAAAAAGCACAGAAGTAAATACAAGGGAGAAATATTTTTGTCTGATTAAAAACATCTTTTGATAGGGCTTTTGCTAGTTAGGATTTTTATTTGTTAGAGTCTGCATTATGGTTGATAAGTTTCATCCTTTTAACTCATATCAAAAAGGTGGAAACATTACTTCGCTTAATGTAGAATCATGGTGGTGGTTTTTCTTTTTTTTTTTAGCTTGGCTAATCAGGTGCAGTTTAAATTTATAGAAATTAGCTCTTAAATTTAGATAGTTTATTCATGTGGTTATTATCTTATAAGGTAGCAGCCTACTGCTTCACCTTTAGCTGAAAAAGGATGGCATTGAGAAAATAGATTAGCTAGCATAAATATTTTTCGATTTGGTTTATCTTCTGGAGTTAAAAAACAACAGCTGGTCTCATTGTCTGTATAAATCCTGCACCATGTCTAGGAGTATGTTGATCATGACTGTATGACCAGTGTTTCTTGGTCTCATGGTCAGTTGTTTAGGATAATTAAAATTACTGGGTTTTCTCATTTAAAGGTATGCCTTAGAAACTAAGGGCAGCAGAGGATGAGATGGTTGGATAGCATCACCGATTTGGTGGACATGAATCTGAGCAAACTTGGTGAGATATTGAAGGACTGGGAAGCCTAGGCATGCTGCATTCCTTGGGGTCGCAAAGACTGAGGCATGACTTAGTGACTGAATAACAGCAAAGAAAGTAAATTGCAAAGAGTCTTTAGTTTTGGGGGTTAAATAGTTCTGAGGTTTTGAATATTAGTTTTATTTTCTGCAACCTATGCAAACTTGAATAAGTTGCTTAATTTTTCTAAACCTCAGTTTTTTAAAAATATAAAATGGAGGTGATTATAGGATAAATTAAGATCATTTTTTAAGTGCCTTGCATATAGTGTAGACTTAAGTAGCTCTTTATTTCCTTCTGTTACTTAAATCCTAACCATTTCACAAATGTACAGTATATAAAGTTTTGACATTAGTGTTAAGAAAAATTTCCTGAGAAGCTTAGAATCACAGAAGCCATAAAGAGATACTCTCCAGATGTTTAGACAGCTTGCTTTTTAGAAGAGAATCCCTAATTTTAAATGAAATATTTTAGAAAATTTAAAAATACAAAAAAGTAGACTCTAAGAATCATGCATAGTTCTACTACCCAAAGTTAATCACTTAATAAGTTAGTGTGTTTTCTTTCATTCTTATTTTTATATACAGATTGGTGATTTATTTTTGTAGTTGATTTACTACTGCATATACAATTTTATATTTTAATGTTTCTGTCACTTAACAACTTTCCTCATGTTGCAGATTCTTTGTAAAAAATGTTTAATGACTTAATAATAATTCATTGAGTGATCAAATTCTTGTTTACTTACTCATTCCCTTCTTATATATTTATTTCTACTTTTACATGATTTTAAAAAGACTGCTAAAAAATGAAAATTCTCCTATATTTTTGGTTATTTCTTTAGATTTCCATAGTGGAGTTATTAGGTTAAAAGCTGTGAGCGTATTGAGGAATCCAAAGGGGTTGAAAATATATAACTTTCTAATCACCCTTTAATGGGACCACTTTTTTTTTTTA
Source organism: Cervus elaphus (assembly GCF_910594005.1). NCBI lineage: Eukaryota > Metazoa > Chordata > Mammalia > Artiodactyla > Cervidae > Cervus > Cervus elaphus. The sequence continues at coordinate 22,065,201 of NC_057845.1, read as the reverse complement.
ACAAATTGGGTATTTAATCGATTTCAGGCAATTAATTAAAATCTTTGTGATCTAATTATTTTGCAGCTTATTAACTGAGGAATTTATTTTTAACCTTCCTTAAGTTCAGCCTTTATTAAGGTGTTCATAGAGGATGTGACCGTAAAAGGAAAAGATATCCTTAGGCATGCGTGCTCGGTCTCTTCAGCTGTATCCAACTCTTTGCGACCCTATGGACTGTAGTCCACCAGGCTCCTGTCCATGGGATTCTCCAAACAAGAACACTGGAGTGGGTTGCCGTACCCTCCTCCAGGGGATCTTCCTGATCTAGGGATTGAACCCACGTTTCCTGGGGCTCCTGCATTGCAGGCAGATTCTTTACTGCTGAGCCACTGGGGAAGCTCCTAAAATCCTTGTACTTTATTTCAGTGAACCCTAAAATTCTTTATATGAAAAATTTTATGGTAATTTAAGATATCTAAGCTTGATGAGAAATACTACAGAATGTGTGCCCAAAGCTGCTTCCTTTTTTCAACTTTCACCCAAATAATTAATAATATGCTGTTTAAACTGTTTTGTGGTAACTGGAAAGGTTTACAAAACATTTGTTTTTCCTAAGTGCAATTATTTCTTTCAAAGGAAATACGTTGTTATGTAAGGATCAGTATTCTAAGGAGTGCATTTCCTGGTTGATACTTTCCTTAAATTTATATTTATTATTCTTAATATATTATTGGTTTGAATTGGTTTGTTTGTGAGAAAATTTTCACCAAAAGTCCAGACAAATTTCTTAGTTTACCTGCTTATATTTCACTCTTGTGACTGGAAACCTAGGACAATATTTTCTCTCTTAATTATTTTTTTATTATTTTTTCTCTCTCTCTCAATTAATTCTTAATTAAATGTCATGGACCAAGCTTATCTCTGTAGACTATGTGTTAGTATATTGAGTTAAGATTATTCAAATATAAGCAATTCCAAGAAGCATCATAGTATAATGTTTATAATTTCTATCATTTATAGAACAGTAATTAACGTATCAGATTTCAGGTTAGCTGAATACTCTCTCCTGATCATGACAACCATGCAGGTTGGTTATATCCTCCTGAAAAGTCAAAGACTCAAACAAAGCAAAAGAAACCTTTCCTGAAAATGTCGTGGTTAATAATAGCATTTCATTTTAAAAAATAGTCCATCTGGCCACTGTTATTGTTTTATTAATTAAACTTTTTCTGCATACATACTTTGAAAAAGTCAGAAAATCTTCACATTACTAAAATTTACCCGTATTTTAAACTGCAATAAGACCACTCCGTTTTCATTAAAATTTTCTGTTTATTTGGTGTCAAAACTAAGTTGATTTTTGCGTAGGACAACTTTAAAGGTGCAATTTGAAATTAGTTAAGCAATCTGCTTTCAAGCACCGTAAGTATTCTTGAAATTTGTTTGCAGATAAATAGTGAATATGGTAGTCATCTATTCAGTAAAAAAGGATCCTTGTGAAATCTGAACAGTATTTTGAATGAACCATGTTAGTGTCTTTGAGTGGACTTTCCGGATTTTACACTGGCTTCCACTCCATTGGTTTAATGAAGTATATAGAATTTAACAAAAAAAAACAAATCTGAGTTGTTAAAAGTTGATATCACTTTCTAATAGCATTTCCAAAAATAAGAATTCATTGAGAACTCATGATGTAAATATATTATACCAGGTGCTAGGCACCTGAGTTAGGCACAAGAGATTATGGATATTATGTGGCAATATAATTAGTTATTAGAAAGGATAGATGGTAAATCATGAGAAGGAAAACTTACATATTCTCCTGGGGTTGGAGGAGGTCATATCTTATTTTGATGAAAATATCAAAAAACCTGTATAGAGTTATTAATTAAAAATAAATAAATCTTTCATCAATAAAGACAGCAGTAGGATATACAACTTCAGTATTAATTGTTTCTACAAATTTGGAATCCAAGGTGCTCTGTGAGGGGGAAAAAACACTTTTAAATTCAATTTAATATTAGAGATGCAAAGCAAAAGCTAGAGATCTTGTGTTATTACTGAATTAATGCATTTGCTTTGATGTTCAACTTTAGGTGGTTTTGTTTTCTACTAAACAAATACAGGAGTTTTAAAAGGATCAAGAGTCTATGCACTTAAACTGAGTGCTTCCATTGTTCTCTTTTCTAATGTTCACACTAATGATTTTTTTCTGCAGAAACCTGAAAATACCACAAGCCAGCCACCTTCTAACCAGCAAGTTGTAGAGGTGGAGATTCCTCATGTAGGGAAATTTATGATTGAGTCAAAGGAGGGGGGTTATGATGATGAGGTACCTTTATTGTAGCCCTTGGCACTATTTCCACTTGTTTTTTTGCTATTTAAATGCAAGTGCTTTGGGCATGCCTGCACCCTCACACTGTGTCTCTTGCTGCATAACATACAGCTTTGCCACCCACAGTCTGAAATTACCTTACCAATTGCTAACAGTATTAAATACTTTGAATTTCAAGTGAAAATGTAACTAGAAAGCTTATGAATTTGGCAAAAGAATAGTTTTGTATTGCAAGAGTTAGTTCCTTTGTTCACACACAGAATTTGTTTACTCTCAGGTTGGTAAGTTTTAATTAAGTTTGTTTAATTAAATAGGAAAAATTTTTTGAGCACTTAAAACTTTTATTCTCCTTTCCTGTTTTGCTTGAAGTGTCAGTTATACTTTGCCCACTATTTCCTACCAGGAGATCCTGCAGTCTGATGTGTGGTGTACATTAGTAAATAGATAGGCTTCCCTGGAGGGTCGGTTGGAAAAGAATTGCAGTGCAGGAGACTGCCTGCAATACTGCAGACTGGGGTTGGTTTGGTTTTGTTTTTTCCCAACCTCTGTGTGACTGAACTGAATAATTCATCAGCATTGCTAAATACCTATCAGTATTTTGTACACTGGGCACCTCATCTTACCTCTTCTTATCACTCCACTGTTAATTTTCATCTACTTAGTTTTCTAACATTATGGAGTCACTTTTGCTTCATATGGTTCTTGGGAATCCAGGTGAAAATTGCTCTTGTCTTGATCCCATCAGATTTTTTCCCCCCTTTACCACTTTTTTCTTAACACTTTTCGATTTTGATATTTTCCATATTTGAGAGCAGCCAGTAAAGCTGTTTCTGAATAGTAACAACAGAGAAGACAGATCCTGAATTCTATCATTTGTTAGTTATTACTGGCATGGATGAGAACTGAATGTATATTAATTTTTTTCCAAGTAACTTTTTCAGACTGTCTTCAAGGTTATAATTACACTCTTGTATGAGTCTCTTCACTTTCATGCGTTCATCACCAAAAATCAGAGGTGTCATAAAGACATTACTATTACTGTGCCACTGTAAGACCGCATGGGCCGTAAAGAGACTGAGAAGTAGATTTGTGAGTTAGGAACTGATCAGAAGGATTTTCTGAAGCAGATAGTTAGATATATTGCAACTATCTGTGTGTGATCCAAAATATGCTATGGGCAGTACTTTTAGTGAATCAGAGGTAATGGATGCAGTCTCTTGATTGCTCCAATATTATAGCTTCATAGTGTCTTGAGATTTTCATTTTTCAGATATTTTAAAATATAAACATTTAAGAATATAGCCATTCCTCGGTATCCAGGGGGATTAGTTCCAGGACCCTCCCTGACCCCAGCAGATACCAAAATCTGCAGATGCTCAAATCCATTATACAAAATAAACTATTGTGAAAACAAAGAAATACTTAAATATTTAATACTTAATAGCAGTACATTTTTCTATTTAACCATTTCTATGTTGGTGGTACTTGAAGATTATGGAAACTGGCATGTTGTATTAAAAATATTTTAAAAAATGTTAATTTGTTGATCAAGCATCTTAGTGCTTGTTTTAGGGTAAGCCTTTTGGCATTTACAAAAATAGAATTGTGATTAATTATTTAACACTATCATTTGTGCAAGTGCTTATGCTATTGGCAGAGTTTTGTGTTTTGTGTGTATGTGTGTGTGTTTTAATTTATTGGAGTGATAGTTTAGCAGTGCATGTGCCTTGTAACTCTTAAAAATAAGTTATATGGATACAGGGCTGCTGCTTAGATGTTTAGATTGTATGGTTGTACAAGCAGGGGTACCTGGCCTGCTGGCAGAATGGAGCTGGAATTTAGCCTATGCTGAGGTCACCAAGCCTTAAAGAAGAAGCATGTTTTTAAATAAAAAGAACATTGATTTTTCTGAATGGTTCTCTTACAGAGCAGCACATTTTTCTAAATTGTCAAGAAGGTGGTGCCTTTTAAAAAATTCTTCAGCTCAGACGGGATGCCTTTTTGCACTTTGCACAAAGGCACCATGCCAGCTAGCTGTGGCCCTGTATGGAAGATTTTGAGAGATACTTACATGCATATCAGATCACATTTGCTACCCAAAAAAAGTGCAACGTTTGATTTATAGTAAAAATCAAAGGACTTTCAACTTGCATGTAAAGGAATTATTTTGTTTTTGTGATTTTTTTTTTCTCTATGATAACCATTCAAAAGTTCTTACTTTAAATCCCTTATGGCAGATCATGATGACACCGAACATGCAAGGTATTATCATGGCCATAGGTAAATCCCGGAGTGTGTATGACAGGTGTGGCCCTGAAGCAGGGTTCTTTAAGGTACAATGAACATTTTCATTTTATTTATTTTTTTTAAGTGAACTTCTTAAAATGTTGCATTTCCTTGAATTAAATTTGTTTTCCTATGTAATTTCTCTCTTCATATCTTAGCCATGACCACCTGATGTTCTGGGGGTTTCTTTTATACGTGAATCTAAGACTGATTATTTTTTTAATTCAGATACTTCAACAAAAACAAAGCATTTTACCCAAGTTACCCTAATAGTACACCTCTGGTTTGTTAGCAGGAGTTTGAATTGTATATATATTTAAAGCAAATACAGGGTATTGATGAGCAAAAGTAGGAACTGAGTATCTGCCTCTGGTAATTTATTTTTTTTCCTCTGATAATATTATTAGTCAGTATGGCTTTGATTTTATTATCATTTCATACTAAATTGCTTTCTTCATTTAGTTTCTAAAATAATTCATTTATTATTTTGTTTCTTAATTATGTTCCTCATAATTAATTTTAATATCTTAGTTATTTCAAAACATGCGACCATCAAGCTGATGCATTATTCTGTGACTAGATTTTTCTTCCCTCTTATGCCAGATGTTAACAATGTTTTGATAACAGTATTATTTGTTATTATATATTTGAAAGATGAAATCACTCCATTTGGTTTTCACTTTCTTTAGTGAAAGTAGCTCACTTGTGTTCAACTCTTTGCAACCCCATGGACTATATACCGTCCATGGAATTCTTCAGGCCAGAATACTTGAATGGGTAGCCTATCCCTTCTCCAGGGGATCTTCCCAACCCAGGGATCGAACCCAGGTCTCCCACATTGCAGGCAAGCTCTTTACCAGCTGAGCCACAAGGGAAGCCCAAGGACACTGGAGTGGGTAGCCTAGCCCTTCTCCAGCAGACCTTCCTGGGGGTCTCATGCATTGTAGGCAGATTCTTAACCGGCTGAGCTATCAGCAAAGCCCAACTTGAGGTTAACCAAAAATAATCACTTTTTTTCACTCCTCCCTCCCCTTTAGTGTTTGTTATTTACAAAAAACAAAAAACAAACTTTTTTGTGGTGTAGTTCACGTCAGCAAGCCATGTAAGTTATATGTTCCCTTTCTTAACATTTACTATTTAAAAATTTCCCTTTTCTATACTCTACCACCTTTCAACTCGATCTTTAAGAAATTTCTTTTTAGTATTTCTTTCAGTGTATAGTACAAACAAAGGCCTTGTTAATAGTAGACTTAGATCAGTAAACACGTTAGACTGGTTAGAATTAGAGGGACCAAGCATCCTGGTATGCCTGGGACGGCATAAAGTCCTGGGATACAGGACTTTAGATGCTAAACGATTAAATTTCTGGCACACTAGTCCCAAAATGAGTTGTTCACTTTGTTAAGATCCTATGAGAGAGTTTGAAAACTACTTTACCATAAAAAGAAAGAAAAACAACTTTTATGTTTAAAAATTCTAGCCTTATTCCCAGGTAACCTACATTTCTTTTCTTAAAAATCACTAAATACATGTCTTCTAAAGTGTTCATCTACTTTATGGAAGAGTTACCTGTCATTTACACTACCATTGTCATTTTTGGTCAAGTTTGGGTATCTTTATATTGAACTGGAAGCTTCACTCTTATTTATACATGGATACTTTCAAAGAGCCAACTAATAATACATACTATAAACAACGGTAATCACACCATGTCCCCCCCACCCCCAATCAGTGATAACACTTTTCAATTATTTCATCAAATCCTTTTGGTTTTATTTAAGAAGGATGCCTGTGATTTGTGATTCTTAGTTTACCTATTTCCTGTTGAATTCCCGACCATGGAATGTGATTGACAAACTCTCTTTATTCTCCGGCCTCATATACACACATTAAGACATACAATTTTTATCCCTACGTCAACACACAGAATTTTGTCATTTGATTAAATCAGAATTCTCAGCTTGTGCTGTTACTTTTTCTGTGCTACTTAGGGTTGAACTGAGTCATAAACATTATTATTGTACTTTTCCCCCCTCAGATTTCATTTTCTTTGGAATTAGTCGGTTTTTTTGTTGTTTGCTTAGTTTTTTGCTCTGTTCTTCATTAGAGTTTTTGTGTGTTTTTGTTGTTGCTGTTGTTTTGTGTTTTTTGTAGAAGTCTATTCTGGGGCTTTATGACCTGCTCCGGTCTGCACTGGTTTTCCTCTCTTCTTCATATGTAACTAGTGTCTTGAGATCTTCTTTTGCTGTCACTTTCGGGATGGCCTTTGCATCTTGCTCTTTGTGTATTTTCTGTATCTCATTTGTTTGTTTTTAAATTTACCTGCTGATTCTGATGCAGCAGAAAATCTCTAAAGTTTATTATTTCTCTACATTTGCATCTATCTGTAATTGAGGAATATGTATGTTTTATATATATACATAATATAGGGATGTTTATATTTAAAATATATATATTTATATACAAATATATATATAAATATAAGTGATATATAAATATATATCACTTATATTTATATAATATATATAGTATATATAAATATATAAAATATAGGATATCTTTATAATTAGTGTATATTTTTGGTATAGGTAAATGATTAGCATTTTGAAAATTCTGGCTGATAATATAAAATTTGAGAAAACATGTCCTATAAATAACAAAAATAACATATACAAAATGCAGCCATTCAGTAATAATAGTGGTGTTTTAAATAAAACTAATAACTGTCTCTCCTGCTGCCCTGTTCTAACTACTTCTAACATTTGTATAGCCTTTCTGATATTTTTGTTTGTAAATACATACATAGAGAATTTTTTTGACTTTCACTATTCATATTATTTTATAATTATTTATATTTTATAACTCAGAAACATATTGTGAGTATTCTTAGGCCAATATATCTACCACATTGTCTATACCACCTGCATTTAGTATTCTGTGGTATAGATGTACTCTCATTTATTATATATTACCCTCTCTTTGGACATATGGCATATATTTTTTCCCCATCTGCCATTTCTGTTTGAATTTAGTCTATGGTACCTTTTTCTATAAAGCAGTTTTTAAAATACTGTGGTATCTATACTATCTTTCCTCTCTTTTCTGGAGTTTCATTGCTATGCAAAAAGTCATCTTCAACAAAGGTACTATAAATTTTCTACAATTTTTCTTAAAACATTGTTCTTAATTTTTATTTTATAAATTCAAAAAGACCCTATTTACATTTAACTGTAGCATTGTATTTGGGCTTTCTGCATTCTATATTAAATAAAAAATTGCTCTATGTTTTTATTTGGGGGCTGTCTTCCCAGGTTTGCAGTTATACTTGTTAAGTTCCTTTACTGTCCTGTTTTCTTTAACTCTAGTGTAATTTACATAAGAATTAACTGTTCCTTAAGAGTAAACTAGAACTCACTTATAATATAACCATATGAGCTTGGCCTCTTTTTTTGGCTGTAGATCTTTTGACAGAGTTTTTGATTCCCTTTACAACAGTTGATCTGTTTAACTGTTCTGTACATTCTTGACATTTGATTCTAATCATTACTGACATTCAGTATTAAATCACAAAATATGTATATATAGCACAGAATCTAACATATGACGATTGCTTCTGTCTTCCTATGTTCCCTAAATCAGATATAGTATAGTTTTAATTTCCTTTCTTTATAATGCTTGGTTTATGATAAATTAAGGTAAAGGTTTTTTGTTGTTTTTTTTTTTTTCTTTTTTAATATTTATTCTGTCCTATCACAGTACTAAAGAAAAATCTTTGTTGGATTTATTTTGTATTAGCTTTTTTGCTGTGAGAAGATGTTTTTCAACTCTGTGCATATATAAGTACTTCTAAATATAGATTTCCTTATGCATTACAATTAAAACAATTTTTTAAATGTTATATATGTTTGCTAGTTGAAAAACCATATAATGAAAATGTTAGCTTTGTTACTGATAAAAAGATCAGTTGGTCAATGAAACTTACATCTCGCTGGGTAAGTGTCCTCGGTAAGGCTTAACTTCTGAATTAGGAAGGGTTAGCAATCTGGTCAGTCACAGTTACTATTTCAACCACAGGCCCTCCCACATTGGGGTCTGCCTCTATAAACCAAATACTAAAGAGTTAATATGCAGGCAGACACTTAAGACACTCAGGTAAGTCCTTCTCCCAAGATGACTTTGTTATGATTGGTTTTCACTGTTAACAGAAAGTCCCCAAATCATAGTGGCTTAAAGACAGAAATTTCTGTCATGTAAAAACAAAATCCAGAGAAAGGCAATACAAGGCTACTATGATAAGCAAAAAAAATAAAAGCCAGAAGGAAAGGAAAGGAATAATACTCTCAAAGTACTAGTTACTCGTATGTGTATGTATGGTAGTAGGAGTGGGAGGGGTCATATCATAATTAAAATTGTTGGATTAGTATTATTTTTTTCATTTACTTTCAGATATTTTAAATTTTCTTTTATGTATTTTTTATACCTATTAAAGTGCCCTTAGGATTTTAATGAAGCAATAACACTACTATATTATGAAACTTTTTTCCTTGCCTCATAACAGTTATTTCATTGCCTCATAACAGTTGTTCCCAGTTGATATAACTTTATCAGTTTGCTATCTCTTTTTAAATTCCTGTTATTATTACTTCTCTGTTTATTAAGTAGTTATGAAAATATATTTACTAAACTATAAAACTTGCTGAAAAGTACACAGTTCATGAGTTTACAGCTCAGTAAATTATCACAGAGTACACATATTCATGTAACTACCTATCGGGTCAAGACAGAGAACATTATAATACTCCAGAAACTACCCTTGTTTATCCTTCCTGTGAACTACACTCTTCCCCCATCCAAAAGTAGATGTTATCTGAACTTCTGACAATGTAAGTAAGTTTTCTTGTTGAACTTTATATACCTGGAGTCTTTTACTGTAGGTCCATTGTGTCTGGCTGCTTTTACTCAAGAATATGTTTGGAGCTTCATATGTATTAATGGATATAGTTAGAATTTGTTTATTTTCTTAATGGTATTTCATTGAATAACTACACTATTTTTGTCCCATTCTGTTGATGGGCATATTCAAAAGATATTTATTATGTGCTTATATCAAAGTATTTATATCAAGGTACTAGTGAATATAGCCAGGGAAGTGATGGACTAAGTTTCTGCCTTAATGAAGCTTATTTTTCTAGGAGAAAGTAAATACTAATTGGAGTTACAATCAGTATGATAAAGTAGCATTTTGACATGGAAGAAGAACATATAATGGAAAACCAGAAATGTTATCTAGAGGACTTCTTAGAGAAAGTGATGTTTAAACTAGTAAAATACACATATATCAAAACATAGAATGTAAACATTTCTCTTTCACTTTTTTTCCTTTTTATTTTTTTGTTGAAGGATAATTGCTTTACAGAATTTTGTTGTTTTCTGTCAGACCTCAACACGAATCAGCCATAGGTATACATACATCCCCTCCCTTTTGAAGCTCCCTCCCACCTCCCTCCCCATCCCACTCTGTGTTGATAACAGAGCCCCTGTTTGAGTTTCCTGAGCCACACAGCAAATTCCCATTGGCTGTCTATTTTACATATGGTAATGTAGGTTTCCATGTTACTGTTTTCATACATCTCACCTTCTCCTCCTCTCTCCCCATGTCCATGAATCTATTCTCTATGTCTGTTTCTCCATTAATGCCCTGTAAATAAATTCTTCAGTACCATTTTTTTAGATTCTGTATATGTGCGTTAGAATACAGTTATTTATCTTTCTCTTTCTGACTCACTTCACTCAGTATAATAGGTTCTAGGTTCATCCACCTCATCAGAACTGACTTAAATGCTGAGTAATATTCCATTGTGTGTATGTACCACATCTTTTTTATCCAGGTCATCTGTCAATGGACATCTAGGTTGCTTCCATGTTCTAACTATTGTAGATAGTGCTACAGTGAACAATGGGATACATGTGTCTTTTTCAATTTTGGTTTCCTTAGGGTATATGCCTAGGAGTAGGATTGCTGGGTCATATGGTGGTTTTATTCCTAGTTTTTTAAGGAATCTCCATACCGTCTTTCATAGTGGCTGTATCAATTTACATTCCCACCAACAGGGCAGGAACATTCCCTTTTCCCCACACCCTCTCCAGCATTTATTGTTTGTAGATTTTTTGATGATGGCCATTCTGACAGGTGTGAGGTGATATCTCATTGTGGTTTTGATTTACATTTCTAATTTACATATCTAATTTCATTCTTTTATACGTAGCTATTCAGTTTCCCCAGCCCCATTTATTGGAGAGGCTGTATTTGCCCCATTGAATAGTCTTGCCTCCTTTGTCAAAAATAAGGCACCCATAGGTGCATGGGTTTATTTATGGGCTTTCTCTCTAGTTCCTTTGGTCTATATTTCTGTTTTTGTGCCAGTACCATACTGTCTTGATGACTGTAACTTTGTAGTATAGTCTGAAATCAGGCATGTTGATTCCTTCCAGCTCCATTCTTCTTTCTCAAGACTGCTTTGGCTGTTCAAGGTCGTTTGTGTTTCCATATGAATTGTGAAATTTTTTGTGCTAGTTCTGGGGAAAATGCCATTGGTAATTTGATAGGGATCACATTGAATCTGTAGATTGCATTTGGTAGTATAGTCATTTTCACAAAACTGATTCTTCCTCCCCAGGAACATGGAATATCTCTCCATATGTTTATGTCATCTTTGATTTCTTTCATCAGTGTCTTATAATTTTCTGTGTACAGTTCTTTTGTCTCCTTATATGTTTATTCCTAGATATTTAATTCTTTTTGCTGCAGTGGTGAATGGGATTGATTCCTTAACTTCTCTTTCTGATTTTTCATTGTTAGTATATAGAAATGCAAGTGATTTCTGTGTATTGATTTTGTATCCTGACACTTTGCTAAATTCACTGATTAGCTGTAGTAATTTTCTGATACTATCTTTAGGGTTTTCTGTGTACAGAATCATGTCATCTGCAGATAGTGAGAAGTTTGCTTTTTCTTTCCTGATCTGGATTCCTTTTGTTTCTTTTTCTTCTCTGATTGCTGTAGCTAGGACTTCCAGAACTATGTTGAATAATAGTGCTGACAGTGGACACCCTTGTCTTGTTCCTGATCTTTGGGGGAATGCTTTCAGTTTTTCACCATTGAGAGTAATGTTTGCTGTAGGCTTATTATATATGGCCTTTACTATGTTGAGGTTGGTTCCTTCTGTGCCCATTTTTTGAGGAGTTTTAATCATAAATGGGTGCTGAATTTTGTCAAGGGCTTTTTCTGCATCTATTGAGATTATCTTATGGTTTTGATCTTTCAATTTGTTAATATGATGTATCACATTGATTGATTTGCGTGTATTGAAGAATCCTTGCATCCCTGGAATAAACCCAGCTTAATCATTGGTGTGGAAACTTCTTGATGTGTTGCTGAATTCAGTTTGCTAAAATTTAGTTGAGGATTTCTGCATCTATGTTCATCAGTGATACTGGCCTGTAGTTTTATTTTTGTATGTTGTCTTTGTCTGGTTTTGGTGTCAGGGTGATGGTGGCCTCATAGAATGAGTTTGGAAGTGTTCCTTCCTCTGCAGTTTTTTGAAAGAGTTTTAGAAGGATAGGTATTAGCTCTTCTCTAAGTGTTTGATAGAATTCTCCTGTGAAGCCATCTGGCCCTGGGCTTTTGTTTTTTGGTAGATTTTTGATCACAGCTTCCATTTCAGCTTGTAATTGGGTTGTACATAATTTCTATTTCTTCCTGGTTCACTCTTGGAAGACTGAACTTTTCTAAGAATCAGTCCCTTTCTTCCAGGTTATCCATTTTATTGCCATATAGTTGTTCATAATAGTCTCTTATAATCCTTTGTGTTTCTGCATTGTCTGTTGTAACCTCTCCTTTTTTGTTTCTAATTTTATTGATTTGATTCTTCTCTCTTCTTTTCTTGATGAGTCTGGCTAAAGGTTTGTCAATTTTGTTTATCTTCTCAAAGAACCAGCCTTTAGTTTTATTAATCTTCACTATTGTTTCCTTCATTTCTTTTTCGCTTATTTCTACTCAGATCTTATGATTTCTTTCCTTCTATTAATATTGGGTTTTTTTGTTCTTTTTCCAGTTGTTTTAGGTGTAAAGTTAGGTTGTCTATTCGATGTTTTTCTTGTTTCCTGAGGTAGGATTGTTTTGCTATAAACTTCCCTCTTAGGACTGCTTTTGCTGTAGCCCATAAGTTTGGGGTTGTTGTGTTTTCATTGTCATTTGCTTCTAGAAATTTTTTGATTTCCCTTTTGATTTCTTCAGTAACATGTTGATTATTTAGAAATACATTTTTTAACCTCCATGTGTTTGTGTTTCATACAGTTTTTTCCTAGTAATTGACATCTAGTCTCATAGCATTGTGGTCAAGAAGATGCTTGATACGATTTCAATTTTTTTAAATTTGATTTGTGACCCAAGCTGTGGTCTATCCTGGAGAATGTTCCATGTGCACTTGAGAAGAGGTGTATTCTTCTGCATTTTGATGGAATGTCCTGAAAATATCAAAGAGATCCATCTCATCTAATGTATCATTTAAGACTTGTGTTTCCTTATTAATTTTCTGTTTTGATGATCTGTTCATTGGTGTGAGTGGGGTGTTAAAGTCTCCAACTATTATTGTGTTACTGTCAGTTTCTCCTTTTATATCTGTCAGTATTGAGGTGCTCCTATGTTGGGTGCATATATATTTACAATTGTTATGTCTTCTACTTGGATTGGTCCCTTGATGATTATGTAGTGTCCTTCCTTATCTCTTGTAATATTCTTTATTTTAAGATCTGTTTTGTCTGATATGAGGATTGCTACTCCAGCTTTCTTTTGCTTCCGATTTCCTTGGAATGTAGTTTTCCATCCTCTCGCTTTTTGTCTTTAGATATAAAGTGGGTTTCTTGTAGACAGCATGTATATGGGTCTTCTTTTTGTATCCATTCAGCCAGCCTGTGTCTTTTGGTTGGAGCATTTAATCCATTTACATTTAAAGTAATTATTGATGTATATGTTCGTGTTACCATTTTCTTATTTGTTTGGGGTTGATTTTGTAGATCTTTTTCTTCTCTTGTATTTCTTGACTATATAAGTACCTTTAACATTTGTTGTAAAAATGGCTTGGTGGTACTGAATTCTCTTAATTTTTACTTGTCTGAAAAGCTTTTTATTTCTCCATCAATTTTGAATGAGATCCTTACTGGGTACAGTAATCTTGATTGTAGATTTTTCCCTTTCAGTACTTTAAATATATCCTGCCATTCCCTTTTGGCCTGCAGAGTTTTTTCTGAAAGATCAGCTGCTGAGCATATGGAGTTTCCCTTGTATGTTAGTTGTTGCTTCTCCCTTGCTGCTTTTAATATTCTTTCTTTGTGTTTAGTCTTTGTTAGCTTGGTTAGTATGTGTCTTAGTATGTTTCTCCATGGGTTTATCCTGTATGCGGCTCTTTGTGCCTCTTGGACTTGACTGTTTCCTTTCCCATGTTGGGGAAATTTTCAACTATAATCTCTTCAAAAATTTTCTCATACCCTTTCCCTTTCTCTTCTTCTTCTGGGACCCCTACAATTCGAATGTTGGTACGTTTGATATTGTCCCAGAGGTCTCTGAGACTATCCTCAGTTCTTTTCATTCTTCTAACTTTATTCTGCTTTTCAGAAGTTACTACCATTTTATCTTGCAGCTCACCGATTCGTTCTGCTTCAGATGTTCTGCTGCTGAGTCCTTCTGGAGTATTTTTAATTTCAGTAACAGTGTTGTTTGTCTGTGTGATTATTCTTTAATTCTTCTAGGCCTTTGTTAATTGATTCTTGTACTTTCTCCATTTTGTTTTCAAGGTCTTTGATCATCTTTCCTGTCGTTATTCTGATTCTTTTTCAGGCAGTTTGCCTGTTTCCTCTTCATTTATTTGGACTTCTGTGTTTCTGGTTTGTTCCTTCATTTGTGTAGCATTTCTCTGCCTTTTCATTTTTTTTTTTTTTTTTTTTTAACTTACTGTGTTTGAGGTCTCCTTTTCCCAGGCTTCAAGGTTGAATTCTTCCTTTTGGTTTCTTTCCTCCTAAGGTTGTGTAAGCTTCATGTAGGTGATATTTGTGCTGTGTTTGTTTGTCTGTCTGTTTGTTTTTCCTCTGATGGGCAAGGCTGAGTGATATGGTAATCCTGTCTGCTGATGATTGGGTTTGCATTTTTGTTTTCTTTGTTGTTTAGATGAGGCATCCTGCACAGGTTGCTACTGGTGGTTGGGTGATGCTGGGTCTTATATTCAAGTGGTTTCCTTTGTGTGAGTTCTCACTATTTGACACTCCCCAGGGTTAGTTCTCTGGTAGTCTAGGGTCTTAGAGTCAGTGCTCCCACTTCAAAGGCTAAGGGCATGTTCTCTGGTCAGGAACAAAGATTCCACAATTGGGCTTGTTATGGCATTAAGTGAGATTAAAACAACAAAAAATGAGAAAACAAAGATGAACCCCAAATGGCAGTTACAAAGTTAGGCAAATAATAATTAAAATAATGGAATATATACATATACACCCGTGAGCAAAGTCAAAGCAGTCCAGTGTAAATACATTGGGCTATTTACATTTAATAGTCCAAGTACAATAGATTGACCTGGCGAACAAAGGAAATCAAAAATTATATTTACCAGTTAAGAACAAAACTAAAGCACAAACTGGAAAACAAAACTAAAGCCAAATGCCAAGTGGGGAATAAAGCAATGAAAATAAAACTGGCAAATGTGTTGAAAGGAAAGGAAAGAAAGAAAAGAAAAAATAGATATGCAGAGTTAAATAGAGGTAGATGAAGAAGATTTTATTATATACATTAAAGATTATCTGCAAGGGGAAAAGATCAGTAGGAAAGGCAAACAAAGGAATAATGTAGAAAAAATATAATAAGTTTTAAAAAAATTAAAAGTTAAAATTATAAAAAAGAGAAAAGAAAAAAAAGAGAAGAGGGAAAAAATGGAAGGAAAAAGGAAAAACTCACAGAATGACAAAAGCCCAGTGTAGATGCAGAGGTTTATAGCAACAATAAAAAGTGTGACTGAATATACACATGTACATACACACCCATAAGCAAAATCAAAATAGTCCAACAAAATAAAGTACAATATATTGACCTGACAAGCAAAGGAAACCAAAAATTATATCTACCAGAGTAAAAGTAAAGCACAAACTGGAAAACAAAACTAAAGCAAGGTGCCGATTGGGGAAGAAAGTGGTGAAAATAAATAAAACTAAGAAATATGTTGAGAGGAAAAGGAAGAAAGAAAAGAAAAAAAGAATAGATATATAAAGTTAAGTAGATGAAGAAGTTTTTTATACATTAAAGGTTAACTGCATTGGAAAAGAACAGTAGGAAAGGCAAACAAAAGAATAAATGTATAATGATAGTAATAAGTTTAATAGAAAAAATAATAATAGGTTTAAAAAATTAAAATTAAAAGGAAAAAAAAAAAAGGAAAGCTCCCCAGAATTGCAAAAGCCCAATGTAAAGGCAGAGGTTTATAACAATAATAAAAAAAAAAGTGACTGAGAAAAAAAAAGAAAAAACTCAAAAGCTTAATTAGATTTCTTAGTGCCAATAAAATCGACAACTATATCAAAGAAAAAAAAACTTCAAAAGAATCTACAAAACAAGTCAAAACATAAGAATATGGTTTTTCATGAGTCACTGCTGTACGAGTCCTTTCCCTCGCTGGGAGTCACAGTAAACCTCACCTCGCTAGGATGCCCTCCAGCACTGTGATATCTGAACTCGTGGGGCCAGCTCAGATTCTAATCTGGTCCTACTCCTATGTGTTCTTGCCTCCAATGTCCACAGCTATCAGAACTAGTGTGTTTTCTTTTGTGGGAGCTCTCAATGACCTTTTATATATTCCATAGACACAGAGTCTGCCTAGTAGATCGTGTGAATTTCATCTGCAGCTTGTACAGCGGGTGGGAAGGTTTTGGGTCTTCTTCCTTAGCCACACTGCCCTGGGTTTCAATTGTGGTTTTATTTCCCCCTCTACATGTGGGTCGTCCACTGGGGTTTTCTCCTGAGGCTGCCCTGGAGGACTTGGGTTTGCCCCTGTGAGGGCCAGGTGTGGAGGTGGTGCAGCTGCTTGGGTTGCAGGGGCTCTGGCAGCACCAGGTACTCAGGGGAGTTGGAGGCTAGGGCAGCAGGAAATACTGTGCTCTAGAAGGGGATGGCAACCAGTATTGGCCAATATGCTCCAATATTCTTGCCTGTAGAACCCCGCCTCCCTGACAGAGAAGCCTGGCAGGCCACAGTCTATAAGGTCGCAAAGAAGCAGACACTACCGAAGCAACCCTGTGTACATAGATGCAAGACTTTTCTCTCCTGTGGCAGCTCTGGCCCAGTGAGAGTTGCGCATGAAGGTTGCGCAGCTGCTTGGCTGGCAGGGACCCTGGCAGTGCCAAGTATACAGGGACATGAACTGCCTCTTCCGCAGGAGTTATGGCCCTAGCAGAGTCTTTTTTCGAGGGTCTTGTAGCTGGCGATCAGAATACCTCTTTGGCCAGTCTTTCTCCGCAGCTCCACCCATTCAGGCACTTAGAGGGCTCCCTTGCCTGGGGTCCTTCTCTGTTGGGCGTGTCAGGCACATTAAGGGGCACCCCGGCTGGGGTCCTGCTCTGTAGGTTCAGCGCATCAGTCCCTTAAAGGGGCACCCTGGCTGGGATCCTACTCTAGGTTCAGCGCATCCATCACTTAAAGGGGCATCCTGGCTGGGGTCCTACTCTGTAGGTTCAGCGCATCCGTCCCTTAAAGGGGCACCCTGGCTGGGGTCCTGCTCTAGGTTCAGCACATTCGTCACTTAAAGGGGCACCCTGGGCAGGGTCCTACTCTAGGTTCAGCGCCTCAGTCACTTAAAGGGGCACCCTGGGTGGGGCCCTGCTCTGTAGGTTCAGTGTGTCGGTGTTTGATGGATCACTCTCTGTGTTGTTCAGCTGCCAGCCGGCATGTGGGGGAAAAGCTGTGGTGACGGCTCCATCCCCATTTTTGAGAATGTTAGGTTGTACATATTAGGTTGGTGCAAAAGTAGTTGCAGTTTTGCATTGTTTAACTTTGCCATTGGATGTACATTTTTAAATGTGACTACGTTGTACATCGTTTTAATGCACATTTCTTGCTTTATGTTTTTTGCTAGTGACATTGCTTGCTGTTTATTTTATATTATTTTAGTCTATAGAAATGACATTTAAAAAAAAAGAAATGACATTAGACAAAAAGCAAATTTGAGCTATTTTCTTATTCAAGTTCAAATTGGGTCATAAAGCAGTGGAGACAACTCACAACATCCACAATGCGTTTGGCCTGGAAACTGCTGACAAGTGTTCAGTGCGGTGGTGGTTCAGGAAGTTTTGTCTAGGAGAAGAGAGCCTTGAAGATGAGGAATGCAGCGGCCAGCCATTGGTTGTTGACAGTGACCAATTGAGAGCCGTCATTGAAGCTGATCCTGTTACAACTACTCAAGAAATTCCCCAAGAGCACAACATCAACCATTCTATGGTCGTTTGGCATTTGAAGCAAATTGGAAAGGTGAAAACGCTCAGTAAGCGGTGCCTTATAAGCTGACCACAAATCAAAAAACTCATTTTGATGTGTTATCGCCTCTTACACTATGCAGCAGTAACAAACCATTTCTAATCAGTTTGTGACGTGTGATGAAAAGTGGATTTTATAAGACAACTGCAGTGACCAGCTGTGGCTGGACCGAAAAGCTCCAAAGCACTCCCCAAAGCCATACTTGATTGAAAAAAAGGTCATGGTCACTGTTTGGTGGTCTGCTGCTGCTGTGATTCACCTCAACTTTCTGAATCCTGGTGAAACCATTACATCTGAGAAGAATGCTCAGCAAACCAATGAGATGCACCAAAAACTGCAACACCTGTAGACCACATTGATCATTAGAAGGGATCCAGTTCTCCATGACAACTGCATGTCATGCACAGCCAACGCTTCAGAAGTTGAATGAATTGGGCTACGAAGTTTTGCTTCATCTGCCATATTCACCAGACCTCTCGCCAACTGAGTACCACTTCTTCAAGCATCTCAACAACCTAATGAGGGGAAAAGCTTTCACAACCAGCAGGAGGCGAAAGATGCTTTCCAAGAGTTTGTGGAATCCTAAAGCACAGATTTTTATCCTACAGGAGTAAACAAACATTTCTCATTGGCAAAAATGTGTTGATTGTAATGGTTCCTATTTTGATTAATAAAAGATGTGTTTGAGCCTAGTTATAATGATTTAAAATTCAGGATCAAAAATCATAATTACTTTTGCACCAACCTAAATATATTATTGAAAATTCAGTGAACATAGCATAGTAGATTTGCCCAGTCAAAATATTTATGAATTTTAACTCACTTGTTTAATTTAAATAAATAAATATATTTTAATTAATAAAATAAATTAATAAAATACCTTTAAGTTGACTTCAAATATTTATACTAGTTTGTACTTTTGTTGCTTGTTAGTTTGCAAAATGATATGAAAAGGCTAATAACATTATGTATCTCTGATCTTTAGTGAGAGTATCTTTCTGAAATTTTTTGTCTGTTGGTATTTCTTATGTTCACTGACTATCCATTTTTGTACATTTTATAGAGGGTTTTTTCCCCTTTAAATTAAATGAGCATTTGATCTGCTAAAAAATTTGAATCATCTATAAATTTGTAAATTATATTTTGTGATATCTTAACTGTACCTATTTTTTTTATCTTATAAAATATAGCAATATTTCCTTTATGGATTTGAGAGTATATGATCTCTTCCAAAATTATGCTTATCTTTAATTTTATCACTTTTTTTTTTATTTGCTTGAATCCCAGATATAAGATTTCAGTTTTTTCCAAATAGAGAAATATCTAGATAGTCCAGACATAATATGATTTATGTCATGTTGACTAATACATTCTTTGCACACAGACTTAAAATGCTATCTTTATCATATAGTATTAAGTATCATTTATAAGTGAGTTCTTTTGGGTCTCCCTATTCCATTGATGATTTTCATCTTTTTGAACATTATACCTATTTACATTATGTATCATTTGTAATATATTTTCACATTTTGTAGGAGAAACACCTTTTAATTTTACCAATGGAAAGTTTGTCAGGTTTCATTTTTTCCGTCTTGATAATTTTTAATTGCCACCTATGTTCTCAAATCCTTTCAGAATTTGATTGTACCTCATATTATTACAGTGAGGTGGATAATTATATTTCTCAGTATTTTGAGTCTTCTCAGAACAAGATATGCCTCTTCACTTTTTTGGCCCTCTCTTAGGTCCTTAAGTAAGGTTTTATTATTTTACTTCAGCATGGTCTTACACCTTCTTTTTAAATCTAATCTTAGATGTGTAGAAATTGTTTCTGTGAATTGAGTTACTTATCCTCAATAACAAATTATTGTTAGAGTATCTTGTAGGAAAGCTAATTACTTGTATTTATTCATATAGTATCAAATTACTTTATTACTTTATTTTTTCTAATAGTTTTCCAGTGGATTCTCTTGATTATTTCAGTAAGCTGCCTGCTAGTAATTATCTCATTTGTTGTTGTTGTTTAGTCACTAAGTCCTGTCCAACTCTTTTGCGAAACCTGTGGACTGTAGCCCGCCAGGCTCCTCTGTCCATGGGATTCCCCAGGCGAGAGTACTGGAGTGAATTGTTGTTTCCTATTGTAGAGAATCTTCTTGACCCAGGGGTCATTTAGTCCCTGTCTCTTGCATTGGCGGGCAGATTCTTTACCACTGATACACCAGGGAAGCCCCAGTTATCTCATTACCAGAATAATTTTTGTTATACTTTTTTCTTGTTTCATTTCTGAAATATATTCAGGCTTTCAGAATATAGTTAAATAATAAAATAATGGTGATAAACTCCTTTGCTTAGTTCTTGAGTTTAATGTGAATGTTTGTAGTGTTTTATTATTAAATAGAATGTGTAGTGTTGGTTTTTAATAGCTCCTCTCTTATAGATTTAAAAATAAAGACAGTTTCTTAAATTTACAGTTAAAGTTTTATTTTAAACTGATTGATATTGGAATTTAGGTATTCTTTTTTAAAATGCATCTATTAGAGATTCTGCACAAATTTCTTCTTAATGCTTAATTCTTGCAAAGGAAGGATCTTAGCATTGATCTATCTTTTTTTTAATTCATTATAAACACTATCTCTTCTTATATTTTCTTTATACAAGGAAGTTTATCAAAATTAGATGTCAGTCTGGGCAAAATTAGCCTTTGTAAAAATGTTTGTCAACTTTTAATATTCATATCATGCTAGTTTTATATAACAAAGAAATTTTCCCCCTTTTTTATGTTCAGAGCAGTTTAGATATAGAAGTCATCCGGTCTTTGAAGATTTGCTATAACAGCACAACTCTAATACAAAATGAGCCTAATTCCTTTATTGGGTATAGATTGTAGGCAGCATTTTCAGGTATCTGTAGTTTTGCTGGGTGTCTTCAGTTTTTCTGCTTTGTAAAGTAATTCTGGTAACTTATATTTTTCTAGATGATCATCTGTTTAATAAAGATGTTATAGTTTATTGGCATAAAGTTATGTGTATTATTCTTTTATAAATTTTAAAACTGTTTGCTGTATTTTTGGTATTACCACCTTCCTGATTTCTGATGTTGTTTTTCTCCCATTTTTTGGTCTTCTGTTCAGATTTTGCAAAGAAAAAGCCTTTTGTGGTCTTTATCTAATTGCCACATTATTTTCTTTCTTCTTTATTTTGGTTTATTTTCTTTTTCTAGCTTCTTGAAATAAATGTTATTTTATATTGCTTAAGTTGAAATTTCCTTTGTACCAATCTGGCTGTGTCCTTTAGACTTTGAGATTTCATATTCCCAATATTATTATAATTTTGATTCCTTTGGTCCAAGAATAGTTTATAGAAGAATACTGTTAAATTCCTAAGTGTTCAGTTTGGGAGTTACCTTTAATTCCTTCTTATATAGCATACAGTCAAAGACTATAACCTATGTGATTCTGATCCTCTGGAATTTGAAGTAGATTTTTTGTATCTCTTAGTACACTATCAATTTTTAAAATAAAATGATATATTTAGCTTTCTGAATTTTACTCTAGCTAATCTTGCCTTAGATCTTACTGCCTCCAGAGTATACTATATATTTGTATATTTGGTATTTTAAATAGTCTGTGAAAATCGCTCAGTTGTGTCCGATTCTTTGCAACCCCATGGACTATACAGTCCATGGAATTCTCCAGGCCCAAATGCTGGAGTGGGTAGCCTTTCCCTTCTTCAGGGGATCTTCCCAACCCAGGGATTGAACCCAGGTCTCCCGCCTTACAGGCGAATTCTTAACCAGCTGAGCCACAAGGGAAGCCCAGATATAACTTCTATAAGAAATAATACATGTAAAGTATGTTTTATCATGTGATTCAGAAAAGTAGAAAAAAGTCAAACTAGAAATCATTTGGAAGAAGATTTCAAAAAACAGATTTTAACCAGTCTCATTGAATGGATCATGTGTGGCTTGATGGTAGATGTCAAGGACATCATCCAAGTAGAGAACTTAAGAAACAAAGGCTTTTCATTTTGTGAGGAGTGGAGCTTGATCTAAATAGAGGAGTAACAGGAAGTAAGACCTAATAGGTAATGTTGGGCCTGATTAGTAGGACCCCATTAAATATTAACTGTATATTGTGTAGAGATCTCCTGAATATACCAGCGTGGAACACCTCATTGAAAATTTGAAGGAATAGATATGATGCAGTATATTTTGAAAGTCAGAAAAACTTTTTGAGAAGGAAGTTGATAAACAAAAACATTCATTGATAATTTATGCTAATAAAATTTAGTATTTTTGTGTTTGAAAAATTGCCTCACAAATTTAGGAGTGGCATTTCTACCTCTACTGGTTTAATAAAACATCTATAAATTGTGAGTTTGGCATTTACTCATTATAATTAGGAGAATCGTAAGTAGAGCAAAATCAAGAGGTAAACATCATCTTAAAGCTGACAAATAATCTAACTCTCTAACAGAAATCTGTTTACTATCTATAAAAAAAAAAAAAATCACAGCCTGCATTTTGAAGGGAGGTGAAAGAATGGATAATCATTTAGTATTATAATGTCTTATAATCTAAACCTATATTATTATTTGAGAGAGAATTTTATTTTGGTCATACCAGTTTCAGCCAAAAGGATAACATCTGAAATATTTAAATACACAAAAACCTTCTGATAGCCTATGGCAATAATTGACTAAAGGGTCATACAAGGAAAAACAATTACTTTTTGTTTTACGCTTACTCCCAAATTCAGTATAGTGTAGTTATTAAATGACCATGTGCCTTTTTTTCAAATTGGAAAATTTTTTAATTTCAAATTGGAAAGATTAAAAGAGTTTGTAAGCAAAGCATGCAGTAAAGTGAGTCATGATAGCCTTATGTGACAAATATAGTTAATTTTCATGGCTGCTTTTTAGCACAGCAATAAGGCTTTAGAATGGCATATGTATGTCTAAAATAAAGTTGGAATAGTTTATTTTAGCTATAGAGTAATTATCTTATTCTATTTATAATGCTAATCTGTATAGAAAGGACTTATTAGCCCCCCCTTAATGAAGTTTAAAAACATATAACTAGAATGTTCCATTTACTGTTTTTCAGGTACATTTTCTCACTTCTGTAAAATACAGCCAAATAGGTGATAGTAGCTGGATGGCCAAGAATTGCATAGGAAACGCATGCAAAAAAACCCTTTCCAATAGAATGGACTTTTTGTAACATATTTTGCATGTAGCTCCAAATGTCTTATGGTTAGTAGAAAATAATTTAGATATGATATCTAATATAAATGAATATTTTAATTAAAGTTATCTTTAATTATATGGGCTTCTTACATATGGCAGTACTTGATATATATCTCTATACGTAGTTCTCTGAGCAAATATTTTTCAAATCATTTGCTTATGTGTGGGAGCACACATTAGTATTTATTATTTCTCATAATAGTAGTTGCAAATAAAGAAAAGGTAAGCTCAGTATCAAGATAGTAATAGTGATAGTGTTCATTGATAAGCATTACACTGGTAAAATTCAAATATTTTTGAAACAAAAATTTATAGTGAAAAAAAAGCTTACTTTTTTATCCCTTATTTGTAACCTCTACAGTTAAAGTTAATTGTGATGGTATATTATCATCCATTTAAGAGCCAGCCATTTTCTTTCAGATATGAATATTCTAGGGACCTACAGCTCAACCCTAGAATTGTAGATATTAGAGGTGTACTTCAAATGGAGCATAGATTAGGAGCTATACCTAGTATCTCAGTCTTCTGATTCCTCTGAATAGACTTTGACCAAACTCTGATAAGTTTTGCAAAATAACTCATAGTAAGCTTAGATATATTTAAACTATGGAACATGGGACAGTGTTCTTAGATATACTACTACCTTTCTTGGTAATATTTTAAAAGGAAAAAAGCATATTTGAATATAAGGATAATTATAATATTGAAGGATGTGAATTATTATAATTAACTAAGATTGGCATTTTGTTGTATTTTCTAGGCAATTAAGTTGGAATATTCAAGGTTGGTTAAATTGGCCCAAGAAGATACCCCACCAGAAACAGACTATCGTTTACATCATGTAATAGTCTACTTTATCCAGAATCAGGCTCCAAAGAAAATCATTGAGAAAACATTGCTAGAACAATTTGCAGATAGAAATTTGAGTTTTGATGAAAGGTAATTTGAAAATACAAAATGTTAAGTATTTTATTCACGTGCTCAAATTGCCCGTGTTGTTTTTATAGCTCCAAGTGCAATTTTAGAATATGTATTTTACACATACACATATTTCAGTAATGCAGCACAAAGTTTGACTTCACTTAATTTGACTTTACTTAATTCAGTTGCTTTGTAATTTATTTATTTATAATCATGACTTTTAAAATTTTAACCCCAAAATAATTTAGATTATTTTATTACATTTTAATTGTGAACCAAGGTACTGAGATAAGCAATAGAAAGATACACAGAAGAGTATAATATAATTTTCACTGGCCTTTGGGGACTAAAAATTTCAGAAAAATAAAGAATTTCTGAACCTCTGCACTATGGATATTTTGGGCCAGATGATTTTTTTGTTTAGGAGGTAGGGGCTGTCCTATAATCTGTAAGATATTTAGTGATGCTCCTGGCCTCGACCCATTAAAGCTAGTGGTACCCCTCAAGTGGTGACAACCCAAAATATCTCCAGATACTGCCAGATATCCCACCGGGAGCAGAATCATCCTTGTTTGAGAACAGTTGGGGAAAGTAATTAATCAGTATACACAAAGTAATTATACATCTTCTGACGTAAAGAGAAAACTTAGAATGGTTAAATGAATTTTGGTTTACCAAAAAGTTTTTTCTTAGAAGTTCCTATAAAACTCTTTACTAATGTTAAAAATTAAAATTTAATCTAGTTAGAATAAATACTATTTAAAAAAAAATAAAAACATTCAGCCCTCAGGTAAACACCCAAAGTATTGAAGAGTTTTAAAATGTAGAAACATTTATACTATCTTGGAGTTCATGGTAAATACATTTTAATTCTGAAGTAAATGATTATCCTTTTATGAATGTCTCAAAAATACTGAATTCAAAATATGTGTAGTAGAGAAGAGTGTGACGGAAAACAAAGCATCTAGGATTAATTTCTGCCTCATCATGTGTCTGCTGTGAAATTTAGGATTAAGGGAAATAATACAAGTAAATGGTTTTGAGCATTATCTGGTAAATACTCAGTAAGTATTGGCTATGAATGTTGATATCACTTATTTTGTTAAATATAACTGAAGAACTAAGAAATTATGACCCTCTTTTATCTGGGCGGTTAGTGTACTATCTTCCAATGAGTATATGCTATTGAATTTGGGGAAGATATTTATGAAGTATTCACTTGGACTTTTCAATCTTCTGCAGTTAGTAGCCCTGGCAAGTAAAAATAGTTTGTTTGAGAAATCTAATTTCTCTTGTGCTTGAAATATGGAGTAAACTGTATGTGATAACTATAAATATACTTTGGGGAGATTTCTTTAGCAGTGGTTCTGATCATAAAATCTGTTGAAATGTTGCCATTCCTATCTGAAAGGATAGGCACATTTTGGATATCTTTTTACTATTTATGAATAATATTATTTGGGAGAAGTGAGATTTCATGTCTCTGGAGCTTGCTTAATAGAGATACATTATCAATTTTTAAAAACTTTCTTTTTTCATGTTTAATAGAACATAATTTAAAATTCATATGTAAATATAACATGGTGAATTAGAATCATTGCTTCTGTCTTCTTCATATACTTAGTAAATATCCAGTATTGTCCAAAAAACCACAGTTTTCACTTGAGTTATTTGAAATTTGTTTCCTCAAAAATATTGCACAGTGATAGTGGATTTCATTTTCATATGTGTTGGGTAGTTTAATTTTGTATAAAACACATTTTTTTAAGTTTTTATGGATTTTGCTTTTGATTTAGAAATATTTTTTATTTGAAGGTGTCACAACATAATGAAAGTTGCTCAAGCCAAAATTGAAATGATAAAACCTGAAGAAGTAAACATGGAGGAGTATGAGGTAATGTGCCTTTTGGGAGGTTGAACTGTAGGTTGAGGAATTCTTTGGTTCAGTATTCTTTCATTTCAGCATAGCTAATAATCACATGAGAAAATTCATCATGAAGGGGTGAAGTAACCTGCCTAAAGTTATCATAGCTTCATGTCACAACTTGATTTAGCAGAACCGACATTCTTAAATGCTGTATTACAGTGAAGCCATGCTATACATTTTCTTTGCTTCATATATATATTTTGAGGGGAAGTTAAAAATTTGTTTCAGTCATTGTATGCCTTATGTATTTGTCATTATTGGACAGTGTTGTATGAGAGAGAGCAAACATGTGAGCATTTGTATTGTGCTTGTGGTAGTTTTTGTCCACAAAATTCTCTTTGTGTTAACGTTGGCTTTAAAATTAAGTTACCGATTCAAACACCTAGTATTTTGTCAAGTTTTTAAGTTTAACTTTCTACATTGTTTTTCCAAAAATTTTTACATGAATAAATCTTAATTTGTATCCATGAGTGCCTTTGACTAGTGATTGGTCACGTTTGCAAACCTGATTACTTTATATTCCCTTAAACAATTAGTATAATTCACTACATTTAACAGATAAAAGGAAGGATACAGAAAAACATTCATTTTGCTCAAAACTCTTAGCTAACCTGGAATACAAGGTAACTACTTTAGTCTACTGAAGAGTGTCTTGAAAAACAAAAACTAACAGAACTACCATAAAAATCATATTGAAATCTGAACATTGAAAACTTTCCTTTTGTGATCAAGAAAAGACAGGGATGTACGCCAGTTCTATTCAACACTGTACTGGAAGTTTAAGCAGTACAGTAAGGCAATAAAAATAAAGCAAAAAGTAAGAGATTGCAAAAGAAGAAACAAAGCTCTCATTATTTGCAGATGTTTTATATATAAAAAGAAAAAGCTACAGATAAATTTATTGGAGATAAAGATAATAAGAGAGCTTTGTAAAATACAAATCTATGTCAAATATCTGTTTTATTTCTTTATAGCAGTAGCAAATATTCAGATAGAAATTCTTTAAAATGACACATTTTAGATAATATCCAAAGTGATGGTGTACCTGAAAGCAAATTTAATAAAAGATGTGCATAATTTTAGGAGATGTTATAAAGAAGATCTAAGTAAATGGATATATATATTGTGTTTGGAAAACTTGGTGTTGTAAAGATGTCAGTTTTCCACAGAATGGTGTATTGAAACTGTTCAGTTTCTAACAAACTTCTAGCAAGTTGTTTTATGGAGCTTAATAAGCTCATTCAAAAATTTTATGGAAATGCAAACATTCTAGTCTCAGCATTCTTACAGAACAAGGTAGGAAGGCTATTTTCACTTGAAATCAATACTAACTATCTTAACTTTTATACTTTATAATAATATTATCATAAGAACAGATAAATTTGAATTATAAGGCAAAATAGAAAATCTGGGAACATAGCCACAAAAAAAATGGACACATAATACATGCCAGAGATACAGGCAAATTGGTTGCTAATTCTGCCCTTGTCTCCAAGATTCAAGTTACATGGGACTTGATTTTAATTGTTATTTGCTTCTGCAGTCCCTCCACCAGTTTGCTTCATCAGATTGGATTCTGCATATTTTTATTCTGAAAATTTCTCATATTTTTTCTAATTGCAGAGCCATTAAATCTTATAGTATTTACATGACATGTTTTTGGATTTCGTATATCCCACATATCTTTGTCTTGCTCTGAATCACACATCAGTAATCCTTGGCCTGCAAACCAAATCCAGCTCATCATCTGCTTTTATAAATAAAGTTTTATTGGAACACAGGCCATTTGTTTAGATATTGAGTACAAGCACTTTCACACTGCAACCGCAGAGTTGAGTAACTACAACAGAGACTGCATGGCCTGCGAAGCCTAAAATATTTCTTGTCAAACCCTTTAAAGAAGAAGTTTAAGTTAAGTCGCTCAGTCGTGTCTGACTCTTTGCAACCCCGTGGACTGTAGCCCACCAGGCTCCTCCGTCCATGGGATTCTCCAGGCAAGAATACTGGAGTGGGTTGCCATTTCCTTCTCCAGGGGATCTTCCCAGCCCAGGGATCAAACCCATGTCTCCCACATTGCGTGTAGACGCTTTAACCTCTGAGCCACCAGAAGTTTACCTACTGAAAACTTCTAAGGTGAATCTAATGATAACAGAGTGGCAATTTGAATACTTCCCCCAGAAAAGCTAACTTTATGCTTAAAGATAAATTTTACCTTTATTTGTTATTAATGTCTTCTATCCCTGTGGCTTAGTTGGTAAAGAAATCTGCCTGCAATGCAGCTGGATTTGATCCCTGGATCAGGAAGATCCCCTGGAGAAGGGATGGCAACCCACTCCAATATTCTTGCCTGGAGAATCCCACGGACGGAGGAGCCTGGTGGGCTATAGTCCATGGGTTTGCGAAGAGTCAGACAGGACTGAGTGACTAACACTGTCACTTTCAATAGTATGAAAACTTTGCCTTTTTAAATTAAAATGATTTATATTCAAGGAGAATATATCAGTAGTTGGCTAGTAACTGGCCTATATGTATCTTGCTTTCATTTATTTACAATAAAATGTGTATAAAAGCTTTCACATATTGAATTTTAGTTATGATTTTCCTTGAATCAATTTTTATTAAAAAAATCTTGATTTTTTTAAATTGTTTTCTAGAATTGTAGATTGTGAGTTCTGAATCATTTTGTTATTTGACATGCTCAGTAACTGGGTGTTTTGGAGAGGGGCTGTGAAATGCTTCTGTCTTTTTCACTTTATCTCAGTTGAAAAGACTACTAAGCATCCACATTTAAAATTTATCACAAATATTGCAAAATTAAAAGGCTAAATTTATTACATTTTTTAATTTTTCTTTCACTTCCTTAAAACTGTTTCAAATAACAGTCTTCAAGCTTTGATTCCTATTAGTTAGCTTCATTTACCTTCTACATTCAATGTGATTTAGGTTCTATAATAATATTTTTTTAAATGTCGTGTTGTTGCTTTGCATTATATTAGCTTCAGGTGTATAGCATAGTCGTTCAGTGCGGTTACAGAGAATACTCTACTAAAAGGTATTACAAGATAATTGCTATAGTTCCCTGTGCTGCACAATATGTCCTTGTTGCTCATCTATTTTATACACACTTTACGTTTCCTAATTCTGTGCTTGTACTGTGCTCCTCCTCCTCTTCCTCTCCCCATGGGTAACACTATGGAGGTTCCTCAAAAAAACTGAAAATAATCCAGCAATTCTCTCCTGAGTATATGTCTGGAAAAAATTGAAAACAGAAATTTGAAAAGATTATGCACCCCAAATATTCTCTGATAATATCTTAATAAACTTTTACACTGAAGAATTGAGAGACAAATGGCCTACCTATTGATTATCTTGCCTTTTATGTCTTCTATCTTCTAGTGAGATTGTTTAATTTCTCTCATCAGTGTCTACAATTTACCTTTATTTTTATACTGCCAGGTTTGTATGTAAGAAATTAAAGCCTTGATTTAGGTCTAGTTTATCTTCAATTTTGAACTCTGCTTCTGTTAGTTCAAGTAGTTATCGTAAAATGTAATTATAAGTAGTTTTCATTGTAGTTTTAATACCTATATACTTTTAATATTCTTTCACCTACAGGAGTGGCATCAGGATTATAGAAAATTCAGGGAAACAACCATGTATCTCATTATTGGGCTAGAAAATTTTCAAAGAGAAAGGTAAGGCAAAATGGACACACATGATAAGAAAAGCTTAATTCTTATATTCTATTCAGATGTGACCTCATATCTCAAAGATTTTATTCACAATATATATTTTCAATAAACTTTATTTTACAACTGTCTTAAATTTACTACTGCAAATTGCAAAGTTAATACAAAGAATTCCCATATACCCCATATACAATATATTTTCCATTTGAAATTAAATTTGTAAAGTTAGCATTATTATCGTTGATTTTATCAGCTCTCAGACACTACAGTTGAAGTTTAGAATAAAATAGGATTAGATTGAAGCCTAGATTTGGTAGGGACCAAAGCAACTGGTTTTCTTCCCCTGGGCTTCCGTTGTTGCTCAGCTGGTAAAGAATCTGCCTGCAATGCAGGAGACCCTGGTTCAATTCCTGGGTCGGGAAGATCCGCTGGGAGAAGGGGTAGACTACCCACTCCAGTATTCTTGAGCTTCCCTTGTGGCTCAGCGGGTAAAGAGTCCACCTGCACTGCAGGAGACCTGGGTTCGATCCCTGGGTTGGGAAGATCCCCTGGAGAAGGAAAAGGCTACGCACTCCAGTATTCTGCCCTGGAGAATTCCATGGGCTATAGTCCATGAGTTTGCAAAGAGTCAGACATGACTGAGCAACTTTCACATTCACTTTCAAAGCAGCTGGTAGCCAGCAAGTGGAATTCTTTGTATTCGCCAACATCCAACTTCCTGTCACTAGCCTTTTTCCTGTTCTTTCTGAGTTTAATCTTGATTGCAAATTAGAGAATGTTTCTAATGTGTCTCTTTTTTCTGAAATTCCAGGTACTGTAAAAAATATAACTTTAGAAAACTGATCACTTGTCTTCTAAATATTGCAGCTGTAAATATTTTAGATTACTTCTCATACAAATTACAGGTGATTTTAAAGGGATTTCTACTTACCAAATTGTTATTGTTACTGAGAAGAAAGGCTGCATATTGATTACTGAGTGCTATAGATTATTAACTAATTGCATTTATTTATTATCCACATATTTAATTCATATACTTTAAAATTAATTTACTTGACTAGGGATTTTTTAAGTGCCATGGTTAAAATGCACTGTAATATTGCCACCAAGTAAAAAGGATATTGATTTCTTTTTTCTTTTTTATTGTGTATTTTACCTCCACTAGAAGTAGTAATGCTCTTTTTTTAAATGCCAACATGGAGTATTACTTCTAGAGCTACGCTGTACAAGATGGTGGCTCACAAGCCATGTAGGACAATTTAATTTAATTAAAATTTTTAAAACTTTTCAGTTTCCCAGTCATACTAGCCTCATTTCAGACGCTCAGTAGTCACATCTGACTAATGGCTGCCGTTCTGGCCAGCACAGACACCACTTCCATTACTGCAGGAAGTTCTACCAAACAGTGCCACTCTGTTCATTGGACCAAGCACAATGCCAGCAAAATCTTAAAAGTTAATACGTAAAAGTAGAAAAGTAAAAAGTAATATTAATACTTGGAGACAAATTATTAAAGTACTAGTGATTGTGTACTTTTAAGATAATTCACTTTGGTCAGCTGAAGTAGAAAACATTTTGATCAATAGCTCTCTTTTATAAAATCATATTTTGGTCAACATTTTATTTCTTTAATACGAATATTCTAATTTGCTTTAGGATTTTAGAGACTAAGGTTTCTAAGAAAAATATTAATATGCCCTTACAATAGAATAGAGCGTGTAAAAGGCTTTTCCATTTAACAGATAAAGAAACTAGGTTCCAAAGTGATACAATAACTTTGCCAAGGTCACACAGCTGACTAGGGAGAGAAAAATTGAAATAAAGGCCTCTGTGTTTTTATATTATTTAATGGTATAAGAAAAGGGCAAAGTGTATTCATTATCTCAGTAAGAACTAAAAAGATGAAACTTTTTCCCTTGCTCTCTGCATCTCTTCTGCATTAGCTTTTCTGAGCTAGTGTTTGTTAAAGGACTTTAAATAAATTGTGTTTAAATTTCATAATTTACTTAATCTTAAATATATTCTTGTTGGTAAAATGAATATTCTTAGCATAGCAAATGTTTATTATTAAATTGAAAATATCAGTTAGGAAATTAGTGATTGTGGCAAATAATATTTATGGAATTTTGTAAAAAGAAATGTTAATTATACCACAAATGTAGTGGTTACCATAACTAGCAGTATATAAGATGTTGGCAAAATGCTCTGTCAAACTTTTTTTTTAATGAAAACATAGCACTTGAAAGCCATAAATTGAATATTTATTAATGGGCTATTGTTACTTCTATGAGTAGTGAAATGAAATCATGTTTTTAGGAGCCATAATTTTACAGCAGTAAAAGTGAAAATTAAAGAGAATCTACCAGGCTCCATGGTCTTAATTTATCTTAAATAAGATTTTGGTAACTGGACTGCTGAATTTTATTCTGATTTACTTGAAACGGAAGCACTTTAAAGGCTGATAAAATGTGGAACATTCTGTGTACTTCACTAGAAAATTGGAATAAGTTCATGGTTTCAGAGCTATTCTCAGAGAGATGACTCAGTTCTAGAAAGCCAGATATGGATGTCATTCCAGGGAGACCTTTCAACTGGGAACTTAATGGCTATAAAAGGAAAGGTAGATGTGCCAGCAGACTAATTCAGCTTAGTGGCACAAGACAGCGTTTAATACTGTTGTCAGTCTCTAAACAAAAAAAGCTTTAGCTGAGACTATACCCATATTATTTCAAAATAAGATTTCATGCCCTAAATTATTGCAAAAACAAATCCCTGGGAAAAGATGTTTTCAAAAAATATTTAAAAGAACATATGTTTAATGAAGTAGTTTCAGGTGTGTAATTTGATTTGTCATGAATGAGTATGTTTATTTCCCCATAATTCTACATTTAACATTTTGACTGTATAATTGACTTGTTTGTGTCTGAGCACCTGAAATTAACAAACAGTAACAATGATGGGCAGTATTACTTAAAGAATTACAAAGCATTGTTTCTGTACAGCGTTTCACTTCTTAGGATGTTGCATTTTTCAGAATTTGTAAGATATGCTATGAGTAGAAAAATTGGCTCATAGGCGGTATCTTAAAACATCTTTCATATTTCAGTTATCTTAGACATATTGTTGTTGTTTTAGTCACTATGTCAAGTCCGACTCATTTGTGACACCGTGAACTGTGGCCCGCCAGGCTCCTCTGTCCACGGGATTCCCCAGGCAAGAATACTGGAGTGGGTGCCATGCCCTTCTACAGGGGATCTTCCTTACCAAGGGATCAAACCTGTGTCTCCTTAATGCAGGCAGATTCTTTACCACTGGGCCACCAGGGAAGCCCATACAGATATACACCTGTATATATTTGTCCTACAGCATGTTAGAGGAGGAATACTCATTTTAGAGACAAATATAATACTGAAATATTTGTGTCATATTCCCTTTTTAAAACTTAGTGTGAACTTCAAAAGGTCTAGAGTTGTAGCAATATTAAATATTAAACAAAGGCCTAACCCTGTCTGCCTTTTATGTTAGTGTTTGTTTGTATCCCAGTAGATTTCCCAGATTTGGAAGCATTTTTTCCCTTTCTACTTCACCCAGCTCCTTTGGATATTCTACCCTCTGTTAATTTTTCTCAATGACTGTAACTGTGCCCTCACATAGGGAAAAAAAAAAAAGTGACTAAAAATAGTCATTGATTTAACCAAATGATGTTTGTTAAATGCTTATTGCAAAGTAACCTGATCAGCCCCTCAAACAAAAAGTCATGGTGTTGCTAGAAAAGTAGACTGTTGACTTTCATGTCAGTGTTAATTTTGAATCTAAATGGAAAGAATTAGCAAAGAAGACAGAAGGAACTCTCTGTATTAATCAGTTTGGCCTTTCTCTCCCAGTTTTTCCTAACTTCCTAGCTGAATTTTTTTTTGGTTTTTGGGTTTTTCTTTGTTTTAGTTTTAAAACAACTGTCTACTACCTTCACATGTGGCTGTTGCTCCAGAGATACTCTCAGGATACAATGTATCTTCAGATGTGTTATTTTAATGTTGATTTGGATAAAATTTAAATGTATACTTAAAATGTTTTGTAATTGTAGTTGCCCTTCTTTTACAAAAATAAAATACTAATGCTGTACTTCTCTTTTTTAAGTTATATAGATTCCTTGCTATTCCTTATCTGTGCTTATCAGAATAACAAAGAACTGTTGTCCAAAGGCCCATACAGAGGACATGATGAAGAATTGATATCACATTATAGAAGAGAATGTTTACTAGTAAGTTGAAGGCACATAATGTGTATTTATCATATTGTTTTACACTGGGCAGTTTTTCAGACTCATGTAAATGACTATAAATTCTGATGGGGTAATTGTCATGATGATGTCTGTCTTCTGGGTCTGCTTCCTTGAGGTGGGGGAATACACTCAATTCTTTATCCCATCTTCTTTAAGATAATCTTAAGTTTTACAGATGATAAATAAGAAGTGTTCTTAAAATGAGATCAGAATAATTCATTTTTATATCTAGATTTCTTCTCATTCTACCATTCCCTTTTTTGATGCAGAAGAGGTGCTGAATGGTATGATAAATTATTATTATTATTCCAGAAAAAGTATAGATTTTTCTGAGTTTTTATAAAGAGTATATTTGGTGTACATAATGTTAAATAATTCATTGTAATATGAAGTTTTTTTTCATCTAGTCATTGAAATTTTTTCCTCAAGTATTTTTACTGTGTATGTGCTGAAATATTGCTGTTATGAACTTAAATATTTTCAGCAGTTCTTTTTACCCACCAGTTTACTTTCTGAATATCTGGAATATTCTGTTAATGTTTCTTGACTTTGCTTATCTCTAAGTATAAAACCACAAATTCCATCTTTGTACTTTTTATGATTGGATTTCATTTAGCTATTAACATGACTATAGATTGTGAACCTCTAAGTCATGATTTTTTTTTCCTATAAAATACATAAAGGTGTGCAAGAGTATATCATTTTTGAGCCAATATAGATTACTTGGTTTACATGTACTTTAAAAAGACTTTCAGTAGATGTACTGCTGAAATGTTTTCTTTCAGTAGAACTGCATAGTATATGTTAATTGTACTCTGCATTATGTCTCCAGAATTTTTGAATGGCAACAGTAGAAGCTTGTGATTTTGTTATTTTTCTCTTAGCTCATTTTATTGCATTTGAGTATATTTTAAGACTAATTATTGATGGCTTGTATCCATCAAGGATGGTATTCTTAATTTGTTGTTCTTTAGTCATTAAGTCATGTCTGACTTTCTTGTGACCCCATGGACTGTAGCCCGCCAGGCTCCTCTGTCCATGGAATTCTCCAGGCAAGAATACTTGAGTGGGTTGCCATGTCCTTCTCTAGGGGATCTTCCCGACCCAGGGATCAAATCTGCATCTCCTGCATTGGCAGGCAGATTCTTTACCTCTGAGCCACCAGGGAAGCCCATTCTTAAAACAGTCAGTTTCAAAAGGGTTTTAATCAATGCCCAAGAAGGAAGATCTGAATTGTATTCAGGTGTATAATTCATGCATTGAATGAATCAAAGCAATTTTTAATGTAAAACTTTGCACTGTTGGAATATTGAAATATTCTGGTAAACCTATTTTAAATATAAACACAACTAAAATACTGTCTACCATTATGTAGACAGTGTTTATATTATGGTAAGCAGTGTTTATCGTTTTATGTTAGTAAGCCAGCTGCATGTATTGTTTCACACAGGAATTTAAATGAAGCTTCAGGAGAATTTTAGTGTTCCTTTTAGGTGTTTTCTTTTTTCCTTTTTTAGTTTTTTTTTTTTTTAATTGAGCATTTACTGAGTATCAGATTCTGAGGGATGCAAAGATAAGACCCATTATTATATCCTAAGAGAATTCAGTCTGGTGAGAGATGTATACAAGTAATTTTTATATTTCAGAATAAGTATTGTTACGAGAAATACGCAACATAATATGCTTGGAATTGTTGGAAGAAGCTTAAGAAATAAGATAAACACTGATCTGTATCCTGATAGATAAATAGGCATTTTGTGCCTTGTAGAGAAGGGGCAAGAAACTCTAGACAAAGGAATATCATAGGAAGAGACATGGAGAGTGTACAACAGAAAATGAAGATAAGTCTATTGTGGCTTAGTTATGAGTAACAAGTTTAGGTGGAAGTGATGAAGCCAGCAGTGTTTGTTGATATCAAACTGTATAGAAGCTTATGCACCATTCTCATGAGTTGGTTGTAAAGTTGGAATAAATTGGGCATGATCAGTTTTGTTTTTAGAAAATAATTCTGGCAGTAGTATACTTGAATATGGACTAGAATGGAGTAAAGATTGAAACAAAGAACCCTAGAAAAGATAGACAGGGAAAAGAGGAAGAGTCTCAACTAAGAGGTACAGTATGAAAGAGAAGCTATATAAATGGTAAAGGAAGTGATTGGTAACTATCAGAT
This sequence comes from Cervus elaphus, assembly GCF_910594005.1. Taxonomy (NCBI): domain Eukaryota; kingdom Metazoa; phylum Chordata; class Mammalia; order Artiodactyla; family Cervidae; genus Cervus; species Cervus elaphus. The sequence goes on along the minus strand of NC_057845.1, from coordinate 22,028,799 downwards.
GAGTGGAAAGAAGGAAATAGAGGCATTAAAGCCTCATGACTTACTAGTTCTGTTCTGTCTTTGGCTTTGGGTACTCTTAAGAGGATGAATAAGGCTGGCTTTGGACATAACTATGCTTAAGTTGTTTCTAGGATCTGTTTTGATTTAGTAAACATAACATCAAATTTCAGAGTAATAATGTCTTTGAGTGCAAATCGTAAAAATTATACTATATACTTAAAGGCTTATCTCATTTAATCCTCTTAGCCAATATGTGAGGAGCGTTATATAGTATGCCATTTTTCATATAAAGAAGCTGAAACCAGGAAATTAGTTGTTTGCTGACTGTTAGATAATTACTTAGTGGCTGAATTGGACAAGAATGTCATAAACCTAAGAAATAATATGATTTTTGTAATTTAAATTCTTCTTAAAATATAAATATTATTTAAAAATCATACTCTTCATTCTGTAAACATGAGATTTCAAACATAAACGTCTTATGGGCAGGTGGGAGGGAGGCTCATGACGGAGGGGAATATGTATTTTTATAGCTGATTCACATACACAACATTGTTAAAGCAATTATTCTCCAATTTACAAAAGTGTTTTAAGTCTTATTATACCTGTATATTTTTTCTATCTCCCATGTCTGTATTTCTTATTTCATGGATTTCTTTCTTCTGTTTAATTAGATGTCAGCATGCTTGGCCTCTGCTCCAGCCTGCCACTTGTTTTTATAAAATGAAGTTTTACTGAAACATAGCCCTGCCTGCTCATTTACATATGACTGTCTTGGTGCAACAACGTTAATGTCATTGCAACAAAGACTATATGGCCCTCAGAGCCTAAAATAGTTCCTGTTTTGTCCTTTACAGAGAAAATTTTACTGATCCCTATATTGTAACAGATTGTAAGCTCCATGAGAGTTTTCTTACTAATCATTCGGGTACCCCTGCAACTAAAACGGTTTCTGGCACATTGCATGTACTGAGTAAGAATTTTTTGAAGAAACGAACGGTTTAATTGATTACCTCTATATTTTTGTATCAAGAAATATAGCAGTCCCTGTTCAGTTGACATTTATGGAAAAGATGAGTTTTTCAAAATTAATACGGAATCTGAATTTCTTTGCGTTTAAAATTACTTTGAGTGCTTAACATATTTTAGAATTGGGGTAATTCACCTCTAGAGAATTAATTTTAAAATGATTCCTATAGTGATGATCAAAGTAAAATAAACTGAATATGAACTTTAAAAACGTGACAACAGTATTTCTCTAACTTTTTTTTTTTTTTGCTCTTGTTTCTGTTGTAACATGCATATCCTTTTCTAAGAAACTTTTCTCACTCCATAAGTTGAGGTTGCTTTTTCTGATTTCCATTTGTTCTATTACTGTTCGCAAACATGCTTATTATGTTGCCTTCATTATTCACACTCTGAGATATTTTTATTTAATTGAAAAAGGAAACAAACCTGTTTTTTTTTTTTCTCTCTCTCTCTTTCTCTCTCATTGCATTAAGAAATTAAATGAGCAAGCTGCAGAACTGTTTGAATCTGGAGAGGATAGAGAAGTAAACAATGGTCTGATTATCATGAATGAATTTATTGTCCCATTTTTGCCCCTGTTATTGGTGGATGAAATGGAAGAGAAAGACATACTTGCTGTGGAAGATATGAGAAATCGATGGTGTTCGTATCTTGGACAAGAAATGGAATGTAAGTTGAAACAATGCTAGTGGATTCCTGAGTTGTTGGGATTAAAAGCTGTTAGAATTATATGTTAGTTATTATCATTTTTGTATTCTGTGACATTGTTACATTCATATGATTTTTTTTTCTTGTTTACAAACTAAGGTGTACATATTGCTGTTGCCATTCATGTTTTACTTCTTCCTCCTACATGGCAATGATTTTGCACGCTTTGAAACAAAACATCAGCTGCCTACTCTAAATTAATAAATCTTGTTGAAGATGATTTTTCTCCCTGTCAGCTTTTAGTTATATCTGATTGTTTGTGTTTGCAGCAAACCTCCAAGAGAAGCTGACAGATTTTCTGCCAAAGCTGCTCGATTGTTCTACGGAGATTAAAGGTTTCCATGAGCCGCCGAAGTTGCCTCCGTACTCCACACATGAACTCTGTGAGCGATTTGCCCGCATCATGCTGTCCCTCAGTCGGACTCCTGCTGACGGAAGATAAACTGCACACACCCCCCTGAACACACCGTGTAAACGTGTTTAGTTCTGAGCCTTTGCCTTCCTGTCACGGGGTTTGCTTGTTGCTGCTATAATTTTTAACTTTTATTTTAATAACTGCAAAAGACAAATTGACTCTACAGACTTTAGCCAGACTGCAAACAGTAAAGCAGAGAATCACATGGCGCTCAGACTGTGTTTTAACCAGAACTGATGTACGATTACCAATCCGACTGATTTTATTATGGCAAGACCATGCTTTTGCCACTTTTCTGTTACAGTGTTACTTTGCTTTTATCTTTTCTTGATCTGCAGCTTTCCATTCAGTCTGGATCCTCCGTGACTATAGCCATTTAAGTGTTCAGCACTGTGTACAATACATAATATTTGGTAGCTTGTAAATGAAATTAAAGAATAAAGTTTTATTTATGGCTACCTATGTGTTTGTAAGCAGGTATATTATATATTAGTGTATTTTTTTAGTTATATAAATGAATCTTTTTCTGGGGATTGTTTATGGGTGATTAACAGATTAATACAGACTTTTAATTTTGCTCTAATGTTAGCACAGTAGAAATTTACTGAGTATTTGATACTTAAATATTATATCTATATTTTTGACTAAGTTGTTATACTTAGTATGGCACCTAAACCTGTTTTGAATTCAAATCAGGTTTTAACTGTAGTGAGCGGCTGATATTTAAGTCAACCACACTGAAACTTTTAACCTTTTCTTAGATTAACCTTTAATTTTTTTTTTATGTATTTACATATAATATAGCAAGGTGATTATTTCAAGAGATACCAGAAAAAAGTACTTGAATAAGGGCTATTTAATAGTGAAACTTATAAGAACTATGTATATGTATATATTAAATATATATATATATACACACACATACATAAACACATACACACACACATTCTTCATAATGGAGGACGGTGTTTGCATTATATAATCATTCTATTTTTGTAAATTGTATACTACTTTAAATGAAAATGTTCTCTACTAATCAATGCTGTGAAATGGAAGTTGATATTGTTGAACTAGAAATTATATGAGTATCTTCCCTGCATTTATTTACTCCCTTTTCAAAAAGGAAAAAAATTGTAGAACATTTTATAGGGGGAACTGCTATTTAAGATTAACGAAGTAATATTGTGAATGAAATCCAATGCTTTAAAGGTAATCATGCTACCAACAACCTATTTTTGAATTTATAAAAATTTCTTTATAAATGATACTTTGTCAGCGTAGTAAAATATATCATTATACTATGTGTATGTTTGTTACAGCGTCGCCAAAACTAGTGCTTTTTATAAGTGCCTCTCATAAAAGATCTGGATGGAGGAAGAACAAGAAAATATTAAGCTATTATATATACTCCTTATAAAGGTATCAATGTACTGCTAAGGTGTTAATGATAAATTGCTGTTTCTTTGTAAAGTTAGATTTTATATATTATAGCCATCAGAATGTGTTTTGATTTAGATATTAACTTCTCTACTTAGCAGAATTAGTATTCCGCATCGATTTTCAAGTCCTGTTGAAAGTTTAGAAACTTCATGTGTATCTTCAAAGCACTTATAAAGTATCTTCAGCATTTTATGATATTCTACCATAACAGTAAAGTTGTTTGTGTATAATTTGACTACTGAGACACACTCTGCTAAACACCATAGGAAATTACTTATTTTATGAGGCACATCCAGGTAAGTATTATATTTACTCTGTAGTTAAAGCCAGTTTATTCATTCCTAATTATGAATCTGAAGTTCTTCTTTTAAAAAGTGACATTTTTTAAGACCTGAGGAAGCAACTCGTTTTTATATCAGCTTTTAATCTAATGGTTTAGGTCAGTGAAGTTTTCTTACATTATATACTGGATTAAATATAACTTAGGGCTAGTAATTTAAAAATCAAAACCTCATAGAACTATTGTCCATGGCAGATTTCACTTTCACTTAATGACTCTCATTTTGATTACTGTAGTACTCCTTTCCCACTCCCCAAAAATTACATTTTGTAAAAATTTAAGGTAGAATTCAAATGGAAGTTAAGACTTGGAGGAAGTTATAAAGATTGTGATAAGGAGACTACAGCCATCATTGAGCCCGAAAGCCCGTAATTCTTTGCAGATTCGTTAAAATACAATACACTAAATAACTACTTCTCAAAATGTCTCCAGACCAGCAGATTCAGCATCATCTGGGGACACGTTACAATTGAAAATTCTTGAGCCCCACATCAGAACTAGTGATTTAACACATGTTAAGCTTGAAGAGTTAACAAGTTTCAAGTCCTTCAGAAGATTCTGCCATCTGCTGAAGTTTGAGAACCGCCGTACTAAGTAATCCCTAGCATCTTTTTGAACCCTGGTTTACTGGAAACGTCATCATTTCTCTCACTGACACCTTCAAGGAAGTAACTAAAAATTCTTTTCCTTAGTTTTAGATTTACTAAGACTAAGGTGGATTCTGTCCTCCTGTGTCTAATCTTCTAGAAGTTCAGTGTCTTTATGATTCAGAATTGTTGACTTTGACCTCTGAGTCCTATTGTCATCCTCCAAAAGTAAAATCCCACAGGATACTTGGGAAGAGTGAGTAGGGACGAATTTGTGTAATTATTTTTCGAGATTTTACATCAGTATGCAGATAAAATTAAGAGTCATGACTGAGAGAACTATGTACACAGTTGAATGTGCACAGACACACACCAGAATTTCAGATTCCCTATTTATTCATGCACAGTTCTTCTCACACCTTCACTGCCATCCTTGAACCTCCCATTCGGCACAGCTCCAGTAAAATAGGATCTTAATTTACCAAGAAAGTTAGGGAGCTTGGGTATGACCCCTTCCAATTTTTCACCCCCATACTTGTAAATTTACAGTTAATTGTTAACCAGGTTGTGATAAGGAATAGACATTATTGATAACCCAATGTTACAAGGAAAGTATAAGTAAAATGTATAGAATGAGTTTACAAATTTAATTAAAAGTACATCCGTTACATGGGGGACATATTTGCTCTTTGACAGAATTAGAAAACTTACTTTTTTTGCTTTGTATTATCCCAAAGCCTGTACAATATGTTTGTCCTTTAGCAAATGGTTCTTTTTCAATAATCTGGAGCCAGTTATGTATCCTTAACCCTAGTTGTGGATCAAAAGCACATGAGGAGCTTTCTTTACAAAAGGTGTCTGGGTCCTCTCTTATCATGTGGATTCTTAAACGCCTTTTACAGTGACAGATGTTTGAGAACATTGAGTAGATGCTTCTCCAGCTTTAATTTTTCTAAGGGTCACCTGTGGCCTTCCCCTCAGAGGCTGACTGAGCCTGGCTAAAGTTGGGCAGAGAAACTTGCCTTCTGCATTGTTGTGAGTCACGTGAAAAGGCAGGGAGATGAAGTTTTCGGATGACCCCCTCAGGCATGCAGCATGCCCAGTTTAGCCTGTGCTCCACCGAAGCTGCTCCGAGTGTTTTTCAGCCCTTCACTCGTGGACGCGCTCTCCTGAGTGGCTAAGCGTGCCGGCTCCAGAGCCAGGCTGCGTGTGTCTGGATTACTGTGTTGGTCTCGAGTGAGCTCTGTAACTCCTCTTACAGTAAAAACTGCCTTATATGATTCCTTTAAAAGATGAAATGAATTTCTGTATTAAACAACAACTCTGAGAATATGTCACAGTGCGAGTGTTCAGTTTATTGTCAGCCATTTTATAGTTTGTCATTGTTGGCTTCAGCTAGTAATTTTCAGAATCTCTGCCTTCCTGAGACAGGCTTCTTTGCATGATTCTCATTCTTTTGTTTTCTTTCTACTCAAATGTCAAGACTTCTGTTCTCGGCCCACTTCTAACTCTTCACGCTTCCTGGACAGTCAGATCAGCTAGTTTGTCTTCTTGTACTGCCTAATGCTTCTGATTCACACGTTCGTGTTCCTAACTGAACCTCCTTTGTACATTTTTTTTTCCTTTTTTTTTTTTCCTTTGTACATTATAGATCCACGTGTGTGTCCATGCGTCTATTCAGCACAGAGACTTGAATGTTTCACAGGCACTTTAAATTCCACACCTCCAAAACTGAATTCACCACTTCTTCCCAAACCTGGTTCTCTTATTTTCTCTTAAAGTGATAAACTGATTCAGAAATAGGGAATTATTCTCAACTCTACTTTTATTTCCCCTTGATTACCAGGCATCGACAGGTCGGATTTTCATGTGCACATGCACCCCTTACTACTGTCAATGAGATTTCTCATCTAGTTTGGACAATTGCCTTTGCTCTGAGTGGGTTAGGGCTAGGGTTAGGGTTAGGGTTAGGGTTAGGGTTAGGGTGGCCTATCTTTGACCTTGCGCTTTTGGTCCATCTGACATACTGTTGGCATAATCATCTTTCAAAGTGGTTTTGCATATCCATCTTCCTTTGCTGGCCTCACCTCCTTTAGAAGGAGATATAGTATCTCCTGTTTTTTTGTAACCCTAGTATCTGTTAAAATACCTGGCAAATTAACAAAGGTGCAGTCTTGCAGGTTGTCCGGTCCTCCAGTCACCTCAGACCTGCCTGGTCTAGCATGATAGCCACTAACCACCTGCGGCTGTTTAAGCCAAATAAAAGTAAAATTAGTTATCCTAGCCATGTTTCAAATTCTCAACAGTCACGTTGGCTATCTATTGGACAACACATTTTAGAACATTTCTATTATTGCAGGAAGTTTCATTGGATAGAAGTACTTCAAAGTCTTGCTGCTACGGACATCTTCCTCTGTTAACACACTTGGAACATTAAAACAACCTGTAAATGCCAACCTGAGCAAACTGGCCTTAAGCATTTATGTCTCTTTATCTTGATCCTGCCATGAACCACTACTACATCTGCTCTTCAGAGAGCACCTCTACTGGGATATATTCAGTTAAAAGAGCCCATGCGAGGTATTTCAACAGGGGTGATGTGCTGGAGGCACTAGAGGTAACCCAGAGAACCTAACTGCAGGATGCAGCTACTGTTCCTAGCAGTAGGAAAACAAAAGGTGGGAAGGGGGCTTCCCAGAACCTTGGCGTTCCAGAAAATGGATCTCCATGGAGTTGTTGCTCAAACCCCTGAGAAGGTTCACCACCTAAGTGCTCTCTGAAAGGAGCTGAATGAAGATGAATCAGTTGAAATTATTAGGTCACTAGTAGGATTGGCAAGCAAAGACAGAGGTAGATCTTGTCCTCTTTCTGCCTTCCCACTTTTTAATGAAGTGCAGAACCTAAATGAAGTGCAACAGAGATCTGCGAAATGCATTACAAAATCCCAACCCCAGCGGCACAGGCCAGAGGGTGAAAGGCTGGACCTGGAACTGAGAGACGGTAGGAATACAACCTACACACTCGTTTCCTCTCAAAGATTTCCTTCTTATCCAAGCATGTTAATTACTGAAACCCTAGATATTCAGAAATGTATCTTACAGACTATCTCTGGGAACTCAAGAGTAAATGCACTAGTTCTGATTGAAATCTTGTTGCTCCCTCTTTTTTTAACCAAATGAGAACTTTTAATGATGCCATTTAATGCATTATTTTGTTTAAATCAGTAGTGGAAGGATGTATGAATTCATGCCCATTCACTCACATGTTTTGCTTGTGTGCCATATGCCACAGTATCTGCCAGGTAGTATATTTATCAAGCTTAGACAAGAGTAATAATCCAGCAAAATTCACATGTCTACCCAGAGTTAGACACTTAAACTTAAAAGATCTTAAGACTTTTGTGTTGACTCCCTTGGACTTCTTGCTATGCATGTGCACATATATATACACACATATATATCTAAATGACTTTCATGAAAATTTTAAAACATAATAGGTGTAGACATAGTTCCCAGAAACTGTCTCTTATTGCTCTACAGTATTTGATTATAAGGAAGATGTACAATATTTATTCATGGACATACAATGTAGGCTGCTACTTACATCTTTGTGTGTATTACTTTAACCCGTTCTGTCTTTCCACTGAATTTGGAGATGTATAACTTCTGAGTTATGGAGTATACAGACATAAAATTTTGAGCTAAATTGTCAAACTGTCCTTCACCAAGCCATTCCTCTACGCTGCCACTAGTGTGTGAGAGTTTATTTCTTTACAGGAGCAACAGCATAGACTTTTTATCAGTTTTTAATATTTTTCAGAGACAGCCAAAAATGTATTTTTAAAATTTTTAATGAGAGTGAATATGTTTCAATATGTTAATGGCTGTTTGTACTTGCTTATGACCTTTGCGCTTTTTCTTTTGGATGTTCATGTCTATAAATTTGCAGTATCTCATTTTAGGAATCATTCTCTATTATACACTGCAATTTTTTTCATTCTGTCATTTATTTTCAGCTTGCTTATATGTTACAATTTTACAACTTTATTTTTATGTAATCAAATCTATTGATCTACTTTACAATTTTTGCCTTGGATATCATGTTTAGAAAGAATTTTCCTTGTTCAAAATTATAAAAATACCCATGTTTTCTTCTGATATTTTTATGATTTTGTTTTCCATGTCAGTCTTTAATGCAGTTGGAAATTATGAGGTAAAAATTTACAAATTTTTGCCATTATCTAATTGTCTATAAAATATTTTCTTCCTTACTGATCTAAAATGTAATCTCCACTAGATAATAAATTTTTATATTTGATATTTATGAACACTCTAGTTCCACTTAATGTCTTTGTCTATTCAACTACCATTACTAATTTAATGACTATTGTTTTAACATTGATTTTAAATGTTTGTTTTATAACTAATATACATTTTCACAGTATCTAATATGTCACATTACTCCCCAACACAGATGCCCTTAAATACTCATTTTTTCCCAGAGTTTTCCATACTGTCTTATAGATAAACTAAATTATTCAGTCTCTTTTTAAATAAAATTCCTACTGGCATTTTTCTTGTAATTACATTGGCCTGCATAGATTGGCATATAGAAAAATCATGATGCCTTTACAATGATGCATCTTCCTGTCCAAAACCAGTATTGTGTATCCTTTTATTAAATTCATGTCTTTCATAAGAGTTTTAAAATTATTTCTTGACTTTAATTCCAGGTGTCTTAAAATGGTTTAATGTTTCTGTGGTGGTTATGAATGAGCTGCTTTTTCCCATCTTAAAAAAAAAAAATGCTTTCTAACTGAATATTACTGGTATAGAATAGCAGCTCTCAAACTTTTTGGTCTCAGGACCTACTCACATGAAAATTATTGAGAACATAAAAGAGTTTTTGTTTGAGCAGATTATGTCTGATATTTACCATTTTAGAAATTGATTTTGAAGTGTATATTTTAAAATGATTATAAAAGAACATTTGTGTTAAAATTATTTTAAGTGAAAAAAATAGCTCAATTTTCTGCCGTGTTTTTCTTTTGTAGTCTGGTGAGCATAAAATCACAAGCCTGAGGCTTGAGAGGAAATTAAGTACTAGTTATAACTACCCCCACCCCTTAAAATGATTATGAAAATTATGCTTATGTTCACACTTCCACACAGCACATAGGATTAGCTTAAAATTTGGACCAGCAAGCATGATTATTTTAAAGATAGGCATCACTTTTCAAACTGGGCATTTAATTTCTTAGAAAAAGAAGAATCATCTAACCGTTTCAAACTTCAGTGTGCCTTCCCTAGTCCTGGAAATTTAACCCAATAAAAAAATTGCTGTCTGGGTTGCACTTCCCGTAGCCCATATTTTGAAAATGTCTGCAGGAAGAAAGCATGTTCTACACTGCTCTCAAGCAATGCCACCTTGTATGTCCATTGTCCTAACATTGAAAAGAGTTGCTTCATATTTTTAAAATCCACTTTAATAGTTATTGATGTCAGGAAACTTATTCTGATACCAGCTGTTGTATGATGGCTAAATTATAGATGTCTATAAATCTTTTAGAAGATGATATATGGGGAGTATCTTTAAGGTCTTGGAACAACAGTGGACTTCTTAACAGAAAAGGAATTAAACATGAAGGAAATATTTGATAAACTTAACCACGTGACAGAATTCTGTCAATCAAAAGATTCCCTGAAGAGCGTGAGGAGACAAGGCAATGTAGTGAGAGAAGGTATTGGCAATGTGCAAGATGGCAGTACAGTAATAAAGATGGGACTTGTGACTTGGGTGAGATAATTTTGATAACATACTTTCTAAAATGTAACCAGATCCTTTTTTATTAAAAAAAAAAAAAATAAAAGTCCAATGACAGCATTTTTCAACAAAATGAAGTGACAGACATTCTCATAAGCTACAAAATACTAGTGGATGGAGCCAAACTGCATGCAGCTGTTGTATTTTGGCAAGACTTTTCACAGGTTTAGCAAATATGAGTAGGTATCAGAGTAAAAAAAAAAAATTCTGTACATCCTAAAACCCCCAGAAAATAAATTGCCAATAAACATAAAGAAAGCCTGAATCTAATTGGAATCTTCTGCAAATAGGTCTGAGAATAGTGGTTAAAACAGGGAGAACGCTCCCTTAGCTTCCATTTGTGGGTGGGTGGTACCAAGGGACATGTGTAAAAAAAATTGGAGGAGGCTGAGGCTATCTAAGCCTCACAGAAGTAAAAACTGCTCAAAATCAAAATTGCTTCTGAAGGGCAAATACCATTATGGGGAGACTTCCAGAAAAGTCCCTGTGGCTATAGGAGACAAGGCTTTCATTTAAGATGTGTGTGCTAAGTTGCTTCAGTTGTGTCCGACTCTTTGCCACTCTGTGGATCGTAGCCCGGCAGGCTCCTCTGCCCATGGGATTCTCCAGGCAAGAATATTGGAGTGGGTTGCCATGCCCTCCTCCAGGGGCTTTTCCCAACCCACGGATCGAATCCAAGTCTCTTACATCTCCTGCATTGGCAGGCTGGTTCCTTACCACAAGTGCCATGTGGGAAGGTCATTTAAGATAGTTTTAGTTTTCTTGTCCTTTACCCAGATTTTGAGATAGGGATTTAATGCCCTGAGATCATCATTTTCTTTCTTCAGATTCTTCAGTACACTTTGATGTAACCAATCAATCCCTTGATATAACAAGTTTTCACCAAAATATGGCAGTAGCTACTGAGTCACTCCTTCCACAGGTGATTTCATGTGATAATCTAACTCACAGTTTTACCACTGCAGTCCATGGAATACCAGCATCCTCTTTATGACAGACAACATCAATCATTTTAATTAATCAAATTGAAGATAAAGATGGTAGATTACTGTACTCAAGATTCAGTTACTCTGGAGCCTTTTGATACCAATAACTACATTTATGATGTTAAATGAGGGAAGCAGAACTGTAAGTTGTGAGATAAGATGCTCATAATAATTAAAATACAATTACAGGAGGAGCTGGAAGGTGACAGTCTAGGACAGAAGTTGGCAAATCAGGGGAGATGTCACTAACCAGTAAACCTAGGAAGCCAAGTATGACCGGCGGCTGAAGGGGAGCTCTGAAGAGAATGCTCCTAGATCTGCAAAAAGGTATGTTGTTCAATCGCTCAGTCATGTCCAACTCTTTGCACCCCCATGGACTGCAGTATGCCAGGCTTCCCTGTCCTTCACCATCTCCCAGATTTTGCTCAAACTCATGTCCATTGAGTCAGTGATGCCATCCAACCATCTCGCCCTCTGTTGTCCTCTTCTTCCTTCAATCTTTCCCAGCATCAGGATCTCTTCCAATGAGTCAAATCTTTACATCAGTGGCTAGAGTATTGGAGCTCAGCTTCAGCACCAGTCCTTCCAATGAATTTTCAGGGTTGATTTCCTTTAGGAATGACTGGTTTGATTTCCTTGCTGTCCAAGGGACTTGCAAGAACTTCTCCAACACCACAGTTTGAAAGCATCAATTCTTCAGTGTTCAGCCTTCTTCATGGTCTAACTCTCACATCTATACATGACTACTGGAAAAACCATAGCTTTCATTTTATGGACCTTTGTTAGCAAAGCAATGTTTCTGCTTTTTAACAGAGAAGGTATGCCCGGTATACAACTCCGCCATGAGGATGGGCCTGAAGCAACTTACAGTCACAGAGTTGGCAATTGAAGAACAAGCTGGGTATGGGGTGGAGAACAGGTGCAAGCTAGAAGCTGTTGCACCTCTGTGTGTATCAATCAGCACATCTAATGGCCTTCAGAGAACAAAGGCTCATTCACTTCTATTAATACTTTCCTTGTCTTACAACTCTTTTCTCCCATGCTAATTAGCAACCACAGAGGAAGGATTCTAGGAAATGGACTTTCAGAATTCTAGAGTTCAGGCTATGACGAAGACATAGAAGAAAAACATAACCACAGAGAAAAAATTATATATATATATATATATATATATATATATATTTGTTGTTATTTAGTCACTAAGGTGTGTCTGACTCTGCAACCCCCTGGACTGTAGCCCACCAGGCTCCTCTGTCCATGAGATTTCCCAGGCAAGATTCCTGGAGTCAGCTGCCATTTCCTTCCCCAGGGGATCTTCCTAACCCAGGGATCAAACCTGTGTCTCCTGGTTGGCAGGCAGATTCTTTAGCAGTGAGCCACCTGGGAAGCCCTGTTATATACATTGTATGTGTATATATTATGTATTATATATATGCATATGTGTGCTAAGTCATTTCAATTGTGCCTGACTGTGCAACCCTATAGAGTGTAGTCTGCCAGACTTCTCTGTCCATGGGATCCTTCAGGTTAGAATACTGGATTAAGTGACCATACCCTCCTCCAGGGGCTCTTCCTGACCCAGGGATCAAATCCATGTCTTTTATGTCCCCTGCATTGGCAGGTGGGTTCTTTACCACTAGTGCCACCTGTGATGTCCATATATGTACAAATATTATATATATATATGTATATATAATGCAAAAATGTCTGAGAATAAGAACAGTGAGCTTAAACAGGGGCTTTACCAAAAATATATCCAAATGACTGATAATCAGAAAAGTGTTCAGCCTCATAAATAATCAGGAAAATGGGAATTAAAATCACAATGAGATACCACCAAACACCCACAAGACTGGCAAAAAAAAAAAACAGTCAAATATTGGTGGATATGTGTGTGTAGCAACAGGAACACAAATTATACTGGTGGGTATGTAAATTAATGCAGCATCTTTGGAAAAATGTTTAGCAATATTTTAAAACATTAAAGCTATGAGTACATCATTCAGTTTTGTTTTTGTTTTTTTCAGTTCAGTTGCTCAGTTGTGTCCGACTTTTTTTCCTAAGTATTTTTCTTAAAGATATTTAGGTATATGTGTGTCAATTTACACCTACAAAAATGATCTTGGAAGCATTTTTTATACTAGCAAAAACTCAGTTCAGTTCAGTCACTCAGTCGTGTCTAACTCTTTGCAACCCCATGGACTGCAGCATGCTAGGCTTCCCAGTCCATCCCCAACTCCCAGAGCTTATTCAAATTCATGTCCACTGAGTCGGTGATGCCATCCAACCATCTCATCCTCTGTTGTCCCCTTTTGCTCCTGCCTTCAATCTTCCCCAGCATCAGGTTCTTTTCCAATGAGTCAGTTCTTCGGATCAGGTGGCCAAAGTATTGGAGCTTCAGCTTCAGCATCAGTCCTTCCAATGAATATTCAGGACTGATTTCCTTTAGGATTAACTGGTTTGATCTCCTTGCATTCCAAGGAACTCTGAAGAGTCTTCTCCAACACCTCAGTTCAAAAGCATCAATTCTTCAGCGCTCAGCTTTCTTTATAGTTCAACTCTCACATCCATATGTGACTACTGGAAAACCATAGCTTTGACTAGACAGACCTTTGTTGGCAAAGTAATGTCTCTGCTTTTTAATATGCTGTCTAGGTTGGTCATAACTTTTCTCCAAGGAGGAAGCGTCTTAATTTCATGGCTGCAGTCACCATCTGCAATGATTTTGGAACCCAAAGAAACAAAATCTGTCACTGTTTCCCCATCTATTTACCATGAAGTGATGGGACGGGATGCCATGATTTAGTTTTCTGAATGAGTTTTAAGTCAACCTTTTCACTCCCCTTTTTCACTTCCATCCAGAGGCTCTTTAGTTCTTCTTCACTTTCTGCCACACAGGTGGGGTCATCTGTGTATCTGGTGTCATCTGAGGTTATTGATATTTCTCCCAGCAAAACTAGAAACAACCCAAATATCCATTAACTGTAAACTGATAAATTTTAGTATGCTCATATAATGGAATACTATACAGAAATAAAAGGAGAAAGAGGATCTTATAAAGATATGGCTGACTAAAAGAAGTAAGACCAAAGTATAGACAGTTTAATTCCACTTATTTAACTTAAAAAACCCAAGTAAAACAGAAATACATAGGAATGCACTAATGGTAAACTGAAACCAGAAAAGGATTACCATGTAAGTCTGGATGACCGTTACGTCCAGGAGGGAGGATAAAGATGTGATTGGAAAGGCACGCCTGGGAGGTTTCAGGACTTGCTTCCAACTTTGTAGGATTTAATAAGTTTTAATTTTATTTGCATGAAAGTTTGCAGTTTAAGTCTGCAGTTTGGAGGAGGATTAATCTCCAGAGGTATCAATTTGACAATCATCACATCTGAGATGCAGTTAGTCAAGGAAATTCATGTTATGTAATAAAATAATGTAGAGAAAAGAGAGGAAGGCCCACGATTCAGTTCTGAGGAGTATTAAAAAGTGTTTTGTTGGAACAAAAACCAGTCCTGAAAACAGAAAAGGCTCTCCAATGACGTAGAAAGATCTGGTGTCTCTTACTCCAAGCAGAAGAATTTTTCTAAAAGTAGGAAGTGGTCATTTAAGATAAGTGTTTCTGGGTAAAATAAGGACAAAAGAGTAGGTGATGTTGACAAGGGTCATTTCAGTGGAATGGTGGAGACAAAACATGCTGGAAAGACTTCAAAACATCAACAACATGGCTGAATTGATAATTTAAAAAATGTTTAAAGAAGGGATGAAGGGATGGTCACGCTGAAATAACTTGATTGTTGTCTTCTAAATTCCCAGTAGGTGGTGTCATAATACTGCATTTAGAGAATAGAGTTTTTTCCTTTTTAATGAGGTAGAGAAAGAACAAAATACTTTTGAACTAATACGCTTGCTCAAATCTATGTACTTTCTTTTTAAAAGTTTTTTCTCTAAGATGACACTATTATGAACATCTTAATTCTTTATGGTGAATCTGTAATTCACATTTTTATAAGAAAATAGTAAGTGATGACTTTTTATTCTTTTATTCTAATACATAATCAGTCAAAAGAAAGATGGCTAAAATATCTGCCTCCCAAATTTCCCAGTATATTTTTTTACTCTTATATCTTAGACATGTGAAAAAAGAAACTGTTTTTGTCCTGGGAGTCAAACAGGAATGCCAGACCTGTCATTATAACCATTATAACCTTTATTTTGCACTCAAATATTTTCTACTTTTAGCTACTCTTTTGAACTATCTATATTATAAATGATTGGCTTTGTGGAAATCCAGCTGTTTATAGTTGAATTCAATGTACTCTTATGCTTCCTACCTTACATTTCAGTAATCCTTACATTTACTTTGTCCGTATAATACATGCACCGAGATAGTTATAACTCAGCGAATAGCATGGTCTCTATGAGTGGATGACTCTCGTAACCGTCCATGTTTTTTGTGTCTCATCACCTGGATTATTAAATTCCTTGGTGGCTCAGACAGTAAAGAATCTGCCTGCAATGCAGGAGACCTGGCTTTGATCCCTGGGTTGGGAAGCTCCCCTGGAGAAGGCAGTGGCTACACACCCCAGTATTCTTGCTTAGAGAATTCTATGGACGGAGGAACCTGGTGGCCTACGGCTCATAGGGTCACAAAGAGTCTGACACGACTGAGCAACATTTTCACTTTCACCTAGATTACATACTCTTGGAGGATCAGACCAATGGATTAGTGGGTAGTTTTGTTTTGTTTTTGATTTTTGTAACCACCACAATGTCCCTTTTAAACTATGAAAACTATGTAGTAGATGTCTGTAAATGGTTACTAAACATTTAAACAACAGACTTCTCCTTGAAATTTCCCTGCATCATAAAGATTTGATGTCCACATTATGAGATCTATTACTTTGGTAATTTCATACTTGTGATACCTCAGTAATCATTAATCTGAAGATGTATACTCTCCATGGGGTTAGTCTTTGATGGAATAATGAAAACTCTTCATCCCCAGATAACTGTTACTACTTCATCTGTCTGGCAGTTTTGTGGAAAAGCCCACTTCCAAGGGTTTGCTTTATTTAAACTGACTCCACATTTGCTCAGTGGGAAGGATACTATACCCGGGGCTTTTGTGAAAAATAATCAGCAGCAATTATTTAACATGCAAGCAGCTGAGCTAGCAATACCAATTGGAGCAAATAAGAGGCTGGCTCAAAAACATAAAAGAAAAATTTGGAGAGTAAAATGTCCATATGGGCTTTTTTAAAGTTCTGATATATTCCCGGAATCTAGAAGGTCACACATACAGGCAAGCCTGTGGTGTGCCCAGGCCAGAAAAGACCCAAAAAATCCTTAATCTCTCACAGAAAGGAGACCAAGAAGATCACGGTGGTCTTGCGAAGTGGAGAAGATAAGAGATTAGAGTACAGAGAGCCTGTGTCTGGAATTTATACAGCAAGATACTTGAGAGACGGTCGTTCTGAGTATTTTCTGAGGTTAAAGATGTAGATTTTATGTTTTTTCTTGGTCTTTTTCCCTTCTAGTGTCTTTCCTCACTTTAGTGGTACTTTCTTTTTTTCTTTTTTTCTAGTGGTACTTTCCTTGGATCAATTTTTTAGCTTCTCCACCCAGAAATACAGTGTGATTTTTCACACACACACACCCCCCCCCACATACACACACATATACACTGGGTGACCTCAAAGACTCCAATTAACTTTATGCTAAAAGTCACAGAAATATGTGCATACTTCACACAGCTCTATGACCTTGCCTTGAAGGTATACTCACATCTAAGTCTGCTTCAGTCTCCTCTTCAGCACCTTAAAGTTTTACAGTTGCTTCCTAGGAAGTGAGACTGCTGATAAGACACTTCAATTCAGTTCAGTCGCTCAGTGGTGTCTGACTCTTTGCAACCCCATGAACCAGAGTATGCCAGGCCTCCCTGTCCATCACCAACTCCTGGAGTCTACCCAAACCCATGTCCATTGAGTTGGTGATACCATCCAACCATCTCATCCTCTGTCGTCCTCTTCTCCTCCTGCCCTCAATCTTTCCCAGCATCAGAGTCTTTTCAAATGAGTCAACTCTTCACATCAGGTGGCCAAAGTATTGAAGTTTCAGCGTCAACATCAGTCCTTCCAATGAACACCCAGGACTCATCTCCTTTAGAATGGACTGGTTGGATCTCCTTGCAGTCCAAGGGACTCTCAAGAGTCTTCTCCAACACCACAGTTTAAAAGCATCAATTCTTTGGTACTCAGCTTTCTTTATAGTCCAACTCTCACATCCATACATGACTACTGGAAAAACCATAGCCTTGACTAGACAGATCTTTGTTGGCAAAATAATGTCTCTATTTTTTAATATGCTGTCTAAGTTGGTCATAACTTTTCTTCCAAGGAGTGTCTTAATTTCATGGCTGCAATCACCATCGGCAGTGATTTTGGAGCCCAAAAGATAAAGTCAGCCATGGTTTCCACTGTTTCCCCATCTATTTGCCATGAAGTGATGCGACTGGATGCCATGATCTTAGTTTTCTGAATGTTGAGCTTTAAGCTGACTTTTTCACTGTCCTCTTTCACTTTCATCAAGAGGCTCTTTATTTCTTCACTTTCTGCCATAAGGGTGGTGGCATCTGCATATCTGAGGTTATTGATATTTCTCCCGGCAATCTTGATTCCAGCTTGTGCTTCATCCAGTCCAGTGTTTCTGGTAATGTACTCTGCATATAAGTTAAATAAGCAGGGTGACAATATACAGCCTTGACATACTCCTTTTCCTATTTGGAGCCAGTCTGTTGTTCCCTGTCCAGTTCTTTTTTTTTTTTTTTTTTCCCCAGTGGGTTTTGTCATACATTGATATGAATCAGCCATGGATTTACATGTATTCCCAATCCCGATCCCCCCTCCCACCTCCCTCTCCACCCGATTCCTCTGGGTCTTCCCAGTGCACCAGGCCCAAGCACTTGTCTCATGCATCCCACCTGGGCTGGTGATCTGTTTCACCATAGATAGTATACATGCTGTTCTTTTGAAATATCCCACCCTCACATTCTCCCACAAAGTTCAAAAGTCTGTTCTGTATTTCTGTGTCTCTTTTTCTGTTTTGCATATAGGGTTATCGTTATCACCTTTCTAAATTCCATATATATGTGTTAGTATGCTGTAATGTTCTTTATCTTTCTGGCTTACTTCACTCTGTATAATGGGCTCCAGCTTCATCCATCTCATTAGGACTGGTTCAAATGAATTCTTTTTAATGGCTGAGTAATATTCCATGGTGTATATGTACCACAGCTTCCTTATCCATTCATCTGCTGATGGGCATCTAGGTTGCTTCCATGTCCTGGCTATTATAAACAGTGCTGCGATGAACATTGGGGTGCACGTGTCTCTTTCAGATCTGGTTTCCTCAGTGTGTATGCCCAGAAGTGGGATTGCTGGGTCATATGGCAGTTCTATTTCCAGTTTTTTAAGAAATCTCCACACTGTTTTCCATAGCGGCTGTACTAGTTTGCATTCCCACCAAAAGTGTAAGAGGGTTCCCTTTTCTCCACACCCTCTCCAGCATTTATTGCTTGTAGACTTTTGGATAGCAGCCATCCTGACTGGCGTGTAATGGTACCTCATTGTGGTTTTGATTTGCATTTCTCTAATAATGAGTGATGTTGAGCATCTTTTCATGTGTTTGTTAGCCATCTGTATGTCTTCTTTGGAGAAATGTCTGTTTAGTTCTTTGGCCCATTTTTTGATTGGGTCATTTATTTTTCTGGAATTGAGCTGCAGGAGTTGCTTGTATATTTTTGAGATTAATCCTTTGTCTGTTTCTTCATTTGCTATTATTTTCTCCCAATCTGAGGGCTGTCTTTTCACCTTGCTTATAGTTTCCTTTGTTGTGCAAAAGCTTTTAAGTTTCATTAGGTCCCATTTGTTTAGTTTTGCTTTTATTTCCAATATTCTGGGAGGTGGGTCATAGAGGATCCTGCTGTGATTTATGTCGGAGAGTGTTTTGCCTATGTTCTCCTCTAGGAGTTTTATAGTTTCTGGTCTTACATTTAGATCTTTAATCCATTTTGAGTTTATTTTTGTGTATGGTGTTAGAAAGTGTTCTAGTTTCATTCTTTCACAAGTGGTTGACCAGTTTTCCCAGCACCACTTGTTAAAGAGGTTGTCTTTTTTCCATTGTATATCCTTGCCTCCTTTGTCAAAGATAAGGTGTCCATAGGTTCGTGGATTTATCTCTGGGCTTTCTATTCTGTTCCATTGATCTATATTTCTGTCTTTGTGCCAGTACCATACTGTCTTGATGACTGTGGCTTTGTAGTAGAGTCTGAAGTCAGGCAGGTTGATTCCTCCAGTTCCATTCTTCTTTCTCAAGATTATTTTGGCTATTCGAGGTTTTTTGTATTTCCATACAAATTGTGAAATTCTTTGGTCTAGTTCTGTGAAAAATACCGTTGGTAGCTTTCCCTGTCCAGTTCTAACTGTTGCTTCCTGACCTGCATATAGGTTACTCAAGAGGCAGGTCAGGTGGTCTGGTATTCCCATCTCTTTGGAAAGAATTTTCCACAGTTTATTGTTATCCACATAGTCAAAGGCTTTGACATAGTCAATAAAGCAGAAATAGATGTTTTTCTGGAACTCTCTTGCTTTGTTGATGATCCAGCAGATGTTGGCAATTTGATCTCTGGTTTCTCTGCCTTTTCTAACACTATTCCACCATTAATGGAAACTTTCTGATTAGTTAATCTCTATAGTTCTGAAAGTTGATACTGATAAATACCTAATAAACACTTCATTTGTAAACCCAAGTAGGATCAGTTGTATATACTCTATCCTGAGTCTAAAGGAACAGATAAGGTTGATGTTCATTTGAACCAAAAGAAGATAAAACATATCAAATATGCCCATGTCCCTAGTTAGCATAAAGTGACTGGCCTACCGCCCAACAGAAAAGAACGACACTGTACTCCCAAGCCTCTCTCCAGAGTACTCTGATCTTGCTTCAGATATTCATCTGAGTTTGCTATGACCACCTAGCTTGGGTTGAGAAGACTTATGAACAAAGGGTCAACTGTGAAAAAAAATTAGCCAATAAAATGAAGTGTTTGGACAAAAACTAGGCATAAGGTAATAATCTGTCATGCCTTGTTTGCTTAACTGATTGAGTGCTTAATTAGTTTGAATGAAAATAAATGTACTTTGTAACAATAAGTAGCTTCCTTAGTTATTTCTTTTAGTCCACATCCTCAGCAGATTCTCTGCCTCAACCTGAGGCAGAATCTAAATTCAGAGTGTTGTTGTTCCGTCATTAAGTCATATCCAACCCTTTGTGATTCCGGAACTATCGCACACCAGTCTCCTCTGTCCTTCAGGATCTCCCGGAGTTTGCACAAATTCATGTCTGTTGTGTTGGTGATACTATCTAACCATCTCATCCTCTGCAGCCCCCAGCTGGCTCAAATACAACAGCCTTGCAATTCACATGCTCTAGTTACCCAGATATTAAATTCTATCTTTTTAACTTTCAAAACTACATACTATTATTAACAGCTTGTACAAATTAGTTATTTTATATTTATTTACCCATTAATCATTTTATTTGTTTAATATTTTTTATGTTCCGACTGTCATTTTCTGATCAGTTTCCTTCTTATGGAAGTCCATCTGAAGTTCCTTTACTTAAGGTGATAAACATTCAAAGACTTTGGTTTCTAAGATACTTTTATTTTATCCTTTTTCTCGTAGTAAAGTTTGGCTAGATACATCATTCTTAGTTGATATGTATTTCTTCTCAACACTTTAAAGTCTTCCCCACCCCCATCTTCTGGCTTTCCTTATTATTATTGAAAATTCTACTTTTGGACTCTGTGGGAGAAGGCGAGGGTGGGATGTTTCGAGAGAACAGCATGTATATTATCTAAAGTGAAACAAATCACCAGCCCAGGTGGGATGCATGAGACAAGTGCTTGGGCCTGGTGCACTGGGAAGACCCAGAGGAATCGGGTGGAGAGGGAGGTGGGAGGGGGGATCGGGATGGGAAATACATGTAACTCCATGGCTGATTCATGTCAATGTATGACAAAACCCACTGCAATGTTGTGAAGTAATTAGCCTCCAACTAATAAAAATAAATGAAGAAAAAAAAAAGAAAATTCTGTCAACAACCTATGCATCATCAATTAATCCATCATGTGTTTGTAGGTGGTTTGTCTTTTCTCTCTGACATTTTAAGATCTTCTTTATTTATCAGGTGCTTACATTTTCACTACAATGTTTCTATGAGGATGTTTCTTTGTGTTGACCTATTTTAGATATATTGGCAGATACCTTTCTTCCACATAATTATTAGGAGACTCAGCTTTTTCCATTTTGTGTCTCAAAAATTTACTTTTCATAGTCATGTGCAGCTAGAAGAAAGAAAAAGTGACTATTGTAGAGAGACACCAGCTTCGTAATATTTTTGGCCCCAAATGACAAACATCAATTGTTTCCACTTACTTTCCATTCCACTACGGTCACTAGTCACATGGCTACATCTAGACACTAGTGGAGCAGCTGCTTCCTAACCCACTTTTTCTTTCCAAGCACAGGACACATTTACTTTCTCTCCAAGGAAAATAGCCCAGAGTCATTCAGCTATTACATTCAGACAACAGTCAAAGTGCCTTGAGTGGTGCTCAATGTACTAGGCTGAATAATGGCCACCCACAGATGACAGGGCCTCCTCCTTGAAACTTACAAATGTTACCTTATAAAGAAAAAAGTCTTTGCATGCATGATTAAGGATCTTGCCACTGGGAATTATCCTGGATTATCTATCCTGAGCTTTAGATGTAGTCACAGTGTCTTTATAAGAGAGAGGCAGAAGGAAATTAGAAGAGAAGGACATAGAAAAGGAGATGACCATATAAAGATGGATGCAGAGACTGGAGTGATGTGGCCACAGCAAAGGAATACTGGCAATTACCCACAGCTGGAAGAGACCAAGAAGTGAATTCTCCCCTAGAGATTCCAGGGAGAACATAGTCTTGCCAACACCTTGATTCTGGCCTGGGGAAACTGATACTGTACTGGCCTCCAGAACTATGAGAGAATTTCTGTTGTTTGAAGCTGCCAAATCCACGGCAATTTTTATGGTAGCCACAGGAAACTAATATACTAGGATGAGGACTCCTCATGATCATTTGAGCTTCATTTTTTGAGTGGGTCCTAAGGGCAAGGAGGGATTCCCTGGTAGCTCAGACGGCAAAGCGTCTACCTACAATGGGGGAGACCTGGGTTCGATCCCTGGGTCGGGAAGATCCCTGGAGAAGGAAATGGCAACCCACTCCAGTATTCGTGCCTGGAAAATCCCATGGACCGAGGAGCCTGGTGGGCTATAGTCCATGGGGTCGCAAAGATTTGGACACAACTGAGTGACTTCACTTAAGGGCAAAGAAGGAAGTTAAGTAGTCACTACACCTTTAGTTTCCTTTTTGGAGAAGGAAGAACATTTTAGCTGTGGATACCACATCACCATCACTGATATTTTTGGTTTGATGGGATAAAGTTGAGCAGTCACCAAGAGACATGTACTGGGGAACATGCAAAGTAGATCTGCCTCTTCAACGTTCTTTGGAGTGACCTTGCTTTTCCTCCAACACACAGACAGCCCACAGGAGATGTTTACCAGGCTTTCAACAACTACAGTCATTCTTTGAGTGTGTTTCATCTGTCACTTAGCTGTTAGCTGCAGTACTTCCAGAATGAGAGACTTGATCTCAATGGTCTGCACAGTGAAAAAAGCGTGCAGATGTTCCAGTATTCTTTTAGCCTACTTCAGCTGATATCATACTGATTTCCATTGACTTAATTAACTCTTCCAATTTGTGCAGTCTTGGTGAGACTGAAAATCACAATGCTCTCTTGTCTAAGCAAGGGATTGGCATATGACTAAGCTAGAGAAACTGGGATCACATCTGAGGATTCTGACTTTTGAGTAGAAAGACTTAAGGACAGAAGAGCGTTCAGAGCATGTTCCCTCTCACAGGTCCCCTTGACAGGATGATGGCGTATGCCTGTTGCCTGGAATTCCAGAGGAGCTCTTATCCCAAGCCTTTCCTGAGCCCAACTCTCCAGACTTCCTGCCAATTTTTTAAGCTGCCCAATAACATTAAAAAAAAAAATTCATCTTGCTGTAGTTGGACATCATAAGTTTCTGTTGCTTGCAACTAAATAACCTTCAAATCTACAGAAACTTTCAAGACTAAGTTCTGACATCGTAAGGGTATCCGGCACATAGGACAGAGGGAAAGAGGGCCCCTTTTGATGAGAAAATTAGGAAAGAAATGTTAACCTACATATTTATTTGGCTAAGGGCAAAAGTGTTACCTAATATCACTGAATATTATCTCAGTTCCTTTGATCCATGTGCTGTAAAATCCATTAGTGTTAGGGAGTAGCCTTTCATTCTGGGAAGTTCAGTGGTGTTTTAAATTATGTCATCTAACATGTACAGATGGTCCCTGATGTAGACACTTCAAGTTATGGCTTTTTGACTTTATCATGGTGCCACAGAGATAAGCATTCAGTACAAAATAAGCTTGCAGAGATTACTGGGTCTCAGCCCCACAGTTTCTGAAATTATTGTTGTTCATTCCCTCAGTCGTGTCCAACTCTTTGCAACCCCGTGGACTGCAGCACGCCAGGCTTCCCTGTCCTTCACCATCTCCTGGAAATTGCTCAGACTCATGTGCATCGAGTTTGTGATGCCATCCAACCACCTCATCCTCTGTCATCCCCTTCTCCTTCTGCCTTTTATCTTCCCCAGCATCAGGGTCCTTTCCAGTAAGTTGGCTCTTTGCATCAGTTGGTCAAAGAAGTGGAGTTCAAGCTTCAGCATCAGTCCTTCCAAGGAATATTCAGGACTGATTTCCTTTAGGATTAACTAGCTTGATCTCCTTGCAGTCCTAGGGACTGTCAAGAATTTTCTCCAACACCACAGTTTGAAAGTATCAGTTCCTCGGCGCTCAGCCTTCTTTATGGTCCAACTCTCATATCCACACATGACTAGTGGAAAAACCATAGCTTTGACTATACAGACTTTTGCTGGCAAAGTAATGTCTCTGCTTTTTAATATGCTGTCTAGGTTTGTCATAGCTTTTCTTACAAGGAGCAAGCATCTTTTAATTTCATGGCATTAGTATTCAGTAGCTTTAGTATTTTTAATAAGTTCCCAGATGTTATTGATGCTGCTGGCCCTAGACCACACTTTGATAACCACTAGATAAAGAAACTGATCAACAAGCTAAACACTCTCTGTGTGCAGTAGGATTTGGGTATTGTGTACTTCACTAATTTAATGACTAACATAGGCTGCAAAAGGGTGAGATCAAAATGAGATAAAGTTTGGGACTTGAGTGCAGGTATCTTTGAATATTATGAGTATGAATTTTTCATGCTTCACATGAAAAGAAAACACAGCCCTAAGATGGAAGGAATATATCTATCATAAATGCGTCCTGAATTTAAATTAAATAAAGCCTCAAAATTTCAAAAGAAAGTAGAAAATGCACTTTGAATTTTTAAATCTGGTCTGTTCCCAGGGTAGTGATAGATGGCATGATGTTTTCTCATGATGCTGGGCAGTGGAATCATTTCACAGCTCCTATTCAGGCACATGGTCATGAGAGTGAACAGCTAATATGCGTACAACTATTCTGTACCCAGTACAACCATTGTTCTTCACTCTTAGTACAGTTTTCAATAAACTACATGAGACATTCAACACTTTAGCCTTTGGGTTGGATGGTTTTGCCAACTGTAGGCTAATGTAAGTGTTCTGAGCACAGTGAAGGTAGACTAGGCTACGCTAGGATGTTTGGTTAGTTAGATGTATTAAATGAGTTTTCAACTTAAGATATTTTCAGTTTATTATGAGTTTATTGGGATATCTCCCCATCACGGGTCAAAAAATACCTGTATACCCAATCAAATTCTTTTTAAAAGTGCATCGTGGGTCTCATTTCATTTGACATTCTTACTGATGAATGCCTATGTGCCTGCCTGCTCAGCTGTGTCCTACCCCTTGTGACCCTGTGGACTGTAGCCTACCGGGCTCCTCTGTCCATGGGATTTTCCAGGCAAGAATACTGGAGTGGGTTGCCATTTCCTGCTCTAGGGCATCTTCCTGACCCAGAGAACAAACCCAGTGTCTCCTTCATTGGCAACTGGATTTTTTTACCACTGAGCCGCCTGTGTGAATATTTCAGCTGCCTTTTCACTAAAGGAAATTCCCTTTCAAACATCAATGATCAGCAGATCAGTTTGATAATAATTATTCTATTAGATTGGGCTTCCCTGGTGGTGCTAGTGGTAAAAACCTGCCTGTCAAGGCAAGAGATGTAAGAGACCTGGGTTTGTTCCCTAGTTTGGGAAGATCCCTGGAGGAGGGCATGGAAACCCACTCCAGTATTCATGCCTGGAGAATCCCATGGATAGAGGGCTCTGCCAGGCCACAGTCCATAGGGTCGCAAAGAGTTGAACACAATGAAAGTGACTTAGCAAGCACACACACATTCTATTAGATAATCTATTTATGTTGACAGTAAAAGGATACTCTAAATATAATGTCTACTGAAAGGAAAATTGTGGGATCATATTTTTTAAGATACTGTTTTAGATTTCCTATGTTATTATAACACATTTTCGGGGAAACAAATTTGTATTGTCAGTTACTATTAAATTTAAAACTGTTTGAAGGTATGTGTCATTCAGAGTCCAGTTACAAGATGGAAATCACATTGTATTTAAACAAAGAAAAGTTTAAAGCGTTAATAACTGTTACCACTAACTTACCAACAGAAACACTCTAAAGAATAATGGAAGAAGACATCTAGGGAGGAGCCTCTATCTCTGAGTACAGAAGCAGAGCACCAAGAGGAAAACCAAATGTGGAAGAGAAACTCTTTCCCCGTTGTGGAGAGGTTGTGGCCATGGCCACGGCCCATTGGATGGTGAAATCCTCTGCAGTGTATTGCCAACTGAAATTGCCAGGAAGCTCTCTTCTGGGTGGAAAGCCTGGGAAACTGTGCGTGGTAAAGTGTTGCTTCATGGAATTTGCTGGAACACTGCCCTTTGAAGTGCCAGAAGAACCTGCCATGGTGGAAGGTGCCCCGTGCATTGCCTGTTGCTGAGCACCATAGAAGCCAGTGGAGAGAAATCCACTGAAAACAAAAAACCTCTATTTCCTGCAGTGTTCTCTATCGCCATCTGCTGACAACATGTACCGTTGTGCCATCTGCGAAAAGAGAAATGTTTACGGGTCCGGTTCCAGCATCATCGGGAGGGCAATGAAAGGTAGTAATCAATAGGTAACTGACGCAAGGTAAGTGAAATTGCTTCTTTTTTCCTAAGTAAAAGCGAAAGATTTTGCAAGACTAAGAATCCATTAGTTTAATCTGATAACAAAAATCAGTCCTTGAGTAGAATTTTACATAAAGCTCCCTGTGCGTGCAGGCGGGGGCGCCCAGTCGCTCCAGTCCTGGCCTGACTCTTTGCGACCCCATGAACTGTAGCCCACCAGGCTCCTCTGTCCATGGAATTCTCCAGGCAAGAATACTGGAATGGGTTGCCATGCCCTCCTGCAGGGTATCTTCCCGATCCAGGGATCGAACTCGGTTCTGTTGTATCTCCTGCATTGGCAGGCCGCTTCTTTACCATTAGCGCCACCTGGGAAGCTCATAGGGCTGCATGTAGCTATTTAAACTGCAAAAAAAAAAAAAAAAACAAGAAAACTGCTCATGTTTAGTTTTTTGGAGTATTTCTTTGAAATATCTAGATACACTTATGCAATGAAAATACTTGAATTCACTTTTAGCCTGTGAAAATGCTCCGCTGGAAAATAATTTTCTTATAAAGAGACAGACTGCCCACAAACAGGCCGTTCCCTAAGGGGAATATCTGTGGTTTCTTAATGAGTTCAGATTGTATTTGCATGGTTTGGGCCAAGCTGATTTTTATGTCCTGCTGAATCATCTAAGACATGGAATTGTACTCTATGATTGGATGGGAATAAGTAGGCCATCAGCTGAGGTTACATGTACAACACATTGTAAACTATAAAGTATTATGTAAAGCTATTCCAGAAGGATTTCTGCTTTGAGTCTTCTCTTTCTAATGTCACTTCAGTTCAGTTTAGTTGCTCAGTCATGTTCCACTCTTTGCGACCCCATGAATCGCAGCACGCCAGGCCTCCCTATCCATCACCAACTCCCGGAGTCTACCCAAACCCATGTCCATTGAGTTGGTGATGCCACTCAACCATCTCATCCTCTGTCATCCCCTTCTCCTCCTGCCCCCAATCCCTCCCAGCAAAACGGTCTTTTCCAATGAGTCAACTCTTCACATGAGGTGGCCAAAGTACTGGAGTTTCAGCCTCAGCATCAGTCCTTCCAATGAACACCCAG
This sequence comes from Cervus elaphus, assembly GCF_910594005.1. Classification (NCBI taxonomy): domain Eukaryota; kingdom Metazoa; phylum Chordata; class Mammalia; order Artiodactyla; family Cervidae; genus Cervus; species Cervus elaphus. The sequence continues at coordinate 22,001,021 of NC_057845.1, read as the reverse complement.
GACTGATTTCCTTTAGGATGGACTGGCTGGATCTCCTTGCAGTCCAAGGGACTCTCAAGAGTCTTCTCCAACACCACAGTTCAAAAGCATCAATTTTCCGGTGCTCAGCTTTCTTCACAGCCCAACTCTCACATCCATACATGACCACTGGAAAAACCATAGCCTTGACTAGACGGACTTTTGTTGGCAAAGTAACGTCTCTGCTTTTTAATATGCTATCTATGTTGGTCATAACTTTCCTTCCAAGGAGTCAGTGTCTTTTAATTTCATGGCTGCAGTCACCATCGCTTAACTTCTATAAAATTTTTTCCAAATACCTGCAAAAAAAATCTTAAAAGCTCTTGAAGTGACATGGCAGAGCTCATCAGTGGGCCAAATTTACAATTTACTCTTTGATCTGTGACAATTAGAGGTAGTGGTGTGTGTGCTCAGTCATGTCTGACTCTTTGCAGCCTCATGGACTGGAGCTCACCAGGCTCCTCTGTCCGTGGAATTTTCCAGGCAGGAATAGCGGAGCAGGTGGCCATTTCCTCTTCCAGAGGATCTTCCTGACCCAGAGACTGAACCCGTTTCTCTTGAGTCTCCTGCTTTGGCAGATGGATTCTTTGCTCCTGCACCACTTGAAAAGCCTGTGACAATTAGAGTTTGCTATAAAATAACAAATCTAGATGTTATCTAAAGAAAAACTAACTCCTACCCAAGTGGTCCTGAACATTCCTAGAACTTCAAACAGCTGCCCGCCCCCCACCACCACACGCAAGGTTTTCTCCAGAAATGCTGACATTTCATACCATCCTGGTAAAGTTCTGAGTCCATATTGCCAGAGTTTGTTTTGGGGTGGTAGCAGAAAAAATCAGAGAAAAGCTCAATTGAAGTAAGGGTTTGCTATTTCCCAGGAAATGATACAGAAATGTGACCAAATCCTAAAAAATCAGGAAGAATATTTTATAGAGTTGAGCTTATGATTTCCAGAGTTTATCTCTACTATAAGGATGAACCATGTCTCAGATTTAATTTATAAAGGTTTAAGAACGTCCAAAAATCCTTAACATGTTCTCCAGTTGTGCACAATCAATTGTAATCTAAACAGGAAAATGCTGCGTGGGTAAAGATAAAGTGCTTGCATCTCATATTTCCATCAACACTATAGAGCTGAAAGGTGGATGCCTCAGATACTAGAAGGTTGAATATGAGCTGCTTAGCACGTACTGCATAAAGTTTCTATAATAATGTCGTTGTCTAATTAAACAGTGTAGATTCTCCCCCTCCTTAAACTAATTCCCCCAAACCCCTCATCTGTTAATTACTATAAATACTGGTTTCATTTTGCTTGCAAGTAATTTTCTGCTTCCTACATTTTTGTGGTTTACTCATTTGGAAAGAATTATAACGAGTGTGTTCTACCTCAGATAATTCGCAATACTAGAGTCCTGGGTAGAAAAATTCCAGTTTCTGTGTCCTGGGAAATTTTCAAGGATTCACTCATAGCACAGTCAAATGGATTTCTAGGATAAGGAATAACTCTTTACAAATATGGTCACATGTTAGAGATGCTACATAAAAGAAGGACTTCCTCCCTCCCTCCTTTTCTTCCTTCCTCCTCTCCTTCTTTTATTTTTGATTCAAATTGAATAGCATCTTGTTTTTTCCTCTAACAGGACCCATCCCTGAGATTCAGTAATAAAATGAGTAAAAGTAGAAAATGATGAACTTATCTTTTTTTATCTTTTTGTATTTCTATTTGTATTTATTTAAATAGAAAAGTTAGTCATCCACACTTTTTTTCTCTTGCCATTAAATGCCAGGTGAAAGATATCATGTAAAGACAGATGACCAGGCAATTAAAGATAGCCCATGATTCTGAAACCCTAGTGGGGTCTGCCAATTCTTGCTTTTAAGAGTAGAGGTGTTTACGAGAACTTTTAGACTTTTATCTCAGAGGGGAAAAAAAAAGTCTATGAAAAGCCTTGTATTACTTCTGGATCATAACATTATCTCATAAATAAAGACTCAATAAAATCTGACTGTAAAAAGAGAGAAAGAAGAAACACCATTTGCAGTGAAATGATATCCTAAAGACTTACCAGATTCAATAAAATAAGTTGGGGTTTGTTTTCTTCAGGCAGTAGGCACTGAAAACTCTTTAAGGAAGGAAAGTAAGTAAAGTTGCTCAGTCGTGTCTGACTCTTTGCGACCCCATGGACTGTAACCCACTGTAGGCTCCTCCGTCCATGGAATTTTCCAGGCAAAAGTACTGGAGTGGGTGGCCATTTCCTTCTCCAGGGGATCTTTCTGACCCAGGGACTGAACCCAGGTCTCCCACATTGCAGGCAGATGCTTTACCGTCTGAGCCACCAGGGAAGTAGTTCAGAGCAAATAGGAAATTAATGATTTAACTTTAAGTTAGATGGGCCACTTGTCTTTTGTAACATGTATCCACTTGACTGGACTATGGGGCTTAACCCAGATTTTGGCTAAACATTATTTCTGGATGGGGGTGAGAGTGTTTCTGGATGACGTCAGCATTCAAACTTCTGGACTCAGTAAAGCGGATGGTCCCCCTGTGCCCCCATGTGGATGAGCATCATCCCATCCATTGGATATAACAGAGAGGCTGAGAAAGGAATCGCCCCTTCTGCCTGACTGCAGAGCTGGAACACCCTTTTCTCCTACCCTCAGACTGGGACCCAGAGTGCAGACGCTCCTGGTTCTCCAGCCTTCAGACTCAGACTAAACTGTGTGAGTTTAGACTAAGTTCAGACTCAGACTAAGCTTTCGTGAGTCTCCGGCTTGCAGAAAGCAGATTGTGTGACTTCTCAGCCTCCCTAATGGTGTGAGCTAATTTTTCATAATCTATCAATCAACCTCTCTCTCTCTCTTTCAATATATAGATATAGTTATAGGTGTAAATACAAGTATATACATACTATATACCTATCTATATTTGTATGTATATATCTGTACATCTGTAGATATCTATCCAGATATGTATATAATTATATATATTATTGGTAGATAGACAGGTATTAACATTATATATATCAATATATACCTTATACACATAAATATTATTGATCTGTTTCTCTGGAGAACTTTGACTCATACATTTTCACCGGTTTCCATTCTTGCAAATGATATTCATAATTATGATTGACCATATTTGAATAATTCTAAGTTATAAGCAATCAGGTATGTAGGCACTCCTAAGTGATTGTGGGGTGTATATGTAGGGGTCGGGAGGGATGGTGATGGAGATATGGAGATAAATGTTTGTGGACAAATGAATTCCAATCTGTAACTCACTTGATAATGGTTTGGTTATAATGTGTGTGGATGAAGTAAAGCATGGATAATGTTTATCTTGATTCTCAGTTTCTTAAGCTATGTTCCAGTTTCATTTTGTAACAAGCCATCATAATCGCTGTCATTGCTTCTTTATGGTTGCTGGTGCTGAGTGATCCTTTTCACAAAGACATTTGAGTAAATGTGGATTATAATTCATTACACCTATTTTAATTGAGTTGCCCACTTCACCGAGAAACTACAGTGAATCTGCTAAAGAAGAATTCTATTAAATCACTTATCAGATCATGTCAACATCTATGTCATCTTGGTGGTGGCTTTACTAATTGTTTCTGATTTGAGTTGAGGTTTTTACTGGTTCTTGGTATGATGAGTGATCTGTGATGTATCCTGGACATTTTGAATATTGTGTTATGAAACTAGATCTCATCTAAATCTTTTATCAGACCTCCTCTGAAGCTGGCAAACGATGTGGGAATACCTCTTTCTTACTGCTAGAAGAGGGTGGAAATCTAGGTTTCCCTACTGCGTTGACCCCTCAGTAAGGGAGGGGGTTGTTGAGGGGCACCTCATTGCTTTTGCGTTGAGGGTCTGAATTAAAGCTTTGGTCTAGAACTTTGCTGATACCTCTGTGGCTGGAATGCCTGCTTATTCTGCACAGATGTCCTCTGCTGATGTGTGGGGCAGGGATGGGGTGGCAGTGGTAGAAGTTCTGACCCTTTTCTGGACTTCAGCTGGTGCCTCTGGAGCATGGAGGAGGGAGCTTCTTTACCACAGTGCAAGGCTAGAAGTCCAGACTCGTCCTGCGGCATCTGACTCCAGGGTAGGGTGGGATGCATTAAAGCTTCCTGGAGACTTCCCAGGCCCTCACTCAGCCTTCTCAGACACCCGCATCAGCAGAAGCGGGTGTGGGAGGGCGGGTCACGGGATAGCAGTTTTATCTGTGGTACTTGTTTGGAGTTGAGTGTCATTGTTTAGGTTGACTCCTAGCCCTTTGGGCAGAGAAAAATAGGCTTTCATCGAGGCTTAATTGTCCATGCCCATTAGCATTTCCTGCTTGCTGGCTTCTTCAGCTCCAAGTCTGAGGTGAATGAGGCTAAAAGAAAGCCCAGGGATCTCACCATGGTGTCATTCCTTGGGTCCACATTTTGTAGGCAGTCTATCCTCTGGCCTCCACAATTCAGAGCCTTCTTTGGTGTGTTTTCTATGCAGCATGCAGGATATCTGAGTCAAAAGTCGCTACCTTCCATCTTCCCCAACTAATAATGATGTTTTAATGATCAAGCTGAAGCTCCAGTGTTTTGCTCATCTGATGTAAACAGACGACTCATTAGAAAAGTCCCTGATGCTGGGAAAGATTGAGGGCAGAAGGAGAAGAGGGCATCAGAGGATGAGATGGCTGTACATCATCACCGATGCAATGAATATGAACTTGGGCAAACCGTGGCAGATGGTGAGGGACAGGGAGGCCTGGTGTGCTGCAGGGCGTGGGGTCACAAAGAGTCGGACATGACCGGGTGACTGAACAACAAGTAAATGTATTGACACAAAAAGGCATGAGCTCCATGGAAATAGGATGGAAGGAAGTTACTAAAAAAGCCAAAAGAAGCGACAAAGGGGAGAGGGGTGTCTATTTGACCAAATACGGTGAAAAGCACTTTGGCTGTCGTAACCAGCAAGTTCCCACAAAGGGAACCTTTTTCCCAACCCTGGCCATGCTATCCACAAAAATCCACAAAGATTTATCCCATGCCCTCCCCCAGGACGGTGGGATGTGAGTGCCCAAATCTTTGGGGAGAAACTGGGTGAAGCAATAGTAATGGTTCTCTAGCCTTTCTCGAGGATTCTTGCTTAAATGCTGGGCAGATCTGGCACCAGTGTGACTGCCCACTTGCTTGGTGATGTGATAAACAAGCGTCCTTCGTTTTCTTTCTCTTTTTTCCACCCACATGCAAACTTGACTCCTCTCATTATGGTTTCAGGTGAAAACAATGCAAAGTTTGGCGCCAGAAATTCCATTCAAGACAGAACTTTGTGGTTTTACCAGACTTGTGAGCCCTGAGACTTTATTTTAACCCACAGTTTATAACCTCAAAATAATTCAACCCAGGCAAGTCAAGTTGTTTTTAGAAGAAGAAAGTTCTCCAGAAACCTAAAAATCTCCTATCCTTCAGTTCCCCAGTGTTCCATCATTGAAGTCACAATTCCCGTATTTATTACATGAGACTCATATCTGGTTTTCATTTCACGCTCTCAGTTTAGCCAGCTGGGGTGAGACTTTGTACAATATGGATTAACTCTTGACTGAGATGGAATAAGAATCATGACTGAGAAAAAAAATTATTTTAGGAAACTTAACACCCAGCATATCACCTGGGACCCATGTTGGAATTTACTCTGCATATTTAATCAGGAAACTGTCGTTTATCCAAGCATGTGTCAAGGATACAGTTTGAATATGTGCTTCTTTGCTCCAGACTAAAGAGTGAGGCTGGCCCTAGAAGAATTTGAGGCAGTTGGCAATTTCTATAGTTTTCTGAGTTCTCCATCACAAAACTTTGTGAGTACTCGGAGGAGGGTAGGGAGATAAGGAAATAGATCTCAAACCAAGAACTGCACTCAAGGGATTCAAGGCACTAACGGCTTTCTTGAAGCAATGCAAAGAGAGTTGCATTCATTTCCTTTTCTAGGGTTGCATGAGCAACTTCATGAGAACATCTGTGGAGAATTACAGAACCTTGCCATGGTCTCTGTTGCTTGAAGTGGATGAAGGTGTGGGGGTATGGTCGTTCTTTTGGGTACTTGTATCTTGGGAGAAAAGAGAGATTGTTGGTCCTTCACTACAAGGATTTGTACTTCTAGAGATGTCAATGCGTAGAACAGTGATTGGCATATGTAGTGGGTACTGAATAAAAATCTGCATGGACTGAATTCCTCACTATCAAAAATAATAATCATTTTTAAGTGTCACAGTTCCTCAAATTCTGGGTAGGACTCAAGCTAATTTCTGAGTCCCTAAGGGATGATGCAGTTCTGGGTTTGTTCGATGGGAGACTGTGGATGTCATGGGGTGATATTTGAGAATATTAACAGAGATTCCCCCACCTTTGCTTTTCTTTGTCCTCTTTGCTTTTCTCTCAATTAATCAGCTAGAACATTACTTATTTCTCTATGATTAATTTCCAAAATACAATTAATAATCTTCTAATCTCTTCACCGTGATTAAAAAGGGAGTACTTGATGAGTAACACAAAACTTTCTGCCTCCCACTAAATTAATAGCTTCTGAGAGCTGGGGAAAGAAGAGAGTGAGATGGAGAAGCAGTAAGTAGGTAAATATTGAATGGCCTTCATAAAAGAGAGATGACCCCTCTCTTGGATGAACGAGGAGTCATTGAGACACTCTAGAAAAACTTAGGGGATTGGAGTGAAAGTGGTGCTTCTATTCCCTTCTGAAAGTACAGCCCAAGGAGGCATATCAGTACAGTATTACAGACCATAAACCTCTGTTTCAAAGACTTCCCTGGTGGCTCAGACGGTAAAGTGTCTGCCTGCAAGGCAGGAGACCTGGGTTCGATCCCCAGGTTGGGAAGATCTCCTGGAGAAGGAAATGGCAACCCACTCCAGTACTCTTGCCTGGAAAATCCCATGGACGGAGGAGCCTGGTGGGCTACAGCCCATGGGGTCGCAAAGAGTCGGACACGACTGAGTGACTTCTCTCTCTCTCTATTGTAGAGTTAGGATAAACTAGCCTGTGGTAAGAAACACCCTTAAACTGCTACTGGGTGGACAGAAACAGAAGTTTATTTCTTGATCAGTAGGAGTCCTAGTGCGTACTTCAGATTATGACTGTCTACTCATTCAGGAAGCAAAGTCTTTTCCAGCTTGTCCAACTGGCATTTTTTCAGCCTCTAGAGATTCATTTGTCTCTGTCATGACAACAGAGGAGGAATGAACATAGAAGAGCGTGTGTGCAAGGCTTGGTGGCCAGGCTGGAAGCAGCTCACAACCGATTAGTTAAAATCCCAGTCATGTGGTCACACCTCCCAGCAAGGGAGAAGGTATCTCTGTCCCAGGAAAAAGACAAAATGGATTCAGGAAGACAAACATCTCTGCTCAACTTACGGTCATATTTTTCTCATGTATCTGGCTGGTACCTGATAAGTACAAATAGCTCCTTCAATTAGGAGAAGCAAGGAAGTAATGAGAGGTCCTAGGCAGCTTCTCATGCTGTGACTTATGTGATGAGAAATAGCAGAATAATCCTACATACCTGAAAAGAACATGAGAGGTTGCATGTCTGAAGAAACTTTTTGGATAGGAGGGACCAATGGATTAGCAGTGACCTGTTTAGCCAGAAATTCATGAACTGAAATGAATTATTGATTCCTCAGCTGATCTCAAGAGATGCCAATATATACAGATAAGACGACAAGGCCTGGATACTCAGGAACTCCTACCCATCTCTGCATTTAAAATGCAGTAATAAGGCAAATGGATATTAAATGTTTGTGATCTGACTGCTTGAAAGTCTGTGACAGAAAATAAGCTGAGTAATGAAAAAATAAAACTGACAGTTTGTGAACACCTATTTTTTATCCAAAGAATAACAAGGAGAGATAAGAAAGCCTTTCTAGGTGACCAATGCCAAGAAACAGAGGAAAACAATAGAATGGGAAAGACTAGAAATCTTTTCAAAAAAATTAGAGATACCAAGGGAACATTTCATGCAATGATGGGCACAATAAAGGACAGAAAGGTTATAGACCTAACAGAAGAAGAAGATATTAAGAAGAGGTGGCAAGAACGTGCAGAAGTATACAAAAAACATCTTAATGATCCAGATAACTACAATGGTGTGATTACTCACCTAGAGCCAGACATCCAGCAGGGCAAAGTCAAGTGGGTCTTAGGAAGCATCACTTTGAACAAAGCTAATGGAGGTGATGAAATTCCAGCTGAGCTATTTCAAATCCTAAAAGATGATGCTGTTAAAGTGATGCACTCAATATGTCAGCAGATTTGGAAAACTCAACAGTGGCCCCAGGACTGGAAAAGGTTTTCATTCCAATACCAAAGAATGGCAATGCCACAGAATGTTCAAACTATCGTACAATTGCACTCATCTCACACTCTAGCAAAGTAATGCTGAAAATTCTCCAAGCTAGGTTTGAGAATGAAGTACCTGAACAGAGAACTTCCAGATATTCAAGCTGGGTTTAGAAAATGCAGAGGAAACAGAGATCAAATTGCCAACATCCGTTGGATCAGAGAAAAAACAAGAGAGTTCCAGAAAAACATCAACTTCTGCCTCATTGACTATACTAAAGCCTTTGACTGTGTGGGTCACAACAAACTGTGGAAAATTCTTAAAGAGATGGGAACACCAGACTATCTTATCTGCCTCCTGAGAAACCTGTATGCAGGTCAAGAAGAAACAATTAGAATTGGACGTGGAACAACAGACTGGTTCCAAATTGGGAAACGAGTACATCAAGGCTGTATATTGTCACTCTGCTTATTTAACATATGTAGAGTGCATCATGTGAAATGCTGGGCTGGATGAAGCACAAACTGGAATCAAGGTTGCTGGGAGAAGTATCAATAACCTCAAATATGAAGATGACATCACCCTTATGGCAGAAAGCAAAGAACTAAAGAGCCTCTTGATGAAAGTGAAAGAGGAGAGTGAAAAAACTGGGTTAAAACTCAGCATTCAGAAAACTAAGATCATGGCATCTGGTCCCATCACTTCATGGCAAATAGATGGGGAAACAATGGAAACAGTGACAGGCTTTATTTTCTTGGTCTCCAAAATCACTTCAGATGGTGACTGCAGCTGAAATTAAAAGACACTTGCTTCTTGGAAGAAAAGCTACGACCAATGTAGACAGCATATTAAATAGCAGAGACGTTACTTTCTGACAACAGTCTATCTAGTCAAACCTTTGGTTTTTCCAGTAGTCGTGTATGGATGTGAGAGTTGGACCATAAAGAAAACTGAGCGCCGAAGAACAGATGCTTTTGAATTGTTCTGTTGGAGAAGATTCTTAAAAGTCCCTGGGAATACAAGGAGTTCAAACCAGTCAATTGTAAACAAAATCAGTCTTGAATATTCATTGGAAGGACTGATGTTGAAGCTGAAACTCCAATACTTTGGCCACCTGATGCAAAGAACTGACTCATAGGGAAAGACCCCGATGCTGGGAATGATTGAAGGCGGGAGCAGAAGGAGACGACAGAGGATGCGATGGTTGGATGGCATCATGGATTCAATGGACATGAGTTTGAACAAACTCTGGGATTTGGTGATAAACAGGGAAGCCTGGCATGCTGCAGTCCATGGGGTCGCAAAGAGTTGGACAAGACTGAGTGACTGAATTTAACTGAAATCTTTTTTGAGTATACTGGAGTTCTAAATGTCTTCATTGGCTTCTGAAGGACTTGAATGACATGAATAGCCTTGAAAAATATATAAAGGAGTCATGTACATTAAATTACACTACTTATTGTGTAATGGACTAGGGTGTAGGCCCTCATGTTCTGCTCAGGTAGGATTCCAAGGCATACCATGGAATACTAGTGACTTTGGGCAAGTTGCAATATCTGTGCTCCTGTTTTCTCTGTAAAATGACAATATTGAAGTATCTAATTCTTAGGACTGTTGGGAGAATGGAATGAAGTAATGTATTAATGACAATGCCAGGTAGAAATTATGTATCTTGTAAAAATATCACTTGTACTTATTTATGCTTCTAGAGATTTATGTCTGTTTTAGCTCAAACCAGTCAATCCTAAAGGAAGTTCAGTTCAGTTGCTCAGTCGTGTCTGACTCTTTGTGACCCCATGGACTTCAGCAGGCCAGGCTTCCCTGTCCATCACCAACTCCCAGAACTTACTCAAACTCATGTCCATCGAGTCGGTGATGCCATCCAACCATTTCATCCTCTGTCGTCCCCTTCTCCCCCTGCCCTCAATCTTTCCCAGCATCAGGGTCTTTTCCAATGAGTCAATTCTTCACATCAGGTGGCCAAAGTATTGGAGTTTCAGCTTCAGCATCAGTCCTTCCAATGAATATTTAGGGCTGATTTCCTTTAGGAATAGTTGGTTTGATCTCCTTGCAGTCCAGGGATTCTCAAAAGTCTTCTCCAATGCCACGTTAAAAAGCATTAATTCTTTGGTGCTCAGCTTTCTTTATAGTCCAACTCTCACTTCCATACATGATTACTGGAGAAACCATAACTTTGGCTAGATGGACCTTTGCTGGCAAAGTAAAGTCTCTGCTTTTTAATATGCTGTCAATGTTGGTCATAACTTTTCTTCCAAGGAGCAAGCATTTTTTAATTTCATGGCTGCAATCACCATCTGCAGTGATTTTGGAGCCCCCCAAAATAAATTCCGTCACTGTTTCCATTGTTTCCCCATTTATTTGCCATGAAGTGATGGAACCAGATGCCATGATCTTAGTTTTCTGAATGTTGAGTTTTAAGCCAACTCTTTCACTCTCCTCTTTCACTTTCATCAAGAGGCTCTTTATTTCTTCTTTGCTCTCTGCCATAAGGGTGGTGCCATCTGCATATCTGAGGTTATTGATATTTCTCCTGGCAATCTCGATTCCAGTTTGTGCTTCATCCAGCCCATCATTTCACACCATGTCCTCTGCATATAAGTTAAATAAGCAGAGTGACAATGTACAGTGTTGATGTACTCGTTTCCTGATTTGGAGATTTGGAACCAGTCTGTTGTTCCATGTCCAATTCTAACTGTTGCTTCTTGACCTGCATACAGATTTTTCAGGAGGCAGGTAAGGTAGTCTGGTATTCCCATCTCTTTAAGAATTTTCCACAGTTTTTTGTGATCCACACAGCCAAAGGCTTTGGCATAGTCAATAAATCAGAAGTAGATGTTCTGTAACTCTCTTGGTTTTTCAATGATTCATCTGATGGTGAGAAGATGGCAGAGTAGAAGTATGTGCACTCTTCTTCTCCTGGGAAAACTTCTGGGTTACAACTCACTGTTAAAGAACTGCCAACAGGAGAATGTTGGATCCCACCAAATGGGATACTCCACGTCCTAGGGCAGAGGAGAGGCCCTAGCAAGATGGTAGGAGGGGTGAAAATGTCTTTAGAATCAAACACCCTACCCTCCAGAGACACTTGGAGGGCTCAAATAAAAGCTTGTGTGCACCAGGAGACCTCACAGAGACTGAACCAGACCTGCCTTTGAGTGTTTGAGTGTCTCCTGCAGAGGTATGGGTCAGCGGTGGCCTGCTGCAGGGGCAGAGGCTTTGGGTGCAGCAGATTTGGGTATTGCATAAGCCCTCTTGGAGGAGGTCGCCATTAACCCCACCATAGAGCTGCCAGAACTTACACAGGACTGGGAAACAGACTCTTGGAGGGCACAAACAAAACCTTATGTGCACCAGGACCCAGGAGAAAGGAACAGCTACCCCACAAGAGACTGACCCAGACTTGCCCATGAGTGTCCAGGAGTCTCCGGCAGAGGGGTGGGTTGGCAGTTTCAGGGTTCTGAAAGGCTCAGGGGCACTGAGTGCAGCAGCGTGTGCATGGGACCTTTTGAAGGAAGTCACCATCAGACTTGAATATTCATTGAAGGACTGATTCTGAAGCTGAAGCTCCAATACTTTGGCCACCTGATGCGAAGAGTCAATTCATTGGAAAAGGCCCTGATGCTGAGAAAGATTGAGGGCAGGAGAAGAAGGGAGTGACAGAGGATGAGATGATTAGATAGCATCACTGACTCAATGGACATGAATTTGAGCAACCTCTGGGAGACAGTGAAGGACAGGGAAGCCTGGCATGCTTAGTCCATGGGTCACAAAGAGTCGGACACGACTTAGTGACTGAAAAACAACAAGCTTCTGGCTGGACTGCTTCCGTTACTATCTCCACTCCCACATCAGGACTCCTTTCCACTGAACTTATTCCTATTCTTGCAAACCCATTCCACACATCACTTTCTTTTCAAAATCACAACCATTCTCTCGTGTATGTTCATAGAATACTTTCTACTTGTTTTATTGGGAGTAATGATATTGGCGAAATGACATAGCAACTATTTTTGTTCCAAGCGTTGTGATTTTAATTGTGTTATAACGAATCTTCAAATGTCCCAATAGTCTTTCAAAGTATGTCTTATTATTTCCATTTTATGGATAAAAAACTTGAAACTCTAAGAGAATAATTAACTTTTCCAACATTAAGTTGCAAATAAGCAGTGAGTCTAGAATATGAATCTACTTTATTTTGTTTCTATATACCACATAACTACTATTTCTTACCTGAATGTCTCATTTAGTAAATCATATCCCCTTGGTATTAAGAAGCATGTGTTCATCTTCAAATCCCTAAAGTATAAGTCAAAAAAGATTGAGTGACCATGAAACTAATTTATGTGGCATCTATTGCCTTAAAAAATTTTATGTCTGCGATGTATGTGCATGTTGTATGTATTTATATGTGAATGCTGGCAGGAAAAAAATTGCAGACCTGTTATTAATAGAGTGATATTTAGTTTCCACGGGATTATATTAGTTATACAATCATTAGTTATATTAAAAACAAAGTCTTTAATTTTTCCATGCCACACTTTTGCTATCTGTAAAATGAGATCTGAGAATGGTCAAAGAATTTGACCACTATTCAGTATCTTCCCTGGGTCAGGAAGATCCTCAGGAGAAGAGACTGGCAACCCACTCCGGTATTCTTGCCTGGAGAATTCCACGGACAGAAGAGCCTGGCGCGCTACAGTCCATGGGGTTGCAGAGAGTCAGACATGACTTTGCAACTGACATTTTCACTTTCTTTCACTTTCAGAATCTGCAAGGTAAGTGCTGAAGTGACAGCATAAGGAAAGGAGAGCTCTGATGATTAAGGTTAATCTTGTAGAGCAAAGAATATTGACAGAATCTTTAGGAAGACCTTGTTTTGGGTCACGCTAGTGGGACAGGAAGGAGTGGATTGAAGTCAATCTTAGAAGCATGTTTTGTCATGCAAATAGAAGCTAAAGTATGGTGATGTTTGGTCTTAGTTGTAGAGGTATATGTACTGAAGGGAACTGTCAACAATCAAGTAGACAGATTTAAAATCAGCTCTGGTATTCCCATTGCCATTTAACTGTCATTGATGGTTTAGACAGATTTAAAACTGGTTCTGGTATTTATGTTCCTATGGTTATCTTGTTGTTCAAGTCGCTCAGTCATGTCCGACTCTGTGACCCCATGTGCTGCTGTATGCCAGGCTTCCCTGTCCTTCGCTCTCTCCTGGAGTTTGCTCAAAATCATATCCATTGAATTGATGATGCCATCCAACCATGTCATCCTCTGTCACCTCCTTATTCTCCTGCCCTCAGTCTTTCCCAGCATCAGGGTCTTTTCCAATGAGTTGACTCTTCACATCAGGTGGCCAAAGTATTGGAGCTTCAGCTTCAGCACAGTCCTTCCAGTGAATATTTAGAGTTGATTTCCTTTAGAATTAACTGGTTTGGACAATCTTATTACCTTGGGAGTCTCAGACTTTTTTATCTTCAAACCCTCTTTTTGTTCTTCCTAGGCCACAGTTTCAGAAGAAAGCACTGGGTAGAAGAAAACACTGGTATGTAAAGTACAAGATGTCCTCACCATTATTGTTGATTTGCCTTGAAGTTAGGTCATAAAAATGTTTTAAGACTCTGGAAAACAGATTATAAAACAATTGTAATGCAGCATTTTATAAGATGGGGCTGAAAGGCACTTTGGAACTTGATGTAGTTGAAATTTTTTTAAAGCTGTTTTGGTTCTTTAAATAGACTTTATTGAATAATGTATGTGCAATAAATTGCACCTATACAAAGCATATGATTTTATGAATTTTGAGAGACATGTATTTATGCAAACATCAATCTGTTAAAGATACAAAACACTTGTTATTCAAAAAAGTGCCCACTGTCCCTTTGCAGTTAATTTTCTCCTGCCCACTCCCAACAGCAGGCAATTACTGATCTGCTTTCTGCCACTATAGATTAGTTTTGCCTCTTCTGGAATTTCATATGAATGAGATTGCACAATACATATACTTCTGTATCTGGGTCCTTTTGAAAGCATAATATTTTTGAGATTCATCCATTTTGTTGTGCATGCCAGTACTCTTATTCTTTTAATATTTGGGTGGTGTTCTATTTTATGCATGTACCATTATTTATTTATCTATTCAGCAACTGGCAAGCATTTGCATTGTTTCAAGCTGTTATTTTCAATAAAACTGTTACAAACTTTCATTTAGGAGTCTTTTTTATACATATGTTTTTTGTATTTATTATTGACTGATATGGTAAGTGATGTTTGATGTTTAACTTTATAAGAAGTTTCCAAATAATTCAAAACTGTACAACTTTACAACTTTACCAGAAATGTTTGAAACTTCTTTTGTTTCAATTCCTTGTTAACACTTATATTGTCTATCTACAGCATTGATCTATTTACCTGTTTTTACTCTCAGTATCAATACTGTCTTAATTATTGTAGCTTTCTAGTGAGTCCTAAAATGAGGTAGTTTAAATGTCACATAAATGGGATGGGGAGGGAGGTGGGTGGGGGGTTCAAGATGAGGAACACATGTAAATCCATGGCTGATTCATGTCAATGTATGGCAAAAACCACTACAATATTGTAAAATAATTAGCCTCCAACTAATAAAAATAAATGAAAAAAAAATAAATGTGACATAAATTATTATGTTGATTTTTGTTTTCTCATTATCCTGTACTGGGAAGGATTAGAGGTTACATATAAAGAAGTGCAAGCATCAAGACAAGAAGGCAGTCTTTATGCTTAAGCAATTAATTACTATTTTTCAGATTACTATCACTATGACAAAACAACAAATAAAATTTTTAAAATATTCTAGAGAACTCAGTAGGCCTCTGTGGTTCAAAACTGATTTCGATTGTGCCCATATTAACAGAGGAGGAGGACGTGGCAACCGACTCCAGTGTTCTTGCTTGGAGAATCCCATGGACAGAGGAGCCTGGTGGGCTATAGTCCATTGGGTCGCAGAGTTGGACATGACTGAAGTGACTGAGCACGCACACAGTATTAATAGAACATAATTTCAAAAAGTCTGATGGAATGGTTAATACTTCCTCATACTGCTGATTCTGTAATATACTAATTGCTTTGTAAATCTTCTGCTTGCCCTTTTTAAGGTAGCCTGAATTGTATTATGAAAATCATTCACAATTTTTTATAAAACACAGAAAAAGATACCACTTTACAAACTGGATTTAGAAAAGGCAGAGGAACCAGAAAGTGAAAAAGCTGGCTTAAAACTCAACGTTCAAAAAACTAAGATCATGGCATCCAGTCCCATCAGTTCATGGCAAATAGATGGGGAAAAACTAGAAACAGTGAAACAGTGACAGACTTTATTTTCTCAGTCTCAAAAATCACTGTGGATGCTAACTGTAACCATGAAATTAAAAGACCCTTTTCCTTGGAAGAACAGCTATGACAAACCTAGACAGCGTACTGAAAAGGAGAGACATCACTTTGCCAACAAAGGTGCATTTAGTCAAAGCTATGGTTTTTCCAGTGATCATGTGCATGTGAGAGTTGGATCATAAAGAAGACGGAACACTGAAGAACTGATGGTTTCTAACTGTGGTGCTGGAGAAGACTCTTGAGTCCCTTGGATAGCAAGGAGATCAAACCAGACAATCCTAAAGGAAATCAACCCTGAATATTCACTGATTCAGTGGACATGAGTTTGAGCAAGCTCCAGGAGATGGTGAAGGACAGGGAAGCCTGTTGTGCTACAGTCCGTGGGATTGCAAAGAAGAGAACACAGCTTAGGGACTGAACAACAATAATTTTTTTTTATCACACTTTCTCAGTAATTTGCTACAAAATTTCTCTGAACTAAATGAATTTGAATCACTGCCCTGTCATTTACTTAAAAAATTGCTTATGTGTTTCTATTTCCTCAGCTGTAAAATAAAAATAATAAGCCTGGTTCATAAGACTGTTGTAAAGACCAAGTGAGAAAGCATTTGAAAGTTTCTGTAAGTAGACGATGCCAGAAATATTAGTTTCCTGCCTTCCTTGACACCAGTGCATAATAGAAAAGCTACTTCAGCTAATTTTGATTGTAAGTAATCCTGATTTTGTCTCTACAGACTCATAAATGGATACAAAGTTTCATATTTAAAAATTATTTTAAAGTCTTTATTAATTTAATGGTGTACTAGAAAAACCTCCCAGATAAATGCTCCATTTTTGATATTCCACCCTTTGGTACTGTATCAAAACCTTTCCAAGGTACCATTTAACTCGCTCAGTGGAGGTAGATTGCATGAATAACCTGCTGAGGACTTTTCCTCCTTGCATACAGTATTAACATTGATTGGGAATAAGTGCTTCGGATAATTTGGATGATGTACTGTAAGATAGAATAGGAATCACTTAACTATGGCATAAATTAAATTATTATTGTGTCTTATATCATCAGGTGTAATTAGACAAAAAATAGTTTATGATTTCCATTGATATAATTACTGCAGTAAAAGATACATTATAACGTTTGAGTTAAGTATAGTGATTGTTTTTTTCTGGATTTCTATGTTTCAATATTCTGGTATAGTTTCTTTTTCCCACAAGCTTTTTTCAGACCCTTACCCCTGCCTCTTAAAGTCACAGTACCGACTTTTTCATGCAATTTCACATGATTTTATTTTCCATGAAAGAGCAAACAGCTCAGCAAGTAAGAGAGAACTGCAGTATCGCCTTTTGGATTGTGTGGGGAAAACCAACAGGCACTGCTTCTTCCTTTTCAGTTCTGCTTTGACTTCAAATCACTTAAATTCTTCCTGAAAATGATTTTTTGTCAATGTACCCATATAATGAGAACACCATCTATATTGAAATATTAAAGCCTGATATAGTTAGGAGAATAAAACTCCTTAAGTAGTTAGAAGAATAAAACAAGATGATGTTTCTGATCATGTTGTTACCAGTATTCACAAGGAATAACCAATAAATAGATGACATTCTGTAGTCTGATCAAGGAAAGAGACAGATGAGTTGAAAGTATTTGTATTGTATTTCTAAGCTTCATCACAGAGTGTTCTTAACTACTGATGATTTTAAGTGTTAGAATTAACAGCAAAAATAAAGATATGTATTTTAAGCTGTTGATTTTCTAGAGTCATTAAATATCTGCGAGTTTGAAAAATGACAAAGGAAATTACCTAATGTTAGCTAATAGGCATTTTTTGTTTGAAAGTAATTGTTACATTTTTTGAGTGGCATCTTTTGAAAAATCATGTCTTATTTATTTAATAGCTTTCAATGCAATACTACAAACTCTAAATACCAAAAAGAGAGCATAAAATATGTCCTATGTTTGTCTTCCCTGAAATTCCAGTCACATCTGAGCACACATTTTCTCTTTCTGTAATCATTTGATGGAATACAGTCCACTCAGTTCTGATTCAATATATCATCACATCCTTATTTTTAAAGGTTGATATCCAAAAACTAAATTCCCTCAAGAAACTCTTTTATTTGTTTTCTGGCAATCTGTTTTCCTGTTGGGTAAAACCTTGAAACTCCTTTGACTAAAAGACATTTGCCGTGAGACTAAAACACTATTTGGTTCCTATTCAAACTTAGGAAAATGAATTAAGAGTTTAGACTTAATTCTGTTACTTATTTGGCAATTATAGTGCATCAAATGAAGGCAGTCTTTATTTGGATTTCAATGTACTTTTGGAAGGATTCCTTTTTTTAAGTCTGAACATTCACTGTTTAAAAATTGTGATGATGGCCATTTTATGATAAGGAAATGAAAGTTTGGTGGTTTTTATTTATTTATTTTTTTGTGGCCACATACTCTCGATTAGTGGAAAATGGTCCAGGTCTTCTGATTCTTGACTTGCCTTTTTCCACAAGACTTCTCTGCCAGGTCTGACCTCCCCTCGTTTTGGTTGCATGGTTTCCTTTTCATGTCGTGGAGTAAGCAAGGGTAAGGCTGCACACTCCGTGTTATTGCAGCTGAGGGAAGTGGAGTGAAGGGGTCACCAGGGTCGAGATGACAGCAGAACTCCGAGCGTTTTGCTCACCAGGCTGCTGCTCAGCCCTTCTCTTCCCGCTGCCTTTGAAAACACACTTCTTGAAAGGAACTCCATCCATTTCAAGTGTTCAAAGGTGGGCATATCTTGTGGATTTTATCAAACATAAAAAGATCATCAGCTTCATACGAGCAGTTTGTAAAGCATAGTGAGAGAAAAAGTGTGCATTGATGTGTTTCAAAGATGTTCATGATGTGGTCCCCAAAATGGTAATTAATTACCATATAATTAATGACAGCTACATAGACAAGGAATTTTAATTAATGGACAAGTGGGTGATTAGTGGTTATCCCATTTTCCATTGCCTGTACTATTGATAAACATAATGTCTTCATAAATATGATGTGAAAGTGTGTTAAAATTCATCCACAATCACTTTCAACCCCAAACCTGTATTGTTAGGAAATTGTTTTATTAAGCCAATAGAAATCAGAATTTGGTGACAGAACTGATTTATTTAGAATGCGCACTACAAGGACTTCTAAAAGAAATGTATGTTATTCTGAAACAGAAGCTTAGACAAAAGATAAACTAAGAGTGATCAAAGGGAAAAATATTGTCTCACCCAAAAATGACTCATTTCTCATAACCTTGTCTGCAGATTTTAGAACTGGGGGTCTCTTCTGTTTGGGTGGCAATATAAAAAGCAGCATTTTAGTCCCAAGTGATTTACTTTTCAGAAAAGTATAATTCAAATATGTTAGCTTATTAGAATCACTGCTGATAACATTATGATACACAATGCCATTGCAGTAATTAAAAAAATTATGTCTTACAAACATACTAGCAAACCTCAGTAACTAAACATTCATGTGCAATATACTTTGTAACTGAAGTCCTTAATTTTGGATTTAGGCATGTATTGCTTTTACAAAGAACAGCATCTGTGTATACATTCATGGTACTTTGAAATTTAATTTTTTTGGTATGTAATATTTAATTAATTTATTGAAGTATAGTTGACTTACAATGTTAGTTTTAGGTATATAGCACAGTGGCTTGATATTTTTATAGATTATACACCATATAATGTTATTATAAAATATCAACCATATTATGTTTTGTATACTGCATCTAGTCCTTTGCACCTCTTAACCCCCTACCTTTATCTTGCCCCTCCCCCAATTTTCCCCTCTACTTCATTGAACTATTAGAATATATTAGTAAGTTCTAACAGATGGAAAACAGATGTTTATTAAATTCACAGTCCAGAGTAAAGCTCACTTCTCTTCTTGCCCACTCTCCAACCTTATACTTTCATCCAACTCATTCAAATAAAAAATATTCAGGCTAAATTGAAGTTAAAGAGGAAAGGTAGATTGGGGATGGCTGACAGTGAGGAACCTCTGTTTCAGCATCATTCCTAACATTGAACTCTGTGTTTATACAATGAATACTTCATTCAGATAAGTGCCCCAAAGTGCAATTTCTAAGTTGTGTGGTAGTTACATGATTAGTTTCATAAGACAGCTGAACTGTTTTCAGGAGTGGCTGTATTATTTCATATTCCCACCAGCAGAACATGGGTGATAATTTCCCAGGTCCTCATCAAAATTTAATGTTGTCACTATTTTAATTTTATCTACTCTGATAGGTAATGTTGTCGTATCTCATTTTGGTTTGAATTTTTATTTCCCTAATTGCTCACGATGCTGAACGTCTTTATGTTTTATTTGCTGTCTATATGTGCTCTTCAGTGAAATGTCTGTTCATGTCTTTTGTCCACTATCTGGATTGTTTTATTATTACTGAGTTTGAGATATTAATCTTTTGTTGGACATGTGTTTTGCAAATATTTTCACTCAAATCTGTAGCTTGTCTTTTCATAGATGTTTTTTAACACAGGAAAGTTTTTAATTTTGATGTCATCTACATTATCAGGTTTTATATTTATGCATCATTATTTTGGTATCAAGTCTTAGGATTCTCTGTCTACTCCTAGATGCTAAAGATATTTTTCTGTACTTTTTTTTCCCCAAGAGTTTTATAAGTTTGCATTCAAATTTGTGAGCTATTCTGACTTAATTTTTGTACAAGATGTGAGGTTCAGGTTTCAGATTCAGATTTTTTTACCTTGGAAGTCTTATTGCTCTCGAACCATTGTTGAAAAGTCCTCATCCACTGAATTGTTTTTACACCTTTGCAAAAAAAATCAGCTGGCAGAATAATATTCCATTGTATGAGTATATTGTATTTATTAATCTATTCATCACTCGATGGGCATTTGAGTTGCTTCTGCATTTTGGTTACTACCAATAATTCTATGAACATTTGTGTGGACATATCTTCTAATTTCTCTTGGATAGATACTTAGGAGTGGAATTGCTGGATTTTATGGTAACTCTTAGCCTTCCTAGGTGGCACTAGTGGTGGAAAATCCACCTGCCAATGAAGGTTAGACATAAGAGATGTGTGTTCGATCCCTGGGTTGGGAAGATCCCCTGAGGAGGGCTTGGCAACCCATTCCAGTATTCTTGCCTGGAGAATCCCATGGAGAGAGGAGCCTAGCAGGCTGCAGTCCATAGAGTTGCACAGAGTTGGACACAACTGAAGCAATTTAGCACACAAGTACACACGGTAACTCTAATATTTTGAGGAGCTGCCAAACAACTTTCCAAAGGAGCTGTATCATATTACATTTTGACCAGCAATGTATGAGGGTTCCAGTTACTCCAAGTCTTTACCAGTGCTCATTATCTGTCTTTTTCATTATGGCTATCCTAGTGGATGTGAACTAGTATCTCCTTATGTTTTTTAGTTGCATATTCCTAATGAGCATATTTTCACGTTTATTTGTCATTTGTATATCTTCTTCAGATCCTTTGCCCATTTAAAATTTTTTTTAATTAGAGGAAAATTACTTTATCATGCTGTGTTGGTCTTTGCTGCATGAATCCGTCATAATTATATATACAATATATTATATTGTTATTATATTATATAATGTATAATTATATATATATATCCCTTCCCTCTTTTGCCTCCCTTCCCAACCCCCATCCCAGCCCTCTAGGTCATCGCAGATCACCAGAATGGGCTCCTTGTGTTATATAGCAGCTTCTCAATAGCTGTCTCTTTTACAAATGATAGCATATGTATGTCAACACTACTTTCTGATTTTGTCCTACCCTCTCCTTCCCCTGCTCTGTCTACAAGTCCATTGTTCTACATCTGTGTCTACAATTTCCTTATCAGTTATATGATTTAAAATTATTTTATCCCGCTTATGGATTATCTTTCTGCTTTCTTGATGATATAGTTCACAGCATGAAAGTTTTTAATTTTGATAAAGTTCAATTTATCTAATATTTCCTTTATCTCCTGTGCTTTGGTATCATGTCTCTGAAGGCTTTTCATAATCAAGGTCAAGAAGATTTACTCCTATATTTTATTCAAATAATTTTATAGTTTTAGATCCAAAATTTAGGCCCATGATCATTTTGAGTTAATTTTTATGTATGGATAAAAGAGAGTTACAACTTCATTTTGTGTGTGTATGTATGTATGTGTGTGTGGCTATCTAGTTTTTTCAGAACCATCTGTTGAAAAGGCTTTTCTTCCTCCATGGAGTGGTCTCAGCACCCTTGTTGAAAATCAATAAATGTAAGGGATTATTTCTGGACACTCAATTCTATTTCATTGATCTATATGTCCATCCTTAAGCCAATACCACACTGTGTCAATTACAGTACTTTTGTAGTAAGTATTAAAATCAGTAAGTGTGATCTCTCTAGCTTTGTTCTTCTTTCTCAGAATTGTTTAGATATTCTGGATTCCTTTCAGCTATACATAATTTTATGATCAATGTGTCAAATGTCAAAAAAAAGAATAAAACAACTCGAATGTTGATAAGGATTATGTTGAATCTGTAGATCAAGTTTTGGAGTATTGTCTTCTTAACTATATTAAATCTATGACAATTGATTTTTGACAAATATACCAAGATAATCCAACTGGAAAGTCTGGTCTCAGTAAGTAGTGATGGGCCGTAGACCTAAGTGCAATATGTGAAACAATGACACTTCTAGAATAAAACATAGAAGAAAATCTTCATGACCTTGGGTTAAGCTAATATTTCATAGGTATTCTATCAAGAGCATAATTTATAACAAAAATTTGTTAACTTGGACTAGAACAAAGTTAAATGACCTTGAAATGACACCATTAGGAGGTTGAAAAGACAAACACATAGAGAGTATTACAATGGATACTGACATTTTACCTGTTTTCTCTAATGAATGCTTTTCATGTATATGCCTGAGTCAAAGGAAGACTGGTATCTTTGTAATGCCTGTTCTTCAATGCTTTCATTATTCTGTGTTTTAGTCATTGCTATATTGATCCTTTAATTGATTTAATTGATCCTGCAACTATATATTCTTAGTTGATTCTTTCTGCCCATTAGTTCCTCTAACACAGATTAGTTTAATGTTAATGTTTAAACAGTGTTCAGCACAGCTGTATTCTCTACCTGTGTAATAAATGTATCCTATTATTCTCTCATTTTTGTAATTATAGTCATGACTTGAGCAGGAAGTGTGATTGGTATGTTTCAGACAGGATTAACAAGTCCAGTTTTCACAGATAACTGTTATGCTCTGGTTTATAACTATAGCCTTTTCCCTGTCACTGTAGTCATTACCCAAGTATCCATCACACCTGGAACATTGCCTCCTGGGCATACATTTTGCCTGTAGGCTCTGATTAAAAATACAGCTCAGTAAAATTTCTTATGGTTACAGAACATGCAGTTTCCACTTATTATGTATTGCTCATGACAGAGTTTCAGTGAATCTCGGCATGTTTTCTTCCTCTTTAGTTACACTTACCAATTTTTAACCTCTGTACTACAAGTAAATTTATCCTACTGCTAATATTTTTATACATCCAAGTCCATAGTTGTAGCTTATTTTCTAATGGAAGAGTTTCACTATAACAGACTAATAATGATCATGTTCAAGGATACTGAGTAAGTCACAAAGGAAGAGGCTTCAATATGAGATTTTTCTTTTTAATGAGCAATATAAAATCAAAGTATATCAATTGTGTCTTTCATCATACCTTTATATTCTTATAGTTTAAAGCACAAGTATGAAATGTTTTTTAAAAAGTCTTAGTTGATTTTTACTGTCAGTTTATGCCTCTAACTTCAAATATTATTTCTTAAAAGGTTGTTTTGTATGGCAGGAGAATGCCAGAGCCAGGTCTTCAGGCAAAAGTGAGCTTTAAAACTGTGGCTCTTGGTTAGAGTTTACTTGTTATAATTAGGATGACATTGATAATGTTGATTATGATTATGACTTTTGCTGTAGGATTATTGTAAGCACGTTGTTCTTGAATGCCATGATGGCAACTCTTTTTATCAGAAGTACAGAGGCCAAAATTATGAAAACTCATCTATAAATAGACATCCATCACCCAGAATAGAAGTTCACTGTTTCAGATGGCAACATTTATGATATGCCTTTATATAGCTCTCTATTTAATAAAGTTAACTAAATTAAATTTTCATCAGATACTTTTTAAAAATCAATAGACTACTCCATTGTGAGCTCTGTCACATGAGTCTTATCCGACTCTTTGTGACCCCTTGGCCTATAGCTCACCAGGCTCCTCTGTCCATGGAACTATCCTGGCAAGAGTACTGGAGTGGGTTGCCATTTCATTCTACTGGGTCTGATATGAGGTCATTCCATTTCAGAGTGTACCTCATCAGAAAGAGAGGAAGGCAGTACATTTACTCATTGTTAGTTTACAATTCAATGATAGTAAGTGATAACTCTATCTCCCCATTTTGGTGTGCACCATTCTGGGGTCTGAGGATTATAGGTGGTTGTTTCTGTTGGCCATCCAACAGATGTATTGTTATATCTTTCTTAAAACATATCTTGAGTTGTGACTATGAAAACTTCAATGTTTGCACAACAAAGAGAAAATATGAATTACAAAGAAAATCCTCAAGATATGGCACTTTTTCATATGTGACCCTTCATGGAACAAATAGTTGGATATTTTGAACCCTTATTAGTAGTTGAATACATTATGTTTAACTAAAGTTAAGAGTAATATATTAAATTTAATATAAATGGAGATGGATTGTACTTAAGCATGTTATAAAATTCTGCTTTTTGTTAAGGGAATAACTAAATAGAATCATGGATTTTCTACTCTGTGTTTAGAAAAATCTGACTTTCAGCTAAAATAATTGTTCTCATGAGAACTATGTTGGTGAGCATGATGGTCAGTTGAGCTGCTGCTGGGATTTGGGTCCCAGAACTAAAGAACCTGAGTTTTGCAGTTCCTCACAGTCAGGGATGTTGACAATATTGATTCCTCATAATACAGTCTAAAGTAACAGAATAAGGGTAGATTGAAAAAACATTAGCCGATAAAGTGAATAACTATTATTGAAGAATATTTGTATTAGATAGCAAAATACACTACAATATTCTTGTATTTTTGGCTTCCTTGGTGGCTCAGATGGTAAGGAGTTTTCCTGCAATGCAGGATACCCAGGTTCTATCTCTGGGTTGGAAAGATCACCTGGAGGAGGGAATGGCAACCCATTCCAGTATTCTTGCCTATGGAATTCCATGGTCAGAGGAACCTGGTGGGCCAAATTCCATGGGGTTGCAAAGAGTCAGACACAACTAATCACACATTCTTGTATTTTAATCATGAACACTATTATTCCTTTAAAACATGATTAATATATAATTTGAGTACCATTATATACATATTTATTTCTTTAACAACTTGTTGCTATGAGAAAGGCTTAAACCAATAAATAATGATACTTGAAAACTTGAGTTCCTTAAATCACACATATATAGTAAACCATAAATTTTGAACAATTGTAATTGTATAACTTTAATACTTTGTGTTATTATAAGAATATTGATTGTATAATTAAGCAAAAAGAAAAAAAAAATCCACATAGTCACTCACAAACCTACTAGCCAGAAGTAAACACTGTTAACCTTGTCTTCTATATCATTAAGGTTTTAAAATATGCACCCAAATTTCTCTAACACAACTCAAATTGTTGCATGAATGTTATTACATCCTGCTTTTTTAAAAAAATGGATTAAATGTTAGTATCTCTAGACCTCCTTTGTCTTTGGGTAGAGATGTGGGCATGGTGGGCTTCCCAGGTGCCGCTAGTGGTTAAGAACCCCCCTGCCAATGCAGGAGACATAAGAAAAGCAAGTTTGATCCTTGGGTCAAGAAGATCCCCTGGTGGAGGGCATGGCAACCCACTCCAGTATTCTTGCCTGGAAAGTCCCCATGGACAGAGGAGCCTGGGGGACGGGGTCTGTAGACCATAGGGTTACACAGAGTCAGACACGACTGAAGAGACAGTACGCATGTACACACACACGTGGCGTGGTAATCTCTTCAGTCTTTCGGCTTTGGTCTTCACTTTATAGAACCTCAAGTCATGCTCAAATTGAAACCAAGGTTTGTCTGAATATTCTAGTGGTTACTCTGTTGGTTCCTAAGATTCTCTTCTGCGTTCCTTGGCATGGAGTTCCTGGTATCACCATGTCCTGCTGGTGATACTGTTGTATCCCGCTAGAGTATTTCTGTGCCCATCAAACTTCTCTGTTGTTCCTCTGGGCATTGCCACTGATGTCATGGGGTCTCACAGGCCAAATCATGCAGGAAATTCAGTGGCACACTGTGAACGCCTGCGTTTGCCCTCTGTACATTATGGTTTGATAATCATTAGTCCCCAGTCTTTTTGGCATCAGGGACTGGTTTTGTGGAAGACAATTTTTCCATGGACCATGGAGTGTGGGGTGATGGTTTTGAGATGATTCCAGCATATTACATTACATATTACTATTTCTATTATTATTACATCAGCTTCACATCAGATCTTCAAGCATTAGATCTCAGGGGTTGGAGACTTCTGTAGATAGAGGGATTTTCAATGACTACCACAATACTCCAGTATTGCAAGAGGGAAATAGCAAAACAAGCTACTAAAAATAATATAGTAAAAGTTAGTAGGACAAATGGCACAATGCAATCAGATATACTTGAAAGACTGTTTTAGCGTACAATTAAATGGCCAAATCATATGTATTATCAGGCTTTGTGGAGCTGGAGATCCCTGCTCCTCTGAAGGAGGTCCAGACCCCAGCTCAACACGACAAAAGGCTGTGAACAGAACACAGTGTGTGATGTGAAGAGAGTGAATCTATGTGAGGACAGGAAGATGACATGAGAGGATCTGCCGCAGTCCAACTCTTCCTAGAAAATCCCCTGTCCTCCAAAGGTACAGCCCAGTGTCTGACGACGTCATCTTGCTCTTGACCTTTTTCACCTTGCCTTTTCCTTAGGGTTTCAATGAGAAATGTTAAGGGAAATTTGAACATCCGCTGCAGTGTGCCTCAGTTAAGTGTGCCTTCCCTCTTAAACCTTACGGCTTCCCTCGTCACTCAAGTGGTAAAGCATCTGTCTGCAATGCAGGAGACTTGGGTTCGATCCCTGGGTTGGGAAGATCCCCTGGAGAAAGAAATGACAACCCACTCCAGTATTCTTGCCTGGAGAATTCCATGGACAGAGGAGCCTGGTGGGCTACAGTCCATGGGGTCATAAAGAGTCGGATACAACTGAGTGACTAACACTTAAGCCATACCTGAAAAAGGCTCAGGTGGTGATTTGGAAGGCAACTTAAATAACATTTTGTTTTCCAGTGCTTTCCATGGATATCTGCTTAAGCTTGTATATTGTTACTTTTCTCCTTCCAGGAGACAGGCTCCTGGTGATAAAGATTGTTGTGCTCCCGTTTAAAAATACATTTCCCAAGCTTTTCCCCAGAAATTGGCATGCAACAGGTGTTCAGAAGCATTTCAGGAGACACGGATCATCAGGCAAATGTGCAAAACATTTTTGTCTCAATTCTTATTACTTTCCTTTTGTTTGTAGACCTTCTCAATTTACAGCCCTGGCTGGATTTTAGATTCACCTGAACGCACAGAAATTCTTTCCAGGTCAAAGGTCAGACCTGGTCATCTAATTTTTAAAAAAAATTCTTCAGATAATAGGCAATATTGCCAAAGCTTACCTTAGGACACGCACATATCAGAGGCTTTGTAGCCATGGCGGTCAGTCTACTATGGGTATTCTTTGGAATATGTAATACAAATATTTTAGACATTGAAATTGCCTTTAAAATTGAAATTTCCCAGGCAGATTGGAAGTTCTTTAAAAAAATTATTTTCATCATTTTTCAGAAAATAAATTGCTGGTTTTTTCCTCCTTCATACCTAAATATGTTAGGCTTTAAGTTATCTTTGTTTATCTGTTGTGCCTCTAGTTTTAAGGGAAAGTTGGTCAAGTTTGTTGTGTTTACTTAAAAACACAACATGCTTAAATGAAACTATGTGATTAGATCCATTTTAGGATTTGGGGGATGAAAACATGTTTGAAATAGCTGCTATTTAGGTTGCAGGAGGCATAACTTAAAACATGCAAACCCACAATGAGGTGATTTGAGGACTGAGTTTTTCCACTTGCTGTTGTTGGGACCAAGTCCACATCTAACTGGCTTTGAATGAGCCCAATGGATGTATTTGCTCTGGCATGGCTAGTCAAATGAAGTCTACCACTTTGGGCAAGGAGCTCACTCCATTTATTCTTACTGGTTGACAGTTTTATTTGTGCTCCCTATTTAAAATGGAGAAATTGAGCCCAGCCCTTAAAACTTTGGCTTTGGCAAAACAGCTTTGGACAAGATACAGAAGGCTAAAGAGAGAAAGCTGAAACTTTTCCTTCATAAACATTTCCTCTGTAAAGTTGGCACGCTGTAACCTGCTAAATAGTGGACAAGTTCAAGTACAGTGTACGATGCCAGCACCAGCTAGAATTTTTTTTTTTTTCAACCAGGGAGCACACTGTCTCCTTGTCATTCACAGTGTCAGGACCTTTAAAAATTGTTTTATTTTTTTAATTGGAGGATAATAGCATGACAATGTTGCTGCTTGTTTCTGCCACACAACGGTGTGACTCAGCCATAAGTATGCATATGTCCCCTCCCCCTGGGACCTCCCTCCTCTGTACCACCCCTCTGGGTTGTTGAGCTCCCTATGTTAATGCAGCAACTTTCCCCCAGCTCTCTATTTTACATATGCTAATATATTTGTTTCAGTGTTACTCTTTCGATTCATCCCACCCTCTCCTTTTCCCACGGTGTCCACAAGACCATCCTCTATGTCTGAATCTCTGTTCCTACTCTGCAAATAGGTTCATCAGTACCATTTTTCTAAATTCCATATGTGTGAATTCATATATGGTATTTGTTTTTCTCTCTCTGACTTGCTTCACTCTGTAAACAGGCTCTAGGTACATTCACCTCACTAGAATTGACAGCGTCAGTACTTCTCAGTCACATATCCCAGAAGCACCTTCTTAAACTTTCGAAGGTTTATACCTATCAATTTGTGGCTTTGGTTTATGTGTTGGGAGCCATATGTGGCTTCGTAGGGGCTTGTAGCTCTTTGCAACCTTTTTTCTTCTGGGTACAACTTCAGAAAATGAGTCAGAAATTAGAAAATGTTAAAGAATAACCTCAAAGTGAACAACTTGTATTTGTAGGATGAGAGAAAAAAATATCTAATCTTTACAATTTTCACCCTTGCATTTCAGGTATTTGACTAAAAAGGTTAAAATGCTTCTTTTTTTGAAGACTAGGGGAAAGTGTCAGTCATGAATTGAAGGTTTATCAAAAAGATTGAGAGCCAATAGAAATGGCCATGCAGAAGTAATAAATATTGCATTCAATTAAGCATTATTTTTTATGTCTTTATTGAAACATAAAGAGATAGTTGTGAAAAGGGATTTATGAGTGAGACTCATAAACTCTCCTGTTCTCTTTCAAGAATTATTCATCCTGGTAGCATCCTGTATAGGTAAGGTTGACCCTACTTTCACCAAAACCTGTCTAGCAATGCTTCCCTTACTCCCAGATCAGTCCTAGAAAAATGTTGCACATACTAGCCACTTAACAATTGTGAAGTCCTGCGGATGGTGACTGCAGCCATGAAATTAAAAGACACTTACTCCTTGGAAGGAAAGTTATGACCAACCTAGATAGCATATTAAAAAGCAAAGACATTACTTTGCCAACAAAGGTCTGTCTGGTCAAGGCTATGGTTTTCCCAGTGGTCATGTATGGATGTGAGAGTTGGACTGTGAAGAAAGCTGAGTGCCGAAAAATGGATGCTTTTGAACTGTGGTGTTGGAGAAGACTCTTGAGAGTCCCTTGGACTGCAAGGAGATCCAACCAGTCCATCCTGAAGGAGATCAGTCCAGGGTGTTCACTGGAAGGACTGATGCTGAAGCTGTAACTCCAGTACTTTGGCCACCTCATGCGAAGAGTTCACTCATTTGAAAAGACACTGATGCTGGGAGGGATTGGGGGCAGGAGGAGAAGGGGGCGACAGAGGATGAGATGGCTGGATGGCATCACCGACTCGACGGGCATGAGTTTGAGTAAACTCCGGGAGTTGGTGGTGGACAGGGAGGACTGGCGTGCTGCGATTCATGGGGTCGCAGAGTCAGACACGACTGAGCGACTGAACTGAACTGAGGCCCTGATCACTTTCTGATCTTAGCAAGGTGACCTTTGGACCTGCCAGTTTTCCACTTTTCCATAAACATCCACTGGGCTCTCGCAAACTCCATGCTGCAGATAACTATTGAAAATATATGATCTTGGTAAGATCAATCAGTCTTGGTAAGATCATAATTCATTGATCCGTTACTATTTTTAAAGAGTCTGTTTGCCATGAGTGAGGCATGGTTCTGGGTGCTGGGGATAACTCAGTGAACACAGCATATACAGTCACTTTCTTGTGCAAATTTTTATATTTTATTGGGGAGGAAGGAAACAGCACCCAATGAATATAATAAATGAATAATACAGTGCTTTGGAGATTGCAAAGTGTTATGGAATAGAAATTGTACAAGGATGGGGTCAATTCAGACTTCCCTGGTGGCTCAGATGGTAAAGAATCTGCCTGAAATGCAGAAGACTTGGGTTCAATCCCTGGGTCAGAAAGATCCCCTGGAGAAGAGAATGGCAACCCACTCCAGTATTCTTGCCTGGAGAATTCCATGGACAGAAGAGCCTGGTGTGACACAGTCCATGGAGTCACAGAGAGTTAGACATTACTGAGCGACTAACACACACAAACACGCACACACACACAGAAGGTCTATTTAGAGTGTGGAGGTGATGGTAGTTTACAGTG
This sequence comes from Cervus elaphus, assembly GCF_910594005.1. Taxonomy (NCBI): domain Eukaryota; kingdom Metazoa; phylum Chordata; class Mammalia; order Artiodactyla; family Cervidae; genus Cervus; species Cervus elaphus. The sequence goes on along the minus strand of NC_057845.1, from coordinate 21,970,333 downwards.
TTCAATAGAGTGGACAGGGTAGGGATATTGGAAAGAACAAAATGTGGCAAAGACTTGAAGATGGTGAATGGGAGAGCCATCAGGCTATCTCGGGGAGGGGTCTTCTAGACAAAGGAAAAAACTAACTTGAGGTAGTGGAGCTGTAAGTTCCAAGTTTCAAAGGCACGAAAAGGATATCAGGTGTTTAGAAAGAAGCTGGTATCATGTTGTAAGGAGAAGTGAAGAATCAGAGGCAAAAGGTAGATGACTGAACACTGAGTGCTATGTTAAGATGGTTAGGCTTTGTCCTGTAGAGTCAGCCCATCTTCTGTATAAGGATGAAACCATAGGTGGGAATTCTTTATATCTGCCAAAGACCTTTGGGCAGAGGTGATGCTCAATAAATGTCTAGTGAATGAAGGCATGTTTGGTTACAAAAAGCTTCTACTTGTAAAGTCCTGGTGAAACTACAAAAAATATGAGCTAGCTGTGTGTATAAAAAAGAATATAGAAGTTAACGTAAACCAGAGGTGTCTTTTTCCTAAGAAATCTTTTGTTAATTTGATTTTATTTTTAATTGGATAATATCTACAATATTGTGATGGTTTCTGCCATACAGTAACATGAATCGGCCTTGTTATTGATGTCGCTCAGTTGTGTCTGACTCTTTGTTACCCCATGGACTGTAGCATGCCAGGCTTCCCTGTCTGTCACAATCTCCTGGAATTTGCTCCAATTCATGTCCATTGGGTTGGTGATGCTACCTAACCATCTCATAGGTATACATAATCTTCTCCCTCCTAACCTAAGAATTCTCTTCCGCAAAAAAAAAATTATGAGTCAACTGAACATCTGTAAGTAGTTTCCTATTGCTGTCAAAGCAAATTTCCATAAAGTCAATGGCTTAAAGCAGTACAAATTTATGGCCTCAATGTTCTACAGGTCATATGTCCAGATGACTTCATTGGTTTCCTTCCTCTGTGTTTTGTCTCACAAAACTGAAATCAAGATGTCAGTGATCTTGGATCTTATCTGGAACTTCTGGGAAAGAATCCACCTCTGAGATCTTTCAGGCTTATACCTGAAACTGACACAACATTGTAAATCAACTCTACTCCAATAAAATTTAAAACAAAAAATCTTTCAGATTGTTGGCAGAATCCAGTTCCTTGTGGTTGGAGAATCAAGACTTTCTTGCTGACTGTCAGCTGGGGTTTGCCTGTAGTTCCTCCCAGACCCTTGCCCATCCTTGCACATGGGCCCCCACATCTGAGCCAGCAGTGATGTACATTTGAGCCCTTTTCCGGCTTGGAATTTCTTTGGCTTCCTTTTTCTGCTGTCTCGCTCATCTTCCTCTTTGAATGCACTTCTCAGATGCACTCTTTAATCTTTTTCTTCATAGGACTATACTGAATCCACCCTGATAAACCAGGATCATATCCTTGCTTGAAGGTCAACTGATTAATGATCTTAATTACATATGCTAACAGTGCCTAGATACATGTTTGAACATTCAGGGAACGGGAATCTTGGTAGGGGGATGTCACATCTTTAAAATCCTGCATACAATATCACATCTTGGGATGACTCGTGCCTAATACTGATGTCTTTCTACAGTGAAACAGAGCCGAAAACCTGCCTCTACAGGTTCAGGTGGCACCACAAAATCTGTTCTGTGGGGAAGAACTGACATAGAGGAAGTGACTCAATATAAACACTGACGGGATGTGGGTGATGAATCAGGGGTTTATCTTTGAGGAGTGTTGCAGTCTAATTTGCAATGCAGAAAAAGTCGTTTTCTGGTCAGATCAGTAGTGAGTAAACCAGAAAACAGGGAATACTGTGAGCCAGGGAGACAGTGGTCATCATTTGCACCACTGACGTGTTGGTAGGCATAGGCCCACCTTGCTGGTTAGGGATCAGGACAGGGCTTTGTTCCTTCGGTGGTGGAAGGCTGCTGGAGTCAGCGTGGAGTCCTAGGCAGGGAACAGGTCAAAACTAAATTATAGGGCCAGTTACAGAATGAGTAGACAGAGAAACAGAGATGTAATTCCAGCAATTTAGGGACAAAAAACTGGCTGTGTGCAATCCCAGAGGGCACCAATTTCTGGCTCTTACTTGAAGTAAGTCATTTTCCCAAAAAAGCCTAACACTTCTTCAGTGGTGCTCTATGAATATAAATGTCCACTCTAAGTCCTTCTGTGTCAAGAAAATATACCTTTTCTCCTCTCACAAATGCAGTGACATATTTATTTTTAATATATATCAATGCAATTATCTTACTATGTTTTAAAAGTCTAAGACAGCAGCATCCCTCAACCAGCTTTTATTGTATTGACTTTAAACTATATTATGCCTGGTGGTTTATTTTGCCATGCATTTTCAAGAGTTTTAGGAGACAAAATATAAATGCAAAAGGACATTTATAGATAAAAGAATTTTCCCTCCTTCTTAGCTGTAAGTACTTTAAAATATTTGGTTTTAGTCTAAAAAAGAAAAAGAGACTATCTCTTGGTAACCTAGAGGGACTCTTGGATTTTGGAGGAGAATCTTAATTGGTCTTTTGGGGAAGACATCATCGATAAACCTAAGGAAGCAAAGTGAAGATTTTCCAAGTGTCTGTTTTTAGAACTCTTTCCTGGGACACATTTCCTGGACTCTTTGTGTGTTTGTCTTGTGCCAAAGACGTTCATGCCATATATCCATTTGTTATTAGATGTGTGTGTTGGGGGCATGGAGCAGCTGGAGGGAGAAGGTGATAATTACTAAACAGTATTACTCTGTTTTTAGTCAACTTACACCTCTATAACGAGCAAGTTTCTGCTTCACATTTTTTTCTGCAGCAAGCTAACCTGGCCAAAATTTAATCTAGCAGATGATTGAGTGTGGCATGAGCCAGCACCAGACTGCTCCCAGCTTCCTGTCCTGGGCCTCCCCTCCTGGGTTTATCATATTTCAAGTCTGGTTCTCCTCCAACTGGCTCACTACCCTAACTTTTGCTCTGATTGTGATATGGACAGGCCATAATATGAGTTAAGTCTCAGGACATCAGAAAACCTTCCCTTTATTCATTTGCTAAATGGTCTCTGGAAGTTACTTAATGACCCATATTTGAATCTATATATTTGTACCAGAAAAAGGGAAAACAAATGCCCTAACTAGTGTTGCCTAATCTTTTCAATCATCATATAGACATAAAATGCTGTACATTTTCCTATAGATTATTGGAATTTCTGCCAAGACAAATCCGAATTGATGGGACAATGATTATGATTAGTTTACCCAGTAGTCAAAGTGGAAGAAAAACAACAGGAAGAAGGCAATAATTAAATTTTAAAAATACACAGGGGAATTAGAAGGGGTGTCGTCTCATTGATACATTGCTAGAATTTCCCAGGAATCTAGGTTGTCCTTGGCAGCCAAGTCAGGCTTCTCACTGAATAACATCTGGGTTGGTAACTCAATGAGTTGACAGTAGGAGCTAAGTATGCTAGAGATTCATTCTCCCATAATTGACCACAGATTTTACTTTTATTCTCTAAATTTAATTTCACTTATATTCTGTTGGTAAAAGTCTTATATTTGTTGTTCAGCAGAATCTAGCTCAAGTTCTCAAGATATTACTAGATACCTCTCATTAAGAGTGAAATAGTGACACAATTTTCACATTCAGAGGACAGTGTAGGGTTTGAAAGAACGGAGAAGAGGTGTATAGCTAGCACAAGGCAGTCAGCCCCTTTTCTGATAGGGGCCCCCTATTCTGGTTTGTAGGAACAGAATACATATATGTTGTCAGTTATTTAGGTGGCTAGTGGTAAAGAACCTGCCTGTCAAAGCAGGAGACATAAGAGACGTGGGTTTGATCCCAGGTTGGGAAGATCCCCTGGAGGAGGACATGGCAACCCACTCCAGTATTCTTGCCTGGAGAATCCCTGTGGAGAGAGGAGCCTCATGGGCTACAGTCCATAGGGTTGCAAAGAGTCGAACATGACTGAAGCGACTTAGAATGCATCTGAACTAAACTAAATTCACAGGTGTCTAAGGCATAGAGAGAAATGCCATTTTTAATTTGTTTTTAAAAGATAAATGTTATTTCCATATGGACTAGCTATGATGGTGGTAGGCTGTAATGTTCTCTACCTATAGGCTCCTCAAGGCAAATCACAACTGGGATTTTTCTAAGTGAGTATAGAGTCAGAATAAGTGATCCTGGGCAAGAGAACGTTAAATACTCCTCTTCCATGCAGACAGTCTTGCTGATAAGCCCCTCATGTTGTGTCTTAAGGACAGATTCTACTAAGGAGTGTGGGGTAACTCTGGGTCAGGTCCAGTGTCTCTTACTTCACTCTTTAAAACTTTTTGTTTCTATTTTGAGAAATCATTTTACTCATAACTTTAAAACTATATTAATAATATTGTATATTATTTTCAACTCAACTTTTCAAATCTTCTTTTGTTTAATAATAAATCTATTTCAATTGTGGTCCAATGTATACATTCATATTTCTTAAAATTAATTATAAAATTTCAGGATGCTTTTATTTGGTTCATAGTGAATTTCAATTGTTGATTGAGTATCCTAATAGAAGTGACTAGCTAGGACTCATCTTTTATTAGAACATTACTTTTCAGTGAATTCCTCGGTCATTCATTTATAAACTTGCTTAGTTTGATTAATTCGGAGAAGGCAATGGCACCCCACTCCAGTACTCTTGCCTGGAAAATCCCATGGACAGAGGAGCCGGTAGGCTGCAGTCCATGGGGTCACTAAGAGTCGGACGTGACTGAGCGGCTTCACTTTCACTTTTCACTTTCATGCATTGGAGAAGGAAATGGCAACCCACTTCAGTATTTTTGCCTGGAGAATCCCAGGGAGGGCGGAGTCTGGTGGGCTGCCGTCTATGGGATCACACAGAGTCAGACACGACTGAAGCGACTTAGCAGCAGCAGCAGTTTGATTAATTAACATATGGCCAAATTTAGTCATTATATGTTGACTCTGCATGCATGTGTGTTAAGTAACTTCAGCTTCAGTGGTGTCCGACTCTTTGAAACCCCATGGACTATAGACCACCAGGCTCTTCTATCCTGGATAGAGGTTATTCTCCAGGCAAGAGTACTGGAGAGGTTGCCATGCCCTCCTCCAGGGTTATGTTGATTACATTAGAATAATTCTAAAGTATGAGGTGCATTACTATCAACCCTATGCTTAAGACTATAAGCAAATGAAAGAAAAAGTTAGTTGCTCAGTCATGTCTAACTCTTTGTGATCCCATGCACTGTAGCCCACCAGGCTCTTCTGCCCATGGAGTTCTCCAGGCAAGAGTACTGGAGTGGGTTGCCATTTCCTTTTCCAGGGGATCTTTCCAACCCAGGGATCGACCTAGGTTTCCTGCATTGCAGGCAAATTCTTTACCATTTGAGCCACCAAGGAAGAAGCAAATGAATGATCTTACCTAAAAAACTTCATGTAGCTTTTCTGTGAACCTACTTTTCACCTTCAGAGTTGTGTAGAGACATGGGTTTAAAACTGCAGAAATGATCTCTGAAAGTACAGTCTTGAGCTGTGTAGAAACTTTAAAAGGAGAATCTGGCCTCCTATGCTTTATTCAGTTGCTCCCAGCAATAATACTAGTCAGAGAAGCCTTTATTTTTTTCAAAGATCTTTGTTGTTGTTTTCAGTCTCTTGGTCGTGTCCAACTCTTTGTGACCACATGGACTACAGCACGCCAGGCTTCCCTGTCCTTCAGTCTCTCCTGGAGCTTTCTCAAACTGATGTTTGAGTCAGTGGTGCCATCCAACCATCTCATCCCCTGTCATCCCCTTCCCCTCCCACCTTCAATCTGTCCCAGCATCAGGGTCTTTTCCAATGAGTCGGTTCTTTGCATCAGGTGTCCAAAGTATTGGAGCTTCAGCATCAGTCCTTCCAATGAGTATTCAGGATTGATTTCCTTTAGGATTGACTGGTTTAATCTCCTTGCAGTTCAAGGGACTCTCAAGAGTCTTTTCCAACTCTATAGTTCGAAGGCAGTTGGAAAGCAGTTTGAAGGCATCAATTCTTCGCGCTCAGCCCTTTTTATTGTTCAGTTCTCACATCCATACATGACTGCTGGGAAAACTATAGCTTTAACTATTGTAGGCAAAGATCTTTAGCATATTAAAAAAGCTCTGTAATAGTTATAGTAACTTATTCATTTGGTGTTTTACTAATTATTGAGCACTAATTATTGTACTAAATAATTGTACTAGAAAATTCAAAAATTTTTCCATTAGCTATAACTGCTCCCAAAGAAATGGAGTCTATCAAATCATGGAGTTACCTGACAGTTTACAGGGATTTAACTAAATAAAAATAATTATGAGATTGTGAGAAACAATGTTTCTCACTTAATTTGTTTTTCCACGTGGTTCCTGTCACTTCATATAATGAAATTTTTTCTGGTGGAATGACTTTTTAAAGTTGTGGGGAAGAGAGACACAATAACATCCTATTTCCTGCTTCTTAGTATACTTGCTTCATCTGGGGCTGTCATGCTGGAATTTCCTGGTAAATGTGAGAGAGTTGGTACTTCCGTGGTCTCTTCATTCCTCATCGACAATCATGCCAGTGCCTTTCTGCCATTTGTAAGACTCACCCTAATCTTACAATAGTACATTTTTTCCCTTCTTATTCTTTAGGAATAAAAGATGAAAGTTTTTTTTTTTTTTTTTTGGGTAAGTTATTTTTTTTTTACAGTCCTTTTAATTCAATCTCAGCACTGTTACTAAGAGGTGCTTCTACCTTCCATCAGAAAATATAGACACTTTCTTAACACACAGCTCTATATCCATTACCACATTTTCACTTGGTTAATTATAAGAAATAACTGCTGTTTGTATTCTCAATATGGAATAGACTGCCTTGGTAGATAATTACCAAAGCCATTGGAAATCAGGCTTGGCAATTTCTTTTATAAAATTGATGAACATTTTTTAAATCAGAGCTTGCCACTGTATCAATGTTCCTTTGGGTTTCATCCTATTAGAAAAATTTTGCTACATTTCATAAATTTCATGAAATTGTTACATAATAAACAAGAAATGAAATGTTAGAATGTTGGGTAGTCATAAATAAATTTTAATGACAACATTTAACTTTCCATTTTTTTCTTCTTTTCTTCTTTTTTAACACTAAGCTTTTTTCACGATGAGTAATTTGTAGTCACTAACTGGTAGACACAGTGATTTGTGGAATATCTATTTTACCTTCTCCCTTGCTACCAGAACCCTCATGTGTGGAGGATGGAGATGTTTTCATGTGATAACATGTCCCCAAGTGGTAAAATGCTATTGCTCTAAACCACACATGGCATGTTGATCCCCTGCTGTATACTGGGATTTTAGGTTCTATTGTACCTAATAGAGACCATGTGACCAAATTTCAGCAAATGAGACAAAAGGAAAACCCGTTGGTGGATTTAGGGAAAGATTTTGTCAGAAGCTGCACCCTGAAGTGGAAAGCCTCATATGCCCAACCAACAAAGAGAGCAAGGCGTCTTAATCTCCACTGTATACCAGCAGAAATCAAATAGAGAAGAAAAATCTTTGAAAGTGAATGATTGGGGGCTGTGAAATTTACAGGATACACAAAAGGAACAGGGATTTAGTCATTGTTTCAGGATATGATTGGACATCCCAGGAGAATGTGTGGTACATAAAACTCAGGTACTTGCATCAAATTGTTTTTTGTTAATTATATTCCCATTCTTGGGCACTGTACAGCTTTGAATAAAGAATAGCTTAATCTTTCATTGGGATATAGTGTGAATTCTCTTTAGGAAGGATGGGTGAGGAGGTATTAAGAAAATGCAGAGGAGAAATATCTTCTTCCTGGTCAGCTATCATTATCATCACCAAATACCCACATATACCCATAGGGAGTGTATGCCTATGGTTTGAGAAATCACATGATTAATCCCTTTTACTGTTTTCTTTTCAAGTCTTTATAGACTCCTTGAAGAGGAATATATTAGAGCCCTGGATTATCTGGATCCAGTAGCTTTTACAAGTATAGGATTTTTATACAGAAAATAGTATATTCAGGGGAAATCCAGGTTTAAATAGGATAAGAAGAGAAAGTTCACGTTAAAGTGCTTAAACTTGTGTGAACCTTTGATTTCAGAAGTGAAGGGTGAGGAAGTGCAGTTGTAAGCAAGTGCATCTGTGATGATGGATGAGGCAGAAATAGAACATAATGGATATGGGAGAGCAGGATAGGGTAAAGTGAAGTAGATGTAGCTGAAGGATATAGTCCATTGAATAATGCAGGTCTCAGGGATAAAAGTTATCTTTGAGATGGCCCCAGCATGCTGCAATGTAACTTGAGTGTTAAATATTATTAAGTAAATGGTGACATGTACAACAGTGTAACAGGCAACAGCAGAAAAGAAATGTTTTTAATTTAGGTCTTCCTTTACTGATGATGGGGTTATGTTCTAATAAGCCTATCATAAGTGGAAAATATTGTAAGTTAAAAATACCTTTAAAATACCTAGTGGACATCATAGCTTAGTGTAGCCTATCTTAAACATGCTCAGAAAAGTTACATTAGCCGACACTTGGGCAAAGTCATCCTCCAACAGAGCTTATTTTATAATAAAGTGTTGAAAAGTTCATATAATGTGTTGACTGTTGTGCTGAAAGTGAGAAAGAGAAGGTTGTCTGGGAGCCGAATCATGGTAAGTGTATTGTTCACACTTTGATTGCACGGCTGAGTCGGAGCAGCAACTATGCATATGAAACTATTGTGCCTCTTACCACTAGCCTGGGGAAAACACCAAAATTCAACATTTGAATTGAAATTCAATTTGAATTTCAGAAATTTCAGTTCCTACTGAATGTGTATCTCTTTTGAACCATTATAAAGTCACAAAATCACAAATCAATCCATCGTAAAATGGAGATGGTCTGTATAGTGTCTATATTTTAATAAGTTCAAAGCTGGGGCAAGTGATTTCAAATCCTGCTTTTGAGAGCTCTTAATCTTTAAAAAAAGTTAGGTCACTGTGCTAAAGGAGTTTATTCAATTTCCAACTGGTGTTTTTATTCACATTGGGATTTGTATTTTGCTTAAAATAACTTCATTCAGTGGAGAAACGAGATGCAATAAATAATTAAAATTTCAAGGGAGGATTTGATTAGTAAGGGCACATTCCAGCTCCACAAAATTCTATTATTTCCTCTCTGACCCTGTAACTATTAGTATCGTTTAGATTTCTTTGGTGGATAAACATCCCCCACCCCCCTCAAAAGTTTAAAATCTCTCTCTGTAGGTGTTCACAAAACAATGTAACTTTTAATTATTTTTATGCAACCTTTATAATCAGTTATTTTCCTTTTTACGCACAGAGAGTGTGTCTTTGAGCTGAATCTCGTCTGTCACACATGCATATTCTGAACCTCCTTTCTGTTTACATTCCTCATTTGAACTTGGTTGAACTTCCTGCTTTTCATCATTAAAGAACAGAGTGCTTCACTGATGTGTGAGCCGTGTAGATAGTTTACTGGAGCAAAGACTGAAGCAAACTTTACTCAGGTTGCATTTTTAGAATCAGAATATAATGATCATCATTTTGACGTTTACTAGAATTCAAGCATCACACTTTTTTTTTTAGCAAAGGTAATTGCTTTAATCACCTAATCAACCTCACTAGCTTCAAATTAAAGGAAGTATAAATCGTCATACTGTAAGGTTTTAGGAGGTGTTCTGTAAAGAAAATGAGAAGTCAGATTTCCTTCTGAAAGTACAGGCAGTGCCTGCTCTTGTCTCTTCCTTATTTCCTGAGATTACTATGATTCTGGTACTTTAGAGGGGCAGATTTCTAAATCTTACTACCCAGGAATAAAACTGTGAACCACTGCATCATCTTACTCACAAATCAAAACTCAGTTTCTATGAAACTAATTTTTTCACTTCATAGTTTTAATAAAAACTGGAGAAGTCATGTGAATCATTAGGTGACATTCATCTATAGTTTTAAAGGGTTCCATCTTCATTTTCACTTTTGGAATGGTAACTTGAATGTGATCACTCATTGCATAATTTAACCTGTAAAGTCCTTTATCTTAGCTTCTTTTTTTTTTCAGATGGAAACAGAGCAAAACTACAGATAGTATCCATTTTTAGCAAATCTAAGCAATTTGAAAAACTAGCATTCTTGATATATGAAAGTCTAATGACAGATAATAACCTACAATATTATTTTCTTTTTCACAGCAGGTCTGAGAACGAAGTTTAAGAAAGGCATTTCAGGGCAAAAATTTACAATTTAAAGAGATTTGTTTGCCCCTGATTCCAGTTAGCTTCCCTCACCCTCCAGGCTTCTCATTTAGTTTGGGGTTAGTTCAACAAGGTGGACTCTACAATCCACATGGAAGGGAGTATCAGCCTTGAGTATGTTGCCAACAGAACACTCTTGAGAGATCCTGGCATTTAAGTACCTTCTCTTCACAATACAGAGGGAGTTTACAACCCTCTCTCATAGGTAGAGATGCTGTGCTTCAGTCACATGTATTGTTTTGGAAGGTGTGATACCTATTAAGGCGTCTTCTTTACAGCTTACAGGGAAAGTCACTCTCCAATATTTTTAAAGTTCCTCTCCAAATTTGTAATTCTCCAGAGGCTGAGATCTGAGCAAGCCACTCTATTTCTAGAAGTACTGATAAACATTTCCTTCAGATGTCCTATCTCCTAGCAGATTCCAATTACACTCTTACATTTTCTACAGTATATAAATATCATTTATGGATATATTTTTATTTTCTGAATCACCATCAAATAATTTTAATAAAATAGCATTTGCAATTATTATTATCAGTATTATAAAGTGATTATAACCACCTACATAACTATAATTACCTAAATAATATCAGTTTGGCCAAAAAAGTTCATTTGAGTTTTTCTGTAACATTTACTGGAACGAAAATTTTTGGCCAACCCAATAACTTTATTAATAATGATTTATCCAACACATTGCTAAATTGGTTCCATGTAATTTTTTTCCACATGTTAAATCATAAGAAAAATTATATGGGAACAATTTTGCAATGTGTTGGAAAACATTAACTTATTATAAATGCTGATTTAAAATATATCAGTATTTATATAGAGAAAATGTCACTTTGGGAAATAGAAGAATATTTAGTAATATAGTCTCATTTTTTAAATTAATAGACTATTTCTGAGAGATTCTCATTCTATGACAGAAAAGAATGTTTGTTTCATCACTGAATTCTATTGCTGGAAACAAACTAACAATTTATTTAGTCCATGAGGACTTTTGTTAAAAACAGAGGAACTTAGGTGACTTGACTCCTTACTTACATGGAGCTATTAACAGGAAATGCAATTTTGAAGGACAGTGCAGAGTGTCCTTACACAAAACTCTGAGACAGCCTTCACAAATAATCAAATTCTGATTATTTGTAGTCACTAAAAGTTGGTTAATATTTAAAGGGTAACTTTTATGATTCTTTCAGGAGCATTTTTAGTAAAGGAATTAGGGCCATAATCACCCTGAATGAACTTTGCGTAAAGTGGGTCCATAGAGCCGGTTTGTTACAGTAGAGGCTGTGTTTAGAGAGGAGTATTTGCTATAAAGTAGAAAGAACACGGAATTTAGAAGTAGAACATTTGGCTTCTAGTTCTGCATTCACTTCCCTTTGTGCAATAGAAATGATTAAAAAGTGCATGTGTGCGGCCAGGGGTATAGGAAGGGGATATCTTTGTGCTTTCTGCTCAATTTTGCTGTGAAACTTAAATTGCTCCAAAAAATAAAGTCTATTAAGAAATAAATCAGTGGTTGCCAAGGGTTAGAGAAGCGGAAGAATGAATAGGCAGAGCACAGAAGATTTTTACGGCAGTGAAACTATTCTGTGTGATACTATATTTGTGGATATGTGTCATTGCCTAGTTGTTAAAACCTATAGAAGCTACCACACCAACAGTGAGCCCTAAGGTAAACTGTGGACTTTGGATGATAATGATGTGTTAATGTAGGTCTATTAGCTGCAACATGTTCCTTCTAGTGCAGGATTCTGACAGTGGAGAGGCTTGTGTGTATGTGGGGCAAGAGGTATATAGGAAATCTCTATACCTTTGGCTCAGTTTTACTGTAAATTCCTCTAAAAAAAAATTTTTTTTTTTTCAAAAAAAGTAAAAACTCACAAGCTGTGTTATTATTTTAAATTCTAAGGAGGACATGATTAAAAAAAGAGTTTCCATGACATGATATATTTCTATTGCAGAGAAAGGATGAGAACTTTTTATGAGTAGAATTTAGATTAAATATGAATCCAAGTGTGTAACTGAACTTTGGCACATACTACAAAATATTTTATAGGTTACTCTTTGCAGCATATATATTTAATTCAGATGCTTAAAATGCTTTGGGAGAAGATTACAGAAGTCAGGTTGAGAAAATAAAATGATAGATTGATCATTTTATGTCCCATCCCCATCTATCACTCCATAATTTCTATGGTTATGAGGGTACTCTTTTGTTAAATAAGATTTTACAGTAAAAAATGATTTATTTTAGAGTCCACATATATGCGTTAGTATATAGTATTTGTTTTTCTCTTTCTGATCTACTTCACATTGTATGATAGACTCTAGGTTCACACGTGTCTCTACAAATGACCCAATATTCTTTCTTTTGATGTCTGAGTAATATTCTATTGTATATGTATACCACATCTTTTTTATCCACTCATCTATTGATGGACAGTTAGGCTGCTTCCATGTCCTGGCTATTTGAACCTATTTACAGGTCAGGAATGAAGACGCAGATGTAGAGAACTGACATGTAGACATGGGGGCAGGGGGTGAATTGGGATATTGGGCTCGATGTATGTGCACCACCGTGTGTAAAACAGATAACTACTGGGAACTGACTCCATAGCACAGAGAGCTAAGCTCTTATGCTTTGTGGTGACCTAGACGGGTGGAATGAAGGTGGCCGGTGGGAGGGAGGTCCAGAGGGAGGCGGTTTATGTATACGTATAGCTGATTCACTTCCTTGTACAACAGAAACTAATGCAACATTGTAAAGAAACTCTACCCCAATTAAAAAAAAATCTATTTTAAAGTTACTGATTATCTACTTACTCCTCCTTTAATGAAATGTTTAATGAATGATGGAACATTCCAGGACTTCCCAGATTCTGAGGCAAAAAGAGATGATGGCTCAGTCTTTCCCTTTAATATCTTACTGTGTCAAAAGAGCAAGTCAAGTACACAGTTAAAATACAGTTAAGTATTGTAATATAGAACAGTACAATAATGAAGAGTCTGAAGACAGAGCTGTAAGTCAGACAGGGGTAAGGGGAAAATGCTTCCTTTTTCTGAACAGCCAGGCATCTTTATGACGTTGAACTGATAAATGCATAGACCTCATTTGTGGTAACTGAGCTCATGTGTGTTTCCCTCATTAATGTGCAAACTCCTTAAAGAATGAATACCTATTTTTCTTTTTCTGTAAGATCTAGCACAGTGTTTTGCACAGAGTGGAAATAAACATGAAATAATGATACACATACATAGTTATCCCATTACACCTGATATATGAAAGATGGCCAGTAACACTTCAGTTTCTTTTCACTTGAGGAGGGGTGCATAAATTGTAATGTGCACAATTTCATGTCTTTGTATGATTTTACTTGTTTTGTTTATTTCTAAAAAGAGTAAATCATGAGGAATTTCTTATATTTGCTGGGGATTAAAACATGATTCTTTGGTTGTAATAATACAGTGAGCCCTCTGCATCCTTGAATTCAGCCAACCAAAAGATCGAAAATATTTTGGAGGGAAAAGCTCCAGAATGTTCCAAGAAGCAAAACTTGAATTTGCTGAGAGATGGTAACTATTTACATATCATTTACATCATACTAGGCATTATAAGAAATCTAGAGACGACTTACCATATATGGGAGGTTGTGTGTAGGTTAGATGTTGGAATGACCCCCCCATGAATACGGAGGGATGACTCTAATAACAATGTAGTGAGATTTGTTACTGAATCTCAAGTTAGATTGCTTTTAAACTTACATAAAATTCAGATTGCATCAGCCTTGACAGAATAATGATGGTATAAAATAGAATATCGGAACTTGCAAGCTGTTCTTTGAACAGATTTGTGAACATTTATGAATGTGGCCTTATCCACTAGAATGCCCTATACAAACACATTCACTTGGCAAAACTCTGACTGTACTTTTCACTTTCAAAAGTTGCCTACAATACTTTCTTCTCTAGACAACCACCCTAGAAGTAAATGTTTCTTTAGGTCAACTACCACAATTCCCCATTTCTTTTTTTCCTTAATTATTTATATTTATTTCTTTTTTTTGTTTTTGTATATTTATATGTACCACTTGTAATTCAGCTGGTAAAGAATCCACCTGCAATGCAGGAGACCCCCGGTTTGATTCCTGGGTCAGGAAGATCCCCTGGAGAAGGAATAGGCTACCTGCCTCAGTATTCTAGCCTGGAGAATTCCCATGGACAGAGGAGCCAGGCGGGCTACAGTCCATAGGGTCTCAGAGTCGGACATGACTGAGCGGCTAAGCGCAGCACAGCGTATGTACCACTAGTGTCTAACCTAGATCGTGCATTCTTTGTAAGGCCAAGATTTGTCTCATTCACTTTGTATCTCCTGCGGTGCCCATCTTAGCGCATGTTGTAGGTCTTCATCAAAGGTACTAAATAAATAAAGGAGGAGACACTGGGAGATTTCCTTGGGTAAAATTCCATAGAATAGAATCCAAGTAAGCCTCTTTCTTGGATCTCTCCTTCCTGGCTATGCCCTGGGGCCAGTTTCAGATTTCACCCAGGCATTTCCCAAGTTTGCAAACCAGAAATTCTTCATATCCCATTCTGGGCACATTCAGGGATCGGCAGGGATTTTTCGCTTTGAAGATTGCCCTAACTGTTTTCTGTTTTTTGGCTCAGTGGTGAAGAATCCGCCTGCCGAGCAGGAGATTTGGGTTAGATCCCTGGGTTGGGAAGATCCCCTGAAGAAGGAAATAGCAACCCACTCCAGTATTCTTGCCTGGGAAATCCCATGGACAGAGGAGCCTGGTGGACTACAGTCCATGGGGTCACAAAAGAGGTCTTTTGTTGAAGTTGTATTATATTTTTTATTGGGGTGTAGTTACTTTACAATATTGTATTGGTGTCTGCTGTATGATAAACTGAATCACCTCTAAGTGTACATATATCCCCTCGCTCTTCAGCCTCCCTCGCAGCCCCCATCCTGCTCCTCTAGGTCATCACAGAGCCCCAGAGCTGAACTCCGTGTGCTAGGCGGCAGCTTCCCACTAGTACGTCATCGTGTGTATCTGCAGATGGCCAAGAGGCATCACTAATTATTGGAGTAATGGAAATCAGAATTATAATGAGGAGTCAGAATGGCCGTCATCATAAAATCTACAAACAATACATGCTGGGGAGGGTGTGGAGAAAAGGGAACCCTCTTGTACTCTGGGTGGGGATGTAAATTGCTACAGCCACTGTGGAAACCAGTATGGAGACTTCTCAAAAAACTAAAAATAGAGATACCGTCTGACCCGGCAGTCCCACTACTGGGAATATACACGAGAAAACTATAATTCAGAAAGACATACTGTGGTCTTTTTAATTTGATTCTCTCCTCTCAATTTTCAGCCACTTAGAATCCCAAACTTCCTTCTCTGATTTACGAAGCCGGCAAGTCTGAACCTTTGCTTGAGGGTCAGCACCTTTCCCTCCCCTCCCTCTGTGTTGTCTGGCGGGGGTTCTCATCCAAAGACCTTGGAGACAAGGATATCACTTGGTGTGCCTCCTTTCTTAGCCCTAAGAATCAAATGCCCTCCAGGTTCTTCCTGCTTTTGCTCACTCTCCAGGGTTTCCTCGGAGCTACTTTTTATATTTTCTTTAGCATTTTGAATAGTTATGGGTTCAGTATAAGTGACTCCATCATTCTCACAGAATGAATTTAATTATGAAGGTTCATATTGTGCTACCTTCTTGAAAAGGAAATCTGAAACAAAAAGAGTGAAATAGCTTCAGCTCCCTGAGAGTGACTTTATTATTTGGGGAGATATAGAATTAACCCGGTAGAAAACAGTCTGCTCTTTCTGAGGGGAATTTAATTTTACTGTAGGATGGTACATAAATTGAAATTTAATTATTTATTTGCTCAGCTTTATTAACATATGTAAAAAATAATTGGATATTTTATTAGAGATAAGAAGCACTAAAGCTAATAAGCATTTACTGAACACATCCTTGGTCCTTAAAAAATCACATTCCAGTTCATAGAGAGAAAGCAGAAATATTCCTAATCTTTCCAGGTTCTCTTCATTATTCAGTTAAAAAAAAAACTCGATTTTGGGAAGATGGAGGCAGTGGCGAAAATTTCAGTTCTTCCTGAAACTTTCCACAAATACGAGGAAGAAAGTCAGCTGGAAATAGTGGCAATCTGAAAACATCAGGCAAAGCTGACGGGGTCCTCAGGATCAAATTTAATGGTTAGTGCATGGGGACCCATGTGAGATCTGGACCCTAAAGGTTCTTGAGACTGAACACCAGAAGCTCTCTTTCAGGTCAAAGTCTTGTTGAACCAGGAGAAAATTCTGGGAGCAGAATTATCACTGTACAGGACAATGACAAGTTCAAAGGAAAATGTTGACCTGGGACTCGGGATGGCAATGTTTTATTTAAAGGGTCAGACAGTGAATCTGCCAGCTTTATTGTGGCGTAACTGCATCTCTGTGCATCATCTTCCTTTATTCCTTCCTTCCTTTCCTTTTTCTTTTCAATGTTTTAGAAACATGAAAGACAATCTTAGCTTGAAGGCAGTACAAAAATAGGCCAGAGATCCATGGCTGGTCCATAGGTGGTGGTTTGTCTCTCTTGTTCTGCATGAAAATGACAAAGCGAAGGACTCTATTATTTCAATCACTTTGAGAAAACAACAAAAGAGGGCGCTCTAGAGCCATGAAGTAGAGAAAGAGAGCAGGGTTCATTCCTTCTTTCAAAAAAGACTGGAACCCTCGTTTTACATAAAATGGAGCAATAGAAAAAGGTGAGCTGAATCTCGTACCAATTTCATACAGGTAAAGAGAAAGTAAGGAGCACCAGAATGTCCCTACAGATTAGGAAAATTCTCAAGAGAATTTGAGATATGAAAGATATGAAAACTGTAATATAGTATTTCAAGACAAAATACATTATAATAGGGAATATGGATAAACAATATAAACTAGAATGATGAAAATGAAGGTATACACCACTCTGAAGAAAACTGATAGCAAAGTGTTTTTTGAATACATATATAAACTATTGAATGCTGACTTCAAGTTTAATGATGTAGGCATAAGAATCCCTTATGTCTCATGAGGTGGGGGGGAGGGGGTCTCTGCTTTTGTGAAAGATGTAATTGAATCCTGCATTATTTCTCTGTTCTTTCTTTCTTGGACAGTCTCCTTCCCTTCTTTGAAGTCATCCAATGATTAGAGCTCCTGTGGTAGCTCAGATGGTAAAGAATCTGCCTGCAATGCAGGAGACCTGGGTTCAATTCCTGGGTTGGGAAGATCCCCTGGAGAAGGGAATGGTAACCCACTCCAGTATTCTTGCCTGGAGAATCTCATGGAGAGAGGAGTCTGGTGGGCTACAGTCCCCGGGATTGTAAAGAGTCAGACATAGCTGACAACTGACACTCTCCACGATGACTGGGCTATATATTAAAATGGTAGGAATTTGTTTTGTGAGGAATTTTATTGACTAGATCATACTAATAGAAATAATGTTTATAATTTCAGAAGTTATAATAAATAAGCAAATTATATGGGAATTGTTACCTCATTGCTATTTTGAGCAAATCTCAGGGGTGATTAAATCTAGTGAAATTTGTCAAATTTATCATTTCTCTGAAAGATGACCTTTTCTAAACTACCTCCTGCACTTAATCCATTATACCAACACACGCCATTCCGGGAGGAGAGGATTTCCATTTTTCTAATATTACCCTTCTTGCAATCAATGCTATTCTCAAGAGGATTTTTGTTTCGTGGACTCGATGTTCTTTGTAAATTCTCAACATGACCTAATATAAAAATCAATGCATCTTTAGGTAAGTTCATTTCTATTATTAGATCTCACTGTAGCTTCACGCTAACGTGTTTCGAAATATAAGCAGCACTCTACCACAGGGCATGGCTTTTTCCTGGTAATGTATTAAATTTCATTATGGTAAAAAACCATTATAGCAACAATAAAATCCACCACAGGTTTAAAAAAAAAGTCCCTCAGCTCCAGCAGATTGCCAATACTATTTGTGCTTTAATGGTCTCATTGTAATAGCGGTCTTAATTAAGTTAAAATGTGCCTTTTATCCAGGTTATATCTCTCTTTGTGATCTCCCTCCATGATAACAAGTACAGATTTTCTGGCTCAGCAAGGACTACAGGAAGTGCTTTCTATGAAGAGGGGTAAACAGCTACTCTGGAAGCCTACAGCAAAAGAGGAAAGCCAAGCGGGGCACACAGCATTGCTTACAGGATAAATCTGCAGGAGCAATTTATTCATGGAATAGAGAGAGGATGATTAATTCTGTATTTTGCATATTCATGAAGTAAACCTACCCCAGTGAAAGTAAAGGTGCCAAAGGAAGTCCAAGGGCATCTGAGATCTGTTTTATTTCAGTCCGATTCTAATGGAGGAGGTAGTTAATTATCCTGTAACTTGGTTTTTCTAGCCATAATAATTAGAACATTCCAGCACAAGGAAAGAATTCAGACACTTTGAAGTAGTTGCAGAAGGCTTTGGTCTGAACTATAATTTTTCTAGAATCTAGAGTACACAGAACACTTCAGTGATTATATATATTTTTATTGATCTTACTCTCCCATCAGAGCACAACTCTTCATAACTCTCACATGTATTTGAAGCTGAGTAGCAGTCTATTGATCACTCCCTCTTTTCATTATCCAGTAAAAAAATCTCACTTTCATGGTCTAGACTTCTTAATGATGTACTTGATTGAAATAGTCATCTTATCCTTTTCAAGTTTAACACAGCAAGAAGAGAGATACCTTTGAAGCAAAACTGTTATTACACATATTCAAGAGAGGTGTGAATCAGCAAGTTTGCAGAAATTCTTTGGGGCTGATCACAATGCCAGTCAAATGCTCTCACAGCAAATTAGGAAGTGTTGTAGCATTTATGGGACACAGTGGAAAAAAGAAACCTTTAAAGCTTTATGGTATAATTTCAATACTTAGTTTGAGTAGTTTCATAAAATTAGACATGCACAAAATAACTATAAAGAATGGTCTTAAAAGACAAGTAATTCTTTCTTGAATTGTCTACCAATTTGGACAATAGGAGCTCTTGTGTCCTTTGATTAATGCTAATTAGTTTTAGGCCACTGTTGAAAATATATTTTTCCTTAATGATTAGTGTCCTATCCTGAAACTTTTGTAACATCAATTTGAATCTTAAAAGCATCCATAACAAAATGTACCTTACATTTCCATTATTGGATGCAATGAACAGCTTTTTAACATTTCATATTCTGTTGTTTAAGGCAAAAGCATTGTGAAAGTAATTACCCTAATGTTAATTACTCATGGGAGACATGGTGCAATTTTCTGTACTCCAACATGGCTGTTTAAAATAAGGAGGAAAATTTCTATGACTGTCACAGGTGGAACATGAGGCTCCTTAATGAGGAAGGAGAGTGAAAGTGGAGAGACATGCTTTCAAGGATTCTTTCTCTGAGGAAGAGTAGAGATTTCAGTGATTTTCAATTTTAGTATTCTTCAGCTTTGCATCAGAATGGTTAGCAAATTTTCTAATATGGTACAATTTGTCCTGACTCTCACAAATGAATAAATGGACAATAGCAAAGATTGTTGAAATCTATTACAAATATACAGAGCATGAAAACTTGAGGACTACAGTCCCTTCAATGAGAGAGCTAGATGCTACAAGAACTTCAGAAGCTATCTGAGAGCACTTTTTATTAAGGAGAAAGAAGACAGGAGTAAGTTTCAAGAGTCCAGTGATTTTAATCCTAATTTGTCATTTACCAATGATACGACTTTGGGAAAATCCTCAACATTTTCAGGTTTCTAGGTGGTACAGTGGTAAAGAATCTGCCTGCTAATGCAGAAGGTGCAAGACACAGATTCGATTCCTGGGTCGAGAACATTCCCTGGAGTAGGAAATGGCAACACACTCCAGTGTTCTTGCCTGGGAAATCCCATGGACAGCGAAGCCTGGATGGCTATAGTCCACAGGGTTGCAAAGAGTCAGACATGAGTGAGCACACACACACACACATTACACAAATGGCCAAACAAGGGGATTTATTTCTTGGTCAACTTATCATTATAACATTGAGTGGTTTTTATTCCTTATATTTTTAGGAGATGTGTATATTTTAGTTTATAAGAAAAGATTACATTTTAATTTTATGCAGTTCACCTAAGGAAATTGATAAAGAGATGAAGACTCAGTCTAAAATAATTCTAGAAAGTCAGGCCACTTCCCTCCATGTCTCTTCTGGATTCTTTATAGATGTATTTAAGAGATTAAGGGGAGAAGACCAAGAAGAAAAGCAGACTTGCTCAGATATACATCATTCAGTGTTGAAGAATTATTTAACATTTTGAAGACATTTTCCACCAGGATTCTTGACTTTTTTTTTTCCAGAAAATGAATGACTTTTATTCTAATCAATGTTCTTTGTTCAATTCCTGGACAGAACTCTTAGCTCTTCCATAACAGGCTTTTCTAATTCTGTTTTGTAATTGCAGTAAGGCATCTCGAAGGATTTATCTCTACTGATGCACGCCAGCAGTATGTGGCCTTTTCTTGAACCCATCAGAATTGTGACTTTTCTTTGAACTCTTGGCTGCTTGGTGCTACTGACCTTGTTGCTCGTTTATAACTTGGGTGCCATTTATCACTCCCAGACTTACAGATATTGTGGTGGAAAGAGCCTGAACACAATCATTCATGCCGTTGCCTCTTTCTCATGGTGCCTTCCAGCTTCCTTCCTTACAGGATAACTGATAGGGAGAGATTAGTGACAAAGCTGTAATTCTGCTGAGGGGTTGTGATGTAACTGTATCATAAAACCATGAAGTGAGACTCAAGAGGCTTGAGATCACCAATGCAGAGATTAAGTTACAGCAGCCGCAGTCAATCTCTGTCAATATGTGTTTTGTGATGGTTTATAATCTGTCTGTAAAATATTAGCTACCTGTAGAAAATACCTTTTCTTTTTTCTAGTATGGACTTTATTACATAGCTTCTGCAATTTCAGAGCTTAAAAGGAATATTGATTTTTATTTTTATAAATACATACAGATATTTTACAGGCCATTAAGAAAACTTACTCGTTGATTTGGTGATACCTGTTCCTTTTTATAATTGTAGTGTAACTGACATAATATTGTGTTAGTTTCAGGTATACGATGTGTTGATTTGATATTTATAGGAATACATGTTTTAACGCTGAAAAATTTTGTAGATTTCTCATACAACATTTGAAATAGATTTTAACATTTTGAAATTGTACTTTTTATATGTGTGAAATTTTAAAAGATAATATATGGAGGTTGAAATTCGCCTAATAAATGGAACCATTTTGAAGTAAACAATTCAATGGCATTTATTACATTCATAGTGCTCTGCAACCACTACCTCTGTCTAGTTCAAAACACTTTCATCCCCCAAGGTAAAACTCCATATATATCCAGCGGCTTTGCCCTGCTCTCCCCAGCCCTATACATAAACATTTTTAAGTAAAAATAAATGAGTTGACTTGTTATTTTATTTACTTAACATTCAGAAGGAATGTAAGCCATTATTTAATCCATTTCATTTCAGTTGACTTGTGCCTTTAGCAGCACTTTTGTAAGTTATTTTTGGGGATGGATTTTGTCCAGGTGGCACAACTCTGTGTGGTATTAATAGATATTTATTTAGGATGCCAAAGAAACTGGTTAAGCTAGTATACATAAATTTCCTTCCTGCAGGATGTTTTAGAAGTCTTTTAGATATTAATATTAATAAGGGGATATTATAATATTCCCTATTATAATGTATTCTCTTTGGTCTAGAGCCATAGCATATAGCATTGAGGAAGGCATGGCAACCCACTCCAGTATCCTTGCCTGGAGACTCCCATGGACAGAGGAGCCTGGAGGGCTACAGTCCGTGGGGTTGCAGAGTCGGACACAACTGAAACTGCTAAGAACACACGGCATATACAGCGCTACCTGACCATGTGCCTCCGTCTTCCTGGAGCATTCTGAGTCCACTGTTGAGACTCACTCTTTGTCAAATATTAATCTAGGTCTAATTGTGGTACTGTTGGAATATACTGTTATGAAATAGGTTTTTACTAAAGGAATTTTTAAAAATTGAATCAGACTTTTAAAGCTTATACTAATACCGTCTCTTAGAAAGAGCAAAGAGTGGAGATCTAGGATTTTGGAATTTCTTCATGTAATAAAATGGAGACAATCTTTGCCTTATGAACTTACAGTGAGATAGATATCTGTAAAGCACATTGCATACGGCCCAGCCCAGAGTAAGCTGGTGTTATATGGCTCATACTGTGGGTAAAGGATATAAATTGATAAGTATAGTCCACTGTGATCATCCTTATAGCATGAAATGCATAGTGATATATAAAATGAATTAATAACCAAATTTTATCCAAAGAAAACAAAAGTACTATGTTAAATAAACATGGTAAAAAAGCAAAAGAAAAAAAAAAGTAGTTAACATTTTAAAAGCATTCTTATATATTATTTGTATTTCTATCAATAACCCTGAAGCCTAGGTATTATTGCCCTAATTTTATAGATAGATAAACTGATGTGTATGGTAAAATTATTTAACTTCAGTCACATCAAAATATCTTCCTCCAGGGCTAAATGGTTTACCCAGTATATCATAATTATAAATAGCAGAGTAAGGATTTGAATTCAAAAGTCTGGCTTCCAAATCCTCAATCTTTTGTACCCTGCAACATCACTATGTAAGCATGAGTTTGAGACTCTGGTTTCAGGGCCTTGGTTTTCATATTTATGAAAATAAAGAAACTGATGATCTCTAAGGTCTATTCTGGCTTTAAAATTTTGTTGCTTAAATCCTAGGCAATGGAATTTGCCTAGGATTCTGTTGCCTAGGATTTCCTAGTCAGTCTAAAGGATTTAGTGAAAAGAGAAATTTTATATCCCTACATCAGGAATCCCAAGATCTCATTACAAATGTTAAAAAACACTCCCAAATAAATGAAAAATTATGACAGCTGACCTTTATACAAACCTCTCAGAACTCAGAATGAGTTATGGAATCAACAGAGGAACTCTGCTTTTATAAATAAAGTTAAAACCAAAGTAGCAAATATATGACTTGCCTTTAACTAACACTAGGGTGTCAGACTGAGTTTGCAAAGAGGCTATGTCTGTTTACCTTCCCCTGGCCATCCTTGTTCATCAAATAAAGGAGTCAGTTCTGGAGCTGAAGCGGTCTGTGTCCAGGTGGGAAAAGAGAGAATGTCAAAATAGATTCACCACCTTTAAATCAGCTCATTTATTATTTTATTAGAGGAAAAGTTTTGAGTAAATAGATGTGATCAATCCTCAAATGACCAAATGGAATTTTGCTCCCACCTGTAAGTTATTTTTTTGTCTGTTTACAAAGACCAGTGTTTCTCTCACTTTTTCTACATATGTGTATCTCAGAAAAAATTCTCAATTTTCCTTTTCTTCTAATTATAATAAACCTTCTTTAAGTCACAGTATCATATGCATTTATCACTTATGAAGATTTCATAAGTTTATTTCCTATGAGTTATATTATTTACTGTTGTGATACTACAAAGTACTTTTTGTTTGCTTTGTAAAATTTAAGGTAAATATACTGAATATGTTTCTCAAACCATGTGTCTCCCTTTCCCTTTCTTTTCACTCTGATAGTCTGGTATCTGCCCTTAACCTTGTTTTATATTGCAAATCATCTCTTTCCAGGACAGAAAGTCAATTTCTGTTCTCATTCCATTTTCATAATAAAGATTCCTCTCCTTTTTTTTTTTTTTTGATGAGAAACTGAAAACAGAGTCTGCATAGAGGAGAGGTATTTGGTAAATCAGGTTGTTATAGGCTAAGAAGATCACCATAGGAATGGGGAAGGTTCGAGTCCCCCAGTCATATCTGACTCTTTGTGACCCCCTGGGCTGTAGGCCTCCAGGAGCCTCTGTCCATGGAATTCTCCAGGCAAGAATATTGGAGTGGGTAGCCATTTCCTTCTCCAGGGGATCTTGCTGACTCAGAGATCTAACCTAGGTCTCCCACATTGTGGGCAGATTCTTTGCCATCTGAGCCACCAGGGAAGCCCATAGAAATGGGAAGACGTGGTCAAAAGATTTAATTCTTTCGACATTTACATCTACTACAAAAATTCAACAGGTTTCAGGCATTTTGTAAATGCCATGTGGCCTTTTAAAAAGCCTGCATGTTTAACTTCTATGATTATTGAGAGAATTATCTTTGGGAAAGATAACTTTTCCCCCAATCCTCTTTTAATCTTTAGGTGCTTAGTCATCTGTTTTTGTGTCATCTTTTCTTCAATTATTTCTGTGCATATAAAAGCAGTCCTCAAAAAAAAAAAAAAAAGACTTTCGTGAACTTCATGGAATTCCATATCTTTTTCAAAATTTGTAATTTCACTTAGGCTATCAATTTCCACTGTCAGATTTTCATGACTCCTGACAACTGACACACTGTTTCCATTAAACAGTTGATATGATGGGCAGAAATGAAAGTTAGCATCAGATAGGAAGGAAAGTTTTGATTAGAGTCTAATTTTTAAGTTATAACTGTATGATATATTTATTTATGGTTTGTGACATTATGAAAGTGGTGGGTCAGAAAAGAAACATCCAGCTCTCACAGACACCTTTCAATCACATATCCTTCTAAAAAATAACTTTTGTGTAGGTAAAATAGTTTATTCTTTATATGTGGAGGATTGCTTTTCTTCTTAAATATCTCACCACCATCCAGATTAAGCCTTCAATTCCATTCATTAGACATCCAAATTTATCCCTCATCCATCCCCAAAGATAGAGGCATCAGAAACATCAGAAATGAGTATATAGTTGTAGACACCAATAACTGACTCTTGAATATATCCTAGGGTTTATAGCTTACTAACCATAGAATATGTCAAACACTTCATATAAGTAGGTCTGGACATTTACCTTCATGTTTAAGGATAGGCAGAACTACAGCTTAGCAGCACTCTGAGGTCTAAGAAACCCCCATAGAAACTTCTCACTGGTTCTGACACAGGGACTGGATCTATGCAAGGACTCATAAAATTGGATGATTTATCCAAAGCAAACTCTAGGATATTACCCCTCTGGTCCTTTCTGTGTAGTGAAGGCATATAATAATGCACCCTTCTTTTCACTAGAGGATGTTCATGAAAATTGTCATGACTTGTTTCATTGTCAAAGAAGATTGATTTTTCTCATAGGAACAATTGTAATGGTGTCACAGGTGTCATATTTCTCATCAAGGACCCAACATAAAACTAATCAGAGCAAAACAGCAAAATGCATAGCAACTATAAAAATCTGCCATAATGCAAACTAGTGAAATCTTGCTTGAAATCAAAGAATAGGGGGAAATATACTGAATGTATTAGTTGTATAAAAAAGCTATCGTTATAGATTTGACAAAAGCCATATAGTTAGTTGTGATAAACATTCTCTAAGTGACTTTTATTTCTTTTCTTAGAAATTAGGAAGTATTCTTTGATATAATTTTTTTTTCAGTTAGCTTTAAAAGCTGTCCAGGGAAATTTGAATCAATGCCTTATTTTCCTTTCCTCACTTGTCTTCTGTAGCAAGCAGATGTGTTTTGCAAAAGTAATCTACAGTTTCTTTTATTTTGCCAAGCCAGCATATCATTAAATATTGAGTGAGACTTCCAAGGGTATGAAAACTGAATAAGTGTAGTGGTGAAATTTACCAAAAGCAAATGGACAGTGAGCACCTCATGTAAGAATATTCAGGGAAAGTTCTTTGAAGCAAATTTTTGTGCTTCTTAGTGTCAGCTTTGTTTACACATGTTCAGGTTACCAGAGGCTTCTCTGGAGATGAGGTGGTCTAAGGAGCCTCCAGGATACTGCTTCCTGGTAGACCTTGGCATTTCTTCCCCCTCCCCCATCCACAACTCTCCTTGCCGTTGAGTACTTTGGCATTAGTTCAATATTTACTCTCTTCTCCTCTTGGAGTGGACTTCAGAGTGTTCTCTGGCTGAGCCTCATGAGCCAGAGGTGTTCTGATGATCTCTTCTGGCCCTTCACTGCCAACCTTTGTCTAAAGCATAGTATATTCCTTGCCCAACCCAATGACCTGTTTTATTCAGCTGAACATACTCATTTTAAAGAAAGAAATGATACACAGTAAGTGAAGTGGGGGATGGGAGTTAGCTTCAGAGATTGTTTCACATGTTAAACCACTAAAATGTGGGAAAAATCAAGTGTGAAATTAGAAGTCTGGTGTGAAGGATGGAACAATAGATTAGAATTCAGAAAAGGTATGCTACCGATGGTCCTGCCACTGCTTTGCTGTACGTCTTTGGTAAAAATGTTTAATCTCACTGTGTTCCTTTTTTGTTATCTGTAAAGTGGACCAACTTAACATTGATGGATATATGTTTATGGTTAGGGTATGTCTTTGTTTACTTATTATACCATATTTTAACTGGCAAATAAACGTATGGACTAAATAAGCATAAATATTAATTGAGATATTCCCTTCTTAGCTACCATATATAATTCTTCATCTAATTTGAAAGTGGAAGTTGCTCAGTTGTGTCTGACTCTTTGTGACCCCATGGACTGTAGCTGACTAAGCAAGAATTCTGGAGTGGATTGCCATTTCCTTCTCTAAGGGATCTTCCCCACCCAGGGATCTAACCTGGGTCTCCTGTATTGCAGGCAGATTCTTTACTGTCTGAGCCACAAGGGGAGCTAGCTACCATACAGAATTCTTCATCTAATTTCTATCAGTTGTATTATGTTCTCCAGGGAAACAGGACCAACAGGATATGTATATATCTATATCATATATTTATATATATGAAGATATATATTATATGAAAGTGGTCCATATATATATATATACACATACATATATATATACATACATACATATCTGAAATCTTCACATATCTTCCCTGATGGCTCAGTGATAAAGAATCCACCTGTAGTGCCAGAGACACAGGAGTAGCAAGTTCGATCCCTGGGCCAGGAAGATCCACTGGAAGAGGATATGGCAACCCACTGCAATATTCTTGTTTGGAAAATTCCATGGATAGAGGAAGCTGGTGGGTTATAATTCATAGGATTGCAAAAAGTTGGACACAACTGAGCACACATGTAGCACACATATGTAAATACATGAAGATATATATTAAATGAAAGTGGATGAATGATAATGGAGGCGGAGAAGGCTAGAGACCCAGGAGAGCCTTTGGTGTAGTAGGAGTCCAAATCTAAAGGTCTGAGAACTAGGAGAACTAATAGATAAGCTCCAGACCAAGAAGAGACAATGTTTCGGTCTGAATCTGAAGGCAGAAAAAGACCAATATTCCATCTCAAGCCATCAAGCAGGAGGAGTTTCCAATTACTCATAGGAGAGTCATCCTTTTCGTTCTATCCAGGGTTCTTCAATCCATTGGATGAGGCCCAGTCACAGTGGGAAAGTAATCTTCTCCACTCAGTCTACTGATTCAAATGTTAATATCATCCAAACCACCCTCACAGACACATCTAATAGTTTTTGACTAAATATCTGAACATCTTGTGGCCCAGTCAAGTTGACACATAAAGTTAACCATGACATTAGTGAAAAAGGAAACCATATATGTGATATGCATTTGTCTTTAATCTTTGGGATTATCTATTCGATATTTATTTTTCTTAAAGGCTTTAAAGATGTTTGAGAAACTTAGAACATCAGGTCAGGTCACCCTAAACGCTCACCTGACTCCACAGTATTTGACTTTAATAAGACCTCTTATGTAGAGAGGATGACAGCTCCTTTTCTTGATCTTTATCACAAAGAGTAGAGACTGGAGGCTCTGTAGTATAATTTCCTGTTGATAAAGATCTTTCATCTGATGTCATTGAAGCTTCCTTGAAACTCCTGATTATAACCTTTATCATCTTTCAGGTTGGTGAAACCCACTGAGTGAAAGTGTACATTCATTTTCCAAAAATGCCTCCAGGTTTCAAGAGTGTGTTCCATTATTTGGTACATCCACAACTTGAAGACAAGCATTTCCTTCATGATTTAATGTTTCAAATATATCCTTCTCCTGGTCTTTGAGCTTCCCCAGTGGTTCAACAGTAAAGAATTTGCCTGCCATGCAGGAGACATGGGTTCGATCCCTGGATTGGGTAGATCCCCTGGAGGAGGGCATGGCACTCCATTTTACCTTTCCAAACCAAAAATCTCAAGCTATTTTCACCTGGAAATTTATTTGCCATTTGGCTTATTTTAATTGCCCTTGAGTTACAAAATCCATAATTGCTACAGCATATAAGTAGGTGGAAATTGGACAATGAGAATGATGGATAGCTAACTGGAAGACAAGGATAGTGATTTCAGGGTCAGAACCTTGGGTTTCTGGTGCTTTGACCTTTTGCACAAATTCCTCCCCAAAGTCTTCCCTACCTTGTGAAAGCTGACTTATTTTGCAAAAGTCAGCTGTAATATTCACATACATCTGATGACTTCCTTCAACTTACCAGACCCAGTTAGTTTTCCTTTTCATATTTCCATAACATGAATGCATATATACTGTGAAGCTAAACATAATTCAACTGCAAGTAGTTATGATTTGAGTCTTGTTCCACTCATCGCAGCCACTAGAGCATTTTTAGGAAAAGACTAAGGAGAAGCCATGTTAGCTGTAATAAATGCTTTTTGGAATGTTTTTGATACAGCAAGTGAGAAATTATAGACTCTTTTTTGGGACACATTTTTTTAAATGGGAGAAAATTTACATAAAATCAATAAAATATACAAACAAAAAAAATGGTGAGAAAGAAAATTACAATTACTCTGACAATGACAGGCAAATTTTAACAAAACATGTTCAAATCATACCTAAACTATTTCCATGTTAATAAAGAAAGAGATGTTTTCCCGAGACAAGGAACTGAATAGTCATAAATTGTTAGGTAATCAAATTAGTGAATAAGTAAGTCGTATGAACCCAGTGGAAAATGACTTAAATTTGTTGTTGTTTGGACAAGATTATTGACTTTGATAAAGATAACATGAAACTCCTAATGATATCAAAGTAATGAAGATATCTGTGATAAACTGGTTAATAAGTATTGTTAACTCAGTATGTGAGACAGTCAGTGTGCAGGAATATTTGAAGTGCCTATAATTTTATTTATATGAAATAAACTTAATAAAAGTTTTCTCAAACTGGATAACGATCCTAAACACTTTTATAACATTACCAATAACAAATTGTGAAGGTAAAAGTTTTCTAAAATATCAATACTAAAATAATTTTATTAAATTGTATCAGAGAAAAGACAGAATTTGCCAATCAAATTTGTGAAAATTGTAGTATTTTCAACTTTTTAAATTTTGTAACTTTTTGTGACTTATTTTCTCATTTTAAATATTCACATACAATATAGATCAATGGAACAAAATAGAAAGCCTGGAGATAAATCCACATACCTATGGACACCTTATCTTCGACAAAGGAGGCAAGGATATACAATGGAAAAAAGACAACCTCTTTAACAAGTGGTGCTGGGAAAACTGGTCAACCACTTGTAAAAGAATGAAACTAGAACACTTTCTAACACCATACTCAAAAATAAACTCAAAATGGATTAAAGATCTAAATGTAAGACCAGAAACTATAAAACTCCTAGAGGAGAACATAGGCAAAACACTCTCCGACATAAATCACAGCAGGATCCTCTATGACCCACCTCCCAGAATATTGGAAATAAAAGCAAAAATAAATGAATGGGACCTAATGAAACTTAAAAGCTTTTGCACAACAAAGGAAACTATAAGCAAGGTGAAAAGACAGCCTTCAGAATGGGAGAAAATAATAGCAAATGAAGCAACAGACAAAGGATTAATCTCAAAAATATACAAGCAATTCCTGAAGCTCAATTCCAGAAAAATAAATGACCCAATCAAAAAATGGGCCAAAGAACTAAACAGACATTTCTCCAAAGAAGACATACAGATGGCTAACAAACACATGAAAAGATGCTCAACATCACTCATTATCAGAGAAATGCAAATCAAAACCACAATGAGGTACCATTACACGCCAGTCAGGATGGCTGCTATCCAAAAGTCTACAAGCAATAAATGCTGGAGAGGGTGTGGAGAAAAGGGAACCCTCTTACACTTTTGGTGGGAATGCAAACTAGTACAGTCGCTGTGGAGAACAGTGTGGAGATTTCTTAAAAAACTGGAAATAGAACTGCCATATGACCCAGCAATCCCACTTCTGGGCATACACACTGAGGAAACCAGATCTGAAAGAGACACGTGCACCCCAATGTTCATCGCAGCTCTGTTTATAATAGCCAGGACATGGAAGCAACCTAGATGCCCATCAGCAGACGAATGGATAAGGAAGCTGTGATACATATACACCATGGAATATTACTCAGCCATTAAAAAGAATTCATTTGAATCAGTTCTAATGAGATGGATGAAACTGGAGCCCATGATACAGAGTGAAGTAAGCCAGAAAGATAAAGCCCAATACAGTATACTAACGCATATATATGGAATTTAGAAAGATGGTAATGATAACCCTACATGCAAAACAGAAAAAGAGACACAGATGTGCAGAGCAGACTTTTGGACTCTGTGGGAGAAGGCGAGGGTGGGATGTTTTGAGATAACAGCATTGAAACATGTATATTATCAAGGGTAAAACAGATCACCAGCCCAGGTTGGATGCATGAGACAAGTGCTCGGGGCTGGTGCACTGGGAAGACCCAGAGGAATCGGGTAGAGAGGGAGGTGGGAGGGGGGATCGGGATGGGGAGCACATGTAAATTCATGGCTGATTCATGTCAATGTATGGCAAAAACCACTACAATATTGTAAAGTAATTAGCCTCCAACTTATAAAAATAAATGGGAAAAAATAAAATAAAAAAGATTTAATGTTAAAAAAATAAATATTCACGTACATGCCTAACTTGACATTTGTCATTTTATATTCTTTTTCACAAAGAAGTTCCCTCAAGAATGTGAATTGATGCAGCCACTATGGAGGTCCTCAAAAACTAGAGTTGCCATATGATCCAGCAATCCCTTTCCTGGGCATATTTCCAGATAAAACTTTAATTTGAAAAGATACATGTACCCCTATGTTCATAGCAGCACTCTTTACAATAACCAAGACGTGGAAACAATCTAAATGTCCATTGATAGGCGAATGGATAAAGAAAATGTGAGTAGTATGGAATACTGTGTGTGTGTATGTGTTAGTCACTCAGTTGTATCTGACTCTTTGCAACCCCATGGACTATATGTAGCCCACCAGGCTCCTCTGTCCATGGAATTCTCCAGGCAAGAATACTTGAGTGGGTTGCCATTTCCTCCTCCTGGGGATCTTCCCAACCCAGGGACTGAACCTAGGTCTCCTGCATTGCAGGCAGATTTTTTTTTTTTTTTTACCATCTGAGCCAAAAGGGAAGCCCTGTATGGAATACTACTCATCCAAAACTGCCATTTGCAGCAACATAGATAGATCTAGAAATTATCATACTAAGTGAAGTAAATCAGAAGATGACAAAATACCATATGATATTTATCTACTTACAGGTGGATCTAAAATATGACACAAATGAACTTATCTATGAAACAGAAATGGACTCACAAACATAGAGAACACACTTGTGTTGTCAAGGGGGAGGGATGAATTGGGAGTTTGGAACTAGCAAATGGAAATTATGACATACAGAATGGATAAACAACACAATCCTACTATAAAGCACACGGTACTGTATTTAATATCCTGTAATTATTCATAATGGAAAACAATATGAGAAAGAATATACATATGTATAACTGACTCACTTTGCTACACAGCAGAAAGTCAACACAACTTTGTAACTCAACTATTTGTTGTCTAGTTGGTTAGTCAGGTCTAACTCTTTTTGTGATCCCTGACAGGCTTCTCTGTCCATGGGATTTCCTAGGCAAGAATACTGGAAATGGGTTGCCATTTATACTTTCATAAAATAAATTAAAAAACAAAAAAAGGTCCTTCAAATTTCAAGCCCTATAAAACTTGAATCATCCTGCACAGAATACTTCATATTCTAGTACACATTTATTTTAATTTTGCTTTCTATCTGTTAACTCTTTATGGAAGGAAGCAGGGACTTTCATCTTTAAAACCTGTATACCTAGCACAGTTGTTATTGTTGAGTTGCTGAGTTGTGTCCAACTCTTTTGAGACCTCATGGACTATGCCCACCAGGCTCCTCTGTCGATGGGATTTTCTAGGCAAGAATACTGTATTTGGTTACCATTTCCTCCTCCAGGGCTCTAACCTGTGCCTCCTGCACTGGCAGGCAGATTCTTTACCACTGAACCACATAGGAAGCCCGGCTGGCACTGTACCTGATATCTAATTGTAGAAATTGCTTGTTAAAGGAATATGGGATGTTTGAGTGTCTGACAAGGATTGTTTTAGAAGCTCAAGGTGGTTATAAGGGTCCTCTGCTTTTACTGGTAAAATGACTGACATATTTAGATGAAAGTTATTATATGATAGCAATTCATCATTTTGGAAAAATTAGAAAATATTGATTTAAGTAATACAAATAATCAAACCCTATAATGAAAGCGTAGTTTGCTCAGCTTAGAGAAGACATTTTTTAAATTATTTGATTTCACCTTCCCCAGTGTGTTTAAAAACATAAAATTCTATCTCATAAGTAAGGATAACTATTGTGAATGTGAAGAGAAATGTCTATTGCAAAAGGACTAATATCTCAACTTTCTTTTCACTTTGAGTCCAAATTTCAAATAAACTCTAATAAAATCTTTCTTTAATTTAAGAACATGTTTAGATGTAGATATTATTAGTATTGTTGGAAGCCCTGGTATTTCAGTGGTAAAGAATCTGCCTGCCAGTGCAGGAGACACGGGAGATGCAAGTTCGATTTCTGTGGCAGGAAGGTCCCCCGGAGGATGGCATGGCAACCCTCTCCAGTATTATTGCCTAGAATATCCCAGGGGAGCCTGGTAGGCTACAGTCCATGGGGTCACAAGACAAGGTTGATAAGGCATGCAATATATAAACATAAATATGAATATAAATATAAATATAATCAGATCAGTCACTCAGTTGTGTCCGACTCCTTGCAACCCCATGGACTACAGCATGCCAGGCTTCCCTGTCTATCACCAACTCCTGGAGCCTACTCAAACTCATGTCCATGGAGTTGGTGATATCATCCAACCATCTCATCCACTGTCATCCCTTTCTCCTCACACCTTCAATCTTTCCCAGCATCAGGGTCTTTTCAAATGAGTCTGTTCTTTGCATCAGGTGGCCAAAGTATTGCAGCTTCACCTTCAGCATCAGTCCTTCCAATGAATATTCAGGACTGATTTCCTTTAGGATTGACTAGTTGGATCTCCTTGCAGTCCAAGGGACTCTCAAGAGTCTTCTCCAACACCACAGTACAAAAGCATCAGTTTTTCAGTGTTCAGCTTTCTTTATAGTCCAATTCTCACATCCATACATGACTACTGGAAAAACCATAGCTTTGACTACATGAATCTTTGTTGGCAAAGGACTGTCTCTGCTTTTTAATATGCTGTCTAGGTTGGCCATAGCTTTTCTTCCAAGGAGCAAGCGTCTTTTAATTTCATGGCTGCAGTCACCATCTGCAGTGATTTTGGAGCCCAAGAAAATAAAGTCTGTCACTGTTTCCATTGTTTCCCCATCTATTTGCCATGAAGTGATGGGACCGGACGCCATGATCTTAGTTTTCTGAACGTTGAGTTTCAAAATAGGTTTTTCGCTCTCCTCTTTCACTTTCATCAAGAGGCTCTTTAGTTCTTCACTTTCTGCCATAAGGGCGGTGTCATCTGCATATCTGAGGTTATTGATATTTCTCCCGGCAATCTTGATTCCAGCTTGTGCTTCCTCCAGCCCAGTGTTTCTCATGATGTACTCTGCATATAGGTTAAAAAAGCAGAGTGACAATGTACATTGTTGAAATACTCCTTTCGCTATTTGGAACCAGTCTGTTGTTCCATATCCAGTTCTAACTGTTGCTTCCTGACCTGCATACAGATTTCTCAGGAGGCAGGTCAGGTGTTCTATTATTCCCATCCCTTTCAGAATTTTCTACAGTTTGCTGCGATCCACACAGGCAAAGGCTTTGGCATAGTCAATAAAGCAGAAGTAGATGTTTTTCTGGAACTCTTGCTTTTTGATGTTTCAACAGATGTTAACAATTTGATCTCTGGTTCCTCTGCCTTTTCTAAATCCTGTTTGAGCATCTGGAAGTTCACACTTCATGCACTGTGAAGGCCTGACTTGGAGAATTTTGAGCATTAATTTGCTAGCATGTGAGATGAGCACAATTATGCGGTAGTTTGAGCATTCTTTGGCATTGCCTTTCTTTGGGATTGGAATGAAAACTGACCTTTTCCAGTCCTGTGGCCACTGTTGAGTTTTCCAGATTTGCTGGCATATTGAGTGCAGCACTTTCACAGCATCATCTTTTAGGATTTGAAATAGCACGACTGGAATTCCATCACATCCACTAGCTTTCTTTGTAGTGATGCTTCCTAATGCTCACTTGACTTCACATTCCAGGATGTCTGGCTCTAGGTGAGTGAACACACCATCATGGTTATCTGGGTTGTGAAGATCTTTTTTGTATAGTTCTTCTGTGTATTCTTGCCACCTCTTTTTAGTATCTACTGCTTCTGTTATGTCCATACCATTTCTGTCCTTTATTGTGCCCATTTTGCATGAAATGTTCCCTTGGTATCTCTAATTTTCTTGAAGAGATCTCTAGTCTTTTTCATTCTATCGTTTTCCTCTATTTGTTTCCGTTGATCACTGAGGAAGGCTTTCTTATCTCTCCTTGCTATTCTTTGGAACTCCGCATGCAAATGGATATATCTTTCCTTTTCTCCTTCACCTTTCACTTCTCTTCTTTTCACAGCTATTTGTAAGGCCTCCTCAGACACTCAGACAACCATTTGCCTTTTCTTTTCTTGGCGATGGTCTTGATCCCTGCCTCCTGTACAATGTCACGAACCTCCTTCCATAGTTCTTCAGGCACTCTGTCTTATCAGATCTAATCCCTTGAATCTATTTCTCACTTCCACTGTATAATCATAAGGGATTTGATCTAGGTCATAACTGAATAGTCTAGTGGTTTTCCCTACTTTCTTCAATTTAAGTTTAGAATTTGGCAATAAGGAGTTCATGATCTGAGCCACAGTCAACTCACGGTCTTGTTTTTGCTGAATGTATAGAGCTTCTCCATCTTTGGCTTCAAAGAATACAATCAAACTGATTTTGGTATTTATATTAAATATAAATAAATGTAAATATAAACATATTCTCCAGTTAAGAATACTGGAGTGGGTTTCCATTTCCTTCTCCAGGGTATCTTCCTAACCTAGGGATTGAACCCAGGTCTCCCGCATTAAAGGTGTATTCTTTACCAGCTGAGCCACAGGGAAGCCCTATCTTCTGGAACCAGGGATCAAACCCATGACTCCTGCATTGACAGGTGAATCCTTTACCAGTGAGCCGCCAGGGAAGCCTTGTCTGAGGTCAGTCATGCCAATAGAAGAAGACTAATTTTGGGGCAAAGGCAAAGGCAAAAACATTGCCTGGTTCTGATCAGAGAACGGCCGAGGGGTGACGTGGGAGCTTGCTCTAGAGCGCGCAGGCTCCGTACAGACAGTGGGCGGGGCTTACTTGGTAGGGAGCCTTGTCAGCTGTGAAGGGAGGGGGCGGGGTTCTCATGAGGTGGGCCCAGCTGTGCTGCTCCGGCTGCAGAGCCTAGCGTCAGGCACCACGAAGCCCCTCGTCGCCATCTTGAATTGCAGTCTCGTGTGCGTCCTCTGCCCCTGGTCACGGAGCTGACGTTTCAGAGCGGCCATTTGGCACCAGGAGCTCTCCTATGAAGGGCCTGGTGTGGCGCCCCAGCGCATGGCACCCCGTGAGCAAGAGACGTTAGACTAAACGCGGAGGAAGGAAACAGGTCAGCTACTCAAATTCTGGTTTTATCCCTGGGGACTGTTAATGGGCCTTCCTGGTTTTTGTTGTTAGTCAGTCACTAAGTCGTGTCTGACTTTTTGCGAGCCCATGGACTGTAGCACTTTGCTGGTAACAGTGCTATAATTTGTTGTTGTTGTTGTTGTTTTTTAACTTTTGAATGTATCTGGAGCATACACTTAGAGCCAGTGCTTTGGTTATGGAAAATTAAAAACAAAATATATATATAAGATATAAAATATCTTATGTCTTATATATATAAATATATAAAAAATATATATAAATATAAATATTTATTTTTATAATTAAATTAAATATTAATATGTATATAAATACTTATATAAATATATATTTATAAATATAAACATATATATTATAAATATAAATATATAAAAATAAATATAAATATATATAATATATTTTATATATAAATATAAAAAGGGAACTCTGAGTTTTACTTCAGTGAAGTTGAGACACTTTCATTTTCAAAGAGCAGAAAATTCATACTACAAATACATTTATTTTATTCTGTTTGTGTAGCAAATAAGTTATAGGAAAGGAGTGATGATAGAGTCAAATATAATATATGTATTATATTGTAACATCTTATAACAGAATGATGACCTTTTTTAATTATAATAATGAGTAAATATAAATTCACATTGTAAATGTATAATTAAAATAAATACATAGAATTCCTTGACTTTTCCTTTAGATTAGACATGTGATTAAATAAAATTTCTTTAAAATTTTGTATTTTACAATGTTATTTCTTTCTCTTTATTTTATTTAAATATTGTGATTTAGAGGTTGCAGTTAAAATGATGTTCAATGATAGGTATTTTCTTATTTTTTTAAAAATTGTGATGAAATATGGAAATGGACATTTCGGGTAGTATCTATTTCTGAAAACTTCAAAATTGCTTCTCACTTACCTTGGCAGATTTAGATAGGCTTCTGTCCTTTTAATGAGACTTACTCTCCGGGAGACCAATGATAACTTTTGAATTTCCCCAAAAGAAAACATCATAAAAAATAAAAATGAAAACAAAAAACCTGCTGCTTCAGTGCCTGGGTTTTAAGACTAGGAAAAAGAGAAAAATCTTAAAAGTTTCCTCAATGATCCACTAGAGAGATTCCTCTCTAGTTTTTGTCCTTCAGCTAAATGTTTAAAAAGAAAGATATTCCCCCCCAAACATATTCTCAGATCCCCACCCCCTAAAGCATTATTTTACACATCACATTCATTAAATCAATAAATATTTATTGAAAGCCTAACACTGAGTGTTGGATTGCATGGTATGTTATAACAAGGATATGAAGAAACAGATAGAAACATACCTTGCCTTTAGTTAACTCTGGGTTAAATTTTGGAGAAAGTATTATGATAAATGCTGACATTATATAGCAAGAACAGAGTACTATAAGGGCAAGGGGGGCAATGAACTAATTTGGTTTGAGTGAATTAGGAAAGGAGACATCAAACAGACTAAGATGAGGTTTGTGTTAGAATCACAAAACTGTAGAATTGGAAAGTAATTTAGAGATTACCTAGTCTAGATTACTACTTCGCAGGTGGCAGTAGTGATAAAGAGCCCTCCTGCCAATGCAGGAGACATAAGAGATGCAGGTTGGATCTGTGGGTTGGGCAGATCCCCTGGAGAACTCACTGGCAACTCACTCCAGTAATTTTCCCTGGAGAATCCATGGACAGAGGAGCTTGGCTGTGCTAACAGTCCTCAGGGTTGCAAAGAGCAGGACACGACTGAAATGATTTAGCAGGCACACGGTCTAGATTAGGATAAATTTTAAAGTATCCAGGACAAAGTTGAAACTTATTATTGACTTATTCAACAAATAAATAGTGACTATCAACTATATGCCTAGTATAATTCTAGTCAATGGGATTGACACTGTCAAGAAAACAAAAGCAAACTGATTGAACTAAGGAGGTATCACCTTAGAGGCTCCTGAATGTCCCTCCTCTCAAGGACACACCAACTGTATAGCTACACATGGAGCAACCAATTGTGAGAAACATCCAGAAACTAGCTAAGTGATTTCTACATATCAGGTAAATGAGAATATGCTGATATCAAAATGACTAGGAGAGGCCAAGACACACTTTCTCCATAAACTTGCCCCTGACAAGTGCCCATGAGAGACTCACTTCAGCTTTAAGAACACACACACCTGAAAGTGAAGATTTGAAAAAAGATATTCCATGAAAATAGTAACCAAAAGAAAGCAGGGGTAGCTATAATTGTGTCAGACAAAACAGAGACTATAACAAGAGACAGAGAAGCTTATTGTATAATGATAAAGTGGTCAATTCATAAGAGGATATAGCAGTAAATATTTATGTACCCAACCGAGGAGCACCTGAATATATAAAGCAAATATTAACAGACTTGAAGGGAGAAATAGACAGCAGTACAACAATACGGGATTTCAAAAATCTCACTTTTAACAATGGATAGATCATCCAGACAGAAAATCAGTAAAGAAACATTAGACTTAAACTACATGTTAGACCATATAGACTTAACAGACATTTATAGATCATTTGGTCCAATAGCAGCAGAATACACATTCTTCTCAAAAGCACATGGAATATCCTTCCAGAAAGACCATATTGTTAGGCACAAAATAAGTCTAAATAAATTTATGAAGGTTGAAATCACATCAAGTATCTTTTTTGACCATAATGGTATGAAACTATAAATCAATACAGGAAGAAAACTGGAAAATTCACAAATATATGGAGGCTAAGCAGCAAGCTCCTGAACAACTCAAAAGAGAAGTCAAAACATGTTTTAAGACAAATGAAAATGGAAACATTGAACAACCAAAACTATGGGATGCAGCAAAAGCAGTTTTAAGAGGGCAATTTATAATGATAAATGTCTTCATAAAGGAAAAAGAAAGGTCTTAAATAAACAGCCAACTTTACACTTCAAGAAACTAGAAGAAACCTAAACTTAGTAGCTAGAAGGCGATACAAAGACCAAAATGGAAATAATAGAGATGAAGAGGATAATATAAAGATCAATGAAACTGTGAGATGGATTTTTGAAAAGATAGACAAATCTTATACGTGGAGTCTTAAAAAAAATGTTTAACTCATAGACAAAGAGTAGAGAGGTGGTTGCCAGGGGCTGCAGGTGAGAGAAATAGGATAAAGTGGGTAAAAGGGTACAAATTTTCAGTTCTGAAATGAATTAAGTTTTGAGGTTCTAATGTATAACAGGGTGGCTATAGTTTGTCAACTAAAAGAAAATGCACAGTGTGAGTTGCAAGTTAAGTTTTATTTGGGGCAAAATGAGAACTCTAGACCAGGAGGCAACCTCTCAGCTTTGAGAAACTGCTCCAAAGAGACAGGAGGAAGTTTAGTATATGTGTGATTTTGATGGAGGGGGAATATATGCAATCAAGCACTTTTTTTTTTTTTTGGCAGTTTTCCACTAGTCACAAGGAACAGACTTCACCATGCAGGATTTTAGTGCTTTTTTAGATATGAGGAGATGCAAGAATGGGGCTCATGAAATCTCCTGAAAATATCTAATTATCTGAAGACATGTCTTGCTAGCTTTTCCCTGGGAACAGAGTGCCTCATTTCTGCTTTCTGCCCTGAACTCCTTTCAAGAGGTATTGAAGGTCAGCAGCTGTAGCAGCATGTGATTTAATCCTTATAGACCTAGATGGCAAGTGCCAGTTTATACTTGGCAAGTTGATAACATGGTATTGTATAACTGAAATTTGCTAAGAGATAGAAATTAAATATTCTCATCAACAACAGAAAAAGCTAAATAGTGAGGTAAAGGATGTGTTAATTAGCTTGTTGGAGGGAATCCTTTCAAAATATATTCATATATACAATCATCATGTGTACATTTTAAATATCTTACAATTTGTCAATTATACTGAAGTTGAAAATAATAGTGAAAACCTTAAGAAAAACCAAAGAATGAAACAAAACCAAAAATTTCTTCTCTCATGGTGTTTTCATTCTAATGGGAGTGAGAGTCACAATTAAACCTACAGTACATCAGATGGTAGGCTTCCCAGGTGACTCAGCAGTAAAGAATTTGTCTGCCAATGCAGGACATATGGGTTTAATCTCTGGATCAGCAAGATCCCCTGGAGAAGGAAATGGCAACCCTCTCCAGTATTCTTGTGTGGGAAATCCCATGGACAGAGGAGCCTGGTGTGCTACAGTCCATGGGGTCACCAAGAGTCAGACATGACTGAGCGTGCGCGAGTGCACACACACAGAAACACACACACACACACACATCAGATGGTGATAAGCAGATAACTGTTACAGGTCAGCTGCACGGGAAAGAGTATAGAGACTATGAGAGATAATCTAATTTTAAATAACCCAGCCAGGTGAAGACCACTGAGCAAGAAAGACCTAAAGGAACTGAGAGAGAAAACATTCTGGTGTATTAGAGGGAGAGGTACAAAACCATTCCCAGCAATGGAAGAACCCAATATACAGGCCGTGATGTGAGATCATATCTGTAGCTTCTAAGAACAGCACAGAGGTCATTGTGGCTGGAGAAGCATGTATAATGGGAAAGCTTAAGAAATGTGTTTAGACAGGAAATAGGAAGTTTAATCACATAGCACCTTGTAAAAAATGGTAAACCCTTTGAATTCTACTTTTAATAAAATGGTTTTGAGTGATGGAAACAAAATATGACATGGGTTTTAAAAATCCTTCCTTTGGCTTCTGTGTGGATGTGAAGGGTAAGAGAAGAAAAGAGATTCATTTAAAAGTTGCTGTCCTGACCCAGGTAAAAGGTGATGTAACTCACACGAGAGAAGTAGTAGTAGAGGTGGTGTGATGTGGTTGAGCTCTGGGTGTATTTGTAAAAGTAGCGTCAGTGGGGCTTGCTCAAAGAATGAACATGGGGTGTAATAGAATGAGTAGTGCTAGATGATTCCCAGGTTTGGAGACTGAAAGCTAGAAAGATGGTGGAGATGAGATGGGGAAGACTAATCAAAGAAAGTCTGGGATAATAATACTAGTTTGCTTTCAAACACATCAGGTTTGAAATGACTAATAGATATTTAATTGAGATGTCAAGTAGGCAGAATTAAGTATAAGGACACTGAGAAAGAGAGAAGTGTTGGAGATTTTAATTTGCTGGTTCTCAAAATCTAGATGATACTTAAAGCTCCAAGACTGATTGAGTACCAGAAGGGGAATGAGCAGAGAAAAGAGAAGAGGTCTTCTGGCTGAGCACGGAGCGCACCAGCTGCTGGAGTGTGGTTGGAACAGAGAAGCCAGCTAGAGAGACTGAGCGGGTATAGCCACTGGGAAAGCTCATTCCTAGAAGTGAGTGAGTTAGTGTGCAA
Organism: Cervus elaphus; assembly: GCF_910594005.1. Lineage (NCBI taxonomy): Eukaryota > Metazoa > Chordata > Mammalia > Artiodactyla > Cervidae > Cervus > Cervus elaphus. Next base: position 21,928,595 of record NC_057845.1, on the reverse strand, counting down.
TGAAGGGAGAAGTCTTCAAACTAGTGCCAACTGCAGCCAAAGCCTGCTGAGGGATCCAATAAAATGAAGTCTGTGGAATGACCATTTGGTTTTGGATTATATAAATTATCAGTGCCTTTGCAACAGGCAGTTTAAATGAAGTGTTAGTAGTGGGGAGAGGCCAAATGGAGCAAGTTCCAGAGAGAATGAGAAAAGAAATTGGAAATAGCCAGTATAAATCCTTTCTTGAGGAGTTCTGCTGTCAAGAAAATCAGAAAAAATGAAGTGGTGGTGAGGAAGAGTTGTGCAATTAGGAGCAGTTTTTATTTTTAAATGTTTTAAGATGAATAAATAATGGTTTCTATGCTCTGAATACTCAGAAGGAAAAATTAGTGATGCAGAAATTGGGATAATTACTCTTAGAATATCTTTGATACAGTCATAACATTTTTTTTTCCACTGGAATGTAAGGGTGTAATTTTTATGTCCCTTGACTGAATCAATTTAGAATCTCTTGACTGAATTCTGAGTCTCTTAGCTGCTTTTTGATTAGTGGGACACACTAAAGGAGTGGTTCTCAATCTTTTCTGCCCCATAGAATCACTTGGGGACATAAAAACAATCAATGTCTAAGCCCCCACCCAAGGCAGAGAAATGGGGTTTTCTAAATTATCCCATAGTTTCAAAAGTTCCCTGGGGAATTCAAATCTGAAACTAGTCTTGAGAACTACAGAAGTAAAGTAACTAGAAATAATTACTAATGAAGATAATAAAATGCACTAGGGCATGGAATTTTTAAACTAAATCTCAGCCTGATAGAAGAAAGACAAAATCACTTCTCTAAAATACTTAAAATACCAATTCTCTAAAAACAGCATTTTCTGATTTAATTTCAAAGACAATCTAATAATAAGCATTTGTTTTTATTATGATAGATTTTAAGATGATATTTCCCGAATTCTTACAGATAAAAAGAGGTAATTTCTGAATCTTCTGGACAGACTATTTTGTAGCAGGAAAATTAAATGGAAAGCTTAGAATGGTTGGGAAAAAAAGGAAAAACATTCATATTATAAATGGCTCTCCTATGAAAAAGTTTCTTCTAATTCTAAACAACTATGACAATGTAATGGTACTATAACTGGATGAGGATTACATACATTGGATTGGCCATCTGGTATACAAAGTATTTCTGCCATGTTTTATCATTTTCCCTTTTATACAGAATCATGAAACCTAGACTCAAAGGTAAAACTTGCTCTTCGAACTCTAAAAACTGTGCTCTTTGCACAGTTGAGGATGTAGAAATTTATAAAGAAAACCTTTGACAGAATTATTGAATGATAGTTATTTCAAGATTTTTGAATCATAAATATGTTACACAAAAATTAATATGCCACAACTTAAAAAGTTGCAAGGGTACCTTGGGCTTTGGGCTTCCCAGGTAGCACTAATGGTAAAGAACCTGCCTGCCAATCAGGAGACATAAGACGTGGGTTCAGTCCCTGTGTGGGGAAGATCCCCTGGGGGAGGGTATGGCAACCCACTCCAGTAGTCTTGCCTGGAGAATCGCATGGACAGAGGAGCCTGGTGGGCTACAGTCCATAGGTCCGCAAAGAATCAGACACCAATGAAGTGACTTAGCACACAACACACACCTTGGTTTTTATCTAGTCTGTAGTTTGGATATAGTTCATGTATTTAATGAACATCACGGTTAATCTGTGAAGTTGTTAGTTTTCATATGTCTGAGAGGAAAATATTTATGATTATTTGAAGTTTTCAAACCTAACAATTTTCTGTAATTTTTCCTCTTTTTCTAGTTGATAAAATGATGGCTGTATAATTTCCGAAGAGCTATGACTCCTTTTCTCTATTATGTTCATTCATCCTTTTCTTCTTCTTGTCTCTACCCTAATTTACTTTTGTCTTTCTTTTGCTCTTTCTCCATTTTATTGAAGAGAATATTTGTCCCTATTTTTTTCTATTGTGCATTGGTTGATGATATAGTACCGAGTTGTAGAATCAGTTAGCTAGGACTCAAACAGCTTTTTAAAAAAGAAAATAGAGGAAAACATAAAATACCAAACTGTATAGCATATAGAAGGTTAGGCATTATTTTATAACACTTTTTTCCATTTTATAATTTCATACAAATATACAAAGTTTATATATATGTATGTATGTATATATATAAAGCTATGTATAACATGTTGTTGTTCAGTCACTAAATTGTGTCTGACTCTGCAACCCTATGTACTGCAGCATACCAGACTTCCTCATCCTTCCCTATCTCTTGGAGCCTGCATAAACTCACACCTGCTGAGTCAGTGATGCCATCCAACCATTTCATCCTCTGTTGCCCCCTTCTCCTGCCTTCAATCTTTCCCAGAATCAGGGTCTTTCCCAATGAGTCGACTCTTAGCATCAGGTGGCCAATGTATTGGAGCTTCAGCTTCATTATCAGCCCTTCTAAAGAATATTTAGGGTTGATTTCCTTTAGAATTGACTGGTTTGATCTCCTTTCTGTTCAAGAGACTCTCAGGAGTCTTCTCCAGCACCGCAATTCGAAAGTATGAATTCTTTGGCACTCCCCTTTCCTTATGGTACAGCTCTCACATCCATACCTGACTATTGGAAAAACCATAGCTTTGACGATATGGCCCTTCCTCAGCAAATGATGCCTTTGCTTTTTAATATGCTGTTTGGGTTTGTCATAACTTTTCTTCCAAGGAGCAAGTGTCTTTTAATTTTGTGACTACAGTTACCATCCACAGTGATTTTGGAGCCCAAGAAAATAAAATCTGTCACTGTTTCCACTTTTACCTCCATCTATTTGCCATGAAGTGATGGGACTGGAGTCCATAATCTTAGTTGTTTCAATGTTGAATTTTAAGCCAGACTTTTCACTCTCCTCTTTCACCCTTATCAAGAGGTTCTTTAGTTCCTCTTCACTTTCTGCCATTAGAGTAGTATTATCTGCGGATCTGAGGTTGTTGGTATTTCTCCCTGTAATTTTAATTCCAGCTTGTGATTCATCCAGCCCGGCATTTAAGCAGGGTGACAATATACAGCCTTGACGTACTCCTTTCCCAATTTTGAACCAGTCTGTTGTTCCATGCCTAGTTCTAACTGTTGCTTCTTGACCTGCATACAGGTTTCTCAGAAGGCAGGTAAGGTGGTCTGGTATTTCCATCTCTAAGAATTTTCCAGTTTGTTGTGATTCAGTTTAACATATGTATGTGTATATAAATATGCATTTATATGTATATACATATGTATACATATATGTGTATATATGTATACACATATACATATGCATGTATATGTATACATATATATTTATATATATGTATATATAGGCGTGTGTGTGTGTGTGTGTGTGTGTGTATACTGAGCTTCCTAGGTGGCTCAGTCTTGAATCTGCCTGTCAGTACAAGAGTCATGGGAGGTGTAAGTTCGATCCCTGGGTTGGGAAGATCTCCTGGAGGAGGAAATGGCAACACACTCCAGTATCTTTGGAAAATACCATGGAGAGAGGAAACTTGTGGGCTACAGTCCATGAGGTCACAAAGAGTTGGACACAACTGAGCACTCATGCAGGCAAATATATATTAATATATAAAAAGAAAGATACATACATATACTTGTCCATGATATAAAATATATTTTTTACTGGAAGTCACAGTAAAAAGTTAAAAGGCACTGAGTAATGGGTGTTAAGGACTTGATAAAATTGTGTGAAATAATTTTGAATAACATATTTAAAAATCTCAACCATGCATGGGCTATAAGCCAGGGTTTATGACTATTTTCCTTATGGTGATTATTTGTTTTAAAATTTTTGTGGTAGCAGAATTTGGCCTTGTTAGCTTTTGCTATAATGTTCATTCATATTAAGTATATTCAGGTTGGAATAGGTTCAGTTCACAGAACAATCTGGCCCTCAGAGAAGAGGTGAAATGAGGAGAGAATTTTTTATTTTTTTTAAATATTCATACCTAAAAGCCTAGGCAGCTTTCTCCTGTGGGAGGTGCCTTCCAACTCCTTATTCATATATTCTTACAGACGAGGTTTATTTTAAAAGCCATTTTTCCTTATGAAAAATTTCCTAGCCAATAATTCATGTACCAACTTGCTAAAAATAAATGTTTAACATGAAAATGATGGGTGAGGTTTTGTATTAATAAAACAAGACTGTGCCCACTCTTATTTTGAAATTAAATGTTTCACTCTTTCTCTTTATTTTCCAGTAATTACTATGGGAATAAAAGTGAGAAATGTTATTTAACTCCTTTTTTATATTTAAGAAATTTATTTCAGAGTTTTGTCTGATATAAAGCAGGTAAAAACCCTATGTCCCAAACAACGACTTGATTATTTTAAAAGTTGGCTTAGATATTAATCAAGATGTTACTGAGAAATAGCTGTTTGAGCAGCAGAATTAAGTGTATGATATAATTCCTACAATGTAAAATTTACAGTCTGGGATGAAATAATGTTCATTTTACTTAAGATTGCTGCTGCTAAGTCGCTTCAGTTGTGTCCTACTCTGTGCGACCCCATAGACGGCAGCCCACCAGGCTCCCCCATCCCTGGGATTCTCCAGGCAAGAACACTGGAGTGGGTTGCCATTTCCTTCTCCAATGCATGAAAGTGAAAAGTGAAAGTGAAGTTGCTCAGTCATGTCTGACTCCCAGCGACCCCATGGACTGTAGCCTACCAGGCTCCTCCGTCCATGGGATTTTCCAGGCATGAGTACTGGAGTGGGTTGCCGTTGCCTTCTCCATTACTTAACATTAGAGAACTAAATAACACAGACAATTTGAGGGTAGATATTTGTGTATGTGCCTCCTTCATTGGCCTCAGTCCACTCTTCCCAACTGCCACCAACCAACCATATACATTCCTTGAACATGTGCTGGCAATGAATAAACATGATCCATTATTACACAGGGTACTCAAATTTTTTTCTTGGAAAGGTGGACTTAATGTGTTCTTTTAAAATTTTTTGATGTATTTGGTTGCACTGGGTCTTTATTGCTGTACATGGGCTTTCTCTAGTTGTGGCAAGTGGGGGCTACTCTTCATTGCAGTGTGAGGACTTCTCATTGTGGCGGCTTTTCTTACTGTGGTGCCCAGACTCTAGGCACATGGGCTTTGGCAGTGGCCACCCTCAGACTTTCAGAGTTGTGGTTCACGGGCTCTAGAGTGTGGGCTCAGTTGTGGCACACGGACTTAGTTGATCCATGGCATGTGGAATCTTCCCAGACAGGGACTGAACCCACGTCCCCTGCATCGGGGGCTTCCCTTGTGGCTCAGCTAGCAAAGAATCCGCCTGCAATGCGGGAGACCTGGGTTTGATTCCTGGGTTGGGAAGATCCCCTGGAGAAGGGAAAGGCTACCCACTCCAGTATTCTGGCCTGGAGAATTCCATGGACTCTATATAGTCCATGGGGTCACAAAGAGACAGACTGACTGAGTGACTTTCACTTTCACTTTCCCCCTGCATTGGCAGGCCGATTCCTATCCACCCCACCACCAGGGAAGTCGCTTCCTGTGCACCTGAGACTCAATAAATATCAACAGGAACCACACAGAAACACAGTATGTGAGGATATGAAGAGCCTCAGACATCCCATTTTAGGAATCTGGACACTGTTATTAAAAACCCAGAAAGTCGAAGCCTCACCCACAGGCATGGACTCAGTGTAAGAGGTATCATCAAAGCCAGGCCTTCTGTGTCTGGCTGAGGGTTCCTTCTAGTAACAATTGTTTCAGATGTCTTGAAATATACCCAAATAGGCTATGATCAAGTAACTCCAAGATTAGACTACAATCAGATATGCACAACCACAAACACAAGTGAATCATGTAATCATATATCTAGTCACACACTTTTATACAAATGTGTTTTTCTATATAATTTGTCTAAATGTTCCATTATATACAATTAAGTAAATCTTACATGCCAGGAAGGTGAGCTGTATTTTTACTTTGACTTGCTGAACTCCTAGACACATCACTCCAACTATATACCTCTTAAAGTATTTATATGTACAACTCCTTGTTATCTTAACCTCCTTGTGTTAAGAGACTACAAAGAAGAAAATGAGTCATTTTACTTCATTTCAAGATGATGCTTATTGTGTAGTTGTACTTAAAATAGAACCTCTATTTTAATGAGTCTCCAGTCAATATAACCGTCTATCATGTGATGCTCCTTAAATTTGTGCAGGATCATGTTATACCAAATCAATTTTTAAACTGGGACAGTATACCTTTAAAAGTATATTTGGTTCATATATCATCTCCTCTCTATTTTTTGTTGCTTTCCTCTTATTCCATTTTGATTTTGGAGAATCCAGATATATTTGTATGATTCACCAAATGTCCAATAATCTTCACTTTGAGTAAACTCATCCATCACAGGAGGTGCGCTTTCAAAATTGCATTGACTTGCAACTATCTTTACCAAGCTTTGTTTGTAAATCATCACTAATGTTTTTAATAAGTTTTAATCTTTTATGAACTGTTTTTAGTGGCCATCTAAGATTTCAAATAATGCAGGGAGAACAAAGGAGTTATGATGCAACTGTCAGGGCAAAAAAGTAACACAGGTGTTTATCAAGGTTTTTCTGTGTATAATCTCAAGCCAAATCATAAGAACAGGAATCTTTTCAAAATGTTTGTGAGGTTATGTTCTCATTTAGTCTGCTGTACTTTTCTTCCTAGTGTAGCATTCATCCTACTTCACTAGGTTGGTTTTTTTCATTGTTAGTTTCTGGTAAGAGGCTTTTTGAGCTTTCCACATGGTGCTTGTGGTGAAGAACCTGCTTGCCAATGCATTAGAGATGCAGGTTTGAGCCTTGCGTTGGGAAGATCTCTTGAAGGAGGGCATGGCAACCCACTCCAGTATTCTTGCCTGGAGAATCCCACAGACTGAGGAACGTGGTGGTTTACAGTCCATGGGGTAACAAAGAGTCAGACATGACTGAAGCTACTTAGCATGGATGAACACACAAGAGGTTTTTAGTCTATGATCTCAGACCAGGTCTATCTTTTCACTGCTCTATCATTTGCACCTAATATAGCACCAAGTACTTTACAATTAGAAAACAAGTTTTGTTGAATTAATGAGGGGTATGCTGAGTAGTGGTAAAATTGCACCCTTTTTATTTGTATATTCTTTGTGGCATAATGTTATTTGAGTAGTACCATATTTAGTAATTTAAAAAATGACACTTTGTTGTGTTTTCTAAGACTTATTTCTTGAATTATCTAAAAGACTCTGAAAATATCTCGCGTGTTCAAAGAACAGGGATAGCTCTCCGACAGCAAGCCTGCCAACGTTAGAGCTTCTAAGACCCTTTATAGTATCAGGTGGGACATGTATTCCAAAATACATGTAAGATCTTTCCAATATGTTTTGTTTAAATTTATTTGTCTAAAAATAAAAATATATTTCACTGCTATTTAATGTTTTTATATTAAAACCATGCTTCCCTGGTGGCTCAGATGGTAAAGAATCTGCCTACAATTCAGGAGACCTGAGTTCCATTCCTGGGTTGGAAAGCCCTCCTGGAGAAGGGAACAGCTATTCACTCCACTATTCTGGCCTGGAGCATTCCATAGACAGAGGAGTCTGGCAGGCTATACAGTCCATGGGGTTGCCAAGAGTCGGACACAACTAAGTGACTTTCACATACTATTTAATGTTAGGATCGATAGGAGAATATACATGTGATTTGCTACTAAACATAATATATTGTAGAGCACTCCACTTTTTCTGAGAAATCAAAGTATGCAATTCAAACAATCTGAATATCACTGTAAAGAACACCATCAGTACATACCCAGAATACCAGGATGACGTGAAATACTACACGGTGATGAGTTAATATGTTTTCTCCTCATTAACATAAATGAAGATGAGTAAATGATATCTACCAAATCTATATATATTTTAAGCTAACTTTTAGAGGTCACATGGTAAGAAAATTCTGAAAACCATAAGAAATGACAGATATACAGGGAAACCAAATGAAATTGAGGAACCTATGGTATAGGTAAAGTAAGACGCCAACGACAATGTGAGATTTCTCAACAAACTCTGGAAAATTCCACAAATGGCATTGACAAGAACTTGACTAGACTGGGAGTTTGCTATTGGGACCATTTATCGGACACAAGTGGAGTGACTAAGCACGCATTGGAAAACTAAGTGGGACTAGAGAGAACCAGAGCCCAGTGAAGTACAGAGCTGAATGGTATTAACACCATCAGAAGGTAGAAGACAGGAGAATCTTATCTTCAAATAGTGAGGGGAGATAATTGTGAATCTAGAATTGTATACCACTGAAACTTTAAAGAAGGACAAACTGATGATTTTTATAGACACAGATGGAGAGATTTTCATACCAGCAGACCTGCTCTACAGATAAACTGAGTTCAAAGGAAGGACTCAGACGTAGGAAGGACTGGTGAGCAAATAAAATAGAAAATATCTGTATAACTCTAAGCAAATTTATCACATTAAATAATTATATTTTATAATTGATAAGGTAAAAACTAAGAGAAATTTGTACAGAAAAATAAGAAATTTTAGGTTGGGAAATAACTAATTAGCATTAAGGCATTCTGAGTTCCTTTATTTGGGAGCAGCATAAGAAGATTGATGAACCTTATTTTTTTTAAGTGAAACTTGTTACATTTTCTAAGAAAGCCACTAATAGAATAGAAACCCAGTATTTAAACACCAATATGTGGAGGGGGAAAAAACTAGGATTTTAAATGAAGTGATGTAACTAATTTAGTTTAACATACAAAATTATACATAATGCTGACAGTAGAGGGCAGGGTATCCCTGAGACTGTGTTGATAATTTCCTGAAATTGCAAGGCCTATCTAACGTTATCCCTGAAATCATATGTTTTATGTGTTAAGCCACATATTAGAGATTTTATGCTTAAAAACCTAATGACACAATTTATCTGTTAATTACAAACAAATCCTGATATGACCTATGTAATCTTAGGATAGCTTCTAGATGTGAAAATGTTATATTTATTATCAATCTTTGGATTTGGGAAATCTATTGAATTTTGCTATTGCATTTTGAAGATCATTTCTTTTCTCCTTGAAAATAATTTTGAAGTTTCTTGGTTAAAAATAGAACCAGAAAAAAGTGGTTATAGAAAAAGATGATGAGAGCTTTACTTTCTAGGATTATAGATAATCCCTAAATGATGGCCAACATTGTTTCTGAATGTGATCCTCTGGATTTATGTTTTTCTATCCTAAAAGTAACTTTAAAAAAATCCTTTGGATTCTGAATCCTGCACAACATCTCTGTGACTTAGTGCAAAGCTTGTTTTTTATATCCTGTTGTAGCTATGTTCACGAGAGGAACATTGGAATGCTTGTTTCTTTCTGAATCGATTAGATTTTATGCTGCCTCCACCTTTATGTTAATTATTCTAATTGTCAACGTATGTAGAATAACTTGACTTGTGCATTCTTGTAATTAGTCATTTATGATAGCCTAGGTAATCCTGTGGTAGCAAGTGACTTAAAATATCAGTGACTAACAGGAACAAAATAATACTTCTCACTCATTCTGTTTGGTCTTGTGGATTGATTTCAGTGGTGTTTTATGTTGTCTTCATCTGGACCCCAGGATGATGGAGCAGCCCATACCTGGAATATTCTGGTCTTACAGCACAGTAGAAAAAAGAACCTGGTAAATTTCTGGTGGCCTTTAAAATTTCAATTTGCAAGAACCTGGTAAACTATATAGGGCCTTTAAAATATCAACTTGTACATTTCACTTTACAAAATTCATATGACCAAGGCTAATACCAGTGGAGTAGGAGAGTATAATTCTTCCCAAGAGATGGACTACAAATATTTGTGAAAAATAGCACAACCTATCATGAAAAATAATGCAATATTACAGTATTCTTATGATATTTCTTAGAAATTTAGTCAAAATTTTAGTCATTTGATTTGTATAAACTGCCTATTAAACTAACTTGTGTTCTATAAATATCATTGTTTAGTTTTTTTAGTCACTGAGAATTCTAAAGGAAATGTTTAGGAATCTGATATATTTAATACTTAGATGTTAGTGATTACTAATGGTAAGGAAAAAATTTTAAAGATCCTAAAAAATAAAATGGTAATAGGATTATGGGTTTACTCTGCTTTCTCACAATGATGGACTGGCAAAATTTCTGAACTCTGGGTCTCTTCTTTCTGTATCTGGTAAAAGGGATTCAGTTCAGTTCAGTCGCTCAGTCGTGTCTGACCCTTTGTGACCCCATGAACTGCAGCACTCCAGGCTTCCCTGTACATCACCAACTCCCGGAGTTTACTCAAACTCATGTCTATTAAGTTGGTGATGCCATCCAACCATCTCATCCTCTGTTGTCCCCTTCTCCTCATGCCTTCAATCTTTACCGGCATCAGGGTCTTTTCAAATGAGTCAGTTCTTTGCATCAGGTGGCCAAAGTATTGGAGCTTCACCTTCAGCATCAGTCTTTCCAATGAATATTCCAGACTGATTTCCTTTAGGATTGACTAGCTTGAACTCCTTGCAGTCAAAGGGACTGTCAAGAGTCTTCTACAACACCACAGTTATAAAAAGCATCAATTCTTCAGTGCTCAGTTTTATTTATGGTCCAACTCTCAGATCCATACATGGCTACTGGAGAAACCATAGCTTTGACCAGACGGACCTTTGTTGGTAAAGTAATGTCTCTACTTTTTAATATGCTGTCTAGGTTGTTGTAGCTTTTCTTCCAAGGAACAAGCATCTTTTAATTTCACGGCTGCAGTCACCATCTGCAGTGATTTTGGAGCCCAAGAAAATAAAGTCTGTCACTGTTTCCATTGTTTCCCCATCTATTTGCCATGAAGTGATGGGACCAGATGCCATGATCTTAATTTTCTGAATGTTGAGCTTTAAGCCAACTTTTTCACTCTTCTCTTTCACTTTCATCAAGAGGCTCTTTAGTCCTTCTTTAGTTTCTGCCATAAGGGTGTTGTCATCTGCATATCTGAGGTTATCGATATTTACAGGTCTGTAAAAGAAGGAAAAAATTAAATACTTTTTCTTTGTAAAAACAGATTGCAAGTCTTATAAGACTGCCTTAATGAATACGTGTTTTATAAGATAACTTTATTGATTTTTTTTCATATAACTTTCACAATGATCCTCAAATGATAACAGATGATATGACTACTATTTTTCCAAAGAAGATTCAGATTTAGAAAGAGTTGGTTGAAGGTCAAATGACTGGCCCATAGTAATGTTAAGACTGAAGCATAAATTTTCTGACTTTTCATTCTCCTTCCCAAAGTTTCTCCTAAATAACTTCTCAATTATTTTAGGAATATTATATCATCTTTAATCATTCCGTATTCATGAATGTGGCTCTCAAATTCTGGTGAAGATCTAAAAGAATCAAACAACTGACTCAATCTGTTGATTAATTTTCATTGCTACATTATAAACACAAGAAAAACTAAATGTGATTGAAATACCTTTTCTCACAATTTTGGATTTTGAACACCTTAAAATGGATGTAGCTATATTACCCAATATTAATATACTTATGAGACAAATTCACTAATAAGTTTGAAATTAAAAAATACAGAGATTTGTTAAATATTGCCATATTTAAAAAAGGGCCCAGAGTCAGCTCCTTCTATTTTTCCATTTTAGAAGGCGAGTACTGCCCAAGTTTCAGATCTGCCCATCTCTCCTAATATAATGTTGTTAAATCCATGTTTAACTACAAAGTAGGTGCTACGTATCTTACTTATGCTCTCAGGGCATCCAAATCTTTCTACTCACCAAATCACAATAAGTGACAATTCCTACTAACTGGTCAGGTTTTTTGGAACAGCATTGTACAAAAAGGCAAATGAATATTGGAAAATGAGTGAACCTACACTATGGGAGTGGACCCACATTTATATCAATTATTGCTATATTATTGTATAGCAGTATATTATTGTATAGCAGGTTAGTTATTCTGGAGAAGGAAATGGCAACCCACTCCAATACTCCTGCCTGGAAAATCCCATGGATGGAGGAGCATGGTAGGCTACAGTCCATGGGGTCGCAAAATGTTGGACACGACTGAGCGACTTCACTTCACTTTAGTTATTAAATACATAGACTTGAGTTTGAATCTTGCTTTCCCACATTCTAGGTAAACCACAGCCAGTGGACCCACCACCCATTTCTGTAACATAGCCACATTCACTCCTTGAAATATTGTTTCTATGTGTTTTTGTACAGTGCAACAGAGTTGAGTATCTGTGACCAAGACCTTGTGACTGGCAAGCACAGTATTTACTCTCTGGCCCTTTAAGGAAAAGCTGGCTGACCTCTGTTCGAGAAGCATGATTTTGGCCAAGTTCCTTAAATTTCTAGGCCTCATTTTTCTAATTGTAAAATGTGAATAACAGCCTACCAGGTTGGATTTAGTGAGGACTAAATGAGTTACTCTGTATAAAAAGTTAGCATAGTCATAGCATGGAGAATAAGTGTATTACAAAGACTGATGAAACTAATCATATCCAGAAAATATAATATAGTCTATATTTCCTCTGCACTAAGGAGCTGGTGAAAATTCTTGTGAGAGAATAAATCTCTGGTTATGTTTGGTCAAGGATGTGCATTCTTTGTGCGTTGTTTCATTTCTGCTGAGTCTCTTTTCAGTGTCCCGTGTAATTCTAACCTCCTGCAAGCCTGTTCAGGACTGTCACCTCTTGTAGCCGACCCTTCTTTATTATTTGTGGAAAATTCTCCATGTCTACATCTGGAATTGCTCAAAGGTCAGTGTAAGTACTGAGTCTTTATTAATGGTTTGTTCCGCTCCAAAATGCTTTCCAAAATGCCTGCAGCCAGGGACTTACAGCTTGTTGGAAGAGATAGTTTTCTGTTTTCAGGGATCTCACAGTTCCTTCTATTTGTTTTCTCAGTGGAGAAGAGAAAGGTTTTATCCTTTTTGCTATGAGGCATAAAGATTTTCATGAGTTAAAACAAGTTCTTTGTTGGGCAAAAGTATTTCAGTGCCGTATGTTTAAACACTGCAGATCGGAGCACTCACTAGGAGTTTGCTGTTATGCAAGTGTATGTCTAACATTAGATGACCTGCAGAATATGTGAAGACTTGTTTTTTCAGCTTTGAGATTTACAATATTTTCTTAGCATATTGCTTTTCAGATTGCAAGTGAAATATGCAGAAATTCTAGGAAACTAAACAAATATAAAAGAGTTTTAAAAAAATTTCAGAGATTTACTCTAGTTCTTTCCCTCAGTTGTGACAATTTCTGCTGTATATATGTGTGTATATGTTCCTTCACATATATAATGTCTGTAGGAAAATATCAGTGATCTGCTTTATTCTGTACCTTCTTTTACTTGATATAGTCCTATGCATAGTTTGCCATGTCATTAATTTTTGCAACACAGGATTGTAGTCTGTGGAAATACCATAATTTATTTAAACATGCTCATATTGGACACTGGAAGAGAGAGTAAATTGTTACAACTTTTCTAGAGGGTAATTTATTAATATAATGTAAAATATTAAATTTAAATACTCTTCAACATGAAAAATTGCATTTCTTGGAATTTTCCCTAAGGGGACTAACCGGGCAAGCTCACTCAAATATGTGGACTAAAATGTTCATGTTAAAGTGTATGACAGTGAAAATAATTTTGCAATCTAAATGTCCATCAGAAGGCAGCATAAATAATTGTTCTGCATATATTCCAGTAAAATGCAGTGTGGTTAAAAGTGAATGAGCTCATGTATATTAAAATTATTTACATTGTTTTAAGTGAAATAGAGCACATTAAAAAATAGTTTGTCAGATCCTGGCTTGGTAAACACAGCCATATATATGTATATAGTGGGGATAATATACCTCACAATACCTACTATAATTATCTCTAACTTCTGGCATCATGGGTGACTGTTTGACTTTAAATTTTTCTCTGTGACATTTGACAGTGAGGAATGTTTACTTTCCTTTTGTGAAGTTTTCATTTATACAGCACCCAAAGATCTTTGTAATTATTATGTTTACAGTTCAAAAGTGCTAGGGAAATATTTTTAGCCAAGAGTTGATGGACCAATAGACAGATGGGGATATTAGGATCCCTCATAGGGGATAGACAGTCTTACGGCTAGAAGTACAAGTCTGGCTATTGCTTAATGTTATTTCTCTAGAAACTTGTTCCATCCATGAGATGAAAGAATGTGATACAGGGAGATTGAGTAGGAGACCTCAGGTTGCCATTAAGAAATACTGTAACCGATAGAGAGGTTATGACTTTTCCTGCTTCTTACCATTTCTTATCATTCAGAGAAATAATGGGGCTAGGAAAGTGGGTATAAGTACATAAGTAAATCATTATGGCTACTGAGAAGTAGTTTCATTCTGGATTCATCTACAGATAGCTTTTGGACTAATTAGAGTTTTAAAATTCAAACCAATCACCACACATCCTTAGTAAAAATTGCTAATTTTAATTCTATGGTTCCCCCATCCTCCCATCTCTTTCTGTCTCTGTCTCTATATATATGTCCATGTGCGTGTGTGTGTGTGTGTGTCTGTAATGTATGTGTGTCTCTCTATACATATTTGCATATGCATTTGACTTTCAGAAAGTTTGTGAAATTTATGTCAATATGCTCTTCCACCTTCTAGCCATGTATTGTGGTATTTTACTCATAATGTTGTAAAGAAAAATAGGATTTCATTGTTTTCCTTTGCATTTCTTTGATGACTAGTATGGTTGAATGTGGTTTACTCTTTTTGGGACCAGTTTATTTAAAAATTTTTGTTACTGTTCTTTGCCCTTTTTCCTTATTATAGCAGGGGTTGGCAAGCTGTGGGCTACAGGCCAATTTTTGTTAATAAAGTTTCACTGAGACACAACAGGCCCATTCATTTCCTTAATTTCCTTATATTTTTTTACTTGCTACAACAGGAGGGGCAAGTAGTTTTGATAGGACTGTATGACCATCAACGGCTAAAATATTTAATCTCTGGCACTCTACAGAAAGAGTTTATGATTCCTTAGTCATATTTTAGAGGGCTAATTTTTTTTAAAAGATTTTTAAAAAATTAACTTGAATGAACTATTTATAGTAAGACTATTTACTCATTTGAAATATTTCTTGCAAATAGTTTATTGCATGTCTTTTTGTTGCTTGATCAAGCCCTTATGGTTTCTGTCTTTACTCCCTCTTTCTCTCAGACCCCCTGTGCCTGGGGTGCTGGAATGATGAATATAGTGTCCTTTGACTTAGAAGGGCTAATACCATCCTGTTTATTATGAATGGTGGATGGAATAATTTATTATCTGGGTCATCATTTTCTCATCAAAATGCTTAGAGCTCTCATTCTTGACCTGGATGTTAAGGAATATCCATTTCTGAGAATCACTTAGAATACTTCTATTTGTATTCAACCTTGATGTCCTAACTATGATAAAGCTTTGAAGTTGTAAGGAAATACCTTACGTGAACTCCTTACTTATCTTAAAAAAAAAACAATACCTTATGTTCTGTAGCATTTTAAATCTTTCCTGGATGTTTTTATGTGGCTTTACTTTTACTTTTCTCTTATCTACTCATCTCTTTTCCTTTGTGTTTCCTGCCCCACTTCTTACTGTTTCCTGATAGTGTCTTAGCTTTCTTCAAACATTTGTTTTCCATGTGGTATCACTAATTCTGAGGGACTTTAAAAAAAAAAAGTAAATATAGTCAGGTGGGAGGGGGGTTCAGGATGGGGAACACGTGTAAATCCATCGCTGATTCATGTCAATGTATGGCAAAAACCACTACAATATTGTAAAGTAATTAGCCTCCAACTAATAAAAATAATTGGGAAAAAAAAGTATATATTGTCATATATTTTTCTTGTATGGCTTCTCAGGTGGTGCTAGTGGTAAAGAATCTACCTGTTGATGCAGGAGATGGCATAGATACTGGTTCAATCCCTGGGTTGCAAAGATTCCCTGGAGGAGGGCGTGGCAACCCACTTTAGTATTCTTGCCTGGAGAATCCTATGGACAGAGGAGCCTGGTGGGCAACAGTCCATAGAGTTGCAAAGAGTCAGACAAGACTGAAGCGACTTAGCACTCACACACATCTCTCTTGTATAGCATATTAGTCAATCTGTTGTTGTTGCTTAATCACTAAGTTGTGTCCAACTCTTGTAACCCCGTGGACTGTAGCCCACCAGACTACTCTGTCCATGGGATTTCTCAGGCAAGAAAACTGAAGTGGTTGTCATTTCCTTTTCCAGGGGATCTTCCCAACCCAGGGATCAGATCTGTGTTACCAGCATTGGCAGGCAGGTTTTTTACCCCTGAACCACCAGGGAAGCTCATACTAGTCAATAGGTGTTTTCAAAATTGAAGAAATAGATCAAGTTCCTACTTTCCATTTACATTTATTATATGATCCAATTATTTTATTTGACAACTATTTCTCCATCAAAGTGATCAAATAACATTACTATGACTTACGTATGTTTCCATGTTTATCTTAACATTAAAAGTTCCGGAAGCTAGAAGTGACTAATCCCCACAATATTCAGTCCTACTCTTCTTCCTAAACACATTCAGAGATTTCCCAGCCTCTCTTGCCAGGAGAGTACTGGTGTGCGTCACTTCAAGTCTGAGGCGTTTAAGTGTGATTGTAAGTTCCTCCTGACTTGGCAGCCTTGAGAGCTGCAGATTGAGATGGCCAGGGGAAAGACAGATGGACCACAGACAGCCTGGTTCCTCGAGTGACTCTATGGAGGAGAGTTTTCTTGTAACATATACACTTCCTGTGAACAAGAAATTAACCTGTGTTATGACAGATTGGATTCTGCAGTTAATGTGCTACCACAGTTTGACCTCAGCTGTTCTCACTAACACAGAAGTTAGCTTTAGAAATGAAGACTGTACTATAACAAAAAATTGATATGTACAGGACAGGCAGTGAGAAAAATGAGGCTGGAGGAGACAGAGAAGAAAATGCATGTTATGTGGCAGTAAAACATTTGGTGAAGCTCTTGCATGTCACAGCTTGAGAGGCAGATCATATGCCTACGTAACTGTTTGTTCCTAGGTAAGAGGTAGAAAAGGGAACTGCAGCACTGTATGCTAACTGCTATTTGCTGTGCTTGGAAAGTTATTTCAGAAATAAAAGATGAACCCAGGAAAGAACTGACTGGTTCAGAAGCAGAAATGAAGATATAAAGAGGGTCTAGAAATGGGGAGTCCCATAGTATTGGAAAAGTCAACTGCTTCTAGACCCGAACTCTACTCAAATAAATTTTACAGAGGCTTTAAGTAACAAATATTCGACAAAAACTTTCATTTGATTACAGTACTGATGGCTTCCCAGGTGGTGCAGCAGTAAATAATCTGCCTGCCAATGCAGGAGACACAGGAGTCTCAGGTTTGATCCCTAGGTCAGGAAGATGCCCTGGAGGAGGAAATGGCCACTCACTCCAGTATTCTTGCCTGGGAAATTCCAGGACAGAGGAGCCTCGTGGTCTGCAGTCCATGGGGTCACAGTCAGACATGACTGAGCACACATGCACCCGGGCAGAGGAAGTGTTAAAAATGTTAAATGAGGTCTTCTCACCTGTTATTACAGATCAACTTCAGAGAGCCACCATCAAATTGAGAGAAAAAGACAGGCAGTGAAGAAAACAAAGGGCTACTGGAGATTTGAGAACTAGGTATTTAAAAGCATGGGTGTGGTTACTGGCCTGTGGAGCCGACTGGAAACAAATAGAGAAGAAGCCTCTTAAGTATTTGAGAGAAGTGTACTGCCAAAGAAACCACAAACCTGGACTGAAGGGGCCTTTGACTGTAGAAGCTGAAAATGGCCTTTGTGCTCAGAAGCCTAAGTGAATAAGGAGCCTGAGGAGGCTGCTATACAGCCCTGAGACTTATTTCCAGGTGCAATCAAAGAAGGCAATGGGGAGAAAAAGAACTGCCAAAGGGTGGATGTTGAAGACACACACAGGTAGGGAATCTTCTCTGAGTGTGCTCGGCAGTACTTTGGGGTTTATGAGCTGCTGATTATGCCTAATTGTGTGTGTGTTGGTAGTGTGTGTTTGTGTGCTAATCACTCAGTCGTGTCTGACTCTTTGTGACCCCATGAACTGTAGCCTGCCAGGCTCTTCTGTCCATGGGATTTTCCAGGCAAGAATACTGGAGTGGGTTGCCATTTCTTTCTCCAGGGGATCTTCCCGACCCAGGGATTGAACCCCGGTCTCTTGCATTGCAGGCAGATTCTTTACCATCTGAGCCAGCAGGAATTGTCTTCTTTCTAAAAGTGAGTATATTATTGTAATTATTCTGGTCCTGCCATGCCTTTGTTTATTGAGAGAGAAGGAGGGAAAGAAATTGAGAGAGAGAGAGAGAGAGAGAGAGAGAGTGAGTGTGTGTATACAGGGACAGGAAATTTGGCTTCTAAATTCATAAGTCTCCAGACCAAGAGAAGCCACATCTGGGCTTGGTAAGGACTATTGAACTTTCCTTGGACATACTGGACTTTGAGATTCTGGTGTTGACTGACTGAGATTCAGCCTGTCTCCATACGAGTTACTGGATATGTATTATATGTGGCAAGAAGAAGAAACTGAATAATTAGTGAACAGAAGATGATAGAGATTACTAGACTTCACCGTAGTTGACTCTTTCCCCTTTGCTTGACAATTTCCTAATATCCCTTGAAGTTTATGTTGGGGACATAACTTGCCAATGAACTGTACACAGAGATGAAGTACTTCTCTTAAGAGCAGCTTGGGTTTCTACGCTCTGTCTTCCTTTGCTGTGGCCAATGCTGAAGCATCACAAGGCGCAGCATTACGAGACAGTAAAGTCTCTTGTTAGTCCAGGTCCTAACAACCTATGCAGAGGAGAAACCTTTGTTCATGCATATAGGCAAGAAGTGACATATATTGTTGTGCTAAGCCATTGAGATTTGGAGTTAATGATTTTTTAAGATCAAATTTATAAAAGGTTTACCAATTGAAAAAGCTCAGGTGGGTTATTATTATTTTTCAGTAAAGATTGGAGTGAACCACTTAAATAAGAAACCAAAGCTGCTCACAATAAAGACTACTTAATATAGGCTCACCTAGGAGAGTGCTGAGAAGTCCTTTTTGCAAATTCTGCTCCCCTGAAACTGACTCTCATGCCCCCAAAATTGTTCCGAAATTGTGAGAGGTAAGTAATCTGATTCTAATCACATCACATTGTTAACATTTTGACCATCTCAAAAGACTGATTAAAGTTGTACGTATTTTCTTTTTAGTAAATAATACTGGTTTTTATCTATAATTATGGACAGGAAGAAAACTGCTTAAAATTCCCAGGTGGTGCTATTGGTAAAGAACCCACCTGCCAATGCAGGAGACATAAAGAGATGTCAGTTCAACCTTGGATTGGGCACATCCCCTGGAAAAGGGAATGGCAACCCACGCCAGCAATCTTGCCTGGAAAATCCCATCGACAGAGGGCCTGGAGGGCTACAATCCATGGGGTCACAAAGAGTCAGAATCAAAGAGTCAGTGACTTAGCACAAGGCATCTTAGCATGGAAAGCTACGTAGCATCTGATTCAATTAGTCTGATCTCATTTTTAAGTTACTTTTACCTGAGGACATCAGAGTAACTTGTTAAATATTTTATAGAAATCTGAACAAACAACAGTGTTTACATTAGAGAAATAAAGCATTCACTTATTTAAAAAGTTCAAAGACCATAAATCTGCAGTTAACACCAGCATAAATTAGGCACAGTTTTAATGTGCGATGAGTCAAGAACCTCTATCCAACACACCACCAGAATATTTATTTTTCTGCTTAATTATTGGCAGAAAATAAGGTTCATAAACCTTAATGAAACATGAAACTTCATAGGAAAGGTAAATAAGAGTGCTAAAAATGGATAGTATTCATTGAAGCAGAACTTGGGAAACTGAAACAGTGTTATAGGAACAAAGAAGATTTCAACAGATAAAACTGCATCATGCTACTTAGGAAATACACATCCATCAGTTTTGTTTACATAAATGATTATTTCTAACTATATTGTATACAGTGGAGATGGCTAAATTTCCATACTTGCAAATTAAAATTTGCACATGAAATTGCCTAAACGGTAGACATCCCCCCAAGCTTTTTAGTTTAATTTGCTTATGTTGACTCTTATTTTCTTGTTTAATGTTGATGCTTTCTTTAGAGTAGTCTGTCTTTCATCTGCCTCTCAAGCAGGCTCAGATCTTGTGCTTGACCCGCCCATAAATATAAGACAGATGGAAATAAATAACCCACTAGAAAATTCACTTGACATGAGTACTGCATTTTATGTCTTAGAGGACTGGAAATGGGTCTGACTTTGAAGTCATTGAAGGGCTATATGACACTTAGAGAAAACAAATCTTTCTTTTTTTCTGTTGAGTTGAAGCTCTCTGGCCTTCAAATGCATTCACTAGTAAATTCTTTGACACTGCATATGCAAGGTTGATGTTCCATTTATAAGAAAAAAATGTTCACTACAATTGGATAATATGGTTCTCTTCTGGCCAGAGAGACTTTCTAAAGCATACTTCAAGTAGGAAAAAGAAAAGTGAGTATCATTCATTTTTAGGAGTAGGTTTGTATTGCTGTTTAGCAATTTGAATTTATTAATGGCTTTATAAATCCAATATCCATGCTAATAAAGATTTTTGTAACAGATGAAAGCAATATTTTTTATTACATGAATTACATTAATTGTAAGTCATGTGTATGCATTTCCTAGTATGGTGGAATGCTTTTTTCCTTTTCATGACATCCCACAAATTCTCAGTGTAATAATACTGCATTAAGAGTAATCCTTTGTTGAGATGATTTAAATGAATTTCTTTGCTATAGTAATAATTAAGGGTTAGTGATCCACAGTTTTTAAGCCACTGAAAACAAAAGCAAAATTATATTGGAATTTGGGACAAATATTCCACCAGTACTTTTTACCCTAAAACTTGAAATTAAAGCAACTGATATCAACAATTAGTGAATCTACTAAAGAAACACCCTGTGGAGCTGATTTTAGGTAAGTGATAAAGAGCAAAGCAGGTGGATGCCAAGTATAGTAAAATTTCAAGATACTGATATTAACCCTTTTTACATTCATCATTGCTGTTACTTGAGCATTTTTAGGCAAATAATTCATCTGCATCTTTACTTATTTAATGAGGAATATCTCTGTGTTTTTGGTTAAATGCTTGAGATAGTTTCACTTTGAGGGCTATTTTATTCATGCTTCAAAACCCAAATAGAGCCTGTTAATTGATCAAAATGAATATTAGAAGCATAAAGACAGATTAAAAACTTTTCTCTCTGTGTCTGTCTCAACACAATCTTTCTGTTTAACAGAAATAAGCAAAAGTGACTTGCTGACTTCTATTTAGAAACACTATAAAAATTCAAATAAGAGAATCAAAAGCCAGTTATGCCTTCGACTGTGAGCAGTTTCTGGAACAATTAATGGAAAAGACGATCTGGTTTAATAGATTACTTGAGAGGCTCAGAGTATATCACTTATGAATTTTTATGTATCTTACATAAATGAGAAATGCTAAAATTGAAGTAGCTGAAAGATGTTTTCTTACCTTGGAATTCTATACCTGTAACTTATTTGAATCACCTGCAGTCTGTTCTTCCTGCTTTTAGATAATGCCATGAGGTAATTGCTCTGGCTGCTAGAATATTTTTTTAAAATGTATTTTAAATTGTTTTAGAAACTGAATTTATAATAACATCTTCACATGGTCAAAACCAAGTGCAGGACTGTGATACATCCTTAAGAGATGGCAGATTTTTCATAAAAATAACTAAAGAACCAGTAAATAATAAGTGGGAAGAATATCTTAGAGATATTTTAGTTACTCAGTATTTTATTTATTTTTTTTTTATGTTGCCAGGTGTCACTGAAGGGTGCTGAGGACATTTAGGTTGAACACTGAAGAAGTCTTTCTGATTAAGACAAGGATTATAAGCAGAGTGGCCATGCTCACTGTTCTGTGATACAGATATTGGTAGAGGCAGTGGTGATGCTAGAGTAATGATATCTATCCAGTGATTGCTGTCTGCTAAAGTGTGTGTGTTGGTCACTCAGTCGTGTCTGAGTCTTTGTGACCACACGGACTGTAGCCTGCCAGGCTCCTCTGTCCGTGGGATTCTCTAGGCAAGAGTACTGGAGTGAGTTGCTATTTCCTTCTCCAGGGGGTCTTCCCAACCCAGAGATCAAACCTGGGTCTCCTGCATTGCAAGCAGATTGCTTACCATCTGAGCCACCAAGGAAGCACCATGCTAAACATGTCCCAAGAACTCACATTTAATTCATTCCTTTACAGTCCTGAACTTCATTTTATTCTCACGTTTCAGAAAAGAAAAGCAAATCTTAGAGAAGTTCACATACCCAGAATCACAAACCTAGAAGATTATGGAGCTGAGACTAGAGCAGCCAAACCATTAAAAATTACTGCCGTTCTCTAGGTCTCAGATTTTTTCCTGTGTATTAATAGAATGAAGAAAAGAAGACCCATCTCATAATGTTTGTTGTAGAAAATGAGGTAATAGGCAAAAGCACCCAGCTCATGTTTAATGTATGCTATTTATCCTCCTTGATTAAGGAGGATTAAACATTACTGCTCAAACTCTGTCAAATATAACATTGCATTTAAATTATGTTTATATCCCATTACTAAGCTATGAGCTCTGGGAGAACTTGGCTGGAACCATGTTTTATTCCTTCCATAGCTCCTTGTCTTGCACCAGCATATGTCCTAGGACTTACAAAGTATGTGTGTTGCCTCTGAAAAACTAATGTAAGGTAGGGGAATGCATCACATCCATCTATTGCAGTTTGGAAGGCACCTGGACACCATGGTTCAGATTTTAAAATGTGTTTGCTGTTTGACTCAGCTACTTTATTTCTAAAAATATATCTTAAGGAGATATTGATATTTTTGTACCAAGATATATTTTCAATTATAATCATTAAGACATTGTCTTCAATAGGGACAAGTTAGAAACATCCTAATTTCCGATTTAAATGTTGTGCAACAGGCATAAATGGATTAGTGTGTAGCCACTAGAAATGATGTAAAGATGCACTTATTAGTGGTGAGAAAGTCTCATGATATGCTTGCTGGCAGGTGTAAAAAGTTGGTTATGCAACTATATGATCTTTTTTCTGTAACAGACATACAACAGTTGTGTTTGCTAAACCTTCCGCCCCCAAACTAATTACAGTTTTGCTCTCCTAGAAATGGAATCTTAAACCATGGATCAGGGATTGCTTAATCAGTACTTTGCTTTGGCTGATAGACTCCTGCCATCCTGCAAAGCAAAGTAACTTTGCAATAACCAACTTGCTTTTTTGCCTGATATAACTTCCTCGTTCCCTCGTCTTTTTGTCTTTCATTTTGTACAGCTCCTCAGAATTCCTTCCTTAGCTGCTAGATGGGATGCTGCTGAATTCCAATCAATTTTCCCTCAAATAAAATTTTAATATGCCCTCAATCTATCTGTTGACAATACATATGCCTGCACATATACATATTGTAAAAGTGTATGAGAAACTGAGAATAGGTATGTCTGGGTAAAAGATCATAGTCTATCTTTATTTCCCCACGCTTTTCTTTATTCTTAGGAATTATTTTAAAGACAGCACATTTTTAATATTTGAGAAAATGTTGTTTTAAAAACTGAGTGGCATCATTTTCAATAGTGACTTTTGACACTAAGCCTCAGCAGCAGACATGTTTCAGATTTTTAGAATCTTGAGAAAATCACATTTGAAAAAAAAAATTGTTCACTATTATGGGATGATTAAAAATAACAATGCCTTTTAGGCTAGTGACCTCTTTTTCATTTCTTTATAAACAACTAAACATAGGAGCCTTTCAGTACTTTCTCAGTTTGCTTTTCTCCTACCCTTCATGCTTACATGACGAGGTCAGATGTATAGAACTTGGACTCGCTGAGATGAGATTTGACTCATTGAGATTTGAAGTTTAGTGACAGGGAAAGCTGCAATATATGTTTAAAAAATTCTCAGATAAAGCAACAGAACCCCAAGGCGATTCATTCTGATTTTTAAAGATATGAGTACACATTAATATGAAATGGACAGATTTATTGCTGACTGTTTCAAAGAAATATCGACAGTGGAACACTTGGTTCTAAGCAGGTTGGCTGCAAGCCTGTGTAGGAAGGAGTTGTGTAATTCAAAGTAAAAACACTTGCATGTTCCATCTGTGAGGAGAGTGGAGCCTTGACAACTATCATTTGTCATAGTGGACGCAATGAGAAATAGAAAGACAGACCCAAGAAGAGGGGCAGTAAATATGTAAAAGTATACATATGGTATAAGAATATATGGGTAAATGTGATTCCAGAAATCAAAAGTGAGATCAGAATATGGGATGTCAGGAAAACTGGCCTCCTGGGGTTCTTATAGAATAATTTTTAAACATTCAGTGTTTAATTGTATGAGTTTTAAGTGATTATAGATGTAGCACCAGTAGCAAAGTTTAGAGCAAGATGGAGATCAATTGCCCTGCCCCTTATCCTTAAAGGAATTTCTTCCCTTTATTGCTTATTATGGTCTTTGTAGTTGAGGATTCCAAAATGAAGTGGAGCAACTAGAACACAGAATAACTGTGAATATGACTTGGGAGAATTTTGCAATGGTGGTGATTATCTTCTAGATAATTCCATTTTTCTTGTCAAAAACTATAATTATCATTTTTATAAAGCATTTTTCTCACAGAGAAACTTTCTATATGAGGAATAAAAGAAACTTGGTTTTGAGTACTAGACCTGTGGGATTCAATACTGGAGACCACCCAGTCTCTTTTATTATGTACAATAAGTGAGATTTGGCCTACAGTAGGGTCTGTAATTATTCAGCTCCTCCAAAAGTAGCTCCTGACTTTGATTTTGCAAAACACATTAATATTAATTTTGTTACTTGAACATTTGCTTTTAATATAACAGAATCCACATGCTTGGTTGAGGCCAACATATGCTGTTTATTATGCAGGTTTGTCTGTTCCTGATGATGTAGTACATAAATCAGATCTAAATTAAGCCAACACCACTTCTCCCCTATGCCGTGATATTTGGGGATGCGATTGTTGGCCAAGGAATCATGAGGAAGAGTAAGACACTTTTGTATATTGTGAGATATTTTCTTTGCTGCCAATAGTAACACCATCACCAATCAGGAACTTGAAATAGTATCACTATAAGTATTCCCATATATGAAGTTCATTTGCTTAACTTTTGAAATCTTTTCAGTAGTTGCATATGAACAAGAAACATGAAATTCAAGAAATTAAGTTGGTGTAGTAAGACTAAAGTTTCACTTTTATTTGGTTGGTCTTAAAATCTGGGATACAAGAATATATTAGTAAAATACATATTTTAAAAGATTTGGAGGCCACTGTAATTGCTTATTCTTTGGTGTTCAGGGCAATAAAATGTTTCTTACAATAAAATTCAGATGGATGTTGGGGCACCTATATAAAGATGGTTGGTTAACTCCAGAACTGAAGAAATATAGGGAGACATCTTTGTTAGCAGTTTCTTAAATTCTCTTTGTAATCAAATCACATATTTTTATGTTGAGCCATTCTGGAGTGGACTTTTGGTGGCAATTTCTCGTGCTTCCATGTTCTTTATTCAATGTGGAGATATTTCTCAAGGCCGTAAATGCAAAATACTGTTCATTGAAGACCTCAGACCTGATTTCATGACTATCATTCTCTGAGCTGAAAGACACACATATTGGCACAACCCATTTGTCTGATGGACCAGCTTAGTTCAAATATTACATTCTCCAGAATGTTTTCCTCGATTATTTTGTTTGTTCACTTGTTTGCTTTCTGAGCTGAAAATTCTTTTCCAGCTTTTATGTTTAAGGTTTGGTTAAAAAGAACAGATTCATTCAAGTTATCTAAAAGTAGAAATGAGATGCTTATAAGAATTTTTACATATGACCCAGCAATCCCACTTCTGGGCATACACACTGAGGAAACCAGATCTGAAAGAGACACGTGCACCCCAATGTTCATCGCAGCACTGTTTATAATAGCCAGGACATGGAAGCAACCTAGATGCCCATCAGCAGATGAATGGATAAGGAAGCTGTGGTACATATACACCATGGAATATTACTCAGCCATTAAAAAGAATTCATTTGAACCAGTCCTAATGAGATGGATGAAGCTGGAGCCCATTATACAGAGTGAAGTAAGCCAGAAAGATAAAGAACATTACAGCATACTAACACATATATATGGAATTTAGAAAGGTGATAACGATAACCCTATATGCAAAACAGAAAAAGAGACACAGAAATACAGAACAGACTTTTGAACTTTGTGGGAGAATGTGAGGGTGGGATATTTCAAAAGAACAGCATGTATACTATCTATGGTGAAACAGGTCATCAGCCCAGGTGGGATGCATGAGACAAGTGCTCCGGCCTGGTGCACTGGGAAGACCCAGAGGAATCGGGTGGAGAGGGAGGTGGGAGGGGGGATCGGGATTGGGAATACATGTAAATCCATGGCTGATTCATATCAATGTATGACAAAACCCACTGGAAAAAAAAATAATAATTAAAAAAAAATAATAATAAAAAAAAAGAATTTTTACCTAGAAATGACATCTTCTCAGAAATATATTAGGCATCCTGATTCCTTCTCCAACTTGCCCTGAGCCTTAGTGTTACCTGGCATTTCTGTCTCTGACTAGCATGAGCTTAGTGACCTGTTTCCCTTCTTCTTTATGTCCTCTCTTTCTGCTCCTGCCTTTACTGTTGGGCTTCTGTTTTTAATTCCCAGTGTTAAGACTGATCACTTTACTTTCCATGTCAGTTCAGCTGGAGGAGTCTCAGAGAGCCCATGGAAGGCTTCACCTCAGTTGCCCTGTACCTTTCACTCATTGCTGATGCTTAGGTGGTGGTGGTTGTTCGATGGTCCAGACGTCCAGTCATGTCTGACTCTTTGGGACCCCATGGACTTCAGCATGCCATGGCCTCCCTGTCCCTCACCATCTCCCAAAGTCTGCCCCAAGTTCATGTCCATTGCATTGGTAATGCCATCCAGCCATCTAATCCTCTGACGCCCTCTTCTCCTTCTGCCCTCAATCTTTCCCAGCATCTGAGACTTTTCCAATGAGTCAGCTCCTCGTATCAGGTGACCAAAATACTAGAGTTTCAGCATCAGTCCTTCCAGCTCGTATTCAGGGTTGATTTCACTTAAGATTGACTGGTTTGACCTCCTTGCTGTCCAAGGGACTCTCAGGAGTCTTCTCCAGTACCACAGTTTGAAGGCATCAATTCTTTGGTGCTCTGCCTTCTTTATAGTCCAGCTCTCACAACTGTATGTGACCACTGGGAAGACCACAGCCTTGACTATATGGGCCTTTGTTGGCAGAGTAATGTCTCTGCTTTTCAACACATTGTCTAGGTTTGTCATTGCTTTCCTGCCAAGAAAGCAAACGTCTTCTGATTTCATGGTTGCAGTCATCATCCACAGGGATTTTAGAGCCCAAGAAGAGAAAATCTGTCACTACTTCTACTTTTTCCCCCTCAATTTGCCATGAAGTAATGGGGCCAGATGCCATGATTTTAGTTTCTTTTAATATTTAGTTTAAGCCAGCTCTTTCACTCTTTTCCTTCACCCTCATCAAGAGGCTGTTTAGTTCCTCTTTGCTTTCTGCCATTAGAGTGGTATCATCCACATATCTGAGGTTGTTGAAGTTTCTCCCACCTGTCTTGAACCAGCTTGTAATTCATCCAGCGTGGCATTTCTCATGATGTGCTCAGCATATAGATTAAACAAACAGGGTGACAGCAGATAGCCCTGTTGTACTCCTTTTTCAATTTAGAACCAATCAGTTGTTCCATACAGGGTTTTAACTGTTGCTTCTTGACTCGCATACAGGTTTCTCAGGAGACAAGTAAGATGGTCACATAAGCATCTCTAACTAGAGAAAAAAAAACTGTAAGAGAAGCAAGGTCATAAAGCACATTTGGATATTCTATGAATGCCTAATATGTGGAAGGTAAATATTTTGTTTATACATATACAAATGCATTTGCTTGTATTTGCTTTTATTTTGTGTATATACACTAAAAAATACTGCCCAGGATCTCCGTTTCTGCTAAAGATTGTCAAAAAAGCTGGAGAAAGAGCATAATGATTAGTCAAAATGGACTTCACAATGGGGCTAATATGCTTCTATCCTTTGAAACAGAAATAAAATTATTTCTGCTTGAATAACTGGCAAGAGACTTAAAATAGCAGAAGGCTTTATGTTATTAAAATAAGGAGAATTGACTCAATGAATTCCATTAAATCCTCATCATACTGACATCTCTGTATTTGGTATTACTCACCACTCTTCTCCTCTGGACACTTCCTTCTTCCTTGGGTTATAAAATGTCACTCTGTCCCATTTCTCTTCTGACCTTTCTAACTATTCCTTCTCAGACTCTTCTGTTGGAGTCTTTTTTCCCCACTCTCCAAGAATTTCTGTCATTCAGGCTGTTGTTTTTGACATGTTCTCAATTATACAACCATCCTAACCATCATCCTTCTTTCTAATGGGATGATCGATCATCTATAATCACAAAATCTATGTTTCTATCTTCAGCTTCTATACTACTAAGTTTCAACTTACTGGACACTTCTAGCTGACTCCTTACAGGCATAGGCAATTGCTTTGCCAAACTGAACTCTTTGTCTCCACCCATCATCCTGACATTACTTTTGACTTTTGTACTTTTTATGTCAGTGAACATTTCCAACTAGCCACTAAGTCAGAAAGAGTGAATTGTCCATTTCTCTCATAACTCCCAGCATGAATCTGTAATCCTTTTACAATTGCTTACTGCTGTCATAGTTTAAAATTTCCTCATACCTCAGATAACCTTTTTCCTGATTGAAGTTCATTCTTCTTTTCTTCATTATTCTACCACCCTTACTGCTTCCAGAGTGAGTTTACTAGATTTTAAATATGTTATGCTATGCTGTTGTTTAGTCGCTAAGTCATGTCTGACTCTTTGGGACCCCATGGACTTCACGGCCCACCAGACTCTTCTGTCCATTACATTTCCCAGGCAAAAATACTGGAGTGGGTTGCCATTTCCTTTTCTAGGGGCTCTTCTCAACCCACGGGTGAAACCTGAGTCTCCTGATTGGCAGGTGGATCCTTTACCACTGAATCCCTAGGGAAGCCCTATTTTTCAATGAGTATAATTCTGTAATACTTTCTTACTTGTAAGTGAAACAAATATGTCATGCTATTCCCCTACATAAAACCTTTCAATGGCTTCCTAGTGCCTGCAGGAACAAACGTGCACATATTGCATATGATGTCAAAGATTTTCAGCAATCAGACCCTCCTCTCACCTTGTGTTGTTATCCTTCTCTTTTACATATTCCTTCTTTCACCTGGGCTTGATGTAAACATACGTAAGTAAGAAGACCTGATTTGTACAGAAATGACTGGGTTAGCCAAAAAGATTGTTTCAATTTTTCCGTATAATCTTACAGAAAAATCCAGATGAAACTTTTGCCTAATCCTATAAGTAGAATACAGTGTTTCATGGTTTATTCCACTCTACGTAAGGGAGAGAGTTTCATGGAGGTTATAATTCCACTCACATGAGAGACAGTCTCTAGATCAGACTTCACATGGTCTAGATGAAATAATACTTGATAATAATAGTTATAATTAGTTAGGCACCTGCAATATTCCAGGCTCTGGGCTAGGTTCTTTTTTATATTGCCTTAACCAAAAAGTTTGTTTGGGTTTCCCATAGCATCTTTTTTTTTATGTTTTTTTTTCCCAATTATTTTTATTAGTTGGAGGCTAATTACTTTATAATACTGTAGTGGTTTTTGCCATACATTGACATGAATCAGCCATGGCTTTACATGTGTTCCCCATCCTGAACCCCCCAGCTATTTCTTTGGATCATTTCTACAAAGCACATCAATTCTTAACATTATCATCCCATTTCTAAATTCTGGAAGAATGCTACTTCTTTCCTATAGATTAATTATCACATAAATTAGAATAGAATAAAGAATGATACACATTTGATATTTAAAGTTGTGGCATTTTTCCTCCTGAAAAGATATTTAAGAATATAACAAGAATTCCAAAATTCTCTGAAGTCCATCCAGACCGTAATCCTTCCCTCACTCCCCATCCAAGCTGGGAAGGAAGAGTCAGAAAAGTTGGCAGCACTGTTTCCTCCCTGAGATTCAGGCTGGGAAATGACTGTGATGACCAGTGGTGACTTGGGGTCTCTGAATCACGGTGCACAACACAGTTTTTATGACTCCTCCTCTTGTCTTCAAACTCTCTACACTCCAAAGTTCTGGGTTCATAAAGCAAGCTCAGCTGGGCCAACAGAAGTACAGCTCATCTATTCTTATCTTGAGTCAGCATAACCTGGCTGGATGACAAGGACACATCAGTCTCTAGACATATTTGAGTTGCAAATTTAAAAGAAAGGCAAAATGTATGTGACTTTTTCTCAGAACCATTTGGTTTTTTTATGGATTGATGTTTCCAGCTAATTTGCAGATCCTGGGGAATTAAAATATAAATACTTTCTCCTCAAAAAAAAAAATAATACAGTGTTTCAATATTCCAAGGAAGATTGTAGATTAAAATTTCCATTATAGGCCAAGTTGAATTTTTGGCTTATGATAAAACACTTAAGAATGTTTTTACTAAAGATAGTCATACTATCTGACTTATCAACAGGATAACATATGTTTTTAGTTTTGAATTGATTAAATGACAATGTAAATGTATTCGTGCTGTGATCTATGAAATTCATAAGAGGTATAAACTGCTAACATGAATTGTATGATCACAGCTTAATTTACATGTAATTTATTAACTAAGAATTGAAAATTTTGTAGGTTGCTATTAAAAGTAAGAAGTACAATATATTTTAAAGACTAAATGGAATTGAATATTTTAGCACTGCTTCTGATTTCAGTGGCTATTTGGGAACCTGATATACTGACTCATAGCCTGTAAGAAAAATCTGTAAAATAATAATAATAAAAAAGGGTTTGGTGAGAAAAATAATTATGTTCTTAAATGTGCAGGGTTTTGAATTGGATATTTTGTGGTGAAGATTAGAAATTGAACTTGAACTTTTACAAATGGCTTTGTTCTATTTCTACTGTATTATCAGAGTATAGTTTTCCTCTTCTTTGAATCCTATACAACTGGTAGGATAGAGTGATGATTAAAATTTACCAAATAAATTTTAAGATTTTTTTCCTATTCATATTTTGTTCTTTACCTGATTGATAAACTTTAGATTTGGTGTTCTTCTAAACACTTTTTTTAAAAAAAGATTATGTTAGTCTTCTTCTTAAGTAAGCATTTCATAGCAAGTAAAATATTCCTCCTTGGAACATATAAAACAATCACGAAAATTGTTGCTATAAGAAAAAGTCAGTATTTCAATCTTGTTTATTTCAAGTGGTATAAAAATGAATTGGTCAAATTTTCATTTAGAAATGTTATAATTTATCAGGTTAGCTAAATAAAAACCTTTTTAAAAGTTCAGCATCTAAAGGTGTTTCATCTATTTGATAAAATATTTATAGGTCTGTCTCATAAAAATAAATTACTATAAGAGTGGATATGATTAAAACAAAAAGCTGAAATGGAAACAGTGTTCTCCTTTCTCTGCTTATTTTATTCTTTTTTAATTTTACAATATCTCCTTTGTTCATCATGGTATATATTGTAAGTATTGTTGCTCTTAGCTATTTTAATTTCCTGAGAAGATTTTTAGTTTATTTTATGTATCTTGGAATTCTAAAGAGTTTTATTATTATTCTGTCACTCTTCCTCAACTGTTTTTTATTCCTAACAAATAAAATACACTCAAGGTGATAAAATGTAATACATTGCCTCTGGAGGAAATATTTCTCTATGTGATTTCAAAATTTGGTCCAGTCCATTCCAAAAGGCTAAACAGAAAATGTAGGCAGAAAGGTTGAAGAAATGTATGTACTTCAGTAACCCACGACTATATTATGTTTTTGTATTATGTATATTAGTTTCCCATTGTTGTCTTAACCAATTACCACAAAGCAGTATGATTCTAATATTCTTAACTACATTATAGAGGAATGGAATGCAAAAGTAGGAAGTCAAGAAACACCTGGAGTAATAGGCAAATTTGGCCTTGGAGTACAGAATAAAGCAGGACAAAGGTTAATAGAGTTTTGCAAAGAGAATGCACTGGTCATAGCACACACCCTCTTCCAACAACACAAGAAAAGACTCTATAAATCGATATCACCAGATGTTCAACACCGAAATATCAGATTGATTGTATTTTTTGCAGGCAAAGGTGGAAAAGCTCTATAGAGTCAGCAAAAACAAGACTGGGAGCTGACTGTGGCTCAGATCATGAACTCCTTATTGCCAAATTCAGACTTGTTGAAGAAAGTAGGGAAAACCACTAGACAGCTAGAGTATGAACTAAATCAAATCCCTTATGATTATACAGTGGAAGTGAGAAATAGATTTAAGGGACTAGATCTGATAGACAGAGTGCCTGATGAACTATAGATGGAGGTTCGTGACATTGTACAGGAGACAGGGATCAAGACCATCCCTAAGAAAAAGAAATGCAATAAAGCAAAATGGCTGTCTGAGGAGGCTTTACAAATAGCTGAGAAAAGAAGAGAAGCAAAAGGCAAAGGAGAAAAGGAAAGATATACCCATTTGAATGTAGAATTCCAAAGAATAGCAAGGAGAGATAAGAAGGCCTTCCTCAGTGATCACGGCAAAGAAACAGAGGAAAATCATAGAGTGGGAAAAGACTAGAGACTTCTTCAAGAAAATTAGATATATCAAGGGAACTTTTCATGCAGAAATGGGCACAATAAAGGACAGAGTTGGTATGGATGTAACAGAAGCAGAAGATATTAAGAAGAGGTGGCAAGAATACCCAGAAGAACTTTACAAAAATCTTCATGACCCAGATAATCATGATGGTGTGATCACCTAGAGTCAGACATCCTGGAAAGTGAAGTCAAGTGGGCCTTAGGAAGCATCACTACAAACAAAGCTAGTGGAGGTGATGAAACTTCAGTTGAGCTATTTCAAATCCTGAAAAATGATGCTGTGAAAGCACTGCAGTCAATATGCGAGTGAATTTGGAAAACACAGCAGTGGCCACAGGACTGGGAAAAGTCAGTTTTCATTCCAATGTCACAGAAAGGCAATGCCAAAGAATGCTTAAACTACCGCACAATTGCACTCATTTCACACGCTAGTAAAATAATGCTCAAAATACTCCAAGTCAGGCTTCAACAGTCCATGAACCATGAACTTCCAGATGTTCAAGCTGGATTTAGAAAAGGCAGAGGAACCAAAGATCAAATTTCCAACATCTGTTGGATCATTGAAAAAGCAAGAGAGTTCCAGAAAAACATCTACTTCTACTTTATTGACTGTGCCAAAGCCTTTGACTGTGTTGATCACCACAAACTGGAAAATTCTTCAAGAGATTGGAATACCAGACTACCTGACCTGCCTCTTGAGAAATCAGTATGCAGGTCAGGTAGCAACAGTTAGAACTGGACATGGAACAACAGACTGGTTCCAAATTGGGAAAGGAATACATTAAGGCTGTATATTGTCACCCTGCTTATTTAACTTATGTGCAGAGTACATCATGTGAAACACTGACTGGAAAGAGCACAAGCTGGAATCAATATTGCTGGGAGAAATATCAGTAACCTCATATATGCAGATGACACCACCCTTATGGCAGAAAGTGAAGAAGAACTAAAGAGCCTCTTGATGAAAGTGGAAGAGGACAGTGCAAAAGTTGGCTTAAAGCTCAACATTCAGAAAACTGAGATCATGGCGTCTGGTCCCATCACTTCATGGCAAATAGATGGGGAAACAGTGTCAGACTTTATTTTTTTGGGCTCCAAATCACTGCAGATGGTGACTGCAGCCACAAATTAAAAGATGCTTGCTTCTTGAAAGAAAAGTTATGACCAACCTAGAGGGCATATTAAAAAGCAGAGACATTACTTTGCCAGCAAAGGTCCATCTTAGTCAAGGCTGTGGTTTTTCCAGTGGTCATGTATGGATGTGAGAGTTGGACTATAAAGAAAGCTGAGTGCTGAAGAATTCAAGCTTTTGTGGTGTTGGAGAAGTCTCTTGAGAGTCCCTTGGACTGCAAGGAAATCAAACCAGTCAACCCTAAAGGCAATCAGTCCTGAATATTCATTGGAAAGACTGATGTTGAAGCTGATACTCCAATACTTTGGCTACCTAATCGGAAGAACTGACTCATTGGAAAAGACCCTGATGCTGGGAAAGATTGAAGGCGGGAGGAGAAGGGGACGACAGAGGATGAGGTGTTTGGATGGCATCACCAACTCAATGGACATGTGTTTGAGTAAACTCCGCGAGTTGGTGATGGACAAGGAGGCCTGGTGTACTGCAATGCATGGATTCAGAAAGAGTTGGACAGGACTGAGTTACTGAACAACAACAAATTCAATGCAGAATCATCAAATCATAGAATTTTGATGCCAGAGGCAACCTTGGAAGAAATTCATCCTAAACATCTAAAGAACATGTAGATTAGGGAAGAAAAAAAATACTCAAGCAGGGTTCAACTCTGCATTGTAATGGACATACAATAGTGAAGCTTCAGCTTTACTAGGATAGGGAAGCCTTTTGTCATCAAAAGTCCCTAACTTGTTGAATGTGATTGTGATTATGGTCTCTATATACTATATATATACTGTATATATATATATGTATATATATACTATATATATATACACACACACACACAAGTTATGAAGCATATATAAAGATTTGTTATACCATTCTCACTATGTAATTTTATAGTTATTAACTGGAGTAGCTAAATGTTTACTTTTCTGTTCCTCTGATCCTTTCTGTGGTACTAATTTGTGTAACTTGAACTAGATTGGATGAGTGCTTTGGCTTC
Organism: Cervus elaphus; assembly: GCF_910594005.1. Taxonomy (NCBI): domain Eukaryota; kingdom Metazoa; phylum Chordata; class Mammalia; order Artiodactyla; family Cervidae; genus Cervus; species Cervus elaphus. The sequence continues at coordinate 21,893,480 of NC_057845.1, read as the reverse complement.
AGGTCCCAGGTTATGGATGACAGAAATTTCTTAGTCTTTACTGATGTACTCCCTCAAGGTAGAACTTGGAACACCAGCTCACAGCAATGAAGTCTTGCTTACATGTTCAGTGAATGCTGTGGTTCTTGTTTACTGGACGTCTCTGTCTTTCTACAAATAATGCACTGTGTCTCTACCGGCGCTTTTTCTGGTTGCTTCAGTTTCATAATGGATTTGGGGTTTCAAGTCATATGGGTCACTTCTTACTTGAGGAAGAAATAAAAACATTCCTCCCCTACTCGAAAATGTGATGTTGCTTTCCATGTATCATCTTTAAAATGTCTTCTAAAAGAATAGTGGAGGGAATGTTTTCTTGTAATCAATTTGCGTCCAGTGTCCCGGAGGCTATACACACTCAATATACAGAAGAATGTAAGTCAGGAATATAGACTAAAAGTGATCCATAGTTTTACTTCATAAACACAGGTTACTATGCACAGTTTGATGTATTTTCAGTGTTGAATGTAACTGTAATCATATTACTTTCATTTAGTTTTATTTTGTTTTTCAACTTTACAAATACCTATTCCTTAGATTTTTAATACTGTCAGCATATTATTCCACAAAGTAAAAATTTTCATGATGTATATGACCATTTTGCAAAAGAGTTGCAAAGAGTGTTTCCTCTAATTTTACCTGAATAAACATCCTTGGGCAAAGAGCACCTCTAGTCCCCATGTTTTTGATAGTTGCTTGGACGATATTGTCAGAGTCTATGTGATAGTTTGCAAAACTGACCACAATTCTCCATGCTTCCCTTACCCACGCAATCTGCAGAGTCATTTTACAGCTTCTTCCATTAAAAAATAAAATCTGTTCCCTCACTACTTGAATCAGAACTTGTGACTTCAGTTAAGTTCAGTTGCTCACTTGTGTCCCACTTTTTATGACCTCATGGACGGCAGTATATCAGGCTTCCTTATCCACAGCCAACTCCCAGTTGTGAGCAAGCTTGAGCAAGCTCAAGCTCATATCCACCGAGTCGGTGATGCCATCCAACCATCTCATCCTCTGTTGTCTCCTTCTTCTACTGCCTTCCATCTTTTCCAGCATCAGGGTCTTTTCCAATGAGTTAGTCCTTCACATCAGGTGGCCAGAGTATTGGAGTTTCAGCTTCAGCATCAGCCCTTCCAGTGAATATTCAGGACTGATTGCCTTTAGGGTTGACTGGTTTGATTTCCTTGCAGTCCAAGGGACTCTCAAGAGACTTCTCCAATACCACAGTTCAAAAGCATGAATTCTTTGGCACTCAGCTTTCTTTATAGTCCAACTCTCACATTCATACATGACTACTGGAAAAACCACAGCCTTGACTAGATGGACCTTTGTTGACAAAGTAATGTCTCTGCTTTTTGATATGCTGTCTAGTTGGTCATAGCTTTTCTTCCAAGGAGTAAGCGTCTTTTAATTTTGTGGCTGCAGTCACTATCTGCAGTGATTTGGAGCCCCCCAAAATAAAGTCTGTCACTGTTTCCATTGTTCCCCCATCTGTTTGCCGTGAAGTGATGGGACCAGATGCCATGATCTTAGTTTTCTGAATGTTGAGTTTTTTATTTATTTATTTATTTTTATTAGTTGGAGGCTAATTACTTCACAACATTTCAGTGGGTTTTGTCATACATTGATATGAATCAGCCATAGAGTTACATGTATTCCCCATCCCGATCCCCCCTCCCACCTCCCTCTCCACCCGATTCCTCTGGGTCTTCCCAGTGCACCAGGCCTGAGCACTTGTCTCATGCATCCCACCTGGGCTGGTGATCTCTTTCACCATAGATAATATACATGCTGTTCTTTTGAAACATCCCACCCTCACCTTCTCCCACAGAGTTCAAAAGTCTGTTCTGTACTTCTGTGTCTCTTTTTCTGTTTTGCATGTAGGGTTATCGTTACCATCTTTCTAAATTCCATATATATGTGTTAGTATGCTATAATGTTCTTTATCTTTCTGGCTTACTTCACTCTGTATAATGGGCTCCAGTTTCATCCATCTCATTAGAACTGATTCAAATGAATTCTTTTTAACGGCTGAGTAATATTCCATGGTGTATATGTACCACAGCTTCCTTATCCATTCATTTGCTGATGGGCATCTAGGTTGCTTCCATGTCCTGGCTATTATAAACAGAGCTGCGATGAACATTGGGTTGCATGTGTCTCTTTCAGATCTGGTTTCCTCAGTGTGTATGCCCAGAAGTGGGATTGCTGGGTCATATGGCAGTTCTATTTCTAGTTTTTTAAGAAATCTCCACACTGTTTTCCATAGCGGCTGTACTAGTTTGCATTCCCACCAACAGTGTAAGAGGGTTCCCTTTTCTCCACAGCCTCTCCAGCATTTATTGCTTGTAGACTTTTGGATAGCAGCCATCCTGACTGGCGTGTAATGGTACCTCATTGTGGTTTTGATTTGCATTTCTCTGATAATGAGTGATGTTGAGCATCTTTTCATGTGTTTGTTAGCCATCTGTATGTCTTCTTTGGAGAAATGTCTGTTTAGTTCTTTGGCCCATTTTTTGATTGGGTCATTTATTTTTCTGGAATTGAGCTTCAGGAGTTGCTTGTATATTTTTGAGATTAATCCTTTGTCTGTTTCTTCATTTGCTATTATTTTCTCCCAATCTGAGGGCTGTCTTTTCACCTTGCTTATAGTTTCCTTTGTTGTGCAAAAGCTTTTAAGTTTCATTAGGTCCCATTCATTTATTTTTGCTTTTATTTCCAATATTCTGGGAGGTGGGTCATAGAGGATCCTGCTGTGATTTATGTCGGAGAGTGTTTTGCCTATGTTCTCCTCTAGGAGTTTTATAGTTTCTGGTCTTACATTTAGATCTTTAATCCATTTTGACTTTATTTTTGTGTATGTGAATGTTGAGTTTTAAGCCAACTTTTTCACTCTCCTCTTTCACTTTCATCAAGAGGCTCTTTAGTTCTTCTTCACTTTCTGCCATAAGGGTGGTGTCATCTGCGTACCTGAGGTTATTGATATTTCTACTGGCAATTTGGATTCCAGCTTGTGCTTCATCCAGCCTGGCATTTCACATGATGTACTCTGCATGTAAGTTAAAGAAGCAGGGTGACAATATATAGCCTTGACGTACTCCTTTCCCAATTTGGAACCAGTCTGTTGTTCCATGTCCGGTTCCAACTGTTGCTTCTTGACGTGCATACAGATTTCTCAGGAGGCAGGTCAGGTGGTCTGGTAGTCCCATGTCTTGAAGAATCTTCCACAGTTTGTTGTGATTGACACAGCCAAAGGCTTTGGTGTGGTCAATAAAGCAGAAGTAGATGTTTTTCTGGAACTCTCTTGCTTTCTCAGTGATCCAATGGATGTTGGCAATTTGATCTCTGGTCCCTCTGCCTTTTCTAAATCTAGTTGGAACATCTGAAAGTTCTTGGTTCACGTACTGTTGAAACCTTGCTTGGAGAATGTTCTGCATTACTTTTCTAGCATGTGATGAGTGCAAATCTGTGGAAGTTTGAACATTCTTTGGCATTGCCTTTCTTTGGGATTGGAATGAAAACCGACCTTTTCCAGTCCTGTGGCCACTGCTGTGTTTTCCAAATTTGCTTGCATATGGAGTGTAGCACTATAACAGCATCATCTTTTAGGATCTGAAATAGCTCAACTGGAATTCCATCACCTCCAGTAGCTTTGTTGATATTGATGCTTCCTAAGGTCTACTTGACTTCACATCCCGGGATGTCTGGCTGTAGGTGATTCATCACACTAATGAGGTTATCCGGGTCATGAAGACCTTTTTTGTATATATCTTCTGTGTATTCTTGCCACCTCTTCTTAATGTCTTCTGCTTCTGTTAGATCCATACCATTTCTTCTGTTAGATACATACCATTTCTGTCCTTTATTGTGCCCAGCTTTGCATGAAATGTTCCCTTGGTATTTCTAATTTTCTTGAAGAGATCACTAGTCTTTCTCATTCTATTGTTTTTGTCTGTTTCTTTACATTGATCAGTGAGGAAGGCTTTCTTATCTTTTCTTTACCTTTGCCAATAAAATGAGGCAGAAGTAACCCTTGTGCCTGTTCCAAACTGAGGTCTCAAGGCGTCTTGCAGCTTCTGATCTGATTCTTAGAATCCTTGCTGCCATTAAACGAGTTGCTGATCCATGAGATACATGTAACCCATTTGGCCCTGTTGCTCTAGCCAATTGTCAGTCCATTGCAGAAGCAGAGCTGCTTCCCTGAGTGGCATGCGAGCATGCCAAATCACTTCTGTTGTCTCCAACTGTTTGTGACCCTGTGGACTTGTAGCATGCCTGGCTTCTCAGTCCATGGGATTCTCTAGGCAAGATACTGGAGTGGGTTACCATACCCTCCTCTAGGGGATCTTCTCCACCCAGGGATCAAACCTGCGCTCTTGTGTCTCCTGCATTGGCCAAAGTGTTCTTTACCACTCGCAACTCCTGGAGGAGGGGATGGCAGCCTGACCACCTGGAGCTAGTGGTCAAGGAGCTGAGGCATTTGCACAGAGTGAGGTCAGCGTGGCCAGAGCTACCCAGTTAAAAAAAATAATGACAGCTTGTTGATTCACATAGCTAAGTTTTTCATAGTAAAACAAATGTATGCAATCTATTTCAATAAAAAAATGAACACTTTTACATCTTATAATCCTTATTGATAAGTTGTTTTCCAAAAACTTTTGACAGTAGCAATTTGCTACCCTCTCCATCTAGGTTTATCATTATTGTAATATTTGCTAGTTGGATAAAAGATAATTAGTGTTATGCTTTACTTAAATGCAACATTTTAAAAGCTATTTTTTCCTCATTCTGATGATAAAGTCACTAAGTTAGCTGTCATTTCATTAAAACAAATCATATTTCAGAGTGAAGTTCTTCACAAATTATTTTTTAGAATTGCGATGATATTTGTCAGATTTATTTCCTCTTAAAAGGTATAGAAATGAAAAACAAATGTTGATTTTCAGTTTACTAGATAATAGTTTTTTAAAGTCTCTTAAGGTATAACTTCTTCCCTCCAGTATCGTTAATTCAGTAACTGTCAAATTTATGAAAGTTAAGTTTTATCTGGAGTTTCTCCTGGCCTCATATGATGTTATTTGATGTTGATCTCAGTGATTATGACTACTCGAAGTTACTAAAAGTCATGTGATCATTCTTGGCTTAGAATAGAAAGGAAGATGGTAAGATATTTATATTCAGATTGGAAAATTGGCTTCTGGGTCAAGCAGATGTGAAGAAAATATAGACAAATTATTGGCCATTATAGTTGTGGGACTTTGAAGTGTTGCCATCACTCAATGTTTTCCTATTACTTCCAGGATGAAAGCACAAATTGCATCATTTTTGTTGTTTTTGGACACAGGTAACGGAAAACCCACGCAAGCAGCTCTAAACTCTGACACTCACTGCTTGGCTGATGGTTAGCCAATTCATACCAGCATAGTTATGCTAGTTTTTTTTAAATGTATACTGTGTTTTCATTGGTTGCTAAATCCCTAATAGTAATGACATTAAGGAGTAAAATTAATTAATGAATAGAAATTAGCCATAAAACTCGTGTCTGTGGCCACAAAAGTGCAGTGGTGTGCAACAATACAATTCATTTAGCTTGTGACTTTTCTAGGATTTAGATGATCTCATGTGCTCAGATGATCTCAGCTATATATGTTCATGTGGCTGCTGTCAGCTACATGTCAGGAGGTGTCTTTCTGATCTTGCCTGGCTTTGTTGCATTTCTCAGGGATGACTCTGACTTACCCAGTTGGAGTGACTCAGCTCTGTTCCACACACAGACCATCCTGCAGAAAGTTAGCCTAGGTATGGTTTCTTGGCAAAGACAGAAGCAAATGCATACCCATTAACGTGTGTGCCCAGTCCCTTGGTAGTGTCCAACTCTGCCACCCTATGGACTGTAGACTGTCATGTTCTTCTGTCCATGGGATTTTCTGGGCAAGAATATTGGAGTGGGTTGCTATTTTCTCCTCCAGGGGATCTTCCCAACCCAGGGATTGAAACTATGTTCCCTGTGTCTCCTTCAAACCTCTACCTGCATCACACTTACTAATATCGTGTTGCCCGAGCAAGTCACTTGGAGCCCAGAAACAGACTGAGATGGCACTGCAAAGCTCCATAGCAAAGACGCATGGATACAAAGAATAGTGAAGTAGTGAGGCCATTGATAAAGATCAAACTACAAGTTTGTTGGTCCAAGTTAATTGTCATCTAATGTCACATTATGAATTAATAAGTAGTCCTCTTCCCATAGTGAGACCCAAAATATTTGCAGTTCCAAACACTAAATGAATCTGTATCACGTAATATGTATTTTGAAAAAAGTGCTCTTTTTTTCTTTAGGAGAATTGACATTTTTCATTGTCTTTTAATTAGTTAATTATTATTGCTTTGAAATATAGGTATCTCTTACTTTAAGAATCTATTGGGACTGTCAGAGTTTATGGAAGAATCGATGTTATAAAGATGGATCTTTAGAATTTGGAGGAGCATAGCAAAGATTTTATGAAATAAAATGATAAACTTACCCCTGGGACAACTGATGTTGAGCAAAAAATCAGAAAAGTTCAGATAATGTGCAAGAATTAATATAAAAGAAAACAAATCATTTGTATTTCTTGAATAAGAAGCAATTTATTTCAAGAAAATGTACAAGTAGCTTATTATGGCTTTTGAGCATTCAAAAATTTTCTGTCAATAAAGATTGAAAGTGCTACATACATATATTTCATCAGAATGTTAATCTTGTTTCATTTAAGCTCACGGTTCAAATTGAGAAAATTTGCAATCATCAAAGGGGAAAATCATTAGTCTTCAGTTCAGTTTCATATAATATCACCTCTAACATCACATAATAAAATAATTGAAAAATATAAACTGCCCAAAATATTTCTTAAAAGAATATCAGTAAAGTAAATTAAAATAACTTAGAAAGTACCATTAGAACTTTATTTTATGTTAAAAATATTCAATCATGTCTAGATATAAAATATTAACAGGATTTCACAAATAATATACTAATATGTGCGTATTTTTGTAATTCAGACTTATGGCTCCACTTGTGAGAAAACATATAATTACTGAAATAACTTACCGATCTTCTTTGTTGGTGCTCAAGAAAAATAACTTAAATGAGAAACATCTGAATGGAAACCTGATATTTTTACATAGCTGGGGCAATATAATATGAAGGAAAAAGTTTGGAGTTTAAGCCAAATTTTTATTAAAATTTCTGGATGTTTTAATTTGGCAGTACATTATCACATTCAATTATTTCTGGATAAGGCAATATAATATATAAACAACATGTCATTACATTCCTTTCTTGATGAATTTTATCATCATATATTAGATACCCACTCTGTGTATGTGTAAGTTGCTTCACATGTGTCCAACTCTGTACAACCCCATGGACTGTAGCCACCAGGCTCCTCTGTCCGTGGGATTTTCCAGGCAAGAAAACTGGAGTGGGTTGCCAGGCCCTTCTCCAGGGGATCTTCCTGACCCAGGGATGGAACCTGTGTCTCTTGCATCTCCTGCATTCACAGGCGGGTTCTTTACCACTAGCACCACCTGGGAAGCCCTAGATACACATTAGAGAGAATTAAATGACATACTAACTTGCTTGGAATTGACATCATGAAAATTGGAAGAGTATTTGTATCTCTGTTGGCAGTCTGTGCCACTGGAGCAGTAAATGTGGTCTGGAAACTTTAAGAAGCATCCAATAGTCACTTGTAATAGAAATTTTGCAGGGGGAATAATTAGGAGATGGGAAAGTGGACTTTTTCCCCAAGGAATTGGAGTTTGAATAGTAGTGTATTTTTCACTACTTCATTTAATTTTACAAGAAAAAAATTGTTTTATTAAAGCTCTGTGATTAATTCATGATAAAATGATTAAATATATACATTAAATTAAAAATCTAAGAGAACAAGATACAGATATAAAAGCATGTTATAACATTTGAAGCAAAATAATTCTAATGAAAAGACTATAACATTCACTGAAAGTTCACATAAAAGTGATTGCAAAGTAAAATATTTAATAAGCACCAAAGTTCTTTCAACATATTGTCTTGAATTCTTTTCAAATAATATTTTCATTTATAGATTGAAACAATAAAAATCAATATAACTAGGCTAAATAATTATATTCCAATAAATGGCTTTCATGAATTAGACACATAATATATAAAAACCAAAGGGCATTATAAGCTAAACATATTTTGAATATAATTTTGTTAGTTTTAGCAGAAACATGGAAAAGATTCTATATACTGAGCTATATTTCTCTATTTAGATTATGTCACATAATAATTTCATGGGAAATTTTTGGAAGAAGTTCTTTTTGTCAAATATGACTTAAATAGATGCATCATTTAGCTTGAGGTAGCATATCAAAGAAAAGATCATGACAACAGTTTCTAAAATCAAGAAAAAGTTTGGAAGTTATCAGAATGATATTGTGACTGATGTATATCATGAGTTATATTTATGTTGCATATATACATGCATGTCATAGCATATAGGTTGTTTCATGTTTTGAATTTTACTCTACTTATTGCTTTCTGTACCTAAATTCATTCATAAAACGAAGATCATGGCATCTTATCCCATCACTTCATGGCAAATAGATGGAGAAAAAGCTGAAACAGTGACAGATTTTTTCTTGGGCTCCAATATGACTGCAGATGGTGACTACAGCCACAAAATTAAAAGACACTTGCTCCTTGTTAGGAAAGCTATGACAAACCTAGACAGTGTATTAAAAAGCAGAGCTATCACTTTGCTGACAAAGGCCTGTATAGTCAAAGATATGTTTTTCCAGTAGTCATGTATGTGTGTGAGAGTTGGACCATAAACAAGGCTGAGTGCTGAAGAACTGATGCCTTCAAACTGTGGTGCTGGCAAAGACTCTTTGAGAGTCCTTTGGACAGCAAGGAAACCAAACCAGTCAATCCTAAAGGAAATAAACCCTGAATATTCATTGCAAGGACAGATGCTGAAGCTCTAATACTTTGGCACCTGATGTGAAGAGCTGACTGATTGGACAAGACCCTGATGCTGAGAAAGATTGAGGACAAGAGGAGAAGGGGGTGGCAGAGGATGAGATGGTTAGATAACATCACTGACTCAATAGACATGATTTTGAGCAAACTCTGAGAGGTAGTGAAGGACAGGGAAGCCTGGGGTGCTGCAGGTCCATGGGGTTGCAAAGAGTCAGACATGACTTAGTGACTGAACAGTAACAGCCACCTTAAAGTCCAGAAACAGGAAGAAATTTGGGGCAGGCGAAATTATTTTTTCCAATTATTTTTCTCTCTCTAGTTCTGCTCTCATCTGTGTGGACTTTATCCTTTAGCTGTAGAGTTCCTAATTGGTGACAAACTGGTTGAAGCAATACCGTCATTCTCACTCCTGACAACCAAGGAATAAGTACCTTGTGGTGGGAGATTCTCCATAGAGCCCAAGAAAACTTCATCCCCATAAGTCCCCAGGAAACCCTTGCATCTTGCCTGTTTTTTCAGACTTGGTCACATACATGTTCCAAGTCAGGTCTCTGGTCTAGGGAATGTCATCCATAGAATGGCATAAGCTGAATTCCTGAACCAGCCCTGGCTCAGCTAATGGCCCTTCACAAGGCCTCATAGCTCCAGCCCTGCACTCTGGATGTTCCAATGAATAGGGAGTTGGGAAGAGCATCCCTGGGGGCCCAATGGTAAAGAATCCACTTTCCAATGCCAGAGACTCAGGTTCAATCCCTGGGTCAGGAAGATCCCCTGGAGAAAGAAATGGCAACTCGCTCCAGTGGGTTGGGAAATCCCATGGACAGAAGATCCTGACAGGCCACAGTCCATGGGGTCGCAAAAGAGTCAGACACAACTTAGCAACTACACAACACAACAATTTATCCTATGCAGTGCAAACAACATAAGTTAATGTGTAGCACCCTTACATTTCAGTGACCAGGTACCAGCCTGAGTCTCTAGCTGCATTTCTTGGGCAATTTGAACCCCGTGTCCCTCTGAACTAAGTATAGTTCCCTGAACCAGCAAAGCAGAATAAAGCCTCTGAGTTCTTTTTTCCTCAGTCACCTCAATCTGAAATAATCTTTTCCACTTCCAATCCATCGACAACCAACTACTCTCTCTTTTCTAAAAGTTGATTTTCTTCGTGATCTGAGACTATATGGACCCAAAACAACAAGGTAGATCTCTGTTGGGTCGCAAACAGTTGGACATGAAAGAGGGATGAGCACTTTTATTTTTTCAAGTAACTTATCGGCTTTCCTGGTGGCTCAGATGGTAAAAGCATCTGCCTGCAATGCAGGAGACCCAGGTTTGATCCCTGGGTCCGGAAGATCCCCTGGAGAAGGAAATGGCAACCCACTCCAGTACTCTTGCCTGGGAAATTCCATGGACTGAGGAGCCTGGTAGGCTACAGTCCATGTGGTCGCAAATAATCAGACAGGACTGAGCAACTTCACTTTCACTTTCATGTCTCTTGCCCTTGCCAGTAAAGGAAAATCACTTAAATCTGCAAGCAGGATCTTAAGTGCTGGGTTTTTAGTATGGTCATTTGAGCTTTAATTTCAGTTGTTTACTTAAGTAAGTAGAAAAATGATTTTCCTGAGAGGGAAATTGAGATTGTGCTAAATGTGCCTCATGTGGGTTGTTGAAGGTGGAAAGCCTACAGCTTTGAGAAATATGTTGTGAACCATTGAGGTTTCTTGGGCATTTCACTTGGTTGCATTGCTGGGGTGGTTGTCAAGGAAAGGAGTGTGCCCACTCTTGGAATGAATTAGTCAGGAGATGGATGAGGCACCATGCAGTTTTTTTCTGGGCATCATGCAGTTAGTTTCTGGGCATCATGCAGTTAATGCTATTATTTGGTACTCAGTTTATTCATAGTAAATCTTTGAATGAATGTTTTGCAAAATATAGGTAAAATGTTGATCCTTTCTCTGCACCTACATACAACATCTAGTATGGTGTTCCACTTCCTCTTTCCTATGTAATAGGATAAAACCACATTGCCTTAGATTCTGTAATCTTGGATAAAATTCAGCGCCCCCAGTCTAAGTCCAGTGTTGAAGGATTGAGAGACAAAAGTCAAATTTCAAGGAACTAAGAGTTGTTGTTGTTCAGTCGCTAAGTCATGTCTGATTCTTTGCAACCCCATGTACTGTAGCGTGCCAGGCTTCCTTGCCTTTTGCTCTCTCTTGAAGTTTTCTCAAACTCATGTTATTGACTTGGTGATGCCATCCAACCACCTCTTTCTCTGTCGACCCCTTCTCTTCCTGCCCTCAATCTTTCCCAGCATCAGGGTCTTTTCCAATAAGTTGGTTCTTAGCATCAGAGTAGGGCTGGCCAAAGCCAGGAAGTCCTCCCTGTGTTAACCCTCTTCTCTGCTACCAGGTTCTCCTTCAGTTAGCTGCTTAATAGGTTAAGATGTAAGTCTAAAAGACCTCCTATAAAAATAGAAGAGTAGGACTCTTGGGTTCAAAAATTTGTATTAGCGACAGGTCTAAAACTCCTTTGTTTTAAATTGTGTTAAAATTATTAAAGAATCCAACAGCTTTAGAGAATGTTTGCCCAGGGGAAGTCTATATATTTGGCAAGCTAAAAATGTTGAATATAAATGAAAATCATCCCTAATCCAGGCATATGCATCTCTACATTGTCATTTCCTTCCAGGCTTTTTCCAAGCTTATGCTTTTGAAACATATTTAACATAATATTAAAACTATGTATCTCAAGTTTCTATACATATGTATGTGTCTCTACAATGTATGTATAATTTTCATGTTGACTGCTATGATCTTCATAATGATTATTAAATAACCAGTAACCAGTTTTCCAAAGAATACCCTTTAGGTCTTACTAACTTAATAACAAATTAATTCATTATGCTTTTTTTTCCTTGGATGTTTTTTCTTAGACTAAATTTCCAGAAATTGTATTACTGAATAAAAATGGTTATGAAATGTTTATGGCTCATTGTATAAAAAGCCAAACTTCTTTCTAAAAGGGTTTTAAAAAATTTAGATTTCATAATACAGCATACGTATTAATTTTGTTACTTCCCAATATGTCTTACATCTAATTAAAATTTATCTTTTATTGTTTCTGCTGTCCCACTTCTAGTCTTACAGCAAATCATATGCTTCTAGGGACATAACACTATATATTTATTGTTCAATCTTTAATTTTCTAAGGCACTAGAATAACGCCTAACATATACTAAACAAATGGTAAATGTTCCCCTGATTTGAATTAATAATAGAAGTCTTTTCCACAGTTATGATAACTGCCAAATTACTCCATATTTTGGTGAATTGTTTCATTGTGACTTTATCATTTTTAAATTAACAGAGATTTGCATTCTGTATTCTTAGTGCATTCTTTTAAAAATGAAATGCTCGTGTTTTTCTGTGTCACTCTTGTGAAAGGACATGTTGACCTTCTTCAGAAGATGCCAATTTTGATATTATCGGCCAAAGCACACATCATTTAATTTTACTAGTACAGTAAACAATTATATCACTGACTTTAAATTGTACATTTGAGATACAATTGAGGCTAAACATTTTAATTTGCTTACTAAAATAGTATTCTTTACAGTTGCTTGCTGGTGACTTTGCACATTTGTATCCTGAGCTTAGTTTGTAGACCAGGAATTATAATTAAATTTTAATCAATTTTTGTTGCATTTACTCCAAAATTTTTAAAGACTTTGAGTTTTTATTTATGGCTATAATTCAGAAATTTCAAAATTTTATATAATTTCATTTGGTTTTGGGCAAGGAAATACCTTTTTTTCTTAGATAGTTCAAAACTTATCAACTACCACTTCATATCACCCTTCCTCTATGGGCTAACCATCCAGTTTTATTTTATTTGGGGCATTTTGGATATTGTTAATGTTTTGTATAGTGATATATAGTGCATGCCAAAATGTTTAGGGATGAGCTGTTACATTTTGTGATCACATGAATAGATTTTTTTCCCATACATGTAAAGCCATTATCTAAGCATATTTTAATTCAAAACATATTTAAAAATTTTGATGTATGGGTTGATTTTTAGTTTTCCCAACTTCTCAATAATGTAATATGTTGATGTTTGTAGTACACTGTTCTACTGATTGATTAGCAAATATTTTAATATCTAATTAATCTAGCTCCTCAATTATTTTTCTCTTGAGACTATTCTGAGATATTCTTTACTAATTAATAGTCCAAATACAATTTACCATTTGAAATTTTGGTCCAAGAAAGAACTTTTGATTTTGAGTTTTTATTAAGCATTCATATTATTTTTCAAAAGAACTAATATTATACGTGACTGTCTCCTCCTATCCAGGAACATGTCATTTCTTTGTATATATGTGTTAGTTGTTCAGTTGCGTCCAACGCTTTGTGATCCCATGGACTATAGCCTGCCAGGCTCCTCTGTCCATGGAATTCTCCAGGCAAGAATGCTGGAGTGGGTAGCCATTTCCCTCTCCAGTGGATCCTCTGGACTCAGGGATTGAACCCTGGTCTGCATTGCGGGTAGATTCTTTATTGTCTGAGCCACCAGGGAAGCCCTGTTATTTGTTTACATTTGGTTGAATATAATTTTCTTCCAACAAAGTTTTCTAGTTTTTGCAATGTATATCATATATGTTCTCATTCAGATTTTTGATTTATATAGTTTTAGTTAATAGTGTAATGAGATACTCTTTATTTTACCATCCTACTTGGTTATCTAAAGATGATTTAGGGTATAATATTGTTATCTTATACTTCTTTGCATGTAATAGTTTTATTTATTGATAATGGTATGTCTCTTCCTTTCTTATATGTATGTACATCTCTGTTCAGTATATTATGACAGTTGTCTCAGGATAAACATTCATTATCTTGACAAGTAATCAGATTTTATTTCCATTTTCACTGGTTTTGATTTGTAAATAATTGTTAAATTTGGACAGATGTTTTTAAAATGATATTTATCAGAATTGTTATTTTTTATATACCTTTCTTAAGTTGTTTATTGTAATGGTCTTCTATTGAGCAGTTGTGGAATTTCTCAGCTAAGTTTTCTAAATCATGATATGCTACCATTCTACTTAATCTCATATACCATTTTTTTCTTGATCTGAAAAGAAGAGAAAGCAAAAATAGCTGCAAATATTTAATAACTTAGGCAACCTATTTATATCTCATGGTTTGCCAGCATTCTTTTGGGAAGTTCTGTCTGGTTTGGCAAGGCTTACAGGCTTGTGTTTACTGAAGGGTGTTTAGAAAGCGATGCCCAACATTTCCAATGGGCTGGGCTGTCAACAGTCGTCAGCCTGGGATAGTTGTGTGGGTAATGATGGGGTTTGGAGGGGTTCTCTTCTAATTCAGCATTCAGACTTTCACTTATTCCTTCTTTGGCAATTCTGTATCTCATACTTGCTGTCAATTGTTTCTCTGCTCTATGACACAGTTTCTCCACAAATCAACACTTCAGCTGTGATTAATCACAGCCTCAAAATGGGTTTATAAACAATACTTTTGATTCAGATTTTCTATCAGTCTTCTTGTTTTATGCCTTATCCCCACATCCCTCTATCCTTTCCTCTGGAGATAGTGCATACCTTCAATTCCTGAGTCTTTCTAGAGTGTTATGACATAAACTGGCTTATTTATCCTGGCTGCTCTCCAAAAAGTCACTTAGCTTCTTGTTACTGTTATTCCACCCATATGCTTCCAAAATTTTATTGACTTCACTAGGGTGCTTTTATTTCTTTTATCATTTTCTTTGGCCTTGTGGGTTAATGATTTTATTTTTTTAAGCTATGTAAGTGCCATTTCAGTCATAATTTTAGTTAATATTGTGATGAGATACATTTTTATTTTTAGCCATCCTACTTGTTTATTCAGGAATGAGTATTATTAATATATTGTTATCATACTTAATTGCATGAATAGTTTTATTTCTTGATAATGTGTCTCTTCTTTTCTTATACGTATGTATATTTTCTTTGTGGAGGGAGCAGACAGAAATGTGTGTCTGTCACTTTTTTAAGGAATTTTCTGTCATGATATATTCATATACTATCTGTGATGGACAAAGCCGCTTATCTCCCTGGAATCATTTTTCTCTTTTCCCCTTGTTAACAGGACTTCAGATTTACCAGCTATATGATTTTGTAGGAGAGGGCCCTTTTGACTCACACTAATCATTATCATTGATGGGAAGGAGAGTCCAGAATTTTCTAGTTCTTAGCTTTATTTTTACATACAGAGAGATTTCAGGTGGAGTAACCCTCTCAACTCTTCCTTCAGTCTTACCTGTGGAAAAACATAATAGCTGATTGTGAGCTGGAAGGAGAAATCCAGTGCTCTCAACTCAACCTTTTTCTTTCTTGTTAGATTTTCTTCCCCTCAGCAAGGCAGCACGGGTAACCTTAGTAGCACAGGTTTTGCCTTAATGAGGGTCTCCAGAGATCTTTGGCTGAAATGTGAATAAGCCCATTAGGCTACAGTGCAAATCATATTGTCCACTCAGTCTGTGTAAGCAAAGGAGACATTTTGCTCTCCATGTGTCTGTCCTGTATGTATTATTTTGCCTTTGTTTCTGAACTTGGGAAGGAAAGACAGAGCTATTATTTATTATTTCTACTCTCACCCCTACCCTTGAAACAAACAAAGCAACCCAATACACTTAATTCTGTTTCTAAGTAAGCAGTGTTTGGTTTAGTGATAAACATGAAGTCTGGACCTGAACCATTCGTGCACAGCACCACTCTGACGAGTGACTGTTCAGATTTGGGCAGCATCTAGGCATCTGTGCAGTGAAGACCGTGAATTTCATTTGGTATTTTTACTCATGAGAAGTCAACTCTTCCTCTGGCTGGTTTTATGAGAAGATATCATACTGGAACAACTGAAACTATTTTGTACCCATGACAAAAATCAGCCAGTATGAAAAAAGAGGAATTTAGATTGGAGAACCGAGACAAACCCAGATGGAATTCCACTTGAAGTTCATACTGCCTCTAGACTTTTATGTGGGCTAATGCATTTCTTTTTAGGTTTGAGCCAATTTGAGATGGTCTCTCACCATTAAAAAACATTATAGCACTGTTGAATTTCCTTATCTAGAATTTCTAAAGAATTTTTTCATGTTTGTGAAAATGTGAATTCTCAAAAAATGATTCACAGAACATTAGGATAATGGCTAGTCTGCTTGAACAGTAGCAATGCTATGGGCTTCTATTTCATCCTTAAATTCACAGTGAAAATACATTTTATCCAAGTCTAAGTTTTCTTAACTTTAAGATAGTATATATGGTGGTCACACATCAGTAATGGCAGCAAGAAGTCAAATGTCTTGGGAATCCTAGGTATGTCTTCTGATATCCTTTGAATATGGTCACATGAGACAAGACTAAGTACTAACCACCTCAATTCAGCAAAGTCTTACGCTCTGCAAATCCTTTCAGCTTTTATACCTTGACGATGTACATGACATCTTTCTCAAATGTACATGACTGATCCCCATTTTCCAGTGCAGCAGAATATGTGTATGTGTTACTCAATAAAAAAATACTAATGTGTTACTCAGTATATGTGTTACTAAATAAAAAGACAATCAATGATAATGTGTAAGTGTATAGTCTGGAAAAGAGTAACCTCAGATGACTCCTTATTAGCCTTGGTTCTAGTATACTCTCATGATTCCTTGGGTTTATGTGCAAAGGGCAACCCCTGAAATGCCCCTGAGGCTAGAAGATAAATTATAGATCAGTTTGAAACTTTCTGTAATTAATATCCTATGAATATTAACAACAATGACAGTATTTGCTTTGTACCAGGTAAGTGAAAGTTTCTCAGTCATGTCCTATTCTTTGTGACCCACCAGGTTCTTCTGTTCATGGGATTTCCTAGGCAGGAATACTGGTGTGGGCTGACATTTCTTTCTCCAGGGGATCTTTCCAACCCAGGGATCGTACCTGGGTCTCCTGCCTCAAAGGAAGATTCATTACCATCTGAGCCACCAGGGTGCTATGCAAATTATTGTATAATAATAGTATAAAAAATTGGCTGGCCCTTGTTTCTGCAGTTAACCTCTAATGACATGGAAGTTCCTGAGTGATAGGAGTGTCTTTTTTATTCATGACAAGTCACAGTAGTTTATAATGATGAGGTGAGCTGTGGAGAGTCCTGGATAATCTGTGCTAACAAGATGACTCAGCATGGGAGCTGGCCACTCCAGAAAGACCAACAATGTGATTCGAGGATTAAGGATTTGGTCTATATCATATCAGCTTGCCCTCCAGGGATGGGAGGAAGAACTGATGATTGAGTCTAAGTACATGACCAATGGTCCAGTCATTATGCTTCCACAGTGAAAGCCCAATAACATATCTGGATATTGATGCTTATGTGAGCTTCTTTGGTTAGCGATTCTCTGTGCATAATGTTGCTTATCATGTACTGGGGGAGGCATGTGTCCTGATTCCACGGTGAGAAGACCCTAGGAGCTTTACTTTTTTGTTGGGGTGGACCCTCCTAGGCTTCTGCTTCTGTTTCTTCTCTGTGAAGGTCCTGATTTGTATCCTTTTTGCTGTAATGTTGTTTGGTCACTAAGTCATTTGTGACTCTTTGTTCCCCTATGGACTGTAGTATGATAGGCTCCTCTGTCCTTCACTGTTTCCTGGAGTTTGCTCAAATTCATGTCCATTGAGTCAGTTATGTCATCCAACCATCTCATCCTCTACCTCCCCCTTCTCCTTTTGCCTTCGATCTTTCCCTACATCAGGGTCTTTTCCAATGTCAGCTTTTTGCATCAGGTGTCCAAATTTGCTTCAGCTTCAGCATCAGTCCTTCCAATGAATATTCCGGGTTGATTGCCTTTAGGATTGACTGGTTTGATCTCCTTGTAGTCCAAGAGACTCTCAACAGTCCTCTCCAGCCTCACACTTTGAAAGCATTAATTTTTTAGGGCTCAGCCTTCTTGATGGTCCAATTCTCACACGCATATATGAGTACTGGGAAAACCATAACTTTGACTATATGAACCTTTGTTGGCAAACTGATGTCTCTGCTTTTTAATATGCTCTCTAGGTTTGTCATAGCTTTCATTCCAAGGAGAAATGTCTTTTAATTTCATGGCTATAGTTACCATCTGTTGTGATTTTGGAGCCCAAGAAAATAAAATCTGTCACCGCTTCCACTTTTGCGATAATAAAGTTGTAATTTTAAGTACATTGCTTTCCTGAATTCTGTGAGTTCCTCTAGCAAATTATTGAATCCAAGGAGGCAATGAAAATCTCCCAAAGCTTAGCCTGTTGGGCAGAATCGTGGATGTTGTGGGAACCCTTAAGTTTGTAGCTGGCTTCTGAAGTGAGGGCAGTTGTGTAGAAGACTATGTCCTTAAGCTATGAAGTTTAGTCAAATTGTAGGCGGTTAGCTCAAGTCATTGCATGTATATCTAATCAATCTCTTGGTATTTCTATGGTGTGAAGATTTTATTCTTCTTTTTATATAGGTTAATAGGATTCTGTGATCAATAACATGCTGAAGTTGTTGTTGTTTAGTTGTTAAATCATGTCCAACTCTTTGCAACCCCATGGACTGCAGCATGCCAGGCTTCCCTGTCCTTCATTATCTCCCAGAGTTTGCTCAAATTATGTCCACTGAGTCACTGATGCCATCTAACTATCTCATCCTCTGTTGCCCCATTCTCTTCCTGCCCTCTCTCTTTCCCAGCATCAGGATTTTTCCCAGTGAGTCAGCTCTTCACATCAGATAGCCAAAGTATTGCAGATTCAAATAATTGCTAAATATTGCATTTCATCTCTTTCCTTTTTCATAGCTTATGTAATGAATTACTTTCTCTGAGAATTTTTACAGCAAAATGTATATCTGAATTTTTATGTCTTTCAGAAATATAAATTATATCACTTAGTAAAATTTCACTTCCTTCTTAATTTGAATTCTGTTTGTTCTGAGTCTAAGACTATTTGGAAGATTCCAATGGAGTACAGTAGAATAAATTTAAAGGCTGATAAAAAGACTAGATTCAAAACTTAATGACTGTGTTAAGTCAATTTAAAAATCATTGGAGATCCAATTCCTCATGTCTGAAAATAGAGGTAATTATACATATATTAGGATAGTGTTAGGAGGAGGTGTGAGATAACATATGTAATACATCCAGAAAAAATGTTCAGTCCATTTCCCCTTTAGATTTCAAATAACCTTAGGGTAAGTGCAAGAGTCTACATATTTGTATTAGTGTAATCCTTTTAGGAATGGTAAAAGTTATAGAATGAGATCCACTTCCTTTTCACTCTCCCTCCGGGAGCAATTTCTCCCATGGTTAATATAGTGTCAGAACAATGCATGTGACTGCGTGTGTGTGTGTGAGTGTGAGAGAGAGAGAGAGAGAGAGAGAAGCTTAACCTCATATTTTAAAATAATAAAGACCTAGAAGAAATAAAAAAGAGTCAATTAAAAATGAATAATGCAATGAATGAGATCAAAAACACTTTGGAGGGAACCAAGAGTAGACTAACGGAAGCAGAAGATAGGATAAGTGAGATAGAAGATAAAATGGTGGAAATAAATGAAGCAGAGAGGAAAAAAGAAAAAAGGATCAAAAGAAATGAGGACAACCTCAGGGACCTCTGGGACAATGTGAAACGCCCCAACATTCGAATCATAGGAGTTCCAGAAGAAGAAGACAAAAAGAAAGGCCATGAGAAAATACTCGAGGAGATAATAGCTGAAAACTTCCCTAAAATGGGGAAGGAAATAGCCACCCAAGTCCAAGAAGCCCAGAGAGTCCCAAACAGGATAAACCCAAGGCGAAACACCCCAAGACACATATTAATCAAATTAACAAAGATCAAACACAAAGAACAAATATTAAAAGCAACAAGGGAGAAACAACAAATAACACACAAAGGGATCCCCATAAGGATAACAGCTGATCTATCAATAGAAACCCTCCAGGCCAGAAGGGAATGGCAGGACGTACTGAAAGTAATGAAAGAGAATAACCTACAACCTAGATTACTGTATCCAGCAAGGATCTCATTCAGATATGAAGGAGAATTCAAAAGCTTTACAGATAAGCAAAAGCTGAGAGAATTCAGCACCACCAAACCAGCTCTTCAACAAATGCTAAAGGATCTTCTCTAGACAGGAAATGCAGAAAGGTTGTATAAACGTGAACCCAAAACAACAAAGTAAATGGCAACGGGACCACACCTATCAATAATTACCCTAAATGTAAATGGGTTGAATGCCCCAACCAAAAGACAAAGATTGGCTGAATGGATACAAAAACAAGACCCCTATATATGCTGTCTACAAGAGACCCACCTCAAAACAAGAGACACATACAGACTAAAAGTGAAGGGCTGGAAAAAAATATTTCATGCAAACGGAGACCAAAAGAAAGCAGGAGTCGCAATACTCATATCAGATAAAATAGACTTTCAAATAAAGGATGTGAAAAGAGACAAAGAAGGACACTATATAATGATCAAAGGATCAATCCAAGAAGATATAACAATTATAAATATATATGCACCCAACATAGGAGCACCGCAATATGTACGGCAAACACTAACGAATATGAAAGAGGAAATTAATAGTAACACAATAATAGTGGGAGACTTTAATACCCCACTCACAACTATGGATAGATCAACTAAACAGAAAATTAACAAGGAAACACAAACCTTAAATGACACAATGGACCAGCTAGACCTAATTGATATCTATAGGACATTTCACCCCAAAACAATCAACTTCACCTTTTTCTCAAGTGCACACGGAACCTTCTCCAGAATAGATCACATCCTGGGCCATAAATCTGGTCTTGGAAAATTCAAAAAAATTGAAATCATTCCAGTCATCTTTTCTGACCACAGTGCAGTAAGATTAGATCTCAATTACAGGAAAAAAATTGTTAAAAATTCAAACATATGGAGGCTAAATAACACGCTTCTGAATAACCAACAAATCATAGAAGAAATCAAAAAAGAAATCAAAATATGCATAGAAATGAATGAAAATGAAAACACAACAACCCAAAACCTATGGGACACTGTAAAAGCAGTGCTAAGGGGAAGGTTCATAGCATTACAGGCTTACATCAAGAAACAAGAAAAAAACCAAATAAATAACCTAACTCTACACCTAAAGCAACTAGAGAAGGAAGAAATGAAGAACCCCAGGGTTAGCAGAAGGAAAGAAATCTTAAAAATCAGGGCAGAAATAAATGCAAAAGAAACTAAAGAGACCATAGCAAAAATCAACAAAGCTAAAAGCTGGTTTTTTGAAAAAATAAACAAAATTGACAAGCCATTAGCAAGACTCATTAAGAAACAAAGAGAGAAGAACCAAATTAACAAAATTAGAAGTGAAAATGGAGAGATCACAACAGACAACACTGAAATTTTCTAACAGAAGATGCTGTTGGAAATATCATTCTAAATTTTTATTAGTGCACTTTATTTATACTCCAAAGCCTTGTTTGCTTGGTGGTCGTAGATTCACAGATCTCCGGTCTCAGGAGGGTGACTGGCTGAGGGTGCCAGCTCCTGCAAACCCCACTGCATGGCTTGTGATAGAGCCATGCTTCCTATGAGCCGCTCCCAGTCAGCGATTGAGCTGGGCAGGGAAACAAAGTCAGTGGTCAGTGTCCTTCCTAGGGGGACAGAGGATGCCTCTAATGGCCATTTGGCTCAAGGGCTCCATCTTCAACTCTGTGGTTGCTTTTTTCCCTTTGTAGTTTACTGTGAAAATTGCAAAGGAGAAATTCTCATTCTTTGACAATTGATGATATTCTTGGGCAGAGTTTGGGGAAAATTCTCTTTGAAATCCTTTGAAATCAACTGAATTGGAATTCAGAGTTTTGATTTTGATTTTAAGCTGTATGCTATGTTTTGGGCGGTGCTCACAAGGAGACTAAAGATGGTGTAAGTCATCGTGCCCTGGGTCTTTGCCTCAAGCAAATATTTCACATCACATCCCTTTGATGTAGGTACCTATATTGATTTGTGAGCACTAATAGTTTTTGTCATAGTTAAAGTGATTCTATTTTCTCATCACTTATGTCAGATTAATGAATATTCTGAGATTTAAATATTGTTCCCCAGAATCTTTCATGGGAAAGATTTTCATGGGAAAAATCCTCATTTTCCCATGAGGTGGGCTTAGGAGTATAGAAATAATCAACCTTATCTCCCAGTAAACCATCATTACCAGAACACAACTTTTTACTACAGATCTGTGTCATCTATTGATGGCAGGTATGCAGCCTTTGGATGTTATTGTGGTTCTATAAAGGGCTATTTTTATAGATTTCAGTAACATGCACCAACGTGTATTTGTCAACTTCAGAATTTAAAAGTATTAATTTCCTCTGTGGCATTTTAGACAATTAGCACACTTGTGTTTCCTCTTTTCTTCACCTCCCACCCCCAACTTTTCAAGTTTTGTTGATACGTTGTGAGATTTGGGCCTCAGTTTGTTTAACTAAAATTGTACTTTCACATTGAACTCTATAATATTTAGCATTTCATTTAATGTTGGCATCTTAGAGTACAACCAGTTTTACATAAGTATTGCTTTTAAAAAGTGAGTTCAATACTTGATTGCCACTGTAAATATTTTTTCTTTATTATTATTATTTTTAACCATACGTGCATGTGTGCTAAGTTGCTTCAGTTGTGTCTGACTCTATGCAACCCCATGGACTTTTGCCCACCAGGCTCCTCTGTCCACGGGATTTCCTAGGCAAGAACACTGGAGTGGGTTTCCATTTACTTCTCCAGGAGATCTTCCCAGCACAGGGATCGAACCCATGACTCATGTCTCCTGCATTGGCAGATGGGTTCTTTACCAGTAGCACCACCTGGGAAGCCCTTCTAATCATGTGATGAGGTGGAAATAAAGAGATATCTGTTGAGAAGTATCTGTGATAATTAGATGATAAAGGGAGCATACCTGTGAGTCAGGTACAGGGCAGGAAAGAAGATGGTCAGTGCCGCTCTTCTGTAAATCGTGGAGTTTTCTGAACAGCGGATGACTACTAACACTACCACTACTACTATTATTCCTGTTACTACCACTGCTATTACTACTACTGCTTCTTAGATTTAATTAGAGGTTGCCCTCAAGTTACGAAACTGCAGACATCCTAGGAAGTCATTTCCTGTTGCAAATAACCTGTGGGACAGCTACCAAAATACTCTAAGTTTTGAAGATCAAATTCCCTAAAAATAAGCTAAAGTTGTATCCTGTAGACAGGGTTGTAATGAACTCATTTTTTTTTTCCCATCTCTCCCTGGGGACCCTTTCCCTACCATTTGATGCTACTGAATTAAAGTTTTTTTTAATTTATTTTATATATCAAACAACATAATTTACACTAAGGATCGGATTTAATTGACCTAGACTCTTACCTTAAAATCCAATAATTTAAAATCCAATTGTAAGTTAACAATTATACATAGCAAATTATTATATAAAAATTTTATATCGACTTCTAAAATCATTAGTTTTCTATTTGGATTCATTCTTAGGTTTCTTCAGATAGTTTTTCTTTTCTGTATGGCAAGGAAACAGTGCAGACACATAGTTTCTAATTTCTTGTATATTTCGATCTTTTTGTTGCTTTATTAAGTAAATGTCAGCAAAAATGAGAATAGAATTCTGGAATCATACCCTTTGTCAGTTATCTCTAGTTATTAGTTCATCTTTGGCATCTAATATTGCACATAGGGAACACTGGCACCTGCTTGATTTTTGTTCTTTTTTTTGTTGTTCTTATGAGTGACTTTTTGTCCTGCCAAGTTTCCAAGGGGGAGCATGGTGAGTGTAGGCTTCTGCTGAGTCATGCTGATGAGCAGAAGCTTGTAGAATCCTTAATCCATCTTTGAAATTGAATGTTTTACCAGACTCTCTAGATTTTGTGTTTTGTCAGTTTGGCCTACCACAACATAATGAATGCATTTGATCTGAAGATTCACATTTTCACTTTACTCAAGATTTTGTCTATTTTATAATTGCCTATTTTTAAATTTCCATTTATGTTCTTTTTTTTTTTTTTTCGAAAACAGTCATTGAGTCATTGTAGATTCCATCACCATTACGTCTTCCATTTTCATGTCTTCTCATAGAACTTTTTTTTTCATTTCTGTTCCCTTTTATGTTGTAGAGGAGTTCATTCTGTGGATTAGACTTTCTGCAACATTGCTTCTGTATTCAGTTATGATACAGGTTATTATTATTTTTTTTAACATTCTTCCATTATTTTCTTAAGTGTAAAATCACTCCAAGTTGATTCTTATTTCTAGTAACTTCAGACTTAAGCTCACCTCCAAATCTTGCCAATCTAGATAAGCATGGCTCTCTCACAGTCCTGCTGGGACTCAGGGTTGCAGAATAGCCTCACTCTCAAGTGGCCGTGGCTCAGAAGACTGGTGATCAGTGGTGGGGAACAGGAAACCTGCCTTTCCCCTGTCCTATGTAACATCCCCTTCTTTTGTTTTTACAAGCTGGGGAGTATTAGTGAGCTTCACTGGCAATTTCACCAGTTCTTTAGTGTAAAATAAAATGCTTTCTTAAGGAAAGAGTTTCTGTTTCAACTTATATGATCTTTTTCTTTCTTTTCAGTTTGACCTAAATTGTGCTGTATTTGATAAAATTTCCAAGTTTGTGGCACATGACTTTACTATATCACTAGGTCCAATGAAGTCTTCTCAGGTGGTTAAGTGGTAAAGAATCTGCCTGCTAAGGCAGAAGACACAGGTTCAATCCCTGGGTCAGGACAATCTCTTGGAGAAGGAAATGGCAACCCACTCCAGTATCCTTGACTGAGAAATTCCATGGACAGAGGAGCCTGGCAGGCTACAGTATGTGGAGTTACAGAGTCAGAAATGACAGCATGCATGCAGATCCAGTAAAGTGTTAGAGAGGTTTCCCACTCTTCTATTTTTATTTGTTGTTTTCAGTTCATTTTTTGCAGAGAGTTTTTTTTTTGTCAGCCAGTTCTTAAGTTTCTGCTTTTCCCAGAAATTCATTCCATGAGTAGCCTAGACTTGTCTTCTGAAACTTTTGAAGCTCAACACACAAATATTTTATTGGTGTTCTTATTTTTATTGTCCTTTTTAACCCTGTTTGTTTTGCTATAATTACTATTTTACAATTGCTACTAATTGTAAAAATGAATTGATAGAAATGAAATAGGAGGAATAAATAAGAAAAAATATGTGTGGCAAGACAAAATGTCAGGGTTATCTCTCCCCTAGCATGAGATTATCTCTAATTCCTAATTCCCTTTCTGCTAGTCTGAGATTATTTATTGCACGCATAACTCCTCCTGTGGTTTCATTATTGCTGCAAACTATTTTAGAATATATGTTTTATAATCTGAAGTATTGGAGAAGTGTCAGCCAAATGGCTCCTGGCAAAGGAAATAAAGTACATTTGATTTTGAATATGCTTTTTAAATTTTTTTCTCTTTCTTGCTCATATGCTCAGTTTTGTTGAAATCAATATGTGTTAGAGGCACTATTAGTGACTTTTTTGGTGTTAAAGATTATTTTCTTTTCCTAATACAACATTATGCAGCTCCGTAGATTTATAAAAGATTAATTATAGTAACACTAGGGCATTTATATCTTTATTTTCTAATTCTTTATGAACAGTAAAGGATTGGGGTTGGAGAAATTTTAATAAAATAAGTCAAACCTTCCTCCTCTCTTTGTGCTATTTTTGTTATTACCTTGGTTTATGCTTTGGGTAACCTTTCAAAAAATCAACCAACATCTTTTGGCAAAATCTATAGATATAATCTCTCTCTTAAGTTATGGTGTTTTAATATTTGATTTTTTTTTTCTTGAAAGACAACCTTATGGCAACATTGAGTAACAATGTTATCATAGAGCTTTCCCTTTTAGCAGTGTCAGAAAGCTTTCTGTTAGGATATTAATTCCCATAATACACTTACCAAAGAAGTAGTAAAAATAGCCCTTTACCACAAGCCTTCACCCCAGGGCTCCTTTGCCAGGGACCACATCTCATTCATGGCCTCAATGATGGCTCATCAGGTAAAGAATCCATCTGCAACTCAGGAGACATAAAAGACTCGGGTTCCATTCCTGGGTGGGGAAGATCCCCCCAGGAGGAAATGGCAACCTGCTCCAGTATTCTTGCCTGGGACATCCCATGGACAGAGGAGCCTGGCAGGCCACAGTCTCTGGGGTTGCAGAGAGTTGGACATGACTGAGCACATGCACGCACAGCTCACCTGCAGCCTGCCAGGGTGAAGCTCCAGTGGCCTCACCTCCCTGACCCACAGCAGATTATTTTAGGGCCGATGCTTGATGCCAGTATGATTCACAAAATTTCCTCTCCAGGGAATTTGGAATCAGGTAGAAACTAAGTCCATTTTTTGTAACAGAGTCGTTTAGAATTACATGTTTCCCTGCAGTTCAGGGTAGCCCCATGATATGGTTCATATAAAAGTGGATAAGTAAGCTGAAAGCAGGTTCATAGAAAGAAATAGAAGCAAATGGAGAAAAAAGATGTGGAGATGAGAAAATGTATAGCCCCAGAGTTGCCTTTTGGTAAATTCCTATATTTTAAAAATATTTTCTACTGTTGTGATCCTATATTTTCTGCACTTGTTCCTATGTTTTCTGCAGTTGTGTTCTCTGTATCCTTATGATATATCTCTTTGAAAATCTAAATTGAGTATGATTGTTTTCTTTCTAGACCAAATATCTTTGTCTTTCTGACAAAGACAACCCTAAACTAGAAATAAGAAATCATGTATTCTAGTCCCAGATCTTTCACAAATTTGCCATGGTCTTACTGTGAAGAATTGGGTTTTTCTTTCCTGTTCTCCCATGGTATTATTCATAATTCTGCTCTATTACTTGTTATGTATATACATAACAATAATGTAATTATTTTGAATATCATCTCCCTCACTAAAGGGAATAATTTTGTTCTTCGCTTCTTGATGTCCTCAGCATTTCATTTTATGATTGGCATGTATTCTGTGCTCAAAAACATTGTTAATCAATAAACTAACCACCAACTATGTCACCTTGCAATTCTTGGGTGCACTTTGCTCAGTAGGAGTCAGAATAGAGAATTCCTGAAGTTCTAACTGCTTCTAAAGTTTTACCATTGATCTCTAGGCTCTTCCTGTTGATCAGGACATTGGTGTACGCTTTCCTTTCCTGTCTTTAGTGGGTGCTTTCTTTGAGTAAGTCCATTTTGTCTATTAGGAAACTAAGGACATTCTGCATTTTGAATATTCTTTCCTTGTTTCTCTCTCTCATATATGTTTACATATTTTATCATTAGAGGTAGTTTAAATAAATGCTCTAGAGTTGCTTTTTTTTAAAGAGCAATTTTATGAGTGAAGAGTATGTGAGGTAGAGAGGAGAATATAAAAACCTTCCTGTACTTATTTTCTAGCTTACACAGTTATTAACACATAGCTAATTTGATCTTCTTTCCTCTTCTCAATTTTCCCACCCTGCTGAACAAATCCTAAAATGAACAAATCTTAGATAGATATGATATCAATTTATCTGTAACTATTTCAGCATCTAACTCTAATATTTAAGGATTTGATGCTTCCTTTTAAAAAGTCAATTTTGTTTTCAGTAATTTAAATTTTAGAAAACGAATTTCTAATACTTATTAGACTGAAGCTACTATCCTCAGCAATTTCACATACAAAAGCTAAAATTTAATTGAGTTTAGGAAAATGGCAGTGATTTATAGTGAACAAGCAATTATAGTTAAAGTGTAACAATCTTTTTCTTTTTTAATCAATATTTTTTCTTTTTTTTCTTTTTATTGGAGGACAATTGCTTTACATTTTTGTGTTGTTTTCTGCCATACAGCAACATTAATCAGCCATAAGTATACATATATCCATCCCTCTTGAAACTGCCTTCTATCTCCGTACCCATCCCATCCCTCTCGGTTGTCACAGAACACCGTGTTGAGCTTCCTGTGTTTTATGGCAACTTCCCACTAGCTACCATATTTTACATATGGTAATGTATATGTTTTGATGCTAATCTCTCAATTCATCCCACCCTGTTTTTCCCCTCTGTGTCCACAAGTCCATTCTTTATATTTTCATCTCAACTCCTGCCCTACAGGATAAGTTCATCAGTACCATTTTTCTAGAAGCCATATATGTGCATTAACATACAATATTTATTTTTCTCTTTTTTACTTAACTCTGTATAACAGGTGCTAGATTCACTCACTTCACTAGAACTGACTCAAATTCTTTCTTTTCTTGGCTGAGTAATATTCCATTGTGTACATGTACCACTACTTCTTTATCCATTCATCTGTGGATGAACATCTATGTTGCTTCCATATTGTGTTGAAGCTATTATATTGCATTGCAGCAATTGTAAATAGTGCTGCAATGAACACTGGGATACATGTGTCTCTTTCAGCTGTTTTCTCAGAGTATATACGCAGGAGTGGGGTTGTTGGGAGATACGGTAGTTTTTTTCTAGTTTTTAAAGAAATCTCCATACTGTTTTCCACAGTGGCTGTATCACCTGTGCAAGAGGATTCCATTTTTGCCACATCCTCTCCAGCAACTATTATTGTTGGTAGATTTTTTTTTTTGATGATGATGGCCATTCTGACTGGTATAAGTTGATACGTCTTTGCAATTTTGATTTGCA
The DNA here is from genome assembly GCF_910594005.1 of Cervus elaphus. Lineage (NCBI taxonomy): Eukaryota > Metazoa > Chordata > Mammalia > Artiodactyla > Cervidae > Cervus > Cervus elaphus. Next base: position 21,864,714 of record NC_057845.1, on the reverse strand, counting down.
TTTCTGTAATAATGAGTGATGTTGAGCATTTATATGTTTATTGGCCATTTGTATGTCTTTTTTGGAGAGGTTTCTTTTTCTTATCCTTTCAGTTACTTCTGTTTCTAATCTCCTTTCTCTGTTCTTGGCTCAGACAAGTGGAGAGCTGCAACTGGTTTCCACTGCTATACATTCCTTTCTCGTGATTATGGGACAATTCTCCAAAAGTTATATTGAACTTTAAACTGTATAGCAAACCTTATTTCAGCATAGTAATATGGACTCATATTTCACTGAGCACAGTCCTTACATATTTCCCCAGAATGTCCTGCTTCAGCTGTTTCAAATTATTTTCATTTCATATGTCATGTTTAATAGCAGAGAGGAGACTATTGCTAGTATCTTTTTTTCTTGGAAATTAATCTGTCAACCCGGTGAAAATACAAAGTTTGAGCAGATGAGCAGGGATCCTTCAATTTAATATCCTAAGCATATTAATTCACTTAGCGAAAGCATAACAAGATTATGTAATCGATGAGAATTTCCATTAAGGATGGAGAAACGTAGGACATAGAGAAGGTGATTAACAGCCTGTCAATGTGATGTATTCATAAAATAGTTTAAAAAGATATATTTAGGTTTTAGGTAGTGATGTCTGAATTCTAATGATGTGTCTTGGGGCTGAACATGGACATATACAGGCAATATTCAGACTCAAAGGTAATATTTCATGATGTAATATTCTATACTGAGCTTGCTTGTATGATGACCCTGGGATGGGAAGAGATCATTCCCTGTCAGCTATGTATAAAATGAGCTTTCTATTTCTCTGATTATAGTCACTGAGAGGATTTTCACAAGCTATGTTATGTCCTTGGAACTGGATAAATGTATCCAGGATCCAGAATGCTTTTTATTAATATTGTTTTGAAGAAATCTTCCTCGGTTGTTTGAATATGAGTTTTTAATCACTCATACAAGATTGTTTTAGAATCAAAGACAAAGATCATAATAGTATGACAATCTTAGAATGTGTGACCTCAGACAGTTTTTGATGTTTCTCTGCCGTTGGTTGTTAATATACTGCTTTCTCTAGCACTGAATCTGCTAGATACCTTTTTTTTTCACTTTTATTTCTCACTCAATAATTTATTTCCTATCCTTTTAAATTCACTCCTCTTTACACTATTACATAGGTCTCACTGCAGAATCACTTTAAAATCTGCCATAAATTGCTTGAAATTTTTCTGTATTTCTAGTTTTTATAATTTTGATAGTGTGTATCTGCAAACTCTAAGTCAAATGGAAACTTAGAGCTCCAATAGCATTAGAGTTCAGCACAAGTTAGCTTGATTTTGTCTCCTGTGACATATGATTGGTCTCAGTGAAATGAGTGGCCATGTTCCTCTCTTCCAGTCTCCATCTATAGCAATGAACACTTTTCCTAGTTTTTTTCCCACTAAATACTTCAAAAACATACTGAATTTGTGGTTTATTAGACTTCCCAATGTAAAGACATGTGAAATATAGCATTTTTGTTGAAATGGGAAAGGCAGATTTTAAATATCAGTAGGGAAGGCACTATTGTTCTTTATCATCCTTAGGTGTAAAACCTGGATGTTTATTAATAGATAAAATGTAGATTAATACTTAATATTAATTAAGTAAATAAAACACTTTTTTCTTCTACTGAAATAACAACTCTACTTCTCAATCTAAGGAAGAACAATTGAGGGAGAAAAAGCACAAAGAACTTCATTTCAGCATTTTATGATAATAAGACTTGGAAACTACTCAAATATCACATTGCAAGTGAATGTTTAAGTAAATTTTGGGACATATATTCAATGTGCTATTTGTTACTTATTTAAAATGATAATCAAAGTTATGAAAATTGCTAAATATAATTATTAATATATAAAAATAAGATCTATGGGAGCAAAATTAAAATGGTTAAAATTTTTAAAAAACTATTACTGTGGTTCTCTTTGGTGATATACTTATGGATGGTCTATTTCTTCTATTTTCTTTCATTTACTAGTTTTCTATTACACAAATGCAGCATTACCACTTTAACTTGGAGGAGGTCAGACGATGTAATGTAAATTAGTGCTATGCTGTATGCTTAATTCAATTTATGTGACTTTGAACAGCAGCCTGCCATTAGAAAGAAAATGTAATTATTTAATTATTTTGAGATAGATGATATAGTGAATATAGTAAATGTTAATGAGAGAATATTGGTTGGGGAGAATACACTTACTTATTGTAAAATTCTTTCAACTTTTTTGAAACCTTGAAATTTGTTATGGAATAGGGTTGGGGAAAAAACAACAAAAATATACTCCTAAGCTTTGAGCAGTCAACTTACAGATAAACTTTTGGGACATTAATTCCTGTAAGTTGGAGTCTGTGTCAGCATATGCTGCATTACTATTCATTTACAATTCTGTTTACTTTGGTATAATCCATGGAGATGCAAAGCAGCCAGATATTAGGGATTATGCCAGTCAATATGTATTGATAGCATGTAACAGATTTTTTTCTTATGCTTTTGGTTATCTTCACTGTTTGTTTCTATGGGTTAAATATAATATTTTATTACATTTGAATATTATGATGTTTGTATGCACATAAATATCATCTTCTTTATTATTTGCCTTTAAAATTTCATTCATATGTAAATGTAACATTTGGAGAATTTATATAGAGAGAAGCAAAAGTACATCTTTCACAAATACTATTACTATACATGTATATGTATTTCCATGTATGAAATATGTCTGTTTTATACAGATATACAAGTTAAACATTACTAAGAAGGTGGTAATCAGTTTTTCCCCCTCTCCAACAATGCTAAAATGAGTAGAAATGGGATATGTATATAGCATAAAGAATTTTGTTACGGCTTTGTATTTCATTTGGGGATAATATATATCTCAGTGAAGTGATGTGTGTGTATATATACGTATACACATACATATATAAATAAATATAGAAAATATATAATTGAATATAGAAATAACTGACTTGAAAAGTTCTATCTGGGAATGTGTGTGTAAAAGTTACTGTGTTCAAATAAATAATTATTTTATGAGATCATAAATTGAGTATAAAAGTCTAGAGGTAGTATATATTTAACAGCATGATAGATATGGGAAGATAAAATATATGCCTCAGTTCTGATGTGCTTCTTGTTCTTAAATTTTTTAATCATAGCTTCTTTCTCTTTTCTCTAGCACATAGATACAAAGATAAGTTTGGTTGGTCCCTATAAGGAGAAAGAAGACCTATGCAAAGGTCCTTAAAGGAATTTTTTTTTTTTTCAGCTATCATTGTTCTTTCACCAGTATTTAATACTAGTATTTAGGCTAATCCTTTGAAGTTATAAATGTGTTAAGCTTTTACTGGGAATTCTGTAGTGGTCCAGTGGCCAGGACTTGTTGCTTTTAGTGCCATGGCTCATATTCAGTCACTAGTCAGGGAACTAATATTTTGCAAGCTGCATGGCACAACCGAAAAAAAAAAAAAAAGATTTTACTTTACTCAGTGTAATGATAAGAAATGAACCAGTGATATAAATTTATGTTTAATCTTCCTAAATCCAACTTTATCTAGACACTTCCTTTTCTTTCTTCAAATATAAACACATTACCTGTCATTATGATAAAAATCCCTCTACTTATAAAAATATTTTGTACACACAGCAACAATGATACAAGTTTTTTTTTAAAGAGAAAGTTTAATACTAGTTTATATAATGCAAAAATATGCTTGTATTGCTTTGCATTAAATTTGGCTATAATGGGAAATTTCAAATAATCATGACATAGATGGAAATATATTTTTATCCCATATTCAAGAAGCCTGAAAGTGAATTCAAGCTTGGTTTAGTATTCCAAAACAAACCCCATTTTTTCTATCTTGTTTCACTATATATGGCTTCCTTTGTATAGGTAAAGTCTTAGATCCAAAATGGCTGATGATGCTCCAGTCACTGTATTTGCACTTCATTCATCAGGATGGAAGAAGTCAGAGGGCACACCAATTACCCTTCAGCAAATTTCCTGAAATTTTCACAGAGAGCTTCAGCTTATATCTCATTAGCCAAAAGTTAGTTATATAGTCATCAGTCAGTCAGTCAGTTCAGTCGCTCAGTCATGTCCGACTCTTTGTGACCCCATGGAGTGCAGTACGTCAGGCTTCCCTGTCCATCAACAACTTCCAGAGCTTGCTTAAGCTCAAAGCCATCAAGTTGGTGATGCCATCCAACCATCTAATCCTCTGTCTTCCCCTTCTCTTCCTGCCTTCAATCTTTCGCAGACTAAGCGTCTTTTTCGATGAGCCAGTTCTTCCCATCAGGTGGCCAAGGGATTGGAGTTTCAGCTTCAGCATCAGTCCTTCCAATGAATATTCAGGACTGATTTCCTTTAGGATTGACTGGGTGGATCTCCTTGCAGTCCAAGGGACTCTCAAGAGTCTTTTCCAACACCCAGTTCAAAAGCATCAATTCTTTTTTTTTTTTTTTAAAGCATCAATTCTTTGGCACTCAACTTTCTTTATAGTCCAACTCTCACATCCATACATGACTACTGGAAAAACCATAGTTTTGACTAGATGAATCTTTGTCGCAAAGTAATGTCTCTGCTTTTTAATATGCTGTTTAGGTTGGTCGTAACTTTTTTTCCAAGGAACAAGCATCTTTTAATTTCATGGCTGCAGTCACCATCTGCAGTGATTTTGAAGTCCAAGAAAATAGTCTCTCACTGTTTCCACTTTTCCCCCATCTATTTGCCATGAAGTGATGGGAACGGATGCCATGGTTTTAGTTTTCTAAATGTTGAGTCTGAAGCCAACTTTTTCACTCTCCTCTTTCACTTTCAAGAGGCTCTTTAGTTCTTCTTTGCTTTCTGCCATAAATGTGGTGTCATCTGTGTATCTGAGGTTATTTATATTTCTCCTGGCAATCTTTATTACAGCTTGTGTTTCCTCCAACCCAGCGTTTCTCATGATGTGCTCTGCATATAAGTTAAATAAGGGTGACAATATATATCTCTGACGTACTCCTTTGCCAATTTGGAACCAGTCCGTTGTTCCACGTCCAGTTCTAGCTGTTACTTCTTGGCCTGCATACAGATTTCTCAAGAGGCAGATCAGGTGCTGTGGTATTCCCATCTCTTTAAGAATTTTTCACAGTTTGTTGTGATCCACACCGTCAAAGGTTTTGGTGTAGAGAATAAAGTAGAAATAGATGTTTTTCTGGAACTCTTTTGCTTTCTTGATGATCCAACGGATATTGGCAATTTGACCTCTGGTTCCTTTGCCTTTTCTAAATCCAGCTTGAACATCTGAAAGTTCATGGTTCATGTGCTGTTGAAGCCTGGTTTAGAGAAGTTTGAGCATTACTTTGCTAGCGTGTGAGATGAGTGCAATTGTGTAGTAGTTTGAACATTCTTTGGCATTACCTTTATTTGGGATTGTAATGAAAACTGACCTTTTCCAGTCCTGTGGCCACTGCTGAGTTTTCCAAATTTTCTGACATATGAAGTGCATCACTTTAACAGCATCATCTTTTAGGATTTGAAATAGCTCAACTGGAATTTCATCACCTCCCCTAGCTTGGTTTATAGTGGTGCTTCCTAAAACCCACTTGACTTTGCACGTTTACTATTAAGCTTCACATTTCTGAATCCCAGAATCAGCCAATCATCTAGTAAGACTGGAAGTGGAGGGCCATGAGAGAGCTGTGATCAGCAAAAGACCAAAAAAGTTGAGTCTGGTGGAGGAAAGAGACCAGGGAGTGATCTGGGATTTGATGTCTTGGCCCTTTTTCTTAGTGGTTGATTGTCTGCTTTCCAGGTCTGTCCAGCTGTCTATTTGAGAGAACCCTCCATTCCCATGCCCACCCCCAACCTGATGATTTCTGTCTGGTAATCTTATTTCAAATGCTACTCACTCCTTTTCAAGGGGATGTGGATTGTTATTCTTGACCCTAGACTATTCCGCAACCCATATTTTTTATATTCTGCACTGTTAATTTAAGACATGTTCCATGTGGTAGGCAGAATAATGGGTCCCCAGAGGTATTCATGTCCCAATTCCCAGAACCTGGAAATATATTGCATTACATCAGAAAGAGGAATTATGATTGCAAAGAGTGCTAATCAACAGATCTGAAGGAGGTGTGATTAGGGAAAAATGGCCAGAGAGATGAAATGTTGTGTGCTGGCTTTGAAAGCTGAGGATGATGCCATGAGGCAGGGAATGTGGGTGGGTGGCTTCTAGAAGCTAGAAAAGACAAAACAAAACAAAATCCAGATTCTACCCTACAGCCTCCAGAAGAAACATAATCCTCCCAACACCTTGACTTTAGCTCACTGAGACCCATTTTTAACTTCTGACCTCCAGAACTGCAAGATGATAAGTCCAGGCTTTTTAAATCACTAAATTTGTGATAGCAGCAATAGGAAATGAATACATCACCCCATCTATTTAAGAAAAGACTAAAGAGATTAGAGATAGAAGAATTGAACAAGAGGAGACATTTAAAGGTAAAAAGATCCCACCAAGGCAAAGGAACAGATACAGACTACAAAACTGGCAAAACACGTTTTGCTTCACTATTTCTGACATCAAAGGTGAAAAGAGAAGCATTTTTGGTTAGATAGTTTTTATATTCTGAAGACAGCATCTAAGTACACTTGAAGATGCAACATTTTTCTTTAGACTATGTTAGCCCTGGGATTTATTGAAGTGACCTTGCTTAGAGGACACTGAGAAACCATTCTTTTAACCATGGTTTAGAAAAAGATAAAAAAGAAAAGTTTCTCATTGGGTCCTAAGGGAACAAAGTCTCTGTTGTGGTTTGTGGAGTTGTTTTAGGGAGGCTCCCAGATTGTGTTTTCAGGGACTTCACTTTTTGAAAGCTTTACTTAGTGGGGCAATGCATCTTGGAAGGAGTAGCTGAAAGAAAAGTTGATTCAGCTGATGAAAAATCAATGTTCTGGTTAAGAGAGTAAATCAGGCACTTTCTCCTTTGGAAAAGAAGTCTTTTAGACAGATACAGGCTTAATGAATGTGAACACTGCCTGCTTTTGGAAAATCCCACTGAGGAAGAAAGGTAAGAACCTACCCCTCCCGCACATCGCTTCAGGCAAGGGAGCCTGAAGAGCCAAAGCCCAGAGTGGCGATGTTGTCTACAACCATGGCTTCTTGTCCGTGTGTAAAGAGTAGAGACAAAATTTTCAGCGGCAAGCCCAGTGGGTAAAACAAAACTATAAGCTTTAATATATAATTCTATAGGCTTTATCTACTCTAGGCCAGAGTGTGAAGACCTGAAAAAGGCAATACTGTCTACTTCTTAGATAGTAGTGACCTTTGATTCAGACCCTTGGATGGCTGGTACATCAGCAACCTCTTATGAAGATAAGCATTAAATAAAAAAGGATAAGTCCTTGAAGAATTAAACATCGTTCTCAAAATTCAGATGTAAGACCATCTTTGTTCAAATTCTACTTTGTTGATTCTACACTGGCAGGAGGTTCTCAGTGTGAGAGTCAGACTCCATCGTTTTCCTAACCTACATCTGACTTAGACAAATTATGGAAAGGGCTAATTCATCTTTTCTTTTAACCCTAAAAAGGATTTTAAAATTTTCTGAGCTTTTTTCATGCTTCTTTACCACCCTGGTATATTTATCTTCAAAATTCTCAGTTGGATAAATAGAATAAAACCATTCTAAAAGCTGTTCGTGTTAGGATATTGATTATCAAGGAGACTGAGGGAAATGATGTACATCAAGTACATATTTGGGGCTGGATACCTAGGAGGCTTCCGAGGTGGTGTTGTGGTAAAAAAAATTCACCTGCCAACGCAGGAGACACAGAGACATGGATTCAATCTCTGGATTTGGAAGATTCCCTTGGAAGGGGGCATGACAACCCACTCCAGTATTCTTGCCTTGGAAGTCCCATGGACAGAGGAGCCTGAAGGGTTATAGTCCATGGGATTGCAAAGAGTCAGACATGATTGAGGAACTGAGCATGCATGCACCAAGGAGGGGATTTTAACGTGTTATTTCATTTAATCATCACAATAGCATTTAAAAAGTAGGTTTATTTTCTCTGTTTTATAAATGAATATTCCACCTCAAAGCCAAGACTCAAACTTATTCTTCCTTGCTATGTCTATTCTATTCCTTTTGGATTACTTTAATATTTATTTTACTTAATTTCCACTTCAGAAATACTCATTGCTAATTATCTTAGGGAGAAATAAATGGAGATAAATACTTTAATTTCTATACCTCCATTGTGAAGGAAGATGCTACCAATTTTAACACTTCTTAAATATTAACTGTGGAAATGTCTACAGGATCTTAACTATCTGGAAAGATTGTGGAAAAAAAAAAAAAGTGAATAAGCCAAATGTTTGCAAACACCTGTACACTTGGCATTTTCTAGTTAAATGCTGTGTATGCTTATGTTTGGTGTCACTTTTTAAATGTTTTACTTGGTTGTGTTGTTATTAAAAATATCAATTTTTATATTTATTCAACTTTATAATTGTTTTCAGTAGGAACATTGCTCAGTGCTATCTACTCCATCCATGACCAGAGCTAGAAGTTCCTATTTCAAGTATTTGGAAATTCTGTGCTAATAACTGTGCTGTGAATCCACACTTACGGCTTTCTTAGGAATTATTTCTGGAGACTCATGTTTTTAGTTCCAGGATGTTTCCTTGAATTATGTCATTGATGATTTTCCTCCTTAATTTTCTTTATTTCTCTTTCCATGGATTCCAGTTGTTTGAATTTTACAGTTCCTGAATCTCTCTTCTTTGTCATAGTTTCTCTTCTGTTACATTCATCTTTTTTCTTTACTTTAGGAAAGAATTTTCTCAAATTTAACTTCCAACTTTTTTATTCTTTTATTTTCATCATCATGATATTAATTTAATTTTCAATAACTTTTTCTTATTATCTAGATTTTTTGGCAACATCTTGTATTTCATGGACATAATATTTTAAAATATTTTTTCTGACAACATTAATGATAGTCATTTAAAAAGCTTTATTCTTTTAATATAGCCTTAATTCTTCCATTTTGACTTTTTCTTTATATTTGTTTTATTTCTTGTCTTCTATGCTATACTTCCAGCGTCCCATATATTTCTCTTTCTGTTTAAGATTAAGAGATGATGGTTATAAAGCTGACACAAGCTCTGAGCTCATGAGTGAGGCTTATTAACTGTGATTTTCACTATGCATGATTATACTTGGTGAAATTGTATATATTAGGTATGCTATCTACTGTACTTAGTGAAGACAAAGTGTTTAATAATTAAAATACATATAAAGATACTTCTTGTTCATAATAGTATTGAACCAAAAATTATGTTAAAGAGCATCCCTTCTGCACCAAAAGCATCAATTCTTTGATGCTCAGCTTTCTTTATAGTCTAATTCTCACATCCATACATGACTACTGAAAAAAACTGTAGCTTTGACTAGACAGATACTTGTCAGCAAAGTAATGTCTCTGCTTTTTAATATGCTGTCTCGGTTGGTCATAACTTTTCTTCCAAGGAGCAAGCGTCTTTTAATTTCATGGCTGCAGTCACCATCTGCAGTGACTTTGGAGCCCCAAATCGTAAAGTCTCACACACTTCCACTGTTTCCCCATCTATTTGCCATGAAGTGATGGGACCGGATGCCATGATCTTAGTTTTCTGAATGTTGAGTCTGAAGCCAACTTTTTCACCCCCCACCCCCTTTCACTTTCATCAAGAGGCTCTTTAGTTCTTCTTTGCTTTCTGCCATAAGGGTGGTGTCATCTGCATATCTGGGGTTATTGATATTTCTCCTGGCAATCTTGATTCCAGCTTGTGCTATGTCCAGCCCAGTGCTTCGAATAATATACTCTGAATATGAGTTAAATAAGGAGGGTGACAATATACGTCTTTGACATACTCTTTTCTCAATTTGGAACCAGTCTGTTGTTCCATGTCCAGATCTAACTGTTTTTCTTGATCTGCATACAGATTTCTCAGGAGGTAGGCCAGATGGTCTGGTAGTCCAATTCTTTCAGAATTTTTCACAGTTTTTTTGTGATCCACACAGTCAAAGTCTTTGGCATAGTCAATAAAGCACAAGTAGATGTTTTTCTGGAACTCTTTTGCTTTCTCGATAATCCAATGGATGTTGGCAATTTGATCCCTGGTTCCTTTGCCTTTTCTAAATCCAGCTTCAACATCTGGAAGTTCATGTTTCACGTACTGTTGTAGCCTGGTTTGGAGAAGTTTGAGTATTACTTTGCTAGTGTGTGAGAGGAGTGCAACTGTATAGTAGTTTTAGCAATCTTTGGCATTGCCATTCTTTGGGATTAAAATGAAAGCTGACCTTTTCCAGTCCTGTGGCCACTGCTGAGTTTTCCAGATTTGCTGGCATATGGAGTGCAGCACTTTCCCAGCATCATCTTTTAGGAATTGAAATAGTGCAACTGAAATTCCATCACCTCCACTAGCTTTGTTCATAGTGATGCTTCCTAAAGCCCACTTGACTTCGCATTCCAGGATATCTGGCTCTAGGTAAGTGATCACATCATCATGGTTATCTGGGTCATGAATATCTTTTTTGTATAGTTCTTCTGTGTATTCTTGCCACCTCTTCTTCATATCTTCTCCTTCTGTTTGGTCCATACAATTTCTGTCCTTTATTGTGCCCATTTTGCATGAAATGTTCCCTTGGTATCTCTAAAGGTTTTCTTGAAGAGATCTCTAGTCTTTCCCATTCTATTGCTTTCCTCTGTTTCTTTCCATTGATCACTGAGGAAGGCTTTCTTATCCCTCCTTGCTATTCTTTGGAACTCTGCATTGAAACAGGTATATATTTCCTATTCTCCTTTGCGTTTTACTTCTCTTCTTTTTTCAGCTATTTCTAAGGCCTTCTCTGACAACCATTTTGGCTTTTTGCATTTCTTTTTCTTGGGGATGGTCTTGATCACTGCCTCCTGTACAATGTCATGAACCTCCATCCATAGTTCTTCAGGCACTCTGTCTATCAGATCTAATCCCTTGAATCTGTTTGTCACTTCCATTGTATAATTGTTAAGCAATTTGATTTAGATCATGCCTGGATGATCTTGTCATTTTACCTACTTTCTTCCGTTTAAGTCTGAATTTGGCAACAAGGAGTTCATGATCTGAGCCAAAGTTGGCTCCTGGTCTTGTTTTTGCTGATTGTATAGAGCTTCTCCATCTTTGGCTGCAAAGAATATAATCAGTCTGAGTTCAGTATTGGCCATCTGGTGATGTCCAGGTGTAGAATCTTCTCTTGTGTTGTTGGAAGAGGGTGTTTGCTATGACCAGTGTATTTCCTTAGCAAAACTCTATTAGCATTTTCCCTGCTTCATTTTGTACTCCAAGGCCAAATTTGCCTGTTATTCCAGGTATCTCTTGACTTCCTACTTTTGCATTCCAGTCCCCTATAATGAAAAGGACATTTTTGGGTGTTAGTTCTAGAAGGTCCTGTAGGTCTTCATAGAACCATTCAATTTATACTTCTTCAGCATTACTGGTTGGGGTATAGACTTGGATTACACTGATACTGAATCGTTTGCCTTGGAAACGAACAGAGATCAATCTATGGTTTTTGAGATTGCATCCAAGTACTGCATTTTGGACTCTTGTCAAATATGGGGGCTACTCTATTTCTTCCAAGGGATTCTTGCCACAGTAGTAGATATAATGGTCATCTGAATTAAATTTGCCCATTCCAGTCCATTTTAGTTCGCTGATTCCTAAAATGTCGATGTTCACTCTTGTCATCTTCTGTTTGACCACTTCCAATTTGCCTTGACTCATGCACCTGATATTCCAGGTTCTTATGAAATATTGCTCTTTACAGCATTGGACTTTGCTTCCATCACCAGTCACATGCACAACTAGGCACTGTTTTTGCTTTGGCTCCATCTCTTCATTCTTTTCAGGAGTTATTTCTCCACTCTTCTCCAGTAGCATATCAGGTACCTACAGACCTGGGGCGTTCATCTTTCAGTGTCCTATCTTTTTGCCTTTTCATACTGTTTTTGGAGTTCTCAAAGCAAGAATACTGAAGTGGTTTGCCATTCCCTTCTCCAGCGGACCACATGTTGTCAGAACCCTCCAACAGCTAGAGTGTATAGATTGATTTAAAACTACTCCTTAGAGTATGGGAATTCTTCCTCAAGTGTGTAAACTGTGTTTCACCTTCTTCAGAAAATAAGTCTCCAGACTTAATGCTATACTGTGAAATAGGAATTTGCCTACAGACATGGAGTGAAGAAAGAGTTACAAGGATTTGACTTTTTGGTAAGCATAATCTTTGGAGAAGGGAATGGCAACCCACTCCAGTATTCTTGCCTGGAGAGTCCCATGGACGGAGGAGCCTGGCAGGCTGTAGTCCATGGGGTCACAAACAGCTGGACATGACTTAGCAACTAACACAACGCAACCAAAATCTAACCATTTTTCAACTATGCCTCTCTCTGTCCTCATTTCCCAAAGCATCTGGTGCTTCTGATGCTTTAAAATTTCTTGGGAGGTCTTTAGGCTTTATCTGCTGCTGGCTCAAGATCTAGTTTTCTCAGGTCTTATAGGTCAGTCAGTAACTATCCCACTCTCAAAATTTCGCTCCACTTTTAAAAATTTTGTTTTGTTTTCCTTCTTTGTTCTTCCTTATTAATACTACATTTTCTGTAGTTTTAGTACAGTTTTGAGATCATACCTACCTTTTTAACCAGAAGTCCATGAGTATAATATTTTGAAAATAATAAATGAATACACTTTTATCCTGGAAAATCATATTTGCCATATTCCTCTATTGTCATTCTGCTATTTGGCCTCAGTGAAGAAGAATTTCTGAGTGCCACCTCATGAAGGAAGATGGTATTATATGAAAGAAAATATTATATTAGAACAAACAGTCCTAACCCTTCTGACCTAAGTGAGTGTGGGGAAAGACAAATGGAAGAAAAAACAATAGGACATATATGTGTCCTTGCTCTTCTTTCTCTGGGCTAAAGTCCCAAAGTTTTTTTTTTAATTAAATACACCAGTAGATAAATTTGGTGCTGCCACTGAAGGAAGCAGAAGGAAAGAGAGGAGAAACTTCTCATAGCCAAAGAAATTGGGCATAAAATGAAAAAAAAAATGATATGAGAGAATAGCATTGAAACATGTATATTATCATATGTAAAATAGATGACCAGTGCAAATTCAATGCATGAAGCAGGGCACCCAAAGCTGGTGCTTGGGACCACACAGAGGGATGGGGTGGGGAGGGAGGTGGGTAGGGGTTTCAGGATGGTGGGACACATAGATACCCATAGCTGATTTATGTCTATGTATGGAAAAACCACTGCAATATTATAAAGTAATTAGCCTCCAATTAAAATAAATTAATTAATTTTTAAAAAGAGGAGGACTGTAGTCCCTGAATGTGGTGTCGAAAATGAAGACATGGAGATAGTCTACCAGTTCATTATGATCACAAAATTTATAGAGTATTCAAACATTGTTTTGGTGCCCAGATGCATAATGCAATGAGATGGCAACAAAAGCCTGAAGCTGGAATTAAGGGGCTACACATGAAGAAGATACTGAGAGGAGGAAAAAGTGGTGACATGCAATAATTTCAATGTGGGGAGCCAGCACAATGCTTCAATAGGTCCAGATCAGTTACTCTACCTTAGTAAACCCAGACACAGGAATCCAGAGACAAGACAACTCATAGTCAAGAAAATATCATCAAGGACAGATTTCCACTCCTTAGAACCACAAGATCTATAAGTTCATTCCTCCCCCTCTTATTTTAGAGGACAGGGGGATTAAACTTAAGACCTTAACTTATTCAAAAGATGGCTTTTATTGGTTTCCTATTGCTGCTGCAACAAATTACTACATATTAGTGGCTTAAAACCATACAAATGTACTATCTTGTAGTTCTTGAGGTTGGAAGTCCCAAATGGTTGTCACCAGGCTAAAATCAAGGTACTGGGAGGGCTCTGTTTCTGGAGATTCTGAGGTAGAAGCTGTTTCTTTCTTTTTCTAGCTTTTAGAGATTGCCTACCTTCCTAGCTCTCTTCTTCCATTTTAAAGGTCAGCAATGTTGCATTCTTCCATAATCACATCTCTCTCTAACTCTTCTGCTTCCTTCCTCCACTTTAAAGGACCCTTGAGGGTAATTTGGACCTATGCAGATAATCTAGGATAATCTTCCTATTTTAAAATCATCTGATTAGCCACCTTAATTCCATCAGTTTATTTAATTCCCCTTTGCCATGTAATGTAATATAGTTACAGATGCTGAGGATTAAGATGTGGACATTTTTGGAGGACCATTATTATGTCTGCCACACAGGGAATAACTTAGAAGAGGCTATTGAAGCATAAAAGAATGACATAAATTAACTGGAAAATAATTTTCCCTTACTACCTCCAACCACCTAATGGGATGAGCATTTGACAAAAATTAGACCACTTTTTAAATGGGGAAGCTATGTTTTCTTTGTTCGTCTGTGCTGTAGTTCATTTTTTTTCTTTTTTACTTCACTGCACTTATATTATGAGGTACAATCTGATTAACTTTTTTGTTAATGACAGATTTAGCAACCACTGCATAATACAATTTTGGATATATCTTATGGCTTATGTAGAACATTTCTTTTTTATTCATCCTAGATGTTAAAAACAATTTTTACTTAGAAAAAATTATTATCCAAAGACAGATATTTCAGATGCTTGGTGACAACTTCTCAGATGAAAGATTTTCATTTCTCTTTCCAGGTCTTTTTAGGTGATTAATCTGCTTGAATTTTTTTTTTTCTATTGGGTATTTAGATGTCTTAATTTGTTATTTTTTTCATAAAGTGCACCTTTAATAAACAATCTTAATTAAAACAACTGGAAACATTGCAAGAGAAATAAGTTTTACAAACTGTGGTGTAAAGTGCTGTATTTTCATACGTAGTGCACTGCTAACAGTTTTGAGGTCAACATAAATGAGCTTAATCATAACTATGCTCTAAAAGGTATTATTTGGAAACAGATTTATGTATTGGATGATCCAAAAGTGACACCTCTAAAAATCCTGTTTCTCAAATCCCATAAAAATGTTCATTATTAATGAGTTCAAGAATATTCACTTTGAATCCAACACACACACACTGATATTTCAAGCAATGAGTTTGTGGGCACAAAAACAGCCAGATATTTAGAGCTATCCTGATGATTAGCCGCATCTTGTTTTGTCACCTGGATGCTTGTCATTGTGTTGACAAAGACATAAACAGTGGTTTCTTAACGTTGATTACACTGTGAATATTTCCCATACTTATTAAAATGGATTATTTTTTTAATGAGAATGAGTCACATCAGGAGACTGACAAGTTACTCTTTAACGTATTATTTTCACATCTCGAAGTTGGATCTCTGTATGGAATGCCCTTTATTATTTATAAGGTTAATGTGATTGGCTGTTATTTCACATTCTTACAGCCAGTTTGTGCTGAGTTGACTCTTGGTGAGATCATGACTATAAGTCTAAGGTTATGCTTTTGATCTTTATAAAGGGGTTAGTTTAATTCCACTGTGGGAAAACAGACGGCAGTCTCCATACATTATCTTATAAATGCACGTCTTTGATTTTATGGGAAGATGCCATAAATTCCCTATCTTTGGTAAAACTCTACTAGTTAAGAATATCCTGACAACAGGTCAGAACCATATTTTTAATATAGGATGGCAGAGTGATGGGTGGAAATACATTAAGTAGTTACTAATTTTCTTTAGTTTCATGTCTAAAATGAATGGATTCAATCTCCAAGGTATAGCTTAGGTCTAAGTTTTCTAGTACAATGATCCCAAATAAGATTTTACTGCAAAGTTATTTTGGTTTGGGTAGTATGCTAATAGCTCATAGTTGCATTTTGTATTTGAGATGTGAGAAGAATAGGAAAGTATAATACTAAAATATTATGAAAAATGCAATGTTGTTTTCAAATATATCTAGTAACTCAAACTATGACAGAATGTTATAATAAGGAGTAGAAACCCTTGTGTGGTTTAATGAATTGTAGTACTTAAGGAAGGCCTCTTTTATTTCTAGTGGTCATTGCAAATCTCTATTTAAGGGAGTCAGATATGGACTATTAACTAATCTTGTTTTTAAAATTAGCATACTCATCAAAATCCTTTGTATAACAGTGAATTTCCAAATGTGTTCTATGTGCTGCGGCTGCTGCTAAGTCACTTCAGTCGTGTCCGACTCTGTTCTAGGTGCTAGTGGAATCTAAATGTATGTGATATTATGAAACCTTCTCCCCTGTTTTGATTTTTACTTAGCAATAAGGATAACTAGCAATTAAGTATTACCATTTTCCGTTTGGACTTTCATAAGTTTTTTTGTTCAGTGAGAGACCAAAAATTGAGATAACTAGAAGAATTGCAAATTCTTATAATAAAAGGACAGTCATGATTTTATATATATTTATTTCTGTGTGTGTGAGAGAGACAGAGAGAGAGCGAAGGAGAGGAGGAAGGGAGGGAGGGAGGGATGAAAGAGAGAGATGTAGAAGTCTACATATCTTAATTTGATTACCAGGAAATCTTCATGTTTTTCTTGAAGATTTAGAAAGACTATATTTTTTTAGGAAAACCATCAATAAAGTGTTGCAAGTAGCTTCTTAAGTTTTCCTGCAATCACTTAGAGAAGAAGCATCTTACTTTATGTATCAAGTAACCAAATTATGCCTTTGATTTCAGGTGTTTTGATTTCAATGTATGCAGCAGTTCAGAATTATAGATACAGTCATTTCTTATATTATTTTTGTTTTTTATAATTGAGTCTTGTGGTCTCTTACTGGTCTACTTAGGAATTTGCCTCACTTATCCCTCCTACCAAAACTAGATTTTGGGAAAGTGTCGATAGAAGAGCTGTATTAAAAACACAGAGACACACATACACATACACATGCTTACAAAATTCAAAATCAACTTGAATACATTTTATAATACAAATCTTGCAAACATTAATAAAAAGGGGATGATAAAATATGTTGATAAAATAACATTAGTGGGGTTCTTTCTCTGTAGTGGGGATGAATATGTATTATATACATGTATCTATATGGAAATAGATGAGTTACTGTTTCTCCAAATATGCCCACTGTGATGATGAATTCTATTCTTGATTAGAGAATCATAAGGTAAAAATAAAAATATATAAAAAATTTAGGTAAAATTTGGTAAAATTCTATCTTAGAACATAATCAGTGCTTAAAGTTTAGCATTTTGATTTTGGAACAAGAAGTATGTAAATTATAAAATAATGAGAAATGCAGAGCTGCTGAGCACATGCCATTTTCGTAATCTTCTAAGTAGCCAGAAAACAAAATGCAGTTTTATTTACCTGCAAAGATTTGAGCCAGAAATTTCCATTTCAAAATGCTTATTTCTTTACAGTGTGAGTAACTGAATGGCCATGAACAATGCAAATTGCTTTTCCTCCTAGGTTCGTTATACATTTTTTGATAGGTTGTCTACTCAGATCTTTTATTATATAATGAGGTATCTCCCAAATGAAACCCCAAATATCTTTTCTTCCTGGTCATCATATGCTGCCACTCTCCCCCTCAAAATGAATACACTCTGTATGCTGAATCCTGCCTTTTCATCTCCTGCTGCAGAATCAGCGGTCATAACAACTATTCTGTTCATGAATATGTAAATGAAACATGCATAAAATTAAAAAAAAATAGCGGGCGTTTCCCACTTCAGACTGTACCCACCTCTGTTCGACTAATAGAGGAAAAGCAAAGATTTTTGTTTTTCAAGCATTGAGTCATTGTTGCCCAATACGCTGTAATTATGTAACATGGAAATACATAAATGTGACATATGCAAATGCTCATGACGGTTGGACTCCAAATAAATCGGCTTCTATGTATGACTACGGTGATGAATGCAGATTCACTTATTATTTTGCCCTAATGCCTAGTGATAAGGGGTTCATGCCTTAGATCCTCAGTAACCTTTTATTGCTGACTAGGTTCCACCCCTATACCTTACCCCTCTATAAATGGCTAAAATAGTGTTTAAATTATACACGTATGCATGTACACATACACACACTTGAATGTATCTGCACTTTTTTTCTTTTGAAAAGAAGAAGTGATGACTATATCCACTAGAGTGTTCTGGAGGAAGCATTAAGCTCTGGGAAAGAAATAATTGGGGGATTTTATTATTGAAATAAGCAAGCATGTTCATGCATATTTTTCTGGCTTGCATGCCCATGCGCCACTCTGTACAAACAGTGCTATTGCAGCTTGTGCGCAGTAATTAGGTTGATGTAATTATGGTGAAATAAAGACAGCCTCACTGATAATTTCACAGTGACTATTAAAGACATATGTGCTTCCCGTGTACAATAAATGAACCTGAACTGCTGTCAGGGGCTAGGAGGACAGTGTGGCCAGTGCACCTATTGTGTTCCTGCTGCAGAAAGGAGCCTGCCGATTGGCCACTGTCTGCAGCACATAGCTCTGGCTGGTTATAAAGGACTTGTCTAGGGGAGAGCCTGTAGGTACTCCATTGTCTGGTAAAGTTCATATGACTGCATTCTTTTTTTGCAAGGGGGGTGGAGGGAGAGTGGGGAAGGCGGGGGTGTCAGCTCAACTGTAAAAGCTGCACAGATTTTTTTTTTTTCTTTCTCTCTCTCTCTGCCTCTCCATAGATCGTTTCTGCTTCATGCCCTGTCTCATTTCGCATAGCTAAAAAAGAATGCTAATTAAGACCCCTTGTCTTAAC
The DNA here is from genome assembly GCF_910594005.1 of Cervus elaphus. NCBI lineage: Eukaryota > Metazoa > Chordata > Mammalia > Artiodactyla > Cervidae > Cervus > Cervus elaphus. Next base: position 21,845,889 of record NC_057845.1, on the reverse strand, counting down.
CTGAAAATAATGACTCGGATATAATTAGAACTGCTGAGAGTTTAAAATTCTGGGAGGGGACCATAAACATCAGTTATGGTGCTTAGGAGGGAAATGAAGAATTATTTTCCTGTAATCAAGGTAAACATGGGAGAGGGGGTTTCCCTCCTATCTTTTTTTTTTTTTTTAAACTCATTTGAACCAATGGTGTTCTACTGCAGATGAGAGGATACTGTGTTTCAAAAACTATTTTAGCCATCAAATTGAAAGGACACAAATCAGTAGCAATAGAAGCCTTCTTAATCCTCCTTAGGATGCAATTCAGATGAAAGAACTGCTTTTTTTTTTATTTTTCTTTTTGTATGTGTGTGTTATAGATGGATCTGAGAACGCTGTCTGGGCTTGGTGCCAAGTGCTGGCATTCCACAGCAGCGACCGCCTCACAGCCGGGCTGTGGGAAGCAGGAGGGAGACTCTCTTAGGGTGCCACTACTATGGAGACACAGCTGGGCTGAACAAGATTTGCTTCAAACGACAACAAGAGAGACAGAAAGTATCTGGTTCAACCGCTGCCCAAGCAGGCAGGCACCAGAAGAGCTAGCAGCCAATCCGGCCATGCTCGAAGCCAGCTCTGCAGCTCAGCCAATCAGTGACATCACTGGTGAGAAACTCATTTACATCATGCAGTAATGAACTTTGTTTAACATAGCCTCCCCTCTTTCCTGTAACCCCCCCTTCCCTGTATTAGGTCCTTCCATTAATTATTCTGCTGGCATAATTTAAACCGCTATGCAAAAATGTGGCTATATTCTCTCTGATAGCTTCTACCTTCTTTTTCTCCCTCCATGGGTGTTTGCTGTCACTGAAAGTGATTCTGGGTGCAATTCTATTTTGCTTTGACCTTGCCAAATTACCTTCTTCTAAAAAAAAAAAAATCTTAGAAAAAATTAAACATTTATTTTATCTGACCCAACTCCCCACTTAGGAACGGCATGCTTTCGGCAAGTGGGGATTCAGGATTGTGTAAAGTAATGGAGAATAAGTGGGTACATTGTCTTGGAGGTGGCAATTTTTCCAAGAAATCTGCATCTTAGAGCTTCCTTTAACGTGTCCAGATTTTATGCTGCAGTGGCCATTTTTGCATACAGTGCTTTATCCAAAAATCACTTATGTGCATCTGTTACAGGGAGGAAAGTTCACTCTTGTTATATTTTATTCTTTATTGCTCTCAGCCAATGTGTCATTTTATTAATGAATAGAACTGAGGTCATTTCTGGACAGATCTCTCTCTTCCCATCTTAGCACAATGCACCTGATTTGCATCCATTTACGAGAAAAACAGAATGCAAGGACCAATTGAAAAGAAGTTAAGGACGAGCTCACGTATTATTTCAGAATATATCGCAGCCATTTGTTTTTCAGAATGTGTAATATTTAACATCTGCCTTAGTGTTTCTATAAAAATGCCTGATCTCCATTCCCAATGTAATACCTTTAGAAAATTTATTGCTTTGTTATGTAACCAAAAGAGAGCAAGATAAATAATATTTAGGAATGAGTACATTTAATCAGCAGAAAACCTTTGGAAACACAATTTTGCCTTGTACATTTATATTTAGTTTGTCAGAGATAAACTCATTTGTTCTATAGATAACTTAAAAAGCCAAGAACATGTGGCATGTGAAGATTTTCAGGTTGCTTTAGAGAATCCCAAAGAGCGGAAACTGGGTCACACTTAAATGCGATTTCTCTTAAGCCATATCTTTATTGCATATTGGCGTTAAAGGGATACAGTTTTCTAGCAGAGAAGATAGTTTCATTGTCTTCTTTTTTAAAGAATACTTTGAGTATAATTATTCAAAGACATGGAATTTTAAAACATCGACAAGGGTTTCATAACGCTGCATGACTCGTTTAAGAAGCTTAAAGAATATAGTGATAGGCAGAGACACTTTTTAAAGCATATGAAGGATTTAGACGCTAAACCACGGCCCTTTTAATTCATGAGGCATTCCATCATCCCATCATCAGTATTCAGGGAGCGACTGTCCTGAATCAGTCATGAGCTCCCCTGCTGCAGATCCTGTAATTTGAATCATGTGTAATAATATATTATCCTACTGGGGGTCTTCTTTCAGTAGGAGAATGGTTTATACATTCTGCTATAAGAGAACTTTTGGCTTCTAGCCGACTCACAGCCATTACTCACATAGGCAATCATGATCGTCTTCCTTAAGGAATAACATCTGCACGACCTCCCGAGCCAAAACTCCGTAACCTCCCCCACATTCTGAATTATGATTTCTTGGAATTGGGAACACTTGACAAAACTGAGGGAGAAAAATGGAAGGTGTAGAGGAATGGATCGCAGCTTTATTGAGCCTGCAGTTCCCAGTCCTCTGAAATGTCGGAGAGCGGTGAGGAAAGGGTACCTCCAGACAGACCTCAGTGTGTTCATTGGGCTTTGAGACACAAGCTGAAATGTAATGTGTTTTATGAAGACATGGCTGCCTCTGTGTTTTCCTCTGGACATCCTAGCAAGGTCCTGCAAAGGGCGTGGCAGCACAGGAGAATAAATGGAGGGTGGAGATGGTTGTCAGGGCAGAGAAGTCTTGCCCTAAATCAGGAAGGAAGCCATGTGATAAAGCAGGAACCATTTGACCCAAGAGCGAAAAGTTCAAGGAGTGGCTCTGATTCTTTCTCTTGTTCTGACCTTGATCTGATAATGTTCACCTCTGTTATTCCTTATCTGTGAGAATTCAATACCCTGCTAGCATAGAGTTGTATGGAATACTCCTCCATTACACACTCCTGCCTTTTTTTAGATATCTGAATCCTTCTTTGCTTAGTGAATCCTAGGGGCTAGGTTAAGCGTTCCCTCTTCTGTGAAACCTTTTCAAATCACTGTGGCCAGAACCTCTCACTTTTCCATCACTCTCTTTGTGCTTCCATTATTGTGTGTGTGGCAGTCAGCATTGCTCTAGGGCCACGTGTGTGCCTATTTTTCCCACTAGACTGAAAGCCCCTTGGGGCCAGAGACATGTTGAATTCATCCCACCATCTCTAGTTCTAAGGATAATATTATGCTTCTAAGTTTTAAGTCAGTGTTCTAATTAATAAGTTAAAATTGCATTGTAATTTGTAGAGGGAGGGTTTACAAATTCCAGTTACTGTTGTTGTCGTCAACTATCGCTACTGTGACACCACAAATATCAGTTTTACCTTGTTTGTTTTACGTCTCTCTTTGCACTGGCCGTTTACTATCAAGCTCAGAGTAAATGGTTGTTACATTATTTTCCTTAAATAACCAGCTCTGGGAGTTGTGAATCTTTTCATTTATCAAGTGTGGAATTAAGCTGACTTAGCCCGGTGTTTTAAAACTTAAAGATAAATGAAATTGATGTAGATTAATTGTAAAAGAGCCAGGATAAGCAAATTACGGTATTGAGCTCAACTGTTAATGATAGGAAAGAATTAATTACTTAGAAGACGTAAGCAATTAATGTTGAAATGCTCAGGAAATGTGAAATCTTGAGTCCTAGTGTTATCACTGAGATATTATGCATTTTTAATCTACAAGCTAGTATAGTAATCTTTTAAGAGTATATTTCTATGTGTTTTGATATAATCTGATAACCTTTGGGGAAAATATGGTTGATTTTATGCTACTCATCTATAGAAGTTCACACTTTTGCCTACCGTACTTACTGCAAAGTGGAAATTAATTTCTTCGCATACAGTGATATTCTTTTTAGAATGTTTGCAAGTAGTGTTTAGATTTTAAAAATTATTCTTCCGACTGCTCAGTGCATTTTATTAGAAAAGAATGAAATAACTAGAAAATAGATACATTTTTGCTTTTTACAACTAGGAAAATAGAAATTTTAGTACTGGAAATCAGCTAAAGTCCCTATTTTGTAAAAGTCTTAGAGGGGAAATATATCTTACCCAAGAATGTGTTCTATCAATTTTCTAGGACATCTGAAACTGTTATAAAGAATTCAGAAAGACTCGTTCATTATTCTTCCCACGCCACCAGATAATCTGTACTTTTAAAATCAGCCAGATAGGATTATACAATTTTATAGTGCTAACATAAATTATATTCACTTATGTGATCCAACACACTGTGTGTATATAGGATTCCTATTTTATGGTTGAAAACAAGAAACCTGGACATATTGAAATGTATTTTTTCCACTACCTTATAACGATGTAATCAACTATAATAAATTATCATTCATATTAGAATTCTTTAAAATAGTTTTGACTGTGACAAAGAAAAAATGGAAACCTGATATCTGAGTTCACATTGCAGTGGTTTTGAATTTAACTAACACAAATATTGTATCTTAAATTATAGGATTGGTTGTATAGATTTGGGTGGGGCCAATCTGAACTTTTTTTTTAATCAATGAGTTGTACTGTTAGAACTGACAGTTGCTTTTCCCTGCTGGTTTTAGGTTATCTCAACAATGATTTCTTCTAACCCAATATTTAAAAGTAGATTTCCGAACCTTACAAATACTGAGAGATGGATTATGTCCACTTAGGGAACAAATGTTTCTCAAATTCAGTAAAAATAGTAGAGGTCTCTCCAGCTCTTCTATTCAGAATATGATGTTTAGCAGCATGTAGAATGATTGAGTAACTGTGGAACATCTTAATTAAAGAAAAAGAAATGTTACTTTGCATCATGGTTTGAGACATCATAACTGAAAGTCTTTGCATCTAAATGATATTGCTGTCTTTTCTAAACTTATTAAAATAGTGAAAAATTAGACAAAAGCGATAAAGCATTTCCCTTCATGTTGGTGATTTTTTGATATCATAATCGTATGATTCTTGTTTCAAAATTAACTCTTGATCAGCAAAGTGGGGCTAAATCACCTATGCTTATACAATAAATCCATAAGGTTTTGACTGAGAATCACTTATTTGTAAGATGGCAAAGGAATGAAACTGGCCTAAAAAACTTGCATATTCTAGCATTTTTTAAAACTTAGCCCTTAAAGCAATCAATATCAAGAGCAATATCAAGTACATTTAGGAACATAATGAGTATTTTCATAACACTGATGATAATGTCTTACTATTAATGAGCAATACATGGCTCTATAACTGGTTGCTGGTTCAAGAAGAGGAAAAAAATGATGTGGATTAATGGCTGATACTTACCTGGGTGTCATATATGTACCCATGTCCTTTGGTATTATTACCTTCATTTTGTCAAAATCACGAACTAAGACACAGCAAAACTGGGATTCAGTCCAAAGATTTTGACTTGAGAGCCCATATTCTTAACCCCTGAGCCCAAATTGAATAACAGTACAGGTGCTATTGCTGTTTGGCTCCAGGAATTTCCCTATATTATGTTCAAAATAGTTTATCTGGTTCATTTTTTTAGATATTCACACATAGGTTTGCTTTTATATTTTATAAATCACTTTGAAAGCTACTGACCTAGCTATAATATCTAGATTAATATGTTCTATTTTTCTATTCATATAACAATTCAGATTACTTAAGGTAATACATGCAAAAGCAATTTTGTAACAGTAAAGTACTAGACGAATGTAAGGTCATGATATTATTAAAATGCCTTTGCCAGTGTGAATCACTAAAAAATATTATTAGACTAAATATTACCATTTTTTCTTTTCTCTAGATACATTAGTTATTAAATATGTCACCTACTTTATGAGAAAATTAATGCTAATTGATTTGACAATTGCAGAATGTCACTTAACAGTCTCACTGGATCCTGACTATCCTGACACTTAAGGCATTTCAGCTTTCTTAGTCCTCATTACACATCTGTTTATAACCCACTGCAGTCCATGGGATGCTGAAAAAGAGGATCTCTCTGTTACTGAAAAAAGTGAAAGTGTTAGTCGTTCAGTCGAGCTTGACTGTTTGCTACCCCATGGAGTGTAGCCCGCCAGGCTCTTCTGTCCATGAAATTCTCCAGGCAAGAATACTGGAGTGTGTAGCCATCCCTTCTGTAGGGGATCTTCCTGACCCAGGGGTTGAACCTGGGTCTCTTGCATTGCAGGCAAATTCTTTACCATCTGAGCCACTATTTACTGATAAATCTTGTGGCTGATACTAGATTTTCTAGCTTTTACTTTGTGGTCAGGACAAGGGATCTAGTCACAAGTTGTCAAATTTACAGAATAAGTTTAATTTAGGGAAAACAGAAGAGAAAACAGAAGTATGGTTAATCTCTTCCTTTTCAGAGTGAATTATTGTCTGGTTTCTCCTTCAGTTTTCTTACTGTTTCTTCCTCAAACATGTCATATACTTAGCATGTGCTAGAAACTGTGCAGACAATAAATCTATCCTCTTGAAACTCTAGTTAAACATTGTTATTAATGTTCATTTGGAAGTCAGTATGTATTACTATAAAATTAGAGTTTGACTGTTTAGTCTTGTTGCATAATGTATGGTCACATCTCATCCAAAAAAAAAAAAAAAACAACAACCTAGAAAAGCAACAGTTTTGAGCCCTATGATTCTCATTTGAGTTTATTCCATTTTATCTGTGGTTCTATGATTCTGACACCTAGAATTTAAGAGACTGCTCCTTGGAAAGTATAATGAATGTAGGCAGAAGCAGGACTAAATCTGTATTAGGAAGACACTAGGCCCATTGATGTGTTTTAAGGCTCATTAGCAGTTTTCAGGGTCACGTTGTGTTTCCTATGCCCTGCATTATCCTCCTGTACAGTTAGAGCTTGATAATTATTTTTTCCTCACAAGGTTTCTTTATTTTAATGTTACTAACAATTTTCTATTTGTGGGCAAGAATTAAGGTCAGTGTTGTAGTTTCTCTCATTGCTTTCTTAACCTGCCCAGAAAAGTATTTAAGCAAAGTATTTAAGGTGTTTATTTTTGGGATGTTTCCTTTTACACAATGAAAAGCAGAGCTAATAATAAGGAAACCTATGTCAATTAATTAAAAACAATTAAAAACTTAATTATCACTTAACTTTGTGGGGGCAGTTTAGAAGTGGTCAGGAGAACTGCCATCTATGGTCAAATGCCTAGTTCTGAATCTAGACTCCCATTCTCACTACATATATAACCTTGTAACCATATGCTATAAGTTATGTAACTTCTCTGTGCCTTGGTTTTCTCATTTATCCAAATGATAAAGGTTGTGAGGATTCTGTGCATTTTTGCAAAATATGGTGATATAAAGATGGACAAACTCGTGGTTTCTATTTTTCAAAGTGCAGAATATAGTTGAGGAGTGTGAATAAGTGAGTGAATGAATATGTAGGTGTGTTCAGTCAGTCATGTCTGACTCTTTACAGCTCCGGGAACTGTAGCCCACTAGGCTTCTCTCTCCATGGAATTTTTCAGGTAAGAATACTGGAGCAGATTGCCATTTCCTCCTCCAGGAGATCTTTCCAATCCAGGCATCAGATCAGCTTCTTACATGTCCTGCATAGGTAGGCAGGTTCTTTAATAGTAGCACCATCTGAGAAGCCAGGTGTGTATGTGTATTTATATATTTAAGTAAACAGTAATACAATATAGTTTAATCAAGATATGTCCCTGCTTGTGTAAATACTTTTGTTTACTGATTCTACTAAACCAATTCAATCAGCTTTTCCTTTAAGTGAATAAGTTGTCAAGTTATTGCTATAATTATCAGTTTTATCCCATCAAATATTGGTTTGATTAAAGTTTCTAAAATATTGTATAATATTTTAATAAAATTGGTATAATTTTAAAAATCCAGGCAACTAATATTATTTAATATTAATTTATTCTACTTTTTCCTTCCTTATGGGTTGGATTTGTCAAAAAAGAGTTCTAAGATACATGTAAAAATGCATAAAAACACATATTTTGATTTTTTTCAGATTCTGTGATGCCCTGGAATGACCAGTGATAGGTTCCTAATCAATGGCATTCTGTACAGAAACTTAACCCACAGTTCAAGTGTCTAATGCCCATGAGTCAGATAATTGATATGCACTTTCCTATAGCAATCTGTGTTATTCTCAGGAAGAAAGAGATAGATTGTAAGCAGAAGGCCCAGATTAGAAGCCTCACTTTTCTTATTATAAGATAAGGATAGTTATAATGACTACTAAAGAAAGATAATTAGCAGGTGAAGTAAGAAGACCTGCAGAATAATGTTAGGCTTTCTCTCTCTTCTGTGGGCATTGCAAAGCCTGTTCAAGTGCATGCTTAAATGTCAATAAGAGCAATATGATTTCAATAAATGCCAGTTTCTAAGGAGACTTCTAGTATTATACGTTCTATAGACTACAGAATAAGATTGCTTTTATTTGCACTTCAAATCAAAATCTCCATTAATTTGACTGATTTGAGGGGATTGTGAGTGCAATTTAATTGCATCAGATTTTTATAAATCTTAACTTAGGTATGACTGAGACTAAAAATAGTTGCATTTTTAAAAGAGGTACAAGATTTCTTTCTCCCTACTCTCAAGGGCTTAACATATTTGAGTAGATAAAAGAATCAGTAAGGATCTCTGATGATGAAGGCAGAGGGATGTTCAAAAGCATACAGATTTTGAGATGCAACTAATTGTCAGAAGTATAATTAAGGTGCAGAAATAATATCCCATAGTCAATATCATATTTTAGCTCTTATGTGTCAGTTTTATGATTTCATCTCATTTATAAGGTTTGTAACTATTTACTTCAAGCTCTATGCATGTTTTTTCATGGTGTCAATAATGATGATGGTGACTGAACTTTGTCATGATATCTCATAGGTATAATTATTGGTTAAAAGGTAAGAAGAGCAAAGAAATTACATGTTGTTTGAGAGTGTATTATGGTAGGGTTGTCTTTTAATAATCCCTGCTCCCATTTTTCTTTTAAACAGCAATTAACTAACATCCTATTAAGCATCATAGTCTTGAATGTCAGTGTCATTGTGCATTACGATCTGTTTGGATTTTCAATTCTTTAAAGCTATTCATTTTTCTCTGGAGTTAAATTTTACCAGTTCCTTCCCTGCAGTGATGGTCTCAGATTCTTCAAAATGTCATTAATTATTTTTTACCTTTGTTATTTAATAATCTGACCAGGGTTATTACCACTGTAGAAACATGTCCTTCCACTAGATATAGACTTTAGTATGGTGTCTATGAAAGAGACCATACATACTATTTCCCCAGGGACACTTCAAGTTAATGTCTGATATCCTGGGTAGTTACTAAAGATGTGTGCTTTCATTTCCATAATAACCCATTTTAGATTTGTAATTATGTGGTCCTTCTATAATGTAAAGGTATGCTGTGCTGTGCTTGGTCATGTCTGACTCTTTGCAACCCCGTGTACTGTAGCCCGCCAGGCTCCTCTGTCCATGGGGATGCTTCAGGCAAGAATACTGGGGTGGGTTGCCATGCCCTCCTCCAGGGAATCTTCCCAACCCAGAGATTGAACCCAGGTCTCCTGCATTGCAGGCGGATTCTTTACCATCTGAGTCACCAGGGAAGCCCATAATATAAAGGTAACTCCTGCATTTTTTGCCAAATTTATATTTTCAAGATCATATTTTGTTACATTCATAGGGTTATTTGTACTTTGCTGATCATACAAACTGAGTTTAGGTTTTGAAAGTGTGGTTGCAATAGTAATAGATAATTTTGTTAACATGTGTTAGACACTCAGTGAGTAATAGATGAATTAAATTCTCTTACTTGAACATCAGATGTCATTAGTACTGTGGTCTACACCAAGACCAGGAAGGAGTCGAGGAGGTTAATTCTTTTGACAAGTGTTGGCTAAGTACTGTGTGCGCCAGTCTGCCATCAGCACAGAACACAGCAGTGAAGCGAAGTCCCGTGTTCTCATGGAAGTTTTGTTCTTGAGGTCCTTTATAGGGTAATAATATAAGGTATGTTGATGAGATTCTGCTTTCTTATACAAATCACTTGGATTAAAAGAAGTCTTTATTTCTAAACCCAGTCTAAGTAAGGCTGCTGCACAATATAGGCTAACTTTATACAGTGAATTCCTACTGGGCATATTCTTCTTTTACTCAATAGTTTACCTGACACCTTAGGCCCTCCTGAAGTTGATGGTGCCAGTTGCCTGTGATTTTTAATTATAATTTAATAAAGAAGAGGCATAGAAAATAAAATTCCTACTAGTCTTGATATCTTCTGTGTTGTAACCAACATGTAAATGTACATGGCTAATTTATTACTTCATTTGTCTTTGAAAATTTTTCTCTTCCCTTACTGAGAAAGAGAGGCTATTGTCATTTTCTACCAAATGTATATAATTCATTTTTAAAACTGCATCCTAGAGCTTTTCAAATGATTTGTTTGGAGAAAGCAAGTTCTCTTGTTTGGTTCTTCATAAAGCCCATGAATATTTAAAAATTTTATTGACTTATGTTATGGCCATAAAAGAAATAATCAGCAATTTATATGACAACAGTACTTATTCAAAATGAGAACAATCATATAATAAAAACAGAGCTATTTAGTGTTTGAAATAGACTTAAGATGATCTAGTTTAATTCCCTTATTTTTCAAATGGGCATAAGAAGTATGGCCAGGAAATGATATTTGACTTGCCCAAGTTCACAGAATAGTTTGCAGTAGACTCAGAAAAAAGAAGTAATTTTTTGGTTGTTTTGCTTTTTTAAAAAATTCTGATTTTAACAGTAATATATTTTTTTGCTGAAATACATATTTCTGATTATAAAAGTAAAATTATAAACTTGAAAAATTCAAGAAGGATATGGAAAAAATGTCTCATTAAATTATTGCATGTAAGTTACTGTGGTTACAAAACTATTTAAAAATATATATATATATATCTTTTGAATAATGAAGTTCCTCCTTATAAATGATTTTGTAAATTTTTTTAAATGCTAAAAGATGCATGATATTATGTGGTATCATGGAACGGATGTACATTTGGACTAAAAATAAAGGAAGAAGTAGCTCATAAGATAGATGTAGGAAAACCCTGGATTTTTGAATTACAAATTATAATGAGATGATACAGGATAAATGTAGAAGCTAATATAACTACATCAATATATTTGTTGAGAAGGAAATGGCAGCCCACTCCAGTATTCTTGTCTGGAAATTTCCATGGACAGAGGAGCCTGGTGGGCTACAGTCCATGGGTTTGTAAAGAGTTGGACACGACTTAGTGACTGAGCATGCATGGACGCGATGTGTTTGATAAAAATATTTATTTTGTGGTAAATTCATTGGAGATACATCAGAGTAATAATGCTATTACCAATGTGGACACACTACTTCTGGACAGTGTCTCTTCTCTCCACATGCATTCTGAATTATACGTATTCTCTTAAATCTGGTCTTTCTTTCTTTTATATCACCTCCCTTTCAACCAACTCCTTCCTTCTAGCACTCAGAAATCCCCAATTTTTACCCATCATAGACAAACAAACAGTAACAACCATCTCCCATGAACCTGTTTCCTTTTACTCTCTCATTCTTCGATGCTATTGCTAGTTGGCAGATCAGAAGAGCAGAGAAACTAACCAAGTTAGGACAAACTGTGTGACTTCTCTGCACCTGGGAAAAGTTAATCACTTTATGTTTTATAAAACCTGACATAATCTTTTTAAAGATAGCTTTATTGAATGATTTGTGATGTCTCTTTCATCTCGAAAATTAGATGAAGTTAAGGGAGAAGAGAGGCAATTGCCCATAGAAGCTACTTATTCATAGTATATAATTTATAGCCATGATTTCATTTGCACTGATTTGTTTTGAGATTCAAAATAAACCTGTCCACTCTCAGGTTTCTAATGGTACAAGCATGATAGTGCAGTCAAATTATTTTAAATGAAGATCAAGAAAATACTCTATTTTTTTAAATGAAATAAACTTTGTGTGCCTTAGGAAAAAAAAACCCTGAACTTAAAGTCCGTTGGACTTGAAGTTAACCCAAAATCCTCTGTAGGAGAATAGGAATCAAAACATCTCAGTTCTGTTGCTGGCTATGCTACCAGCCGTTTGTGTGACATTAGAAAACAATGGCATAGCCATTTATACAACGATGGACATGAGTCCAGGTAAGGTATTTCACCATCACTTCTCCTTTTTAGAAGTGAAGTACTTTCTTCAAGTGAAATTCAGTTAGAAACCCCAAATATAGAACAGATGAAATTGTACTCCTCTGGTTGGACTAGAGGTGGGACCTTAGAGCCATAACCTTTCATCTCTCTTACACTTCGTGTGGTGCTCAAGGTGCGCTGGGGAAGCCTCAGAACTCCGTGAGGCTGAAGCCACTGGAGCAGGTAATCTTTTAGGCTCCTTAGGTTTTGAAATCAGACTGACAATGTGTTTTCATTTTTGTTTTTGCTTTCATCAACTGCTAATAAATAAATATAAATAAAATATCCACTAGATGGCAGTAGATCAAATCTTTGTTCTGATCGTTTCAGTTGACAATCTTCAGTCCAGTATTTAAGTACATATTTGGATTACTTACAAAGCTTTCAAAATAATTCCATCTTACCATAGTTTATATTTTGAAATTCTTCTTCAGCCTCTCAATTTATTTTCACTTCATGTCCTATTTTCAGGGCATTGCGGAATTACTGGTTAGTCCAACAGTCTTTATGACTTGCCCTGGCCTTGGGAACTTTAATTGCATAATATTCAAATAAATAAACATCCTTGATCATTTAAATTTATTCATAATGCTATGAGCATGGTAGGCTGCATTATTCTGTGTATTAATGTTTCAGGGAGGAGATGATGTCAGGTCACAGTAAATGATGGGAGTTCCTGATGAGGATAACCAGGCAAGTGAGTTTAGCCCGGGAAGGAAGCTGCTAGATGCTTCCAACATTCAAAGTACTGCAGTCTGGTGGAAGAATAGAACAATTACTGCCTCCTGCAGGATTCAGATGGTTTTCCAGGACCCAACGGTTCTGAGATGGTTAGATAGCATCACTGACTCAATGGATATGAATTTGAGCAAACTCCGGGAGATAGGGTAGGACAGGGAAGCCTGGCGTGCTGCAGTCCGTGGGGTCACAAAGAGTCGGACACAACTGAGCCCCTGAACAGCAATGACAGCAGTTCTTGTAACTTCATGTCAACACTGAGCCCCCTCAAAGTTGCTACCTGCTCCTTATTTTTGGCCTCATTTATTTAGACTCCTCATGAGAGAAACTGGGTGAATTTGTTGTCATTTTACATAGTGATAAAGTTGAAAGTTGTCCTAGTGGCCCAGCCCACATCACAAATCTAAACCTAAGTCACTCTAGAAAACCTAACACGCATCATTACAATCCTCCAGCTCAGCTTTAGCTAGCTCACCTTACCCTAGCAAGTCAGACCTGCTAGCCTTTTAAGGAAATTCTCAGCCTCCTAGGTAAGCATTCCTTGTTTTTTTGTGTCTCTTCTATAACTCTATAAAACCTATAAAACTTGCTCTTGCTCCAAATCCCTTGGTAACGGGGCTTTTCTGTTTCTGAGACAATGTACTTCCCCAATCCATAGCTTGTTTTCCCTTGAATAAAGGACATTAAGTTTCTTACTCCATTCTTTTTATTTTGTCATCTTACAATAGAGCACCCCTTATAAGCAGTCTTTAAGCGTCCTTAAATCCAGTTGGATTACACCGAGGACAGTTTTGTCCGTAAAATGGTCAAGGTAAAAGATGAAAGTTTTGGCCTATTTTCTAGGTGAAATTAGTAATAGCCCCCTGTTTTATTCTCAGGATGGTTCCAATTAGTATGATACATTTCATTATTACCTGTATACATTGTCTTCTTTGCCTTGACCTAGTTCCTGCTCTTCAGGCCAGGGTAATGTGGCCAAGACTTGGATAATGTGAAAAGCATTGCCTGAAGCTACTTACTTAGGAAGCAGTTGTGGGCCACAGGCATTTTAAGTTATATGGACTCCCAATTGTGAAGTCCTTAGAATAAAGGAAAAGAATTTAAAGAAGCAATTTAACTTTAAATTCAGGTTTCTACTTCATTAGTTCAATTTTATCTGCAAGATACAGTCTTTTCTAATGCATTATGGAAACTAGAATATGATTTTCATCAATAAGGAAAATTATAAAGCTAGCAAAGAATTTAAGTGGTTTGCCTGTATTACCTTATAAATACCAGAGAAAATTCTAAATTAGAGCCTTAAAGATGGTGAATTCACCATCTCTTCTGCATAAATAGTAGATTAAGTCTTTTAATTATTACTCAATACTAATTCATATCACCACTGAATGTATGAGAAGCAGTTATCTTTCCATCTAAGTCATTACCCAAAATTCTCTAATAATCATATCTTTAGATCTTTAAATACTTTCCCCTCACATTGGTCCTCTGTCATTTTAATTGAATGGACTTAATGTAGCAAATCATACATTGCAAAATCTATTTTTTGCCCTCAGAACAGTTTTATCATGAACAAACGCTAAGGGACTGTTTGAAATGTTTCACCCAAAGAGATTGAGGAACATTCTTTTTCAAAATGTAGAGAGTCATTTTTTCCCCCCGGGATGATCTTTTTGTTTCTTTCCATATAGAACATAGAAAGATAGATTAAATAACTAGAGACATGTTGTTTAGAATTACTTCAGGAATCCTTGTTTTCTAGCTATCAGAGATGGCTCCTAAAGACATTTGTGCACAGCTTTTTCTCTGAAAATTATTTATTTCATTTGTGGTATTTTGGACATCATCATACAAAGTTGAAGGGCAGTGAATATAACATTCTCGCAAATGTTGCTGTATTACTTTTAGTAGATACAGTATAGAAATAGTTACTTGTTTAGTGTAAAATCTCCTATGTCTTTCTGAAAGATTCACTTCTGTTCACTAGAAAATCCTGTTTCTTTTTCCTCTTTTTGAGTACAAAGAAAGACTAGGTTCCCTAACCCCTTAGAAGTTAGGTGGCACAATGTGACTAGTTCTGGCCAACGAAATGTGATCAGAAGTCATCAATCACTTCTGAAAGATCTCTGCGGAGTCACATGCCCCCTCTCCTTGTTCTTCCCATCACCGTGGCAGTGGGAACATGTACTGAGATAGCAGAGCCCCAGGGTAGAAACAGCCTGGATTTCCAAGACTGATTTCAAAAGAGCTAAGTGAAGTGAAGTTGCAGCGAAAGATGCTCAGTTGTGTCTGACTCTTTGCAACCCCATGGACTGTATGTATTCTCCAGGCCAGAATACTGGAGTGGGTAGCCTTTCCCTTCTCCAGGGGATCTTCCCAACCCAGGGATAGAACTGCATTGCAGGCATATTCTTCACCAGCTGAGCCACAAAGGAAGCCCTCAAAGGAGCTAAGTGGAAGTGAAATAGAGTGAAGTAAAATATTCTAAATACTAACTAAAAAAAATAATTCTATGTCATAATTTCAGATTTGTTATCATAGTGCAACCTGAACTTTTTTGACTAACACAGGCATTGTTTGAAGTTTAGTTTTGCTGTTTAATTTTTTTTTTACTTGGTTAGTCCTTGCCATAACTGAGATTCTTTAAAGCAAGTATTAAGACAGGTCATTATTTCAAAGCAATAAAAACATGAAATTAGACTCTTCTGTAAACAATTTTAATTTAACTGAAGTACAGAAAGTTTCCCAGAACCTGTAGGATTATTTTACCCACAATATTTAATCTGTAAGAAGAATTCTTAAAAGAAAGGAAGGAAAAGTCTATAATATCCCATAGTTTGTGGTTTAAAAGATCAATTTGTAACAGTATAAATAAATAAATTATGATTATATAATTAATGAATAAATTATAATTTGGGGTTTTAATTTTAAAATAGTGTGAAACTAGCAAAATGTTTCTAAGACACATAAACTGTTTTAGCAGAAGAACATATAAGGGTTCACCTCATAGATATGCAGCTGTGTCCTGCTTTGCTTGGGATGGTCACAGTTTATGTGCATTGTCTGGTAATTCATAATACTGTCCTCTTCATTCAAGGACAGTGCTAAATTAGATGATACATTGTATTGTATGTTTATGGGGCCAGACTCTACAGTGATAGTTTGGAAAACATGTATGTGGTACAGCTAAGTGTTTTTCTTTCTTAGTTCTGTGGAATATATCACTGCATGGAAGTAACATTATATGGGGTTATTAGATGTCCAGACTAGCCCACAAAAGGTTTTTAAATTCATAACTGAGTTAAACCATAGTGATTAGTAAATGTAAAATAAAATGTTTTAGGTTTTTGTGGATTGGTTCAGGTTTCTAATCATTGTGTATATAAAACACTTCATTAAATGAAAAATGTGGTCTAGTTTCCAATAACTAACTTACCAAGGAGTTTATAATATAGATATTTTTTCATTTGGGCATAAACAGTGGATTTTATATGCAACTTTAATTATTAGTAGTAATAATATTTTATTTTTATTGTGGAAAAATTTGAAGATACTGAAAGTAAGTAATGGTCTATTAAACTACCATGCTGCTATTACCCCAGTCCAAATAACCACCAGTTAATGGCCAGTTCTCTCCTATCCCTACTCCCATCTAACTTCTTCCTCCTATATTATTTTGAAGTAAATCCAGGCATCCTATCATTTTATCTTACAAATTTCAACATTTATCTCCAAATGATAAGTACTCTTTAATAAATGTAACATTTATCATTTTCATATAATAGTATATGTTTGACAAATGTTTGTCAGAATAGGTTTAGGTTGAAGAGTAACATGTCACTATTTAGTTACATTAAATTGATACTATCTCTTGGACTAACATTCTCCCCATTTCACCTTTATCAGAACAAATTACCTTTAAGCATTCCAAAAGTAAACTCTAAATTTCCCTTTAGACAATTTAGAAGTGTATGTACACACTCCAATCCAGAGATCAAGGAGCTGTGAAGATGTGTTCTGCAGCTGTCTCCCTTTGAAGTTCTCTGTTCTGACACTTCAGATAACAGTATAACTCAGGTTTCCAGGGAACTGATCAGTCTACCCTTCAAAGAAGAGGTGAATACCTTAGCTTGACAGGTTAACTTCAAGAAAGGTAATCCTAATAAATAGAACTTACAGAGTAAATGTTAAAAGGACTGAAAAATACCTTTTACTGGCCTATTTACAGAGACTAGGGAGCAGCAGCATATTATAAACAAATCTTATTTTCTTTGTGCTAAAATCCTCCCAGCATAATCTTTTAATGTACTTTGCAGGATTTGTAGGAAAGGAAAATTATTGCCTTTCTGTTTCATATTTCAGAATGTCATTAAGCCATATCTCTGATTTGTTTAAAAAGAGAAAGCCAAAACAAGTTTTTTTCCTTTACCAAATATGTAATTTGAAGAAGAAAGAAGGGAATTTATTTGGTATAGATTGTATTTTTATTTTTATATTTTTAGATTGTATTTTTAGAGAAATTTGGCTGGCTGCAACAGATTATTTATATATTGTACCAATTTCCTTGTCTCATATATATGCTTTTGTTTAGATGTAAATGATATAAAATGATTAGAAGATAGAAGTTGTGTTGCTTATTTGGGGAGTTGGAAACAGGGTTCATCTTAATTGGATTACTAGTTTTCCTTTTTTCCTCTTGTGTATCAGTGGCATGTGGACAGCATTTAACTGAAAGCATTTGATGTAGATTCCAGTGCAGATGTAAGCAGCATATTAAAGGGAATAGTCCTGTTTCTACTATTTATTAGCCATGTAACCAAGGTCAGACCTTGATTTCCTAGTCATATAATGATAGTAATAACATTTTTAAATCTATAAAAGTATTTTATGTATTAAATAGGAGAGATTTTTTAAGCAAGTCTATTTTTGTATTTATGTATAAAGTAATACTAAAATTTTAAGGGTACAGTTTATTGTGTTGATAAACACATATCCACTGTGCCACATTGGAAGCCCACATACATTCATGTCACAAACCTCATAATCATGATAGAGAACATTTCCTTCACCTACAAAAGTTTTCTCATGGCCCCGCATAGTCAGTCCCCTTCACTAACCTTCAGCTTCTGTCGACCACTGATTTGCCTTCTGTCCTTCCAGGTTTGCATTTTCTGAAACTCCATGTAAATGGAATCGTGTGGAATCATGTGGTGTGCAGTCATTCATGTCTGGCCTTTTTCACTCAGTGCAATGCTTTTGTTATACACTTTGTTAAGGGTGTCAATAGTCCTTTCTCATTTACTGCTAAATAGTATTCTGTATTAAATGAATATACCTCTACTTGATGGACATTTGGATTGTTTCCAGTTTTGGATATTTAGGAATAAAACTTCTATGAATATTCACCTACAGATCTTTATGTGGACCTAGATTTTATTTGCTATAGATAAATGCACAGAAATGAATTGCTGGGTTGTATGGTTTAGTTCAGTCAGTTCAGTTCAGTCACTCAGTCATGTCCAACTCTTTGCGACCCCATGAATCGCAGCATGCCAGGCCTCCCTGTCCATCACCAACTCCTGGAGTTTACTCAAACTCATGTCCATTGAGTCAATGATGCCATCCAGCCATCTCATCCTCTGTCACCCCCTTCTCCTCCTGCCCCCAATCCCTCCCAGCATCAGGGTCTTTTCCAATGAGTCAACTCTTTGCATGAGGTGGCCAAAGTACTGGAGTTTCAGCTTCAGCATCAGTCCTTCCAATGAACTGATCTCCTTTAGGATGAACTGGTTGGATCTCCTTGCAGTCCAAGGGACTCTCAAGAGTCTTCAACACCACAGTTCAAAAGCATCAATTTTTTGATGCTCAGCTTTCTTCACAGTCCAACTCTCACATCCATACATGACCACTGGAAAAACCATAGCCTTGACCAATATGGTAAGTCCATATAAATCTTGCATGCTAGGCTTCAGCATTACGTGAACCAAGAACTTCCAGATATCCAAGCTGAGTTTAGAAAAGGCAGAGGACCCAGAGTCAAATTGCCAACATTCACTGGATCATAGAGAAAGCAAGGGAATTCCAGAAAAGCATCTACCTCTGTTTCATCGACTACACTAAAACCTTTGACTATGTGACCATGACACATGGTGAAAAGCTCTTAATGTGACGGGAGTAGCCAGACCATCTTTCCTGTCTCCTGAGAACCCTGTATGCAGGTCAGAGAGCAACAGTTAGAACCCTGTATGGAACAACTGACTGGTTCCAGATTGAGAAAGGAATATGACAAGGCTTTCTGCTGTCAGCCTGTCAGCCTTAACCTATATGCTGAGCACATCATGAGAAATGCTGGGATGGATGAGTTACAAGCTGGAATCAAGATAGGCAGGAGAAACATCAACAACCTGAGATATTTGGATGATACCATTCTAATGGCAGAAAGAGAAGAGAAACTGAAGAGCCTCTTGATGGGGGTGAAGGAGGAGAGTGAAAGAGCCGGCTAAAGACTAAATGTTAAAAAAACTAAAGCTCATATATAAAAAGATCAATTTTTCAATCATACATAAAAAAGATCAATATAAAAAAAAACTAAGATCATGGCATCTGATCCCATCACTGCATGGCATATAGAAGCGGAAAAGGTGGAAGTAGTGACAGAGTTCTTCTTCTTGGGCTCTGAAGTCAGTGCAGATGGTGACTGTAGCCATGAAATCAGAAAACATTTGCTTCTTGGCAGGAAAGTGATGACAAACCTAGACAGTGTGTTGAAAAGCAGAGACATTACTCTGCTGACAATAATCTGTATAGTCAAGGCTATGGTCTTCCTGAGGTGACTTAACAGTTGTGAGAGCTGGACTGTAAAGAAGCCAGAATGCCAAAGAATTGATACCTTCAAACTGTGAAGTCCCTTGAACAGCATGGAGGCCAAACAGTCATCTTAAGGGAAATCAACCTTGAACATTCAGTGGAAGGACTGATGCTGAAGCTGAAGCTCCAGTATTTTGGTCACCTGTTGCAACCAGCCGACTCATTGAAAAAGTCCTGATTCTGGGAAAGATTGAGGGCAGAAGGAGAAGAGGGTGTCAGAGGATGAGATGGCTGGATGGCATCACTAATGCCATGAACATGAACTTGGGCAAATTTCAGAGATTGTGAGGAACAGGGAGGCCTGGTGTGCTGCAGTCCATGGGGTCACAAAGAGTTGTACACGACTGTGCTACTGAACAATAAACAATGTGGTAAGTCCATGATTAACTTTTGAAGTAACTCAAAAGCATTTCTTCTTTAAAGTGGTTATACCATTGGCAATCCTTCCAATAATGAATATGTCCATTACTCAAATTCTCACTTACCCTTGGTATTGTCAGTCATTTTTAAAATTTTAGCCTTTCAAGTGTTGTGTAGTGCTGTATCATCATAGTTTTAATTGCGTTACAACAAAGGACTAATATTTTTAGCATATTTCCTTGTGTTTTTTGTCCATTTATCTTATTTTGTTATGTGCCTGTTAAAATCTGTTGCCAATTTTTATTACATCTTTTTTTTCTATTGTAATTTAAGAGTTCTTTAAATATACATGGTATAAATCCTTTATCATGTATGTTTGCAAATGTTGCTTTGAATTTGAGGTCTGTCTTTTATTTCCTTTAAGTGTTTTTTGTAGAATGAAAGATTTCCATGTAGATGAAGTCCAATTAAACAACTTGTATTATAGTTTGTAGTTTTTTGCATTGTGAAGATTCTTTGCCTAACCCAGTATCAGACTTCTGGTGGCTCAATGGTAAAGGATCCTCTTGCCAAAGCAGGAGACATAGGACATATAGTTTCAATCCCTGGGACAGAAAAAGCCCCTGGAGTAGGAAATGAAAACCTGCTCCATTATTCTTGCTTGGGATATCCCATGGGCAGAGGGGCCTGGTAGGCTTCTGTCCATGGGGTTGTAAAGAGGCAGACATGGCTGAGCACACATACACGTGCACACATACTTCAACATGAATCTCCAGAGTATAGAACTAGAAGTAGGCTATATGGTCATCTTTACCTTTATTAGCTGTTGTCAGAATACCATCCAAAGTATTCGCACAAATCTATGCTCTCAACAGTGGCATATAAATCTCTCTTTTCCCTCACAGCCTTACCAGTAAACAGAGAAATATTTGTATTTTGGCCAAATTTTGATGTGTTTGAAAAGTTAACATATTGTTTAATTACTCTTTTTTGATTGATAGTGAAAGAAAGCATATTTTTATAAAATTTTCTTTGGCACATTGTCTGTTTACAACTTGTTCAAGTGCTTGCTAATATTTTGAGGTTTTGCTTCTATGTTCAAAAAGCTTATTGATCTGTTCTATTTACATTTATATGTTCACTTATATAAAATTGTCTTTGGTTTTCATATCAGATAATTTTGGCATCATAAAATGAGTTAGAAAGTCTTCTCAACTCCTCTATTTCCTGGAAATTTTACACAAAACTGGTACTACATCTTCTTTAAATAAGAATTTATTGGGAGAATTTACCAGTGATGTCATCTAGGCATGGAACTTTCTTTGTGAGAAGAATTTTAATCGTGACTTCAATTTCTTTAACAGCTATAAGGCTATCCAGTTACCTATTCCTTGTTGAGGAAGCTTTGGTTGTTCAAATTTTTCAAGGAATTATTCCATTTCATCCAAGATGTCCATAAGTGTCTCAATAAATTCTTGTTCTTCAACTTTGTGGGTTAAGTAATTATTGAGAATTTTTTTATCTTCACTATTGGTTTAATCTTTTTATTTTTTTATTGGTTCTCCTAGGGTTTATCATATGCATCTTTAGTTTACAACAACACACTTTCAAATAACATTATATTGTATACCAGTTTACGTGCATAGTTAGAAACTTGTAACAATACACTTCTATTCCTCAACTTTATACTTTGTGCTACTTGTGCTACTTGTGTTGAACATGTGTTATAAACACATTTTTCCATGCGTTATAAACAACACAATGGACTTTTAAAAGAATTGAATTGCTTTTTATAGTAACTAAAATTAATTAAAATATAAAGTGTATTTACCCACTTGATGGCCAAGTCCAGTGCTCTTTATTCCTTTTGCTGTTACGGATTTTGTGACATGATTTTCTGTCTCTCTAAAAATCATTCTTTGGCATTTCTTGTAGTGTAGTTAACTGATAATTCACTTCCTTGGTTGTTGTTTCATTGAAAAAGTCTTAATTTTATGTCAGTTTTGAAGGTATCTTTCCTGGGTAATGAATTGCGGATTAACAATTTATTTTTCTCATTCAGTGCTTTAAATATTTCTTTACATTGTGTTTAAGTAATGTTGGGGGAGAAATATATAATTCCTAGGGCTTCCTGGTAGCTCAGTTGGAAGATCCCCTGGAGAAGTGATAGGCTACCCACTCCAGTATTCTTGGGCTTCCCTTGTGGCTCAGCTGGTAGAGAATCTGCCCCCAATGTGGGAGACCTGGGTTCAATCCCTAGGTTGGGGAGATCCCCTAGAGAAGGGAAAGCAACCTACTCCAGTATTCTGGCTTAGAGCATTCCATGGACTATACATTCCATGGGATCCCAAAGCGTTGGACACAGCTGAGCGACTTTCACTTCACTTCACTTTATCTTTGTTCCTCAGTGTGTAAAGTGGCTGATTTTAAGATTTTCATTTTATCAGTGATTTTTAGCAATTTGATTTGGTTATACTGATTTTATTTGTAATCTGTATTCACTTTTATTCTTCTTGGGATTTGTTGAGCTTTTTGAATCTGTAGCTTGATAAATACGATCAAATTCAGAAAAGTTTTGGCCTTTATTTCTTCAACAAATGTTGTCTATTCCCTCTATCTCTTATCCTTCTGAACTCCAATTAAATGTAAGACAGAAAATATATTTTCTTAGAGGTCACTTCTCTGTTCATTTATTTATTTTTTAGTCTTTTTCCTCTCTCTGTTTCATTTTGTATGGTTTCTATTACTATGTCCTCAATTTCATTGTTTTTCCCCCTCTGTCTTCTGCAATGTATGATCTGCTGTTAATCACACCAGTTTATTTTTATTTCAGATGTAGTATTTTGCATCTCTAGATTCCCATTCATGTGTTTTTTTATATCTTCCAGTTTTGTTATTTTAAGTCATATTTTCTTTATTCTTGACCATATGGAATACAGTTGACCCTTGGACATCATGTGTTTTAATTGTGCAGATCAACTTGTACACAGATTTGTTTTTCATAAATGCATACTACAGTACTACCTGATTTGTGGTTGATTCAATCCACAGATAGGAAACCACAGATACAGAGGGCTGTCTGTAAAGTTATGAGAGGATTTTCAACCCTACTGGTGGGTTGATGTCCCTGTCTTCTGCATTGGTCAGGGGTCAGCTATATATTTCTATTATATTTTGTCCTACCTCCTTTCAAAGATGATGGGCTGCTTTTCTGGGCACCTGATGTCTTCTGCTAGCAATCAGAAGTTGTTTTGTGGAGTTTGCTCGGCTTTCAAATGTTCTTTCAATGAATTTGTAGGGGAGAAAGTGGTTTCCCCGTCCTATTCCTCCACCATCTTAGCTCCTCCTCTCAGCTATATATATTTCTAAAGCTATTATGAAATACCTTTTAATCATTCCCAAATCCTTGTTACTTATGATCTGTTTCTGTTCTTTTCATAGGCATAGTTTTCTGCTTTTTTACATGGTTGGCGATTTTTTTTTTGGGGTGTTGTATTAGTCTACTCAGACTTCCATAATAAATGTCATAGACTGAGAGGCTTAAACAGTAGAAATTATTTTCTCATAGTTCTGGAAACTGAAAGTCCTGCTTCAAGATCCAGCAAGGTTCTTGTGATGAGACTCTCTTCCTAGCTTGCAGACAACCATCTTTTTCCTGTTTGTTCTTCACATGATGTCTTTGTGCGTAGACAGAGAGAGTGCTTTTGTGTCTCTTCCTTTCAGAGGGCATTGATCCTGTTGCATCAAGGTCCCACTTTCATGATTTCATTTAATCATAATTATCTCCATAAAGACCCCATCACCCAAATATACTTTGGGTGTTGGAACTTCAACAAATGAATTTCGAGAGGACTCAATTCAGTGCATAGCATTTGTTAAATGTTGTTCTTTTTATGTTGTTTGTGACTTAATTTTTGTTGTAGTTCTTTAAAGACTGTAAATTTTTATTTTTCATAGAATTAAGTTTTACTTAGAAGCAATTGAACCCTCTCTAGGTATGCTTTTAAGGTGTGTTATATACTTTATTTCTGGACCAATATGTGTCACCACTAAAGTGACATTATTCTGAGGATTCTACCTGGTTCATGTGTATTTTAAGGAATTTTCACCTTGACTGTGGGAGCATAATTTATTTCCAGTCCTCTGTGGGCTCTAAAAATTGTTCTGCCTGATCCTTTGTTAGTGGTACTTTTTCCAGCCTCTCGTAGTTTCCCCTCCTACATGCATAAGTAAGTACTTAGCCAAAGACTTAACGGAATTCCCTCTACACAGCTCCAGATCTCTGTATGTAACTCCATCTACAAATTCTAGTCTCTTGTGATCCCTTCAGTTTCAGTTCTGGGCTCTATTTGAATCTACATTCTTTACTCCATGGCCTGGGAACCACCTCCAAGCAGTAAGCCGCAACAACCTTAGATCTCACTTTGAATGTTTCCCTTCTTTCATGTGTCACACTCATATTACTGGTTGTTCAACACATGAAAATCATTGTACTATGTATTTTTTCTGGCTTTCTAGTTGTTTAATTTGGGATGGCAAATTAAGTTCTTTTTACCTTGGGCAGAAACAAAAGTCCTACAAAGTGTTTTTAAACTGTAGGTTTTTGGACTACTATCCATATTATACTTTGAAAATGATGCCTTGTAATTGGTACAACCTCATAACCAGGGTTTCTGTTACTATATCTTTCCCTCCAATCTGTTTCTATGTGTCTGTAAAAATGGTTTTTCTAAAGTACAATAAGGCCATGCCTCTCCTCTGCTTAAAATCTTTCAACAATTTCATCATTTTGCAATATATACAAATATTGAAGCATTACATGATACACCTGAAACTAGCATATTGATATGTCAATGATACCTTAATTAATTAGCTAGGTAATTATTTAAAACTGGTTTTTCTTTTTTTGTTGGTTGTTTATAAGAATACTGTCAGTAATGACAGCTATAATCTAAGAACCATGCATCTCCCTACTTCCTGGACCACATAAGCCTAAGATTCTTATATGATCTTATATGATTGAAGGAGTTTGGGGAAAGCTTTAAAAGTGGATTAATATTGAACTTGCCACCAACAGCTATTGTGGTTGATCTGGAGTTAACTTTATTACTTTTTTTGCTGATATCATAGAAAAATTCATACCTGGTAAACCTTCCTGAATAATTTTTAATGGCAAATATATTTTTTACCTTCTTCCCAATAGCAGATTCTTGATAAATAATAATTAAACGAACAAATGGCATGTTCTATTTTAATAATAATAGAAGTGACGATGACACTGTGTGCTGTGTGCAAAGTTGCTTTAGTCATGTCCAACTCTGTGTGATCCTATGAACTGCAGTCTGACAGGCTCTTCTATCCATGGGATTCTCCAGGCAAGAATACTGGGCTGGGTTGCCATGTCCTCCTCCAGGGGATCTTCCTGGCCCAGGGATCGAACCCATGTCTCTTTTTTATGTCTAACCTGCCTTGGCAGGCTGGTTCTTTACCATTAGCACCACCTAGGAAGCCCAACTATGACACTAATTGGGACTTTAATTATTATTAATTAGTGGCTTCCCAGGTGGCGCTAGTGGTAAAGAGCTCCCATGCCAATGCAGGAGACTCAAGAGATGTGGGTTCAATCCCTGGGTCAGGAAGACCCCCTGGAGTAGGAAATGGCAACCCACTTCCAGTATTCTTGCCTAAACAATCCCATGGACAGAGGAGCCTGGCAAGCTACAGTCCAGAGTGTCATGAAGAGTTGGACATGACTGAAATAAAGCAAACAATGACACTAATAACTAAAATTTACTGAGTGCTTACTCTACACTAAGCTCTAGGCTCTGAGTTTATGAATGAATCTCATTTGGTTCTCACAACAAGCCTTGTTGGAGGAGTGACTTTTACCCTCGTTTTAAAGAAAGAAAACTGAAGCTTAGAAACACTGCCTTGCCAAGGTCACACAACTAGTCAGAGGATTAACCTAAATAATTTGTCTCTAGAATCCACAGTTGTATCACTAATTTAGAGGATCTTTATTTTAGTCCATGAACAAATCAGTTTACTAATCATGTTGGCTACATCACTTGGAACACAGTATTTGATTATTTAATATAATTGATATTTTAAAAATCAGATCTCTATTCTTTATAATTATTATAGTGATCAGCCTGCTTGGTAGTTTTCCAGTTATGACCCCTTTCATCTCAAATTTTGAAATGCATAGTCTGAGAGAGAAAGAATTGGGACATAACTTTTAGGCCCAGTCTTTAGAAAGATCAATTTCTCTAAGACTCTTCTTTTTCTCACTTAATAAGTCTTGCATCTCTTTGGATTCTTTTTTCAGAGGCAATATAAAAGGAAAAAACTGTGGGTTTTGGCCAGTATTTTTTTGATTCTTAATGCTGTTGTCTGTAGTGAGGGCAACAATAACT
The DNA here is from genome assembly GCF_910594005.1 of Cervus elaphus. NCBI lineage: Eukaryota > Metazoa > Chordata > Mammalia > Artiodactyla > Cervidae > Cervus > Cervus elaphus. The sequence goes on along the minus strand of NC_057845.1, from coordinate 21,819,431 downwards.
GAGAATAGCTGTGCTTATTCATGTTTTCATCGTTTCTTTCTAACCCTCTTGGGAACTGCATTTCTCATGTATGGATTTTTCTGTGATAGAAAGAGATATGGCAAAAACTATAGTTATCATGGAATGGAAGGATAGATATTTTCTATTGTGATGCAAAATAGGTCACTTCTGACAGAGTTGAAAAGAATTCCTTTGCTCTGCTTATTTCATAGCTTATAATACTACTATATGCCCATAATCAGAGGATGTTTACTATGGGTGATCTTAATTATGGCCTCTCCTAAAAAAGTTGGGCGAGATGATTGGATGGGATCACTGACTCAGTGGACATGAGTTTGAGCAAACCCCGGGATGGTGAAGGACAGGGAAACCTCACGTGCTGCAGTCCTTGGGGTTGCAAAGAGTCAAAACTGAGTGAGCAACTGAACAACAACAACAAAGTTGGGAGTTGTAATGATGCTTCCTTTTTTACTTAATATCTTCCTGCTTTCCTCCCTCCTTTCCTTCCTAGTTCACGTGTGAATAATGTGGGGATGTGTCTGTGTCAGTTTCAACATGCTGACATCTCTTAATATAGTCCTTTCAATCAACTTCCCTATTGTATCTGAAATTCATCTGCCTTTTTCCTTCTCTTCTGTCTCTACTAATTTCAGACTGATAGAGAACCTCTTCATTGGTGCTTCCACTTCTGCTGTTGATTCTGTATCCAAGCAATGGTTCACACTTGTTATAATTTTCTTATATATTTTAGCTATTTTATTATATTTTAATGTATAGTATTATATTTTATATAGTATATTATATTTTTATAAATGTTTTAAATAAAATTTTTATAAATATAGCTTTTAAAAAATTTATATTATTTTATATAATAATATATTTTATTATATTATGTTTATGTAAAAATAGCTATTTCAGTGACAGAGTTTTACATATTAGACATTTTATTGTATTCTATAAGATATAGAGAAGCAAGCTACATTTAAAAATATATACATGCTTCTTCATTTACAATAGAACATCACATTTCTTCTGCCTCTAGGTAGACATATATTTTCATTTATTAGATGAGATTCAACGTTTTAAAAAATCCATCAAGCAGTAGCTGAATGCCTAAAAACTTTAGGTGTTAATAGAAGATGTTTGGAAATCTGAAGAAATAGGGATCTAAGCTGGACAGTTAAGAGTTTATTAAATTTGAGAACATACTCCAGTCGCTTTTAAGGTAGATTCATCATGATAGCTGATAAAACATCCAGTATCTATAATTGGATGTTGCATATAAGTAAATTATTTAACTTATATGCAGAGAACATCATGTGAAATGCCTGGATGAAGCACAAGCTGGAATCACGATTGTAGGGAGAAATATAAATAACCTCAGATATGCAGATAACACCACCCTCATGGCAGAAAGCGAAGAGGAACTGAGGAGCATCTTAATGGAAGTGAAAGAGGAAAGTGAAAAGCTGGATTAAAATACAACATTCAAAAAACTAAGATCATGGCATCTGGTCCCATCATTTCATGGCAAATAGATGGGGAAAAAAATCGAAACAGTGACAGACTTTATTTTCTTGGGATCCTGCACATGGTAACTGCAGCCATGAAATTAAAAGATGCTTGCTCCTTGGAAGAAAAGCTATGACCAACCTAGACAGCATATTAAAAAGCAGAGACATTACTTTGCTGACAAAGGTCTGTTTTGTCAAAGCTGTGGTTTTTCCAGTTGTCATGTACGGTTGTGAGAGTTGGCCCTTTATGGGGCCAACTTTCAAAAGCTGAGCTCCAAAAGAATTGATGCTTTTGAACTGTGGTGTTGGAGAAGACTCTTGAGAGTCCCTTGGACTGCAAGGAGATCAAACCAGTCAATCCTAAAGGAAGTCAGTCCTGAATATTCATTGGAAGGGCTGGTGCTGAAGCTCTAATACTTTGGCCACCTGATGCTAAGAACTGACTCATTGAAAAAGACAAGGCAGGTGGAAAAGGGGATGACAGAGGATGAGATGGTTGGATGGCATCACCGACTCTGTGGACATGAGTTTGAGCAAATCCGGGAGTTGGCGATGGACAGGGAAGCCTGGCTGCTGCAGGCCGTGGGGTTGCAAAGGGTTGGACACGACTGAGAGACTGAACTGAACTGATCTGCAATTGGTGTGGGATAGCATAGATAAACCTCCTTCCTACGATATTTGAGCTAGCTATTGAACTTTATAGATTGCAATGCTAGATGTAATTTATGGTAGCCTTAAGCACTAAATAAATGATTTCACATGTTAACTATTTAGTGGCCCTAATACAGTCCAGCTTTAGACCAGGACTTGAATGAAGGCAGAGGTACATTAGTCTTCAGAGAAACCAGCACACAGCAGATGATAAGAACGATTTCCTGAAGTCATGTATTTGCATTTCCCTCCTCCGTTGCACAGCTCCAATAGCTGCGCTCTGGAAGCACAGATTTGCTTTGAGGTTTTGAGAAACTTCTTGTACCAGATACTGGAAGGGAACTTTGTGAATCAGGGGTTCAGTGGACTTCCAATAATGTTTAATTTCATGGAGTGCCTCTTTATCAGGCTTGTGATGATGAGGTTTCTTCACCCCTCCAGTAGAGGGTGCACTCTGATGAGCAGCGTTTGCAGCCCTTCTTTCCTCCTTGCTTTACCACTGGTATATGTGCAAACAGTTGGCTTAGTAGGATTCTTCCTCCAGAGACCTCCTTACTTACCCCACTACTTCTTCAGCTGGAGCTCTACAACACAGTGGCTTCACTCACATTACAGAGACCCTAGTGCAACAGAGGCTGGGAACACAGTGGGAAGATGGCTGACACTGAGCCTAATCCCTAACACACCCAGTCCCGCTTTCATTTCCCCTGTCAGCCAATCACACACAGTCTACTGCATTTCTTCGTATCAGCTGTGATTATTGTCTCTTCTGTGATCACCAGGGGCTTCCCTAGTGGCTCAGATGGTATAGAATCTATCTTCAGTACAGGAAACTGGGGTTTAGTCCCTGAGTTGGGATGATCCCCTGGAGAAGGGAAGAGCTACCCACTCCAGTATTCTTTCTGGGGAAATCCCATGAGCAGAGGAGCCTGGTGGGTTATAGTCCACAGGGTCACAGAGTCCAACAGGACTGTGAGACTAACACTTTCACTTTCAAGATCATTTAAATGGAAAACAGGGTTATTTCCTAGAGATTCCCCCCTCCTTAAAAAAAAATAGTGCTTTTTATAATTTAAAAAAATGGAGAGGAAAACAGACTTAAAAAGTGATAATGGCTGCAGTCCAGTTCTTACATTTAGTTGTTCAACCCTAGAAATCATAGGGCATGGATAACTTCTGCTTCTTACAATCATGGAATTTTAAAATAATTGTGAAATTCTGAAAGAATTCTAAAAAAATGAAAGTTGTTTTTAAAATTTCCTATGTAAATTGAAAAAAAAATTATAGCATGCTTTTTCATTTTTTGCCCAGCTTTTAAACCTGTACATGTAACTCTATGGCTGATTCATATCAATGTATGACAAAACCCACTGAAATGTTGTGAAGTAATTAGCCTCCAACTAATAAATAAATAAATAAATAAATAAATAAATAAATAAACCAAAAAAAAAAAATAAACCTGTATATCACAATGAGAGTTTTAGTCTTTCTTCTTAGGAAAGCTGAGGTATGATAATTTTTTTTCCAGTCATGCGCCTTTTATTTATGACCCTCTCCTGGTTTAGACTGTATTGCTAATGCTATCTTTGGAAATGTGTAGAAGTCCTGGCCACTTAGTAGCCAAGATGAGCTTGGGTGAAGTCATTTAGAGAAAGGGCAAGGCAACTCATAACCTGAAAGAAAAAAAAAAAGTTCAAAACCTCAAGTATTTCTATTTGAAGTTATGCTCGACTTTATCTCTGTAGCCAGTGGCTTCAGTAAGTAGTATTAGGCAGGTTTGAGCAAATGTCATTGTAGTAGACATCTTTATTTTTCCTGTATCTGCCACTTCACATTCTTGTCTTTGAAGTTCCTCATTCTGGTATTCACATTGGCATTCTGGTATTCACATTGGCATCTTGGTAAAGCATAGTCTGGCTCTCTATATGGCCTCTGTTAATACAGTGGTGAATGTCAATCAGTGATGAGCATCTAACCCAATTAAGACCCCCTATCCTCCATTTTGAAATTGGGATTGTGGGTCAGTTTAGTTATTTCTGAGTGCCTGGGTTTGAATATGTAAAACTGAGGAGCTGTCAAAAGTTATAGTGTCGTCTTCTTCCTTTTCTATCAGTTTTATTAAGGTCCAATTGACCTATAGCATTGCATGAGTTTAAGGTGTACAGCACAATGTTTTGAGATTACCCCTATAAGTTAGTGAACAGTCACCACTTCATATAAATATGAAAATAAAGAACTAGAATTTTTTTTCCCCTTATGATGAGAACTGTGCTGGATCATGTAGTCGTACTATTCTTAATTTTTTGAGGAATCTCTATACTGTTCTCCATAATGGCTGCACCAATTTATAATCAGTCCCACCAACAGTGCACAAGGATTCCTTTCTCTCTACATCTTCCCCAACACTTGTTATTGGTTGTCTTTTTATTAATAGATATTCTTACAGGTGTGAGGTGATCTCTCACTGTTGATTTGATTAGCATTTCCCTGATGTTTAGTGATACTGAGCATCTTTTAATGTGCCTGTTGGCCTTCTGTATGTCTTCTTCAGAGAAATGTCTATTCAGGTTCTCTGCTCATTTTTTAATTGCTTGTTTTATTTTGGCTTTATGATGCAGATTATACGAATTCTTTGTATAAAGCTATGGTGTCTTATAGAGGGTTGGGGACAAATAAGTCATTCTTTAGCAAAAAGGAACATAGAGCAGATGAGTAGAAAAGAGAAGAAATGAACAGTATTAAAAATTCAGAATAAAATAATGAGGCCCTGGTTGTGATGGAGATAATGTAGTGAATAATACATGATCTTGAATCCAGCAGTAGTAGATGTGGTTTCCCCTCGGTAATGACTATAATCTTGTCAGTTTATAAATTTTAGTGACTAGCACGTTATGTCAGTGATGATGTGGTTTTGGGGCTGACAGCTATACTGGAAGTTTCCCCATCAGCCAGGCAGCCTCCCAGTGTAGAAGCAGCTTTGGTTTTCACCATGACCTAGTTCTGAACTGTGGCTTTAGGAGTTCTTCCTACAAGTTCACCAAGAGTGTTTTTTTTTTCCCCCAGTCCTCCCTCTGTAACACACTGTAATAAATCATTTGAGGCTCAACATTCAAAGTATGGGTTCCATTCCCTTCATCTGAACCAATAACAAATGCAATAAATAAAGAACACTACTTTTTGCATTGCAAGCACTTATGTTAGGTAATACTATAATTGTATTCATTCATGTGTGCTTGAGAGTCATTGGTAAACAAACTAAAAACATGCTCTCATGGAATTTACGTGTTAGTGAAATGAGAAAGACAATAATAAACAGGAAAATGAGTAGATAGATTTTATACCATATTAGAAGGTGATAAGAGCTAAGAAAAAAAGAATTGGAGAGGCCATTCATAGCGTTAAATAGGGTGACCAGGATGGGTGATATTTGACTGAAGACCTGAAGAAAGTGTCTACTTTTTAAAATATTGTTTTATAACACAGGATGAAACTAATTTCTCCTTGCTGCTTTACTTATAATGAGGCTTTAAATATAACATTAAAGAAAACACATTTTTCCCAGTATCTTTGTCAAGTGTCTTCATTCATCTTTTTCCAGAAGATAACTGGTATATAGGCTATAATACAAGACTTTTCCCCAAATTGACCTGCACAGACTATCAAGTGGTATGATTTTCCTCTCTTATGTCTCATTTAGATCCAGTGATTGAAAAGTGGTTTGAAACTGAACAAGAACTTACACATAGGCAGCTAAGTTAGAGGGTAGAAGGACAGTTTTAAACTGTAGTGAGCATAACAATTAACAAAAAAAGAATTTTCCACAGAGAAAGGGTTTCACACAATTATGAGTTGCAAGAAACCTCAGAATGCACAAATCTCTTCTATAACAGCAAGGATAGTTCCAATTTGCCAAAATGTCCCAAAATGAACAAGTGTTCCTTTGTGATTTATAAATGCCTATGAAATCAAGTTTTGCCATCCCTGTTCTGACCACTCTAGCTTAACTTTTTACTAGATATTTTTGCCCCTTTGTCACACATCCAGTATTGACCCATCAGTTCAGTTCAGTCACTCAGTTGTGTTGGACTCTTTGCGACCCCATGAACTGCAGCATGCCAGGCCTCCCTGTCCATCACCAACTCCCAGAGTCCACCCAAACCCATGTCCATTGAGTCGGTGATGCCATCCAACCATCTCATCCTCTGTCGTCCCCTTCTCATCCTGCCCGCAATCTTTCCCAGCATCAGGACCTTTTCAAATGAGTCAGCTCTTCACATCGGTGGCCAAAGTATTGGAGCTTCAGCTTCAACATCTGTCCTTCCAACGAACACCCAGGACTGATCTCCTTTAGGATGGACTGGTTGGATCTCCTTGCAGTCCAAGGGACTCTCAAGAGTCTTCTCTAACACCACAGTTCGAAAGCATCAATTCTTCTGTGCTCAGCTTTCTTTATAGTCCAACTTTCACATCCACACATGACTACTGGAAAAACCATAGCCTTGACTAGACAGATCTTTGTTGGCAAAGTAATGTCTCTGCTTTTTAATATGCTGTCTAGGTTGGTCATAACTTTCCTTCCAAGGAGAAAGCGTCTTTTGATTTCTTGGCTATAGTCACAATCTGCAGTGCTTTTGAAGCCCAAGAAAATAAAATCTCTCACTGTTTCTACTGTTTCTGTATCTCTTTGCCATGAAGTGATGGGGCCAGATTCATGATCTTCATTATTTGAATTTTGAGTTTTAAGCCAACTTTTTCATTCTCCTCTTTCACTTTCATCAAGAGGTCCTTTAGTTCTTTGCTTTCTGCCATGAGGGTGTTTCATCTGTGTCTCTGATGTTATTGATATTTCTCGTGGCAATCTTGATTCTAGTTTGTGCTTCATCCAGCCTGGCATTTAGCATGATGTACTCTGTATATAAGTTAAATAAGCAGGGTGACAATAAACAGCCTTGACATACTCCTTTTCCAATTTGGAACCAGTCTGTTGTTCCATGTCTGGTTCTAACTGTTGCTTCTTGACTTGCAAACAGATTTCTCAGGAGGCAGGTCAGGTGGTTTGGTATTCCCATCTCTTGAAGAATTTTCCACAGTTTGTTGTGATCCACACAGTCAAAGGCTTTGGTGTAGTCAATAAAGCACAAGTAGATGTTTTTTCTGGAACTCGCTTGCTTTTTCGGTTATCCAACAGATGTTCTCAGTCTGATCTCTGGTTCTTCTGCCTTTTCTAAATCCAGCTTGATCATCTGGAAGTTCTTGGTTCATGTAATGTTGAAGCCTGACTTGGAGAATTTTGAGCATTGCTTTGCTAGCAGGTGAGATGAGTGCAGTTGTACAGTAATTTGAGCATTCTTTGGCATTGCCTTTCTTTGGGATTGGAATGAAAACTGACCTTTTCCAGTCCTGTGGCCACTGCTGAGTTTTCCAAATTTGCTGGCATATTGATTGCAGCCCTTTCACAGCATCATCTTTTAGGATTTGAAGTAGCTCAACTGGAATTCCATCTCCTCCAGTAGCTTTGATTGACCAATACAGAACGTGAAATCCACTAAAAACTGTCACTCATGCTCACTCTACTGTGTTCTTCCATAGGCTTGCAGTTTTGTTTTTCAAATTCTTATAGCTGAATTTTATACTTTTTCCTGTTTAACTGTGTCTTGTTAGATTTGAATCATTGTTCTATTGACTTTAGGCACACATTGATTCTTTCATTAAATAAATAATTTTTCTATCTCCTCTTTCATGCTTTCTCAAGCTCTTTCATTTCTACTTCATAGGACTAATTAATCCTTAAATGCATGAAAATAGAAGAGTAATGACAGTATGCTACTATCAGTGTCTCACTGACTGCCCATTGGTTCTACACCTGTGGGAATGATCATCGAGCCATTTACACGTTTGCTTCTGTATAATACAGTGTGCCAATCAAGTTAATGAACTGCCATGAGGCTTACTGTGTGTGTTGTCCATAGCTCTTTGGCTTTTGTTTTGGTCTTTAAAGGAGAATCATATCATAAAGCTTGAAATGCTACTACTAGGATTAAATAAATTGGCAAAATACCTGATGTATAGTAGGTATTCTGAGTTTAAGTTCTCATCATTTCTCATTGCCCATTTTCTTATTAAGTTGCCACCTCCAATCTTGTCCACAAGAATATAATGATTAAGCATTTCCCTGAGATTTAGATCACAATGACTACAATATTCCTTGTCAAACTGAGTTTTTCAAATCAGGATTTAATGTGATCATCCTTCTGGACTTGAAAGATCTTGTGGATATACAAAGGCAGTGGATCAAGGGTGCTCTAGAGATAGACTTTGTCTTTGAGGTCAGATAGAACTTTTGTCGGCCTGAATTTCGATACCAATACAAGGAGTTGGCAATAGTTTTCTACTTCAGAGACACAAGTACAATCCTTGGCCTACAGAGTCAAAATTGCCTTCAATTTCTTTATAGTGTGACAAATTGGTGAATCATAATTATGAAATGAATAATTTTCCTTTCTTTAATGACATAAAACCTAAGATGACATAATAGCTTTATACAAAATTTCATATTTCTTTTATTTCGCAAGCTCAAATGTGATCAAATTAGGTCACAGGTAAGAAATTGGGCCATCATCTCCTCCACCTTCTTTAATCAATTTCATTCTACAGTGCAGTGGTCTGTGCTGCCACGGGGTCAGATTGTTTTCATTAAATACTCAGTTTAGGAAAGCACCAAAGTTGACACATCATTCTCTTCATCTTGAATTTGTTTTCTCCTCATTTCACAGCTCAGTGACTTCTGAAACAAAAATAAGGGTGGAACTGTAAATTTTTTATTGCATCCCTTTTTTTAATATTTGAGATTTGTATTACTGTAGTATGAGCAAAAAACACTTTAAGTATACTGTTTATTTTTTTTAAACTTTTACTTGCTGTCCCATCACACACCAGTTGGTTATCAACTAAAAAGAATTATAAACACCTAATCTCAAAGCTTTATTTGTTTTATTAGTTTTGATTTTAATTGAAATATTAATACATGAACAGTTAGTCATAAAATTAAAATAAATCTCCCTCTTTCTATAGACCTTTCTCCTAAGAAAATAAAACAGAAATTCATTAGTAACAGAAAAATATAGTGGGAAACCCAGCATATTAATCTAAAATGCTTGGCCAGACATCAGATATACCTTAATTTTCAGATCAAGCTCCTAAAAACATGTAATTAAGAAGTCCATTGGATGATACTCTCTTTCTGATGGAAGCACACTGAATCGTGACTCTTTTATTCTAAATTTATAAAGTATAAAGTAATTTTGTTTGTTTTTAAATAGAACTCAAGGAAATAGGTTGACTTGATTCTTTCAGGGCTTGAAAAAAAGAAAGAGAGTGAAAGCCACTCAGTTGTGTTCCATTTTTCGCAAACCCATGGACTATACAGTCCGTGGCATTCTGCAGGCCAGAATACTGGAGTGGGTAGCCTATGCCTTCTCCAGGGGATCTTCCCAACCCAGGGATCAAACCCACGTCTCCCACATTGCAGGCATGTTCTTTACCAGCTGAGCTACCAGGGAAGCCACTGGAAGGGAGGAAGCAAATTGAGGAGATGTTTCCTGAGATGTATTTATCAATTTGATTGAAGGAAATCTAGAGTTGGGTTGTTTAACAAAATGGTTTTGGAAAGTATGGCATCACAATAAATTATAAAGAATATCTCATTCTATGTATCATTTTTGAAAAATATTTTTCCTAAAGATCTAGGGGACTAAATAATTCTGCATTTGTGTTTGGATGAGTGAGAAATAGAAAGTGTATTTATTAGCTATGAATACAGACTGGATGACTCCTTGCTTAACTTACTGGTTATAAGAACAAAACTGTGAGAAGTCATCCTCTTAAAAATAGGAAAGAGGGAAAAGTGAGGAATATATAGTATTCAGGTAAACTCTGAATGCTGTTTGATTTTGAAAGTCAAAGCAAGAACTTTTTCAACAACACAGGAAAAATTTTTATGACTGATTTTTTTTTCTGACTTTAAAATTTTCCGTCTTAACCAGAAAGGAATTTGATTTTGATCTAAGCCAAGCTTAAAATACAAAATGAATTCAGACAAAAATTTAAGAGTTTGCATATTTCTGCAATGTTGTATTTTTTGTTCCATCTACATTTTAAGTTAATTAAATGCATCTCATTTTTTTGGTCATTTATTCAGCAAATATTTTCTAAGCCCCCGCAATATGTCAGACACTGTTCTAGGCACTGGGGACACAAGTAAAGAAACTCTTTGTCCTCATGGAGCAAAGAGAAGGAAGCACTGTGATGGCCACAGGTAGCAGTAGAATGAAGAACAAATCATATATGAATAAGTGGTTTGGAGAAAACAAAGCAGAAAAGAAGGAAAGGGAGTGTGAGTGAGGGGCTATTTCAAACAGAGTGGTTTGGAAGGAATTGAGTAGACTCTTAACAGAGATGAAAGATAGTCATGGAGCTCTCAGGAGAAAGGCTTCACAGGCACGGGGAATACCAAGAACTGGATGTGAAGGCAAAGGGTACTTGGTAAGTTTAAGTAACAGCAGGAGGCCAGCATGATGGCGGGGAAGAGCCCTTGGAAATGGACTCAAAGCAGTAATCAGGGCCCAGTCTCAGAGGTTCTTGCAAGTCATTGGTATCATATTGGTTTTCATTCTGAGGGGTTTCAGAAGTGACATTATCTTATATTTTAGAAGAATCACTCTGGCTGTTGTGCTGAACATAGACTACAGTGGCAGTGCATAGTGCACAGTGTTAGTGACTTAGTTGTGTCTGACTCTTTGTGACCCCATGGACTCTAGCCTGCCAGGCTCCTCTGTCCATGAGATTTACCAGGCAAAAATACTGGAGTGGGTTGCCTTTTCTTTCTCCAGCAGTGGCAGAGATTTGGGTAAAATTAGGAAGATAAATATATATGTACGTACAGACACACACACACACACACACACACACACACACACACACACACACACACACACACACACACACACACACACACACACACACACACACACACACACACACACACACACACACACTATGCTGCTAAGTCATTTTAGTCATGTCTGACTCTGCCATCCCTGGGATTCTCCAGGCAAGAACAATGGAGTGGGTTGCCATTTCCCTCTCCAATGCATGAAAGTGAGAAGTGAAAGTGAAGTTGCTCAGTTGCATCTGACTCTTTGCAACCCCATGGACTGCAGCCCACCAGGCTCCCCCGTCCTTGGGATTCTCCAGGCAAGAACACTGGAGTGGGTTGCCATTTCCTTCTCCAATGCATGAAAGTGGAAAGTGAAAGTGAAGTTGCTCAATTGTGTCCAACTCTTCACAACCCCATGGACTGCAGCCCACTGGGCTCCTCTGTCCATGGGGTTTTCCAGGCAAGAGTACTGGAGTGGGTTGCCATTGCCTTTATATATATATATATATATATATATATATAAAATAGTATCCATCTGGTCAAGGCCATGGTTTTTCCAGTGGTCATGTATGGATGTGAGAGTTGGACTGTGAAGAAAGCTGAGCACTGAAATATTGATGCTTTTGAACTGTGGTGTTGGAGAAGACTCTTGAGAGTCCCTTGGACTGCAAGGAAATCCAACCAGTCCATCCTAAAGGAGATCAGTCCTGGGGGTTCATTGGAAGGACTGATGCTGAAGCTGAAACTCCAGTACTTTGGCCACCTCATGCGAAGAGTTGACTCATTGGAAAAGACCCTGATGCTGGGAGGGATTGGGGGCATGAGGAGAAGGGGGTGACAGAGGATGAGATGTCTGGATGGCATCGCCGACTTGATGGACATGGGTTTGAGTAAACTCCGGGAGTTTGTGATGGACAGGGAGGCCTGGCGTGCTGCGATTCATGGAGTTGCAAAGAGTTGGACACGACTGAGCGACTGAACTGAACTGAACTGAAAATAGTATAATATTTGACTCTCATTATTTGCAGGTTTCCTATTTGTAAATTTGCCTACTTGGTAAAATTTGTTTAATTCTAAAATTAAATTTAAAATTTTAATTATATAATTTAATTTAATAAAATTTAAAATTTAATTAAAATTTAATCCCCCAAATCTTCCACAGATAGGGTCATGTTCACAATAGGGAGTTATTTGAGATGCAACAAATGGCATATTCCCATCTAAGATCCAACAAAGAAAAACTCTTATTTCTCATTTCAGTTCTTATACAGTAAACGTTTCCTTTTGGTGGTCTTTTTGGTGCCACATTGTTTGTGCTTTTTGCTTGTGATTTTAGTGTTTAAAATGACCCAGATGCATATGCTGAGGTGCTGTTCAGTATTTCTAAGCACAAGACTGATGAGCCTTATAGAGAAAATACGTTAGATGAGCCTTGTTCAGGTGTGAGTTACAGTGCTGTTGGCCACAAGTTCAGTAGTAATGAACGATCAGTAATGATAAATGTAGAAAGAGGACATTGGCTGATCTGTATAGGAGGTCACTCCAGAAAGCTCTAAAGTCACATCTACAGTGTATGATGAAGTTGTGGAAAAGATGGAAAAGTGACTTAATTTGTGGATTCATGAGGTGACAGCAATAAAAAAGGCATAGTGGACAGAATTGTTGTGAGGCTAAAAGCTACAGATTTTTATAGTCACATTACCCAGGGTCAGGAAAATGTTAAACCCTTCTCATCTTGTGCTGGCTGGAGCACACATTTCAAAAGGCAATGTGGTGTGAAAAATATTAAACTTGCAGTCAAGGCAAGTTCTGCAGATCAGGAAGCTTAAAAATTTTAAAAATATCTGTTAAGTGTTATATAAGGAAAAGATTATGTGGAAGAATAGGTTTTTGGTGCTGATGAGACTAACTGGTTTTAAAATGATATTGGCAAACAAACCTATAATAACATAAACATCCTTCAAATCTCCTGGCCTTGAAATAGTCAGACCATGCCATTGATTGTTTATAAGAAATGAATGTTCAATTGAAATGTGGACAAATAATCCACATTGTATCAGTTATCTGCTGCTGAGTAATAAACTGTCCTAAAACTTAAAAATATGTTAAATAAGGTGTCTTTATATAGAAACACACATGAAACAAAAATATGTACTGACCAGTTGACAAAAATGTAAGTGGCTTGAATTTTGCTAACTCAGTGTTTAATGCCATCTTTTTAGTACATAACTATCACAAAAATTGAAATCAACTCTGTTTAATTCTGTGTTTTATGTGTGTGGGTGTATGTGCATGCTATAGACTGAATTGTGTCCCCTCAAAATTTGTATGTTGAAGTCCTTGCCACCAGTACCTCAGAATGTGACTGTATTTGGAGCTAGGACTTTTAAAGAAGTATTTAAGTTAACCTAAGGCCGTGAGTTTCCCTTGTGACTCAGTTGGTAAAGAATCCACCAGCAATGTGGGAGACCTGGGTTCTATCCCTGGGTTGGGAAGATCCCTTGGAGAAGGGAATGGCAACCCATTCCAGTATCCTGGCCTGGAGAATTCCATGGACTGTGTAGTCCATGGGGTCACAAAGAGTCGGACAGGACTGAGCAACTTTCACTTCACTTCACTTCACTTCACTTCAAGGCCATTAGGGTGGGCTTAATCCAATCTGACTGGTGTTATAAGATAGAAAATTTGTACACACGCAGAAGACACCAGAGAGGCATATGCACAGGGAAATGACCATGTATAAAGAGGTGGCGAGAGGTTGGCCATCTGCAGCTAAGGAGAGAGGTCTCCAGAGAACCCAAACCTTCCAGCATCTTGATCTTGGATTTGCAGTCTCTAGGACTGTGAAGAAATGAATCTCTGTTTTATTTTGTGATGGCAGTCTTAGCGTACTAATACAATATATATCAGGAAAATTATGTTAGTAGCATGAAACAGGCTTCTGTAATGGTAGCTTGGATGTCAGGAGACATGATTGAATTTGGGATGTATTTTGAAGGCAGAGCTGAGACAAATCGCTGGAGAATTGGATGTCACTAATGAGCGAAAGATAGAAATTGGCATCCATGGGTAAATATTCCCTTACTTTGCTCTTTCTTACTATTCAAATGTACCATTTTCTAAAAAAAAAAAATCAAAATCGTATGGTGTGAGGAAGAAGAGACCATATTATATACCACTGAAATATTTCCAGTGGAATCAATAAAAATATAATGTCATTTAAGAAATATGATAGTGCTGTTTGCTATAATATAGAATGTGAAAGTTCAGGGTCCAATTTTTAAAAATTTGATCAGGAAAACTTAGTTTTGTAGAGCTAAAAATACTTAAAGGGAAAAATGTTTTCTTATTTCTTTATCAATATTGTTTTCCATAATTCTCTACTAAGAAGTGGAGAAGGCGATGGCAACCCATTCCAGTACTCTTGCCTGGAAAATCCCATGGACGGAGGAGCCTGGTGGGCTACAGTCCATGGGGTCACTAAGAGTCGGACATGTCTGAGCGACTTCACTTTCACTTTTCACTGTCATGCATTGGAGAGGGAAATGGCAACCCATTGCAGTGTTCTTGCCTGGAGAATCCCAGGGACGGCGGAGCCTGGTGGGCTGCCATCTATGGGGTCGTACAGAGTTGGACAGGACTGAAGTGACTTAGCAGCAGCAGCTACTAAGAAGAAATAAAAATTAACTGCCAAAATGATAATTAAATTCAGAAATGAGTGAGTAGAGAATGGTTCTTAAGACTTACTGGTTTTAAGACTTACTGGTATATTTACTCTATCTATGACTAAAATTACCTAAGAGCCAATTGGTTATTGAATATTGAGTCTGTTTTAGGGAACAAAAACATTCAAGATAAATGTCCAGACTTTCTTTGCATTATGGATTAAGGCTTATTGTTTTCAAGGTCCAAAAAAATAAAAACATTAATAGTTACATAATTTAGAAAATGCACTTTGAAGAGTAATTTCTGCCCATTTTAGTTGTTCAGCTGTTAAAGTTTTTGATTTCGTGATTTGAATTTGCATTTTAAAGTAACAGAATATGTTTTTGTTAGATCATATCTTGGGGTGATTTTTAGAAGAAAGACATCTTCATTGATGTATTCAGTTCACACTTTGTTTTTAAATGCAAGCTACATGTTTTACTTTAACAAAGAACCGTATAACTGCTTTTGTTTTCTTATCTCTAGTGGTCATCATGACTTTATATTAAGAGATCTGTGTGGCTACAATATCACATGATTTTCATAATTGCCAACATTCTTAAACTGTATTCTTCTCTTAATGTCCATATATATTTTTTATCTGGTTCATTGTATTTCATTTATTTCATAGTGAGGAGAAAAAAAAATATCTGTTGGAATTAACTAAGTCTCTTAACTCAGAGTTATCTTGGCTAATTCAATGTAACAACATTTTCAGCTGTAGAATTTTTGTTTCCTGATGGATTCTTCTTTCTCAGTTACTTTTAACCAGCTATCAAGTACCAATTAGAGCTCAGCTGCCTAAATCCAAAACAGGAAACATTAAGAAAAGAACCAAAGAGGCAAGGAAGCATAAATCAATCTTGATTCCCTTTTAAACCTACATTTTAATAATAAAAAATAAATCCCTTCAGGTCAGTATGTAATACCCTTTAAGAACGAAAACAAACCAGCCATTTGGGACTCCGCCTTGCAGTAGCAAGCACTGGGACAGTCTCTCACCAAGCTGGAGAAGTTTAGAACTTAGAACTTGGAGTCAGCAGTGGAAAAAGGATGCCCGTTTGTCCATTTAAAACGAACTTGTAAGACTGAGAGGAAGGCTATCACAATAGAACCATCAGCTTTTAAAAATATGGGACGAAGAAGGAAGAAGAGGGAAAACATTGGCAGTTATTCCTGGCTTGGGATACTGGAGTCAGCATCAAGACACTGAATATTTGGATCAAAAGCAGTTTTAGAAAGAGTCCATGATTTATCCAGAGAGAGAAGGAACTGTTGTAAAAGAACTTTCCTCCAAGTCTTAGAGCAAGAATCTTTAGGAAAGTGGCAGTGTTTTCTCAGCAAGTTCCAAATCCTGAAATATTTGTTTGATTTTCAATGAAATTGATTAAAATATCTTATCCATGTTATTTTGAGAAAAAAGAGCAGTTTAATTCCATGTGTTATAACTAAATGTTCTTTAGAATAAATATATTTTTTAAATTGTTATTCTTTTATCTGAAGTTAGACATTACTTTTCACTTTTAGAGATGGCTTTATTGACTGGTTGTTCTTGTTCTTCTGTCAAAGATTCTCTCATTTCAACTCTAGAAGCAACTTCTTCTGAAAATTAGGCTCATTATCTGTTGAGTTACTTTCCACATCTTTTCTAAGACTTTGTAGGTTTGATTTACAACACTTTGCAAATTACTTTCATGCATATTAGTTCATTTGAACTTGACTAACTTCATCGTGTGCAAAAGATAGGAGATTATTATCTTCAATATATAGATAAAGAGACTGAGGTTCGAAGAGAGTCTATGACCTGCCTTTGGGCACCCTGCTGATGGGTAGTGGGATGGGGGAGTTAGGACTTACCTGGTTCTTTTGACTTCCAAATCTTTCACTCTTTCCACTAACATCATATTACCTTTGAAGGCAATTAAAGCTTAGATATTCTGCAATAAGGAATTCTCTCAAGATTATCAGTCTTGACTATGACCATAAATACTATAATTCCTAATAAATGATACTATGTACATTAAACTGCTTTATGAATTATATCTTTAACAACACAATAATGTTATTTAGTACAGAAAAATAACATTAGTGTAATTATATATAATTTAGAAGTACTTAGTGTATTCAAAATTATTTCAGGCATGTATTTTTTTAATAAAATATAATTTTAGCTTTTATCAAAATAATAATAAATTGCACATTATTTTTAAAAGGCATATAATTTTGCAAGTCTTATATGCTATTGGTTTCACTGCTATAACAGAGATCAAATGTACAATGGCTTAAAGTTGGAAGCCCTTATTTATATCTTTCTCACAAAAATGAAGCATAAGAATCTGTTATAAATGCAAGGGAGGGACTAGGGAGAAGGGGGTCCCCCTTTCTCTGTCTTGAGAGAAAAGCTCTGCCTCTTGAGGTTATCTGGAGTCCCAAGTTCCTTTTATATTTTTACTTTTATCATCTCTTAAAGTGTTTCCTTTGTCTACATAGTCAAAACTGGCTCACCACTACATCTACACTCAGGCAAAGGAAAGGAGGAAGAAGTTGAAGACAAATAGCTTCCTTTCAAGGCTGCATCCTCTTCTTTCACAGTCACATCATTTCTGCTCATATCCAAGAGGCTGTTTCTTGTTTACACAGCTTCTAGCTGTCATGCATTCAGCTGAATCTGGGGATTCTGTTACTAAAAGAGCAGAATAAGAGACTGGATGACAAATTCCCTTGTAGCACAATCACCCATTTACCCCTGAATTATACATAATTTCTTGGAGCCTTTAAAACATACCTTTCCCATTCCCACCTGAGATGTTCAAAAGTCTCTTTTAGTTACTTGATCTAGCTGAAAGGATATCTAGTTCTCTCCTTTGGGTCAGATAAAGCTAGTTGTGACCTGGCAACCTATAACTAAAGGAGTTATTCATCTCCTCTATCCTGACTCCACATACAAACTCATACAGTGAGTCAGGATATCATAATAAAACTTCCTTTTTCAGAAAATTCAAGAATATTGTATGAACTGAAGTCACTTGTTCATTAGAGTTAGCAAATCTGATTAAGCAAGAATTGCTAGATCTTTTGAAATTGATTGCCACTATTCTGCTTTCTATGGGGATCTATTGTTCTCCATGGCTCCTAAATTTTCCATCTGGGAAGATTTTTGAGTATTTTTTGTCCATTATTTCCACAGTCAGACTTTAGGTGAGTGTTGGAATGTACACCCTTCTTTGAAAATAATATGGATTTCACAGTCTATTTCCTGCCAGTATGGATTGAGAGACCTGAAGGTTACTTTGACAGTTGAAAAGTCACAGAGTTTTTGTGAATCTCCCTGGTGGTTCCTTTGAAAAGAAAACTTACATAAAAATGTTATAGTTTCAGTCAGTTCCATGTGCACATAAGTATAAACTGAGATTTCATTTCATCTTTGACATTAAGCCTGAAATCTATTATCCATTTACTAGTCTTGTGTGAGGCCCCAACCCACAGATGACATTACAGCTACCAGAAAAGCAAGGTAAATAACAAATACACACACACACACACATACACACACACATATTTTAAAGGTGTAATAGAACAGTTGCAGAAGGAAATGACAACCTACTCCAGTATTCTTGCCTGGGAAATCCCATGGACAGAGGAGCCTGGCAGGCTCATGGAGTCACAATGAGTTGGACATGACTTAGCAACTAAAAACAACAGCAAGAACAATAGGACAATACGGACAATATATCAGAGGAGGTACAACCATTCTAAAATGATCTGAAGCTCACCAGCTATTTTTAACTCCCTAAGGGTGCTGGCCAATTTTGAATAAGGGCAGAGAATCAGCTCAGTTGAAGCAGATAGCTACTACCAGGGAAACACAAATCAACAAAAGTTTTAACTGTCATGGAAAGCTAGACTGACAAAGTACAATTCTGACACAACTGAGTTCTGGGTACTACTCAAGAGGCTGAGGTGCTAGGTCAAAAGGCAGAGTGAAATTTCCTACAGGCTTATGAAGATTAAGAAAAAATCATCAAAAATAGAGGATGGTTTACTGAAACACAGAGTTTGAACAGAAGTACCAAGATTGGAAAGTCAGGTGACTGAAGAACTAACCTTGGAACCTGTGATTGCAGGCTTGATCCCCCCGTCTTTCTGGGATGGAGAAAACTTTGCCAGACTTTCTATCAAAAACCCAAGGAGGCCATACCTGAGGAGCAAAAATCAACCTAGAAGTTTGTTGAGTCTTACCAAAACTTCAAACTAACCCCAAAATAATTTAATCTCTATTTAGTTAAGATCATCAACCCCTCACTAAATGTATCTAATGAAAAAAGGAAGGAAACCATTTTTGGTGAAAGATAACCTCATTTCAACCCACTCTGGTTCTTTTATCACAATTTCCAACATACAATAAAAATTAATAGATGTGAAGAGGCAGGGAAATATGACTGATAAGATAAAAAATAGATAATCCAAGTAGGTGCATAGGTATTCTATATATTGGCAGTAACATTAACTATCATTAAAATGTTAAGGAAAACCAAGGAAAAGTTAGAAATAAAATGTAAGGAGTTGGAATTTCAATATAGAACTGCTATCTATGAAACAATTCACATGGACATAGAGCTGAAAAATGCAATTAAAATCTCAGTATTTGAAATTAAAATGTTAATAATTGGTTTTAAATAGCAGATTGGAGAAAATGACACTATAGCAAACTAGAAGACAGGTCAATAGAAAGAAACCCCAACAAAAGCATAGAGAGAAAAAAGAATGTGAAATGAAATCAGATAAGTGTGTAAGAATTGTATGTAACACATTCAAAAGATCGACATAATGAAAACTATTCTGAAGCCATCTGAAACTATAGAGAAGCAACAGCCTTTTAAATTGATCTTTCCTGCCCAGAATGTACTGGAATGTGACTGAAAGAGGCCTGAGGGCTCTTTCTCCTTCTATTTGACTTTTCGCAGCTGGTTAGGTTTTCTAAACTAAATGAGGCCCAAATTAAGTTATCTTTAAGTTCAGTTCAGTTCAGTTGCTCAGTTGTGCCTGACTCTGCGACCCCATGGACTGCAGCATGCCAGGTCTCCCTGTCCATCACCAACTCCCAGAGTTTGCTCAAACTCTTGTCCACTGAGTCGATGATACCATCCAACCATCTCATCCTCCGTTGTCCCCTTCTCCTCCTGCCTTCAATCTTTCCCAGCATCAGGGTCTTTTCAAATGAGTCAGTGCTTCTCATCAGATAGCCAAAGTACTGGAGTGTCAACTTCGGCATCAGTCCTTCCAATGAACACCCAGGACTGATCTCCTTTAGGATGGACTGGTTGGATCTCCTTGCAGTCCAAGGGACCCTCAAGAGTCTTGTACAACACTATAGTTCAAAAGCATCAATTCTTTGGTGCTCAGCTTTCTTTATAGTCCAACTCTCACATCCATAAATGACTCCTGGAAAAATCATAGCTTTGACTACATGGACTCTTTCTGACAAAGTAATGTCTCTGCTTTTTAATATGCTGTCTAGGTTGGTCATAATTTTTCTTCCAAGGAGCAAGCGTCTTTTAATTTCATGTCTACAGTCACCATCTGCAGGATTTTGGAGCCCAGAAAAATAAAGTCCCTCACTGTTTCCATTGTTCACATCTATTTGCCATGAAGTGATGGGACCAGGTGCCATGATCTTAGTTTTCTGAATGTTGAGCTTTAAGACAACTTTTTCACTCTCCTCTTTCACTTTCATCAAGAGGCTGTTTAGTTCTTCTTCACTTACTGCCATATGGGTGGTGTCATCTGCATATCTGAGGTTATTGATATTTCTCCCGGCAATCTTGATTCCAGCTTGTGCTTCCTCCAGCCCAGCGTTTCTCATGATGTATTCGGCATATAAGTTAAATAAGCAGGGTGACAATATACAGCCTTGACATACTGCTTTCCTGATTTGGAACCAGTCTGTTGTTCCATGACTAGTTCTAACTGTTGCTTCCTGACCTGCATACAGATTTTTCAGGAGGCAGATCAGGTGGTCTGGTATTCCCATCTCTTTTAGAATTTTCCACTGTTTATTGTGATCCACATAGTCAAAGGCTTTGGCATAGTCAATAAAGCAGAAGTAGATGTTTTTGTGGAACTCTTGCTTTTTCGATGATCCAGGGGATGTTAGCAATTTGATCTCTGGTTCCTCTGCCATTTCTAAATCCAGCTTGAACATCTGGAAGTTAACGGTTCACATACTGTTGAAACCTGGCTTGGAGAATTTTGAGCACTCCTTTGCTAGCATGTGAGATGAGTGCAATTGTGAGGTAGTTTGAGCATTCTTTGGCATTGCCTTTCTTTGGGATTGGAATGAAAACTGACCTTTACCGGTCCTGTGGAAGACCCAGTTTCCCCCTCAGTTGGTCTCTCCTATCAGAAAGCTTCCATAAGCCTCTTATCCTTCTCTATTAGAGGGCAGACAGACTGAAAACCACAACCACAATCACAATCACTAAAGAAGTTATCTTTAGTCAATGTAATTTGAAGATAACAGACTGAATCAGCATCCTTTTTGGCAAAGCTGTATTCTCTTCAGTCCCTTCTTTGAAATGAACTCTTACTTGATTTCTTTCTTTTAGGCCTCTTTTAAAATGTCAAGGAAGAGCCAACAGCATCACCATTTTGACTTTTTATAATGACTTTCTCTAGAGCTACACAGTCCAACAAGGTAGCCACGTACCAAATGTGGCTGCTTAACTGTAAATTAATGAAAATTAAAATTTAATATCCAATACCTTTGTTGCAGTAGCCACATTTCAGTTGCTTAGTAGCTGCTCAAGAATAATTGCTGTTGCATAAACACCACAAATGTAGAAATTTTCTGTATTTATGTGAAGTTCTATTAGACAACACTGTGTACTCAGTTGCTCAGTTGTGTCCAACTCTTTGCAACCCCATGGATGATAGCCTGCCAGGCTCCGCTGTCCATGGAATTTTCCAGGCAAGAATACTGGAGTGGTTACCATTTCCTACTCCAGGGGATCTTCCTGGTCCAGGGATTGAACCCACATCTCTTGTGTCTCCTGGTTGACAGGCAGATTCTTTACCACTAGTGCCACCTGGGGAACCCCGTTAGGCAACACTAATCTAAAGCTATCATAGTTTGCCTTTTAATTTTTAATCAAGACTCACTAGCTTTTCAGCTGGCAATACTTGCTAAGTTAAGAGTATTCACTTAGAAGAAATGGCCAAGGGAATATCAGTTTTTTTGAGAGTCAGTTGTGAAAAACTATGCACCTTTTCTTAAATGTCAGTGTTTTTAAAAAGTAATCCTTAGATTTTTTTTATTTTCCTGGTAGTATAATCATGGTTACCCCTTTCTCAAAGCCCAGTTAGGAGTGAGTTTGGTCATGGTAAGGTAAGGGACATGTCTCACCATTCAGCAGATAGTTTTTTTTTTTTTTTTTTTTTTCTATTTTTCATTGTGGAGCAATCCTACTTTCTTTTGGATGTGTTAAAGAGAGCTCATCATTTGAACCTATGGATTCAGGTGGGATGTCTAGGATTTTAATGGCTTTACACACAGACTTTAACCAGTTCAGTCATTTTTGACTTCACTTACTCTCCATTTGCAGAGTTTATGTTATCTTATATTTTTTCAGCTTCTTCTTGGCATAGCGTGCATATTGATTTGCTTTGGCTTCTTATGCTTTCAGATACTTAGTTTTCAGTTTTCCCTGTGCATTGCGTTTCACCACTTGTCCACTTTCCTTCCAGTTTTCTTGTTTAAGTGAAAGCTCCTATCTGCTACTTCCTTCTCTGTTATTTTGTTCTCCTGGGTGATCCTCCTCCCTTTAAATAAAAAAAAAAGCTTTCGTATAAATTATAATACAATTTTTAAAGGGAGAGGAGGTAAATATTTGCTGCTGCTGTGTTGTGTTTAGTCACTAGTCGTGTCTGACTCTTCGTGACCCTGTGGACTGTAGCCTGCGAGGCTCCTCTGGCCATGGGGATTCTCCAGCAAGAATAGTGTAGTGGGTTGCCATGCCCTCCTCCAGGGGATCTTCCCAATCCAGGGATCAAGCCCGTCTCCTGCATTGCAGGTGGGTTCTTCATCAGTTGAGCTCCCAGGGAAGACCAAGCTTTCACTATGTCAGGTTTAACCAGGAACCGTGCATTATTTTATAACTGAATAGTGAATAATAAGCAGGTGTAAAATTTGTATCAGGGAACTGACCTGTATTGTGTATTTAATATGTGCAGGATATCCTTTACCATTAGAATATAATTTTATGGCATGATTGGTATTATACATATGAAAAAATCAAAGTTATAGTAGATCATATCCTGGAGTTGCCAGTGTTTAATAAGTCAAAAGCGTAGCCTTTTAACTCTGTTTGATTTTGTCATGCTCCCTAGTATCATATAGTGCAGTGTTTAAAGACCCTGTTTGTCAAGGCTTCCTACTTGGGTTTGAATCCTAGATATGCAAAGCATATAATGCAAAGCAACATTTAATTTCTGTTGTGCTTAATTTCTCCATATCTCATTTTCTCTGTGTGTAAGACATTGATAATAGTAGTATTAATGTCTAGTCTCATAGAGTTGTTGAAAGGATTAAATACATAAATGTAAAAGATTTTGAGCAGTGCCTGGCATGTAGTAAAGTCAGTGGTTTGCTAATTTTTATTATGTTACTCTTCTCTCTGAAAGTAAAGGACATCCCTTTCTCTATTGGATGGTCTTTTAAATCTAGGAGGAAGTATAACATTGAAAGTCTGATGTCCATTTGTACTTTGCTTTTCATGATTTTTCTATAACTTTCTATAACTAAGGATTGTATATGAAAGAACTGTTACTGAATGAGCTAATGAAAGAGAAAGAAGCTAATCTATTTTACTTTTAAGGGGGAAATAGACCATGTAACTTTTGAAGATGGCTATCATGCTACAATTAAAATCTTCCAATTTCAGTGTCTTTCCATATTACATCCATTCTCTTCATTCCTGTTCTCATAACCCTTCTAATTCCTCTATCCTCCACCTTTGATTTAACATCCCTAGAAAATATTCTCCCCATAACAAAATTGCTTTAGAACCTTAGTTTTCAAAGTGTTGGTGCACAGAACATGAGAAGTAGCTGTGGGAATTTTAAAACTATCCTGAAACAACCTCTTTGCTTGCTTGGCTTTTATACTTCTAAGTAAATCCAAACCACTTCAAGCCTGAGTGCCATGAGCCTTTGGCAAAACTGAGTTTCTCGGTTCTATGCAAAAGTGAATTATTTTTTTTAAACATGCTGACAACCAAGATATAAATCCTTTCGTTTACACAGGTGACCTCATGAATATTCTGTTTCACTCTTTGTGTATTAGAGATTTAAAAATAATAAAGGCATTGGCTATTTAAACTTTTTCTGATCATTGTAACTGGAGGGAGAGAGAGACTGCAGATCCATTCTTTGTACATGTGTTTTAAGGCTAAGGAGGAAAAGACATGAGAAAATACTTTATAGGCTTTGCTGAAACCAAAGCATGTGGAGCATAGTTTAATACATTTGCCAAATCCCAAATACAGTTGGGTACTCCCACAGTTTTTTTAATTGGAAACAGATTTCTTTGTTAATTCTGTACTGTGGAGAGAGCTCTCACAGTGTTTCTTTCCTGAAAGTAAGACATATTTGCAATGGGCACTTCTAATATCAACAACTCCTTAGCAAAGCTTTTGTTACAGTTTGAATAATATCTGACTGAAAAATTCCCAGTATTTTTCACTGGAATTAGTAACTTCTATGTAGTTTAATGGATATATTTTAATTAAAAGTCAAAAATATGAAATACAATTCATAATCAACACATAATTTTGTGTTTTAAAAAATAAAAGTAGAATTTATCTAAAGAATTAAAAATATAGAATATGTATATTAAAAATAAAATTTACATGGTTTTAACTCATACAAAGCAAGAAAAAGTTTACTTTTTTGTAAGTTTGCAATGTTTACTAAATTTTTTAACATTTTCATATGACAATGA
Organism: Cervus elaphus; assembly: GCF_910594005.1. NCBI lineage: Eukaryota > Metazoa > Chordata > Mammalia > Artiodactyla > Cervidae > Cervus > Cervus elaphus. The sequence goes on along the minus strand of NC_057845.1, from coordinate 21,794,629 downwards.
AAAAAGATTTTAGGTTGAGATAAAAATTTGTGTATATGCAATATTTATTTTTATATGAAGTATACATATATATATTTGAAATATATATATATATATGTATATTCCATTTGAAACTGCTAGCTTTTGAGTTACCAAATGTACAAATTCATATTAATAAAATGGAAATACAATTCTTTAAAATGTATGTGTATCTAATACCTATAAGTGAAGTGTAAATTGCTTAATCATGTCCAACTCTGAGACGCTATGGACTGTACAGTCCATTCCTATCCCGGGTCTCCCGCATTGCCGGTGGATTCTTTACCGGCTGAGCCACCAGGGAAGCCCAGGAATACTGGGGTGCGTAGCCTATCCGTTCTCCAGGGGAGCTTCCCAATCCAGGATTCAAACTGGGGTCTCCTGCATTGCAGGCAGATTCTTTGCCTGCTGAACTACCAGGGAAGCCTTTCTAATACTCATATGCCCATTCTAATGCTCAGTACATTTTGTACTTAATAAAGGCTAATGATACTATTAATAACATCAAAGAATATCATTATGAAGTTTTATAAACAAAGCGTTAGATATTTTTAAAAGAGTAGCATTGAGTCATTATTTCAGATTGTCTTAGAATGTACATTAGGTATTGAAAAGAGGAAAGAAGCATCTAATTTTTAAAAACAGGTCCTTTTTGATAAAAATCTAAAAATTGGATAAAAGATAGAATCATTTTAAAATAGTTTTACATTCAATGAACAGTTTTTAGGTCACGCTTATAAAGTACATTTGAAACAATAAATATTTTTATATCTAATAGTATCATAATGATTATCTGTACTTTCTACTGTTTGAAAATAATGTAGCTGACAGTGCTATTATAAATTGGAATACGTAACTAAGTTTAACAGACTAGTTAGAGAGCTGTTCTAGGAAACTGAGAATAATTGAAATACTGGCATTTGCTAACGATATTCTGTAAAGACCATTTTCATTAAGAAACAAAAACATTCCTGAAGGTCTTAGTTTAAGCACTAAACTTTGTCCCAGCAATGTTTTTTGAGAAGACAGTCCTTCCCTATTCCTCTGAAGGGGAGCTAAATAAAGGGTACATGTGTGCATCAATCTGTTCCCAGGATTTTTGTTCTTTCTGTGGATCTTTGTATTATTCCAAGTGCTAATATCACAGTGTCTTAATATAAACATTTTTAAAGTTTGTTTTGCTATCAGATGAAAAAGTCCTTTCCTGTTTTATTTTCATACAGAATTCTTACCCATTCGTGGCCTTTTTAATTTCCATTTTTAGTTTAGAATCAGCTGTATAGTTGAAAATTGTGCTGTGGTGTTTGTTGGTAGTGCATTGAATCTGTGGATCAACGTGACATATTTATAATGAGTCTTCCAATCCATGTACTAGATATATCTTTCCATGTATACAGGTCATCCTTAATTTCTCTCACTAAGGTTCTATCATACGCTCCACAGAATTACTGCATATGTTCTGTTAGATTTATGTCCCACTGCCTAGTATTTTTGATGTTATGGTAAGTTGTACCTTATAAAGTTGGAGAAGGAAATGGCAACCGATTCCAGTATTCTTGCCTAGAGAATCCTGTGGGCAGAGGAGCCTGGTGGACTGCTGTCCATAGGGTCTCATAGAGTCGGACATGACTGAAGTGGCTTAGTGTGCATGTACGCATTGGAAAAGGAAATGGCAAACCACTCCAGTATTCTTGCCTGGAGAATTCCAGGGATGGAGGAGCCTGGTGGGCTGGCGTCTATGGGGTTACACAGAGTTGGACACAACTGAAGTGACTTAGCAGCAGCAGCAGTACCTTATAAAAATATTTTTAATGGTTGATGTTTAAAAATAAAAGATTTTGGTGTGCTGATTTTATAGAGAATGACCTTATTCAGTCTATCAATTTGTAATTCATTTTCTGTGTAAAAAATTATATTATCCACAAATATTGACAGTTGTCACATAGACATGTCAAATAAAAATTATGATAATGGCTATCTTTGTTTTGTGCTTACTGTTGTAGTTTTAGCATTAAGCAGAGTGTTTATGGAAATTTTTACTTTGTAGATAAATTTTGTTAAACTGAAGGATATAGCTTTTATTTCTAATATGTTAAAAGTTGATTTTTAAATCATAAAGGGATGTTGAATTCTAAAAGATGTTTTTCTATATTAAAGCTAATAACGCAGTTATTCTCTTTAAAATGTTAATGTGGCAAATTGTATTGCTTGATTTTACAGTGTGAGCCAGCATTGTACACCTGAGATAGACCTAACTTCGTCATGATATATTTTGTATATTATGCACAGCTGGTTATAGTTTGTGAAATTTTGAATTTCTTCATCTATATTTGTGAATGACAGTGAATCACATTTTTTTTTCTGGTTTCTATGTCAAAATTTTCTTGACTTAACAAAATGAGATGTAGAATGTGGTTTCTTTTTGTCTAACTTCTAGCAGACTTTATTAATGTTGGAAATATGTGTTCTTTATTTCTTAGAACCCACTGAGGAGGACAAAAAGTTCTGGGCCATACTTTGAGCTATTGCTGTCATGAATGTTAACATTTTAAATTCAATATAACTATATACATGTGTGTGTTTGTGTGTGTACATACACACACATATATATGTGGACACACACACATATATATATTTATGCTGAATTTAAAATGTTAACATGCATGACAGCAATAGCTCAAAATATGGTCCAGAACTTTTTGTGGAGGAGGGCAAGGCAACCCACTTGAGTATTCTTGCCTGAAGAATCCCCATGGACAAAGGCTGGCAGGTTACAGTTCATAGGGTTGTACAGAGTTGGACACGGCTGAAGCAACTTAGCACACTGTGTGTGTGTGTGTGTGTGTATCTGTATGTTTGTATGATATTTATCGACTAGTGAAATAAAATGCACATACAGAAAAACACATCATTAGTGTACAGATCAATGAACTGTCACAAAGTAAGCATACTCATCTAATCATCACCTATGTTAAAATGAAAACAAAATGACACAGAGAAATAGACATACCCCAGAAGCCCTCCTTGGTTCTGCATCACTCATTCCCTCTGCATTCCACCCCAACCCCAACTCTCCTTACTTCATACACCAGAAATTCATTTTGCCTGTTTTCCAAGTTTCTTTCATTCCTGGCTTATGTTATTCACTATTATGTTTGTAAAATTCATCTATAATTTTGTGAGGAATAGTTAGTTCATTTTCATAGCTGCTAGGTACTAAAATTTATGTCAGTTGTACTTTTCATGCATATTTTAGTTGTGGTGGTTTATTCGCTAGGTCGTGTCCAACTCTTGCAACCCCATGGACTGTAACCCGCCAGGCTCCTCTGTCCATGGGATTTTCCAGGCAAGAATACTACAGTGGGTTGCCATTTCCTTCTCCAAGGATCTTCCTGACCCAGGGATTGAGCCTGGGTCTCCTGCACTGCATATTAAAAGGCAGAGACATTACTTTGCCTACAAAGGTCTGTCTAGTCAAAGCTGTGGTTTTTCCAGTATTCATGTATTGACTTGAGAGTTGGGCCATAAAGAAACCTGAGCGCTGAAGAATTGATGCTTTTGAATTGTGATGTTTAAGAAGACTATTGAGAGTCCAACTTGGACTGCAAGGAGATCAAATTAGTCCATCCTAAAGGAAATCAGTCCTGAATATTCATTAGAAGGACTGATGCTGAAGCTGAAGCTCCAATACTTTGGTCACCTGATACGAAGAACTGACTCATTGGAAAAGACCCTGATGCTGGGAAAGATTGAAGGCAGGAGGAGAAGGGGACGACAGAGGATGAGATGGTTGGATGGCATCATCAACTCAATAGACATGAATCTGAGCAAGCTCTGGGAGTTGGTGATAGACAGGGAAGCCTGGCGTGCTGCACTCCATGGGGTCGCAAAGAGCTAGACACGACTGAGTGACTGAACTGACTCCTGCACTGCAGGCAGATTCTTTACCAACTGAGCTACCAGGCAATTCCCATCTTTTAGTTAGTGTCTACTTAAAATAGTATTGTTATGATAAGCACTCTTACAGAAAGCTCTTGTTCCATATATGCATAAAATTTTTGGGGGGTTACCTATGACTAGCAGTGAAATGCTATTTCATAGTGATCTTCTTAATTCAATAATGCCTGACTATTTGTGAATGAGACTTCTTGTTGCTTCACATCTTAGCCAATGTGTTGTCTTGTTGGGTGTAGTATCTCATTGTTTTTAATTAGATTTTTTTCATTGTTAGTGAAGATGAAGATCTTTTAGTATTCCTAATAGGTATTTGAGTATTGTGTTTATAAAGTGCCTGTTCAGGTCTCCTATACATTTTTTACAAAAATAGGTTGCGTGACTCTTCTGTGTGGATGTGTAAAAGTTTATTATATAGCATAATTATATATCATTCCAGACATGAGTGCTTGTTGATAGGTATAACTCCCTTTTGTATGCTTGAATTTATACTTAAGGATGTCTTCTAGCAAATATAACTTCTCAATTTTATTTTATTTTATTTTATTTTAACTTCTCAATTTTAATGTGATCAAGTTAATCAATCTTTAATTAACATTGGGTATTTTTTTAAATACTATTTAAAAAGCTTTTTCTTACTCTGAGGTCCTGTTGATGTTCTGCTTTATCTATTAGAATCTTCATTTTGTTTTTGTCTTTTAAGTTCATGTATGAATTTGTATGAAACTGATTGTTCTATATATTCTGAGGTAGGATTGTTTTAATTTCAGTTTTTATAAACTTTATAAATAACCTTTATTATTATTTTACAGGATCAGTGTTTAATCTGATTTATTCACATTTCCATTCTTTCCTCTGTGCTTTCTTTTTCCTTGCATCTCTTAGCTTACCTTTGGGAATAGTTTCCTTATGACCAAAGAGTATCATTCAGAATTTCATTTAGTATAGAGCTGTTGGTTGTAAAGTCTTAGTTTTGCTTTGAAATGTAGTTTTTTGACTTTAAGGTTTTGGTTTATGTAGTTCTTTTCTTCACCTTCATTCTTAAAATATTTTTTGTTAGGTATAAAATCATCAGTTAGAACTTCTCTTATCTCAATACATTGAAAAAAACATTCTAATGTTTTCTGACTTTCAGTTAAGAAGTCAGCCATTAATCCTTGGAAAGTAGTTTATCTTTTCTGTCTTTCTCATTTTATATTCTTTCTCACTCTGATTTCTTTGTAGTTTTTCTTAGCTTCACTATTTTATGTCTGCTCTTTATCCTTATGCTGCTTGGATTTCATTACATTTCAAAATTTGTATAGTATCTTTTTCAACCCTTGAAAATTTTCACTGTGTCTTCAAATGCAGCTTGTGTCTCACTCCCTTTTTGAGACTCCATTTAAATGTATGTTAGATTTACTTGAAAGTTAAAGTGAAAGTCGCTCAGTTGAGTCTGACTCTTTGTGACCCCATGCACTATACAGTCTATGGAATTCTCCAGGCCAGAGTACTGGAGTGGAAAACTGTTCCCTTCTCTGGGGGATCTTCCCAACCCAGGGATTGAACCCAGATCGCCCATATTTCAGGCGGATTCTTGACAAGCTGAACCACCAGGAAAAATCATATATATATATATATATATTGGGTTGGCCAAAAAAAAAAAAAAGTTTGTTCCAATTTTTCTTAGTATCTTGTGGAGAAATCTTAATGGACTTCTTAGCCAACCCACTGTATATATTGTGTGTGTATACTTTTTTTTTTTTTTAGTCACTAAGTCATGTCCAACTCCTTGTAACCCTGCGGGACTATAGCACTTGAGGCTCCTCTGTCCATGGGTTTCCCAGGCAAGAATACTGGAGTGGGTTGCCATTTCCATCTCCAGGGGATCTTCCCAACCCAGGGACTGAGCCCACATCACCTGTATTGCAGGCAGATTCTTGACTGCTGAGCTACCAGGGCACTCCACGTTTGTATATATGTGTGTATATAATTGCTGTTTTATTTATTGCTCATCCATGTTTCCGGGGAGCAGTCCTTTGGGGTTGTCATGTAGGGAGTACGTCTGAGCCCGATGTGTGTGTGCTCATAGTTGCTCAGTTGTGTCTGACTCTTTGTGACCCCATAGACTGTAATCTGCCAGGCTCCTCTGTTCATGGGGATTCTCCAGGCAAAAATACTGGAGTGGGCTGCCATGCCCTTCTCCAGGGGAGCTTCCCAACCCAGGGACCGAACCCAGGGGTCCTGCATTACAGGTGGACTCTTGACTGTCTGGGCCACCAGGGAAGCCCAAGCCCAATGTAGGCCAGCCTTCTAAGTCCTTAACTCCAGGTTTTGGGTTTTGATCCATGCAAGGCTATTGACCTGCAGCTTAGCAACTCACCTCTTTCTTTTCATTTCCTAAATAGTCCCAGTACAAAAGTAACCTTGAATGTTGGGTTTAAGTTGCATCCTATCTTGGATCAATCTCAGCCTAGTAATTCTTTATGACTTGTAAGTTATTCTATACATTAAAGAAGATTTACTCTTAATATTTTATCTAGCTATTTTTAGTCATTTCAGCTAAATGACTGGTCTGAATTAACTAGTCCATCTCTAGCCGAGTTTCCTGAGATTTTGTGGTTTCAGTGTGATTTCACATCCTCAGAAGTGGTCATTGTAGTTAGAAGGATAAAGCATATTTCCATTTCCTTTAGTCCCCATAAAAAGTCTGTCTGCAATGCAGGAGAGTCAGGTTCCATCCCTGGGTCTCAAAGATCCCCTGGAGAAGGGAATGGCTACCCACTCCAGTATTCTTGTCTGGAGAATTCATGGACAGAGGAGCCTGGCACTTTTTAGTCCATGGGGTTGCAAAGAGTCAGACATGCCTGAGCAACTAACATTTTCACTTTTTTTTTTTTTCACATAGTCCCCATACATTAAGGCATAGGCCTAGTCCCACTATGATAATGCATTCAGAAAAGACATTAACTTTTGAAATCTATTAATATTTGTTTTAGATCAAATAAAGCTGTTAAACAAGTCAGTATTCTGCCCACATATGAAAGAGGGAATTTATAAGGCTTATATTATTATTCCCAGTAAAATATTTAGAGATTTTTTTTTCTTTTCCTCTTGCTTAATGTTTATCATAAAGGCAGAACACTTTTTATGTGCAAATGCAGTTGGGTTTGTCAAGTACATTACTGTAGAGATTGTTTGTGTGTGTGCTCAGTTGTGTCTGACACTTTGTGACCCACCATGATTCCCTGTCCATGGAATTTTCCTGGCAAGAATATTGGAGCAGGTTGCCATTTCCTCCTCCATGGAATCTTCCCAACCCAGAAACAAAACATGCATCTCCAGTGTCTCCTACATTGCAGGAGAATTCTTTACTGCTGAGCTACTGGGGAAGCCCATAGAGGTTGTTGAGCAATTTTTAATTTTATAGAAGATTATAAATTGGAAGGTAACTGGTAAAAATTGGTTTGATCACAAGGTACATACAGTGGTAATTGACCAAAGGCAATATTCTAAATTACCCAGAGTTAAGTTATTATTGTCCAGTCACCCAGTCGTGTCTGACTCTTTGCAATCCTATGGACTACAGCATACCAATCCTCCCTGTCCCTCCCAGAGTTTGCCCAAGTTCATGTTCTTTGCACCAGTGATGCTGTCCAGCCATCTTATCTTATGATGCCCTGTTCTCCTTCTGCCCTCAATCTTTCCCAGCATCAGGGACTTTTCCAATGAGTTGTCTGTTTGCATCAGAAGGCCAAAAATTAAATTACCAAATACTAATTCATTAACATGAGAAAGTGATCAGATATATTATTAAAATATTTAGATTGTCAGTATTTTAAAATAAAAGTAACAATTTGATATTCTCAATTACCAAGAAAGTTCAGTTAAGCACATCAAATTATTGATAATAAATTCTATTATATGTCTCAATCATATTTCTTTGCTCCTACATCTTTGTCAAACATGTAGGTTATCTAACTGCCTGAAAAGAAATTTTCCCTTTGATTTTTCCTCAGGACAATCCTGTTCTACTTTATGTCATTTGTTATTTTTAACACTCTATAATTTTAAAAGTGGACTGGCAGGAATGGAATGATAACGGTCCTTGGATCTGTTTAGTATTATATCAGCAAATCTTTTAAATCACTTTTATTTGAAAAGGCAAAAAGATAGGACACTAAAAGATGAACTCCCCAGGTCTGTAGGTGCCCAATATGCTACTGGAGATCAGTGGAAAAATAACTCCAGAAACAGTGAAGGGACGGAGCCAAAGCAAAAATAATACCCAGTTATGGATGTGACCTGTGATAGAAGCAAGGTCCAATGCTATAAAGAGCAATATTGCATAGGAACCTGGAATTTTAGGTCCATGAATCAAGGCAAATTGGAAGTGGTCAAACAGGAGATGGCAAGAGTGAATGTCGACATTCTAGGAATCAGCTAACTAAGATGGACTGGAATGGGTGAATTTAACTCAGATGACCATTATATCCACTACTGTAGGCAGGAATCCCTTAGAAGAAATGGAATAGCCATCCTGGTCAACAAAAGAGTCCGAAATGCAGTACTTGGATGCAATCTCAAAAATGACAGAATGATCTCTGTTCGTTTCCAAAGCAAACCATTCAATATCATGGTAATCCAAGTCTATGCCTCGACCAGTAATGCTGAAGAAGCTGAAGTTGAATGGTTCTATAAAGACCTACAAGACCTTTTAGAACTAACACTCAAAAAAGATGTCCTTTTAATTATAGGGGACTGGAATGCAAAAGTAGGAAGTCAGGTAACACCTTGAGTAACAGGCAAATTTGGCCTTGGAGTACAGAATGAAGCAGGGTAAAGGCTAATAGAGTTTTGCCAAGAGAACACACTGATCATAGCAAACACCCTCTTCCAACAACACAAGAGAAGACTCTACACATGGACATCACCAGATGGCCAACACTGAAATCAGATGGATGATATTCTTTACAGCCAAAGACGGAGAAGCTTTATAGAGTCAGCAAAAACAAGACTGGGAGCTGACTGTGGCTCAGATCATGAACTCCTTATTGCCGAGAAAGCGAAGTCTCTCAGTCGTGTCTGACTCTTTGTGACCCTATGGACTGCAGCCTACAAGAATTCTCTGTCCATGGGATTTTCCAGGCAAGAGTACTGGGGTGGGTTGCCATTTCCTTCTCCAGCCTTAATGCCAAATTCAGACTTAAATTGAAGAAAGTAGGGAAAAGCACTAGACCATTCAGGTATGACTTAAATCTCTTATGACTATACAGTGGAAGTGAGAAATAGATTTAAGGGACTAGATCTGATAGACAGAGTGCCAGATGAACTATGGAGGTTCATGACATTGTACAGGAGACGGGAGCAAGACCATCCCTAAGAAAAAGAAATGTTAAAAGCAAAATGGCTGTCTGAGGAGGCCTTACAAATAGCTGTGAAAAGAAGAGAAGCAAAAAGCAAAGGAGAAAAGGAAAGATATACCCATTTGAATGCAGAGTTCCAAATAATAGCAAGGAGGGATAAGAAAGCTTTCCTCGGTGATCAGTGCCAAGAAATAGAGGAAAATAACAGAATAGGAAAGACTAGAGATCTCTTCAAGAAAATTAGAGATACCAAGGGAACATTTCATGCAAAGATGGGCACAATAAAGGATAGAAATTGTATGGACCTAACAGAAGCAGAAGATATTAAGAGGAGGTGGCAAAAATACACAGAAGAACTGTACAAAAAAAATCTTCATGACCCAGATAATTATGAGGTGTGATCACTGACCTAGAGCCAGACATCCTGGAATGCGAAGTTAAGTGGGCCTTAGGAAGCATCACTATGAACAAAGCTAGTGGAGGTGATGGAATTCCAGTTGCACTATTTCAGTTCCTAAAAGATGATGCTGTGAAAGTGCTGCATGCAGTATGTCAGCAAATTTGGAAAACACAGCAGTGGCTACAAGCCTGGGAAAGGTCAGATTTCCTTCCAATCCCAAAGAAAGGCAATGCCAAAGAATGCTCAGACTACTGCACAATTGCACTCATCTCACACGCTAGCAGAGTAATGCTCAAAATTCTCCAAGCCAGGCTTCAGCAATATGTGAACCATGAACTTCCAGATGTTCAAGCTGGTTTTAGAAATGGCAGAGGAACCAGAGATCAAATTGCCAACATCCACTGGATCATTGAAAAAGCAAGAGAGTTCCAGAGAAACATCTATTTCTGCTTCATTGACTATGCTAAATCCTTTGACTGTGTGGACCACAATAAATTGTGGAAAATTCTGAAAGAGATGAGATTACCAGACCACCTGACTGCCTCTTGAGAATTTTGTATGCAGGTCAGGAAGCAACAGTTAGAACTGGACATGGAACAGACTGGTTCCAAATAGGAAAAGGAGTATGTAAAGGCTGTATATTGTCACCCTGTTTATTTAACTTATATGTGGAGTACATCATGAGAAATGCTGGGCTGGAGGAAGCACAAGCTGGAATCAAGATTGCTGGGAGAAATATCAATAACCTCACATATGCAAATGACACCACCCTTATGGCAGAAAGTGAAGAAGAACTAAAGAGCCTCTTGGAGAAAGTGAAAGAGGAGAGTGAAAAAGTTGGCTTAAAGCTCAACATTCAGGAAATTAAGATCATGGCATCCAGTCCCATCACTCCATGGCAAATAGATGGGGAAACGAAACAGTGGCTGAGTTTATTTTGGGGGGGCTCCAAAATTACTGCGGATGGTGACTGCAGCCATGAAATTAAAAGACACTTACTCCTTGGAAGGAAAGTTATGACCAACCTAGGCAGCATATTAAAAAGCAAGACATTACTTTGCCAACAAAGGCCCGTCTAGTCAAGGCTATGGTTTTTCCAGTAGTCATGTATGGATGTGAGAGTTGGACCGTAAAGAAAGCTGAACACAGAAGAATTGATGCTTTTGAACTGTGGTGTTGGAGAAGACTCTTGAGAGTCCCTTGGACTGCGAGAATATCCTACCAGTCCATCTAAAGGAAATTAGTCCTTTGTGTTCACTGGAAGGACTGATGTGGAAGTTGAAACTCTAATACTTTGGCCACCTGATGGGAAAAACTGACTCATTTGAAAAGACCATGATGCTGGGAAAGATTGATGGCAGGAGGAGAAGTGGACGACACAATGAGATGGTTGGATGGCATCACCGGCTCAATGGACATGAGTTTGGGTAAACTCTGGGAACTGGTGTGGACAGGAAGGCCTGACGTGTTGCAGTCCATGGGGTTGCAAAGAGGCGGACACTACTGAGTGACTGAACTGAACTGAACTGATAAATGGCATTTGTATCTATTCAGCAAATGGCCATACGACTTCCTATTGTGCTTGTTGAATCATTGAATTCTGCTTGTTGAAACTTAAGATTTGCATTCTTCAGTGGGATAATAAATATTTTATTTAATGATAAATATAATATATCAAAGCACTTCTACTCTTATATATCCAAACTCAATTTACTCTTTCTCCATCAGTTCTGTGTATAGCTTCAAATACAAAGAGGTATACAAATACATGAACTAGTTTTTTGCACGTAATCATTTTTCTATTCTGTATTTTCCAAATACTTGCTGATATCTACTTCACAGTTTCATAATAGCTTGCATCTGCACCACACTTTACATGACTACATTGGAGAAAAGTGCATGTTGAGTTGTAAGTATTACTCTCATTTATTCATAAGGAAACTCCAGTACAAGAAGTTAAATGTCACATGATTGTTCAGATTGAGAACTGGTGCTCCCTCTAAGACCCCTAGATTGTTTTTCCCCCAACTTTTACTGATTTATAGCCTTCCCTTACATTACATTAGAGATTTCAACTGTCATGGGATGATTTATTCAAATTATGCACTGACATTTTTGAGAGAGTTCCTGAAATTTCTTTTTAATGAGTAATATAAATATAGCACATGAGATAAGTTTTTTAATGTCTTAGGTTAATTCTTTAACATCAATTACTTCTATAAATTGATTCAATGTTTTCTGTCCTTTTTGATGGTCATTTAATAATTCTGTAGGTAATAAAGTTGTATTTAATTTAGCCATTCATGGAACTCTTGGAAGAATATTTTATGTTTAGTTTGCATGGCATGGTGACATTTAAAATTTGATTTTAGAGCACTCTAACCAAATCTCCAAGAACTGTAACTAGCAGTAAAGTCCTTTACATAACCCAAGGGTTTGTTTGGTTTTGATTAGTTTTACTAGACTTCATTTGGTTTCAATTAAACCTTGAGACAGGCCAGTGACTTTCATGAATAATGTGGGTTTCTCAAGTTAGAAAATAATTCTTCTGCGTGGAAAAGTATAATATTTTCTTCACTGGGATGAATAAATATCAATTCAAAGACTATTTCAGAAGATTTCATAGTCAGGATCCATAGTGAGATATTTTTCTATTGAAGAGTTTCATGTTATTTTTTATATTGATTGTATATGTTGTTAGATGATAAATTGAAATTCACTCTCTATGCTTCCAAAGCAATAATAAGATATATGCAATTATATAACTGTAGAAACCTTTTATATTTAATGACCTTGTGGAAAGCAATTTGATTTTAAAAATAAATAGCTATTCTAGTGAATTCAGGGAATTCGTTAATTCATGTGCTTTATAAAAGCCTTTATTTCAGTATTACACAATCATAGGTTGTGTCTGAGATCATTTACTTAAGTCTTCTATTACCTAGAACATAATCTACTGGTAAAATAGCTGTCTGGATATTAGTTAAAAATAATGTGTATTATTTATTTGAGAAGGGAGACAGAACAGCACACAGAGTAGTGCACTTTGAGGTTATAATTTTATTATTTGCCTTAAAAAAGAGAAACGTGGTCCTCAGAGAAAAACCCTGGGTATAAGATTTTTTTACAATTTCCAAATATTTATTTCAATCTGAACAAAGTACTTTGGTCTCCTAAGATTTTATTTTTAAAAAGCCTATGTTGAGAAGCATAGACAAATACAAAACAAACTCAAAACTGGTGCTACTGGTGATAGAAAAATGCAAATTTCTCTTTGTTTAAATTTATGATTCCCTGGGTTCAGATAATACTGAATCAGTATTATCTGAATCAAATACCCTACCATATAATGTAAGGTTATGCCAAAAACATTGCAGTTATAAATACAGGACACAGGAAGAAAAAAAACAATGGATATAAGAATTTAAGGACATTATAATAATATTCTTTTATGTTCTTATCATCAAATGAAAAAATTAATAAATATATGAACATTCTGCCCAAAAACAATATGTCTGCAGAATTTTGAACTGACAAATATATCTGTTCAAAAATTCAAGAAAATTTATTATTACCACCCTGAAACCAAGAGCAAATCATTTGTTGCGTAAGTGTTTTCCAATTCTGTGATTGTAACATAGCAAATATTTAATATTTACAAGTTTTTTTTAATTGCATTCTTGAAATATTGGATTCCAGGATATAAATATCAACAGCCTCCACACATATTTTTGTTGAAAGTTGTTTATTAATACCTTGTGTGGTGATATAAATGAAAATTAATGACATCTGGCATCCCTGTGAGTGAAGTCTTTACATATTTACTTGTATTTAAATAAATAGCATGGGGATAAAAGCACTGACTTCATATTCATACTGCTGATATTTAGGTTTAAGTTTTGCCATGAATTTACACTGTGTCTTTCTGTATTTCTCTTTCATCAAATGAAAGAGCTAGATGTGGTCAATGATTTTCCCACCTTGAGCATTCTATTAAGTTTATTTTGGCCAGCCTAGGATTTTACAAGCTTTGTATATGTAGTATGATACCATGTCAATTTCTTAATTATTTTTGATCTTATAACTTTTACATTCATCCTTGAGGAAGTAAAACTAATTAATTGGCAAAAACTTCACTATTTCACTATTTCAAAATGAACAGATATTGGTTTCTGTATAGGCCAGTTCAGTTCAGTTGCTCATTTGTGTCTGACTCTTTGTGATGCCAAGGAGTGCAGCATGCCAGGCTTCCCTGTCCATCACCAATTCCTGGAGCTTACTCAGACTCATGTCCATCAGGTTGGTGATGCTATCCTACCATCTCATCCCCTGTCATCCCCTTCTCCTCCCACCTTCAATCTTTCCCAGCATCAGGGTCTTTTCAAATGAGTCAGTTCTTCGCATCAGGTGGCCAAAGTATTGGGGTTTTAGCTTCAGCATCAGTCCTTCCAATGAATATTCAGGACTTTTTTTTTCTTTTAGGATTTCTTTTAGGATGGACTGGTTGGATCTCCTTGCAGTCCAAGGGACTCTCAAGAGTCTTCTCCAACACCACAGTTCAAAAGCATCAATTCTTCTGTGCTCAGTTTTCTTTGTAGTCCAATCTCACATCCATACATGACTACTGGAAAAACCATAGCCTTGACTAGACAGGCCTTTTTTGGCAAAGTCATGTCTCTGCTTTTTAATATGTTGCCTAGGTTGGTCATAACTATCCTTCCAAGGAGCAAACCTCTTTTAATTTTATGGCTGCAGTCACCATCTGCAGTGATTTTGGAGGGCTTCCCTCATGGCTCAGACGGTAAAGCGTCTGCCCGCAATGCGACCAACCTGGGTTCGATCCCTGAGTTGGGAAGATACCCTAGAGAAGGAAATGGCAAACCACTCCAGTATTCTTGCCTTGATAAGCCCCCCAAAATAAAGTCCCTCACTGTTTCCATTGTTTCCCCATCTATTTTCCATGAAGCAATGGGACCATAAATCTTGGTTTTCTGAATGTTGAGTTTTAAACCAACTTTTTCACTCTCCTCTTTCACTTTCATCAAGAAGCTCTTTAGTTCCTCTTTGCTTTCTGCCATAAGGGCGGTGTCATCTGCATATCTGGGGTTATTGATATTTCTTCCGGCAATCTTAATTCTAGCCTGTGCTTCATCCAGCCTGGCATTTCACATGATGTACTCTGCATATAAGTTAAACAAGCAGGGTGACAATATGCAGCCTTGACATACTCCTTTCCCAATTTGGAACCAGTCTGTTGTTCCATGTTCAGTTATAACTGCTGCTTCTTGACCTGCATATGAACTTCTCAGGAGGCAGGTCAGGTGGTCTGGTATTCCCATCTCTTTAAGTATTTTCCACAGTTTATTGTGATCCACATAGTTAAAGGCTTTGGCATAGTCAATAAAGCAGAAGTAGTTGTTTTTCTGGAACTCTCTTGCTTTTTCGATGATCCATCAGATGTTGACAATTTGATCTCTGATTCCTCTGCCTTTTCTAAATCCAGCTTGAACATCTGAAGTTCATAGTTCATGTGCTGTTGAAGCCTGGTTTGGAGAATTTTGAGCATTACTCTGCTAACGTGTAAGATGAGTGCAATTGTGCGGTAGTTTGAGCATTCTTTGGCATTGCCTTTCTTTGGGATTGGAATGAAATCTGACATTTCCCAGCCCTGTGGCCACTGCGGAGTTTTCCAAATTTGCTGGTATATTGTGTGCAGCACTTTCACAGCATCATCTTTGAGGGTTTGAAATAGCTTAGCTGGAATTCCATCACCTCCTCTAGCTTTGTTGATAGTGATGCTTCCTAAGGCCCACTTGACTTCACATTCCAGGATGTCTGGCTCTAGGTGAGTGATCACAGCATCATGATTATCTGGGTCATGACCATTTTTTTTGTACAGTTCTTCTGTGTATTCTTGCTGCCTCTTCTTAATATCTTCTGCCTCTGTTCGGTCCATACCATTTCAGTCCTTTATTGAGCCCATCTTTGGATGAAATTTTCCCTTGGTATCTCTAACTTTCTATAGGCCAAGTACTGCCTATTAATCCACTGAAGTGTTTTGAGGGCCTCTCGTTTTATTTTGCAGATACTGGTCAAGACCTCAGTGTCCTAGTGATTAGAAAATTAAGAAGTTAATAAGATATGAGCTTTGACCCTAATTCAGTCCTCTAGCTAGAAAGTTGACAAAATTCAGTGCAATAAAATGTTTATCAGTTCAAATTTTCATCTGCAGCAAATCTCAATTTTATTGATATGGAATTCATCTCAGCTTTGTAAAACTATGTGATGGTAGTCCTTTCAGTAAAAATGGAAACACTTCTTTAGAACATGAACTTGTGTGATCGATTTCAGTATGTCCATCAGAAGAGAGAGTGATATAAATATTTCTTTTCACGTGTAGAGAAATATAAACTTGAACATAAAAGACTCCATTTAAATTGAATTTCTTTGTCATGAAACAAAAGAAACAAGAAGGAGGTGACTAATATGTCTACTAGTGTGTCAGAAGTGCATCTCAGAAGCTACTTACTTGCATGCTGCCTTCAAGAGTTATAATGATCATCAGAATGGGGAAAATGTGCTAGTGAGTAACTGTGGGAAATGAAAGGTGTGGGTGACATTCACCACAGGTATGCACTTGACAACTTATTTTCCTGGATGGATTAATGAAAGGATGTAGAACCTGGGTTTTCTAAAAGCAGTAAGTTCCTCCTAACCCATCAGTGTAGGGTAATGAAAAGCAACTGCACTGTATCTTCTTAACCACTTTTATTTTTGGTTGTAGTTATGTAAAAATCTTTTCTCTTACAAAAATAAAGATTTGGCCAAGTCATGAGATCAACTCAGGATTTCATTGGAACCCAGATTTTGGATAACCACATTTTTTCAAAATGTCCAGTAGACTGAATTGCTTCTCTGGCTTCTAACACCAACCACTAATTCCAAGAACACTGGAGTAGAAGCAGGCAGTCACCAAAACATAATAGGATTTATTCCTACATCCTGATTTTAAAGACATATCTTAAAAAATCAGGTTTCTTGCTATAGAAATCTCCACAAACCTTTTTCAAATACCTATGAGTAATCTTTGAACCAGCTCAACACACTAGTCCATTCCATTCACACAAGGAGATTCTCAGCTCTAAGTTCTCTTGCTTGGAGCGGATGAAATGATCAAATAAGTATGGTCTGAATTTTGCCTTTTAGAAAACCTTTCCAAGGAATGAAATTGAGCTTTTGGAATAATGTGAAACAGTGAAATATAGAATTTTTGTTAACCTCACTAGAAAGCTGATTAAGGGTATATGTTTCTGTATTGACTGACAGAAATTTATTTTTTTCTTTAAGTTCAGTTCAGTCACTCAGTCATGTCTGACTCTTTGCAACTCCATTAACTGCAGTATGCCAGACTTCCCTGTCTATCACTAACTCCTGGAGCTTGCTCAAACTCATGCCCATTGGGTTGGCAATGCCATCCAACCATCCTGGATAGCTCAGTTGGTGAAGAATCTGCCTGCAATGCAGGAGACCCTGGTTTGATTCCTGGGCCAGGAAGATCCTCTGGAGAAGGGATAGGCTACCCACTCCAGTATTTATGGGCTTCCCTTGTGGTTCAGCTGGTAAAGAATCTGCCTGCAATGCGGGAGACCTGGGTTCTATCTCTGGATTGGGAAGATCTGCTGGAGAAGGAAACAGCTACCCATTCCAGTATTCTGGCCTGGAGAATTCCATGGACTGTATAGTCCACAGGACTCGCAAAGAGTCAGACATGACTGAACGACTTTCACAAACACAAACTAGCAGTCTAACCATCTTATCCTCTGTTGTCCCCTTCTCCTCCTGCTTTCTATCTTTCCCAGCATCAGGATCTTTCCCAGTGAGCCAGTTCTTCCCATCACATGGCCAAAGTATTAGAGCTTCAGCTTCAGCATCAGTCCTTGCAGTGAGTATTTACATATAATACAATACAAGCTATTATAATGTGAAATAACTGTCCTTTTGTCAGCTTTGAAAATTTTGGAGCCATTGTTATAACAACCCCACATATTATTTGGAGGGTGGCCTTGAGCTAGAAGCTAGAAAGCCTGAGTTACGGTCATGAATCTGGCATGCACTCCTTATATTACCTTTGCCATCACCTCTTCTGGAAGAGATCATTAGTTCTAATTAAATATCCATGCGCTCACCAACATTTTCTGGCATCCCCTGTGGTGAGGTTTGAGTCATGTGACAAAAGCCAGACATTAATCCCAGGGATGATTGTCACCTTCAATCTGAGGGAGTTAAGTTAACCTGGATAAGTTTTCAACGATCTGTCTGCAGAGCAGTAAAAAAAGGATTCCAAATGGGACAGCTGCAAGATGGAAGCAAAGAGATCTGAGTTGTAAAAGCAGAAAAAAGCCACTTGCTCATTATGACATGAGCAAGGAGTAAATCTTTGTTGTGTCAAGCCACTCCAAACTGGGAGTTATTTATTACCATAGCACAGCTTCCCCTCTGCTGATTAGCATCTCTCTGGGAGTCATTGAAAACTGAAGGGTTTGGAGATTTCTAGACTCAGTCTGTCCCAGATTGAATTCCTGAGATTCTTTTGGGATATATGGCCCTCATTTTACAAGAGAAGGAATGGAGAAGTTTGGAGAGAATTGACTAAGGTCACAAAGTAAGTTTGGGGCTGTACTGAAAAATGTATTTCTCTGAAATCCTGTGGATTCATATTTCCCAGCTACCCGTAGCTTAACTATGGGACCATTCAAATCGGTCATTAATAAAATGTAAAATTGACTTTTCCTGTCTAGTAGGTTTTGTTCACTTAAACATGATGTAATTCTTGATGCGATGAATGATAGTGCATTCAAAAATCCTGACTTTCAACCCAGGGATTTCTCTATCAGACGCTATTGTCTGGTAGTATATATATAATATATACATATTATGCAAAAATGGACACTGCATATATATATATAAATGGACATTACATATATATATATATATATAATGTCCATTTTTATTGTAGTTGTTGAGTTGCTAAGTTGTGTCCAACTCTATGATTCCATGGACTGCTACATGCCAGTTTTCCTGGTCCTTCACCATCTCCCGGAGTTTGCTCAAACTCATGTCCATTGAGTTGCTAATCCCATCCAATCACCTCATCTTCTGTCGCCCCCTTCTCCTCCTGACTTCAATCTTTCCCAGCATCAGGGTCTTTTACAATGGGTGGGCTCTTTGCATGAGGTGCTAAAGAACTGGAGCCTCAGCTTCTGCATTAGTCCTTCCAATGAATATTCAGGGTTGATTTCCTTTAGGATTAACTGGTTTGATCTTTTTGCTGTCCAAGGGATTTTCAAGAGTCTTCTCCAGCACTATAACTTGAAAGCACCAGTTCCTCGGCAAGTCCATATTTTTTGGGCAAAAAACCAAATCCTATCTCCCTTCTTAGTTCTAAGACAGTTGCAAGAACCCTATGATAGAATCCAGGCTGTTTTCACACTAATTAGTATTTAGAAACATTGCTTTTGTGACAAGTGGTAGTTGCTTATCTTTGGTAGCCAGCGTGAACTGTAGTCAAAATGGTTACGCATCAGAATGAAAATTAAGTAACTGTCTACAATGTACTTAAAACAGAGCCTAGCACAGAATTAACAACAAATAGATGTTTGTTAAGTAAAACAAGTAAATACAGTGATAATGATGGATCATGGGCTCTGAGAGTTAGAATCTAGTTGGCTTCCCATCTAATCTTCCTCTTGTAGTGCCCCAGATTTGTGATATCTAGTTTCTATTTGATCATTTTTGTGGTGGTAGGAGGTATAGATGTGTATTATGTGGTACTGTCTTTTTATTCAGGACCCATTATCATCCCAATTATAGGTGAAAAAACAGGCTTGGAGGGGTTAAGAGGTTTATCCAAGATGGTGGTGGTGGTTTTTCAGTCACTAAGTCGATGTCTGACAATTTGCCATCCTGTGGACTGCAGCATGCCAGGCTTTCCTGTCCCTCACTATCTCCTGGAGTTTGCCCAAGTTCATGTCCATTGAATCGATGATACTCTCCAACCATCTCATGCTCTGCCACTCTCTTCTTCTTTTGCCTTCAACCTTGCCCAGTGTCAGGGTCTTTTCCAGTGAGTTGGTTCTTCGCATAAGGTCGCCAAAGTATTGCAGCTTCAGCTTACCCAAGGTTACACAGCAAGCAAGCCTCCACCTACGCAGTCCACAGTCTTGCCAATACTACTCTTTCTATTAGTAGTAGTAGGCTTCCCTGGTGGCTCAGTCGGTAAAGAATCTGCCTGCAATGCAGGAGACCCAGGTTCAGTCCCTTGGTTGGGAAGATCCCCTGGAGAAGGAAATGGCAACACACTCCAGCATTCTTGCCTGGGAGGATCCCATGGACAGAGAAGCCTGACAAACAACAGTCCATGGCGTCGCAAAGAGTCGGACACGACTGAGTGACTAAACCACCACCACCATTAGTAGTAGTAGGTGGAGCAGTGTTGAATGTGGTAGCCTACAAGTTCTGACGTCCATTTCCCACAGGGTAGGAATGACTTGAGCCAAGACTGTAGGCTAAGGTTATTTCACTCCAACAGAGCAGCATTTTTTTAAATTCAAACTACTAATTCAATTATTTGATAATCTGTGCAAGAATGTTGTCAGGGAGTCACATATGTCTTTTCTTTGGCCTTTTTGAAGTATTTTTTCCAATGATTACGGTGTGTACTTCTGTAGGCATATCAAAGGAAAGTACTACAGCATAAAATTGAGTTCTCTTTTAGTCTAATTAGGACTTCAGTGGGTATTCAAATGTTTAAAAGCTTCCATCATTACTATATCTTGCGTCTGGGAGATTTTGGTTTTCTCTACTAGGAGAGCACCATATAAATTTTATCACTGTGTAGATTGTAATTTGCTCAAACAATTGTCACTTATGTTCTCACCATTAACTAAAAATGTTCCCATTCTGCTTCTCTGTTTCAGAGTTGAATCTTAATTCCAATCCTTCCTTCTACATTTCTTCTATAAAACCTAATTTTTGGTTTGTTTTTGTGTTGCTGATTCAGGTTTTACCTTGTCACCATTGTAATCTACACACAAACCTATCAAGTGTCTCAGAGATAGTCATTAGACTGTATATTTGCCTTATGTTAAAAACTGAAGCTTATGTTTTTGAATAACTGTATTCTGTGCATTGCTGTTCTTGGCAATTGAGGCCATGCCACTCTCACCTTTCATTTTAAGAAACCACATCATTTTTTCCTGGGACCAAATGATATCTTCTCATAGGTATATTTTTCTAACCCTAACATGATTATAATTTCCTCCCAATTTAGGGATATACAATGGAATAATTATGTGGAAAAATGGAAAGCATATTGGCTTTGGGTCTGGAATATAGCTTTACTATTTTGTTTTCATGTGATACTGAACGTATTTAATTTCCCTGAACTGCATTTTCCTTTTGTATAAAAGGAGCATAATATCCAATATAGGATAGAGATCAAAAGCACAAACTCTGAATCTGTGTTGCCTAGTTTGAAGCTTGGCTCTGCCATTTTCAGTGTTACCTTTGGTGAATTAGTTAACTTTTGGTGGCTCAGTTTCCACAATGGAAAATGAGGAAATAATATCAAACTCATACGGTGATTGTGAGGAATACTGACACACACACACACACACACACACACACACACACACACACACACACACACACACTTGCTCTGACTTTGAGATTATGATGGAGATTCATATGAAGCTTAATATACTGGCACTCTGTAAGTGGTGGCAGAGATGAATATTTGTGTGTGTGCATGATGATGCTTTACGTGTAGTTCAGGGAACTGTACACTCTTTTTGAAAAAGGTCAATGAATAATATTTGGGGCTTTGTGGCACATTTACTCAACTGTGCCATCATATAGCAACAGTAGCTGTAAAGAACATGTAAATAAATGGCCATAGCTTTGTCCCGATAAAATTTCATTTACTAAAAACAGGCTTCAGGCTATGTTTGTAAATCACAATTTACTAACCTCTGATTCAACTGATATTTAACATGCAAATTTGATGACATCAAGCAGTTATGCCTTTTCTTCCCAAGTTACATATAGTCAGTCTCTATCATTTGGTTTCTCTGCTGGAATTTCTCTGCTGGAGTCTGATAAGTTTCTATTTTCAGTGGTTTGACAAACAAACATTCCTAGCTGTGTGCTAAAGTCAAGTCTTACACTGTTAATTTAGACATAATGAATAGAATTAGCAACAGTATTTTAGAATCATACCTGCTCCTAATAAAAAGAGTTTCTATAGTTTATCATGATCTCTGTTGAGTATTTAATCTTACAACTGCTTTTTCAGGAAAAATATTTAAATCCTGCTCCTTTTCTCCAGGGTCTTGGGGTCCTTCACAATGTTCTGTCATACAGTGCATAGTTCATGTACTACGGACAATGGTCAGTGTTACGGGTCTTGATTTATTCTTCTTATTGGAATCTTCATATTGACATTAATTTATTGCAGCCAAAATATTGCCTTTGACTTAGATCTATGTCATAGTTTCTAGGTATACATCACTACCTGTATGCTAAATCACTTCAGTTTATTTCTTTGTGACCCTATGGACTACAGCCTTCCAGGCGCCTCTGTTCATGGGATTCTCCAGGCAGGAATACTGGAGAGGTTGCCATGCCCCGCTCCAGGGATTCTTCCTGACCCAGGAGTCAAACCTGTGTCTCCTGTGGCTCCTGCATTACAGGCAGATTCTTTACCACTGAGCCACCGGGGAAGCCCATAAATCATTATCTTCTTCAATATACAGTATGTGGAATTTCAGTTGGTAAAACTGAAGACACATTTGCACCCAAAAACATCTTAAGATTGGCATGCATTGTTGTGGTGCACATGTTAATGTGCCTCTGAATACAAGGCGCATGATTGATTAAGAGGTTGAACTTCTGTGTCTTGAAATCCATCACTGCTTCTGTATCAGGCTTCCCATAGGCTGCTTGTCACCAGCGACTGAGTACAGACGGGAGGCCGTTTTCTGGGAGATCTGTAGCTCATCTGTTGAACAACTTTGGCTCAAGTATTCCCCAGTAGAGTTTGCCAAACTCTTGGAACTCACTCTATTGTGTAATACACTAAGAAGTACTTTCCTTCTGTCTTTGCCTTATCTAGAGCCAGACCTATATCATATATGATGGCTCTACACACCTCTGTAGTCTTCCTCATAGACATTGCCCCTAATAAATCACTTTATCATATATCTTCTAGTCTTTCAGTCCTGTCAGACTCTGTGGGACCCCATGGACAGTAGCTCGCCAGGCTCCTCTGCCAGTGGAATTCTCCAGGCAAGAATACTTGAGTGGGTTGCCAGTTCCTTCTCCAAGGGATCTTCCCAACCCAGAAATTAAACCTGAGCCTCCCACATTGCAGGTAGACTCTTTACCATCTAAGCCACCAGAGAAGCTGGCTGGTTTTGACCTGGGGTCTGCTTCTAGGTAATCTATCAAATGGCAGACCTAAAATTAGAAGTATTATTTTGCTATCAATTTTTGGAGATAAGCAAATATTTTAAAAATAGATGGATAGCATTGTTCAAGAATCCAGAATGTATATAAGCATGGAAACGTTGTGGGGGAAACAAAGTAGAGTAAGAAGCATATTTTCAAGGAAAAGTGAGGATTTCATTAAGATTTTGGTTGTAAAATGATTCATACAAGACATGGATTAACTTGTGCCTTGTAAACACTTGTAAGAATGGAAGGACCTCATCTTTCCTCATGGAAATTGATCAAAATCAACTGCTTAAAAAGTATTAATAAGCAGTTGTGGTAATTCTACTATTCACTAGGCACTTTAGACACTGTGCAATTGATTGGTAATATCCTAATGGCATCCCTTTCCAGTTCACCATTTGTAACTTGAGAAATAGCAGTCTTTTATTGTATTTTCCAAATCACTCTGTCATTTTTTTCTTAGGAAATTTATTTATTTTGACAGGTCTCCTAGATAAGAAAATTCTGATGACCATTACCCAACAGCTTTATATTTGAAGGGGGAATCTTCTGTCAATTCAGCTCAGTTCAGTTGCTCAGTTGTATCTGACTCTTTGCAACCCCATGGACTGCAGCACTCCAGGCTTCCCTGTCCATCACCAACTCCTGGAGTTTACTCAAATTTATGTCCACTGAGTTGGTGATGCCATCCAACCATCTCATCCTCTGTCGTCCCCTTCTCTTCCCACTTTCCATCTTTCCCAGCTTCAGGGCCTTTTCCAATGAGCCAGTTCTTCACCTCAAGGGGCCAAAGTATTGGAGTTTCAGTTTCAGCATCAGTCCTTTCCAGTGAATATTCAGGACTGGTTTCCTTTAGGATGGACTGATTGGATCTCTTTGCTGTCCAAGGGACTCTTAGGACTCCTCCAACACCACAGTTCAAATGCATCAATTCTTCTGTGCTCAGTTTTCTTTATAATCCAACTCTCACTTCCATACATGACTACTGGAAAAACCATAACTTTGACTAGATGGACCTTTGTTGACAAAGTAATGTTTCTGCTTTTTAATATGCTGTCTAGGTTGGTCATAAGTTTTCTTCCAAGGAGCAAGCATCATGGAAACTTAATCGATACAGCAACATATAAAATAATTTATGCTTAAATAAGTGAAAATATAATATACAAAATGATATGTCCATTATGGTTACTGTGTTAACATGTATTTATGTATGTGTATACAAAATTAGAGCTTCCCTGGTAGCTCAGCTCATAATGAATCTGTCTGCAATGCAGAAGACCCCGGTTTGATTCCTGGGTCAAGAAGATCCCCTGGAGAAGGGATAGGATACCCACTCCAGTATTCTTGGGCTTCCCTGATGGCTCAGCTGATAAAGAATCTGCCTGCACAAAACACTCTCTGATGTAAATCACAGCAGGATCCTCTACGACCCACCTCCCAGAGTAATGGTAATAAAAGCAAAAATAAACAAATGGGACCTAATTAAACTTAAAAGCTTTTTCACAATGAAAGAAACTATAATACAGGTGAAAAGACAGCCTTCAGAATGGGAAAAAATAATAGCAAATGAAGCAACTGACAAAGAATTAATCTCAGAAATATACACGCAGCTCATGTAGCTCAATACCAGAAAAATAAAAGACTCAATCAAAAAATGGGCAAAAGATCTAAACAGACATTTCTCCAAAGAGATACAGATGGCTAACAAACACATGAATAGATGCTCAACATCACTCATTATCAGAGAAATGCAAATCAAAACCACAATGTGGCACCATCTCATGTTGGTCAGAGTGGATGCTCTCAAAAAGTCTACAAACAGTAAATGTTGGAAAGAGTGTGGAGAAAAGGGAACCCTCTTACACTGTTGGTGGGGATGCAAACTAGTACAGCCACTATGGAAAACAGTGTGGAGATTCCTTAAAAAACTGGAAATAGAACTGCCATATGACCCAGCAATCCCACTGCTGGGCATACACACTGAGGAAACCGGAATTGAAAGAGACACGTGCACCCCAGTGTTCATCGTAGCACTGTTTATAATAGCCAGGACATGGAAGCAACCTAGATGCCCATCAGCAGACGAACGGATAAGAAAGTTGTGGTACATATACACAGTGGAATATTACTCAGCTATTAAAAAGAAGTCATTTGAATCAGTTCTAATGAGGTGGATGAAACTGGAGCCCATTATACAGAGTGAAGTAAGTCAGAAAGAAAAACAGCAATACAGTATATTAACACATTTATATGGAATTTAGAAAGATGGTAAGGATGACCTTATATGTTAGACAGCAAAAGAGACACAGATGTAAAGAACAGACTTTTGGACTCTGTGGGTGAAGGTAGGGGTGGGATGATTTGAGAGAATAACATTGAAACATGTATATTACCATATGTGAAGTAGATCACCAGTCCAAGCTCGAGGCACGGAACTCAAAGCTGGTGCACTGGGACGGCCCTGAGGGACGGGATTGGGGGGGGGAGGGAGGGGGGTTCAGGATGGGGACACGTGCACACCCATGGCTGATTCATGTCAATGTATGGCAAAAACCACCACCATATTATAAAGTAATTAGCCTCCAATTAAAATAAAAAAAAAAAGAATTTGTCTGCAATGCAGGAGACCTGGGTTCAATCCCTGGGTTGGGAAGATCCCCTGGAGGAGGGCATGGCAACCCACTCCAGATTTCTTGTCTGGAGAATCCCCATGGTTAGAGGAGCCCTGTGGGCTACAGTCCATGGTGTTGCAGAGTCAGACATGACTGAACGAGTAAGCACAGAACAGACAAAATTAGAAGTTCATAATAATAATACATATTTGTGTTATATGGTGGGACTAAGTGATTTATTACTTCTGAGTTTTTGAAAATTTGCCTCGTATTGACCATTGTGCTTTAAATATTAAACATTACAATCTAATAGAAACTTAAATATTGGGTGGCCATGTGTTAAAATTATACATAGTAACACATATACATAAGAGTTTACAATTCTTTTGAAGGTAGCCAATAAAATACTTGACTTTTGTTGATTGGTAATTAGGTAATTAGGAAACAGTAGTTGCTATATATATTTTACTTGAGTATCATTCCTTCTGAAGTAAAATAGTAACTTTTCTTCTTATTTTGGAAAGCTCTGGGGTGTCAGTAATTTTAATTATTCTGTAACAAATTTTATTGAAAATTTAAATTTTAAATATACCCAATTTCAATCTAATCATTCCTCATTCTCACATTTACCCTTGGGACAAGGTCCCCAATTTGAGTTTTGCTCTAAAAAAGGTTAATAGACTTGAATTATAGATGGAATACGATTTTTCTTGGCTAATATTTTAGTGTAAAAATAACCAAATGACATATTTCATGGTGTTTCACACTTCATAAAACACTTTCATTACATTATCTCATTTTATTCTCCTAAGTTTTTTGGAATGCGTAGTAGAGTTATTTCCATTTTACCAGATGAGTACACACAGTTAAGGTGCAGTGAAATCAGGCTTCAGTCTTGATCTGACTCCAGGTAAATCGAAATCAGTGGCAATCGAAATGTAAATGGCACATTCACATAAGAATATATACTAGCAATAGACAAACTAGGGAGAGTGAAATTTAACTCAGAGCTATAATCATTTATTTGATTTATTTCAGGACCTTGTACTAATTAAATGATTCTCAATTTTTTATATTGATGTTTGAAAAGTTTAAAGAATGCTACACAGTAGTAAAAGTGCAAAAATAAACAATTTAGACATAACCCACAAGTCCAAAGCAAACATGATCAGTTATATGTCTTTACTTGTTTTTTATTTTTTCCTATAAGTAGTGATGATTGTGTGAAAGGCATAATACTTTTCATGATAGAACCTCACATGCTTAGGAGGGGTAGGAGTAGAAGGAGGTGCATGGACCACAAAATGCAAAGGATCAAAGCCTTTTGTCTTTGTGGGCAAGATATTTTCAGAGAATCTTCTGTCTAGACTTCAAATCTAGCATAACCCTTCCTGTTTCCGAGCAGAGAAAAAACCCTGTTACAGAGAGTACAGAGAAAACATCAGTTCCTGGATACCAGTAGCCTTGAGGAGAGTAAATCTTCTTTGGCTCAAGCATTTCACAGACTTGCGAACCAGAAAATTAGGAACAGGCAGTCACTAAAGCTAAAGAAATCCAGTTGAAAATTCTGTATTTGAGCAGTTGCGGACTAAACGAGTATATTCACAGTAAACATATGATTGTGTACTCTGCTTTTTTATTTACATTGTACCATTTATTGCTTATGAAAATTATACCCATCAAGCGATCTGGAAAAGATGCCATACTATGTTAGCTTAGCTTTTAAAACATGGTCTTTTCGATTTCAAGACATTTAACTTTTAAACGCCCTTGAAATTTATTTAGGTGAAGATTGTGAGTAATGAGATGCAACAGGGTATTAACATTTTAATAAATAATCTCATGATTTATTAAAGAATCATTTATATTTCCTTGTCAATCATCTTTCTTAAATATTGCATTCCTATAAATGCCTAGAATCAAACTATTTTAGTCCAATGAACTATGTATGGTTCTAATCCTGTGCTAGGGCCACTCTTTTGAAAAGAAATCCTACATGAACCCATTGCTATAGCATTACCTGCCTCTGTCCTTTTGACATTTCCTCACATTGGTATAGAAACAATGTCTGTCCTCCTATGTAAGACCACCCCTACCTGCACCTTGCTCTGTATCTATTCATCTCTGGAATTAAAGGACTGTGTTTCCCAACCTCATATCTCTGCTTCAAACTTAATTTTCCCCTCCCTGCTGGATCATTCCCAATGGCATAGGAATATTTTGTACTTTATCCAGTCTTACGAAAATAAATAACTCCCTTGACCCCACATGGCCAACTACCCAAGCCATTTCTCTGATCTCCTTTGAGATAAGACTAATCAAGAGTCCTTCAAACTCTCTGCCTCTAATTCCTGTCTTCCGTTCTCCCGTATATCCATTCCAAGTTGGATTTTCTCCACAACATTCTAATGAAATAGCTCTGGTCAGAGTCACCAGCGACCTACACACCGCTGAACACAGCAGTTAGTCCTTGATTCTCATCTTACTCCAGCAGCATTTACTAGAATAAGACGCTTCCTCACTCTTGAGGCTTTCTTTGCTCAACTTCTGGGAATAAACTACCACTTGCTTTTCTTCCATAGCCCTGGTCCCTCTTCTTTTCTTTTCTTTGCTGGCCCTTCCCTGTTTCTGTTTCCTAAGCCACTACTTCAAAATTTTAAATATCTATCACAATTTTTTGAACTTGGACTTTGGGTTAGGGTGACTCTTGCACTCCATTGGAATTGACAGAGGTCATTTGATGCCATTCATCTGGTGGCTGATTTGGTTTGAAAGTTTTCAAAGTGATTTCACTCATGTGCTTGTTGCCTTGGTGAGTATTTCTGGAAGTCAGAGTTCAACAGAGTTCCTCTACCTATCGGCTTATTCCAATAGTCTCTCTGCTAGAGTGATTGGACTTTATTCTTGGAAGCTCTGACTCCAAGAGACCAAAGCAAAAGCTGTCAGCCTTTTTCAGTCCAGGCCTGGAATTGGCATTATGTCATCTCTGCTATGTACTTTATTGGCCACTGCAGGCACAGATTTAAAAGCAAAGGAAATGGAGGCTGCAATCATTGAGAGGAATATCAAATATTTTCTGCCATCTTTAACTTTTCATATTCCTCAAACCCTTGCCTGATAAAATGCTGGAGTATCTTAGAGGTCAATGCTTAGAAATTTTTTCTTCAGTATGTCTATTTTTTTATGAACTCATCCAGTCTCTTGGCTTTAAATATCATCTGATACCCTATGATTCCCAAATAATGCATTTCCATATTAGAGTCCAGAAATCAAGACTCTTTGATATCCGACTTATATCCATTACAGTTTTTCAACCTCTGTACCTAGATCTCTAATGAATATCTCAAACTTGCCATGTTCAAAATAAAACTACTTATTCTTACCCTGAGATCTATCCTCTTCTCTTCCTTCTGTTTCTTCAGTCCAAAACACTTGGGGTCATTCTTGACAGTTCATGTTCTTTCACATTTAATTTCTAATTCAACAGAAAATTATTTTGGGACAATGATCAACATATATTCAGATTCTGGCTACTTTATACAACTTTCACCACCACCATGCTACACATGGATATCACCAGATAGTCAATACCGAAATCAGACTGATGATATTCTTTGAAGTCAAAGATGGAGAAGCTCTATACAGTCAGCAAAAAGACCAGGAGCTGACTGTGGCTCAGATCATGAACTCCTTATTGCCAAATTCAGACTTAAATTGAAGAAAGTAGGGAAAACCACTAAACCATTCAGTTATGACCTAAATCAAATCCCTTATGATTATACAGTGGAAGTGAAAAAAAAATTCAAGGGATTAGATCTGACAGAGTACCTGAAGAACTATGGATGGAGTTTCATGACATTGTACAGGAGGCAGTGATCAAGACCATCCCCAAGAAAAAGAAATGCAAAAAGACTAAATGTTTGTCTAAGGAGGCCTTACAAATAGCTGAGATAGAAGCAAAAGGCAAAGGAGAAAAGGAAAGATATTCCCATTTGAATGCAGAGTTCCAAAGAATAGCAAGGAGAGATAAGAAAACCTTCCTCAGTGATCAACACAAAGAAATAAAGGAAAATAATAGAATGGGAAAGACTAGAGACTTCTTCAAGAAAATTAGATATATCAAGGGGAATTTTTCATGGAAAGATGGGCACAATAAAGGACAGAAATGGTATGAATCTAACAGAAGCAGAAGGTGTTAAGAAGAGGTGGCAAGAATACACAGAAGAACTGTACAAAAAAGATCGTCATGACCCAGATAACCACGATGTTGTGTTCTCTCACCTAGAGCCAGACATCCTGGAATGCAAAGTCAAGTGGGCCTTAGGAAACATCACTATGAACAAAGCTAGTGGATGTGATGGAATTCCAGTTGAGTTATTTCAAATCCTCAAAGATAATGCTGTGAAAGGGCTGCAGTCAATATACCAGCAAATTTGGAAAACTCAGCAGTGGCCACAGGACTGGAAAAGGTCAGTTTTCATTCCAATCCCAAAGAAAGGCAATGCCAAAAAATGCACAAACTACTGCACAATTGCACTCATCTCACACGCTAGCAAAGTAATGCTCAAAATTCTCCAAGCCAGGCTTCAACAATATGTGAACCACGAACTTCCAAATGTTCAAGCTGGATTTAGAAAAGGCAGAGGAACCAGAGATCAAATTGCCAAGATCTGCTGGGTCATCGAAAAGGCAAGAGAATTCCAGAAAAACATCTATTTCTGCTTTATTGACTATGCAAAAGCCTTTGATTGTGTGGATCACAGCAACCTATGGAAAATTCTTCAAGAAATGGGAATACCAGATCACCTGACCTGCCTCGAGAAATCTGTATGCAGGTCAAGAAGCAAGAGTTAGAACTGGACGTGGAAAAACAAACTGGTACCAAATTGGGAAAGGAATATGTCAAGGCTGTATATTGTCACCCTGCTTATTTAACTTATATGCAGAGTACATCATGCAAAATGCTGGGCTGGATGAAGCACAAACTGGAATCAAGATTGCTGGAAGAAATATCAATAACTTCAGATATGCAGATGACACCTTACTTATGGCAGAAAGCAAAGAAGAACTAAACAGCCTGTTGATGAAAGTGAAAGAGGAGAGTGAAAATGTTGGTTTAAAACTAAACATTCAGAAAACTAAGATCATGGTACTGGGTCCCATCCTTTCATGGTAAAAGAATGGAAAAGATGGGGGAAAGAATGGAAACAGTGAGAGACTTTATTTTGGGGGACTCTGAAATCACTGCAGATGGCAACTGCAGCCATGGAATTAAAAGACACTTGCTCCATGGAAGAAAAGTTATAACAAACCTAGACAGCATATTAAAAAGCAGGACATTATCTTGCCAACAAAAATCTGTCTAGTCAAAGCTATGGTTTTTCCAGTCATCATGTATGGATGTGGGAGTTGGGCTATAAAGAAAGCTGAGCACCAAAGTATTGATGCTTTTGAACTGTGGTGTTGGAGAAGAGTCTTAAGACTCCCTTGGACTGCAAGGAGATCCAACCAATCCATCTTAAAGGAAATCAGTGCTGAATATTTATTGGAAGGACTGATGCTGAAGCTGAAACTCCAATACTTTGGCAACCTGATGCAAAGAACTAACACATTTGAAAAGACCATGATGCTAGGAAAGATTGAAGGTGGGAGTAGAAGGGAACAACAGAGGATGAGATGGTTTGATGGCATCACGAACTCGATGGACATGAGTTTGAGTAAGCTCCAGGTATTGATGACAGACAGCGAAGCTTGGTGTGCTGCAGTCCATGGGATCGAAAAGAGTCAGACACGACTGAGCAACTGAACTGACTGGCTAAGTGCATGGCTATTATCTCTTACCTATCATTTTGTAATAGCCTATTAGCTGGTCTGTTTTCTTTTTCCTTTATCTTTTAGAAAATAAAATCTATTTGCAAATAGTTTTGGAATGATGCTTTACAAATGAAGTTTGCTTATGCTGTTCTGTTCAAATATTCCCATCTCAGGATAAAAGTCAAATGTGCAGAGAGTCTTTTGAGATTCCGTATGTCCTGCCCTGAACCATATTCCTGACCTCATCTCATCATTCAGCTCTCACTGACTACTTGAAATTATACAAGGATCCCTTGCTTTTACTCAAACAGGCCAAGTAAAGTCCCACTTCAGTACCTGGAAGGTTCTCCTTTATTTTATTTAGGTCTCTGCTCTACCATCAATGTATCTGTGAGGCCATCCCTGACCTTCCTATGGAGAAACGCAGTAGCGAAACCCCCCACTCTGAGACTTCCTAACTTCAGAGAATTTCTCTGGAATTTTCTGGAATTTCTCACCATTTTATATTTCTCCATTGTTCTTATCTTCATCTGTTTCCTTGCTTACTTTTTATGATCCCTCCCTATCAGAATTTGAGCTTCATGGAGAGAGATTCTTGTTAAGATTAAGGCTCAGTTTAGAGTTGGCTAAAAGGAAGAATCAACATTATCTATGTTTTAACATGTACTTTCTCAGTCATTTATTTTGTAGAATATACTATGATATTTTATTCTAGTTCATAAATATTGGTTACATTTAGAATTTTTTTTTCAAAGCTTCTAAGATTTGATTAGGATTTATCAGGAGGTGTTCCAGCACATTACGTGAAAGTGAGTCTCTCAGTTGTGTCCGACTCTTTGCAACCCATGGACTATACAGCACATGGAATTTTCCAGGCCAGAATACTGAAGTGGGTAGCCTATCCCTTTCCCAGGGGATCTTCCCAACCCAGGAATTGAACTGGGGTCTCCTGCATTGCAGGCAGATTCTTTACCGGCTGAGCTACCAGGGAAGCTAGTATCCGGTCATCATAAGACTGGGTAAGAATGACACCCTGGCCACTTACTAGCTATGTGACCTAAGGCAAATGACCTAAACTCTCCCTAAACGTCAACTACCCTGTCTTTAAATTGGGGAAAACAGTGCTACTTACTTCCTATGGATGTTATGAACATGTGATAATATAATGAATG
Organism: Cervus elaphus; assembly: GCF_910594005.1. Lineage (NCBI taxonomy): Eukaryota > Metazoa > Chordata > Mammalia > Artiodactyla > Cervidae > Cervus > Cervus elaphus. Next base: position 21,761,802 of record NC_057845.1, on the reverse strand, counting down.
TAGAACACCTATGTTTGTCTAGAACATTGTAGCACATAGTAGGCATCTGATCAGTGTGAGCTGCTTTTTTTTTAATGTTAAATATTTGAGGATAAACAAAATATTTCAAAATTTATTAATTTTTTTGCAGTGACTCAGGCATTTTTCAACTTGAAAGATGCTAAAAAGCTAAATTTAAACCAGGTGAGAATCATTTATTAATAAAATTATCCTATTTATACTGTTTTCATTCACATTTATTTCATTTCAATATACTCTAATTAGGTCCTATTTTCTTCCAAAATGGCTATAATTTTGGTGTAACATGTAGGCCATTTTACTCAACTTTTAAAATAGTTTCTTTAATGTCTTTACAATTTTTAGAACATACTTCTGTCATTAGGACATTGTAAAATTTTTCCTTTTCCCCTCAAATATTTATTTTATTATTTCCCCTCAAATATTATTCCACAGATGTATCTTTATTTGTGGAAATTGTGCAATTTATTAAAACAAGTTATTTATACTGAAATATGTATACTTTATGATTTTATTTCCTACTTAAGAGTATTTGGAATTGCAAATAAAAAAAGCCAACTGATTATTTTAGTATTGGATAGTATGTTGAGATAAAGCCAGTCTGCAATATTGGCTAGAATTTAGAATATTTTATGCTTATTTGCTGATAACTAGATAATGTTACACAATTTTTCTAAATTATTACATATAATTTGCATAGTATGAAATCTTACTTTACTTTTCAAATTATTTAAAATAAAAAATAGTCAATTGTAAATGGAATAGAAAATCACATGCCCATTTTAGAATGCATATTCAATTCTGTTACAGTGAATAATAGACCCTACAATAAATATGATATGTAAAATTTTATAATGAATATAATAAAAACATTAGCTTTTATTAGTCAGTGTAATGAGGATACCATCTGACTATATAAACAGTAAAGGTATTACATATCTCTAAGGTAAACGAATGTTTTAAAGAATATTTCCCTATTATTAGAACAGTTTTATATTTTCTCAACTATTGGTTTATATTTGGATGTTTTCATACTTCTTATTTACTTTCAGTCTTTGAAAGTGGAAAAATAAATCAAGATTATGGTACTCATCTCTCAGTAGAACTGCCTCTTTTCTGTCACCTTCTTTGCCTTGAAAATCTGATTTGTCAGGCTGGCAACAGTGCCAATAGTACTCCAGACACCATGGCTGACCATCATACCCAAATGTTCAGCTTTGGTCTTTCTTGAATTCCTAGTGATACTGTGAAATCTGTTTAGATGCATATTACTTTCATTCTTCAAGAAAATAAGTTAGTATGTGGTTATGGCTAGTAAAGTGTCTGGCTCTTAGTGGATGAACCAAGACTGTATCTACTGCCAGCTGTACAACTCTGGGAAGTTCACTGAGTATCTCGAGACCTCAGTTTTCTTGTGCATAAAATGAGAATGGATTCCTGCTTCCTGGAATTGTAGTGCAGAATAAATGAGATTATAGCTCTCTTAAATCCTCCCTTGAAGAAATATGCTCATTGCAACATTATTTACGATAGCCGAGACATGGAAACAAGCTCAGTGTTCACTGACAGATGAGTGGATTGAGAAAATATGATGTATATTATTATTCAACCATAGAAAAGAAGGAAATTCTGCCATTTGCATAAACATGAATGAATTTGAGGGCATTATACTTATTGCAGTAAATCAGACAAAGACAAATACTATATGGTCTCACTTTTATCTGGTATTTAGCAAAAAAAGCTAGTGGAAACAGAGTAAATGCTGCCAAGGGCATGGGTGCCAGAGAACGTGGTGAAGCTGGTCAAAGGGCACAGATTTACAGGGATAAATGAATAGGTTCTGGGGACCTAACATACAGCATGGCGGTCAGAGTCAACAGTAGTACAGCGCACACTTGAAGACTTAAGAGAGTAAATCTTAACTCGAACTTTCGAAAAATGAAAAAAAATAGTAACCTATGTGAGATGATACATGCATTAACTAGCATTATTGTTGTAATCATTTTGCGATATGTACCTGTATCGATTTATCACATTGTATGCCTTAAAGTTGCACAATGTTTTATGTCAATTATATCTCAGGAAAGCTGAAAAAAGTAGTACTCAAATTTAGATGACTGGAATGACAAAGACAAAATAATTCTTTTTTTTTTTTTTAATTTATTTTTTCAGTGGGTTTTGTCATACATTGACATGAATCAGCAATAGATTTACACGTATTCCCCATCCCGATCCCCCCTCCCACCTCCCTCTCCACCCGATTCCTCTGGGTCTTCCCAGTGCACCAGGCCTGAGCACTTGTCTCATGCATCCAACCTGGGCTGGGGATCTGTTTCACCATAGATAATATACATGCTGTTCTTTCGCAACATCCCACCCTCACCTTCTCCCACAAAGTTCAAAAGTCTGTTCTGTACTTCTGTGTCTCTTTTTCTGTTTTGCATGTAGGGTTATCGTTACCATCTTTCTAAATTCCATATATATGTGTTAGTATGCTGTAATGTTATCTTTCTGGCTTACTTCACTCTGTATAATGGGCTCCAGTTTCATCCATCTCATTAGAACTGGTTCAAATGAATTCTGCCATATGACCCAGCAATCCCACTTCTGGGCATACACACTGAGGAAACCAGATCTGAAAGAGACACGTGCACCCCAATATTCATCGCAGCACTGTTTATAATAGCCAGGACATGGAAGCAACCTAGATGCCCATCAGCAGATGAATGGATAAGGAAGCTGTGGTACATATACACCATGGAATATTACTCAGCTGTTAAAAAGAATTCATTTGAACCAGTTCTAATGAGATGGATGAAACAAAATAATTCTAAAAAATAATAACAGATCTATTTCTGTGATATTGGACTTATTGGAAATATGTGTGCTGTGCTGTGCTTAGTCACTCAGCCATGTCCAACTCTTTGCCACCCCAAGGATTGCAGCCCACCAGGCTCCTCTGTTCATGGGATTCCCCAGACAAGAACACTGAAGTGGGCTGCCATGCCCTCCTCCAGGGGATTTTCCCAACCCAGGGATTGAACCCAAGTCTCCTGCATTGCAGGTGGATTTTTTTACCATCTGAGCCACTAGGGAAGCTCTATTGGAAATATATATTTGGTTATTCATATAGTCTTAGTCGATAGTTCCTGACTCCCAGCTCCCAGAACCCTTGGAATTTCCTGAAAGATAGTAGCAGTAACAGCATCTTCTGTCATAGAATTTGGGCACTTGTCCTAGTTCCCTAAAACCCTCAGAATCCCGTGGACAGAGGAGGTTGGCGGGCTACAGTCACAAAGAGTCACAAAGAGCTGACCACAACTGAATGGCTGAGGGGCTGAGGGTAGGGGCTAGTGTTCAGGGGACCCAACCATGAAAAGGGGGTTTCAGCTCTAAATCCCACCCCTTGAGTTTCTAGGGAGAAAAGGGCCACTGGAGATTGACTCCATTACCAATGGCCAAGGATTTACTCAATCAGGCTTATGAAATGAAGCCTCCATAAAAAATCAAAAGGGCAGAGTTTGAAGAGCTTCTGGCTTGGTGAATACTTGGATTTGGGGGAGTGCCTGGAGAGATCATGGAAGTTCTATACTCCTTTCCACATACTTTCCCCTACGTGTCTTTCCAACTAACTGTTGATTCATATCCTTTGTAATAAAATGCTAATCTCATGTACAAACTGGTTTCTTGAGTTCCGTGAGCAACTCTAAAAAAATTAATCAAACCCAAGGAAGGGGTTGTGGAAACCTCTACTTTATAGCCAGACTCTCAGAAGTCTGGCTATAAAGGTAGCAACTAGCCAGTAGGTCTGAAGCACAGATAACTTCCTGGGTTTGTGACTGGCATCTGAAGTGGAAGGTGGTCTTGTGGGTCTGAGCCCTGTGGGACTCAATGCTACCTCTGGGTGAACAGGGTCAGAATTGGGCTGAATTGTAGCATGCTCAGCTAGTGTCCTGAGAACTGCTTGGTGATGTTGGGGGGAAGCCCTGCCCCTGTGACATTGGATATACAGAATCTAAAAAATATTCCGATGTATTTAATTAATTTATTCAACATGGGGATAAAAGTAAGTAGAGCATACTTAATAAAATACTTGAATATTAAAATTACCCAGATTTATAAATTGCTTATTTTCCATTTAGACATATTAGAGGCATTCATGAATTAAAATATAGAAATATGATTTGCTGTAAGGTAGTCCTGATCATAATGATTTTAGGTTCCTACAATATGGAATTCATGATCAAAATGGTATATTTTACTCCAGGTTGTAAAAGCAAAGTCTTTGGGATATTTTGCTTTTACCATCTTTTTATACCTTTCAAAAGCAAACAGATTAAATTAAGACTTACTATTAATGTCTCTCAGCTTCTTTTTTAACTTTTTATTTTATATTGGCATATAGCCAATTAATGTTGTGATAGTTTCGGGTGAAGAGTGAAAGGACTCAGCCATACATGAACATGTATCCATATTCCCCCAAATTCCTCTCCTAGGCCATTCAAGCTGCTATATAACATCAAGTTCCCTGTTAGCCTGACAATATCCTATTCCACAGTTACCCACCTGTCACTGAAAATTTCCCACACTGTTTATACTTATGGACCTTTCCTTTGGGGTTTTGTATTCTGGAGTCTTTCCTATTTAAGAAAAGCATCCATCATTCCATCTGTTTCCTGGGGACATCTTAGCTCTTTACCAGAGACATATATTTTCAAACGAGAATTTTTTTGGAAGATATTTCAGATCTTTGACAGACCAGGAGATACAAAATACATATGAAAACTCAAGGCTTTGAAAAATGTTACTGTTTTTCTGTGGTAATAAGAAATAGTACTACCTAAATAAGAATGAATTGTCAACTCTTAAATCATAATCAGAGATTATGGATTAGTTCAATTGGATTATTCTCTAAGAAAAACAATATATGCTCACTTCTGAAGTTGAATGTGGTGTTCCATTGGTTTTTTTGGGAATTCACTTTATTTATTCATAATTTTGGTATTGGTACCTGGATTTTTCTTATCTTGCCTTACAATTTTTCTTGTTAAATATTTTAATCTTGACATTAAACATTCAAAGAACCCTACAATTTATTTTTAGTTAAAAATACAACTATTTTTATTCCATTGTATTTACTAGACAAATATATTTTATAAAGAAATTTCAGGTTTCAAATTAGAAAATAATCATATGTCACTTCAAATACACAGTTAAGTGGATATAATAAGTCACTTGAAGGATTCATGGTTAAACTTAATACCAATAGCACACATTTTAGAAGATGTTAAGCAGAAATGTTGCAGAAGAAATAGTCTTTCTGTTTAAAAAAAAAAAAAGCTGTTATAATTGCTTAATCCAAATAGGGAAGAAGGCCTAAATTTGAATTCAAGACATATTGCTGTAATACGCTATTAGCCTAATCCTTCATTTTCTTGTCAATTAAAGACTTATCTTTATTCACTGATTCACTTATCAGTAATTCGCTGGGTATTTTAAAGCTGGTTGTTAAAAATCCCTTTGTTTATGGCAATAAGGCACCATTCATTTTGTGAACTTTATAAAACCAACCTCTGCCAATTTTGCTCTTTGAGAATGGCTCTAAAGTTGTGTTCCCACAGTAATTACTTATTCCAGAGATGTTCATTAAAGAATGAAGTAAGAGGCAAGTGTTTGAAACAATTGTATCCCACCAAAGCCAGCTTTACTAAGCACCTCCCCAGCATCTACAGTGCTGACGGTCATTTTTAAAACAGTCCTTGAGAAATATCATGCAGAATTTATACTTTGAGGGCTATTCCCTAGAGTGATACTAAATATATAGGATATTATTTTTACATTTTACATATTTAAATGAGAAATTCAGTGAAAGGTTGGGGGAAAGCTGGAATGCTTTTTGAGTAAGAGACTGTCCATCATATACCTGCTGTGAATAGTTCTGGTCATTCTAGTGTCTCTGCTGTCTATTCCCTACTCACCCACAGCCTCAGGGATGTGAAAGGGAAGGAGGGGGATAAACCCAGTGAAGTCAGCTGAATCGTAACAGAGGAAAAAAAAAAAAAACCCATGGCTTTGGAGTTGTATATTTCTTGTAGAATTGATTTGTTATTGTAGGTAAGTAGGAAGAAGAGTTTCAGTGTTTTACTGCTAAAGTGCTAGAATGTGTTCAAGTATTGCATAGTTAACATACAATGACAGTAAAGCCTCCCACGGACACCTAATGGGTGAAAGAAGAAAATTCAAACGAGGGAGAGATTTCATCTGTCAGCCTGTTAGTGACACATCTGAATTGATAAACCCCTTAACAAATGAAGATTTATTTATTTTTGTTACGTAAAATACTACCAGGGACCAAGGGAGGAAATCAGAGAACCTGGGATGGGGTGTATTTCTCAAACTTCTAGGCGCTGAACAAAGTAAATACCAACCACTCATAGTCAGCACATTCATTGTTTGAATGCTAAGAACACAGCCAAATTGTTTTCAAAGTGCTTGGTAACTGTTTTCCATTTCTCTCCTCTGGGTTTGATCTATTCTGTCCGCCCAGTTTTTTCCCTTTCGGTTAACTCTTATCCATCATTAAGATTTTGAATATAAATGCAGTTTAGTTTCAGTATGCACATGTATGGTGTCTTGATGTTTAAATGAATTATTTAACTCTAAAATTCCAGTGTTTTGCCTGATATGTAGAATGATAAAACCAAGGGTCTTATGGAGAAATACTGCAAAGAATAGTAGTATTTGCTGGACCTTATTTCCAGAAGGGTGGAGATCCTTGTATCGTGGTACTTAGAAATATTTACTCAAGATTCAGTCTGGTAGCATTTGAGAGAGATTACAGAAATTGTTTCTTTATCTGTTAGATAACAAGATTTATCCCAACTTTTTTAATTTTTATAAATGAAGATTAAATGAAATTCACTATGAACACTGTAAGATCATTGCCTGGCATGTAATGAATAGTCAATAAATGTTAACCATTATTATTACTGTATACCTATGACTAGAGCACCTTATCTGTTTTAAAAAATAATACTTATATCCAAATTATAAATTAGTTCATACACCTGTTACCAAAATCCTGAAAAGTTAGGTCAGAAAATAAGAATCTAGTGTAATACTGTTCTCTGGATGTGTCCACCATGAATAAAACATCATCATGTGTGCTCAGTCGTGTCTGGCTCTTTGCAGCGCCATGGATTATAGTCTGTCAGGGTCCTCTGTCCATGCAATTCTCCAAGAAAGAATGCTGGAGTGGGTTTCCATGTCCTCCTCCAGGGGATCTTTCTGACCCAGGGATCAAACTTGTGTTTCCTCTGACTCCTGCATTGGCCGGCAAATTCTTTACCACTGAGCCACCTGGGAAGCCCAATATAACTATTATATGCCTTTGTTAAAATCCCCTTCTAAACAGTGGTTCTTAACCTTTTTTTTTTCCACTGTCAGTTCATGAATATCTTTCCATCAATAAACACAGATGCACCACGTAATTTTTAGTGTCTGCATCATACTTCATTGTAGACCATAATTTAAGCAACCATCCCTGGCATCTTAAATGCTCTTTGTGAAAATAGGTAAGAAATGCTTTTAATCAGCACATTCTCATTAATTGCCTCTGTTTGTTTGTTAGAAATGATTGGAATTTACTTAATGCTTAGATCTGCATCCCAGCTCTGCTACCTATAGGCTGTTTGACCTTGGGCAGGTTACATAACTTCACTTTATCTCATATATCTTTTTTTTTTTTCTGTTTGTAAAATGGGGATATGGTATCTGCATAACTTATTCTGTTGAGCAGGATAAGTTAGTTAAGACCTAAAGCTTTTGTGATTGATTTTTGGCATGCATTTAGTACTTGATATGTATTAGATTAAGGCCCTGGAGATCCTCCCAAATCATTAAAGAAAAATTATCTCTTTGAATTAGGTAAATTTTATTTGCAAACTTTACATTTCCCTGAAATATATATGTGTTCTTTGCAATATTTACATATAAAATATACATAACCCTTCAATAATTTTCAATTTCTAAACCATGTTGTTTAGAGTAGAGTTTAAAATTATTTTGGGGCACGCTTCTCACTGAACCATCTGGAAACAATTATTGTTGAGCATCAGTAACTAGGTTAATACTTTGAAACTTTTCTTTCTTAACATATCTGAGGAATAGAGGATGGCCTTGGCAATAACTCAGACTTACTATACTTTGTTGATGGGTACAGGGGTGCAGCCATGGGATCAGGAAGTTATCCCTCCTTTTTAAGGACAGAATGGGGGAGGGGGTAAAATCTGAAAGGATTCCGAAAAATTGTCCTCCCTCAGGTGTGGTGATATGTTAGTTTTACTTCTGCAGTGCTCATATATAACATCCTTATTAGTTAATTCTGGAACACGTTTACCTTGATCAATAAGACTCTTCATTGACCAACTTCCTCTGCCCCCCAGTGGTCCAAGCTGGGCAGGGCAGTTAGAGCCTTTTGGTCAGGCCATCAGCAGCTTCATTTACTTCTCCCAGAAGGTCCCAAGTGAATTTAAGTTTCACTGTGTGCCTAGGCAAGGAAAACATCAGGAAGAATAATCTTAAGTGCTCCTTTCTACTGGTTCTACTTGCTAAAGCAATAAGCTCCAGACATATGAGGGAAGATGTTCATATGGATTTTCCTTGTTAGGTACATTAATTTGCATTTGTTATATCATAGTATAGGATTATGATGTAAACCTGTGTTTTTTTAATTGAGAGATTCATGGACCTCTAGGAATCACCTAATGACCAAGTTTGAGAAATCCTAAAAATTAACACTATATGATAGTTTAGTGCTCACACAATTAGAAGTGCAAATATAAATTCTTGTAAATGAAAACATAAAGAAAAACTTGATTGTAACCTGGACATTGGGATTAAAAAATGGAAGTATTAATATAGATTTAGGAGGTAATAAAATAAAACAACAAAATTAATAGACATGTAAAATCATCTAAGATCATATCTATATAGACCACAGGATAATACCATTGCAAAGCAGTGGTTCTCAATATGTGGTCCCCAGGGCAGCATCACCTGGAAACTTAGGGAAAAGTGAATTTTGAGACTCACTTCAAATTTGCTGAAACAGAACATCTGGGGTTGGGACTCAGTCATCTGTGTTTTATTTTTTAACAAGCTCTTTAGGTAATTCTGATATGCATGAGCTTGAGAACAATGTCATGATGCCAACTACTTTCCAATCTTTCAGTTTCAATTCAGTTCAGTCGCTCAGTTGTGTCCAACTCTTTGCGACCTCATGGACGGCAGCACACCAGGCCTCCCTGTCCACCACCAGCTCCCGGAGTTTAGTCAAACTCATGCTCATTGAGTAGGTGATGCTATCCATCCTCTGTCGTCCCCTTCTCCTCCTGCCCTCAATCTTTCCCAGCATCAAGGTCTTTTCAAATGAGTCAGCTCTGTGCATCAGGTGGCCAAAGTATTGGAGTTCCAGCTTCAACATCAGTCCTTCCAATGAATATTCAGGACTGATTTCCCCTAGGATGGACTGGTTGGATCTCCTTGCAGTCCAAGGGACTCTCAAGAGTCTTCTCCAACACCACAGTTCAAAAGCATCAATTCTTCGGCGCTCAGCTTTCTTTATAGTCCAACTCTCACATCCATACATGACTATTGGAAAAACCATAGTCTTGACCAGATGAACCTTTGTTGGCAAAGTAATGTCTCTGCTTTTTAGTATGTGTCTGGGTTGGTCATGACTTTTCTTCCAAGGAGTAAGCATCTTTTAATTTCATGGCTGCAGTCACCATCTGCAGTGATTTTGGAGCTCAGAAAAATAAAGTCTGTCACTGTTTCCACTGTTTCCCCATCTATTTGCCATGAAGTGATGGGACCAGATACCATGATCTTTGTTTTGTGAATGTTAAGCTTTAAGTCAACTTTTTCACTCTCCTCTTTCACTTTCATCAAGAGGCTCTTTAGTTCTTTGCTTTCTGTCATAAGGGTGGTGTCATCTGCATATCTGAGGTTATTGATATTTCTCCCGGCAATATTCCAATCTTTAAATACCAAATAAATGCTCTCCTTTATTTACCTTGGGCTTCCCAGGTGACACTAGAGGTAAAGAAGCTGCCTGTCAATGCAGTAGACTTAGGAGATGCGGGTTTGATCCCTGGATTGGGAAGATTCCCTGGAGGAGGACATGGCAACCCACTCCAGTATTTTTGTCTGGGAAATCCCAGGGACAGAGAAGCCTGGGGAGCTACAGTCCACAGGATCTCAAAGAGTCGGAAACGACTGAAACAACTTTATCACATTTATTTACCTTAGAGCACAATACCCTCATCTGAGTGAGGCCACTGTTATTTCAGCTCTATTTAAAGAGTTTGTCTCAGAGCCAGTTTGTAACTAAGGAAAAATTCAGTCTCATCATTTTGTAGTCAGTCTCATTAAACAGTTATTCAGAGTATCTGAATGAATCTTACATTTGACTTTTCCCTGCAATGTGAACAAATATTTGAAAACTTTTCAGATTAAAAGTGATAATCTTCAAGGAAATGCAATCACATTTTTTTGAAAGTCTAGTACTTATTAAAGAGTCCTTAGTAGACTACCTTTGGAACTTGTAAGACATTCTCAACCATAATATTGTTTAGCCTCGAATTCTCCCTAATTGACCTCTGGTCAGAAACTTTAACCTGATGACTACTTAATTTATTTGACTTTCCTAACTCCTGAGTCACAGTTGGAGTTAGCTTTGGAAGGAAACTGGAGGTCAAGTGCTTGCTGGAGTAAAACCATTTTTATTGGGAGAACTCAAAGCCAACAGCTTATGTACCCCCACCCCCATTGCCACTGCTGACGTGGCTACCGATGTCTCTGCTGCTATGAAATCCTTTTTCCAAATGCCTAGTTTATACGTGGTTCTGAAGTCTCATCTTATGTCAGAGCAATGATGGTGGTTGGGCTGCCCAGGATGAGAAAAGAAACAAGAGACCAGAAATCTCAGTGGTCAGTCCTACTCACTCCTCTTGTTTCATCCATCACCAGTATCCTGTCCACTTTCACTGCCAATTCAAGTTGATCCATCTTTCATCCCCCCTTTTCCAAACTTGAGCTTGTGACTAAATGTCCAGGAGGACCACCATTTTTGCAAAGGAAATACATTCTGGAGGAATAATCTAGAGGTTTTCCTCTGAACCTTAAAAGGACCGCTCATCTACTTCCTGAAGTTCACCCTCTATAGCCCCTATAGCCTGATTCCTTTTCCATAGTTCAACCAGAGCAGGCAAGAAAGTGAGGGAACATTCTGGTCCCTGGAGGAAGAGAAATGCTCAGGGCCATGTTCAGTAGTTAGAACACCCACCAGGGATGTGGTGAGCAGAACCAGGGTCACTGAGCAAAATGTACATAAAGCTCAATCTATTGCCTCATCTCACAAGAAACCACTGATGAGATTTTAATAAACAAATTTGTAGTCATTTATTGCTTTGTATGTACCCTATTTTACACAAAGTAGGTAATTTCTTATGTTTGTTTTTAACCTGCCTCTTTATAAAATTAAAAGTTTATCATAAGCATCCCATTTTTGGGGTTTCCGTGGTAGCTCAGATGGTAAAGAATCTGCCTGCAAATCAGGAGACCTGTGTTTGATCCCTGAGTCGGAATGAACCCCTGGAGAAAGAACTGGCAACCCACTCCAGTATTCTTGCCTGGAGAATGCCACAGACAGAGGAGCCTGGCGGGTTATAGTCCATGGGGTCGCAAAGAGTTGGAATGAATGATTAACACACATATCCCTTTTAAGGTCACACATGTTTCTATTCCAGTGTCTTTTTAATAAGATTTCATAGTATTCTTATATTGTACAAAAGTTATTAAAACTTTTTAAAATAGTTTAAAATTTAAATATTTATTATCTTCATTTTTTTGGACTGGGACCTTTTAAATTCTCTATGAGTATGTAGAATAAAATCCAAAATATCAGCATGAGTGTTCACTTTTTTATTCATTAATTTTAATCAAAATCTATCTTTTTAATGTAGATTAAATTGTTCGAAGTCAAAACTATATGAAGAAACAAACTGAAAATTCCTTCTAGCACCATTTTTATTTTGTATACTTCCAACGTTTTGTAATACGAGAATCATCAAATATGATTGATATATATATATATATATATATATATATATATAGTTTTGTCACTTTTCTCCTTTCATAGAGGTAGCAGACGGGAACATTTTTCTTTATTTAAAAGAAATGGTATACTGTATCCTGGCACTCCCTCCACATTAGTACATAGACTGTGTATCTTTATATGTAAATTTTGTAGTTTATAATATGTATAATTTTTTTCCCTGACAGAGTATTTGTTGTGTGAAGGAACCCTATTATTGAATGCTGGTACTTTCTTTTGCTACCACTTGTCTCAGTGGATACTTTTGTATATGTTATATATAGTTAATGGATGTCACATATATAATTCTCTATATAATATAGAATTTCATATAGGTATAGAATTATCTGCTCAAATTCATCTAGACAAAGTATAATCTATTTTTATAGCATTCATACTACTTTGATAGCTACTAATTCTAACTAAACTCCTTTCAGAATCCAGGCATATTAATTGTCCTTATTTCATTTCTGAAATGTAGTAATGTAGGCAGTAACATAACAATCTGGGTATCTCAAATGCCATTTCTCACCTTATAATACTGAAAAGTATATTTTAGTTGACTCCAGAGAATTTTTGCTCTTTGACAAAAGTTACCATGTGGGACAATTTAATCGTCAAAAATCAACATGAGATTTTCTTCCATGATTTTTCACAAGTTGCAAAGGAAAATTCACGTAATTTAAATGTAGGCATCTTCTGAAATTTAGGTTTGCTCTTGCAAATGTATAGTCTTACCAAACATCTTTTTCTATGTATGTGTGTGTGTGTGTGCTCAGTCCTGTCTGACTCTTTTTGACACCATGGACTGTAACCTGCCAGGTTCCTCTGTCTAAAATTTTCCAGGCAAGAAACTGTAGTGGGTTGCTTTTCCTACTCCGGAAGTTCTTGCCAACCCAGGGATCAAACCCACGTATCTTGTCTCTTGCGTCTCCTGCGTTGGTAGGCAGATTCTTTACCACTGTGCCACCTTCGAAGCCCATCTATTCCATACTGTACCTTTAAAAGACAGTGGATTGCTTGCTATGACAATTATTCTTTACTTTGGAGGATGTAACGTTTCTGACTTTTGGTCGAAGCCTCAAACTGATAATGTTTACAAGACAGTATATAATTGTCCTGTAATTACATATTGTAATTATATGTGTAATTCCCCATATAGATGGGGAAATAATGGAAAGAATGAAATGCTATTTTCTTAGGCTCCAAAATCACTGCGGATGATTACTGCAGTCAGGAAATTAAAAGACGCTTGCTCCTTGGGAGAAAAGCTATGACAAACCTAGGCAGTGTATTAAAAAGCAGAGACATTACTTTGCTGACAGAGGTCCACATAGTCAGAGCTATGGTTTTTCTACTAGTCATGTATGAATATGAGAGTTGGAACGTAAAGAAGGCAGAGAGCTGAAGAATTGATGCTTTTGAACTGTGGTGTTGGAGAAGACTTGAGAGCCCGTTGGACTGCAAGGAGATCAAACCAGTCCATCCTAAAGGAAATTATCCCTGAATATTCATCAGAAGTACTGATGCTGAAGCTGAAGTTAAAGCTGAAATACTTTGGCCACCTGATGCGAAGAACTGATTCATTGGAAAAGATCCTGATGTTGGGAAAGATAGGTGGCAGAGGAGAAGGGGACAGCAGAGGATGAGATGGTTGGCTGGCATCACTGACTCAGTAGACATGAGTCTGAGCAAGCTCTGGGAGATGGTGAAGGACAGGGAAACTTGGTGTGCTGCATGGGGTTGCAAAGAGTTGGACACTACTGAGTGACTAAACAACAGCAGGACAATATGTACTCTTAATAAATTACACTTAGTAACTGGCTTCTCTTCTTACAGACTTCTTGAAGCATGCTTTCACCTTTAAGTATTTTGGCTGGTCATTAATCCAATGATTTCACCCTTTTTGTTCCCCTAGGCTGTGTAATTTCATCAAAGTTTTCCCACATGGCCAAAACCTATATTTGCAATTTGGTATGCTGTAAATATAAAAGCCAGTAGTATTACTCCTACTCTTTATATATACAAAAAACAGATGTAGTGATTACACTGTAATGTTCCTGGCTAAAAGTAAATTTAGATGTAAGAATATAGTGTTTATATGTATTGGAGCAAAGTATATCATTCTTTCTCATTTCACTTAAATGGATGTTTAATAAAGTTCCTACGTATCAAAAGAGAAACTCCAGAGGAAGACTAAATAAATGAGGTGATATTTTAAAAGTTAATGAATGAGGTGCCTTGATCTATGGCTCCATTATACTCTTTTCATTGCTTCCCAGAGCTCTTAAAACATAAGATGTGATGTAAAGTGTAGGTAAGCTAATTTAAACACTGCTTTAAAAAGTAGGCAGTGAAACACTTAATGTTTACCAAACAGCTAAGAGTAGAAAGTCCTTTATTCTAGAAGATATTAAAAGGCAAATTGTACCATTTAAATCTCCTTTTTAACATAATTTAAATTAAATTTGAATTGGGTTTAAAGTGAATAAGGCTATTAAAAATGTCTAGTGAGATAAAATACCAAAAATACTTTAAAATTTTATTTTAATTTTTACTCAGGTAATATAAACATATTTGTATTTGACAGAGATTGATTTGTATTATATGCCCATGAGTCTAGGTTTTTTTTAATAATTGAAGTATAATTGACATTTAAGATTAGTTTCAGGTGCACAATATTATGATTTGATATCTGTATGTACTAGAAAATGGTCAACACAATAATTCTAGTTAACATCTGTCACCATACATAGTTAATCATTTTTTCTTTTTTGCCTTGTGATGGAGACTTTTCAAGATTTACTATCTCAGCAACTTTGAAATACACAATACAATATTTTTAACTATAGTCACTGTGCCGTACATTATATCCCTATGATTTATTTTTTATGAGCCTAGTTTTATTATAAGTAGAGATCAGGCTTTTAGAGCCAACTTATTTTACACTGGTAATTTTGAAAGTTCTTTAACTTATTTTGGAATTTTGTATGAATGATTTTAACGGTATTACTAAAGTATCACAAGGCAAAAAAGAAAAAATGAGTAACTATGTATGGTGACAGATGTTAACTAGAATTATTGTGTTGACCATTTTCTAGTATATACAGATATCAAATCATAATATTGTGCACCTGAAACTAATCTTAATGTCAATTATACTTCAATTATTAAAAAAAACCTAGACTCATGAGCATATAATACAAATCAATCTCTGTCAAATACAAATATGTTTATATTACCTGAGTAAAAATTAAAATAAAATTTTAAAGTATTTTTGGTATTTTATCTCACTAGACATTTTTAATAGCCTTATTCAGACATAAAATTAATAAAGTACTTGCTCTTTGAAAAACATTCTCTTTTCTGTATTACCTACTTCATTATATCAGAAAGTCCTTAAATTCTTACAATGGTATATTGTAACTTGATCAGCTGCTATTTATTTATTTGTTTCTTTGTTTATTTTCTAAAGTATGCTTATGGACTTTTTGAGAAGAAGCAGAAAAGTAAATTTTGGACTTGAATTACCAGGTAAAACTTGTCCCACTTCCAATTCTCTAAAGTAAGTTTAAAAAGGTATTAAGTAAACTTGAAAAAAAAAAAAAAACTTGGGCTTCCCTGGTGTAAGACTGTAAAGAATCCCTGGTCAGACAGTAAAGAATCCACCTGCAATGCAGGAGACCCAGGTTTGGTCTCTGGATTGGGAAGATCACTTGGTGAAGGGAATGGCTATCCATTCCAGTATTCAGTATTCTTGCTGGGAGAATCCCAGGGACAGAGGATCTGGTGGACTATAGTCCATGGGGTCACAAAGAGTCAGACACAACTGAGCAACTAATACACACCACTCATTAAGTAAACTATATAATATATGGTACACAAATGCCATTTTCTCAAGCAAATTGTTCACAATAGGAGTATGTAAAAGATCAATTAGAGATTTCCAAGTCCAAAATACACACACAAACACAAATGTATAAAGTGACGAAGGTTGAAGTGTTTTGTTTGAAGTTGCAAAAACTATTTAGTGAAAACTTGTGATAAGGAACCACCTGTTGTGATTTTTAGCCTGTCATGCAGCTGCTGTGAAATGATCCTTTGAGGAAAGAGCATTGTGGGGTTTTAAGAATTACAGTGCAAAAATTTTATTCTCATGTTAAAATTAAATAGCTGTCTGTTTTACTGACTTGACAAGTTCCTGATAAGTACCGAAACTGAGAAAGACATATGGAGTTATGTTTGGCACATACCTATCAGAATCTGGGGAGGCTTCTCATATGGCCCATGTTTTCAGTCCCTTCACAACTCTGCATACTTAAAAAAAAATTAATATGTAGAAATGAGTACGCAGAGTGCCTGAAAGGGCTTTGTTAGTAAAGTTTACCCAGAGGACTATTTTTTTGTGTGGAAAATTATAGTAAGAAATGCATTTAAAATGTACTTTTCCAGCTGCATCATTAATTCATGAGTTCATTTCTTTTCAAGAATAATTTTATTTTTGCTAAGATTTAGAAATTTGTAATTTCCTTTAACTGGAATTTTAGTCTTCCACGGTAGTGAGTTAATGAAGAGAATGAAAGTAGCAATATTTTTGCTGAAAGTAAAAGATGATTTCCTGTTCATGCTCTTTATTTTCAGCACAAAATGATCTGTGATAGTGGCAATTGTTTCCAGTACATGTTGGTAATTAAGGGGTGGTATTAACATGTACGGTAATCCATGAACTTTTTTCTGTAACGTCAGTGCTGCTTAGAAATTTGATTTTGTCTATGAAGTTCTGGGGCAAGATTAATTCATTTGTGTATTTATTTTTGAAAATCAAATTATGTGCATGAGAAGAATATTTAAGTATACTCATATATAGGTAAGGTTTCCCTGATGGATCAAATGGTAAAGAGTCCACCAGCAATGCAGGAGACCTGGGTTCAATCCCTGGGTTGGGAAGATCCCCTGGAGGAGGGCATGGCAACCCACTCCAGTATTCTTGCCTGGAGAATCCCCATGGACAGAGGAGCCTGGCGGGCTATAGTCCATGGGGTCACAGAGTCGGACACAACTGAATGCATAGCACAACATACACAGATGAGAAACTGCATGTTGGAGAAAATAACAGTTTCTTTGTAATATATCTAGTTCTTTCTCTTCTACTACACTTCTGTGTGCCATTAATAAACTACTTTATTTTCTTAGGCATTATCTGTAAAATGTAGAGGTTAAATCTCATAGTTAAGAGACTGAGGTCTCTTCTAGTACTAACCAATTATGTTTCTAAGACAAACATTAATTACATATATAAATATGAATAACAGTTAACAAGATGAAGGTAAAAACTAAGGTCCCATTCTTTTGAAACTTCTAAAAGAAAAAGGAATTGCTTCTGTGAAAACTAAATTAATTATTCTGGAAAAACCCTATGAAGGAGACCCTTAAAAAAAAAAAAAAAGACTGAAGAATTTACCACTTACTGCAAAGCTGTAAGTCACTCAGTTGTGTCCAACTCTTTGCATCTCTGTGGACTGCAGTCTGCCAGGCGCCTCTCTCCATGCGATTCTCCAGGCAAAAATACTGGAGTGAGTTGCCATCCCCTTCTCCAGAGGATCTTTCTCACCCAGGGGCTGAACCCCAGTCTCCTGCATTGCAGGCAGATTCTTTACTGTTTGAGCCTCCAGGGAAGCCTAACAGTTATGGGTGTAGTTTATTTAAGAAACTCTAATAGTGTAGATCTCCTTAAGAGATGACCTTGGTGTTAAGTCAGTGATTAGGGAGTTAATGTATAAGTGACGTACATTTTGAATTAAAATACCAAGGTGTGCATAGTTCAAAAAATAATAAATGAATAAATGCATAAGTAAATAACTGTATATGCCATAGTTTCCTAATGTAAGCTATCTCTATTCTTTCCTTAGTATCTTTCCTCTTGTGGAATTCCAGGAGCTCAAGGAAGATTTTATAAATGAAGCATCCTAGACACTCTCATGTAATAGCTGCTCAGTCAATGTTATTTTCACTTCCTTCCCATTCTCATATGCATAGTAATGTTCCAACTTTCAAGCAAGCAGTTTAGAATATTTGAAATTAAAAAGAACAGAAAAGAGGAACGTGAAATACTATTTTTAACTATGAGGAAGGCTGCTCTTTTTAAGGAGAAGATAAAAAGCTGACTCCCAACATTTTAAGGCAGAGATGACCACTGCCACACCCCGCCCCTGACCCTCAACCACCACTGCTAACTACTGCCCTTAAGATTTGGTTTTTATGAATGAGTGCATGAGAAAGAAGCTAGCACTGTATGGAATTTTCAGGTTCAGAAGTAATGCAATGTTGGAATGAACATTCTAGGCTCAGGAGATGTAATGCCATCTACCAACTTTCCAGTGGTATTTGTTAAATCTCTTTATTTCCCTACATTTCTTTCCATGTCTGTAAATTAGGGAGCCTGAGCTAAATTTGGTCTAAGCCACTTTTAACTACAAAAATATTGCTTTTAGATGTGTATCCATTATGTACATACAAGCATATATTTTTGACAAGTGGTTATTGTTTTTAATCCCCCAAATAGTTTTATCCATTATTTTCTGGAATATTCTCAGAGAATACAAATAACTCAAATATTTACTTAGGCAAACTGGGAAGAGAAATGTAAAATTTCAGGTGCTTTTTCTCCTGCATTATTTTCTATTTTTTTAATAAAACATTTTAAGCAAGATTTGCCTTTAAGATTACCATCCAAGTAAGAAAATTTGTATCTGTGAATAATTACAAGCAGAGGAACATTGTGTCTTCTTAAAACAAACAAAAACCATAAAGTCAAAAAAACAAGAAAACTCTTCATAAAAACAAAGTGAAATAAAATATTCATATTAAGTGAAAGGCAAATATGGGAATAATTTTCACGGGGATGAGAAATATTGCTCTTTTACTATGTCAATTAAGGCATAATATACACTCTTGCCAAAAAGATAGTCCTTTATGTTCTAGAGGCCCAAAAGAGTGTGGACTTATTTAGCTTATTTCTAAATTGTCAGCTCTTTTTTTTTTTTTTCCTATTCTTTCAATAAAATAAACTGTTTTGCTGAATAAGGGGGTTAAGAAAAGGACCTGAGTGAGTCACTCCGATTTGTTTCCACATTCTGAACAGTCAATAAAGGAATTTATTGCCTCATTAGGCAGTTTGAGTAGATTTCTGGAAACCTGGGTGACATCAGACAGAAAAGTAACCTAGTAAGATGTTTTAAAAGCAGTCACAGCTGAATTTGTTTTTGAAATTGCAAGTTGCCAGTTAGACTGGAATGACATAGCAATTTGTGTCAAGAAATGGTGCCAGTCAGTGGCCTGGTTTCAAGGAGGAAGCTGTATATCTATTTCCAGCAAGTACCAAAAAACACTGTAAATACTGGGACTAAAAAATACAGTAAAATGACAAAGCGAGGATGATTGGAATCAGGAATCAACTTGTAAGTGAAAACAATGAAAGGTGGTCAATTGAGACTGGATGTTAAGTGTAATATATAGCCAGCAATGCCTACATAGGTTGTTGTATCCTGATTCTTGCCCTTCTAAGGTTTTGCCCTTTGTTTAGCTGATATTTAGCTCTAAATCCCAGTGATACTTAAACTCAGATGTACCTCAGACCAAGGCAGTTGCAACGGCTGTACTCCAGTTGTGGGCCCAAAGACTCATCATAGTCAAGCAAGGGTAGATTCCTCCCCCACACTCTATGCTTGTAATAATCTTTCAGGGCTAGAGGGAACTTCTCTTTAACTTCTTTTAAAGTGACTGGAAATTAGATTGGTGGAAGCTAATGTATTTTTCTTGAAGAAAAGAATGTTGAATTCACTTCAAAATGTAAACAACCCAGAAGGAAAAAAAACTAATAGAACAAATGATCTCATAGTTAGTAGGACACAATGCCTTGCTTGCCTAAACTTTCTTTTCCCATGCTTAGTAGATAAACAGATTAATCATGGTCAGTCTGCACTGTATCAATAGAGAATTGGATAGATTAATCAAATCAGCCATAAGTAAGGACATTTCAGGGAATTTTCCAGATGAAAGGAGTGGAAATATTTGTTTCCCATAATGGAAAGAACATGTGTATATGTGTCATATATATGACATCCTATTTAACATATTTGGATATCCATAAATTTGGAGACTAATGGAATAAAAATGGAAATAAAGGTTTAATCTGACCTCTGTTCTTGTCAGTCAAAAATCAAATTTTCAGCATTGTTTTATGTTCTTATAAAAGATGACAATTTTAGGAGTGATCTTAGGATGTAAAAAGAAGGAAATGTATTCTCTACCATCAAATCTCCCCTTTCTTCCAAGTGACAATTCTCCTGCAGATAACTTTCTATCAGTATTTCATTGGATATGCTCGAGAATAAAAGTTAAAAGAAGAAGAAAAAAGAAACACGATGACCAGATACTCAGGGGGAGACACTGGGAGAAGAGGCCTGGACTCCTGTCCTAGCTCTGCTTGTCTCTCTGGAGACACTTCCTTCATCTGTAAAATCTGAGGTTTGAACTGAAAGATTTCAAATTGCCCTTGGGGTTTTAAGAATCTGTGAGTCTAACATGGTGGTCCTGAGATTAAGATCCACTTAAACTTGAAGGATAGAATTAAAAGTATCAGAATGGTGTCATTCCTCATTAACATTTAAAAATTCCTTTCTAATTAACACCATAAAAATTCCATATCTAATACCCTGCCAAATTTAAAGGTATGCTATTTTGCATATATTCTTCTACATGCAGTTATTTCTCCCTAGAAATCACAATATCAGTTATTTTTAATGTTTATTTGTGTTGATGGTGATGTTCAATCCACGAGGCTGTCATGGATTGCCCAATTCAGCAAATATTGAATTAATGGTTAATATGTATTGGGCAGTGAGTAGGCAATAGAGAATACCACCACCACTATGACCTCTTCCTCCACAAAATGGCAAAATAACAAATAGTCCTTGATCTAGGGAGCTTAGAGTACGTCTGGTACATAATAGTTCAGCAAATATTTGTTTGATGATTGAATGAATATACGGAAGGAGATATTTAGACTATAATATTGTGTGTGCTTAGTCACTCAGTCATGTCTGAACTTTGCAACCCCATTGGCAGTACTGTAGCTCGCCAGGCTTCTCTGCCCATGGCAATTCTCTAGGCAAGAATACTGGAGTGGGTTGCCAAGCCCTCCTCCATGGGATCTTCCCAACCCAGATATTGAATCCAGCCCTCCCACATCACAGGCGGGTTCTTTACCACCTGAGCCACCAGGGAAGCCATAATATTGTAAATCTGTGTGTGTGTGTGTGTGTATGTTGTTGTTGTTGTTAAGTAATTCAGGCATATCCAGCTCTTTGCAACCCCATGGACTGAAGGACATCAGTCTTCCCTGTCCTTCCACCATCTCCCAGAGTTTGCTCAAACTCATGTCCATTGAGTTGGTGATGCCATCCAACTATCTCATCCTCTGTTGTCCCCTTCTCCTGCCTTCAAACGTTCCCAGCATCAGGGTCTTTTCTAATGAGTCAACTCTTCCCATTGGATGGCCAAAGTACTGGAGCTTCAGCTTCAGCATCAGTCCTTCCATTGAATATTCAGGGTTAATTTCCTTTAGGATTAACTGGCTTGATATCCTTGTAATCCAAGGGACTCTGAAGAGTCTTCTCCAACACCACAGTTCAAA
Organism: Cervus elaphus; assembly: GCF_910594005.1. NCBI lineage: Eukaryota > Metazoa > Chordata > Mammalia > Artiodactyla > Cervidae > Cervus > Cervus elaphus. The sequence goes on along the minus strand of NC_057845.1, from coordinate 21,739,933 downwards.
AGCATCAATTCTTTGGTGCTCAGCTTTCCTTATGGTCCAACTCTCACATCCATACGTAATACGTAACTACTGGAAAAGCCATAGCTTTGACTATACAGAACTTTGTTGGCAAAGCAATGTCTCTGTTTTTTAATATGCTGCCTAGTTTTGTCATAGCTTTTCTTCCAAGGAGCAGGTGTCTTTTAATTTCTTGGCTGCAGTCACCATCTGCAGTGCTTTTGGAGCCCAAGAAAATAAAGTCTGTCACTCTTTCCATTGTTTCCCCATCTATTTGCCATGAAATGATTGGGACTGGATGCCATGATCTTAGATTTTTAATGTTGAGTTTTAAGCAAGCTTTTTCACTCTCCTCTTTCACCTTCATCAAGAATTTCTTTAGTTCCTCTTCACTTTCTGTCAGAAGGGTGGTGTCATCTGCATATCTGAGGCTATTGACATTTCTCCCGGCAATCTTGATTCCAGCTTGGGCTTCATCCAGCCCAGCATTTCACATAATGTACTTTGCATAGAAGTTATATAAGCAGGGTGACAATATACAACCTTGATGTACTCCTTTCCCAATTTGGAGCCAGTCCATTGTTACATGTTCTGTTCTAACTGTTGTTTCTTGACCTGCATACTGATTTCTCAGGAGTCAAGCAAGGTGGTCTGGTATTACCATGTCTTTCAGAACTTTCCAGTTTATTGTGATCCACACAGTCAAAGGCATTGATGTAGTGAATAAAGCAGAAGTAGATGGTTTTCTGGAATTCTCTTTGCTTTTTCCATGATCCAGGGGATGTTTGCAATTTAATCTCTGGTTCCTCTGTCTTTTCTAAGTCCAGTTTGAACATCTGGACATTTTGAGCCTTACTTTGCTAACTTGGACTTTTACAATCCTGTGGCCACTGCTGAGTTTTCCAAATTTGCTGGTATATTGAGTATAGCACCTTAGCAGCATCATCTTTTAGGACTTGAAACAGCTCAGCTGGATTTCTGTCACCTCCACTAGCTTTGTTTGTAGGGATGTTTTCTAAGGCCCATTTGACTTGTACTCCAGGATGTCTGGCTCTAGGTGAGTGATCACACCATTGTGGTTATCTGGGTCATTGAGATCTTGTTTTATACAGTTCTTCTGTGTATTCTTGCCACCCCTTCTTAATATCTAGTTTGTCTGTTAGGTCCTTCCTGTTTTTTCCTTTATTGTGCCCATCTTTGCATGAAATGTTCTCTAATTTTCTTGAAGAGATCTCTAGTCTTTCCCATTCTATTGTTTTCCTCTATTTCTCTTTATTTTTCACTTAGGAAGGCTTTCTTATCTCTCCTTGCTGCCTTTTGAAACTCTGCATTCAGATGGGTATTTCTTTCCTTTTCTCCTTTGCCTTTCACTTCTTTTCTCAGCTATTTGTAAGGCCTCTTCAGAAAACCATTTTGCATTTTTACATTTCTTTTTCTTGGTGATGGTTTTGATCATTGCCTTCTGTACAATGTTATGGACCTCCATCCATAGTTCTTCAGGCACTCTGTCTATCAGATCTAACCCCTTGAATTTTTTTTTTTTTTTCACTTCCACTGTATAATCATAAGGGATTTGGTTTAGGTCATGCCTGAGTGGCTTAGTGGTTTTCCGTACTTTCTTCAAGTCTGGATTTGCAATAATACATACATATATTTATATTTACACATAAATATAAATATATGTACACATACATATTGGCCTGAAGAAAGTAGGCCAATATATATGTATAATAAATGTATAGCTTTGCAGAGGCGTAGGAAAAGCTTGAGGAATCATGGTAATGTTTAGAGAGGAGTTGACATTTGAGCTGAGTGTGTGTGTGCTAAGTTGCTTCAGTTATGTCTGACTCTTTGTGTCCCTATGGACTGTAACCCTCCAGGCCACTTGGTCCATGGGATTCTCCAAGAAAGAATACCAGAATGGACTCTCCTCCAGGGGCTCTTCCTGACCCAGGGATCAAACCCCAGTTTCTTATGGCTCCTGCATTGGCAGGCGGGTTCTTTACCACTAGCACTCACCTTGAGCTGAGTCGTAATCCACAAATAAGATTTCTAAAGCGCATTTCCCTACAGAGGTGGCATATCAGTTTATGGGATGTTTGGGGTTGTTGAGATATGTATTATGAGGAAAAGACGTAGGTTATAGGATGTGAGGCTAGAAAGATGGCTAGAGCAAAATTGCCAAGATTTTTTAATGCCAGCCTAAGTAGTTAGAACTTCACTCTATTAATGAAGGGTAGCATTTTGTTTGTGTAAGAAAAGGAATGGGATGAGCAGGTTGTTTTTCTGACTTCTGGTTCTTTGGCATGCCCAGAGGATCTGGATTAAACATTTTGAGGGATTCTCCAACTTTTTCACTCATGCTTCAGCAACCAAAGTCACTCCTTTCCTTTTAAAGTAATTTACCTTGATGGGGAATACGTGTAAATCTATGGCTGATTCATATCAATGTATGACAAAACCCACTGAAATGTTGTGAAGTAATTAGCCTTCAACTAATAAAAAAAAATAAATAAATAAAAATTTAAAAAAAATAAATTAAAAAAAATAAAGTAATTTACCTTCTATAAATAATTTTGATGTTTAAACTACAGAATTGAACACATTGAGTAGGTCTTTTCCAATGATACATCCCCTTTCAACTTTCTGGAGATTCTGACATGTCTTCCATCACTTCAGCCACACCTAACCTCCCATTTTCTTAGACTCACGAATATACCATATGCACCCAAGTGCTGTTCATATCCTGACACACACCCTTAAGGGACATAATTATTGCCAGTTTTATAAACAATAAAAATAATAATATGGAAATCCAGCAAGCATTAACAAATATCTGGTTCAGATCTTGGGTTTGCACTGGCTAGTTGTGACTTGACCAAGATACTTAAATTCTCTGTAGCTAGGTTTTGGGGGATAATGTTTCCTTCTTTTCTAGGGTTGTTTAGAGGACTAAAATACTTGATACAAAATATGACTTGACATATAATAAGAGGTTCATAAATTGCTATTGATATCAGTGTTGTCATCATATAGTTGAGGAAATTGGTATAATGTGTGTCCATCTTCTATGATGCCTTCCTTCTGAACCAATGAGTGATGGTCTTTCTTTTTTGGAACACCCTTGAGTCCTTTTCAATCTCTCCCACAGAGAGTACACATTCTTCTTTTTGCCAATACCTGTATTTCAATAGGAATCAATCCCTGAACCTAAGAACACATTCAAATCACCTCACGTTAAAACACACTTCTTGCTCTAACCAATCGCCATTTTTATTCTTTTTTTTTTTTTCTTGTGCTTTTCTGTTCTTAAAACGGGAACTTTTCTTTCTCTATCTGCTTTCTGCCCATGCATTCATTCAAGGATTTTTTTCCCAAAGGTGCCTCTTTTATGCTTAACAGTTTAAGGACTGTCAGGTCATTTCATTATCTTAGCACACTCCCCAGTTTGGAAAAAAAAAATGTCCTTTTTATTAATGCTGCTGAAGTAACATTAGGCATAAATTAAATCTAAAAAGTGCTTTAGGAGTGAAGTCACTGGAAAATGTAAGTTTTTTTTTGATGTGAGGCTAAATTTAAGAATGATCCAGGATTTCAAAAATCAAAGTAAGAGTAAGACAAAAGCAAAACAGTTTTGTGATAGATTTATTATTGATTTTATTGAGGTGCCAAGGTAAATTGGATTTGAAATAATACGAGTAATATTAATAGTATATAAAATATGAGATATTAAGACACTTTTCATCATTTTATAGAAGTAGTTTTTTTCTCCACCTTTTCCACCTTTCTGATAAAACTAAGCACTCTAGAACATCTTGAATAAATGCAAGAAGGTGGATTAGCATTATTAATTCATCTGAACTGAACTTTTAATACTCTAATTTTGACCAGTGAAAGTGTTTTGTTTATCTGAGCTTTCAAAAATAAACAGCATTCCAGAATGTGCAGACCCAAGGCACTTTGTTCTTATATTGCTGTGAATACCAAAATTCCTTCTCTTTTCTGTCTTTTTCAGGACACTTAAATCATTTGAAACAGAGCTATGAGACTATATATGAGCTATTGATGATAATAGTGTGCATGTGTGCGTGTTAAGTCACTTCAGTTGTGTCCAACTCTTTGTCACCCATGGACTATTGCCCACTAGGCTCCTCTGTCCACAGGATTCTCCAGGCAAGAATACTGAAATGGGTTGCCATGACCTCCTCCAGGAGATCCTCTCAACCCATGGATCAAACCCACATCTCCCGTGTCTCCTGCATTGGCAGGCGGTTCTTTACCACTTGGTCTTCCCTCATAGCTCAGGTGGTAAAGAATCCGCCTGCAATGCAGGAGACCCCGGTTCAATTCCTGGGTCAGGAAGATCCTGGAGAAGGGATAGGCTACCCACTCCAGTATTCTTGGGCTTCCCCTGTGGTTCAGCTGGTAAAAGAAACTGCCTTCAATGCGGGAGACCTGGGTTCGAGCGCTGGGTTGGGAAGATCCCCTGGAGAAGGGAAAGGCTACCCACTCCAGTATTCTGGCCTGGAGAATTCCATGGACTGTATAGTCCATGGGGTCACAATGAGTCTGACACGACTGAGCAACTTTCACCTCACTTCACTCTTTACCACCAGCGCCACTGGAGAGCCCTAACGCTGGCCAAAGTGGGCAGCCTGGATAATAGGTAACATCCACCAAAACCAGGAAAACCTCGTTACCTTCAAGAGGATGGAATTGTGAAAGGAGGAACAAACTGAATAAAACAGCTTGTTTGGTAGGAGCTTTTTAGACTGTATTACCTTTCCTCTGGAAAGATGTTGCAGATAAATAAAATCAGGTCTTACTGAATAATAAGTATAATATATGCAATTTATTTTCATTACAAAGGGTTTTTATTGTATCTGAAGAATTCCACAGAGGGCCATTAAAAATCCATTATAGTGTTTTTAGTTAGTGATCTGCCCTGCTTCCCAAAGCGTGGTCATTTTATGCAGTATTAGACTTATGTGCATTTCTGTTTCTTGCCTGGCCCTGATTCTGAATACTTATAAGTAATTACTTGAGAGGGTTTTTGTTGCCTTGTTGGCCATTTCTTAAAGGTACAATATAATTTATTTGACCAAAATAAATATAATAATGCTCTTTAGGAAAATTTCTCTTACATAAAAACTCAATTTAAACTTAAATGAAAGGTAATTTTTATTTGCAGTAATTGAAAGAAATGTACATTTCCAAAAGGAAAGGCTTCATAGTTAGAGTATTAATAATTTATTTTGATAGCAACATTAGCAATTATCTCTAGGAAAATAAGTTCTGTTTGCTGTGCTCAGGAGGTTTCATTGGCTTTCCAAGATCCCCATTCTTCCGCTTGGAATTCATGGTCTGTCCCTCAACTTACATTTTTACTTACTTTACATGTAATTATTTTTTCCACATAAGCCCTTCTTCCATTGAGAGTTATCTTTCCACTTTTGTGTATTTTCATCCATATGTAAGAATTTTCATTTATACTTGTATTTTTACTTTTCTGTAAACATATTTTACTCTCTCTAAACACCTTTTCTGTTGCTTTAGTTTTCCTCCTGTCCTAAAGTTCTCTTAAATTCCTTCCTTCTCTATAAAACCTTGTGTGGATGTAGTTGTCTTTTTCTTCCCAATTAGATTGTATCTCTGCTGTCTTAAACTAATACATCTTTGGGTAAAGCAGAGAGGGAGCATACATTTGTTGGATGACCATGTTTTTCCACAGATATTGTTAGGTGTCCTATATTATATGTCTCAATTAATTCACATAGCACTCAGGGAATGAGGAACTATTTTGTTTCTTGTACAAGAAACTGGGCATAGTGAATTTAAGTAACATTCCCAAATTCCCTCTGGTAAAAAGCAACAGCATACATTTAAATCCTTTTCTCTTTTGCATCAAAATCTGTTCCTGCATTCAGATTTCTTTCCCTATATGTGTGACTATTTCATTTTCCCATCTTTCTGACAGCAAGGACTATATAATGAGCATGTTTATCTACTAGGTAGCTGTCACATAGCTGACCACATAATGGGCCTCAAATCTGCATTTAAGTTCTTGTATAACTCAGTTGTCTTTTACAGTGTTTTTCTTATACTACTCATTTTAAATGTATAAATTTATAATTGGAAATGGTATATTTTTCCCTGTAAGCAAAAAATAACTCATATGAATAATGAAGGCTCTTTCAAAAAATCTGGCTATAGAATTTTCAAGTCGGTCATAAACATAGAAAAGTGTCTTATGTTTCCTTGAGTTTAGTTTTTACTTCGTGTATTTTAGTCTGTGCATGGCAGATAACATTTCTTAGTTTATACAGTATTGTGTTCTCCTCAGACCTACTTTCTCAGATCATTGAATCTTCATTGAGGACAAAAAACATCTTTGAAAAAGTACTTAAAAAGGCTTTTTTAAAAGGGAGGGTATATATGTATACCTATGGCTGATTCTTGTTGATGTTTGACAGAAAACAAAAATCTGTAAAGCAATTATCCTTCAATTAAAATGTAAATAAATTTAAAAAACTAAAAATAAAAAGGAACGTACCTGAGTCAATTCTCTTGCGGTGGTTGAACCAAGAGCCTATTATACAGAGGGAAATAAGTCAGAAAGAGAAAGATAAATATTGTATATTAGCAAATATATATGGAATCTAGAAAGATGGTACCAACGATCTTACATGCAGGAGAGGTGATACAGACATAAAGAACAGACTTTTGGATTCAGTAGGAGAAGGAGAGGGTGTGATGATTTGAGAGAATAGCATTTAAACATATCAGTTCAGTTCAGTTCAGTTCAATTGCTCAGTCATGTCTGACTCTTTGGACCCCATGAACTGCAGAACGCCAGGCTTCCCTGTCCATCACCAACTCACGGAGCTTACTCAAATTCATGTCCATTGAGTCGGTGATGCTATCAAACCGTCTCATCCTCTGTAGTCCGCTTCTCCTTCCACCTTCAATCTTTCACAGCATCAAGCTCTTTTCCAATGAGTCAGTTCTTCGCATCAGGTGGCAAAAGTATTGGAATTTCAGCTTCAGAATGAGTCCTTCTAATGAATATTCAGAACTGTTTTCCTTTAGGATGGATTGATTGTATCTCCTTGCTGTCCAAGGAACTCTCAAGAGCCTTCTCCAACACCACAGTTCAAAAGCATCAATTCTTTGGCAGTCAGCTTTCTTTATAGTCCAACTTTCACATCCATACATGACTACTGGAAAAACCATAGCTTTGACTACATGGACCTTTGTTGGCAAAGTAATGTCTCTGCTTTTTAATATGCTGTCTAGTTTGGTCATAACTTTTCTTCCAAGGATCTGGCATCTTTTAATTTCATGGCTGCAGTCACCATCTGCAGTGACTTGGGAGCCCCCCAAAATAAAGTCTGTCACTGTTTCCACTGTTTCCCCATCTATTTGCCATGAAATGATGGGATCGGATGTCATGATCTTAGTTTTCTGAATGTTGAGCTTTAAGCCAACTTTTTCACTCCCCTCTTTCACTTTCATCAAAAAGCTCTTTAGTTCTTCTTCACTTTCTGCCATAAGGGTGGTGTCATCTGCATATCTGAGGTTATTGATATTTCTCCCAGCAGTCTTGATCCCAGCTTGCGCTTCATCCAGTCCAGCTTTTCTCATGATGTGCTCTGCATATTAGTTAAATAAACGGTGTGACAGTATACAGCCTTGACGTACTCCTTTCTTGATTTGGAACCAGACTGTTCCATGTCCAGTTCTAACTATTGCTTCTTGACCTGCATACAGATTTCTCAGGAGGTAGATCAGATGGTCTGGTATTCCCATCTCTTGAAGAATTTTCCACGGTTTAGTGTGATCCACATAGTCAAAGGCTTTGTCATAGTCTATAAAGCAGATGTAGATGTTTTTCCGGAACTCTCTTGCTTTTTTTGATGATCCAATGGATGTCGGCAATTTGATGTCTGGTTCCTCTGCCTTTTCTAAATCCAGCTTGAACATCTGGAAGTTCACAGTTCATGTACTGTTTTTTGAAGCCTGGCTTGGAGAATTTTGAGCATTACTTTGCTAGCATGTGAGATGAGTGCAATGGTGTGGTAGTTTGAGAATTCTTTGGCATTGCCTTTCTTTGGTTTGGAATGAAAACTGACCTTTCCCAGTCCTGTTCATTAAAAAAAAAGTACTTAAAAAAGGCATGTCTAACTTTGAACTAAACTTAGGTGTGAATTTCAATGTGCTTAAGAAAGTCAGTGTTTAGTACTTTGCCTTGAATTTGGTATCTTAAAAAGGCAGTTCAGTTTTTGTTTTTTTTAATTTAAATTTAACAATATGTTTGAAGATATTTTCCAGGCCCAGCATGTTCTTGGGTAGAGGGAGCAAATGACAATAAAGTCTTTACTGAACTCATACATATCAAGGTGACCTGTGAATGACTGACAAGCAACTCAGAAGCTGCTCTGTAAATATTACCCATCTATTGTTTATCATTTAGTCTAAGCCAAGCTCCTTAATAACTAAAAAAGAAGCTTTGGGTGATTGGATACTATTTGTTCACAGATCAGCCTAAATCTCTTCCTTGTAACATGTATTTTAAGACAAACAGAAGCCATACAATACTACTTAGGCTAAATGAAAAATTTTATATAGGTTTTTTTGTCAACCACTTCATATTAATTATGTAGGATGAAGGTGTGAGCAGTAGGAAATTAAAACAGAAAATAGGCTTGGTTCTTGGTCTAGTGGGATTTGCACTATGACAAGGGAAACAAGACTCTGGCTTAAACAAACCGAGATACATTTAAAACATCTCAAGATATAACTGGTGAGAGAGGTGTAGATGAGTTCAGTAGAGATGGCCAAGATCTAGGATGGTCAGGGTAATTGTTTCCAAGGAGGTACAGTTTGAGAGGAGCCTTCAAAGAGGGGCAGGATTTTTGTTAGTTGGAAACCAGGTGACATAGCAATTAGAGTCAGTAGGAAATTGAAAGTCAAATTTCAGAAGTCCCTTAGAATGATGAAAATGAAAGCTTTGTTCAAATAACAAAATTTTATTTATTTTTTCTTACCTCGCATCTATCACTGATCACTGGTTTTGATTAGTGCATGTTACCATGGTTTATATCTCTGCTCTTTTATCATTTGTATGATATAAACTTTAAATTCTTGGACACAAGCAATCCATTTCCTTGAGGGTCTGATCACTTGAGGGGACCCAGTGATCTTAGCTGCTAGATGGTTGACCACTTTGCACCCTATAGAACACCATCCTATCAAGCTATATCCTAAGAGCATCAAAACCTGTAACTTCTGGAGAAGCTAAACTAGGAGTGTTATAGCTTACTTCTACATATTCTCCAGCTGTGCATGAACAGCTTGACTTCTATTCTATTTCATGGTGAAATAGAAGTATTTTCAGACATTCTTTTTTCCCTTTGAGCTACCAGGATCTTGTGCTGCTTCTTTATTGGTCATTTCCTGAAAGTGTTGAAGGATTTGATTATCCTAAATCACTTTTTGTAGAACCAGCACATCCCTATAATGGTTTGAGGCCCCTCCTTTAATTATTGATAAGGATTGCCTTGAGAGAAGTCAAAGAAGAGACCAGATTGAAACAGGAATCTGCCAGGTTCCCTGTTGCATGTTTTTAATCCACACGCCCACATAACTACATCCAACAGAGGTGACCTGAATTTTCTCCTTTGATGTTGCATGCCATGAATTCCCATAGCAGGTCAGGAACAAAGAGGGCATTTTAAAGCTTTTTTCTAACATTGCCCTAGCAGATACTGACTGAGTCCCAGGAACCTGCTCCTGATGTTAGAATCATAAACATCAGTAGGACTGAGATGCTTGCAGAGTGACTTTGATTTCTCTTGGATGGTCAAAACACAGCATGTGTGATATTTTTACAAACTATGGTTCACAAAGCACATAGTTCTAGAGCATTTTGTTTTTATCATGTTTGTGTCAGTGGAAACAGTTGTGCTTCCTGATGTCTTACAGAGATGGCCTTTTTGGTAATTTTAGGCTCCTTTCCCAAGGATCCTGCGTGGTGTCTGACCCTTATTCCTGAGGAAATAAGTAGGACTTGGACTGACCTGTTGTGGATAATGTACTTTCTCTAAGAATGGCAGAAGTAAAAACATCAGACTAGGATGCTCTCCAGAAATAATAATGGGGAATCGCATCCTGTTTTGTAAACTCTTTGTACTTTGCTCTCAATGTGTTTGGTGGGAATATAATTTTTAAAGGGCCATTATTACTCTGAAAGATATAATTTTGCATTAAGTTTGTTTTAGGGTTAAGGAAGTTGAAGATAAGTTAAGGAAGAGAAATAAGACATTATTAGCAGTTTATAAAATTGGCATAGGTACACCTATAGAAAGTTTTTGAATGGGTATTAATTTTAAATTGACAAGTTGACATTTCTTCTCTCCAGCAGTTTTATTTAAACTGCCTGTGATGATATGAAGATGAGAATGAATATCAGTACTTAACCAGTGCTTCTCTTGAAGAAAATATTCTGGAAATCAGATAGAAATAATACAAATAATTTTAGGAATGCATATTCCCTTTGTAAAAATAAACTATTTTCTCTATCAAGTTTGCTCTACAGATTCCTTCAAGAACTATATTTACTATCAAATGTAATAGTTTAGAAACATTTCTTTGTTTCTAATATTTCAGAATGTTTTACTATAGCATACATCCATACATTAATTCATTCCTTTAATAGTTATATCAGTAATATAATTACTTTGTTGAAATATGTTAAAGAGAATACGGAACATGTGCCTATTTGATTTGACTCATTATAATTCTAAACAAAGGAAAGAGGTGAGGTGTATGGAGACAGTAACTTGGAAACTTACATTCCCATATGTAAAATATATAATCAATGGGAATTTTCTGTCTGTCTCAGGAAACCCAAATGGACTCTGTATCAACCTAGAGGGGTGGGATGGGAGGGAGGTTCAAAAGGGAGGGGATATATGTGTACCTGTGGCTGATTCATATTGAGGTTTTACATAAAACAACAAAATTCTGTAAAGCAATTATCCTTCAATTAAAAATAAAATATTTCTTTTAAAAATAAATTTTTATCAAATAAATATATGCACACATATTTAAAATGCAAATAAGTTTAAAGTTAAAAAGAAATCTAAAGAAACAAACCATTTGGCAGCAATGCAGGAAGGAAGTCACTTTTAACTTCTTTACATTTATTTTACTTCTCTATATTTTAAATAATGTGCATAGGCCTGCTCATGATTCCTCAGCTTAGATCTTGTTTGATTTTTACTGCAAAAGTTGAAAAATTTAAGCTCTCTGAAAACTCTGTAATTTTTTGCTCTATTCTTAACAAAATTATAGCTACGTCACCATTTTAGTTTAAATCCAGATCTGAGTTTTTAAGAATGAAGACTGTACAACTAGTGTTTAATTTTGAGACTGGAGATTTGATATGTTTATATTCCTTTCACTGTAGGACTTTTGTTTTCCCTTGAATTAATAAGTGCTTGATTTACTTTTCTTTTTCCTCCATCTGCCTTCCTCATTCCCTCTCTCCCTTTCTTGTTTTTCTGTCTGTCTCAAAAACTTCAAAGTCTTTATAAAACACTTCTGTCTTCAATTTTCTATTTAGGTAAGTTGATTAGATCATCTATAGCATTAAAATTTCTTTAAAAAATTTAATCCTTCCTGGGCCCTGTATTCTCCCAGTTTATCTTGTCTAATTGTTCTCTAAAGCAATGTGTAAAAATATGTCATTCAGGGGCTTTTTTGACTGTCATCCTGGAAATTTGTTTCCATTTTATTATGTTACAACCTCTTCTTTCTAGAAATTATACCCTCCTTTTTATAGTTTTTTTTTTTCCCCCCCTTTCTGAGTGCTTATGTTCTGGTAATGTTTTCAAAGGGATTCTACAGGTAATAAATATTTTACAAGCTTGTATGTTCAGAAATTTCTTTATTCTACCTGATGCTTGCTTGAATCTTTGGGAATAGAATGATAGGCCTAAAATAACTTTTACTCAGAACTTTAAAAGCATTTTAAAAATTACCTTCCAGTTTCTTATGTTATTGAGAAGACCAATGTCATTTTGATCCTGATGTTTTATGTATCACCTACTTTCTCACTAATAAAATTTTGAGATATCCTCTTTGTTTCTGCTGTTACAGATTCTATCAGATGTGTTTAATGTAGGTTTCTCTTCATTCCTTGTCTTGCGACACTTGATAGATCTTTTTAGTCACAAGACTTATGCTACCAATTATGAGAAATTTCCTTGTTTTATATCCCTAATCATTTTTTCAGTAACATTTTTTTTTCTCATCTCCATTTCTTTTTAAAATTTGATTAGTTCATTAATCTGTTTATTTATTTAGTTTTGGCAGTGCTGGGACTTTGTTGCCAAGCGGGTTTTTGCCTGGTTGAAGTGAGTGGGGGCTACTCTGTACTTGTGGTGTGCAAGCGTCTCATTGCAGCGGCTTCTCTTGTGGAGCACGGGTTGTAGGGCACACGGACTTCAGTAATCATGACACATGGGGTCAGCAGTTGTGGCTCCTGGGCTTAGGGCACATGGGTTAGTTGCTCCTTGGCATGTGGGATCTTCCTGGATCAGGGGTCAAACCGTTTCTCCTGCATTGGCAGGTGGATTCTTTATCAGAGTCACCTGGGAAGACTGAACCACCATTTCCTGAATTAGCATTTGTGAGCATTATCTCCATTGACAATCTACTTTTCAAAAGTCTTTTCCCTATTTATTAATTTTTCTTTCTCAGTTTATTATTTATTATCTTTTAACATTTTTAGTAAATTTTCCTTGTGATGTTTATGGGCTAAATTAGTAATTTTATGCTTTATTCATTGCTTGCTTCTTATATGTTTTATTGTGTCTTGTTTTACTTCACGAGGGCAATATCTTCCCTCATATCTGTGGATGTTATTTATTATTCCTTTGAAATTGTATTCTTCTCACTGGAGATTCACTATCTTGAGTTCCTTCATTCCTTTCACTTGTTTCCTAATTTTTCCTTGATGGATTCCCAGTGATGGTTCTTGACTTTCCAACCTTATTTTTGAAAGTGGTGCTGAAAACCTAATTGGAATTCTGTGTACAGGAGTGATTTCTGTCAGGAGTAGACTTCACTTTTGATCCACTGGGTTGGCAGTTGACCTTTTTGGTGGGCAAGACAACACCTTACTATCTGTATTGGAGGTTATTTTTCTTTTGCAAGTTATTTACTCAAGAGAAAAATTCTTACTGTTTTTTTTGAGTATATAAACCTCCTGGGACTTAGCTGGGGAAGGCTGAAGTTTCACAGTTCCCTGTGTACTTAGACTTTCATATAACCTATAACCTTTTGCATTTTGGTACCAAAGCTCCTTGCTGCCTTTTGTGTTATAGTTTAGGGCCATTCCAGTTCAGTTTCTCCAGACACTGTTTACTTCCTTTAGAAATGAGAACTTAATCCTCTAATTCCTTTATAGTGACTGTGTGATCATAAATAGGTGCCTAAATGTTCCTCTTACCATTTTTCAAATAGTCTGTCTCTTTTCAACTCGTAGCCTCAACCCCACCTTTGACAATACCTGTATATTCCAATGTCTGAGCTTTTCCTGAAAATTATTGTGTAGGTATGTTTGTTATTTGTTATCATTTGCTCTTTGTCTTTAATTTACTCTTGTTAAATGCAATTCCATTATTACACCCACTTTCTGCCTTTATATATTGTGATTTAGAGCTATAAAAGTCCCTAGTTTTAGAAAATATTTGGGCTTGTGTGGTAGACTGGTAATGGCTTCCGAAATATATGTCCATGTTTTTATTCCCAGAATCTGTGAATGTTACCTTATTGGAGAAAGAGCCTTTACAGATGTAATTAAGTTAAGGACATGGAGATGAGAAGACTATCTTGGCTTATCAATATAGGCCCTAAGTGTATCACATCAGTTCTTATAAGGAGGCAAAGGGAGATTTAATACACAACAGAGAAGGCAATATGAAGATACAGGCAGAGACTGGAGTGATATGACAATAAGACAGGAAATGCTAAGAAATAGAGAAGTCATCAAAAGCTAGAAGCAGCATGGAAGGGATTCTTCTGCAGAACCTGCAAAGAGAACATGGATCTACCAAAAGGATTGATTTCAGCCCATGAAACTGATGCTGATCTTCTGGCATTCAGAACTGTAAGGAAATAAATGTGTTTTAAGCCACTAAGTTTGTAGGAATGTGTTACAGCAGCTACAAGAAGCAAACACAGTTTGTATTAGAGTTTCTTTCTCTCCTTCATGCTTTGTGATGATTACTGAAGAAGAAAGATGTACGAAGATATTTATTTTACCTTCTTGAAATGGGCATACTTTAATTCTTAAGATAGTTTTATTTCTCATAATTCTACCCCTGCCATAAGAAGTATACTTTCTTTCAGAAGCATTGGAGCTTTCTCAGATATGGAATTTTAAAGAGTGTTTTCATGTATTCCTCTCCTCTTATTACGTAGTGGAAAAAAGGAAAACAAATGAGTTGATGTGCTCAGTTGTGTCCGACTCTTTGCAAAGCCATGGACCGTAGCCTGCCAGGCTCTTCTGCCCATGGGATTGTCCCGACAAGAATACTTGAGTGGTTTGCAATTTCTTCCTCCTGGATTGCCATTTCCTTCTCCATGGGATCTTCCTGACCCAGAGATCAAACCTGAATCTCCTGTATCTCCTTCACAGCAAGCTAAGCCACTGGGGAAGCTGCTATCTCCTATCAAATGGATCCTGCTCCTTTCCTTGCCTTTATTACCCTTTATTTTCCAACTTCAATAATCTGTTGATTATATACTTAGTGTTGGGCATTGTGGTAAGCTTTGGAAATACAGAACCAATAAATCAGTTTTATTGCTCTCCATGAGCTCATCATCTATTGGCATAGAAAAGAAACAAAAGCACAACATTTACTTGGTGTAAGACATAAATCCAAAAGCAGAAATAAAAATCAACAACGGAAATACGATATTATAAGTGCTAAATTAGATATCTGAGCAAAATGCCGTGGTCTTACAGACACGTAGCAAATAGCAACACTTGGCAGAGACTGAGAGGATTTATGAAGCACAACTTGAGCAGGGTCTTGGGAGGTGAACTGGAGTTTCATGGAGAACTGACCGAGGAAAAGGCATTTTATGGAAAGGACTGCCTCAACACAAGACACATAATGTTAAAGAGCATGGATTGATTTGGATGGCAAGATATTTAATATGCTCGAGCATAGATTAAGGGTGGAAGAGTATAGGATCATGAGACTGTAAATGTTGGAATCAGATTATGATGAATACATCTTTGCTATTTAAAGTACAGGTGTTTTATTCTTTTTGTTGCAATGGTGAATGGTATTGTTTCCTTAATTTCTCTTTCTGTTTTTTCATTGTTAGTATATAGGAATGCAAGGGATTTCTGTGTGTTACTTTTATATCCTGCAACTTTACTATATTCATTGATTAGCTCTAGTAATTTTCTGGTAGAGTCTTTAGGGTCTTCTATATAGAGGATCATGTCATCTGCAAACAGTAAGAGTTTTACTTCTTCTTTTCCTATCTGGATTCCTTTTACTTCTTTGTCTGCTCTGATTGCTGTGGCCAGAACTTCCAACACTATGTTGAATAGTAGTGGTGAGAGTGGGCACCCTTGTCTTGTTCCTGATTTCAGGGGAAATGCCTTCAATTTTTCACCATTGAGGGTGATGCTTGCTGTGGGTTTGTCATATATAGCTTTTATTATGTTGAGGTATGTTCCTTCTATTCCTGCTTTTTGGAGAGTTTTAATCATAAATGAGTGTTGAATTTTGTCAAAGGCTTTCTCTGCATCTATTGAGATAATCATATGGTTTTTATCTTTCAATTTGTTAATGTGGTGTATTACATTGATTGATTTGCGGATATTAAAGAATCCTTGCATTCCTGGGATAAAGCCCACTTGGTCATGGTGTATGATTTTTTTAATATGTTGTTGGATTCTGTTTGCTAGAATTTTGTTAAGGATTTTTGCATCTATGTTCATCAGTGATATTGGCCTGTAGTTTTCTTTTTTTGTGGCATCTTTGTCAGGTTTTGGAATTAGGGTGATGGTGGCCTCATAGAATGAGTTTGGAAGCTTACCTTCATCTGCAGTTTTCTGGAAGAGTTTGAGTAAGATAGGTGTTAGCTCTTCTCTAAATTTTTGGTAGAATTCAGCTGTGAAGCCATCTGGTCCTGGGCTTTTGTTTGCTGGAAGATTTTTGATGACAGTTTCGATTTCCTTGCTTGTGATGGGTCTGTTAAGATCTTCTATTTCTTCCTGGTTCAGTTTTGGAAAGTTATACTTTTCTAAGAATTTGTCCATTTCATCCAAGTTGTCCATTTTATTGGCATAGAGCTGCTGGTAGTAGTCTCTTATGATCCTTTGTATTTCAGTGTTGTCTGTTGTGATCTCTCCAATATCTACCTAAAGAAACAAAGGACCTATACATAGAAAACTATAAAACACTGATGAAAGAAATCAAAGAGGACACAAACAGATGGAGAAACATACCGTGTTCCTGGATTGGAAGAATCAATATTGTCAAAATGGCTATTCTACCCAAAGCAGTCTATAGATTCAATGCAATCCCTATCAAGCTACCAACGGTATTTTTCACAGAACTAGACCAAAGAATTTCACAATTTGTATGGAAATACAAAAAACCTCGAATAGCCAAAATAATCTTGAGAAAGAAGAATGGAACGGGAGGAATCAACCTGCCTGACTTCAGACTCTACTACAAAGCCACAGTCATCAAGACAGTATGGTACTGGCACAAAGACAGAAATATAGATCAATGGAACAGAATAGAAAGCCCAGAGATAAATCCACGAACCTATGGACACCTTATCTTTGACAAAGGAGGCAAGGATATACAATGGAAAAAAGACAACCTCTTTAACAAGTGGTGCTGGGAAAACTGGTCAACCACTTGTAAAAGAATGAAACTAGAACACTTTCTAACACCATACACAAAAATAAACTCAAAATGGATTAAAGATCTAAATGTAAGACCAGAAACTATAAAACTCCTAGAGGAGAACATAGGCAAAACACTCTCCGACATAAATCACAGCAAGATCCTCTATGACCCACCTCCCAGAATATTGGAAATAAAAGCAAAACTAAGCAAATGGGACCTAATGAAACTTAAAAGCTTTTGCACTACAAAGGAAACTATAAGCAAGGTGAAAAGACAGCCCTCAGATTGGGAGAAAATAATAGCAAATGAAGAAACAGACAAAGGATTAATCTCAAAAATATACAAGCAACTCCTGCAGCTCAATTCCAGAAAAATAAATGACCCAATCAAAAAATGGGCCAAAGAACTAAACAGACATTTCTCCAAAGAAGACATACAGATGGCTAACAAACACATGAAAAGATGCTCAACATCACTCATTATCAGAGAAATGCAAATCAAAACCACAATGAGGTACCATTACACGCCAGTCAGGATGGCTGCTATCCAAAAGTCTACAAGCAATAAATGCTGGAGAGGCTGTGGAGAAAAGGGAACCCTCTTACACTGTTGGTGGGAATGCAAACTAGTACAGCCACTATGGAAAACAGTGTGGAGATTCCTTAAAAAACTGGAAATAGAACTGCCATATGACCCAGCAATACCACTTCTGGGCATACACACTGAGGAAACCAGATCTGAAAGAGACACGTGCACCCCAATGTTCATCGCAGCACTGTTTATAATAGCCAGGACATGGAAGCAACCTAGATGCCCATCAGCAGATGAATGGATAAGGAAGCTGTGGTACATATACACCATGGAATATTACTCAGCCATTAAAAAGAATTCATTTGAACCAGTCCTAATGAGATGGATGAAGCTGGAGCCCATTATACAGAGTGAAGTAAGCCAGAAAGATAAAGAACATTACAGCATACTAACACATATATATGGAATTTAGAAAGGTGATAACGATAACCCTATATGCAAAACAGGAAAAGAGACACAGAAATACAGAACAGACTTTTGAACTTTGTGGGAGAATGTGAGGGTGGGATATTTCAAAAGAACAGCATGTATACTATCTATGGTGAAACAGATCACCAGCCCAGGTGGGATGCATGAGACAAGTGCTCGGGCCTGGTGCACTGGGAAGACCCAGCGGAATCGGGTGGAGAGGGAGGTGGGAGGGGGGATCGGGATTGGGAATAAAGACCTGCCCTCTGTAGTTGAAATTAAAAAAAAAAAAAAAAGAAAAGAAAAAAAAAATAAAGTACAGGTGTTTATTATTTTGGAAATGAAGAAAAATGGGCTTAAAGAAAACAACAAAAAAAAGTGGCATGGTCCATCAGGAAGAAAATTCTGGCAGAATTTTGATTATTGGAAGGATGAAGAGAAGCTAGATCAGTTAGGTGTCCCTTGTAAGAGACCAGGTGAGCAGCAGATGAAAATGACCAGGTCCAAAGCAGAGGTGATGAGACAAAGATGAGAGAATGGAATGAAGAGATAGTTATGAAGCATAAGTGGCAAAGTGATGGAAATCTACCACTCAGTGGAAGTGGTAAGGGCAAGGCTGGCTCTCACAAAGTGGGATTGGAAGTTCAGTTCAGTTCAATTCAGTCGCTCAGTCGTGTCTGACTCTGTGACCCCATGAATCGCAGCACTCCATGGGGAGAGGAATTCAATTGAGCCTGGGGGTGGGCAGAGGAGGTGACACTTCAGTGGAATCTTAAAAGAAAGAAGGAACAAAGTTATCTGAAATGGAGAAATTGTGGCAGCAAGGCTCTCCAAACACTGGAGATAATCTGAGAGAAGACACGAATGTGAGTAACAGGTTGGCTGCTCTGTTAACTCTAGATGCTGTGACTCCTGTGGGGTAAGAAAGTCTGTTGGGATGCAAGATATAAAGGAACCAGTCAGTGGAAGTCTCTGGGTGATTTTCCTCATCATTTCTTTCCCTAAATGTTCATTTTCACTTTATGTAAATCTTTATGCCTGGACCAATGTTTTGTCCACTACTTATACTTTCTTCCTTTTAAAATATACTCAGAACTTCTGTCTTTAAGGATGGCCATACTAATATCATGTTCTTGAAAGAAATTTATACACATTTGTACTCATTAAAATTATATACAACAATTTTGTACTCTTGTAATACACGGTTTATTAAGTCAGCACATATCTAGTCAGTGAAAGGGGAGAGTCAAGATAGTGTTCATGGCTCCTATTGGAATTCAACACACTAATGCGTTCTCTTTTTGACCCATGTTAAAGAAGAAGACAGCACCTCATAGCAGATCTTTATAGTTCTCTGTATTTACAAGTATCCTGCCATGTTTGCCTATTTCTTCTTGAGCTTTGTTTTCTGAAAAAGAGAAAGCAGGAAAAGAATAAACTTTATAGTGTGTAAGCTAAATAACATATTCTAAAGTGTTTTAGCTCAGACATTTATATAACTTTTTGAGCATATGCCATAGTTAGAATCAATTTCTTTTCATTAAAAGTCTCAAAGTTAATTAATTTAGCTAAGAATTGGGGACAAAATTACAAACATGACAACAGTTCCCCAATCTAATTAAATAGCGGTTAGGATCTAAAAAACAGCTCTTTATTGAAAGTTTTAAAACTGGAATCACAGAAATTTATCTGCCTTTGTGTTCAATAGCCCATCATATCCTTTCCTAATTGGAAATTTAGGTCTTATCACTGGGGTATAGGCTCCGAGACCTCATGATAGTAGTATGTTGCCAAAGATTAACTCTTTAGGCTTATCAAAATTAATAGTCTAAATTTTAATAATAGCAACCAGAGCTTCAAGTACAGTATAACAAGGGTTTTAGAACCAGTGGTATATAATATTAACTTGAATTTAGCACCCTTAATCCTGGTAGGCTGGCCACTTTTGACAATATCCCTTGACTCAGAATTTCCCCTGGATAGTCCCAAATATCCTAGTCTGAAGGCTGAGAGTAGTTATAAAGATATGAATGTAATCTTCATGTGTTATATATATAATATATTTATAAAAATAAATAAATATATATATGTAAGAGTTTGCAGATATAGTACTTTACACATATTAGAATTAATGTCTTGGTACTATAGGAGAAGGAGGAACCAAGAAAAGCTACAGAGAAAGAACTTCCGGTAGGCTGACATTTTAATACCCTCTCAAGCTGTTCTTCATGACCTGCTCATGAAAGCCTCGCTTTATCTCAAAGATATTCCTCTGTGTCAATAGCAACTCGATTCTAGTCCTTACCTGAGCACTACCACCCTGAATGAGTCTTGATATACTAGAGTACATCTGCCTAAAGCTTCTATTCCCACCCCCCCCCACCCCCCCCGCCACCGAACCTGTTACTGCTCTAGTACCCTGGGTCTGTTTCTGGGGCCCAGGCAGATTTAGCTGTGAGAGGCAGAGCAGTGATTTGACTGGATGGATCCTACCGACCTGAGGGTGCATGGGGATGGCTCAGGATCCCCTCTGTGATCCCTGACAATCTGAATAGATGGACAGTAGTTCAGTCCTGGCCATTCAGAAGACCCTCCGTTGAAGACCTCAGCACTTGCCTCCTACACAGTTTCCCACGGGATCAGGCTTCAGCTTTTATTTCTCACTAAACTTCTCCCCCAACCCCAACCCCAGTGGCGCTAATGGTAAAGAACCTGCCTGCCACTGCAGGTAGATGTAAGAGTTGTGGGTTGGATCCCTGGGTCAGGAAGATACCCTGGAGGAGGAAATGGCAACCCACTCCGGTATTCTTGCCTGGGAAATCCAATGGACAGAGGAGCCTGGCGGGCTACAGTCCACGGAGTGGCAAAGAGTCCGACGCGACTGAATGACTAAGCATGCACGCAGGCATGCGAGGCATGTGACCCATCCCGATTGGTCCCAATTTGTGACTTTTCTCCATTCCCCTGTAGTTTGTAAATCTGTTTATTTTCTTTGATCTGAATCAATCTCATACTTTCCAACCACTCTAGTTTTCTCAACCCCATTTGCCATCATCTCCAGTCCAGTTAGACTACTTTCCACATTCTCTTCTAAAGCCTCACTGACAGTGATACAGCAACACAGAAACACTTACATGTACACATTTCCTGTCACTTCCTCAGGAGCCATGCTTTTTCTTCCCATTCTAGTCAGTTATTTTTTCAGATTATACAGTTAATCTCTCTCTCTGTCTCTCTGAATGTTGCATTCTCCCCTTTTTTCCTATTTTTAATCTCCATATTTTACCTCCTTTACTTGCTTTATTTATTTTTGTTGTCATTGTTGTTTTGTTTTGTTTTTTGTTTGTTTGTTTTAACAAGACCTTTGAATGATAGACCTAGACTTATTTTTCACATCTTTCTTGAAACAACAAAAGTTATGGAACTGGCTAATTTTGGCCAACCTGTACTCATTCTTGAGCCTGAGATTTTACTTTTGTATTCCAGTGCCTTGTTCTTTTTCTCTTCATTAATGACCCATTTGTGTAGAGTTCTGTTTTCCTTCTTTCTTTCTGTCTTTCTTTTCTTCTTCCTTCTTTCCATCCTTCCTTTCTCCTTTCCTTTCTGCCTTTCTTCTTTCTTTCTTTACTTCCTTCTATCTTCTTGTAATTTTCATTTTAAACATCATTCAAGTCCCTACTTGCTCACCCATTTGCTGCACACAGCCTTAACTATAGCAACATTTCGTCTTGCTTTCCTGCTGCTCCCCCAGTCCTTTGGGACCCATAAAGACAGGGAGGGTCTTAGACATGAGATAGTTTAGATTGTCTGGGAAGAAGATCTAATTAAGTTCAAAGTAGTAGATACTGTGAGAAGACATTTGTCACTGAATGAAGGAGATGGCATTTGTGATATACTCTCAAAGGAGAAAGCAAGAGTATGTCCCTACATGAACATGATTTTACGTATCAGTTCAGTTTGGTTCAGTTGCTCAGTCATGTCTGACTCTTTGTGAACCCATGGACTGCAAAATGCCAGGCCTCCCTGTCCATCACCAACTCCCAGAGTTTACCCAAATGCATGTCCATTGAGTTGGTGATGCCATCCAACCATCTCGTCCTCTGTTGTCCCCTTCTCATACTGCCTTCAATCTTTCCCAGCATTAGGAGTTTTTTCAAATGATTTAGTTCTTTGCATCATGTGGCCAAAGTATTGGAGTTTCAGCTTCAACATCAGGCCTTCCAATGAATATTCAGGACTGATTTCCTCTAGGATGGACTGGTTGGATCTCCTTGCAGTCCAAGGAAATCTCAAGAGTCTTCTCCAACACCACAGTTCAAAAGCATCAATTCTTCAGCACTCAGCTTTTTTATAGTTCAACTCTCATATCTATACATGACTACTGGAAAAACCATAGCCTTGACTAGACAGAACTTTGTTGGCAAAGTAATGTCTCTGCTTTTTAACATGCTGTCTAGGTTGGTGATAACTTTTCTTACAAGGAGTAAGCATCTTTTAATTTCATGGCTGCAGTCAACATCTGCAGTGATTTTGGAGCCCCCAAAATAAAGTCTGCCACTGTTTCCACTGTTTCCCCATCTATTTGCCATGAAGTGATGGGACTTGATGCCATGATCTTAGTTTTCTGAATGTTGAGCTTTAAGACAACTTTTTCACTCTCTTTCACTTTCTTCAAGAGGCTTTTTAGTTCTTCTTTGCTTTCTGCCATAAGGGTGGTGTCATCTGCATATCTGAAGTTTATTGATATTTCTCCTGGCAATCTTGATTCCAGCTTGTGCTTCATCCAGCCCAGCATTTCTCATGATGTACTCTGCATATAAGTTAAACAAGCAGGGTAACAATATACAGCCTTGACGTACTCCTTTTCCTATTTGGAACCAGTCTGTTTTTCCATGTCCTGTTCTAATTGTTGCTTCCTGACCTGCATACAGGTTTCTCAAGAGGCAGGTCAGGTGGTCTGGTATTCCCATCTCTCAGAATTTTCCACAGTTTATTGTGATCAGCACAGTCAAAAGCTTTGGTAAAGTCAATAAAGCAGAAGTAGATATTTTTCTGGAACTCTTGCTGTTTTGATGATCCAGTGGATGTTGGCAATTTGATATATGCTTCCTCTGCCTTTTCTAAAACCAGCTTGAACATCTGGAAGTTCACGGTTCACGTATTGCTGAAGCCTGGCTTGGAGAGTTTTGAGCGTTACTTTACTAGCGTGGGAGAAGAGTGCAATTGTGCAGTAGTTTGAGCATTCTTTGGCATTGCCTTTCTTTGGGATTGGAATGAAAATTGATCTTTTCCAGTCCTGTGGGCACTACTGAGTTTTCCAAATTTGCTGGCATATTGAGTTGCTGCACTCAGTAGTTTCACAGCATCATCTTTCAGGATTTTAAATGGTTCAACTGGAATTCCGTCACATCCACTAACTTTGTTCATAGTGATTCTTCCTAAGGCCCACTTGACTTCACATTCCAGGATGTCTGGCTCTAGGTGAGTGATCACACCATCATGATTATCTGAAGATCTTTTTTTGTGAAGATCTTTTTTGTACAGTTCTTCTGTGTATTCTTGCCACCACTTCTTAATATCTTCTGCTTCTGTTCGGTCCATACAATTTCTGTCCTTTATTGAGCCCATCTTTGCATGAAATGTTCATTTGGTATCTTTAATTTTCTTGAAGAGATCTCTAGTCTTTCCCATTATATTGTTTTCTTCTATTTCTTTGCGCTGGTCACTGAGGAAGGCTTTCTTATTTCTCCTTGCTATTCTTTGGAACTCTACATATAAATGAGTATTTCTTTCCTTTTCTCCTTTACTTTTCACTTCTCTTCTTTTCACAGCTCTTTGTAAGGCCCCCTCAGACAGCCATTTTGCTTTTTTGCATTTCTTTTTCTTAGGGATGGTCTTAATTCCTGTCTCCTGTACAATGTCACAAACATCCATCAGTTCATCAGGCACTCTGTCTACCAGATCTAGTCCCTAGTCTGTCTATCAGACCTAGTCTAAATCTATTTCTCACTTCCACTGTTTAATTGTAAGGGATTTGATTTAGGTCATACCTGAATAGTCCAGTGGTTTCCCCTACTTTCTTCAATTTAAGTCTGAATTTGGCAGTAAGGCGTTCACGATCTGAGCCAGTCTTGTTTTTGCTGACTGTATAAAACTTCTCCATCTTTGGCTACAAAGAATATAATCCATCTGATTTCAGTACAGTAGTAGATATATAATGGTCATCTGAGTTAAATTCATCTAGTCCAGTCTATTTTAGTTCGCTGATTCCTAAAACGTCGATGTTCACTCTTGCCATCTCCTGTTTGACCACTTCCAATTTGCCTTGATTCATGGACCTAACATTCCAGGTTCCTATGCAGTATTGCTCTTTACAACATTGGACCTTGCTTTCTATCAAGAGTCACATCCATAACTGTGTGTTGTTTTTGCTTTGGCTCCATCTCTTCATTCTTTATGGAGTTATTTCTCCACTGATCTCCATGTAAAACACTTTAAATTTTTTTTCCTGTAGACAAGTAACAGAGTTGAAGCAGTAAGATGGAAGGGAAGAAGTAACTTTTCATTTAATTTTCAAAAAGTACTAGCTGATTGCATTTCAGAGTGTAAATAATCAAATAAGTTGAAAAATTCAATGGTTGTGATTAAGAGACCGCTGGAGTTAAGAGTATACCTAAGTTAATAATGCTTGCCTCTCTTTTTCGTTAATGAATATTTTTCTGTTATAAAGAAAGTACAGTTAAAGTAATTTAGAAAAAAAAAAAGTAAAAAAAAAATCAAGCAATCCATGACTCTGCGCTACAGAGATGACAGTACTGTCAACATTTAATACCTGATCCTTTTTCTGTATTGAAGGACAGTCATCTTACAAAATTAGAATCATATATTACCTAGAGCTTGTTTTTTTATTTCTTCTCTTTTTTACCTAAGGTTCATATTTTGTGACTCAACAACAATAATAAGTCCTAAAATAATGATTTTAAATGGCTGTATAACACACATTGTTATACTCATTCTCAGTTTTGTAGACAATATAAGCAACTTTGTATAAAAATATTGGTCTGTCTCCCTGAGGAGTTTCTTAACAAAAGAGTCTGCCTTCCTTACCAAAGAATCATTGACTTAGCACTTCTTAATTCAATGTTACTGAGAATCCTTCCCCAGCTCAGAGCCTGTTCACTGGCAGATTCCTCTCTGGAAGTGTTGTCACCTATATGTTATCATGATAGACCTCTACATCGTGCTCCAGTTACTGCTCTAACACTGTCATACCAGAGATATATTTCCCCGAGCACCTATATAAATATAGTGTCCACCATCTCCCAATGCATTCATTATTGCTTTGGCCTGTGTTACTTTTCATCTTAGTGCTCAGCAGTGCCCAACATGCTGTGTTTACTTCTTTCTTGTCTCCCTTTGCCTCCGAGTCTGAGCCAAATGAGAACAGAGGTTCTATTTTGTTAAATACTTTATCCCTGTTGCCTCAAACAATGCCTGGCACATAGTAAGTGATGGAGAAATATCTGCTTAATAAACAGATAAATAAAAAGAAAAAATGCAGGAATCTTGGTGTATGTAAGCTGATTACTTTCCACAAAGCTTGTTCCAATTTATACACTCGTAAGCATAGAATAACCCACTTAGAATATTACTTTTAAAATTATCAAACAATAGGAAATCTTGTACTATATTTCAATATTACTTTAGTTTTTATTTCTTTTATCTCTTCTTTGAACTATCTGTTCCTTTTATATTTTTCATCAAGGTGTTTGTTTCTTTCAAAGAATGTGCCAGAGTGTGTATGCATTATGTTGAAATTTTTCATATTTTTGTAGGCATTTTCCCTTTTTCATAGCATTCTCTCAATTTTTCCTTATGTTTTATGATATCTTAGATAAAATGAGTGGAATCGATTATTTTAGGATTTCTTCCAGTGAGCTCACCTACACTGTTGCTATAGATTTCAAACTTGTCTCCCTATTTTTAAAAATTTGTCATCCCTATCACTTCAGTTACTTTTTGGAGAGTCTCTCTTTTTTTTTTAATATTTATTTCTTTGACTGTGCTGGGTCTTTGTTGTGGCAAGCAGCCTCTTTAATTGCAGCATATGAACTCTTAGTTTCGGCACTTGTGACCTAGTTCCCTGACCAGGGATCAAACCCCAGCTCCCTGTCTTGGGAGCATGGAGTCTTAAACACTGGGCCATCTGGGAAGTCCCTGGAGTGTCATTTCTCATTTTCACTTCATTTTTTTCTTAATCCACTATCCTCTTGTCTTTTTAAAATGTGCATTTTCTTTATTTTTATTTTAGGTCACTTCCTTCTTATATTATAGGGATCAGGATCATGTCTTCAAGAATTTTGCTTAAAATTCCTTTTTTAATATAGGTTGTATTCAGTTATTGCTCTTCTTTTGTAATGCTCTTTTCCCATTTTCTCCATCATATTTTTATACAGGCCTACACTTTATATTTGTTTTCTATTTGTTTAACAGTAAATTAGCTTATCCAATATCATGTGTACACCCAGATGACACCTGTTGTTTTCTTACCATCCACTTCTTGCTGGTGAAATCCCCTTCTTGTCACCCCTGCTGGTTGGCAGCTTGGTGTGCAGATCTCCAAGAAGCACACATGGAGTGTATTTCACTCTCCAAAAAGTAAGGGCTGTCTCCTGTATCTCAGACCGTGTTGTTTCACAAGCAGGAAAAGCTGCAGTTCCTAACATGTGCCTTTCTCCATCATCTTTCTACTTCTGCTACCATCTACATTGCTTTAACCAAATTTTAGGGTATAAGATGTCACATGGTAATCTTCTGTCTCTCCCTTCCAATTTTCGAATACTAATGTCACAATAGGCAAAGATAGTACTGTGAGGATATGCCTTTATTTGTCCCAAGAAGCAGCACTTTCTATTGATACCTAATAAAATCATGATAATCCAGGTTTTAGTGGGGGGGGAGATCATTCCATTAATCAGAATACAGTTAATCAAGAAATGTTGAAATATTCTCTTGACTTTCAAATGAATAGGACTAGTCTGTCTATGTGTATAGACAATCCAATGTTTTTTCTTAGTCCAATAGCATTAGCTTTAGAAGAATGGTAAGGAACTTGTCTCTTTAAACTTAGTTTTTAGGATTGTTGTAAGATGTGTTTTTCTGTGTAGGTGTTTTAGTAGAAAATTGATTGAAATCAACTTATCATAGCAGGTGTTATGGAAAATTGGCAATTTGATAGTAATGCTTTTAAGCCTTTCATTTTAGTTCATCTGTTCTTCTGTCCAAAAGTGACTACCTTCCAAAGCATTGCAGGGAAAAATGTATAGATATAGAATAAAACTTTTATGGGAAATTTCAACACCACATAATGTCATTAATATTTTGTCATTATTATACAATGCTTAGAAATTGTCCTTATAACTTCACATAGAAATATCATACTCTATCATTTTGAATGTCTTTTTAATTAACTGAAAGATAATTTAAAAT
Source organism: Cervus elaphus (assembly GCF_910594005.1). NCBI lineage: Eukaryota > Metazoa > Chordata > Mammalia > Artiodactyla > Cervidae > Cervus > Cervus elaphus. The sequence continues at coordinate 21,712,496 of NC_057845.1, read as the reverse complement.
TATTTTTGTTTTTATTATGTATTCTAACTTCATGTCTGTAAATACAAATATCTGGTGGTAAAGCTATCTAAACTATTCAATCTTTTTTCAAATTAGTTGAATTTAGTAAAAATTATCTGAAGTTTTTGTTTAAATTACCATGGCATATAGAGTAGTAGACTTTTGCTCTATAAAACTTAGATGGAACTGAGAGGGGAACAAATTGACAAACTATTTCCAATACTATCTAGTAGTAATCTTTTTGATGAAAGAGGTCACATTTCACAAAGCGGATTCTTTTCATAATCTGTGTGTAATTAAAATATGTCTATGTTTGTTTTAGCCAACTGGCCATAAGAAAACATCCTAGACTATGAATTCACTAAAGTTCTTTTAAATGCTGGTGTATATTTTGTTTTATGTAGGTTGTCAACAACCCTTCTGCACTTATCATAAAATCTTTTGTTTTTAGCATGCTAAAACTGCTGCAGAAGAAGCCAGATCCTTGGGGTGTTGACTGTAAATTTCTAATGTTTAAGACTGGGGACCTCGTTGACTATTAGGAGCTAGTTGTTAGTTTTTAATAAGAGAACAAGAAAACAAAACTTGTTCTTCATTACAGATGAAAATGGAATATAGAATTACAGGGTGGCATTGAATCATGGAATTTCTGAAGACTAGGCACCTTTTAAGCAATAATTAATAATTCTTTATTTTAGTAGTTAGAATTCTTGATTTTCTGCATCTCTACTGCCTACATATACTCAAATGCTTTGGAATAATACTTGCTTTCAATATATAAAAATATTACAACTGAATCACTAAAAGGTGCCAAGACATTATTATTACTGTCATTATTGTTTATATTATTATCTAACTTTTAATTTTAGTTTTATTTTTTACTGTTACTACAGGGGAAAAGTTTTAAGGGGAAGTTTGATTTTTTTTTTTTTTTTGAGATATAGTTGATATATAACATTCTATTGGCTTTAGGGATACAACATAGTGATTTGATATTTGTATTAACTGATTTTTTTTTAACTTAGAGGCAATGTTAAAGTAAATCTATCAATGACTCCTATTGAATATTGGAAAAAAAAATGGAAACTCATTTCTGCCCTAACCCCCATTCATAACTAATTTTAACACTTTAATTACTAAATTCTTTATTACCACAGTTTTCAAAATTGATCCTATCCACTAGATACTATTATCTGATCCTATTTCTCTCACCTGCTTTATTTGTTCTTGGATTTTTGACTTGTCTTATTTAAGTGAGATAATGTCCAGTTTGAAGATAATGCCATTGGACAACTAAAGGTTAATGGGATCGAAATGCCAAGTTCAGCATCCAGATGTGATATTACCATTCCTATAGAAAGTTGCACCAGATGATGCTTTGTGGCCTTCTCAAGTAAATAGGGTGAGAGAGACGTGGATGTGGCAGATTCATCTTTTTAATGATGGCTAGGGGGGTGCTTAGGCTTCCCGTGTGGCTCAGCAGAAAAAGAATCCACCTGCAATGCAGGAGCCGCAGGAAAGGCGGGTTCGATCCCTGGGTTGGGAAGATCCCCTGATGGAGGGCATGACAACCCACTCCAGTATTCTTGCCTGGAGAGTCTCATGGTCAGAGGAGCCTGGCTGGCTAGTCCCTAGGGTCGCAGAGTCCAACATGACCGAAGCAGCTGAGCAGGCAGGCGTGCTTTGGGGGGTGGTCATTGTCTATATAACTGCTATAAAATGCTGTGCAGCTCTTTGATTGGATTATACTATTCAGAAGCATAAATTTAATTTGAAATAAAATTCTGTCATATTTTTGTGTCATTATCTTATTGATGATGCTGGTGGCTATTATTTTTAAAGTGTTTTTCCTTGAAGAATATGCAAACAATGTATGAAGTTCAAACGAACCTGCAGTTTGAAAAGATTACTTTTCTCTTTAGTATTTCACTTGTTTTCTGTTATTTTGAACCCTCATTTTTATGTGTATTTTAAAGAGAGGAAGCATTTGTATTAACTAGAGAACAAAACAAAATTTAATTAAAGTGGTTATGAGAATAAGATAATATGTAATCTTGAAAGAGTTTAAAGTAACTGTTCCTATCTCCCAAAGTGGTATGATTTCAATTTCCCTAAGCTTAGAGAACTTTGTTTATAGTAGTTTAACTTTGTGGTTAGATATAAGAAGTCAGTATCTTTAAAGAGAATGAAACTAAAACAAAACCTAAGAACCAAAGTTATTAAGTGATATCTGTGACCATATAATGCATTAGTTATTTTGTCATTTCTATATTCCCAGCTTGAAATTTAATATAAAAGAAATATTTCGCTGCTTAGTTCTAAATCTTATTTGACCCAATATGGGAAAAAAATACCTTGTCTTGGACTTCTTAATAGGAAAAAATAAAATAAAATAAAAATCTTTGACTGAATTACGAGTTGTTCCTGAAAAAAGAAACTTGGAATATTTATTTAGCTTTGGTCTATTTCATTTCTTTAGCATATTTTCTCTTAAAAATATTTCTAGATAGGAGTGTCTGCTTGGTTTTGGTTATCTCAGCTGTAATAAATAGACTTGGGACCCCCGAAGGCACACCCCACACACTTATGCTGTGTGACCTAAGGTCACAAGTAATGGCTGCAAGCTAATTGATTGAGAAAGGCTTGTCTGGAGGGGCCTCTTTGCGTCCTCCTTTACATTCCTAAGTTCTATGAAAGAGGCACTAGCAGCTCAGACTGGCAAGGAAGGAAAAAAAGAGAGGAAGTTTCTCTGCGTTCTGATTACATTCTGAGTTCCCTGTAGTGAGCTTAACTTCTCTCCACCCACTTCTTACCGAGAACTCTCTCCCTTGAAGGTGAACAACTTCAAGCCTGAGCTCAGAGAGTTCCCCGAAAAGTGACTTGAGTGTTTACTGAACTGAGAGAACAAATTACCTGCTTCAGGCGGTGGGAAGCGTATGGAAATTATATTAGAACTTCAGCAAAGTGCACAGCCGCATAATTCAGAAGCCGAGGCTCAGATTGACAGGCAAATAAGCCAGCTCGTGGAAGGGGCCTCTGGGTGGCAGCTCTGGGCTATTGGGTGTTGGACAACTCTAGGCAAAACTGAAATGGAACGGGGGCAGAAAATAGCACACTAACGCTGCGCAACCGTTGCTTTCTCATGGTGAGTGCAGATTTCAGATATTATTTGAAATATACTTTCTATGCTGTAAAACAAGAAATCGTTTGTCCTTTGAGGGAAAAATATAGCAGGAGCATTTCTTACAAGTTCGTAGGCGATCTGGTTTTGTTTCTGCTTGATCTCACATTAAACTTGGCAGTGCTCACAGAGAAATACACTATTTGTATTGTCTTGCATGTCCTGTTTCTTAAAATTGTCCTTTTGTTTAAATCATGCTTCTCTTCAACCTGAATAAATATTGTTTTAGGCAAAGCATGTGTGGAATAGGTAATGAAGGAACCGTGGTGTGACAGAATATATGTAAACATTTCATTTAGTCCAACTTTGTGTCACTTCTACCCGGCTTCACGTTTTGCCGCCTTATCTCAGGAATATATAGCACAGTCCGTATGAAGAGAGCTTTGTGTGGGAATTCCAGCGAGTTAAAGGGTCAGGGCCTGTGTGTTATCTGACTGCCAGCGAGACTCACTGGGGTGTCCTCTGATTTTTAATCGAAAATAGGGGGGGAAAGTGCATCTTTACATATTAAAAAGTAAGTGTGTTTTGATTCCAACAGTTGCCTCCTTAGAGTTTATGCATGTTATTCCTGGCAAAAGATTGTGTAAGCCTCTTTTGAGAAGCAGCGTGCAAACTTCTTTTGTTTCTTTTTGCCTGGTTTGGTCACATTTCATGGCAGAAACTTTGCACAGTCTTTTTTTTTTTTTTTTAATTGTGAAACAATGCTGAGGAGTTTTTATTTCAATGCAAATATACCAGAAGTTAGTAAGCTTGTTTTTTCTGGGGGAAAAAAAATACCTCACTGTAAATTGTGCTTAATTCATAGTTTAGCCACATTTAAAATCCAGTTTTAAATGTGCTTTTGTTAAAAAAATAAAATAAAAATCAGAGTCTACAGGGAGTACTCCTAGAATGTTATAGAAGAGACTTTTCTGCAAAGTATTATAATTTTTATAAGTGCCAAAATATTATTTCTATTGTTGACTTTGTTTAAAAAGCAGTTTTATTAGCAAGGTGACTGAATTAGATGTTACCAAATGAATGAGGGGGGAAATATGTCTTCTGCATTGTTGATTTGATAGAATACAGAGTTCTATATTGTAATTGTGTTTCATGTCCATTTAAACTTTTTAAAGAGTACCTCTTCAATACAAATTTTGAAAAATTATTTTAAAAATAAAATTTCCTAAAGTAAACTCCTTATATTTTGAGATTTATGTTTCTGTTTGCTAAATTAAAAAAAAGAAAAAAATATATATTGGAGTAATTGTGAAGCTATAAAACTTTACACTAAAGGGAGGAAAGCTTTTAAGAAAGAACAAATATGTTTTTACTTAGAGGGCAATTTTGAAGCATTACTTTGCTCTCCATTTCTAAAGATTTCTGGAAAACTTATCAACTGTTGCAGAACTAAGTCATAGTCTTGACTTTTATACAAAAACTATAAGGAGAATTATTTTTGAGCCATTCTTATGATTTGATACAAGCTTCTTTCAACAATTGCAAAACGTGACTGACAAATCCCTTTCTAAGAGAACAAGTTCATTATGTTCGTCACCTGTTACATTCATTCTCTTTTTTCCTAATACACAGTTTCTTACTGTTTATTAGTGTTGCAAGGAAGTGAAAACCTTTTTTTTTTTTTTAAGAGAAAATGTTGAGGTGTTTATTTGCCTGAGCATTTTGAGGTTTTTAAAATTACGTTCTCATCAGGATCTCCCAAAGTACAATTATTAAATAATGCCATTTGTTATGATCTTTATATAAATGGTCAAAACAGAGACGTAAATTGTTTGAGTTTTTCTTTTAATACGTCTCAGTAAGTAAAATTAAGACATGACTGAAGCCCTAGAAAACTTCTCCCTTTGCTATGAAGATTGTAAAAAAAAAAAAAAAATGTTTACAGCTTACCTATTACCTTTCAACAATTCTGAGACCAGAAATTAAAGAGAACTTTATTATTCTCCTCGGTTAGAATCTCAAACAGCAACTCAGGAAGTTAGCCTGCTTTGGGGAGGGGCTACAAAGAATGGGGTTCCCTCTAATGGAAGTACATGAATCGTGATAAACAAAGGATAGGAAGATGTACTGCTAAGTTTTAACATTTAATCTTAAACTACTCTCTTCAGTCTTTTCCATTTGTATTTACCTATTGATTAGTTACTGAGGTGAAGGCATATTTTAAAACCTTTTACAGTCTTCAATAGCATTATTTTTAAACCATGGTTTTAAGAAGGTATATATTTTCTTATATAAGGCCACTTTTCAACAGATGTTTAAATTTTGTATTAGATTAACAGGAACAATGGAAATATGTTCACAAATTAATATCCGGTTCTCTCTCTTATTCCGGTATAAAACATATTTGTAATTAACTGTCTTTTCCTTATATTACTGTATCACATTAGATTAAATGTGATTAGATTACTGTATCACACACACATACACGCACTGAGTGTATGTGTATGTGTGTGGGTGTGTTTGTACTTGTGAGCTCGCTGGACAGAGTGACCGAGTGGCCTGGACATATGCTAGGGTTATGACACTCTTTGACTGACTTCCTTAAATCTCATGGTCATTAAATATCAGGGTTTGTTCTATACGCTGGTAGCAGTAGACATCTGTTGCAGTGTATTTATGCCTTCTCTATGGAGGATGAATACCATATTGGCTGTGTTCTTGTTTCAATTACATTCATCAATTTGTTTTTTCAGATGAATTATTCTATCAAAATACAGGACTGAATCTACAGAATTAGATTCTATCATCTCTGACAAATTATGAGTCCTCAAAGACTTTTGTAGAGAGTGACCATATGGTTTTTATTATCCTCCTTATGAGGTAGAAAGCATAGTCATTGTTCATTTTTCTAGAACCTTTGATCTTAGGAGTAACATCTTTCTTAAATTGTGGAAATTTTAAGAATTTTCATTTCAAATATGGCTTCTTTTACCATTAGCTCTAATCTCTTTTTCTAGAACATCCTAGTATATGTATGTTTAAGCTTCACAATATATCATACATATTTCTTAAATTCTCTTTCATAATCTTTCTGTGCTGTGATTTTTTGTGTGTGCATTACTCATTTTTTGTGTGTGTGGATTACTTCCAATTTACTAATTCTTGTTTTGACTGTATCCATTCCAGAATTCTTTTTGACTATATTTTCTTCCTTGGGAATTTTAATTAATTCTTATACCACTTTTATTGTTTCCTCTCTACTAACTTTCTTATAAATTGTATTGATGGTATTTCTTACTTCATCTCTTCAAGGCTTCTAACATGCTTATTTTGAACTTCTGAAATTGATCTATTATTTTCATATCTCTGGAATGACTTCATTGACTGATTTTGTAAAAAAAATTTCCTGACAGTCTTTTTATATGATTTTACATGTATTGGAATTTTCGTTTTCAGGCTCAACTTGAGTGAGAGGGATTTTTAAAAATTCTTTAAATTTCTCTTTCTTTGTTAGCCTCACCCTACTCTTATGGTCATAGAGTTGGCCCTGCACCCTCTCCACTCCCAGCTCAGAATCTCTGATAACGGGGGTACCGTATCTCGTCACCAAGTCAAAAAGCAGTTGTCCCAGGTGCTGACTGCCACACTGTACCTGCTGCCTGTGGCCTCCCTACTGAGCAGTCTATGTAAACCATGGCTCCAGGGAGAGAGATGGTTATTCATCCTCCTGTTATCTTACACTCAGATTTTAATCAGTAAACATAGCACTGTTTTTCACCCCTTATGGTGCAAGTATGGCATCCTAGTTACCTTACAGATAGAGGAATGCTTGTCTCGTATTCCAAAAACCAACTGTTGCACTGCCGTTCATTTTCTATTTCTATTCTACCTCTGGCCCATAGAAGGATTTGGCTTGTTTTTGATTATCACTTTTACATGATCTCATTTAATATTTTAGCTATTGCAGTTATATGTGGGAAGCAAAGACAAGAGATTCAAGCCATATTCTTGACATCTTTGTAAGTTTCCCAATGAGCTTTGGAATCAGAAAATGTGGGTTCAAATTCTAACTCATTTATTACCTTAGGAAAAGTCTTTAATTTCTTAAAAGTCTCCATTTCTTCCCAGCAAAGATACTGATAGCTACGCTTGTCTCATAATGCTGTTTTAAGCACTGATTTAGATAATGTATGGAAAGCAGCTAGCCCTGAGGTTAGCTATTATATCCAAATTCTAGGAAGTAAAAAAACAACCAAAATAAAACCAGACTCTATCAACCAATCATGGAGTGAATAAATGGCAAATAGTAATTCTTGTTTCTTGTATTCTGAGAAAATGCAACATTATTTTTGATAGCTAAAATTTTAAAGATGCATATCAAGTCTAACAGGTAAATGTTCTGTTACAATATCCATATACCCTAGTGCTTGCATGCTTAGTTGCCTAGTTGTGTCCCATGCTTTGCAGCCCTTTGGACTGTAGCCTGCCAGACTCCTCTGACCATGGGATTTTCCAGGCAAGAATACTGGAATGGGTTATCATTTCGTCTTCCGGGGGGGATCTTTCTGACCCAGAGATTGAGCCCACATTTCCTGTGTCTCCTTCATTGCAGGTGGATTCTTTATGCACTGAGCCATCAGGAAGCCCCACATACCTTAGCAAGTGAATATATTTCAGAGAATTTCAGTAAAATACAAAGCATTTTGCAAAATGACCTTTTGGTGTAGTTATTCTAAATCCAAAGTAAAGTTATCTTTAAGCACAGTAGAAGAATGTGAGATAAGTACTATGGGAAAATGTTTGTGGAATGTTCTTTGGATTTTTTGGCTTTTTCTTTTGACTTTATTAACAGTTACATATAATACATGTTAAATAAATGTATAGAGTTTACAAATTATTATATACATATATAGGTGACAGTTATAGGTATATTACAGAATGGGTTTTGGTAATAGTGAAAAAAGAGGGGAGGAGAGTCTATTGAAAGGGCTTCAGGAGACTTGTTTTGTAGTTTTCCAGCTAATTTGTAACATTAGTATCTTTTCAAAATATCTGTTCTGATGGATTAGGACTCAAACTGGCAATATTGGTAAAGGGTGTGTTTAGTTGGGGGCTGGGCGGGGCGGGAATGAGTTTCCGAGAGTCAGAAGGTTTTAAGGATGAAGAACATGTGAGCAGCACATGAAGAGCTTCTTCACTGTACGTTGAGGGGCACTGAAGTCACTTCCACATGTTTGCTATTTCAACAACACTGCAGAAAACATCATTTGTGTATGTCCCCTGTGAGCATGTGGAGTTTTGTTTATTTTTTAGGGTATATATCCAAAAATTAAATCACTGGGTTGTGAGATATATGTGGTCTCAATTTTGCAAGTCTCCAAATTACTCTCATAAATAGTAAAATTATTCTCTGACAGTGCTGTACAAATTTCTGCTTCCTTCAGCAGTTATTAGAGTACCCTTTGGCCCACATTCTTTCCAGCCTTTAATATTGCCCAGTGTTTTAATTTTGGATATCTATTGAGTAAAATAGTATGCTAAACTTCTTCAACTTGATTTGCTTTTATTCCTATGAACTCAGGGGCTTTGCAGGTGGGACTAGTGGTAAAGAACACCCCTACCCATGCAGGAGACACAAGAGATGTGAGTTCGATCCCTGGGTTGGGAAGATGCCCTGGAGGAGAGCAGGACATCTTACTCCAGTATTCTTGCCTGGAGAATCCCATGGACAGAGGCTATAATCCATAGCGTCGCAAAGAGTCAGACACGGCTGAAGCAACTTAGCTTGCACAATGAATTCAGAAAGATTTCCAATGAATTCCTAAAGATAGGAGAGCAATGGATGGACACTTTAGTTAGAGACTACAATAGGCTACTCATTTTTTAATGTGAATGCATCTTTATTTATTGACAATTCAAATGCTCTCTCTGGCTAATGGCTTATTATACCTTTGCCATTTTTTTTTTGTTAGGTTGTTTGTCTTTTTCTCATAGATTTATAGGCATTATTTATTTATTCCATCTGCCTTGTTCCTCCCCACCATAGATCCCTTCACAGAGTGTCTTCTTGAATATAAAGCAAATAAAAACAGAGTTTTATCCCTTCTTGTTATATGCAATATTTTAAACCATACTTCGGTTGTGTAATATACTATGGAATCATTTCAAGAAATGTAAGAAATTGTGTTGCAAATTGTAAGGGATGAACACACAAACACAATACACAGTATACCCATTGAGAACTTGGTTTTGCATGTGACTTTAAGAGAGTTATGAAGCATTACAGGAATTTAGAGAGCAGATATTTATTTTCCCATTGAAAAAATTATATTCTTCAGAACAGTTGAGAATCATGCACTAGGAAATACGATTTATTCCTACTTTTAACCCAGCATTTTAAATATTACATTTTCTATACCTGTGGAAAGTTTGCCAATTGTAATTAAAGAAATATATATGAAGGGCCTACTACATATCAACTGTGACAAGTATTAGTGAGGATGTAAAAGTGAACAAAGCAGATAATCCCTGAATTCATGGGAGGTGGAGCCTGAGAGGTAAATGACAATGAGGGAAGAGTGGGTACAGTGTAAAAAGGACATTCACTGACAGAATACCTAGATGTCAGGCTGAAGTACGTTTGAGAAGTAAGGACAGCTAAATAGGCATGGGGACGGCTCCAGGCAAAGGACAGATAGGCACTATTATGAAAGTGAGAATATAATGAGCTTGAGAAACTGCGAGAAGTTTAAATTGGAAAGAGTAGAATTTTAGGGATGATGAGAGGTTGAGAAGAAACTGCAGAGATAAGTACTGGCTCACTTTTGAACAGCCTAGTTTGGATTTTATCCTAAGTGCACTAGAGACCCGTTTAAAGAGTTTAATATGGCTGCCAAATTCTCAGATATTGTCTTCGTTTGATGGAAACATATCCTGAGAGATGAATGGTAGTGACAACCATGACAATTGATGTATTTCTCAAGAAATTCTGTAATCTGGCTACTATAGTTAATTAGAAGGTTCAAAAGCAGGTTTCAAATTATACGTAAATGACCAATGTTTATATGATTCTCTCTTTTATACATATATATATATATATACATATATATATATATATGATTACATATTTGTGTGTGAGCACACATTCATGCCAGCACTCAGTTTTATCTGACTCTGCAACCTCATGGATGGTAACCCGCCAGGCTCCAGCATCCATGGAATTTTCCAGACAACTATACTGTAATGAGTTGCCATTTCCTACTCCAGAGGAACTTCCTGACCCAGGGATCAAACTCAGGTCTCCACCATCTCCTCTATTGGCAGGCAGATCCTTTACCACTGAGCCACCTGGGAAGCCCATATACATGTGTATATGTATATGTATAAGTGTATAAAATCCTCCTTAAATTACCAAACTTGTCACTGACTAAAAAAAATTTAAGAATCACTAGGTTAAACTAAGAACAGTAGTTGATTATTCAGTTATAGAAATAGATGGAAATCCTGCCATTTGCAACAAGATGGATGAACCCTGAGAGTATTATAGTAAGTGAAATGTCAAAGAGAGAAAGACAAATGCTGTATGATTTCATTTATATATGAAATCTAAAAACCAAACTTATAGAAACAGATAACAGATTAGTGGTTGCCAAACACAGGGGGATGGAGGGGGAAATAAATGAAGGTGATTAAAAGATACAAACTTCCAGTTATAAAATAGATAAATCTTGAGAGGTGTAATGTATTGCGTGGGGACCATAGTTAACAATATTCTGTGGGGACCATAGTTAACAATATTGCATATTTGGACGTTGTTAGGAGAGTAGACTTTACAGCTTCTCATTACGAGAAAAAAAACTTGTTAAATACGTGAGGTGATGAATGTTAAGTAAGCATTGTGGTGATCATTTCACAGTGTATACGTACATATATTACATCATTATGTTGGAGCTTCCCTGTAGCTCAGGTGGTAAAGAACTTGCCTGCAATGCAGGAGACCTGGGTTCAAACCCTGGGTCAGGAAGTTCCTCTGGAGAAGGGGATGGCAACCCACTCCAGTAGTCTTGCCTGGAGAATCTCATGGACAGAGGAGTCTGGTGAGCTACATTCCGTGGGGTTGTAAAGAATCGGACACGACTGAGAGTCTAACACGACTACCACTACTATGTTGTATATGTTAAATTTATAAAATGTTATGTGTCAATTATATTTCAGCAAAACTGGAGTTAAAAACAAAACAAAACAAAAAAAAAACCCTGTAGCTGGCCAGAAAAGAACCCTTGAGAAAATCAGTATTTAAGGAACAGATAGAGAAGGAGGAGTTCAAAAGAAAATAAAGAATAACCAGAAAAATAGCAGACAGAATCATAGAAACCTAGTGTGTTAAAAGCTTAGTAGTTAAAAAAAAGATTCCAAAGTTAAGTTCCTCAAATAAAACAAAACTGTATTCTCTCATGCTGTAAGCCAGTCCGTGTGTGCCAGGGGACCACTCTGCTCTTCCAGGTCACTCAGAAACGCAGGAGGAGAGAGAGAACCGAAGTGCGGGGGCAACATCTGTCCTTAAGTTGAAGACAGCCTAGAAATTATATATGATATTCTGCTCTGTTCTACTCACCTAAATTTAGTCACACAGCCATGGCTGGAAGCAAGAAAACTGGGAAATGTAGTTTCCACTTGCGTGGCCATGTGATTAGAAAGAGAGGAAGAATGAATTTTGGGGGAATAACCAGCAGTTGCTTCATCAACATTTTAATTTAAAAAAACAGTGATTAGAAAGGGATATGTGTGTGTATGTGTGTGTGTGTGTGTATACTGATTTAATATATCTATTGAGCAATTTCTCTATTTGGTCACTATACTGTGTAATAAAAGTGAAAGTGAAAGTTGCTCAGTCATGACCAACTCTGTGACGCCATGGACTGTAGCCTGCCAGCCTCCTCTTCCCATGGAATTCTCCAGGCCAGGATACTGGAGTGGGTAGCTGTTCCTTCCTCCAGGGGATCTTCCCAATCCAGGGATCGAATCCAGGTCTCCTGCATTGCAGGCAGATTCTTTACCAGCTGAGCCACCAGGGAAGCGCCTCCTATGATGTGATAAGGTTATAGCCATTTAAAAGAAATCCACTACCAAGTAGTTTATATTCTAGAAAGAAAAGATAGATTGAACGAATTGACAAATAAATGTTGGTGGCATAATATTAGAAAGTAATAAGTCCTAAGAAGAAAAAGATAGAAGTGCTATTTTTAGATACACCAACCAGGGAACATCTATTATGCTAAAAATTGAAAAGGGTCCTTTGAAAGACAAAATATTGAGATCTCTCTCTTTAGGGAAAAATTCATAGTTGAGTTGAAAGTCTTGAATATTGGTTGAAAGAGGATGAGGAAAGTTGCTAATTAGGAGATTCAGAGTTAAAGGAGAGTTATCTTTTTAAGGATTTGGTGGAGAAAATTGACCATGATTATAGCCTAAAGAGAAAATGCATGCAGAGATGAGGTTGTTGCAAGTCCTAGTGCTAGAACAGCAGGTACGATTGATGGGCACAAGTGCAAATAGTTCACGTAGGATGACCTCATTTTTTCCCAAGAATCAGGAGAGCTACTGAGAATGAGAGCTGTGTGGATTGTGTCAGTTTCTTGAGAAGAATTATGTAAGTGTAGAGTTGTTGTGGAAAGCCTCCAGCATATACGAAAAATCTGTCTAAGAGAGAAGCGTGTCATGGGATTGAATCTGTGCTTGGATTACTCAGAATGTGGGTGACAGGCTAGATATTAGTAGTAGTGTCAGTCACTCAGTCATGTCTAACTCTTCGCCACCCCATACACTGTAGCCTGCCATGCCTGTCTGTCCGTGGAATTCTCCAGGCACGAATACTGCAGTGTGTTTCCATTTCCTTCTCCAAGTAGGCTAGGAAAGAGAAGTCATAATGAGAGTGGTTTGAGTCGGGGGCCCCCAACTCTGGGATCTAAAACCTGATGATCTGAGGTAGAGGTGATATAATAACAATAGGAATAAAGTGTACAGTAAATGTAATGTACTGGAATCATCCTGAAACCAGCCCTCTACCTGAGTCCATGGCAAAGTTGTCTTCCATGAAACGGGTCTCTGGTGCCAAAAATGTTGGGGACTACTAATTTAAGTGATGAAGCGTAATGTCTATTCCAATGACAAAAGGAATGGTTTCCTTCAGGAGAGAAGAACTAGGTAACCACATGCAGTTCGAGATCAATCCTGAGTTTGTAGAGTGACTGAGAAATGTGTTTCAGGTTATATTTTTTCAGGACAGTTTTCTTTTATATTAACTTGATGTTCAGAATTCCAAATCTTTAATTTAGTTGACTTCCTCATTTTTTATGTGTTGGTTTATTATTAGGATTATAAATTCACTGTCCCAGTTATGAAATTATGAAGACAAGTCATAAAACTATTAAGAAACTAAAACCATAGTGGATACCTGTTGAGTTGGCATTTGGTTTTTCTTTAACTAACATGCTGGACCCTAGTAGAAATGCTGTTTTTATTTCATGGAATAACTAAGGAAGTAGAAACCGCTAGGAAAAACATGTAGTTTATAAGCTACTTATTAATTTTTTAAATGTTTGGCATCTTATGTGTCATCATCTATATTCCATTAATACATGGATTTAATCCACAGATTAAATCATACAGTGTACAGTCCTTCTTGTCAGGTGTGTTCTTCTTGGCAAGTTGATTCTGTTTTTTCCATGTTTTGTCCTTTTTGTCTGGCTATTTTCATATGCCTACATGCACTCCATCTTTTTATCAGAAATGATGCCAATATAGAGAAATCATAGCCAAGCCTATGAGGATTTTTGCCTTTTGACAGTACTACCTTGACATTATGACATTTTCTTTCAAGCCTTTAAATTTCTTTTTATGAAACTATTGATAGTTTCTGTTAATTTTCTAGTTCACAGATTCATCCAAAATATATCTATTTGAGCTTTTTTGAGGTATTGTTGTTGTTTACCTGACTCCAAACAAGATCGTTCTTGTCCTCTGTTGTTCAGTCACGTCCGATTCTTTGTGACTCCGGGGACTGTGGCCCACCAGGCTCCTCTGTCCATGAAGAGCTCCAGGCAAGAATACTGGAGTGGGCTGCCATTTCCTCCTTCAGGGAATCTTCTCAACTCAGGGATCGAACCCACATCTCTTGTGTCTCCTGCGTCGGCAGGCAGATTCTTTACCATTGAGCTACCTGGGAAGCCTAGTATTTATTTTTCCATGAAATATTTTTATTGGTTTGTCTTTCCTGTAAGTGTGCAAGTGTCTGTCTGGTTTTATTTTGGCCTTTCAGTTGCATTAACCCATTTTTTGACTTCTCTTATTTTCTTTTTGGGAGATATAGCTGATTTCTGCATTTACATCTTACAATTTGTTACTTTGAAGTGAAATGCCTTTTTGCCTTCAAACCTTTCATTACTCTGATGTACTGCCATTTCTTAGTGCTTTAAGTTTCTCCTACACTATTCCCCATTGCTAACACAGTCCACCCTTCAGCAGAATTCCATTCCAATTTCTGTGAAATAGCTCCCTCAATAAAGCAGAGGTAAACATGTCAACCTCAAAACTAAATATGGTATTCTTTGACATCAGTATTTTCCATGTTAAATTCAGATACCTCATGTACACTGATAATTGGTTTTCTTATTGTTCTCACCTTCTCAATCAATATTTTCTTGTCAGTCAGATGCAAATTAGTAGGATTAGGTTTCATATGTTCTTGAAGGGAGGATATCACAACGCAATGTAGGAAGATTTTTACAATCAATATTCATTTGTACTGTTTATGCACTAGAAATTACATAGGGGAAAATGTCACAGGAATATGGCTCAAAACATCCAGGTTTAGAACACTTTAATCAACATTTAGAATTCTTTTCTCCTGTGGATAGAAAAAATGATCAATGCTTACTAAATGTTATTAACCTTTCAATCACTGTTATGCATTTAGCAAATCA
The DNA here is from genome assembly GCF_910594005.1 of Cervus elaphus. Taxonomy (NCBI): domain Eukaryota; kingdom Metazoa; phylum Chordata; class Mammalia; order Artiodactyla; family Cervidae; genus Cervus; species Cervus elaphus. The sequence continues at coordinate 21,697,394 of NC_057845.1, read as the reverse complement.
ATTTAATTACCTATTGGATGATTAGAAATGACTAGTTTGAAACAGACATTTAGAAAAGCACACTGGTGCCTGATACACATGCACGAACATGTGCATGTAGTTGATAGACACACATTATGGGATGCTGTATCATTTTATCTGTGTAAATTACTGAAATACTTTGAATTAGATTCAGATAAAATGAATTCTGATTTGAAAATTTCAGCAGACACCATTAAAAATGAGGAACCAGAAGGCATAGTCTTTGCAATTTTATTTTAAAAAGATTATTCATGAATCATGAACCATATAGCTTCAGAATAATGTTAACCTTTAGGAAAATTTGAAGAATTGACTTCCTCTATTGCTTTTAGATTCAAGGGATTTGATTTTTTAAATAGGAGAAATTTGCATTTTTCATACATTTTGGAACATAACATATATAGACAGACAGACACAAGACTCAGGACTTCCCGGGTGGCTCAGAGGTAAAGAATCCACTTGCCAGTGCAGGAAATTACTCGGTTTCAATTACTGGGTCAGGAAGATCCCCTAGAGGAGGAAATGGCAAGCCACTCCAGTGTTCTTGCCTGGGAAATGCCATGGACAGAAGAGCCTGGTGGGCTACACTCCATGGGGTCACAAAGACTCAGACAGGACAGAGCGACTGAACAACAATAGACACATTGATCAAAGATAGCTAAGACACAGTTGCCTCTCTCAAAAAGTTCTTGCCTTATTTTAGTTCACTTCATTTTACAGAAAGTGTGACTATTGTTTATAATGCTACTATATCCCATTTCTTTTTAATTTTTTCAAATAATCACTACTGAACTAGATTAGCTCTTTAGGGGATTAACCTAAATGCTTTCACTTTTTTACTGGGAAGAATGCTACATGTTGCGAATCAGCAGTTCAGGAACAGACCAGCTACTTTCCCAGTCTCTCTCCAGCCACCCTGGCAGGTGCTTTGAGATCCACAGAAAAATATCTGAGGATAAATCCCACTCACAAGTAGTACAGTGACATTAGGGGGGGTTAAGTAACAGTTTCTTTGACACTTTATAGAAAAGGCAGAATATAAAGACTTATTTGGAATCTGAAGTGTTATCAAATGAATGCTATGGAAATACATAACAAGGCAAAAACATTCTGAAAGACTTGATAATAATTATTGTTTAAGGGCAAAGCATCTGCTAGGCCTTGAGTGATGGAAAGGATGGAGACATATGGCTGCAAATTCAAAAGTCTAGCCAAATGGATTCAGTACTAGCCGGAAGGTCTGTGGACCAATTCCATGTAGATGTAGCAATTCCTAGAAGAGTAAGTGTGTCCAAATGGAGAAACTTTGAGATCCAAGCAACAGCACAGGGGTGGGTTCGACACTGGAGAAAAGATGTGATGGCCATTCTACTCAAAGCAGGGTCATTCCAGCAAGTCTGTCCAAAAATAAGATCATTGCACCATGATTGGTTATTTTCCACTGTAATAATTAGATGATCAATCAGCAGTCTTAGGCTCATAAGACCACATGTGCTGAAGTAATAGATAAAACCTCAGCATCTTAGAAGTTTAGAACTTAGAGCAGAGTCCAAGATGGTATTTTTGGGCACCTTTCTGCTCAGGATCCTTTCTCTTGCAGGTCCACCAATATCAACTCCCACAGCCTTAAATTATGAGTTCACACATAAGAGGATTATATGGTTCTGGTGGGGAAGTGTACATTGATCCGACCCATACTCTGAGTTCTTCAGAACTCAACCACATGATACTTTGCTCAAGTGAATCTGGGAAATATGGTCTGTGTCCCTGAAACAAAAACCTGAACTACTTATTCAAATAACATGTTTCTGTAATTACAAATCTTTAAGTCAGTCACTGTGGAGAACACCTTTATGAGTAAGACATACTTTCTGCCCTCAAATTCTTAGGTAGAACTATACATAAATAAATGTTAGTGTGAGGCCAGATGTATTACATTCTGTATTAGAGGGATAAAGAGTCTCTTAAAAGGAAACTCCGTTTAAGAGGCAAGATTTGAGCAGAACTTGAAGCAGGTAGGGGGCTCACCACCAGGCAGAGGTGGAGAGTATGAAGAGTGACGTAGCACCAGGTAATTATCAGTCTGCTAGGGACAGAGATAAAGATGTTGGAAGATATCTGGGGATGACAATATAACAGACCTTCAACACTCTGTTAGGGCTTCTTGGGTGGCTCAGATGATAAAGAATCTGCCTGCAATGCAGGAGACCTGGGTTCAATCCCTGAGTCAGGAAGATCCCCTGGAAAAGGAAATGACCACCCACTCCAATATTCTTGACTGGAGAATTCCATGGACAGAGGAGCCTTCAGTCCATGGGGTCACAAAGAGTCAGACACAACGAGCAACTAACATTTCCACTTTCACTTTTAACACAGTATTTATAGTTCAAGAGTCATTGCAAAACCTGCAGCATAAGCTTAAGAAAGAAAGCAGTGTTCAGAATTTGTTAGTATGGAAAGAAATTAGTGAAGAGAGTCAACAGGGAGCTACTTGAAGTAAGGCAGTGGGGATGGAAATGAGAGAACAGTTAATGCAAAAACATTTGAAAAAGTGGATTTGAGGTTGTTTGTGTTGCTGAGTAAATCCAGAGATTTTTGCATTCCACTGCCAGAATGTTCTTGATGGTTAATCCTTGGGAATTATTTGAAGAGTTCAGAGAGCACTTATAGTTGATCTCATTAGCTAAGGGACTGTTAACAGCTGCCAAAACAAGAACTTTTTCAGGGTTTGAGCAATGACATCTCTGGAGGCCTTGAACTTGAGAAGAGCAACAGAGATACCTAAGTTCTATTGTAGCCACAAATTACCGTATTTTGAAAAACAATTTCAAGCAATATTAATGTGTAATTAAAACAGAAGTGTGTTATTTGGATAAGTGATTCAAATTTTTCTTTCAGGGTCACAGACAGATCACATTTCCCAGGTTCACCTGAGCAAAATATGGCCGTGTGGCTGAGTTCTGTAAAGCAGAGTGTGAGTCAGATCAATGTACAGTGGTTCTACATCAGAACTGTAAAATCCTCCCATGTGTGAACTCATATTGAAAAACAACTTCATAACAAGAAATAATACAAGTTAGATCCCTTCCATCCTTTTAGCCCTAAGCAAATATATTTCTTTTATTTCTAAGTACCTTCCCTTGACCAAATTCTCACACCACATTCTATTCTAGACTTACTGTCAGAATCTAGACAGTTTCAAAATTATGCAGAAAGGTAATTAACTTCAGAGAGTTTGAAGTCTCCATGAGTTCTTTTAGTTCTGTGATACTTGGTGAAGAACAGGGTAGGAATTCAGTTCTTCTCAAGTGGCACAGGAAGTCTCCTCTGTATGTTCAAGAATATTCATGACTTAAAACACTCTCCAAGAATGAGTGCTTTGAGGGCCACTTCTCCCCCTTTCTTATGATGCAAGTATTTAAATGTTTGAGGAATAATATAGCCTCTTGAACTCCCATTAGACCTGCTAGCAGTAATTTACCAGATGTAAAGATCAAAAAATGTTGGTGGAGAATATATGAATCCTGGTTTCCAGGTGCTGTACTGTAAGAAAAATTTCCCATTAGCTACTGAAAATTGTACTCCTCCTCAAAGATAGCCTAATCCTTGTTAAGATCAAAACAGAAGATCTTCATCAATTTCTGCAGAGAAGAGGTAACAAAGTTTAGATGACAGTCATGGTGTTATAATTAATATGTTATTTTTAGATTGATAATTTACTTTAAAATTACTCCAACTTTCAGAGAAATCATCTTACTCCCATTAAGCCAATTTTATGCTACGTTTAAAATAAGTTGTTACTGCCAATTGGAAATACAGTACAGTAGCAACATTCAAATGAAAGTGCATTAGTTATAATAAAAGTTTGTATCTCATAATACATTTTTCAAATGGTTTTAGTTACAATAATGGTTAGCACTTATGAGTTCTTAAAATGCTTTGATCTAATGTGTAGTTTTCCATTTACTAATGGATACATTTCTTAAATTAATTTATTTTTTATTTAAGAATAATTGCTTTACAGAATTTTGCTGTTTTCTGTCAAACCTCAACATGAATCAGCCATAGATATACATAAACCCCCTCCCCTTTGAAACTCCCTCCCATCTGCCTCCCACCCCTCTCATTTGATTGGCCAATGGGAATTTGCTGTATGGCTCAGGATACTAATGGATACATTTTCAAAATACTGGAAAGAGGACAGGATATCCTAAAAGTGTCCGAGATTACATTTGTTCCTACCTGTTCATTGATGGTATTCTTTTGGTAAAGTGAGTGGAAAAAGACTGATTAGTTATCAGAAAATATGGGTTTAGTTTAGGTTATTCTCTGGTTGACCATAAAATTTGTCTGAGTTCTTAGTTTTCATCTATGATAACCACTCTATCCACTGCATAGAGTTATTTTCAGGACAAAATTATGTTTCAACATACATAGAGAAAGGTATGAAGTACTCTTGGCTCTCTCCAGTATTTTTATACTATTGGCCTATCTCTGCTGACTTCATCCCCATGTCCTATGTTGTGTCTTTTGATCACTCAAAGCTCTGTAAAGTAGTCTTTGTACCCAGACTACCAGTCTAAGTTTTTACCTCCTGGGAGAATGATACAGTTGATGTATTTCTGTAAAGTAAAATACTGGATCAGTGATAAGGACAAAGAAAGAAAGGAATTGTATTCTCTAGTTGGTTGCTGCCATAGGATTATTGTTTTTTCCTATATTGCAATTCTTAGTATATTGTACCACTCTTCTTAAAACCATCCATTAATGTTTTGTAAATCTCTTGGTGTTTGGTTTTGGCATTTCTTCAAAGTTATCTTATGAATCTGTGATTTGAGGATTAGGTTGAAAATGTATGATAATTAGGCATTCTTCTTGAAGTTTGTTTGCTTGAGTTAAAACTACAGTTAAGAATACTTCTGTTTGTTTTTTTCCTGATAAAATAAAGGCTGACTCCCACTTACTTTTAAATAATACGCAATTGAAGGGAAAAAAATGTTTTCCTTGTTGATTTATTTTGGGGGTGGTTGTTCCTAATGACAATTTCTCCTACTTTGTAGGATCATATTATAGAAGGACCTTTTAGGATACTTAACTTATTACTTAAAGAAACAAAAATTAAAAAAATAGAAACTGAGACATGAAAACCTCTGGGGCTAAGTTTGTGTGTATAATAACTGGATAAATCCTTTGGTGAAGTACACTGGGTAGTTTATGGTATTTGATATATAAAATATACTGAATTTCATATTGGCATGATTTGAATAGGCCAAAATATTTATGATTAAACAAAGCATTTCCCAATTAAGAATTATGGGCATACTTTAAAGTAAGAGTAGTTAAACTTTGTCAAGTGTCCCAAAAGTACACAAGGATTTGGTAGATAATCAGTCAAAATATTAGTTAGGATGAATGAGTACATGTGAGAGTGTGTATTTGGTTTGTTTTCCTATTTTTTACAACTCCTTTAATAGGTAGGATTTATCTTCTGGTTCTTTTACAAGAGTAGGATTTTCATTCACCTGTACTTTTTTTCCAAAGAGAAAAACCTTAAGTTTCCTAATGTGCATAGAAAATATTAAGCATTTTAGCTACTCTTGTAATTTTTTCCCTTGCTTGTCAGAAGCAATAATATTGCCATCATTCAATGGCTACAATAATGTTGACAATTCACAAGCTTTTAAGAACAAGTGCATTATTCAGGGGAAATTTACAAATGACTGTTCATTCCCCCAGACTGCTAAAACAAAGCAAAATTAATTTTAGGTCTTACAGATCTAAGGTAACTGTCTGCAGCTTAATAAGTATCAGGAAGAAGATGAACTGAAAGGCAGGAAATACAATCTAGTGGTGAAATTTGTGCAGTTATGGAGGAAATTTCCAACGGAAATGGTGGAAGTACTGGCATACAAGGACTTTGGATAAGTGAAAATTCTGCTAGACAAAGGGCTGAGTTACAACTAGTAAGAATTTAATATTGCTCTAAGAAGGAATGCCTCTCTTGTCACTTATATTTATCTAATGAGTAGATTTCCAAGCTGAAACTTTGACATTTTGCTGTCAGTTGTAAGTAAGTTGGGCAAATCAAGGTATGGAAATTGGACATATACAGTAAAATATTTTCTCCCTGCTAGGATTTAGTTGCTTATGACAATGTAGCAGAATACCTAGAGGTCCTTAGTTCCAGAAACACTGAGGATGTAGGAGATGTTCAGTAAATGCATGTGATTAGTTAAATAGAATTGTAAACATGTAGCTAGTGCAGTCTTAAATCATGTTAGGAGAAGAACATGTTTGGTTTAGTGAAACAGATTTAGTCACATTACAAAGTTCTAGAACTGACAATTTTAAATGTTTCTTTTAAATTGGTAGAAATTCAAAAAAACATGGCAGGCTAGAAATGATGGGATGATAACTGAGATTTTACTATAGCAAGATTTAGCTAAGCAGTTCTTGAGATTGGGTAATGGTATGTGAGTTTTCTCATCAGGTCTGTAACACATTTCCCCTAATACAGATTAAGAGTGCCTGGATAAATTATAATTATCCCTGTGGCTTTTGCATAACATAATTAAGTCTTGCTAATGCAAGTACTTTTATTAAGTGAAAAATGATGTTTTGAAAGTGATGGAAATGTCTACAAGGTCAGTTGAACTAAGGATAGAAATGTTGGCACTCATAACAGTGATGAAAATGAAAAGAAAAAAAGAAATCCTGTGTATTTTCGTTGTACGGAGTCTTCAGAACACAGAGTCTTGTTTATGTGACAGGCGTATGAAGGATGGTTTCAATTAGGCTGACCCTGCACGAGGCTGAGCTTGTGCTCCAGGTGTCCAGACCACAGAATGGAAAATGCAATCTGTGTCTGCTTTACTTAAATACAGTACTGAGATCAGCCTGTCTTTTAAGTGCCTGATTGCTACTTAATTACAGAGAATTTCTCTTTAAAAGAGCAACCCAACAACATCAGAGAAAACTATACAGCACTCATTTCAGAGCCTCCTGCACCTTCCCATCACATGGGAAGAGTGTGATATATCTAATAACTTTATACTGCTGGGTTTATTAAGTGGTAGTCATTATCTGTTTTATAAAAGCTGTTTTTAAAATAGCTAATGGGAGTATTTCTGTTGACCAATAAGTGCCATCTAAAACTGTGAATGCAAAGTAATCATGTTCATTCTTATGATAGTTTTATATATGGGTTTTAAGAGTCACGGTCATGTGGTAAAAAGACTGTTAATTTAGAGTGAACGAAGGTGAATTCAAATTCCAGCTCTGAAATGGTGACTTGCTATTTGTAAGCAAGTTTGTTAACTTCTCTAAGCCTAGATTTATCATCATTAAAATGAGGCTAATAATTCCTACCCTGGTGGGCTGTTGAGAGAATTAAGTGAGTTGATTTACGTGAACCACCATCTTAAGAATGTTTTGATTAAATCTGATTTTGAGAAATAACTCACAAGAAATCTCTCAAAGGAGGGAATATGAAATAGACTAAATGATACTTTTCAGGAAAGTACTGCATTTGAAACTATCTATTATTTATAAGTGTATGAATTTATATTTAATTATAGAATAATAGTTTTCTTTTCTTTTTATCTCCAAGTGAATTATTTAGCTTTCTCTTCTCTAACGCTCTGAAAAGGTAAATATTTTTCAATATTTATATCTTAATTCTAAAAGAATTTCTCAATGTTTACTTAAGTCATTTTCTGAAAATTTAGAAAAGATTTTTCTCTTTCATTATGTTTCACATCTGGTATTTCTGCATTTATTTTATTAATTGATGTTGAATAACCTGGCACATGGGCCCATTTCCTTGCCCTTACTTTTTGGAAATAAGGACTGGCCTAGATATGTCAGTGATTAATAGAGTTCAGATGTTTATATTACTAGATCTTTCCTTCTTTACTATTTACTAGAAGGCAAAATATGAACCTGCCAATTGACAAACCATGAACACCCTTTTATCACTTCTTCACCATCTAGCTTCTCTAGCACACCCATGAAAAAATAGATCCTTAAGATGTGGCTGAAAAAAGTGTGAGAACTCAATGGTAGCATAAATTTGTTCATTGAAACTTTTTGAACCTTTACCATTTTATTTCCTGTCAGAAGTTACAGTAATATAGATGTAACACTAATATTTATTTTTCTACTGTTCTGCATTTATTTGGATCATTTCATGAGAATGATAAGTAGGATAAGTTAGTAAAGTGATAAAAAGGGAAAGAAGACCCATATCTTACAGGTATTTTGTTTTATAGTATGACAATAGATATAAAAATAGTTAAATACGAACAAAGGACAAACACATGGCAAACTATTATCAGAAAAGAACTATTTTTCTTTTCAGTAGGTTTTGTACTTAGTCTATTAAGATTAAACATTCTTTTTGAAGTAAATTATTTTACCTTTTAAAAATGCCTTATTGCTGAATAGTGAATTAAGATGAACTTAATGTCCCTAAAAAGTTTTTTTTTTAAACCTGTGCTGTACTTAAAGTGCAGTTTTATTTAATAAATTATCATCCTTAACAAAAAAACTATTGTTTTATTAACCAGTTGTCTTTACTTACTATATAAATTAAGTTGGTATGTGTTAAAGATCTGATATAATCAAAATTTAGTTGAGGGAATCGAAGAATTATTGGAGGAAGTATTTTCATTATAGTTTTGAGACACGTTTTATGAGTGACTCTTTAACACTTTACACTAGGTGTTTTCACTCTTTTCATTACTATTATTCCTATTTGGAGTTTGAGAAACTGAGGCTGAGAAACGGCAAGTCTGGTTTCTCAAAGTCAGTTTTCCAAGCCTAGTGATCTTTGTAACTACACCCCAAAGGGGCAAGTGTTCTAAGAAAAACTAAATCCAATCCTTTTTCAATCTGATATCTACCAGAAATTCTTACTGCCTTAAGAATTTTTCTGATGTTGAAGAACTTACAATTACTGATATTCTTTCACTAGACTTGTTCTTGAGGCATGTTGCTTACACACAAAGCCAAACTAATATTTAGAAGAATAAAATAAATAGCTTGTAAGTACATAAGCCCACTACATTTACATAGTATGGAAAAATCACAATATATTAAAATGTTCTCATATTGTTAGATGTTTATATTATTTCTTCTACTTCATTATTTCTAACAATCCTGTAAGAAATACCACTGTTTCTGCCTTCTTTTGCAGAAATAAAATTGTTAATTAGGCTGAATTTTAAAATCATCCTTCAACAATTTTCTTGACAGTTTATACTTCTATCAACAATGTCTTGAAGTCTTACTATTAAGAGAAAATGCAAGACATAGCTCAATATATATAATTAATCATGCATGTGTGTTCCGTCACTTTAGTTGTGTCTGACTCTTTGCAAGCCTATGGAATGTAGCCCACCAGGCTGCTCAGTTCATAGCATTCTCAGTCAAGAGTACTGGAGTGGGTTTGCCATGCCCTCTTCTGGGGGATCTTCCTGACCCAGGAATTGAACCCATGTCTTCTCCATTGTGGGCAGATTCTTTATTGCAGAGCCACTGGGAAAGCCCATAATTAATCATATGCATGTTAAAAACCACATATGTAATTGTGTAACATGACTTGAATGATGTGCACTCTTACCTCTGAGGAATGGAATAAAATTGAAGAAGAGGGGGAAGGGAAATTTTTATATTAAATATGTATGTATTGTCTGAACCTTTTATAATTAACATGAGTTCATATACTGTATGTATTTTAAAAATTGAAATAGAAACTCAAATATAATTAATATAGTGGTACAAATTAAATCTCAGAGCTTAATATGTTGGCATTGAGGCTCAAAAATGTCTGGGTATATTTTTGGTCTGAGGTTCCTCATATGTACTAGCACATGAACTTATTTTTGTAGGTAGAAATGGTAAAATAATAAAGCTATCTCAGTTTCCAGAACAAATCATTTCCATCTGTACCACTGGATAAATGTATTTCTGACTCAACCACATGAATAACATTACATATGTTTTTTAAAATCACTATTTGCTGAAGACCTGAAGCAATTCATATGCTTTGCCTATGGTTGGCTTTGGCAATAAGAAACAAAGCAGCTAATGCAATTTTAAGCTGTATCTAAAGATAGTACCAGTTGAATTTAAGCTGAATATGCAGTTTATTTCAGTTGCTTTCCTTATCCCTAAACTCTGATGTTCAAAGTTTAACTTGGAGTTGTTTTCTCAAGTTTAGCTATAGCCAAAGTCCACGAAATGGCTTATGTCTGTCAATAGTTGACCTAATAGACTTGTCCTATGTTGACATTTTGTTCTTTTCGTGTTAGACCATTTATGGTAGGTGCATGATTGTGAGCGAACTATATATTAAAATGGTATAAGAAAATAAGTCATGGGGAATTTTAACCAATATTTAGGAATATTAGAGTTTTTTAGTAGGATTTTGGGAGAAATCATTTGTTCAGTAATTAATTCGTTATTCCTCTTAATTATTTCTGAATAACATCAATCATTTATTGAACATTGACCTTGTCAGTAGGGTTATCAAGATAAGACCAGTAGAGTGAGGTTAGAGGCATGAAATCAATGAATTCCATAAAATATTAGAGTTGCTATATGGGGACTTAGTATAAACAGGAGTAAAATAACCAAAAAGAATCCCTTCTACCAGGACAATCAGGGGATACTCATTTAAGTGGAGAAGCTCCAGCAGAATCTGGATGGATAGAGAGAAGATGATTCATGGGTAGAGATGGGGCCATATTTTTGATATTATGAAATTTGAGAGGAGGAAAAAAATATCACATGTCTGATATATGCTAGAGTAGGTAGATAGGGTTTGGTGAGAGATATGCAGTGGTAAAAAAAAAAAAAAAATCCTCCTGCCAATGCAGGAGATGTAAGAAACTCAGGTTTGATCCTTGGGTTGGGAAGATCCCCTGGAGAACAGAATGGCACCCTACTCCCGTGTTCTTGCCTGAAAAATTCCATGGGCAGAGAAGCCTGGTGGACTACAGTCCTTGGGAGGGGGGCAAAGAGTTGGACACAACCGAACACAGTATTTCATGAATGAAGGTTGGCTTCCCTCATGGTTCAAGTGGTAAAGAATCTGCCTGCAATGCAGGAGTCTCAGAAGATGCAGGTTTAATCCCCAGGTCAGGAAGACCCCCTGGATGAGGAATAGAAACCCACTCCAGTATTCTTGCCTGGGAAATCCCATGGACAGAGGAGCCTGGTGGGCTACAGTGCAAGGGGTTATAAAGAGTTGGACATGACTGAGCATGCACATGCATTGACATTGGCAAGAATGAAGATAAGGATGTAAAGGAGCGCTCAGATCTTGAAAGTGATTAGAAGCCATGCTAAAGTCCATAGGTTTTTCCTTTGGGTGGTAAAGGCCTTTTAAAAGAGCAACTGTACAATTTCAAAAGAGACCTTTGGACAATGCAGAGGGGAAATAGAGGAAGAAAATAAGAAAAATTTAAATGTTTCTTTCAGGTCTTTTTGAGACATGAAATAAGGCCAGAGTTCATTGGGATGTAAAGAACTGATGCACACAGGATATGTTAATGAGGTAGAGTTGACAAGAGTGGGTCAGTGATAACACTTGGAAGATGTAGAAATGCAGAAGTAAGGTTGATTCTCAAGCAAATCATGAGACAGTGAATAGATGGTGATGCTACTCACCAATATGAATAGGAGGGGAGGTTTGGGAGTGAAGGTAAGGAGGTCATGGTTCAGCCATGCTTTGTTTGAAGTATAAACAGCACTGCCAATTGGAGAAGCCAAGTAACCAGTTGAATATGTGGGCCTACAGGCTTGAAAACAGGAGAGGATTAAAGAAATAAATTTGTTTGTCATAAGCAATTAATACGTGGAATGTTAATACTACTCATGGTGAAGTATTGAGAAGAGAAAGAATAAAATTAGCAGTAGTGATGTACAGAAACATCCCACTGAAGTGGAGAAGAATCTAGTAATGACTCTTGCCAAAATAATCACAAGATGTTACAGTTCAGAGTTTCTTGGGGATGTTTGTGAGTTCAGTTTCAGTAATGTAGTGAAGTAGAAACATCCACTCAGTAGTATAGAAGAATTAAAAAATAAATGGAAAAGTTCAAATGGACCAGTTCATTCTCTTTTTTTGAGGAACTTAGCTGTGAAATGGAAGAGAAGACATTAAATAAAAGGTTCACAGGATAGAGAGATATATTGCCTGTCAACAAAAGAGATATATGAAAATTATTAATGCTTGTGGGAAAGGAACTGGTAGAGCAAGGGGTTGAAAATCTATAGAAGATATGGAATTACTCAAAAAACACCTCAGCATGATGCAGCAGAAATGAGAATCTGGTTCTCGTCCTCATTATCAAGGAAACTGTGGTTGATGTAGCCGAAATTATGATATTTGACAGAACATCTTGTTTTCCATGACTTATATAACAAGTATTTTTAAACCTACATAGTCAAATGGCCAAAATAGTAGTCTTCCCTCCCATTCTCCTTCTGCTCCACTATGTACAAGTATGTCTGTCTCTCCCTAGACCTGTTAAAAAAAAACAAAAAGCTCTAAAGTCTACCTCATTGCTCAAGCCAAAAACCTGAGTCATCCTTGCTTCTCAACATAGTTAGTTCTCCAGTCATGTCCACTGCATCTGCTTCTTTCATTTAGACTAATGCATTGGAGTGGAAAGCATCAGTACATTATATTTGCACTATAAGTAATGTTCTAACTTTCTCTCTCTTTCTCTAGAACCATCCCACCCCAACTTTTGCATCTGTCCTCCACTGAGCAGCCAGAATAATGCCATTGAAAGTTTAATCAAATCATGTTATTCTCTGGCTCAGCCTCTCCTTAACTCATAGCGGGAATGAGTAAACGATGCCTGCAAGAATCATTGCTAGAATTTTTCCTTCTCATTTCTCTCTTAGTGTCCCCTTTTCCCTGGTGACTCAAACAGTAAAGAATCTGCCTGCAAGGCAGGAGACTTAGGTTCCATCCCTGGGTCAGGAAGATACTCTGGAGAAAGGAATGGCTACCCACTCCAGTATTCTTGCTTGGAGAATACCATATAGACCATGGGGTCACAAGAGAGTCAGACCCAACTGAGTGACTAATAATTTAACCTTCTTTCCTTTGACTCTAACCAGTAAAGATATTATTAAAAGGAATTGATCATCTCATTTCAAACATATAGTAATCAATAAACTTGTGGCAAATAGAGTTAGTGTCATTGTGGCTTGTTTCTGTCATAAACTCGCGGCCCCTACTTAGGGTCTTCTTTGAATGAATTGGAGTGAAGTATTATTTCTATCACCTGTGTTTTATTGTACTCTCCAATTCCTGGTCATAAGTAAGATGATGGTTGATGACCTTTCTTATTTTTTTCTAATCAGATAATGGATAATATCAAGTTCAGTTCAATTTAGTCCCTCAGTAATGTCTGACTCTTTGCAACCCCATGGACTGCAGCACACCAGGCTTCCCTATCACCAACTCCCAGAGCTTGCTCAAACTCATGTCCATCAATTTGGTGATGCCATCTAAACATCTCATCCTCTGTCGTCCCCTTCTCCTCTTGCCTTCAATCTTTCCCAGCATCACGGTCTTTTCCAATGAGTCATTTCTTCCAATCAGGTGGCCAAAGTATTAGAGTTTCAGCTTCAGCATCAGTCCTTCCAATGAATATTCAGGACTGATTTCCTTTAGGATGGACTGGTTGGATCTCTTTGCAGTCCAAGATACTCTCAAGAGTCTTCTCCAACCCCACAGTTAAAAAGTATCAATTCTTCAGTACTCAGCTTTCTTTGTAGTCCAAATCTCACATCCATACGTGACTGCTGGAAAAAAACATAGGTTTGACTAGATGTACCTTTGTTGGCAAACTAATGTCTCTGCTTTTTAATATGCTGTCTAGGTTGGTCATAGCTTTTTTTCCAAGTAGCAAGCATCTTTTAGTTTCATAGCTGCAGTCACCATCTGCAGTGATTTTGGAGCCCCCGAAATAAACTCTCTCACTGTTTCCATTGTTTCCCCATCTATTTGGCATGAAGTGATGGGACCGGATGCCATGATCTTAGTTTTCTTGAATGTTGAGCTTTAAGCCAACTTTTTCACTCTCCTCTTTCACTTTCATCAGGAGGCTCTTTAGTTCTTCTTTGCTTTCTGCCATAAAGGTGGTGTCATCTGTGTACCTGAGGTTATTGGTATTTCTCCCAGCATTCTTGATTCCAGCTTGTGCTTCATCCAGCCTGGCATTTTGCATGATGTATTTTGCATATAAGTTGAATAAGCAGGGTGACAATATACAGCCTTGACATACTCCTTTCCTGGTTTGGAACCAGTCTGTTGTTCCATGTCCAGTTCTAACTGCTGTTTCTCGACCTGCATGCAGATTTCTCAGGAGGCAGGTCAGGTGGTCTGGTATTTCCATCTTTTTAAGAATTTTCCACAGTTTGTTGTGATCCACACAGTCAAAGGCTTTGGCATAGTCAATAAATCAGAAGTAGATGTTTTTCTGGAACTCTCTTGCTTTTTCAGTGATCCAATGGATGTTGGCAATTTGATCTCTCGTTCCTTTGCCTTTTCTAAATCCAGCTTGAACATCTGGAAGTTCATGGTTGATGTACTGTTGAAGCCTGACTTGTAGAATTTTGAGCATTACTTTGCTATTGTATGAGATGAGTGCAATTGTGTGGTAATTTGAACATTCTTTGGCATTGCCTTTCTTTGGGATTGAAATGAAAACTGACCTTTTCCAGTCCTATGGCCACTGCTGAGTTTTCCAAATTTGCTGGATATATCAAAGCATGCACCATTTGTGTCAAGGATATAAATAAGAATGAAATTTTTAAGTACAGAAATAAATAGAACAAAAGAGAGATACTGATATTTTGAAAAGTTCAAGTCTTGCAACCAAGGTTTATATAATGGCAGTTATTAGAAATAAGAGCATAACATAGGACAGTAAGTTCTGACGTGTCTCTTAGGAATGCACTAAGCTTGATTCTAAAAGAGGAAGGCACTTCAGAAGAATCTGTAGGAATCTCATCTACTGGAAAAAGGTTACTGCAAGGAAGGTAGGGTGGAGTTGGTCAAAGACAATGGGTACAAACCTTGGTGGTGCAAAATCTTATCGTTCTTAAATGTCATAATTCTGGAAAAATAATAATATCTCTAATTATAAATTTTATTATTAATATTTCTTATTTTATGTTGAATTTATATTCAGTATATTTGATTAGCAATGTTGTGTTAATTTTAAGTGTGCAGCAAAGTGCTTCAGTTATACATATATATACATTTATTCTTTTTCATATTCTTTTCTCATATAATTTATTACAGAATATTGAGTTGAGTTGTCTGTGCTATATAGTAGGTTGCTGTTATCTATTTATATATAAATTTATATATCTTGTATATGTTAAAGCCAAATTCAGTTCAGTTCAGTTCAGTCACTCAGTCATGTCCAACTCCCTGTGACGCTATGAACCTCAGCATGTCAGGCCTCCCTATCCATCACCAACTCCCGGAGTTTACCCAAACTCATGTTCAGTGAGTTGGTGATGCTATCTAACCATCTCATCCTCGGTCGTCCCCTTCTTCTCCTGCCCTCGATCTTTCCCAACATCAGGGTCTTTTCAAATGAGTTAGCTCTTTGCATCAGGTGGCCAAAGTATTGGAGTTTCAGCTTTAACATCTGTCCTTCCAATGAACACCCAGGACTGATTTCCTTTAGGATGGACTGGTTGGATCTCCTTACAGTCCAAGGGACTCTCAAAAGTCTTCTCCAACACCACAGTTCAAAAGCATCAATTCTTTTGTGCTCAGCTTTCTTTATAGTCCAACTCTCACATCCATACATGGCCACTGGAAAAACCATAGCCTTGACTAGATGGACCTTTGTTGACAGTAATGTCTCTGCTTTTTAATATGCTGCCTAGGTTGGTCATAACTTTCCTTCCAAGGAGTAAGCGTCTTTTAATTTCATGGCTGCAATCACCATCTGCAGTGATTTGGGAACCCTCCCAAAATTAAGTCAGTCACTGCTTCCACTGTTTCTCCGTCTATTTGCCATGAAGTGATGGGACCAGATGCCATGATCTTAGTTTTCTGAATGTTGAACTTTAAGCCAACTTTTTCACTCTCCTCTTTCACTTTCATCAAGAGGCTCTTTAGTTCTTCTTCACTTTCTGCCAAAAGGGTGGTATCATCTGCATATCTGAGGTTATTGATATTTTTCCCAGCAATCTTGATTTTAGCCGTGCCTCATCCAGCCCAAATTAAGGGCTTGTAATTAAAATAGTATCTTTAAATGATGGAGCTGGTCACTAGAAGCAGAAGACATAGGTTTCAAGTTTAGACATATCTAGTGAATATATAGATACATTACACATGTAATAATCTATACCATTATAGGGTTTCCCTGGTTGTGCAGTGGTAGAAAATCCACCTGGAATGCAAGAGATGTGGGTTCAGTCTGTGGGTCAGAAATATCTCCTAGAAAAGGAAGTGGCAACCCCCTCCAGAATTCTTGCCTGGGAAATCACATGGACTGAGGAGCCTGGTGGGCAACAGCACATTGGGTCTCAAAAGAGTCGGACACAACATAACAGCTAAAGAACAACAGCAACAATAATGTATACTAGCACTGAATTTTTGTGATATCTGTCACAAAACGCCCCTTATATCTTAAGTTAATGAGAATGAAAGAAAGATTTTTTAGCTTAGCTGTGAAGTTGTGGAAGATCCATAACTAGTAACTAAGGGGTATCAACCCCTTAGTACTAGTTATTAAAAACTAGTACTAGTAAATAAGGGTAATGTATTAACTTGATTATACTATCGATATTCAAGTATGTGACTATGGGTCACACTCTTGTCATCTCTTCTTTAAAATGAAGGGAACAAGTCTCCCCAGGCTTCCTCTGATGGGTCTGTTCTGCAATTTGATTTTTTTTTTTTTTAATGAAATGATTCACTAATTCAGTATGCTGCTGCTGCTAAATCACGTCAGTTGTGTCCGACTCTGTGTGATCCCATAGACGACAGCCCATCAGGTTCCCGTCCCTAGGATTCTCCAGGCAAGAACACTGGAGTGGGTTGCCATTTCCTTTTCCAATGCATGAAAGTGAAAAGTGAAAGTGAAGCTGCTCAGTCGTGTCTGACTCTGGGACCACATGGACTATAGCCTACTGAATGTCATATTAAGGGAATCTACAGGGAATGGGAGCATTAACTGGTAAAGCAGAAGCATTGCTAATGGACCTGAGACAGTAGCCCAATATCTCAAGGGAACCTAAACAATAATCATTTCATATTTAAATACATAAATTTAAATACATAAACATTTTATGTTTATATATAGTAAACATTCTGTGTATCTCTGTATCATTTTAATTTTACAGAACTATAGTTTCAGGCCAAACTTAAGCTCATGTTTTGTATGTTATTTGGGGCTCTTTGTTTACATTTCTAAAGTCAGCAAGATAAAACAACTACACAGAAAAGTATTAATAGTTAATATCTTATTGGTTGGAGGCATGAAAATAAAAGCATGAGAAAGGTGCTTTAGTAGTCTAAAAATTCAGTCTTTTATGTTTAAACATCATCCTATTTTGCAAATGCCTGCTCTAAGCATAACACTGAACTCATTGCTAAATATGAAACAGTAGTTAAGAAATTATTTGCAAAACGGATCTCAAGGTCTTTATTCTGTTCTTCCATGTGCAGTCTATTTACTCATTTGCACATGTGGAACTTCTCATCTCTACAGCATGCTTGTAAGCTTCACACTGAGTCTGAAAGTTGAGACAGATTTGGATCAGTAAACAAATTAAAGATTTGCTTCAAAACATTCAGTAGAAAAAAAAATTGTGTTGCTTTCAGTTTTTGAGGATTTATCTTTGCACAAAATATCTATCTACACATCAAAGACATTTAGATGTTTAGCTAAGTATTTTGTGGGCTGCAAAGGGAATATTCATTGGAAAGCAGGCTTGCCTCACAATAGAACTGTATTCTAAAATCTTGTTTATATTTACATTCTGTATTTTATAAGAATGGAATGTATATTTGTTATCTCATTGAATCAAGATCACTAGAATTAAATTTCACGAAGGAGTGTCCTTTACCTGTCTTGTTCATATCCAGTGCTCAATTCAGTGCCTGGTATGTATCAGAGCCTTAATAAATGTTTTGAAATAATACCATGGAAAAAAGATAAGCAAAAGCCTTGAGATTTAACATCTGATCATTAGAACTGCCTTGAAGCTAAGATTTTAGCCAAACTATTCCTCCTTCATTAGGTCTCATTTTCCTTATCTTTTAAAAATAAGGATTTTTTTGATTGATGAGTGGTCTGGTGTTATAAAATTACTTAGCAATTACAGTATGTAGCTCAATAATCTTGTAATCCCAACCTTAAATAAATATTTTTCCATAGATGATATAATTTCTAAATTTATCAGTTAGGTCATCTAGTATACGGATTAAAATTTTCATGATATAGATTTTGTCTTATCACACTAAAGCATCATAATGCAATTTTACCCCCCAGAAAGTTTGCATTGGAAAATAAGATCACAGTGGTACAATCTCTTAACTTTGAGGGAAGTACCAAGTTAGAGTCAGAATGAATTATTCCTTTTTTCTGCCGTGTGGTTCTGTAGGTTAGGGTTGAGGGTGAGAGCAGGCAGGCTGGAAAAGTGCACTAGGGAGCATGAAAGGTGGTATGTTAATAAATACATGGGCGTGATACTTCCCAGGTTTAGACAACATTCATATTAAATGAAAATCCTAAGTCTGGATGTATCCTTGTGGAAATCTAGAACACATATGAGTCAGATATCATATGGGATTAATATGTTATAAAATAATATATAAAGTATTGATCCTCCTCAATCACTCTTTATTTTCAGGTCATTAGGAATTTTGTTGGGATAATTGTCCAAATGAATTTGAAGCATTCTATTCAAATGGTAAGTAGAACTACTTGCTATATTTCTATTTTTCATCTGTAATTAATATAATTTTCTGAGTATTGAAATGAGAATTATTAATTACTATTCCTCACTCATATTTTGAATCATTTTTATTTGTATTCTTCTGAATCATTTTTAAAGGAGAATTATGAAAGAACTTTCTTTTATTTTTTAAATTATCATGCTGAAATGAAAATATATGGCATGTAAACTTGGGGAGTATTTATGACCGTCCTCTAAAAACTGGAATAAAGTTAGTGCCTGGAAATTAATAGATCTGCTATAAGCAAATATAGATAGGTAGGACTGTTTGTAGAAATATACATGTAAAATTCTCTTTCTGTATAATTATGTTTCTTCTTATATTGAAATTGTAAAATATGATTTATGGGCTTCAACAGATGGGTAGTTTACTTGAAAATGATATTGAAATCTGTACCTTTTGACATCTGAGTACATTGGTCTAAACTTACTTTGTTATCTTCATTAATAGTTATTTCATCAGATTCTGAGATGGGATAAGTGAAGCCGTTATTATTCTTGTTTAGTTTAGAAGCAATTTGCCAGAAACTGAGGACTGTCGTCCTTAAAGTTTGTGATAATCATGGTGTTTGCCAGATGGGCTGTCTGTGTTTTCACACTGTTGAAATAAGGAGATGTCCAAAATACAGATAATTCTACATCTGACCTCATGGCACAAGGAAAGTGCAGATAATTCTACATCTGACCTCATGGCACAAGGAAAGTGCTGTAAAATTTCATTTATTATATTTTCTCATTACATATATTTACCATGGACAGATATTAAATGAAAACAAATTCAAATAAGAACAAAGCAACCATACTCTTACCACCTAAACATAACCAGTTAACCCTTTGAATATACTGGTGAATGTTTTAGGTATGTGAACACATAATTTTTTGCAGGAATTTGAAAAATGAAAGTGATGGCAATATACAATTTCAGTTCAGTTCAGTCACTCAGTCATGTCCAACTCTTTGTGAGCCCATGAACCACAGCACGTCAGGCCTTCTGTCCATCACCAACTCCCAGAGTCCACCCAAACCCATGTCCATTGAGTCGGTGATGCCATCCAAACATCTCATCCTCTGTCGTCCCCTTCTCCTCCTGCCCTCAATCTTTCCCAGCATCAGGGTCTTTTCGAATGAGTCAGTTCTTTGCATCAGGTGGCCAAAGTATTGGAGTTTCAGCTTTAACATCTGTCCTTCCAATGAACACCCACGACTGATATCCTTTAGGATGGACTGGTTGGATCTCCTTGCTGTCCAAGTGACTCTCAAGAGTCTTCTCCAACACCACAGTTCAAAAGCATCAATTCTTTGGTGCTCAGCTTTCTTTATAGTCCAACTCTCACATCCATACATGACCACTGGGAAAACCATAGCCTTGACTAGACGGACCTTTGTTGACAAAGTAATCTTTCTGCTTTTTAATATGCTGTCTAGGTTGGTCATAACTTTCCTTCCAAGGAGTAAGCGTCTTTTAATTTCATGGCTGCAATCACCATCTGCAGTGATTTTTGGGGCCCAGAAAAAATTTAGGTTTACCCTATTTGTCCCCAAATGACTCTGCAACCTGAGTTTGAATCACTTGTTCTCTCTCTCTGCATGACATTAGGTAAATTCTTTACTCTCTCTGGGCCTTTCATTCCTTATAGGAAAAATAATAATCTATACCTAGTTGATGAATTTCTCTTGAAGACTAAGCAAGTTAATAGAAATAAAGTGCTTAGAACAGTGCTCAGTTGTTTCAAAATTATCCATTGCTTTTTAATTTTTTTTCTGAAAAGTCAGATAAATAATGTAAATTTGTGCTTTTTTTTTTGTATTGTTACCTCATTTAAGCTCTTTATTTGTTGTAATTACCTTTCTGTTGGTTCTTTTGTGTTTTCACTCTGAAAATAATTTTATCTTCAAAAAGAAATTACTTACAGATAATTTTTGTTTTCAATATTCAACACTTTTAAATTTTGAGTTCACCACGTAAATTTTCTTGACTACAGGTTTCAGTTCAATGCTAAATAGTGATAAATAACTTCTTCCTAGTTTTATTGGGGATGACTCTCTTGATGATCATTTAAGTATGATGTTGACTAAGTTTTATTCCTTTTCATGTTAAGAAGTTATCATATTCTTAGTGAACTAGATAATCAGAAATTTCTGTTGATGCTTCGGGTACACAAATATCACTTGAATCTGTTGAGGTGATGATTTGGTTTTCCTCTCTCACTAATTTTAAGTATTCTTTGAATAGCTGGAAGCTTAATCTTTTATACATACTTTAATTCAATGTTTATTTATTTTTTTAATTTATGAGGGACTTTGAAAAAATGCTCAAAAGTGAAGGTGATTTATAGTATTTTTAATTCCTTCCTTTATAGCATTTTTTATTCTTTCTTTTGAGTACTGTTAAGGAGGTTATATTCACATTGGAATCTTTACAATATGCTCTGTGGATATATTTTATCTTCTCTATTTTGTTAAATCTGTTGAATAATTAATCTATTTCTATTGAATTTTTTAAATTCTGAGATGTATTTCTATCAAAATTTCTACAAGTGTACTCTAGATTATTTATATTAAGGTTTTAATATCATCAACTTTTTAAATCTTTGGAGAATGTTTTAAAACAATATATAATTCATGGCATGTTCTAAGTCAAATATATTTTTATTTATTCAGTTTAACATAAGTAACCATATTGTTCAAGTTTCATGTTTTTATAGTCTGTCTGCTGAACAGAGATGGGGCTACTTTGTACAAATTCTTACAAAGCCCAAGTGATTCACTGAATTTATATTCTAGTCACAAAGCTGCCAAGCATAAGTTGGTGACTTATATCAGTCATACTTGTTTAGGAATAAGTATATAATAAGTTGTACTTATTTAGGAAGATGAGTCTTTCAGGGATGAAAAAGATCAACTACAATGGGGATAACACTAAGGCCAGAGGAAAAAAATTAAAATCTATTTGGATCCGACATTAGGATCTTTTAGGAGTCTGACCTTTAGAAATAATCTCATTTCTAAGCAAGAAGTGTTGTTGACCTATTCCTTCCAAGGCTCTGGCTCTTCCCTCTATATTCCTATTTCCTTCATCCAGGACATTTATCAGATTTTCTTCTCAGTACTTTTTGACACTCTTTGACACTACCCTTTTAAATATCCAGTATAATGGCTTTGTCTGCTGAGTTCTCTTATTTCCCTTCCCTTTTCTCTTTAACAATTTTGCTGTATGTATATATAGCTTGTAAACATCAAGATGAAATTCTTCCAGAATTTTATAGTCAGTGTTCATCCAGCCACCCATCAAACATTTATTGAAAATAAGCTATGTGTTAGGCACTATAATAGGAAGTAGAAAATGCTATCTCCCTAGCTCAGCTAGAATGTTTAATCCCTATACTAAAGAAATCTGAATCTTCTGTTTGAACTCTTCAAGGTTCAGTATCTCCAATTAGCATGAGTCTATCTTTAAATATGATAACCTAAAGATACCCAAAACTTTACTAAGTTCTATCTTTATCTCTAAACTTACACCACCTACCATTCTTGTCCTGGTTTATGGTTGGTAGGAAACTTCTAGGCTCTTAACATGTAATCTTTATTAAATTATTATTTTATGCTAAAGTCTTTTTATTGGGATATAGTTGCTTTACAATGTTGTGTTACTTTCTTCTGTACAACAAAGTGAATCGGCTATGTGTATACACATCCCGTCCCTCTTGGCCCTCCCCTCACCCCTCACCTATACCATCCATCTAGGTCATAACAGAGCACTGAGTTTTGTTCGCTGTGCCATACAGCGGGCTCCCACTAGCTCTCTGTTTTACACAGAGTAATATATATATGCCAGTCACAGTCTCCTGATTAATTTCCCACTGACATTCATCCCTACCCCTAACTGACATTCATCAAAATCCTATTGTTCACATCTTTACACTTGTCCCAAACTTCTCTACTTCTCTTTATCTTTGTATGTGTTACCTTAGTGTTAGAACCACAAAATCTGCTTCTTGATCTTTTACAAGCTCCTAACTATTTCTGTATCCCTCCCTCTCTCGTCCATCAATCACAGTGACATTAAGGTTCTCCCTGAAATGTTTATGGAATTAATGAGATAATTAATTCTAGGTCTTCCCTTGTGGCTAAGATGGTAAAGAATCTGCTTGCAATGCAGGAGACTCAGGTTCCATCCCTAGGTTGGGAAGATCCCCTGGAGAAGGGAACGGCTACTCACTCCAGTTTTTTTGCCTGGAGAATACCATGGACAGAGGAGCCTGGCGGGCTACAGTCCATGGGGTCACAAAAAGTTGGACCTGACTGAGTGATGAACACTAATGAGATAGTCACCCATTCAAAATTTTTATGATTTTGCTTTGCTTAGAGGAAAAGCACAAACTCCTCAGGCTGGCATTTTGTTTTTCTTCACAACTTGGTACCAAGTTCATTTCTTCTCAGTTTACTTGACACCTCTCTCCCCACTCATGTGAATGTCGTCATCTTTGACTACTGTGTGTTGTGGCTTCTTCATATTTAGATCATTTTCTGATACACAGTGGGTACTCAAATAGTGTTTGTTGATCATTATTTTGAGAAGACTTAGATTTATGATAAGCAAGACCTTGTGATTTTCTGGGTGGGTCAGATTGATGAGATACTGTTTAATTTTGTAATTTATGAAAACTTTGAAGTTTCATATTAGGGGGATGCCAGACAAATGGGAATCATGTATGTGACTTAGACAATCACCTATGTGACTTAGACAATGACTTGGACAGTGACTTCATCTAGCTGTGTTTTCTGGTTGTTAAACTGATGCTTCAAGCATCAGAAATTTATTCAGTATTGTGGTTACAACTGTTTAATACTCTAAGATTAATTGCTTTCCATTATCTGTGGAAGCTAAAGAAAACAATGGTTTGCATTTAGAATATAAATTTAAGGGACGTGATGTAACATAATTTTTATATGATGCAAGTATTCTGATTTGATTCAAAATGGTTGTATACATAGACCTCTAAATAATTTACCTCTAAGGCTGTATTATTATTATGATTTTTCCTGGTAGTGGAGTATTTATGTAATTTTCAGTGTTTTTTTTTAAAGAATGTAATTGGATATTTGATTCTTTAACTCAAAGGATTAGGCTGAGTTGCCTAGAAATAGGACAGTCTTGAGGATGTCATGGAAAATTTGAGGTGGAGAGTTTCACATCAAGATTAAATAAATTTAGCAGCTATTTGGCACAACTTATCTCAAATAGTTGTTTTTGTCATGCTTGTCTTCATCACATGAAGAGCAGCCAAACCAGGTTTTCCTTATGATATTTTTGTTGAGTTAAAAAGTTTGAACCAAATGTTAAGTTTCTGAAATTATCCTTTATAAATTTTAACTGCTTGGCCATAGTCACTTCTTTCCAAGTGTCAAGGTTTGTCAACTCAGTGGTGAGATATGTAGTATATTCCATATACATTGTCAATGACACAGTCTTTGAACACTTTCTAGATTATTTGGACTACTTCAATAATGAAGGAAAATAAATTGAATGTACTACAGTTGCACTGATCTTTAACCATTGATGAAGAAGACATTATTCTGAATTGACTTAGTCACTATCAAGACTTTCTTTTCCTATATCCTGGAGAGTAAGAAAATCTTTGGTTTTCTACTTCATTAGCAGGGGAGAAAATGACTTTTTTTTGTAGCTTTAATTTACACATTTCTTTTGACTTTATAGTATTGTAAGCATTATAGCGAAGTGAAAGTCTCTCAGTCATGTTCGACTCTTTGCGACCCTGTGGACTAAACAGTCCATGGAATTCTCTAGGCCAGAATATTAGAGTGGGTAGCCTTTCCCTTCTCCAGGGGATCTTCCCAACCCAGGGATCAAACCCAGGTCTCCCACATTATAGACAGATTCTTTACCAGCTGAGCCACCAGGGAAGCCCTGTAAGCATTATAAGCCCTATGAATGTATATTTAGTTTTATATTAAAACTTTGAAAAGATTAATTTCCATATTAAAGGTTTGCAAACATTTTTATTTTTTTTTCCTTCTAAAAAGGGACTCTACTGTTCAGAGTTGACAAGTATGATGTGACAGCAAATAGCTTAAAATCATTCGAGTTTTCCAATTTTGAGTGAGTTCCTAGTGTGAAAGGATGGGCTTCTATATACAAAATTATAGTTTTATATATCTGATAGTGTTCTTGAGAGCATCTAACCTAATGTTCATGTTATATAGATACAGTACCAGAAAAGTTGAGTGAATTATCAAGTTTAGTGAATTATCTAATCAGTGACAGATGAACCATAACTATAGTGATAAATATATGCAGATAAGCATGAGAAGCCTTTCACAATAACTTCAAATTGATTATAAAAAGAGAACTGGGTCAAATAAGACTAAATACAAAAGAGTTAAAATAAGTATCTCAATATTAAAAATCACTGAAATTTTGCTTCATGTAGGCTTTTTTGAATTTTTAAATAAAATTCTGAAATAATCTCTGACAAGTACTTTTTGTAAATGAGTAGTTTTAACAACAGCAAATATTAACATTTATTTATTTTCAGTACAGTGTTTTTGAATATTAAATATTGTTTTGAAATACTTCTATTTTTATGTGATTCAAAGGGGAGAGTAAGGTATCTTTATTGTGAGCTTTTGAAAGACATTTAAAGTTTTATTTCAGAGTAAAAGTTATTTCATATGATGAATATGATGATTTCATCATATAAAATGTTGTAAAGCATAAATGATTTTAACTATGATAGAAATATTTTATTCATCAGATTATAGCTAGTTGCTTATGATTAACTCTAATGTGAATATGTTTTTCCATTCCTACTGTTTTCCAACAATATACCTCTTCTATGTTTAGATATATTTTAGGTTCTCTTGTTTAGAATTAAATATGGCTATATTTGTTGTTCAGTCACTAAATCATGTCCAACACTTTGAGACCCCATAGACTGCAGCACACCAGGCTCATCTGTCCTCCACTATCTTCCAGAGATTGCTCAAATTCATATCCATTAAGTCAGTGATGCTATCTAACCATCTCATCCTCTGCTATCTCTTTATTCTTTTGCCTTCAACCTGCCTGATGCCTTTCCCAGAATCAGTATCTTTTCCAGGCAGTCGCTCTTTGCATCACATGACCAAAATCTTGGAGCCTCAGCTTCAGCAATAGTTCTTTTGATGAATATTCAGGGTTGATTTCCTTTAGGATTGACTGGTTTGAGTCAACTGTCGTCCTTGTAGGTACTCTCAAGAGTGAGATACCATTCTTATTTATCTCTTTTTCTATATATACTACCATGTTGCTCAAATTTGGCTGCTCCTTAGAAACACCTGAGATTAAAAAACACTCAGGAATAGATGATGAAAGTTGATTGTGATGATATTTTGCATCCATCTATCTATGTCAAAGCTTATAAAATTATTTTGTTGTTGTTTTTGTTCAGTCGCTCAGTCATGTCCAATTTGTTGCAACCCCATGCACACCAGCACACCAGCCTTCCCTGTCCTTCACCATCTCCCAGAGCTTGCTCAAACTCATGTCCATTGAGTCAGTGATCCCATCCCACCATCTCATCCTCTACCATCCCCTTCTCTTCCTGCCTTCAATCTTTTCCACATCAGGGTGTTTTCCAATGAGTCAGTTCTTTGCATCGGGTGGCTAAAGTATTGGAGCTTCAGCTTCAGCATCAGTCCTTCCAATGACTATTCAGCACTGCTTTCCTTTAGGATTTACTGGTTGATCTCCTTGCAGTCCAGGGGACTCTCCAGAGTCTTCTCCAACACCACAGCTCAAAAACATCAGTTAATCAGCATTCAGCCTTCTTTATGGTTCAACTCTTGCATCCATGCATGACTACTGATAAAACCATAGCTTTGAATAGATGGACTTTTGTCAGCAAAGTAATGTCTCTGTTTTTAATATGCTGTTTAGGTTTGTCATAGCTTTTCTTCCAAGGAGCAAGCGTCTTTTAATTTTGTTGCTGTAGTCACCATATGCAGTGTTATTGGAGCCCAAGAAAATAAAGTCTGTTTCCATGTGTCCCCATCTACTTGTCATGAAGTGATGGGACCAGATGTGATGATCTTCATTTTTTTGATTGTTGAGTTTTAAGCCTGTTTTTTTCACTCTCCTCTCTCACCTGCATTGAGGCACCATAGTTCCTCTTTGCTTTCTGCCATAAGGGTGGTGTCATCTGCATATCTGAGGTTATTTCTCCCAGCAGTCCTGATTCTAGCTTGTGCTTCATCCAGCCTGACATTTTGCATGATGTACTCTTCATATAAGTTGAATAAACAGGGTGACAATATACAGCTTTGACATACTCCTTTCCCAATTTGGAACCAGTCTGTTGTTTCATGTCCAGTTCTAATTGTTTCTTCTTGACCTGCATGCAGATTTCTCAGGAGGCAAGTCAGGTGCTCTGATAGTCCCATCTCTTGAAGAATTTTCCACAGTTTTATGTGATCCACACAGGCAAAAGATTTGGCATAGCCAATAAAGCAAAAATCGATGTTTTTCTGGAACTCTCTTACTTTTTCAATGACCCAACAGATGTTGGCATTTTGATCACTGGTTCCTCTGCCTTTTCTAAATCCAGCTTGAACATCTGGAAGTTCTCAATTCATGTACTGTTGAAGCCTGGCTTGGAGAGTTTTGAGCATTACTTTGCTAGCAGGTGAAAACCAAGTATACTGATCACTTGGATCATAACCTTGCCTAACTCAATGAAACTATGAGCCATGCTGTGTTGGGCCACCCAAGACAGATGGGTTATGATGAAGAGTTCTGATAAAACATGGTCCATTGGAAAAGGGAATGGCAAACCACTTCAGCATGCTTGCCTTGAGAACCCCATGAACAGTATGAAAAGGTAAAAAGATATGACACTGAAAGATTAACTCCCCAGGTTGGTAGGTACCCAGTATGCTACTTGAGAAGAGTAGAGAAATAGCTCCAGAAAGAATGAAGAGGCTGAGCCAAAGTGGAAACAATGCCCAGTTGTGCTGTGTCTGGTGGTGAAAGTAAAGTCCGTTGCTGTAAAGAACAATGTTGCATAGGAACCTGGGATGTTAGGTCCATGAATCAAGGTTAATTGGAAGTGTTCAAGCAGGCGTTGGCAAGAGTGAACATTGACCTTTTAGGAATCAGTGAACTAAAAGGGACCAGAATGGGTGAATTTAATTCAGATGATCATCTGTTACTGTGGGCATGAATCCCTCAGAAGAAATGAGTAGCTCTCGTAGTCAACAAAAGAGTCTGAAATGCAGTACTCAGGTGCAATCTCAAAAATGACAGAATGATCTCTGATCAAATTGTGTACTTTGAAAATATTGTTTTTGTTGTTCTGTTGCTAAGTCGTGTCCAACTCTCTGCAACCCCATGGACTTGCAGCTTGCCAGGCCTCCCTGTCCCTCACTATCTTCCAGGGATTTCCCAAGTTCATATCCATTGAATCAGTGATGCCATCCAACCATCTCATCCTCTGTCACCCTCTTCTCCTTCTGCCTTCAGTCTTTACCAGCATCAGTTTGTTTGTTTGCTTTTTTAATAGTAACTCATTTGAAAAGACCCTGATGCTGGGAAACATTGAAGATGGGAGGAGAAGAGGACGACAGAGATGAGATGTTTGTATGGCATCACCTGCTCAATGGACATGAGTTTGAGTAAGCTCCGGGAGTTGGTGATGGACAGGAAAGCCTGGCATGCTGCAGTCCATGGTGTCGCAAAGAGTTGGACACAACTGAATGACTGAACTGAACTGAAAACATAATCTTACTTTTTGACCACTAATCCCCCTACTTGGTGGGTGGAAAGAATACTCAGATCTCACTTGCAGAGATCCTGATTTAATTGGTTTTAGGCAGGGCTCAGGAACTGGTGTTTATTAAATCTCCTCAGATGATTATAATGTGACACCAGCATTAAGAACCTCTCCCCTAGTACTCATCTCAACTACTAGGCATATGGTAAATTCTCAAAAATGGCTGCTGTCACTGATGAACTGAATACATTTCTTCTTTGTATTCAATCATTCATTAACAGTAATGAAGGTTCACACACTGAAAGGACAGGAAGTGAATAGATATGCCAGACGAACTTCAGAAAAGGAAGTTCAGTTGTTCCTCAGTAAAACAGTGGAAGAGACGCAACACCCACCATGGATACCAAAATCCATGCATGCTCAGATCCTGTAGTCTACCCTCCATATCTGAGGTTCTGCATCTAAGGACTCAACCAAACTCAGGATAGTATAATGATGTTGATTTATTAAAAAAACATATATATGTTGGCCCACACAGTTCAATCCTGTGTTGTTCAGAAGTCAGCTGTACTCTCTAAATATCCTTATGCGAGTGTAACTATGCCACAGTCCTTCAAGCATACCTCTTAACTACAACACATCATAAAACTCCATCTTGGTAGGTTATGGTCTATTTTGAACAAAGCCTGAAAAAAATCGACAAATTGATCTGTTTAATGTATGGAATTTAAGGCACAGCTTTTTTTTTTTCTTTTTTAAACAGTTAAAGGATGTGTTTGTTGGAAAATTACAATTTTATATGAAATGTAACAGTTTATAAAACATGTTCATAAAACACTTTCCTTTGGGAATTTATATATTTTGTGAGTCAGAATATTCGAGGTTATGGTGCAGTAATAAGGCATCCCACATTTCATTGGTTTACTGCAACAAAGGTTTACTCTTTTACTTATACTACAGAACTCAAATAACTTTTAACATCAGTTCAGGCTCATGGAGGGACCACCCTGACTGTTATAACTGAGAAAAGGATATAGGTGAATGGCATGCTAACTCTTGAAGTTTTATATCTGCTCATACTCATTGACCGATACAAGTAATAAGGTCATAGCTAAGTCAAAAAGATATGAAAATACATTCCTACTAAGTGCCCATGAGAGGAAAATTGGAGTATTTGTAACCAAGTTCTAGTGAGTATCACAATCATCTTCCGCTGGATGACATAATTTTAGGGGTAGCTTATTTATGATCCTGGATGACAGGATCTATCTTTACTTCTCAATATAAGTCTGTGGACTTATTGTAGAATATTATAGTTGCTCCTTCTCAGAGAGGCTGAGAATCAGAAGGCCTGGATAGTGTCTCTATACACCCACAGTTAGTGAGAAGGGGACTGGGTTTTTTTTTTATCTTCATAAAGTAATTGCTTTTTCATATGTTCATTGATGAAAATCTTGTACTGTGTTCTACTTTATATTCTATGGTCCTTTTGTGTAACTGCTACTGATTTTCTAGTCAAATAAAGAGCCAATTTATGATTAACATACATTTTAGTTTTAAAGATATAAATTTATAACTGTTACTATCTCTTTTTTATATTTTCATTTTGATAATTTTTATTATAAAATTATAAAAATATTATAAAATTATAAAAATTCATTATAAAAATTATCCAAGCTTCTGTCCATCTTTAGAACATCACTAGAAAATTATACTCTATCAAGTAATACGGCAAAGCAAATCATTGTCACCAGGGTGTCACTGTTTTATCACTGGAAGTAATGTTATTGTTTCTTAGTAAGGTTTGATTTTGGTTGAAATCCCAGTGTTTCAATTTACCACACAGAGAAACAAGAACAACTTGCTAATGGACAATTTCTTAGGAAACAGGAGGGAAACCTTTTCAATGTACAAAGTTCAGCTGATGGAGAGTACTTTAATGCAATTATATTATTCTGGGATATTGGTATTTATTTATTTATTTATATTTATATTATAAGAGTTGTGTCTGACTCTGTGATCCCACAAATGGTAGCCTGCCAGGCTTCTCTGTCCATGGAGTTTTCCAGGCAAGAATATTGGAGTGGGTTGCCATTTCCTACTTTAGGGGATCTAAACTCAGGGATTGATATAGACTCAGGGATTGATACTGGATCTCCTGTATATCTGGCATTACAGATGAATTCTTTACTGCTGAGCCACCAGAGAAAGACATTTATATTTTATTTTTTAATAAATTTTAATAAAAATGAATCAGAAAACCTAATGAATCAGGTATGACTTGTAATGATTTTTTTCTTTTTTTTTTTTTTTTTTGGTGAAAGGCTGTGAGCATGAACTTACAAATTACGTATAAAAAGCCTTATAGAACCAAATATTATGGGATAGGTTCATAGTCTATCAGTATTTTCAAGTTCACTCTATAACTTTACAAAGAAACTGTCAAAGCCAGGATGACCCAAGTTTTCCCTAACATCACCTCTTCCTAACTTCCATGAAAACAACGTGGTTCAAAACTGTGAACTGGGCTGCCAAACTTTTGCTTTCAAATGTTTAACATTTTGGGGAATATGTGAATTCCGTTATAATTTGCTTATTAAAGATCTCCATTTTGTAAAGTGCTATATTATGATATTCAAATATTGCTGGAGATTCAGTGGAAAAAACTTTTCATTGATGTGAAGTAGTAAAAAGACAATATTCACTTGATGCACAAAAGCAGTCTATTGATACATCATTCTGCTGCTCAAATAGAGTATTAGGGAACACCATCCCCACTCCTTTAGAAATATTACAGCCATGATTTCTGAAATATGAAGTCCGAGCCATTTGTTTTCAAAAGTCGGACTGTGTCACAACACAACAGTGGAACTAAACCATCATGAGTGGTTTAGCTCCATTTCCTCCACCTTCTCCGAGGGCCTACGGTTCTCATACCATATTCCTTTCTGGGACACATCTCTGAAGTCCGTGGGAGATAACTTCCTCCCATTGCTAGTCAGCAGGGGGATCCATGTTTCCTTGTTTTGGAGTTGGGGTGTATTTTTCTACCCTGTTTATGGCAGGCAGGAGCCCTGCTTCTTCCTTGTAACTCTCCTTTCCATCAGCACAGAGGGAGATTCAAAACTAGAAATGATCCTAATTAAATAATTTTTTTGTACAGAAACACCCATTCCACAGCCATGGTCTTTAGAACTCTTTTCGAGGTGTCCCTCCCTACCTCTGTCTTGGTAAAACTGCAGACAATAAACCTTATCACAAAAGACAAGGATAAATATTTATCAGGGTGCAAAAGATGTTTAGAGAACCTACATTTACTTACATTCGTTATTGTGAACATGTTTAATCATGTGAGGTGTTATCAAAACTGGCTGAAATATTTTCCTCTATAGTATTTTCAAATAAAATTGTCTCCAAGAAAAATTATAAAAATGAACTTAAACATCCAGGATAAATATCTAGAGAATATTTATTTTAGGGTTTGAGCTTCTAAAAATATCTTATGCTACATCTTATTTGTATATATACATATATAAATATCTTTAATATGTATATATATGTATAAATATCTTATACTATATCTTATATGTATATAGATGTATAAATATATTTTTAAATATCTTATACTATAATAAATTATTATAATGCCTGTCTTTTAGAGGAACTTATAGGTCTCTTAGCTTTGTAGTATTAATGAAACCATTTTACACTTCTTAATGGTCTATAAATTATATGAGTATTAAATGAAAATATAACCAGATTTTAGTTGGTTTATTTAATAGAGAATTTTTTTCTTAAAGACAAAACCATTGTCTGCTTTTAAAATCACCCATTAAAGGTATCCACATCAAATATAAATTTTACAATGTCTTTTTGGAATATGAATAGAGTGAACGTTTATATTTGGTTGGTTGTAAAAAATCTTTTCCTTTATCATGTATTAATAAATAACATAACCATAATTTGGAAGACAGGAGCTAATTAGTAGATTATTCACAAGATTTAATTGAGTACATCTTTTTTATTTTATTTTATTTTTTGAATATATCTTTTTTAAAATTACAGAAAGCATTTGAAATAATTGTTTAGGTAGATACCAAAAGTAGAATTTAGCAATTAATCTTATTCATTAAAAGACACATTTTCAAGAAACAAAGAGAAACTAAAGTTGTGAGATGGCAATTTTATAATTATTGTTTTAAGAAGAATTTTATTATCTTAATAGAATGGAAATATCTACCACTATGAGACAAATTTTATATTTTTATAAATACAATTTTTATTTAGACATAAATTATTTCAAGCTATAAATGCTCATTAAAATTTTCATATTTTCACTACTGTGCATTATTTATCAATTCAATAATCACAATTAAGCAGTAAAACATTATTTTGAAATAGAATTTTGTAACAACTATGTTGTTTTTAACAATGATATCATCTGCTGAAAAATTGTAACTATATTTACATGATATTTTTATAGTTTTTGAACTTTTTTAAGGTTGAGTACTTGTTTCTCTTTATGTTTCTCTTTCTCTTTATGAGTACTTGTTTGTCTTTATGAAAAGACATATCGAATAATCATTTTTGCTGATTCACAATAAAGTTTTACACTTGGTGGAACAACGTTGCAAAACTTAGATTGTTTCAGTGATGAGCTAATTTTTAAAATATGGTTTAGCATTTACACAGAGACTGGGATGAAAACTTCATGTGCAGATATGTAGTCCTGTGGATTGGGGATCATTTTTTTGTCCAAAATGCATTATTATATGTGAATTGGGCATGACTTTTATATTCTAATTTGATGCCTACCTTTGTTTAATTCTCTGCTCTCTGATGTTTTCTCAAGGGGCAAAGAAATAGAAAGTCACTCCTTTAAAAGATACATTTTCTTACAAGAATAAAACACCTTTTGAAATGTTAGTGAGGTACTGGTATTTTAATGTCCCTCATGTTTTTTCATTTCTGAATTAAAAGAAATTTTAATTAAAGAACACTGTGATTATTTTTTCCTATCTCAAAAACAGTTGATTTTGAATTAAAATTAAATATATTTGAATCTACACGTGGTACTACTACAAAAGGAAAGAAATGATTATAGTGACTACATTTAGAGCTTTTTAAAAGTGCAACTTCTCATTTAAAAGAACTTATTTTCAACCATAAGGAATTGGTTATTCTGTGTGCATTTATCAGATAGGCCTCATATAATTTCTTGTATCTCTTAAGGAAGTCCATATGTAATAGATAAAACATCCAAAAACACAAACCTAATGAAAAACATGCTTTTGTTGAGATGGTTTCACTCCAGTAACCCCAGAAATGTTGGCAAGTAATTTGAGTTTCAGTGATAAGATTCTGCTGCTGCCAGTGATGTTTCTGACCCTTTGATAGGTTGAAATTTTACAAGAAAATCTTGCTGTTTATAGAAAGCTTAGGTCTTAGGGAATGTAGCCCCACTCTCAAGTTTAGATTTTGTGTAAGCATTAATAAAAACGCTGAGTTCTGTTTTAGAAGAGGAACAGTGTATTTTAAAATAATTTTAAAATAAAATCTTTTAAAAGAAAGACTATTTTAGCCTTCTAAATTGTCTTTTTTATATTCATGTGGTGTTGCTGAATTACTAAAATTTGTTTTTCCTGCTGGACATTTAAAATTATTTAAAAAATCTTTTCTGCTCCAAGTAAAAGTAAGTAAAGGTCATTAAAATATCGTGTTTGCAAAGTAAAACTCTTGAAAAGGCTTAAGTTTTGCAATGACTTGTAAAAATTTCTATCTATGAACTTGTTTTTGTTACTGATAGTTTTGAATTTTGTGTAAACATTGAATGGCTAAAATATATGTTTAGTCATAAAAGAAGTTAGCTGAATAGCAACATGAGAATTGTTGTTTGGTCACTAAGTCATGCCCA
This sequence comes from Cervus elaphus, assembly GCF_910594005.1. NCBI lineage: Eukaryota > Metazoa > Chordata > Mammalia > Artiodactyla > Cervidae > Cervus > Cervus elaphus. The sequence continues at coordinate 21,662,678 of NC_057845.1, read as the reverse complement.
ACTCTTTGTGACCCCATGAACCATAGCATGCCAGGCTTCCCTGTCCCTGTCCTTCACTATCTCCTGGAGTTTGCTCAACTTCATGTCCATAGAGTTGATGATGCCATCCAGCCATTTCATCAAGTTAAAATTAGTCTATCAAGGTTCCATTGCCCAGCTAAGAATGTAGGCTGCCACTAAGTAAGGACATGGACATGTCATTTAACCTCTTGAAGTCTCAGATTCACCATTACAATAAGAAGCTTGGATAAAGAAAATCATACACCATTTTATAATTTGAGATGACAAGCTGCAACCTCAAGTTTTTTACTTCTTCAAATTAGGATAGAGGACTTCAAAATGTTATTATAGTACTAACTAGATTTGCTAAGAGCACATATGTTGAACGTTCACTCTTTTTTTATTTTGAGAAAAATAAAAAATAAACCATTCACTATGTTCACTATGTTAATATCACAATTTACAAAGCTCAATATTTGGTATTTTGAACTTAAGTAAATAAAATGTGCAAGTTCTCATATTATTAATTCTATCATGTTAGTATAAGTTTAAATTCTGTGACAATCCATGTCTAATGAAATGACAATATTATTTTCAATCCTATTCTGAGTGTTTTAGATGAAGGAAAGATCATAGAAAAACTCAACTTATAGCAGTCTTCAAAAGTTAAGATTCACTGCTCTTTTTAAGAATACAGTGATTTCACTGTCAACTTAAAAATGTATTTTATTTAAAAAGATGTAATTTAATTTTAATTAATAAGAAAGAAACATTTGTCATTTTTTTTTATTATTATTTTTTTTTCCAGTGGGTTTTGTCATACATTGATATGAATCAGCCATGGATTTACATGTATTCCTAATCCCGATCCCCCCTCCCACCTCCCTCTCCACCCGATTCCTCTGGGTCTTCCCAGTGCACCAGGCCCGAGCACTTGTCTCATGCATCCCACCTGGGCTGGTGATCTGTTTCACCATAGATAGTATACATGCTGTTCTTTTGAAATATCCCACCCTCACATTCTCCCACAGAGTTCAAAAGTCTGTTCTGTATTTCTGTGTCTCTTTTTCTGTGCCATTCTTTTCCCAAAAATGTACCATCTTGTGTCAAATCTGAAAGTAATGACATAATTAATGGCATGTCCTTAGTTGCTCAGTCATGTCTGACTCTTTGTGATCCCATGGACTGTAGCCTGCCAGGCTCCTCTGTCCATGGGGATTCTTCGGGCAAGAATACTGGAGTGGGTTGCCATGTCCTCCTCAATTAATTGTATATGTAATATATTAAGATGTAACTTCAAAGCTGATTCAAGAACAAATGAATACACATCATGAACCTTCCTTTTCCTTATTGATGCTCAAGCTAGTTAATAATAAAGTGAGGAATAATTTAGTTAACATCATTATCTAGATATATAGTCAAATTTAGAAATGCATTTGTATAATATCATATTAAAAAGCAGAGACATTACTTTGCCAACAAGGGGCCGTCTAGTCAAGGCTATGGTTTTTCCAGTGTCATGTATGGATGTGAGAGTTGGATTATAAAGAAAGCTGAATGCTGAAGAACTGATGCTTTTGAGCTGTGGGATCAGAGAAGACTCTTGAGAGTCCCTTGGACAGCAAAGAGATCCAGCCAGTCATCGTAAAGGAAATCAGTGCTGAATATTCATTGGAAGGACTGATGCTGAAGCTGAAACTCCAATACTTTGGCCACCTGATGCGAAGAACTGACTCATTTGAAAATACCCTGAATACGGGATAGATTAAAGGCAGGAGGAGAAGGGGATGACAGAGGATGAGATGGCATCACCAACTCAATGGACATGATTTTGAGTAAACTCTGGGAGTTGGTGATGGACAGGGAGGCCTCGCGTGCTGCAGTCCCTGGGGTCACAGAGTTGGACATGACTAAGCGACTGAACTGAACTGAAGGAATTTTATATGGCATACTTTTCTGAGGGATTTGTCGTATTAAGCTCTATGAAAACTTCTGAAGAAACTACTGCCATTTACCACAGAATAAGGTTTTTATATTTACACTATGGAGGTGTAGAAATGGATAGCAATTATATGACAAAGAAAATACTTGTGATGAGGTAACCTTAAAGAAAGCTGAGCACAGAAGAATTGATGCTTTCGAACTGTGGTGTTGACGAAGACTCCTGAGAGTCCCTTGGACTGCAAGGAGATCCAACCAGTCCATCCTAAAGGAGATCAGTCCTGGGTGTTCACTGGAAGGACTGATGTTGAAGCTGAAACTCCAGTACTTTGGCCACCTGATGTGAAGAGCTGACTTATTTGAAAAGACCCTGATGCTGGGAAAGATTGAGGGCAGGGGGAGAAGGTGATGACAGAGGATGAGATGGTTGGATGGCATCACCGACTCAGTGGGCATGGGTTTGGGTAGACTCCAGGAGTTGATGATGGACAGTGAGGCCTGGCGTGCTGCGCTTCATGGGGTCGCAAAGAGTCAGACATGACTGAGTGACTGAACTGAACTGAAGTGAACTGAACCTTAAAATATTTTTCTAATTCACACCAGAAATTCTATATGTAGTAATATTATTTTTTGTCACTTATGAACATCTTTAATTATTTTCTTATTGACATTTAAAAGTATTCAGTTCAGTTCAGTTAAAAGTATTACATATCACTAATTTTATACAATGAAATTTAATGTAGTTAATCTATTGTTATACTTAAGTTCTGTTTGTTTTCTTAGAGAAGGCATCCTTATAATTACTTTTAGAGTTTGTCCCTCTTCCAGTTTCCTCTTATACTGTCTTTTAGTATAAAACTTTAGTATAAATATTAATATTGTCAAGTTAATATACAGAGTCCCTATTTATCTTTGTTTTTTTTCCTATTATTTGGTCTATTTACATGAAAATCATATTGTCAATAATGTCAATATATTATCAGTGTAACAGTGCCCCTCCATTGCATTATTTAGTATAAAGCCATGCTGTACAAATTCAAAAGTAAAATAGATCTATATCTTATCCTATTAATGATTTCTAAGGAATAAAATGTTAGTATTGCAACTGATGGGCTTCCAAGGTGGCATAGTGGTAAAGTACCCGCCTGCCAGTGCAGGAGACATAAGAGGTGTTATTTCCATTCCTGGGTCAGGAACATTCCCTGGAGGAGGGCATGGCAACCCACTCCTGCATTGTTGTCTGGAGAATCCCATGGACAGAGGAGCCTCGTGGGCTACAGTCCATAGGATTGCAAAGAGATGGACATGACTGAGGTGACTTAGCACGAATTCCAACTGATACATTGAATAGACATAGATGTTTCTTACAGAGTTCTGTCATTTTCCTAAGCTGACAGTTATGATAAAAACTAGTTCTAAATCCATGAATTCTTGTGAAAAATAATATTCTTCTAGTAATCTGGTAATTTTAGAAAATTTCACTCCTGTTGATAGAACTAAGATGAACCACTTTTCCCCATGATTTTCAAATAGTTTACCACTTTTGGTCAGTATCTCTTTCTATGTTCTTTACACACAACTGTCACACAATTTCTTTACCAATATCGTAGTCTTTTCTATGTTTATGTTTGGAATTTATAGTAACAATTAGAATGAAACTTCTTTGCTTTGCACTACTTAAGATATCTCATCTCAAATAAGCTCTGCATTACTAAATGATATTAAACTTTAATAAATGGAAAATTTCTCTTTCAATTTGTTGATAGCTCATTTACACACTTTTTTGGTATTCTTGCCTTCATACAACTCAGCCAAATTAAATTGGATATAATTGTCCATTAAAAAAAACAGTCTATGTATTTAAAGAGTAATATCATGAAGGACATTACCTCATCATGTCACAGTATATCACAGCTGAAAATATCTCAGATAAGATAACGCATTGGGTCTGTTTTCTAGGGACATTGAAATTAAAATTAAATATAGAAGAAATGGAGGTTGAGTATTTGATGTGAGTCCCAAGGTTTATGCTGAGCATCTTAAGTCATTATTGGAAGTCAAGTCTAAGCTGTAAATCAGATATTTAGGATTCTACTCTGTCCACTATGGTAGAACTTCTCAAGTGACAGTGAGCACAAAAATCATCCAGAACAAATAATTTCTAAAATAGAATCCTAAACCCACCTCCCATTGAGATTTTTAAATCTTCACTGAGTCTTTCAAATTTGCATTTCTTAGTAACAACTACAAATGATTTTGATTAGACCATGTTTTTAAAACTTTTTGTTTGGAGCATACATTTTTAGGCAGGTCATTTTTATTATTACCAACTCAAGTCCTTTATCCAGCAAAAAAATAAATAAATAAATCATTTACAGGAATCTGAATTTTGCAAAATCACATACTTTTTTATGGAGTAGCATCTTTCAGAAACAGAGGTTTAATGACTACCATGTTTTTGAACCTGAGCACTAATCTTCCTGTCAGCATTTTTTGTTATTCTCTGTAAACATTTTTGATTTCCCAGGTGGCGCTAGTGGTAAAGAACCCACCTACCAATGCAGGAGACATAAGAGATGTGGGTTAGATCCCTGGGTTGGGAATATCCCCTGGATGAGGGCATAGCAACCCACTTCAGTGTTCTTGCCTGGAGAATATCACGGATAGAGGAGCCTGGCAGGCTACAGTCTATGGAGTCACACAGAGTCAAACATGACACACGTAACTTAGCATGCATGCTCATTAATATTTTAGAATTAAAATGTGTTATTGCAGTTTTCTGAGGTGATTCAGATTTTAATCATACTTTTCTGCTAGTAGCATAAACAACAGAAGCATTGCAGAAATTTTAGTTATTTCTAGAATCTGGACTATATCTCCCAGACCTCTATTCATAAAAACACACAAAATTTTTTTCAGACAAATTGTCTCACTTTGTGGTTCAAAAAATTAAGATTGCAATAGCTAGAAGCGAACTACTGTAGAAGCATAATATTTTAGAGCTTAGAGATGCCTCAGATATTGTTGATCAGCTTCTGTCCTATACATGAAGTCCCCTTTAGCAATGTGTTGGGCATATACGATATTTTATCAATCACTAAAACTACACTGGATCGTGTTTTAAAACAGTCTTAGTTAGAAGGGGATACATGTATATGTATGGCTGAGTCAGTTCACTATTCACTTGAAAGTATCACAACATTGTTAACTGACTAAACCCAATACAAAATAAAAAGTTTTTTAAAAAAGAAAATTTTTTTTTCATTTATTTTTATTAGTTGGAGGCTAATTACTTTACAATATTGTAGTGGGTTTTGTCATACATTGACATGAATCAGCCATGGATTTACATGTATTCCCCATCCCGCAGCTCAATTCCAGAAAAATAAATGACCCAATCAAAAAATGGGCCAAAATAGAAATTCTTATACAAGTAACAGAGAACACTACTTAAGCAGCTTGAGTTCAGTTCACTTGCTCAGTCATGTCCCACTGTTTATGACCCAATGAACTTCAGCACGCCAGGCCTCCCTGTCCATCACCAACTCCCAGAGTTTACTCAAAGTCATGTCCGTTGAGTCAGTGATGCCATCCAATCATCTCATCCTCTGTCGCCCCCTTCTAATGCCTTAAATCTTTCCCAGCATTAGGGTCTTTTTAAATCAGTCAGTTCTTCCCATCAGGTGGCAAAGTATTGGAGTTTCAGCTTCAGTATCAGTCCTTCCAATGAATATTCAGGACTGATTTCCTTTAGGATGGACTGGTTGGATCTCCTTGCAGTCGAAGGGACTCTCGAGAGTCTTCTCCAACACCACAGTTCAAAAACATCAATTCTTCGGCTCTCAGCTTTCTATAGAGTCCAACTCGCACCTCCATACAAGACTACTGGAAAAACCATAGCCTTGACTAAACGACCCTTTGTTGGCAGAGTAATGTCTCTGCTTTCTAATATGCTGTCTAGGTTGGTCATAACTTTTCTTCCAAGGAGCAAGCATCTTTTAATTCATGGCAGTCACCATCTGCAAAATCTGCAGTGATTTTGGAGCCCCCCAAAATAAAGTCTGCCACTGTTTCCACTGTTTGCCCGTCTATTTGCCATGAAGTGATGGGACTGGATGCCATGATCTTAGTTTTCTGAATGTTGAGCTTTAAGCCAACTTTTTCACTCTCCTCTTTCACTTTCATCAAGAGGCTCTTTAGTTCTTCACTTTCTGCCGTAAGGGTGGTGTCATCTGCATATGTGAGGTTATTGATATTTCTCCCAGCAATCTTGATTCCAGCTTGTGCTTCATCCAGCCCACCGTTTCTCATGATGTACTCTGCATATAAGTTAAATAAGCAGGGTGATAATATACAGCCTTGACGTCCTCCTTTTCCTATTTGGAACCAGTCTTTTGTTCCATGTCCAGTTCTAACTATTGCTTCCTGACCTGCATACAGGTTTCTCAAGAGGCAGGTCAGGTGGTCTGGTATTCTCATTTCTTGTAGAATTTTCCACAGTTGTGATCCACATGGTCAAAGGCTTTGGCATATTCAATTAGGCAGAAGTAGATGTTTTTCTAGAACTCTCTTGCTTTTTCGATGATCCAACAGATTTTAGCAACTTGACCTCTAGTTCCTCTGCCTTTTCTAAAACCAGCTTGAACATCTGGAGGTTCATGGCTCACATATTGCTAAAGCCTGGCTTCAAGAATTTTGAACATTATTTTACTAGCGTGTGAGATGAGTGCAATTGTGTAGTAGTTTGAGCATTCTTTGGTATTGCCTTTCTTTGGATTGGAATGAAAACTGACCTTTTCCAGTCCCATGGCCACTGCTGAGTTTCCCATATTTGCTGGCATATTGAGAGCAGCCCTTTCACAGCATCATCTTTTAGGATTTGAAATAGATCAACTGGAATTCCATCACCTCCATTAGCTTTGTCCATAGCGATGCTTCCTAAGGCCCACTTGAGTTCACATTCCAAGATGTCTGACTCTAGGTGAGTGATCACACCATCATGATTATCTGAATCTTGAAGATCTTTTTTGTGTAATTCCTCTATGTATTCTTGCCACCACTTCTTAATATCTTCTGCTTCTGTTAGGTCCATACCATTTCTGTCTTTTATTGAGCCCATCTTGGCATGAAATATTCCCTTGGCATCTCTAATTTTCTTGAAGTGATCTCTAGTCTTTCCCATTCTATTGTTTTCCTCTAACCAGCTCGAACAGAAGCGTAAATACTATATCACACTACAAGAAGCCTGAGGTTAGGCTATGTTTCTGTTGTTCAATCTCTAAAGTCATGTCTGACTCTTTGAAACTCCATGGACTGCAGCACATCAGGCTTCCCTGTCCTTCACTCTCGGGTTTACTCAAACTCATGTCCACTGAATTGGTGATGCTACCCAACCATCTTATCCTCTGCAGCCCTCTTCTCCTCCTGCCTTCAGTCTTTCCCAGCATCAGGGTCTTTTCCAATGAGTCAGGTCTTCGCATCAGGTGGCCAATGTATTAGAGTTTCAGCTTCAGTGTTAGTCCTTCCAGTGAATATTCAGGGTTGAGTTCCTGTAGGAGGTTAAACCATAATTAAGTGTAATTAAAAGTCTCAAGGATGCCTTTAGATTTCAGACTCTTCCCCTCTGGTCCATACTGGGGCCTCTTATGCTTGCACTTTCTTTCTTTCTTTCTTTCCTTTTTTTGCATTTTCATTGGCTCTATAGCCCTATATTGACTGTCTAGGCAGGAAGCAAAGAAAAAAATAGGCTAAAAACAAGAAGATGCCATTAAATTTGGGAAAGGATGTCTGCTTCTACATACACCTTACTGGCCGGAACTGTGTTGCTTTGTCTGTTCTGGCTTTATAAGAACCTGAGAAATTGAGTAATTTTACTTGAGCCTTGATGTCCCAAACCAAATCAGGGTTCTGACAAGGAAAAAAGTGAGAATTTATATATGGTGTTAGCAAATGGAAATTATCTGCTACAACTGGTATATGTCTAAAGGAAAAATGTATCCAAAAGCTTTAGAATACTTGGTATAGATATGAAGGTGTAATTCATGATTTGGTTGTTATGTGCAGCATTAACTATTTGCACACACATTTAAAGATGTAGTAATGGGTCTTCATAGTGCCTGTCTCACTTGTGTATGACAATAAAACTGGTGCTCATGTCTACCTGCAATAAAGGAGTCTAAGAGGAGAAGGGAGAAGCCCCAGTTAAGTTTGCGGAGTATAGTGGTGGATGAAAGATGGTGACAAATCCACTCAAACTGCAAAAACTTATTGGCATCTCAGTGTTGTAGGGTGGCTCAGATGGTAAAGAATCTGCCTTCAATGTTGGAGACCTGGGTTTTTCTTTGGGTCAGGACGATCCCCCCAAGAAGGAAATGGCTGCCCATTCCAGTATTCCAGCCTGGGGGATTCCATGAACAGAGGGGCCTGGTGGGCTGCAGTCCATGGGGTCACAAAGAGTCGGACACGACTAAGCAACTAACACTTTTGCTTTCAGTGTGGGAGCAGTCAGCAAGAAGGTAACCTTTGTGTAAATGAACTCTATGCTGTTTTCATCAGTTTAAATATATAACTGATTTTGAGAAAGTCCTGAAATGGCCACTGCTCCACCTCTGAGAGACTCTGATACAGTAAGTCCCCTACGTACAAACCTTCAAGTTGCGAACTTTAAAATGTGCGAACATGATCCTGTATGTCAGCTGCTGTGCTATACTATTGTACTTTCCAAGGTACTGTACTATAAGATTAAAAATATTTTCTTTAAAAACATTTTTTTAATGTTTGCTTTTTGTGTTTGGCTCTTATGAGTTATTTGTGTGAAAAGTATTATAAACCTACAGTATGATACTATGTGTTATTTATGTGAAAAGTATTATAAACCTATTACAGTACAGTACCATGTAGCCAACTGTGTTAGTTGGGTCCCTACCTAGGCCAGCTTTGTCAGACTTATGAACTAATTGGACTTAACGAACCTGCTTTTGGATTGGGCCTCCTTTGTGTATAGTGGACTTGCTGTATTTTGTCCATTGTCAAATAACAAATACGAATTAAAATGCTAAAACTTGGCAGTCTTCAACTGTCTGTTCTCCTCACATCTCCAGTCACCACTGACATCTCTAAAATTTAAGTTTTTCCTGTAGGGTCTGGAGGGAGGGTCAGGAAGGTGCAGTGGAAAGGGGGTTTCAGTGTTCACTGGCAGAGCTCCTTCTGGCAAGCTCAGATGCCTTGGGCAGAGGTAGACGGGAACGTCTTTCTGGCAGCCTGTTGGAATTCAAATTAGTCAATTCAAAATTAATCTTGATTATCACCTTATGCCATAGCTTAGCTACTTCATAAGTTAAACTTTGTGTGTGTGTGTGTGTGTGGCTAATCATGGAAAGAAAAAACCTGTACTAAGTTGAAAGCATACACTTATTCTGAGGGGAGTAATTGATGAATCTCTCAAGAGAGATTTTCCATTATAAAAGGTAAATGTAATTTTGCATGATGCAGAAATCAACATTACTCAATAAATATAAAAGTCTTAAATAGATAGATAAATACTGATAATACTTGGTATATATAATATCTGTGTTTATCATGTATCCTAACTTTATTCTATAGGAAAGGTGAATATTTTTAAAAAAGAATTCAAAGGAACATATATTTGGGATATACGCACATAGTCTTAATTGAAAATAAGCACCAAAATGCTGCAAAATACAACAAATCATTAAGAACATTTTGAAAGACCTCTTGTCTGTGTTGAACAAAGAATCCATTTCCTAGCTACATATTTACATTAGAAAATGGAACAGATGATATTATTTTTCCTTTGCCTGAGTAATTTCTTTTCACTTAATTGATTTTTCTTTTGTCTTTGCTATCAATTTGTCAGATAGCATGTGGTTTATTACTTTTATGGAGCTCAGAGTTTCAAACAAAAGAGTTGAATGTCTTTTCCATAATTTTATAACATTTTATTTCAGACATAATAAAGACAAATAGGTATGTGTGTGTTTTTACAACATTATGTCTCCTGAAATGTGAAGCAATATTTTATATAATAGCTTTAGGTATTCTATAATTATCACTTGGACTGAAAAAGGCAAACATTTTCCTTTGAGCACATTTTAAGAATAATTTTTCAAATACATATATTTTGTGTAGATTGCAGAGTTCCCAGATTTCCTCCTGTGGAGCTTCAATAATATAACCAGCCTAGACAAGAGCTATTTCATGGCATAACCGAGTAGCTTTTATTATGTATTTCAATCAGTGATTTGAGAAAAGCTTTTTGAAGTTTAATTTAAAACCCCTGTTATCATTGTAGTAGAGCAGCTCTAGCTATTTTTCTTCAGTTCATTGTCATTAACTAATGCTAAGCCATTCCCTATAATAATAAGGAACTGTTGGTGATTGCATTAACTCTTGAGGCTCTATCCAGTCTCAGGAGTAGCAGTCTGATGAACAAGGAGCAACCACTAAAAGTATTGGAAACCAAGTGAGGAACAGCAGTTTTGTCAAACTCATGTAAATCCTTTAAGGGGTGCTAAAGATTTCATTATTTGTCGTGGTGAGTATTAATATTGTTGTTAGTTTCTATGGTTCTTTTCAGTTAAGCATAGGAAACAAAATCTGTGTTTCTTTCGGGAGGAATCTTATTAACTTCTGAAGAGTGGTATATGGGGTGAGGCAAAGATTCCCTAAGCTTTCTGATATACAATGGCAATTCTAATGTAAGAGTGATTATTTGTGCACTTTCCATATCACCCTTATGGAAGTCTGCCAAACTCCACTACACACACAGGAGCATTGCAATAGCTTCAAGCAAATCTAACTTATTTATCTAATTCCATGCGTACCATAAGAAAAAAAAATAAATCCGGAGTTTACCCCGAAGAGTTTGTCACGTATAGCTTTGAAATCATACAGTTACCACCACTATTGCTCTGACACTTTTTAAATTATTTTTTTTACTATGTCCTAATTTTACATATTGGAATCATAGTATACAAACAGTTTTATTAATTTTTCATATTTTTTGTTGCTGTTCAGTCATTAAGTCGTGTCCAACTATGCAACTGAACACATGACCCTATGGATACAGCACACTAGGCTTCCCTATTCTTCACTGTCTCCTGGAATTTGCTCAAATTCATGTGCATTGAGTTGGTGATGCTATCTAACCATCTCATCTTCTGCCATTCCCTTCTTCTTTTGCCTTCAATCTTTCGCAGCATCAGGGTCTTTTCTAATAAGTCGGCTTTTCACATCAGGTAGCCAAACTATTGGAGCTTCCTCATCAGTCCTTCCAATGAATATTCAGGGTTGATTTCCTTTAGGATAGACTGGTTTGATCTCCTTGCTGTCCAAGAGACTCTTAAAAGTCCTCTCAGCATACATGATAGTTATGTATATGTGCTATATGTATATATAATTTATGAATATGTTCCTTATATATGTAGCTCTTATATATATGTGAATGTGGTGTTATGGGTAGGTATATATGTATATGGAAAGAGAAAAGAAAGCTTCATAATATATTTCATATTGAAAACTACTAAAAATGACATGAAACCATGATGCAACAATATAAAAGAAATGGGGAAAAGAAAATATATAAAACAAAAAAGAAAAATTTAAAACCAGAAGTAAAACCCATTACATGCATCTGCATATTTGTGAATAATTCTATCATTATCACTACACAGTGGAAGTGAGAAATAGATTCAAGGGACTAGATCTGATAGACAGAGTGCCTGATGAACTATGGACAGAGGTTCATGACATTGTACAGGAGACAGGAATCAAGACCATCCCCAAGAAAAAGAAATGCAAAAAGGCAAAATGGCTATCTGAGGAGGCCTCACAAACAGCGGTGAAAAGAAGGGACAAGAAAAGCAAAAGAGAAAAGGAAAGATATACCCATTTGAATGTAGAGTTCCAAAGAATACCAACGCTAGATAAGAAAGCCTTCTTAGGTGGTCAATGCAAAGAAATAGAGGAAAACAATAGAATGAGAAAGAATAGAGATCTAGATCTTGAGATCTAGAGATCTAGAGATCTTCAAGAAAATTAGAGATACCAAGGCAACATTTCATGCAAAGATGGGCTCAATAAAGGACAGAAATTGTATGGACCTAACAGAAGCAGACGATATTAAGAAAAGGTGGCAAGAATATACAGAAGAACTGTACAAAAAAGATCTTCATGACCCAGATAATCACGATGGTGTGATCACTCACCTGGTGCCAGACATCCTGGAATGTGAAGTTAAGTAGGCCTTAGGAAACATCACTAAGAACAAAGCTAGTGGAGTGATGGAATTCCAGTTGAGCTATTTCAAATCCTGAAAGATGATGCTGTGAAAGGGCTGCATGCAATATGCCAGCAAATTTGGAAAATTCAGCAGTGGCCATGGGACTGGAAAAGGTCAGTTTTCATTCCAATCCCAAAGGAAGGCAATGCCAAAGAATGCTCAAACTACTACACAATTGCAATCATCTCACACACTGGTAAAATAATGCTTAAAATTCTCCAAGCCAGGCTTCAGCAATACGTGAACCGAGAACTTCCAGATGTTCAATTCAAACTGGATTTAGAAAAGGCAGAGGAACCAGTTATCAAATTGCCAACGTCAAAAAAGCAAGAATTCCAGAAAAACATCTATTTCTGCTATATTGACTATGCAAAAGCCTTTGACTGTGTGGATCACAATAAACTGTGGAAAATTCTGAAACAGATGGAAATACCAGACCACCTGACCTGTCTCTTGAGAAACCTGCATGCAGGTCAGGAAGCAATAGTTAGAACTGGACATGGAACAAAAGACTGGTTCCAAATAGGAAAAGGAGGACGTCAAGGCTGTATATTATCACCCTGCTTATTTAACTTATATGCAGAGTACATCATGAGAAACGGTGGGCTGGATGAAGCACAAGCTGGAATCAAGATTGCTGGGAGAAATATCAATAACCTCAGATATGCAGATGACACCACCCTTATGGCAGAAAGTGAAGAAGAACTAAAGAGCCTCTTGATGAAAGTGAAAGAGAGAGTGAAAAGGTTGGCTTAAAGTTCAACATTCAGAAAACTAAGATCATGGCATCTGATCCCATCACTTCACGGCCAATAGATGGGGAAACAGTGGAAACAGTGGCTGACTTTATTTTGGGGGGCTCCAAAATCACTGCAAATGGTGACTGCAGCCATGAAATTAAAAGACACTTGCTCCTTGGAAGGAAAGTTATGACCAACCTAGACAGCATATTAAAAAGCAGAAACATAATGTAAGACCAGAAACTATAAAACTCCTAGAGGAGAACATAGGCAAAACACTCTCTGACATAAATCACAGCAAGATCCTCTATGACCCACCTCCCAGAATATTGGAAATAAAAGCAAAACTAAACAAATGGGATCTAATGAAACTTAAAAGCTTTTGCACTACAAAGGAAACTATAAGTAAGGTGAAAAGACAGCCGTCAGATTGGGAGAAAATAATAGCAAATGAAGCAACAGACAAAGGATTAATCTCAAAAATATACAAGCAACTCCTGCAGCTCAATTCCAGAAAAATAAATGACCCAATCAAAAAATGGGCCAAAGAACTAAACAGACATTTCTCCAAAGAAGACATACAGATGGCTAACAAACACATGAAAAGGTGCTCAACATCACTCATTATTAGAGAAATGCAAATCAAAACCACAATGAGGTACCATTACACGCCAGTCAGGATGGCTGCTATCCAAAAGACTACAAGCAATAAATGCTGGAGAGGGTGTGGAGAAAAGGGAACCCTCTTACACTGTTGGTGGGAATGCAAACTAGTACAGCCACTATGGAAAACAGTGTGGAGATTCCTTAAAAAACTGGAAATAGAACTGCCATATGACCCAGCAATCCCACTTTTGGGCATACACACTGAGGAAACCAGATCTGAAAGAGACACGTGCACCCCAATGTTCATTGCAGCACTGTTTATAATAGCCAGGACATGGAAGCAACCTAGATGCCCATCAGCAGATGAATGGATAAGGAAGCTGTGGTACATATACACCATGGAATATTACTCAGCTGTCAAAAAGAATTCATTTGAATCAGTCCTAATGAGATGGATGAAACTGGAGCCCATTATACAGAGTGAAGTAAGCCAGAAAGATAAAGAACATTACAGCATACTAACACATATATATGGAATTTAGAAAGATGGTAATGATAACCCTATATGCAAAACAGAAAAAGAGACACAGAAATACAGAACAGACTTTTGAACTCTGTGGGAGAATGTGAGGGTGGGATGTTTCAAAAGAACAGCATGTATACTATCTATGGTGAAACAGATCACCAGCCCAGGTGGGATGCATGAGACAAGTGCTCGGGCCTGGTGCACTGGGAAGACCCAGAGGAGTCGGGTGAAGAGGGAGGTGGGAGGGGGGATCGGGATGGGGAATAAGTGTAAATCTATGGCTGATTCATATCAATGTATGACAAAACCCACTGAAATGTTGTGAAGTAATTAGCCTCCAACTAATAAAAAAATTAAAAAAAAAAAAAAATAAAAAGCAGAAACATTACTTTGTCAACAAAGGTCCATCTAGTGAAAGCTATGGTTTTTCCAGTGGTCATGTATGGATGTGAGAGTTGGACTATAAAGAAAGCTGAGCGTGGAGGAATTGATGTTTTTGAACTGTGGTGTTTGGAGAAGACTCTCGAGAGTCCCTTCGACTGCAAGGAGATCCAACCAGTCCATCCTAAAAGAAATCAGTCCTGGGTGTTCATTGGGAGGACTGATGTTGAAGCTGAAACTCCAATACTTTGGCCACTTCATGCGAAGAGCTGACTCATTTGAAAAGACCCTGATGCCTGGAAAGATTGAGGGCAGGAGGAGACGGAATGACAGAGGATGAGATGGTTGGATGGCATCACTGACTCGATGGACATGGGTTTGGGTGGCCTCCAGGAGTTGGTGAAGGACAGGGAGGCCTGGCGTGCTGCTGTTCATGGGGTCGCAAAGAGTCAGACACGACTGAGCGACTGAACTGAAATGAACTGAACTATCATTATATTCCAATTAAAAATAATGAAATATTTTATAAACATCATGAATTTGTGTTTATTTTGACTTTTTAAAATATAGAATTTAGATAGATAATAGGGTGTATAAATTATATTTTATAGAAGGTATTAATGGTCATCATTTGGGTGCCATCCAGACAGATTTTCTCTTTTTGAGTTGATTTAAATTATGATTAAAAGTATGAAGTATTGTCTCTGTGAAATTTGAAAGGCCTGTATATACTAGATTCATTCAGCATTGAAATCTATTAGAATCGCTGGTGCATTTTTAGGTCTAATGTGAATTGATATACCAGTTCAATTACAAAACATGTTAATTCAGTCCCTGTTCGCTGCCACTGGGATTCGCATTATTTTAACATGTTGTAATCTTTAATATCAATTTATGATATAGTCTTTTGTGATAAAACTTAAGTACATTGCTGTAGACTACTTTTGAGTCTCCACGAAAACTGCCCATTGCTTCATTTAGGATAATTTAAGATAATATTAACAATGTCAGTATTTGGAGTTAAATTCAAATTTTTCAAATATAGTTAACACTTAGAATTGCTACATTATTTCTTGGTTTAAACACACTTTCTTTAACGTAACATTAGTACTAAAATGAAGTCTAAACAATGTTTTGGAAGATCTGCACTTCTAAGTTTGTTTCCATTCTTATAGATCATTTGAAATTGATAATTATCATCTTCCTTGAGACAGAAGTTGCAGTCACAAATCTCACAGATGCTTAGTGATTTCCAAGGATAAAATAATAAAATAATTTAAATTAGTAGGTTGTCATTTGAATTATACCACCCCTTGAGAAGCACGGTATATTGTGTAATTTTGAAGAATACCATTAATTTGAACAGTATTTTATCTCGCATTGTAAAGCTTTTTAACCACTAAGGCTAAAAATGAGATGTTGGGTACCAACTTTTAAATGTCTGGATTGTTTTATAGTGAAGAATATATATTTTCAAGGGTTAATAAAGGAAAATAATTTTCCTTTCTATGTTCTCTGATAATCTAGAGAGTAATAGACTTTTTTTGTGGATCATGAGCAACAGAAATTTATTGCTCACAGTCTTGGAGGCTGAAAATTCAAGATCAGGTCACCAGCATGGTCAGCTTCTAGTGAGAGCCCTCTTCTTAATTCCTGGCAGATCTTAATAGGATGTAAATAACTAAAAATCTCTCTTGAGGATTCTTATAAGGGCACTGATTCTATTCATGAGAACTCCACTCTCCTGACCTAAGCACAACCCGAAGTCCCACCTTCTAATACCATCATCCTTGGGGATTAGAATTCAGCAGTGAATTTTAGGAGGACACAAATAATCAGAGGGGACTTCTCGGGTAGCTTAGTGGGAAAGAATCTGCTTGCCATTACAGGAGATGTAGATTCCATCCCTGGGTGGTGAAGATCCCTTGGAGAAGGAAATGGCAACTTACTCCAGTATTCTTGCCTGGGAAATCCCATGACAGAGGAGCCTGGTGGGCTACACTTCTTGGGGTCAAAAAACAGTCAGACACAACTTAGCAGCTCAACAATGACAAAAACAAACAAATACTCAGATCATAGAATGGTTCATTCCACTGTATTTCCAAATATGAATTACCATAGATAGTATTATTCTTTAACATCATCTCTGTTTCCTTGAAGACAAGTTGTCCGGACTTTAGCATCTGGAAGCACAGGCCTTGCAAGATGCTTCAGGTACAAATTCCACTGATATCCTGGTTCCTTGTCAGGTTTAGAGATCTAATAGAGAGACTAGCCACCTCTGCAGGGATTTCAGTATTTATCACAGGCTTTTCCTATAAAATGACATCGTTCTCATCACCATACCAAAAGGTTGTCAGTAAGGCTGTCGGACATATCACATATTATTAATATTCCTATTTGTTTCTGGTATATAAATTCATCAAAGTTCATTTTGAAGTACTGGTTCATCGAGTGTATATGTGTTTGCATGCTTGTCTGTATATCACAAAATTTAATATAACTATTTTACTAATATTTATTAAATTTGAGAAATAACTGATCATTAATAATTTTGAAGAGTATCAAAAATTTAAAAGTTTTCCCCATGTTTTTGTGTAAACACAAAATTATTAAATAAACTTTTAAAATAAATTTTTAATAAATTTTTAAAAAGCAAAATCCAATCACAAAGGAAAAAAGAAAAAAGCTTTGATCTTTTATCCTGTGTGTAGTTTGTCTACTGCTGGTGTGGAATTACTTTTTCAATTATATCATTTATTTTTATAAATGATGTATAAATTATTTTAAAAAAATTTTATGCTTCTGTTCCTATTTTTAGTGTTACCATGTAGCTTATTTTGTATGGACATTTGCCAGAATAAATAGTTCCAATGAATAAGATGTTTGTCATGTTATCTTTATTCAACAATTTTTTAAAAAGTCATTTCTTACCATACTGTACTTGGTTCCAAGTTACCAATATGCTTTACTGCCACAGAACATCTCAGTTAAGTGTACAAAAGCTTACAAATCCCTGGCATGTTCTGAATGGCAGTTAATGGCTTAAAAAGGAAAGTTTTATGATTCAAACTTAAGTTATCACAGACATGAGTTGCATCAACATAGCTATTAATGCATTAGACAACTTGTCATAAATTATTGCTCTTAAAATGTCAAATTTGTTCATTTCATTGAAAGAAATATTTCAGAAGTAGTTTAAGAGAAAGCTAGTGTATTACCTTCCACTGCAAATGTAATAGTTTTTATATCCATAGCACAAATAAGAATTGTTTTGCTTTGTTTTGCCAGAGTATAGAATTCATTCATTATGTCCTATCCTAATTTTGGACTTCCTTAGATTTCCTTAAAGGCAGAGGCTTCTAGAAAAGGAACTGGCTCCAACATCTGCTGTTTTGAGTCCTTAAAAATGATTCCATGTGAATGATTTTGTGATCCTATCCTCTTAATTATTGTCATTATTCTAAGATATATATTTAAAAAGAAATCAAACTTTTAAAAAAATCTCCAGGTTAGAGCAAAAGAAACTTCTGTTGACTTAATTTGTAACCATTTATCAAAAGATTTGGCCACTTTTTGTTCCTTCATAGTTAAATTTAAGCATTATCAAAATAACTCCGGGAAAAATTGTGAAGAGAGGTTCTTAAGTTTTAGAAATAACATTTGTTATGATGATTCATACTAGCATTTTATAGTTATTTAGGGAGAATATATATAGGCCGAGACAAGATAGTTAAGCTTTGTTACTGGATATTGCTTAGAAATGTGCTACTCAATTGAAGCCCTCTTTGACTTCCCCCATAATTATTTTGTTGAAGTATGCTGGTATATGATTTTTACTAGGTCATCTTATAGGAATTGCAGAATACAAAATAGTCTCTCCTTCTCTGTATAGGAGTGAGGGAAATAGAAATGCATGTAGAAATAGGAATATAAAATAGGCCAGAATTAAATGAAACATAAATCCAGTTCAGTCAGTATACCTGTATTATCACTGATGGTAGGTTGGAATGTTATCTTCTAGGGTTTTTGTATTTAATAAGGAATTACTGAATAGAAAGCTTTAATTTCTGACCTAACGGACTAAATGAATAATGGAATGCCAGGCCCTTATGGTTGACTGAAGAAGGAAGTCATCTGGGGGCTAACATTTCTGCTGAGACCATGGAGGAGACGTGTGCTTACTTGATTAAATCGTGAGTCTTCTGGGCCAACTTCTGCTCTAACTTATGGTTGGGTATGTAGACAAAACATGTATACAGTAGATTTAAGAGCAACTCCCTACTTTTGCCTCTTTATAATTTTAATTCATAATGTAGATTCTGAGTATGCAAAAGTTTTGATCATCTATGTTTTATGATTAGATACCAAAAATTTCTCTCTCATGTCAGACAGTGCATTACCTACTAACAAACATAGAACATCCAGTGGCAGTAATGTTGATATAATCTGCTACTGTTTGCTTGTGTGCATGTGTGTGTGATAATTCTACCATATTCTTTACTATTTCTGTTTAGTTTCCCTAATGTTACCTCTATGTGTGTATACCTCCAGTTACACATACTTAAAACATTATTTTTAATACCTTCAGTACAAAGACATATATTTAAATATGTGAAAAGCCTGAACTCTATAGTAGCATTAGTAATAGCATTTTATGTCTCAGTTGATATTGACTTTTTAAGAATGCTTTGCCTCAAAAACATTCTTTTTAGATTATTTGGTATTGTCTTTACATTGCAAATTGAAGAAATTCAAAGTTATTAGAAAAACACTTCTATTTATCTAGGTCTTCTTCAGACTGCAACCATATTGCCTAAAAAAATTAATAGCTAGATGTTTTCACATTTCTAATTCATATAATAAGCTAATTTTATAAAAAGGAAAAGCCCAAACTTTTTCTTTCTATGATTTGGCTTCATTTATTACAAAAGATTGCAAAGTAATTGAAGGAAAATGAAAACTAAATGAAATAATTAAATAAGCTATCTAATTTCTAGGTGTTAATTCAATTCTATTTCTAATCAATTTTCTGTATTTTAAACGTCAATTGCTTCTATCTCCTTCTTGCCTGTAGGCATAGATGTCTCAAATTATGGGTTGGATATATCCCTGAGTACTTAGCATGATGACACAAGGGAAAAATGCCACTCACAGAACTAGACTAATACATTTAACAGTTATTCTGTTATTGGTGGTTTTAAACTCCAGATGGCCATGTCTGGTTGATTTGATTGTATTTGCCTGTGAGTTAGAAATCCGTACTGTGAAATAATAAGACCATAAAAGGATAAATCTTGATTTACTTGAGATGACCTTTTGCTTTTGAGATATTTTTAAGGGAAGGAGAGGGGTAGTGTATCAAAATGGAAATGTTGAGCAAGGTAAGTGAAAACGTTTTTGAATGTGTCTTGGTCAGTAAACTATACCAAATTGACAGGAAGTAATCATATTGACTTTCATATTGATGCAGTTACCAAGTTTCCATATGTTCTACCTACACATTTGCAGATCTGAAAAAAAAAAAAAAACTGAAGAATTCACTGAATTGTCATGCAAGAACCTTCTTAGAAACCATGGGGTCATTTGTTAGTCCCTTCTTGAATGATTACCCATCTCTGAAACTAACAGAGGTGTTCTTGAACCTAAATACATTTTTTTTTTAAGGCAGGAAAGATAAGTAAAAGTACATGGGAGGCTGACTGTTAACATTATCACATTCTCCAGCGTAAGTGATCAGTATATTGAATTTATGATAATTGAATTTAATAGCTTTTGTCATAAAAGTATTTTCAAATATGAATAAGTAACTTCTTAACCAACAATTCATCTTTTGAAAGTACTTATATTTGGATTAGAATGAAAAGTTTTAGATTTGCTTTTAGGGTGCCACTTAAAAAACCAGACAGATCTCTTACAAGCCTTAATGGATTTCTTACTAGGAGACACGCCTTCCATCAAAATTCTGCTGTAGCTTTTTGCAGCCTTGAATTCACATGAAGTTAATATTTAAATTAACCTTGACCATCTTTGTTCCTTTTTAAAAATTAAATATTTAGAAATAATTCATGACAATTTTAGCTGCTCCATTCTAAATATTTCTGCTGGTCAAATTTATAGTGAATAGGGGACCATTTTAAAGATAATCACTAACAGATTTTCTAGGTCCCTTTTTACTACAGATTGCTTTACAATAAAGCTAACATATATAGTTGAGTAATATTAATGCGTACCTTTTTTTTTCCTTTTAATCAAACTGCATTAAAACATATATGGAATGGCAGTTCTCTCTCTCATTTCAAATATGCTTAATAGTTTGACTAATTTTCAAATAGTGGACTGATTAATTGTAGTAAATGTGTGCGTGCTCAGTCGTTTCTGACTCTTTTGCAAATTCATGGACTGTGGCCCGGGAGGCTCCTCTGTCCATGGGATTCTCCAGGCAAGAATACTGGAGTGGGTTGCCATGCCCTCCTCCAGGGGATCTTCTCAACCCGGGGATTGGACCTGTCTCCTGAAGCTCCCGCACTGACAGGTGCATACTTTACCAGTGTGCCACAATTGTACTAAATATTGGGCATTAAATCGAGATTGTGTGTGTGTGTGTGTGTGTGTGAATCATAATTGCACGAAGTTCTTTATAGTACCAAAGACCTAGTTCTTAATATCTCGTGTGCCCTTGGAGTTTTGTGAAAGAGCTTCCCTGGTGGCTCGGATGGTAAAGAATCTGCCTGCAGTGCAGGAGACTCAGGTTTGACCTCTGGGTCAGGAAGATCCCCTGGAGAAGAGAAGAGCCACCCACTCCATTATTCTGGAGAATTCCGTGGACAGAGGAGTCTATGGGCTACAGTCGATGGGATCGCAAACAGTTGGACACAACTGAGTGCCTAACTCTTTCATACTTGCTTCTCTGTTGGCTAAGCACACATTCCTAAATTATATGATTGCCAATCTCCGTTGGCATATGGTAGCAATCTCCCTTGACGATATCTTAAAGATGGATTAAGTGAGGCTGGATTTGTGGCTTCTGCCTTTGGTCCTGTCAGAGACCAGTGCTCTCTCTCTCTCCTTTGGGAACCTACAGTGAGGAAAAGCCCTGAGCCATCGTGCTTCCTTGACCCCATATCATATTCCAGAGTGATCAGAATATGGGGTTTCAAGTATGTATTGTCTTATCATTCCAAGGAGAGATAAAATCCATGTTTCTCAATTCCCAAACCTTTTACCTCTGTATGATATTTACATGATTATGGACTTTGAAAGAGCCGATTTTGTAATGCTATAGTATGGGATAGTAAGCTTTTGCTTTTAATTTTGACAGTCTGAAAGCTTATTCTGAGAGCTGCTTCCAGAGAAATCTAATTATTCTTGGTTAGGAATGTTCTTCTGGTGATACCACCAGCCTCCTGGGTACTAAGCATGTCTGATGATAGGTGATTCATAAGCCCTATGTGACATTTCCCAATGAGCTGTTTTGTCACAGGTGATCCATTTTGTCAGATGTGTTATTTCAGCCTGAGCTTTAATGTGACTATCATGTTGCTGGGCAAGCAGCTGAGAGTGTTGTATAGCTTGTCACACGCTATACACCCTTTGAATCAGAATCCATAATTTTCAAATCCCAGCATGTGAAATTTAAATGAGAATCCCGCCAAGTCACAGCTAATTTCTTCCTTCCTCACTTGATACCCGAGGGTCCAAAGTGCAAGCATTAAACTATCATAATCAGTCCTTGAAAATAAGTTAAATCAGTGCAGGGGCATAGAGTCTCACTGGGGCAGGTTCTGTTACCTCTTCTTGCATTAGATTACTGATGGGTGAGTTTAAGAAAGCAGTCTGTTCAGATGACAAGCTGCTTGAATCAACTGTGACAAATGCAGGAGACTCTGTACCTGTGTATGTGTGTGTGTGTGCAATTCTAATGTTCATGTCTCCAGTCTTACTTTCTTTATGTTCCCACCTTGCAAGTTAGTATATCTATTAAAATGTGAATTTGTAATTTCAGTACGGTTTATTTTGATACAGTAACTTTTTTGCATGAGTTCTGTAAATTCAGAGGAGTTGAAGATTAGTGACAAAGTTCCAGCATCAGTACAGTATAAGTATTCAGATCATTCTTAAAAATGACTCACTTCCCTAACTAATTTTTAAATAAACATTGGAAATTAAAGTTAGAAATACCTCATCAGTGTAGAATTCCCTTTAATTAGATTATTATGAAATTAGCTAAAGGGCATTTATAGAATTTGAAACCATTTAAAGAAGAATTTTATACATTCCCTTGTGTTACTATTTTGTCTTTTAAATGTATTTTCTTTTTAGTCATCTTACGTGTTTTAATTTTTAATTAAACTTTAGTAAAGAATGCAGAAAGCAAAGACCACAGGGGAAAAATGATGGTAAGGTTTACATCTATTTAAGTATAAAATTAAAACTTAGCAACTAAAAGTAATATTTTCTCAGAAATGACAAAAGTCTAGAGAAGGTGAATTTAAGCATATTCACATTTAAAAATTTGGAAGTAAGAGATGATATTGGTACATTCGAAACTATTAATATCGTCATATATCACTGCAAAAGTCATCCTGAATAATGTATTTTTAAACCATTGAATGTGTAGTTTGAAAAAAGATAATGACCTTCTTAAAATGTCTTAAACTAAAAGGAAAAGAAATTTAAAGAAATAATGTCTTTTTTGATATCGATATATTCCAAATTTATCACTGTCTTCAGCTTCATTCTTTTGTTATACTCTACTGAAATTAAATTTAATAACTTAAAATATTATTTGTAATGATTCAGTATTCATAAAGATATCATTTTTCACTCATCTATCCATCCATATGTGTACTTTGAAAGATGCCTGAAGTGAAGCTCTCCTCATACTAATTCTAGTTATTATTGCATAAGGATTTTGGGTGTTTTAACACATTTCTCTGTACCTTTTATTTCTTTACAAATAAATTTTTGAGTTCACAGTGGGCATGAATCGTATAAAAATAATAAAACAATTTTATTTAAAAGATAGTAGTGACCAATATGCTAAGACATTACTGATGCTTAATTCTGGGTGGTAGGAATATGTATGATATGGATGGCTTGTTTACTTCTTAGTACATTTCAGTATCATTTTAATTAAAGAATTCAAACAAATAAATTAATAAATTACAAGACATTGTAGAACCTACTATCAACAGGAATGGTATTTCCAAAAACAAGTAACACATTGTTTCATCATGTGGGGCTCTGTTCTGTTACTCAGTGACCCTAATAGTTATTTTCATTCCTTGAGGGAACAGATTTTGAGCCTTGTAAAATGAGGTGGAATTTTCCATGAGGATGGAGTTCATTAGCGCGATATCTGCATTCTAGGAAAACATCTGGGGGTTTTGTTATACTGTCTTGTGTTCAGGCTTAATTTCCTGCCAAAGAATAAGGGTGGGTTTTAAGAATAATTCACTGTGTTTCTGTCCATAGACTTTTGACCAAATAAAGTATATTTGCATTAAAGGACTAAATAAATTGCATTATAATTGTAATATTTTTAAACTTTTCTGAAACATATATTATTTTTCTCATTTTGAAGAGTACACGTCACAATTCTTAGAATAAGTAAATCCAGTTCACTTTCCAAGCAAAGCCTCCAGAGCATTCCATATAGATGCTTTAAGAAGGAAAGTAACAGTGGATGCTGTTTCCACTCATTTTCTATATAATATACTAACTTATCAATGTGTTGTTGTTATTGCTGAGTCACTAAGTCAAGACTGAGTTTTTGTGACTCCATGGACCATAGCCCGCCATGCTCCTATGTCCGTGGAATTTCCCAGGCAAGAATACTGGAGTGGGTTGCCATTTCCTTCTCCAGGGGATCCTCCCGACCCAGGGATCGAACCCACATCTCCTGCAATGACAGGAGGATTCTCTGCCACTGAGCCACCTGAGAAACTCAGTCTTATCAACATGATCTAATGTCAAAGAAAATGAATAGAGTTAGTTTTCACAAAACAAGGATTAATCAGCTTTACTGACTTTGAGGTCAAATCTAGGAAGTGAAAAAAAAAAAAATAGAATGAGGTACGTTTTATAATTAGAAATGGTGAAGTAATTGAGAAGTATTTTTAGAAGTAGCCATCTTCAATGCTTGCATTGAACATCTGTGCATTTTATGTGGTTTGTTAGCTTGTCATAAATATGTTAGTGAACTGGTACATAGCTAGTTTGGAATGAGCGCTCTGCTCCTTAATGCGAGTAGTAGTGGCTGTGTTATCATTTTGTCCCTGGTCTTTGCACAGCTCTTGCCATGTGGGGAGGTGTCATCACATGTAAAATAAGTGCTTCTGTAAATTGGAATTGAATTAAGTGCAGGAAAATAATTAATTCCAGTGTAGGACTGTCTATTATTGTCAAATTGTAAGCAAGTCAAGAAGTTTCTCTCATCTTAAATCAGTTGTTGTTCAGTCACTCAGTTGTGTCTGACTCTTTGTGGCCCCCTGGACTGCAGTACACCAGGCTTCCCTGTCATTCACAATCTCCCAGAGTTTGCTCAAAGTCGTGTCCATCGAGTCAGTGATGCCATCCAGTCATCTCATCCTCTGTTGTCCCCTTCTCCTTCTGCCTTCAATCTTTCCCAGCATCAGGGCCTTTTCTAATGAGCTGGCTCTTTGCATCAGGTGGCCAAAGTATTGGAGCTTCAACTTCAGCATCAGTACTTTGAATGAATATTCAGGACTGATTTCCTTTAGTATTGACTGGTTGGATCTCCTTGCAGTCCAAGAGACTCTCAAGAGTCTTCTCCAACACCACAGTTCAAAAGCATCAATTCTTCAGCACTCAGCCTTCTTTACGGTCTAACTCTCACATCCGTACATGAAATAATTGTGAAAAATTACCTCCCAGTGTAAGGTGTTTTGACTATCGGTGGTGGTGGTTCAGTTGCTAAGTCGTGTCTGACTCTTGCGACCTTGTGGACTGTAATTCGCCAGGCTTCTCTGTCCTTGGGATTTTCCAGGCAAGAATACTGGAGTAGCTTGCCATTTCCTTCTCCAGGGGATCTTCCTGACCCACAAATCCAACCCAGGTCTCCTGCATTGAAGGCAGATTCCTGCATTGCAGGCAGATTCTTTACTGACTAAGCTACAAGGGAAGCCTTGGCTATCATTGGATCTGGGTAAAAACTAAATTTTCTAATTTCCATGATTCTGTTTCACTAGTCAAATTTATTTCCACTTTCTGTTTCCTCCTTAAAGAGTAACATTCTGTTTATTTACGGCATTACTCCCAATTTAAACTTCTTAATTGACACCTGCCCCCTGGCCACAGAGTATCTCTGTAGTATACTCGTTTAATAATTTTTAAAATATAGTTGAAGTATACAGAGTGCAGTAAGCCAGAAAGATAAAGACCAATACAGTATACTAATGCATATATATGGAATTTAAAAAGATGGTAACGACAACCCTATATGCAAAACAGAAAAAGAGACACAGATGTACAGAACAGACTTTTGGACTCTGTGGGAGAAGGCGAGGGTGGGATGTTTCGAGAGAACAGCATCGAAACATGTATATTATCAAGGGTGAAACAGATCACCAGCCCAGGTTGGATGCATGAGACAAGTGCTCGGGGCTGGTGCACTGGGAAGACCCAGAGGGATGGGATGGGGAGGGAGGCAGGAGGGGGGTTCAGGATGGGGAACACATGTAAATCCATGGCTGATTCATGTCAATGTATGACAAAAACCGCTACAATACTGTAAAGTAATTAGCCTCCAACGAATAAAAATAAATGGAAAAAAAATTAAAAAAAGAAGAAAGATAAAAAAATATAGTTTTCATTGAGGGAACTCTTCCCATGTATTTGAGGTAAAATAGGTTCTCTTATTGTGTGCATGGATTACTTTTAGATAAAAGTTCATGAGTTGGCAAAAGTGATTGAATGGGAACTAGTGAGTCAATCCTGAAGGTAATTTTATGAATGGATACTACAGTGCCTTTCCTCTAATAAAACTATTGTGCATCTAACATTTAGTTTATGTTGATTGCTTTCTGACACATAAATAAACCCATCTTTATATTATGCAGGATTCCTGTTAGTGGTAATATCAAGAATATAAATCTTTCCTTGTGATTTCTATTACTGTTCTTCTTCCCCAACCTGAGGTGACCTTAAGCAGGTTTTTAATTAAAGTAATGTGAGTCCCTGAGTGTATCATCTCTTTTATGCATGATCAGGTTACCCTAGCATGTATTCCAGCTCTCTTGTAAACTTGAATTTTATGGATGGGTAATAAAATCCTTCTTTTCAAGATTTGAAATTTTATTTCCACCTTAAAAAAAAGTGGTATATTCTTTGCCAGTGCTTATATAATATTGTGTAAAGTGTGAGAAATTCACATAAAGGTGTTTTAGATGGGGTTTGAAAATGTGGACTTTTAAACCTCTGTTAATTTTTCAGCTGTTTAGAAATGAAGTGATGCTATTTTTTTCTATGCAATATATATTTGATAGAGCTTTAATTTACTTGATTTGAAACAAGACTAAATTGTGGTGTCCAGCAGAAATATTTTAATCAGTGCTTCAAGTTTTGTAGGAATAAAACCTGCAGTCTTTGGAAAGATGCTTTAAGAATATCAGTGTACATGAAGATCATCAAATGTTAGCCCCACGCCTCTAACTTTTACTGTCATTATAACCTTGAGCAAGGATATTAATCTTCCTAAGATGGTTGATTTGTCTGTAAAACTGAAAGTAATTACATTATTAATTTTTACGTTTGATAAATTAGAGACAATGCAATTTAAAAATGCTGATCACGAAGCGAGTACTCTAAAATGTTTACTATTTTCAATCATTTATTTATACTTTAAATAACTAAAGACCTTCCCTCTTGCTCAGTCCTACCCTAAATAGAAGGCCTCAAATAATTTAGTGAACTATTTAGTCTCTTGAACCCTCCATCATTTACTCAAAACTAAGTTTTTTTTTTAATTACACATTGTAAATTTTTTAAAAGTTGATTAATTTTTCACTTTCCGATAACAATTTTCCTCCTTTTTGTATAGACCAAGGACTAACCCAAGTTTTGTCTTTGTCTTAACACTAATGAAGGACTCAAGACTTGGAACTAGCTAAGTTTCTAATACCGGGTCTGTCCATATCCCAGGTTGGTTCAAGAAATACCTTACATCTTCTTTTGGTTCTGCCATAAGATATTATTTGTCTCTATAATGTTCTCTTTCTTTTCCAGTTGAGGCTGTTATGTAGATGGATACAATTCTGCCTTTGATTAGGGTTGTTTAAATAGTTCTTTCTTTCTTTCTTCCTTATAATGTAACCCTGGAAAGCTTTGTTGATTGAAAATTACCAAATAAAGGTTGATTGCAGTGATACCTTTAAATATTTTCTTCACAGTCTTTTAAAATACTATTTTTGTATATATGGTATGGGCTTCTCAGGTGACTCAGTGGTAAAGAATCCAGCTGCCAATTCAGGAGACACAAGAGATGCAGGTTCAGTCCCTGGGTTGGGAAGATCCCCTGAATAAGAAAATGGCAACCCACTCCAATATTCTTGCCTAGGAAATCCCATGGACAGAGGAAACTGGGGCTACAGTCCACAGGGTCACACAAGTCAGACATGACTTAGCAACTAAACAATAATAACAACAATATATGGTATGTGTGTGTGTGTGTATTTATATACATACATAGATACTTAAAATCAGTAGATGTCTACTGTTGATTATGTAACCTGATGTATATATACATTGGAGAAGGAAATGGCAACCTGCTTCTGTATTCTTTCTTTTAAAATAATTTATTTATTTTAATTGGAGGATAATTACTTTACAACATTGTGATGGTTTCTGCCATACATCAACATGAATTGGTCACAGGTATACACGTGCTCCCCGCATTCTGAACCTCCCTCCTCACCCTATCTCTTTGAGCTGTCCCAGAGTACAGGTTTTGGATGCCCTGCTTCATGCATCAAATTTGCACTGGTCATCTGTTTTACATGCAGTAATGTACATGTTTCAATGCCATTCTCGCAAATCATCCCACCTTGGCCTTCTCCCACTAGGTCCAGAAGTCTGTTCTTTACATCTGTGTCTCCTTTGCTGCCCTGCATGTAGGATCATTGGTACCATCTTTCTAAATTCCATATATATGCATTAATATAAAGTATTTTTCTTTCTCTAACTTACTTCACTTTATATAATAGGCTCAAAGTTTATCTACCTCATTAGAACTGACTCAAATGCATTCCTTTTTATAGCTGAGTAATATTCCATTGTGTATATGTACCACAACTTCCTTATTCACTCATCTGCCAATGGACATCTAGGTTGCTTCCATATTTTTCCCTGGAAAATTCCATGGACGGAAGAGCCTGGTGGGCTACAGTCCATGGGGTCACAAGAGTTGAACATGACTGAACACGTGTGCCCACACACACACACACACACACACACATATGGTGGACAATTGCTGCTTTTAAATAAGGAACTGAATTTAAGAAGCACCTTTCTTAAGAACTGATTATTTTAAAGCATAAGTCACTCTTAAAGCTGTCAATGATGGGCTAAATTTACCCATTTTTAAATAGAGATGCTGGGTGATAGATGAGGAGGAGGTATGAGCTCTTGGCTTGAAAACAGAATACTTGCACTCTGGGCACAGATTGCATTCTCTCTTAACTTAGAACTATTATTTACATCTTTTCATTCCAGTTCTTTCTTTATGAGACAGCCCGAAGAGCCTAAATACACTGGACATAAACATGTTTTTCATTTTGTTTGGCTTTATTTTTTCTTCAGTAACTTGCGTTTTCCTCGGTATTTAATTTATGCAGGATTATGTAGTTTATGGGCTTCCCTGGTGGCTCAGATGGCAAAGAATATGCCTGCAATGCAGGAGACCTGGGTTCCATCCCTCAGTTGGGAAGATCTCCTGGAGAAGAGAATGGCAACCAGTGTAGTTTATATTATGTGCCATAATAAAGTTAAATAGAAGAGTTAAACAAAAGTCACTCAAGTTTTCTGAGGCTGTGTCTCTTAAAAGCATATTTTACCAGAGAATTCTTTATCGAATAAGTGATCCTCAGAGAGCTGAGTGAATTGTATAAAGCTGTCTGAATGAGTTGGGGAAGTATTCTCACAGGATGTAATAATTGAACTTGAAGAAGGAATCTTCCAGCTGAAGATTAGAGCTACAAATTAGTCTATATTGAAAGTGTTGTGAATTGGAATTAGAGATGAAAATTCTTCCACCTGGAATGTTTTCAGCTTCCAGGATTAGAGAACACACTTCATAATGCCTTAAACAACAGCAATAAAGACACCCACATATAGTGGACCAAACAAGGTGGAAATTTAGTTCTGTTTCCCATAAAAGTCTTGAGAAAGCCAGTAGGTGGGTGACTCTGCTCCAGGAAGACATCCAAGGTTCCAGATTCCATCTGTCTTATCATCTGCCATTTTCCAGACTGTATATGTTATAGCTACCTAAACTGTCTGTATGTTATGGAGTTAACAATATATATAGGGAATAACCACTGATTTTTTTTTTTTTTTGCACAAATCTGATTTTGGAGACACCTTTAATGTTTTCTGGGTAATTTACAGTTCTACAAAGCACTGGGAGATGCTGCTTCAGTTATGGTTTGTCCATTCATCTCCAACCCTTTCGTGTCAAGAAAATGCTTAAGTGTAGAACAGATCTTCTGTAGAGTAGCTTCTCAAAAAAAAGAAGCACTAACAAATAGAGAAAAAAGGAGGTAAGCAAGAGATGTTAAGGACTTTTGTGCACATTTGGAGTTATAATTTCATTGACCTACAGGAGTTTGAGGATTTTTATAGTCTTAAGGTGACAAATTATAATTCAAAAAATGAGTCTCAAAATATGGTCATCAGGCAATAGTCACTCTGTGGACTACAGTAAAAGGAATTAAATCAAAGAGCTGTGTTATAGTTACTGTTCAAAAACATCAAAACCAGGAAGAAAATCTCTCCATTTTCAAAACAGACATGATTTAATATTGGGGTAGATTTGGACATTATGCGCTAGATACTCTTTGGAAAAGCAATTCACAGGACACTAATTGAATTTTTGGACTGTAACAGAGATAATTTCAGCATGCCAAAAAAATTAGCAAAAGTAAAGGCTCTTACTAATTTGATTTTCACTAAGGGAAACAAAGTGATTGAAAACTGAAGTAGAAATTGAACTATTTCCATCATCAAAATCAGAATATGAAGGGAAAGCATAAACATTTCCACTGAGGAAATTTAAACAATTTTTTTTTTACTTTTCCAATAGCAGGAAAAATAGGTAATGAGCAGATTTTTGTCTTCACCTTATTACTATCATTGTTGTTATTTGAGTAGAATGACTGCTCACTTGTGTTCTGTGTCAAAAAACAACCAATAGGAGAATTTGTATATGGAGGCTTCCCAAGTGGCTGTAGTGGTAAAGAATCTACCTTCTAATGCAGGAAGCACAAGATGTGAGGGTTCCATCCCTGGGTCAGGAAGATCCCCTGGAGTAGGAAATGGTAACCCGCTGCAGTATTCTTGCCTGGAACATTCCATGGACAGATGAGCCTGGCAGGCTACAGTACATGGGGTCTCAAAGAGTTGGACTCAACTGAGCACACACACACAGAATTTAAAATAGGAAGTCATTTTTGAATAAGAAGACAGAATATGTCTATTTGCATATCTTCTAATGGAAAGGGATGTATTTTTATAGCTAGTAATATTGCCTGTTTACACACATAAACCAAGTGGTGTTCTAAAATTGATTCCAGGTTTTTTCTAATTCTATTTGAAAATAAATTTTGCCAGTTATTTTTATTCAATTTCTTGAATTCCAGACATTTCTTTAAAATATTAATGTTGACTCTGAGAAAGTGAAAGTGTTAGTTGCTCAGTCATGTCCAGCTCCTTGCCACCCCATGGACTGTTGCCCACCAGGCTTCTCTGTCCATGGAATTCTCCAGGCAAGAATACTAGAGTGGGTAGCTATTTCCTCCTCCAGGGTATCTTCCCAACCCAGGAACTGAACTCAGATCTCCTGCATTGCAGGCAGATTCTTTACCTTCTGAGCCACCAGGGATTATAATATGGGGGAAAATGTATCTACATTTGCATGGCTTTTATAAACCCTGTATTATATAAATTTATTCCTGTTAGCAGCATTCTGAAAGGAATTGAGTTTCGTTTTCTGCACATGAGTATTTTTAAAACCAGGCAATTTTAAAGATCTAATGCTTTCTCGATTCCAGTGCAGAAATTTGCAGATAAATCTACAAGGCACCTACGTCCCAAAGTTCCCATTTCCCGTTTACAAATTTGCAGAAATCTGAATGATGTGAGGGATATTTCTCTTAAGTGATGCTGTATGCTAATATACATGCTATTATTATTTTATCATACAAGAGCAGGCTTCCCAAGTGTCACTAATAGGAAAAATAAAAAACCTTCCAGTGCTGGAAACTCTAGAGACTAGGCTTCGATCCCTGGGGTGGGAAGATCCCCTGAAATAGGAAATGGCAACCCGCTCCAGTATTCTTGCCTGAAACATTCCATGAACAGGGGAGCCTGGCGGGCTACAGTACATGGGGTTGCAAAGAGTCGTACATGAAGAGCTGCTGTAAATTTATTGAAATTAAGTCTTTCATTCATTCAATTTTTTTTTCCTATATCAGTAAAATATTTATTAAATGGCATTGTAGAGCTCTGCTACATGCTGGAGACATGGTTATGAGAAAAACAGATGTGATTCCTGCCTTCACTGACTGGATGACTTTTGGGGGATATTTTGGTTTATGCACTATAGGTGGGTAGATCACCTATAAAATAAAGCAGAAAATCAAAGTGGGTGATGTATTTTTTCTTATAATTTCTCAAATGATAGTTAAACATATCTTCAGAAAAGTAGATCTGTAAACGGTTCCAAGGAATGTGTATTCTCATAGAAAAACACATGGCCTATTTGCTTTAGGTCACAAAACACCAGCCTTCTGATTAAAAAAAAAAAAGTTTTATTGGGTTCATTCAGGTTTTTCTGTAAGATTTAACAGAAAACCCAGTATGAAGTTTTTGGCCAACCCAATACTTCCCTCCTTCCATCCTTCACCCACCAGTCCCTGAGTAAGTGAATGCGTGTGCACACAACAGCAGAGTACAAACACACCCAAACCCAAAACACTATATAATCCTAAACATGTTGTGCCTGTGGATTAGGCTTTTGGAAAGTTCAGTGCTCTTATTCAGTTGCTTAGCATGATCAGATTCTCGTTTTATTTTCTTATACTAAGAAATGCTCAAATTGTAAAATCCTTCTTATGGTATATTATTACATTATTACTTACAGATTTTACTGGAGTTTTTTTTTTTTTTACAAGAACTATAGCTTTTTCATAAGATTTATATAACCAGTTTTTCTTTCCATTTAAAATAAAATGGTTCAAAATTTGTATTTTCTCTGAAAAACACCAGCCTCTTAAATAAATGCAACTCATATGACAAGTGAAATAAATCTGTTAACAGTACGGTAGGGCTACCGTGGAAAATATTTAGTGTTTAGTATTAATTTTATTACAAGAGAATCAAAGCATTTCATTATTTAGAACTAAGTCTTGACAGAAATATTTAACTAAACTACTATAATTTATCTTGTACCTTGATATATGTGGCTAAAACTCATGTAAAAATCTTTTTGCAAGTTTAGGAGATCATGATTTAGTTGGCAAGGAAACCATACATATAAAATGAGCCAACATGAACATTTAAAAAGAGAAGAAAAAACATAAAAAAAAAATAAAAAAAATAAAAAAGAGAAGAAAAAACATAATAATTGACATTCCAAATGAATTATTCCTCTAAAAACAGAGGAAAAATGCTAAAAAACATATTAAATAGAATTAAAAAATGGGGCAACATATAAATAATACATTTCAATCAGACCATAAGCACAAAAGGAAACAACAAGACAAGATTTTGATTTGAAACTGAATTTTCCTTTAAAAAAAAATTGAAAAGAAGACAAATTAAATTTGGCCCTTAGTTTTTCCAGAAAATGCTTAATATTTGTTTAAACTATTGCTGATATGAGTAGTTTAAATCTATTCATACATCTCACTTGAGGTAATAGTCATTCTGAGAGATAGAAAGATAACTAATATTTTTTTCTTCAGAATGCATTTTATCTTTACCTAAATTGGAATTCTGATTATTTGTTGGAATTTAATTAGTGCTTATTGATAATGAGCCCAACATAGGATGCATTATAACTCAGCACCCAGTTATCTAATCTTCTTGTGCTCCATAATACACATTCTTGGGAAATGGAGACTGGGAAAATGCGAAGATGACAGAACATAATGTTATAAAAAAAATAGACTTTATTCCCTTTCGAGCTCATTTAATTTGAGGGTGCAGTGTAAAAAAATTTTATAATTTATTGCATACTGATGGTCATAAGGATCACTTCAGAAAGCTTTTTTTGTGTTTTCTTATGGTAGAGCCTGTTTTCCAGTTACAAAATTTTAAGAAAATTTCTTGTGAAAATGTGGCACTCTGAAAAAGAGGCTACTATGGAATTGTGGCCCTAGAGTAATGAGCTTGCCTATGTATTCTCATGTTCTTAAGTGTTTTTCCACTCAAACGTATTGTAAAACTAAGATTTACAGAATATATAGTCCATTCATGATGGCTCAGACTGTAAAGAATCCGTCTCCCGCATTGTAGACCTGGGTTCGAACCCTGGGTTGGGAAGAGCCCCTGTAGGAGGGCATGGCATCTCACTCCAGTATTTTTGCCTGGAGGCTCCTCATGGACAGAGAAGCCTGGTGGGCTACAGTCCGTGGGGTGGCGAAGAGTCGGACACGACTGAGCAGCTAAGCACATTCCTGGACTCTGAGTCCTAAGAGTGTCTGCTGAATAAAACATAACGCTCAACTTTGACTTCCCTGTTAGCACGGCTGATAAAGAATCTGCCTGCAATGCCATAGACTCCAGTTTGATGACTGGGTCAGGCAGAGCCCCTGGAGAAGGGATAGGCTACCCACTTCAGTATTCTTGGGCTTTCCTGGTGGCTCAACTGGTAAAGAATCTTCCTGCAATGCGGGAGACCTGGGTTCGATCCCTGGGTTGGGAAGATTCCTGGAGAAGGGAATGGTTACCCACCCCAGTATTCTGGCCTGGATAATTCCATGAACTGTATAGTCCATGGGGTCACAAAGGGTCAGACACAACTGAGCAACTTTCGCTTCACTCATGATGAAGAATAACCCAGATGATGACTTGTAGAACACTTAAACTGTTGTCAATGTGGGATGATAGTTTAATGGTCTCAGCTCCTCTGTCATCTGAGAATTATGTACCTCAGCAGCCAGAACCCCAAAATTCATGACAGTGTAGTAATGCATTATTTAGCACTTGCAAATATCTGGAAATTGAGAGTTTGTGCATAATTCAACCATTTCAAATATTTAAAATGAAATGAATCCACTGGGGAAAATGTAATATGCATGACTGATTAAATGAACATATACTGTGTGTCAGGTGTTACTCTAATTGTTTTATATGTATTTTCAATTAAACTTACCACTTCTCTATGGGTGCAAAATTATTTTTATTCCTATTTTACAGATCTGTAAATAGAGTCCACAAGCTAAGGTCTAGAGTTACAATAATTAATTGTTGGCTGAACTGAAATATGAGCCACAAGTAAGTCAACTCTAGATTCTGTACACTTAAGATATTGCTATACTACTAAGTAAACTGTGATTATTGTAGATTTTTAATTATATTCCGAAGGTCTGAGGTGACAGGAATGTGGAGTTGGGATAGTCACTTGCTTTTACCCTTGCTTCTGCTGGGTCAATACAGTCACCCTGAATTTCCTCATAGATGGCTATAGACAAAACCGGAACACAGCTAGACTGGCCACTTCACCTGGCCAGAGCACTAAAATTTCTTGTTATGCTCTATCCAGGGGAGACTAGAATCAGTTCTTGTAACCTCACATCCCTGAACTTTTATAAAAATTCTTATCATTTGAAACTTCATGATTAATTTCTTGACTTTCATTTTGCCTGAAGGACAATATGTTTTGCCAAACATTGCATCAAATATAGGCATACCTCATGCTATTGTGCTTTGTTTTATCGTGCTTCAGAGATATTTGTAATTTTTTTTTTTTTTTTTACAAACTAAGGTTTCTGGTAACTTGGTATGGAGCAAGTATAATTTAATTTAAAAGGTAGAGCCATTTTTCTAATGGCATTTGTTCACATCAAGTGTCCATCTCACATTTTGGTCATTCTTGAAATTTCGAACTTTTTATTAGGTTGATGCAAAGTAATTGCGATTTTTGCATTGTTGAAATTTGCCATTTGATATTGGAATACATTCTAAATAAATATGGCTATATTATACATCATTTTAATGTGCATTTCTCGCCTTCTATTCTTTGCTAGTGACTTATTACTTACTGTCTTTTTTATTTATCTTAGACTAGAAATGATGTTAGACAAAAGGCAAATTCAAGCGATTTAATTATTTGAGTTCAGAATGGGCTGTAAAATAGCAGAGACAACTTGCAATGTCAGCAATGCATTTGGCCAAGAAACTGCTAATGAATGTACAGTGCAATGGTGGTTCAAGAAGTTTTATAAAGGAGACTAGAGCCTTGAAGTTGAACAGTGTAGTGGCCGGCCATCAGAAGTTGACAGTGACAATTGTGAGCCATTATTGAAGCTGATCCTCTTACAACTACATGAGAAGTTGCCAAAGAATTCGACATCAACCATTCTGTGGTCATTCAGCATTTAAAGCAAATTGTTGTTCAGTCGCTAAGTTGTGTTTGACTCTTTACAACACCATGGAGTGCAGCACGCCAGGCTTCCCTGTCCTTCACGAACTCCCAGAGTCTGCTCAAACTCATGTCCATTGAGTCAGTGATGCTCCCCAACCATCTCATCCTCTGTTGCCTACTTCTCCTCCTGCCCTCAGTCTTTCCCAGCATCAGGGTC
This sequence comes from Cervus elaphus, assembly GCF_910594005.1. Classification (NCBI taxonomy): domain Eukaryota; kingdom Metazoa; phylum Chordata; class Mammalia; order Artiodactyla; family Cervidae; genus Cervus; species Cervus elaphus. The sequence goes on along the minus strand of NC_057845.1, from coordinate 21,626,141 downwards.
TTTTCCAATGTTAGTTTTAGATGGCTAAAGTTTTAGAGCTTCAGCTTCAACATCAGTCCTTCCAGTGAATATTCAAGGTTGATTTCCATTAGGATTGACTGGTTTGTCAAAAGTCTAAGGGGCTCTCAAGAGTCCTCTCAGCACCACAGTTTGAAAGCCTCAATTCTTCAGCACTCAGCCTTCTTTATGGTCCAAATCTCACATGAGTACATAACTACTGGAAAAATCATATTGGAAAGGTGAAAGAGCTTAGTAAATGGGTGCCTCATGAGCTGACCGAAAAGTAAAAAAAAAATTTTTTTGAAGTGTTATCTTCTCTCATTCTACACAACAACAATGAACCATTTCTCAATCAGATTGTGATGTTGGATGAAAAGCGGATTTTATATGAGAACCAGTGACTCAGTGGTTAGACTGAGAAGAAGCTCCAAAACACTTTGCACAGCCAAACTCGCGCCAGTGAGAGGTCGTGGTCGCTGTCGGTGGTCTGCTGCCGTCTGCTCCACTGCAGCCTCCTGAATCCAGGCAAAACCATTACATCTGAGAAGTATGCTCAGCACAGAAAACTGCAGTGCCTGCAGCCAGCGTTGGTCAACAGAAAGGACCCAGTTCTTCTCCATGACAAAGCCCAACTGCTCATTTGCACAACCAATGCTTCAAAAGTTGAACAAATTTGACTATAAGGTTTGGCCTCATCTGCCATATTCACCTGGCCTGTCACCAGTTGACTACCACTTACTTCAAGCATCTCAACAACTTTTTTCAGGGAAAATGCTTCCACAAGGAGCAGAAGGCAGAAGATATTTTCCAAAAGTTCATCGAATTCAGAAGCACAGATTTTTATGCTACAGGAATAAACAAACTTATTTCTCACTGGCAAATATATATATATATATATAGATAGATCGATAGATAGATAGATTATAATGGTTCACATTTTGATTAATAAAGATGTGTTTGAGCCTAGTTATAATTATCTAAAAGTCATGGTCCAAAAAAAAAAATAAAGTAAAATTTATGGTCCAAAACTGTAATTATGTTTGCACCAACCTAATATTCTTTTATTTGGTTTGATGATTTGTGATTAGTGATTTTTAATGTTACCATTGCAAAAAGATTATGACTTGCTGAAGGCTCAGATGATGGTGATCTTTTTTTTAGGAACACAGTATTTTTAAATTAAGGTATGTACTTTTTTTTAGATCTAATGCTGTTGCACACTTAAAAGGCTACAAGTATAGTGGAAATACAACTTTTATATGCACTGGGAAACCAAAATTCTATAACTGGCTTTCTTGTAGTATTTGCTTTATTGTGGTGGTCCAAACTGGTCATGGCCTATCTGGCATGTATCTGAGGTATGCCTTTGGAGCTGCACAGATTCTGCATTTGAGCCTGAAAAAAATGCAGTTATTCACTCAGTTGTTTCTGACTCTTTACAATCCCAATAGGCTGTAGCCCACCAGGCCCCTCTGCCCATGGAATACTCCAGGCAAGAATACCGGAGTGGGTAGCCATTGCTTTCTCCAAGGGAATCTTCCCGACCCAGGGATCAAACCTAGGTATCCCGCTTTGCAGGCAGACCCTTAACTGTCTGAGCTACCAGAGGGGGGAGTCCCCTGTTGTGACCTAATTTTCATTTATTCTTGACACAGCACACAAGGTCCATAGGCCTTGGGACTTCTCAGGAAGCAAGTCACTTCAGAGTTCAATCAAGCTGAATAAGCAACAAAAATAAAAGAGTAGGATTCTTGGCAAATATGTATTAGAAATGTCCATATTCAAATTATTTCTAAAATAATTTGAGAGTGTTTTCCAAACCAGGAAAAACATGCTTATAAAAAATCAGTTTTGAAGTTTTGGGGAAACCATTGTATTTTAACTATTTCTTACTTGCTATTGGGTCTGTACATCATACAACTTTTGATGTTACTTAAAGCTAAGCTAATACTCTGGATCTGTTGCTAAATGCATTTATTTCTGAAAAGTGACTGATTATTGAGTAAAATCACGTTAGCAGCGTTAATGTTACAATTCAGAGATGATACTTTGTTATAGAACTATGGCAAGGATATATGTTATGTAATGCTATACAATTGTGGAAATGTACTTATACTGAGTAGGCACAGTTTTAGTTATTTTGGTCCATTTTTAGCAGCTTCAATTTAAAGAATCATACCTCATTTTTTCTTATATCATCTTATAATCAAGTCATTTTCTAGGGTTTCACTTGGAGTAAGTCACTTCAATGTTATATACCATAGAAATACAGATATAAAGTAGAATAAAATTTTATATGTTTTGTTTAACATTATATACATTTCACATATAATGTAGTTTCTTAGTTAAATGAGAATAGAGGGCTATATTTAAATTAATAGCAAGGGTCGGCCACACTGATAAAATCTTTACTGTGACTGCTAAGTGTTAGTTACTCAGTTGTATCTGACTCTTTGGGACCCCATGGACTGCAGCCCGCCAGGCTCCTCTGTCCATGGGAGTCTCCAAGCAAGAATACTGGAGTGGGTAGCATTCTCTTTTCTGGGGGCTTTCAGAGCAATGTATAGTAATAGAAATGACAGAAATAGGGCTAAAAGTAGTATACACTCTGTTATTTGACTCCATGGAGTGCTTAAGTGGCTTCAGAATATTCCATATAGAACCTGAAGATATGGTTTGTTTTTGACAAATATTATGAGCATTTTGATAACTGCATAGTTTGAATGACTCAAATAATAAAAACAAGTAGGTAGCTAAAGATCATTTATGCATCTAAATCTTCCTCTAAATTCATGGTCTTCCTCATTACACTATAGATTTTTTTCTTTTCACTATAGTTTTTCCTGTCTATTTTGGACAAAAATATGAGACTCTAAACTTTATACTCACTAGTTTAAGTATATAATCAGAATATTGGTTAAAGGCAAGTTTATAAGCTGTCCAGTGGAAAGTTTAGGCTTAACATTTTGCAATAGAGGTGTTGGACTTAACATCTCACAACAGAGACAGGGTTTCAGATTGAGAATCTTGTCTACTTCACCTAGATCTACAAGAAGGGAAGAGATACGAGTGATACAGAGCTATTCTTAGAACACAATTCTGGATTTATTCCAGTTTGCTATTTTTGTTGTTGGTTTTAATATGCATACTAATCTACCTGGGCTGCTATAACTGAGTACCACAGACTGGAAGCTTAAGCAATAGACGTTTATTTTTTTCACAGCTCTGGAGGCCACAGACATTCATTTTTTTCATGATCAAAGGTATGGTATATTCAGTTTCTGGTGAGGACTCTTCCTGGCTTATAGACCTTTGCTTTCCGCCTACACCCTTACTTGGCCTTTCTTCAATGTGTGTTCTGGTAGGGATAGAGGGGGAGAGTGAGAAAGAGAGAGCAAACACCTTCTCTGGTGTCTCTTCTTAGAAGAACACTGATCCTATGTCTATGATTCTTATTGTTACCAAACAGGAAAGGAAGGGGAGGGATAAATTAGGAGTTTGAGATTAACATATACACACTACTATATAGAAAATATATTGAAGGCAGGAGGAGAAGGGGACGACAGAGGATGAGATGGTTGAATGGCATCAACAACTCAATGGACATGAGCTTGAGTAAATCTGGGAGTTGGCGATGGACAGGGAAGCCTGGAGGGCTGCAGTCCATGGGGTCAGAAAGAGTTGGACACGACTGAGCAACTGAACTGAACTGACTGATACAGAAAGTAAATAAATAACAAGGACCTACTGTGTAGCACCCTCCTCTGGTGGCCCAGATGGTAAAGAACCTGCCTGCAATGCAGGAAACCCAGGTTCAGTCCCTGGGTTGGGAAGATCTCCTGGAGAAGGGAATGGCTACTCACTCCAGTATTCTGGCTTGGACAACTCCGTGGACAGAGGAGCCTGGTGGGCTATAGCCTGTGGGGTTGCAAAGAGTCAGACATGACTGAGCGACTAACACAATAAGTAGCCCGCCCAGGGTACTATTGGATATATTCCATGTCTTATAGTGACCTGTAATGGGAAGGAACCTGGAGAGAATATGTGTACTTTGCTGAAACTAGTACAACAGTATAAATCACCTATACTTCAATCAAAAAAAGATGCTAGTCCTAACAAATCAAAGCCCCACCTTTGTGACCTCATTTAAATCTTGATTACCTCTTTAGAGGTCCTATCTCCAAAACTCGGGTTTAGGACTTCATTCAGTATGTGAATTTTGGGCGCTGGTGGTAAAGAACCCACCTGCCAAAGCAGGAGACATGAGAGAAGATGTGAGTTCAATCCCCGGATCAGGCAGATCCCCTGGAGTGGGAAATGGCAACCTGCTTCAGTATTCTTGCCTGGATAATCCCATAGACGGAGCAGCCTGATGGGTTATAGTCCACGGGGCCACAAAGAGTTGGACACAACTGAAGAGACTTTGCACACATGCATGCATGCTCAATGTGGAACAGTACGGAAGCACCAACATGTCCCTGTGTACATCTGGAGACTTTCTAAAAACCTTGTTAAACCTCATAGTGCGGAGCAACCCTGAGATCTATGTTCTGCATGTGAGAGTGTCCATATTAAGCTTCTCAGTTTGTTCATATTAGAGTTCTCAATTTCTTCATATCTTTACCCTCTCCAGGCTGTTTCTCAAGAAGATGTCCTCTCTGTGGCTCATAGGGTTTCCAGGCAAAAATAAAATTCCATTAGCTTTCATCTTCCAAGCCTCAGAGAACAAAGATGCTCAATTTTGCCTTTTCCTTCACCATGTTGCAAAGTGCAGGATCCAGTGGAAATTAACTGGACAAATTTCTTAGAAAAAGAATGAGGCACCCTATTCTAGAACTGCACTAATATTTTGAAAACACATATTTCAAAATGCAAACTCTTAAAGGGAACTGACCAAACTATTAATTCTTGCTCCTGGGAAAATGCCCATCACAATAGAAATTGAGGTTTGATAATACAAATTCTGCACTAAAATATTGCTTATGCCAGTGACAATTAAAGGAAGCAAACCAACACAGTAAAATTTTGAAGTGATGTAGTTCAGTAACATATGGTCTTATGAATAAAAATTATTGAATGTCACAAAGTCCTGTTTGATTATTAAACTCATTATTATAAAATTAGCTAAAGATTAGAGTAATTGTTTTTAAAAGCCTAATGTGTATTTCAGATCATTCTTATTTTCTAAAATAACTGTTTTACCTATTTGTATAACTTTGCAAGTACTTCTTTAACATTTATTGAATTAGTAATTTTATATATTTAAAGATTAGTCTAGGTAAATTATGGAGAACAATTAGAAATTTCTATCCTTTCCAAAATAGTATAATATAATTATAATAATGATTTACATCAATGCTAAAGAATAATATTGAACTATATTTTTCCTTTGTAGTTCCATTCTATCTTTAATGAATTTCTAAAGACATAATACCTAAGTAGAATTCTGTGAGGCACTGGGATATTTAATATAAAACTAAATTTACTTTTGTTTTGAAATTGTATTAAACTTATGTGACTTAAATTTTAGGTAAGATAATTCTTTGAGCCACTGGTTTCTGTGCTTCACACATTAAAGTGATATCTATGGATATAGAGTAAATGAATGTGCTATTTATAATAATGACTTTGTTTTAGATAAATTGAGTGAGATAATACATTTCTATGACTTTATTATGTGAGTGGTTATGGAGAGTTTTGTGTTCCTTTTACTTTGCTTGCTTTTAAGATACTCTATGTGTGTCGGGGGCTTGGGTGTGTATTCATGTATCTTTATCTTCTCAAATATTACTAATAGAATTTGTAGATATATGGTGATAAAATTACATTAGATTTATCCAAATCACATTTATTTGCATATACTTGATGAATATTTGTTTTTAAATTATATTCAACATTTTTGCTATATGCAGGTACACTAAAGATACGTTTAAGGGAAAGTATCTTGGAACAACTTATGTGCAAAGAGTTTAGAAGTTAATATTGCTTTATTGACCAAAGTAAAATAAGGAAACAAGGATTTAATAGGCTCAAGATATTAATTAGAGTGGAAAATATAACTTTTATTCTGAAATAGACCTGAAAATCTGAAGTACAAATTCAAATGAAATGTTAAATTTCTTTATTTCTTGTAAAATTTTTGTCAAGTAGAAATGGAAGTTGAGTGCATTTATAGACTTTTTGAGCACAGAATAATAGGTTTCCTTCATGAGCTACTAGGTAAAGTTATTTTAGTTTTTACATGAAATACATACTGTTTACTATTCCTGATAAAAATGAAGCACTCTATTTAAAAAAAATAGAGTCGAAAGAATGTAACACATTCACTCCTTAGGTTCTTAAGTCATTTTTTTTTTTTTTTTTGGTTCTTTTGTTCTGTAATTGATTGCTAACACCCCCTTTAACCCACCTTAAAGGGCAGGCAGGAAATTCATGTTTTCGTTCATCAGCCCATCCCTCTGAAAAGCGTTCGATATTAAAACAGTTTGCAAGGAGCAAAAGCAGAGGAAACAAGAGGCCCAGCTAGCCTGTAGCAAGGTTGGAAGAATCACGCAAGATTGCCTGCAGCACACAGCGAGTCTTGTTCCTGTCCAGTGTTTGCATGGAGGTATCAAGTTAATTAGGGTATGACTCTGCTCTTCGCTTTCTATGTGACCTTTTATTATATCTGTGACTCACTAGTTCATGTGGTGTCATAAAGCTATGGGAAAGTCTTTCTAGCTCTCTGACACTAACGAGAAAAAATTAGGCATTTGATATCTCCTTTTGCCTGAAGGTTTTACAGCAGCAAATTACTCAGAGGCAAAGTTGATGTTGTGGTAGATTTGCTGTGGGTGTCAGAATGTTTCTTTTGTCTTTTAGTTCTCTGCCTTCCTGGTGATCAGGTGCGACCAAGGGAGTTGTGCAGAGAAGTGAAGGAGGGGGAGGTGGTTCAGGAAGAGGTTACATGGCAGAATTCCCACGAATGCTGGCGCAGGATGAAAAAGATAAAGAAATCTTGTTTTTCTGAACTAGAGGATTCTCTGCATGACTTCCCCACTGTTGGGGTGATGAGCTTTCAGGTTAAGATTTTATTAACAATTCATATGGAGATTGAGGGCAGCCTAGGAGCAGATTCTCACATAAACTTGATCTGTCCATGAATGCTGTTCTGTGTTTGCCCTGACCCTGCGTGGCTTAAGACACTGCCTGTGAGGCCAGTGTGCCAGACACAAAGAAAGAAATGAAAAGCAAGCACATTCCAGGAGTCTGCACAAAAGACCGAGCAGTTTTCTAGTCGTCTCCCCAGAGAGGATCTTATCTCTGCATGGCCAAAAACCTCTAAAACGTTTTTATGTGTGTACCTAAAGTTTTAAAAATCAATGTGGCTGTTTATTAGGCATGAGTCTATAGAGATGTTTTGTTAGGTTTTAAAGTTTTGTTTTTCGGAACTTGTTGAAACTAGAAAAATATTTGCAAGGGTGCCTTTTCTGAAGCTTAGCTTTAGAAGTCACTGGCCTTGAATTGTTTTTACTTTGTTGATTGGTAGATACCTTGCAAAACGAGTCCTTTCCAGCTTTAAGAGACGCTTTAAAGCTTGACTTGACTTCACGATGCGTTGTGACACAAGTGTGAAACTTGTGGCAGAGTTAATACATAAGATGAAACTGACATCGTGGGGCGGGGTGTGGGTCACAGCCATCCCTGAGGTCCTTAGCACAGACAGCAGAGTTACATCCAAAAGAGAAGCAGGCAGGAAAGAAAGTTTGAGACAAAGTGCAAGGGAGACTCGGGACTTTTAACATTGTAATATTTCTACAGTTATTGGCAGTTTACTGCATCTAGATGTATGAGAACAGGATAATAACAAGCTATTCACAAACTATTTCTCTATTATTTAATACACTAGATTTGATTGTTTAACAAATGCACATTTTGGAAGTATAATATTTTAAGGTTGAGAGGTTAAAATTTGATAAACATAATTAATTTGTTGCTAAATTACATATTTCCACAGATGCCTGAAAATCCAGGTATACAGACTTGAATTTTGTGTATGTATTTAGCTGTTCCAGTTGTTTCAAACTTTTATGGTTCCTAAATTAAATAACCAAGAGAGGAATGCAGGCAAATGCTGTTAATTAGATAGGTTTTGTTCCTTTTATCTTATAGTGGTTTTACTTCCGTGAAATTAACTGTTGTGCTTAGGCTAATTGTCAGTAATTGGTGACAAAATCACTTCATTGTTTTCCTATAGCATGATACTAATTAGGATCTTTGCAATATTGGCTCAGCCATGTTCTGTATTTTCCTTTCTATATTGAATCATTGGTAGATAATATCAAGTGCAACTTAAAAAATCCATGAGATAAAATGTTTCTATTAATAATTAAACAAGTCTTTTAAACAGCTTGTTGTAAATTAACTTTAAAATTTTGAAATTGAAGAAAGCTTTTCTTATAGGCTAGTTGATTTCATGAAACATCAATTGATTTTTTAAGATTTGAATTGAATCCCTTGGTATCATCCTTAAAATTAACAACTTCAACTGCTTAATCACATGCATTTCTATTATTCTATTTGTCTTCACAATATTGAAATTAGTGTTGCTAAAGTATCTTGATAATGTATCACAGGGCTGGACCTATTGTCTTTCGTTTCATGAGTGACAGTTATATCATAAAATATAGCATATTATTTGTTCTTTTTTCCTAACAAACTTTTTTTTGTTTTATTTTTTGCCACAAAGGAATGCACTTATAGTTCATACAGAAATATATGTGAATTTGGAGATTATAAAAGCTTACTTTTATGTTTTTCTTTAAATGTAGGAAAGTTTGTTCCATGTAGGTGACAGATTATAAAGAAAATGGGAGAATATTCTGTTTTATGAAGTCAGGTTTAATTCCAATAGGAAAAATAGTACAACACTATATATCCTATTAAAACGATCACAGTCAAAAATACTTTGCTCATTTTTTCCTTAAAAGAGTTCTCATCTAATTCCCTGTGATTTTTATGAATTTGTTATTATAAAAGTTTCCTAATAGCCTCCTCACTTCTTTTCCTTATTCTAAGATACTTTTACCAGTTGAGTACACTTTGCACTTTGCAGTGCATTCATTTTGTTTTAAATGCAACCATAACATATAACTTAGAGCTCAGTGTCCCACAATCCTGAAAAAAGTTTTTCGGAGGTGATTAGAAAAATAATTGCCTATTAAAAGGTGAAGATTGGTTTCAACAGGGAGAGAAGAAACTGAACTTTGAAATTGAAAGCATTCATTGTTAGCACGACACATATGCACCAAATCTGAAATTAGAGAAAACTCGTGAAATACAGATCTTGGCAAGGGGAATTGTTTAAATTTTCTAAAGCTGTCAGACCATTTTTTTCCCCCTTTAAAGAACAACTTCAAATGGAAAGCTTCACCTTTTGTACAAAGTTGAAATGTTTTATTATTACAGGATTGTTCTACACTGTACAAAACCTGGACAATTCAATAGCATGGAGGGGGAGGGCATGCACAAATGAAAATCTTTCTATCATTTTCGAATGTCCATAGCAAAGCACAAAAACTATAAAAATCTGTGGTTGTTTCCCTGAAAAAAAGAATCTTTTGATTTACAGCAGTTATTTGAATACCCATTCAGGCTCTTTTGTAACGTGCTGTAATAAATGCACATTTCCTAAATGAAGAATACTCATGAGGACACAAAACTCAAACATAAACTATGTTTAGATGTTGTATTTCAATAGGTTACCCCAGAGGATTAAACAAAGGTTCTTTTACTCTCTTTTTTTTTTTTATCATTCTCTAGAAAATAAATTACCCAAAGTAAAATTTGGTTGGTTCCCTTTTCACCTTATTGGTGGATATTCAATATATTCTCTTTTTATCAGTTTCAGATATATGGAATGTGAAAAACTAATCAGTTTGAGACTGACATTTAGATTTTAAAATGAGAAAGTATTATGAAAGTTACTTCGGGAAGATAATTTTTCTTTTTCATTCACCCTGCCTTATCATAGACTCTGGAGAGTGCAGTAAGATGGGGATTTTTTTTCTTGAGTGTTCTAAATTTACACGGAAAACATGAGAGAAACTAGGACTCTCGTAATACTGTGAGCCACGTCCATGGGCATTTGAATCCTATAGTTTAAAAAAAAAAAAAAAACAACTAATAAATCCAGTCTTCTTCTCACATAATCACCCTTGACAACCGTAGAGACACCATTGAGGCCAGCACTGGTAGCCGTCAGTATCTCTGACTGCTCTGGCCCAGAAGTCTTTTATAATTGTAATCGGTTTCTTCATCACTCCAAGCTGGGCCAACACCCCTAATTAGCCATAGCCTCATTTTGAAAATTAAAAACACCCCACACGCAATACCGTCAACAAGAAGGGGCACCCGACAGCAATAACTGTGCTCTTTGTGTGAACTCACACTGTGGACGAGTTCCTAGCCTCTGAACTATAAGGGCCATGCGTGGGGTTAATCGACTTTCCCGGTGGGAGATACACACATATCAGTAAGACCACATCCCACGCTGATACTGCCACACTCTGATGGTGATGGTTATATTTTACTGTTTTGCTTTTGTTTGTTTGTTTGTTTTAATCCAGTAGTGTGCTTGTTATATCAGAAACAGCTTCACTGTTTTACTGCCAAGTATATATTATAGCCCACTAACTAAAGTAAGCAGTGATCAATGAAATGTTTTGTAAAAAGTGGTCAGAGGTAGAACATGTTTACTCTAAGCTAGTTTTACTTTATGTTGCTCAAATAAGTTCCACATTCCACGGAGCTTGTTTTTTTCCCCAGGGGTTACACTCTGGAAACCCTTGGGAAAGTGGTCTTTTTTAATGATTACATTAAAAAACATAATCCATAATAAAACAGCATGATATGTCTTGAGGCACTTTAAATTGTGCTTAATTTAGAATGTAAGGAGTAACACCTTTCTGTCTTGCAATGGATGCATATTTGTCTAAAGACATATACTACTCTTCTGTAATATCCACCTTTCCTGGGACCTTATTTTGTGTTGAGCCATATCACAATCAGTAACTTGGGGGAAATGTATGATATGATATGATATGATATGAAATGCAGGAAAGTGTATGATATGATATGATATGAAATGCAGGCCTCAACAAGTAAAAGGTGGAAAAAACAGGTTTCATCAATGCATACCCTGTTGTCTCCCCTGAGCAGGCAGCTGCTAACTCCTGCTCCAGGTACCTACTGTCTGTAGGTGAAGTGAAATTGTGTATGTTTTGCTCACAGTTCCATTGGACCCACTGTTTTCATTTGCAGATCATGATTGAATGGCAAACTCATTTGCTGTAGAATTCAGGAGTAGCCTCCAACTAATGATTATTTTGCAAATTACCTAGCCATCTATCACCTAAGAAAATAACTTTCTCTTCTTTTTAACAGCAAGGGCTGGCTCCTTAAGACTTTAACCTCCAAGGATGAACACAGAAAAAAAAAAAAAGAAAACCAAACTCTAAATCATGCTTTGGGTGTATCTTCTAATTCTCTCTTTAAATTATGTGGGATAAGATGTGCCATTTATATTTTGTCATATTATGCATTGTCTCATTCTAAATAATTCTAAATAAAAATAAAACAAGTTATAAAGAAGTCAGGCACTTTGTGTGCTATAATCTTGCATTGTTAAAATATAAAAGTAAATTTGTGTAGAGTATCTCTTGAGGTACATATTTTTCCTAAGATGTCACATGGCTATGGAAAGAAGCTGTGTGGACAGAGGAGTTGCTTATATCTAATCAAGTGGCAAAATGATACAGAGAAACTTGTCTAGAATGAAGAGAAAAAAAACTGCCTTTTGGGAAGCTACATTAAAAACTTAATTTTATTTTCAAATACAGACTTCTCTTCTGGGGATTACTTCTAACAAGCCCAAGATGTGGACTCTTAAATGAATCATTACAACATACAGCCTAGAGTTTGGCCTCACTGTAAACTGTCAAAGGTATAAAAAAACCTGAGCAGGCCATGTGATTTGAGTTAACACACTCAGAGTGAAGTGAATTTAGGTCATTCTTAACCTTCTTGAGTTTTACATGTGCAGTTTTGCTCTTTGGTTTCTTTCTTTCTTCCTCTGATCGATTCCCAGGCAAAGCCAGAGCTCTTCAGGAGAAGGCTGAGATTATAACAGTGTCAGCCTTTGCTTTTAGCAGAGTGATGAGGTTATCAATAATGCATTGGAGATCTCAGGAACCTTGTATGTATGGACATCACAGCTGCCTGGCATTTACTGTAGGACTTGCAGATTTGAGCTGAGATGTCACCGCATCTGCTTTGGAGCCAGTCGTTGATGCCTTCTCAAGAAATCGTGGGGCCATAGGGAGAGCTGCAGATATTATCTAAACGAAACATTGCATTTTAGCAGGTGATTCAGGAGTGAAAGTATATCTATGAAATTGCTTTTTTAAAGAAGTCTATCCAATACTCCTCTAATAATGCTTTGTCTCCCTAGCTCCCTTCTAATGTTTCTAAGTTTTGCTGCTTCTCTGACAAGTTTATTCATATCCTAACAGCTTGCCTGGCAGCAGGGTTCATGCTCTGTACTTGGGCTTTCTGGTCACGATGGTGACTGAAAGTAATGGAGAGGAGGAATAAGAGAGTGTGGAAATGCAAAGCTGTCTCTTGTTACATTTCATCGATCTCATTCTGGTGTCATTCAATTAAGACAGAAATGTGATGGATGGTCTCCACATAGATTCCTGGGTTGCTCTCCATCCTTTGCAGATAAAGCTTTTGTGTTTTATTTTTTGAGTGGGGGAGGGTGAGAAAAGGGCATGGGCAAGTGGAAGAAATCAAAGATGCTATGTGATCTGAATTACAAATCAGTGTCTCTCCAAGGATGCTCCAAAATGTCAAACATACCATGTTTATATTTTCACTTCTTTTCTCATACACAGAGTACTTCTGTTGACATATAGTGTAGGTTACTAGAATGTAAAGTAGGGCTAATTCTTGATTATAATTTTCAAAGACTGAAGAACTTAGCTGCTCCTAAGTTCATTCTCCTACCAGCTCAAGATAATTAAAAATGAGCCACATGGCAAAAGACTTATCAACTCATGTCATTTTTGAAGTTTGAGAAAGTGAAAAATTCTTTTCTCGCTTTTTATAGGCCTGGGATTCTTGGTCATCCTTTTGGCAAATATATTTTAAAGCTTGTAAGATGCAAATAGTACATATAGTTATCTTTTGGTTAATAAATAAGTCATTATGATCATCTATGCTACAAAGAAGTATGCTGTCATGAGTTAATATCAGAATTTAGTACAATATAAGTTCTGATCCTTATCCTTGGTGACATGCTTTCCTTAACTGCATCACTCCCTCATATTTGCTGCCAGTGTTATAATGACAGTGATGATTGCTCATGGGTGTGAGAATCTATAAAGGCAATAACTCATGTATGCAGTGTTTTACTTTTTAAGAGAAATTAAAATAATTAGTGCAAACAGATACCACAAAAGCAGGTTATGCTAAGTAAACTCCCTTGGTTCCTTCCAAAGTAATACCAGATTTCAAATGAGTATTCATGATTTTCTAATCAAGGTTACAGCTTCTGATAATTAATGCACAAACCTAAAAGGCAGTGTAGAATAAAAATATAGGCAAGAGTTTTAATATCAGATGAATATGTTAATGTCCAGGCTCCCCTATGTATTTGGTATGTGACCTTGGAAAATATACTTACATCTTCTAGTTTAAAACTTAATTACATTATCTGAAAATAATCAAACAGAATTGCACATTTAAGTATACAGAAATGCTTACTCTATGTTTGTCCTATGCACGTTTGGCACACAGAAGGTATCACACAGGTTTACATTCATCCTGAATCCCCCTTTATGATTTTGACACTGAGTAATTTGATCCTCTCATAAGCTTGCTCAGTCATTTGGGAAAGGAATGCAAGCTAAGAAAAATAATACGGTTGGATCCTACCACTTTGAGTCCCGTTTTTTATTTTTTTCCCCCCCAGATCCTAATTCACAGAAGCAAATTTGCCAGTCTAATATTTTATTAAAGGACTTCCCAATCTTTCCTTATAAGTTTGTCCTAAAACTGTTGGTGAAAGGAACTCTGTATTAGGTCTTAATCCAATGTATTTATCAAAGAGGTTTTAACTATCATGCTTTAAGTTAAAGGGGAGCAGTAAACTAAAGCAGCTATGTACTAATTTTGTAAAGGTTAAGGGCACCCAGAAGTGATTTATTTGTGGATTTATATTGATAGTTAAAATCCTAACACACTCAGTAAGCTAAAGAACACCAAATCTTGTACTGCTGCACATGTGTATCCTTATAGGTATTTGTAAAAGTTAAATGTATTTATGTGTGGTGGGATTTGACTCTCTTCGTGATTCCTTCCTTCTGAGATCATGTGTGCTTGAATGCAGTGTTTAAAGAGAATTATTTTCATGAATCAAGGCTTACCTAAAGTACTCATCAAAGTGCAACTGGCATCTATTCAAGAAATTGCATCTATGAAGGATAGATAGTAACATATAGTTTTCCTCTATGAACAAAACATAAATAATAACTAGGGTCTTTCTGGTGAAAGAGTGTTTTTATCCTAAACTTTGCATATTTTTTTTTCAATTATCTGCTTTGCGTGCGCAGTTTCTTACATCCATTCTGAAATCTACTAGTGCTTAGCGTGAAGATATAAATCGTTCACAAATTCCTACAGTCACACAATCATTCCACACTCACTGAGCATTACAAGGGAATATACGTATTTGTGTGTTTGGATGGGGGATTAATACAGTCAATTAACTCATTTCATAGATGGTATGAGACGTGCTTGTTGATGTCCTAGGGTAATGTTCATTTTCCAACCAAAGATAGGGATTGCCATGCTGTGTTTGGTGATTCTCAATCACCCTTTGAGGTGTTTCAGCCCTAGTCTGGGGGCAGGGGGTGGAGAGCTTTTCTACTCTCTTGGGTCTAAGGAGGTGCTACTGTAAAGCAGCTTTCTAAGTTGTCCCACAGAAAATATTAGGTTGGCCAAAAAGTTCCTTTGGGGTTTTTGTACAATGTTACAGGAAAACCCAAACAAATGTTTTGGCCAACCCAGTATTTCAAAAGGTGGACTTTATAAAAAATTACAAATAATCATTATTTATAGAAAAAGACCCCCAGACTGAGTTCTTAGCTTCTGCATTATAACTTTCCTTGTTTGATTCCAGGAGGACATGTCACCTGAGACTTGTGACTATCTTAAATCCCTTTTACTGCTTTCAACACAGTTTACAGGGTAATTCAGCACTAGTTGCCAAGGACATGTTTTTCCTTAAAAATTCTCTTGCTGCCTTCAGCTAAAGTGAATTCCTCCTTCTTGTTGTTTACCTTCTCCCTCTTTAAAGGCTCTCTTTTTATTAGAAGGTGAGCATTGTGAAGTTAAAACAATTGCAGATGATCAAAGAATATCTGTTGCAGTAATCATGCTGATAATACTAACAGTGTCCTCAGGAAACTGAATGTTGCTGTATTGTCTCCATTCCTATTTTATGATCATTAAAGGAATTTCAAAGCTGATGCTACCCTTAGTCCCCGGTTGTCCCTTCTTTTCAACATTTACTCTTAACACTACAGAAAAGGCATCTTCTCCACAAAGTTTAAGCATCTGGCCTACATTTAATATTAAACTCATATGATGTTCTGGACATTTGTTCACGTAGGGTATGAATGATTTCAAGTTAGTATTAATGTTTATCATTTTGTGTCTATTGTTAGATATTTTAGGATCTGACCAGTATTTCTCTGTGATGCTCTCTCTCTCTTTTGTTCTGGTTCTTAGAGAAACCTTAGACATTATGCATGGCTTTCTGGCCATAACAACGTGGCTTAGAAAGCTTCTTTAACAAGCAGTCCATTACCACATATTTCAAATAGATTGTTCTTTTCCAACTTAAAAATCTTTCATAATAGTATTTTTGTTAATGTTCCACACTAGACAACTCCAAATTGCTCTCCTCCAACTGAAATTCTGCTTCACTTAAATCCATTTTCTGTGTTGGCTCTCTCTTTCTCCTTTATTTTTCACACTTTACTCATCTTCGCTTCTCTAATTATGTTCACAAATCTTTGGAATCATAAAATTAGAGTTTTAGTCTTGGCATGAACCCGAGGCCCACTAAGGTCATAATTGCTCATATTAAATAGAAAATTTAGAAAATGTCCTTGCCTTGTGGGAAACAGACTTGATGCCTTATTAAAGAATCAACTTATTATCTTGGAGTTTGTGGTATACAGTTCTTCATATTTTTCTTTCTCTCCATGGACCCTGGCACACAGGAGAGGGGTCAATGAATGCCTGTTGAAATAACTATGAATCTTTATGTCATAGTTTGAAGATATTTTTAATACAAAATGAGTTAAATTTTAAACTTCCCAAATACAGATTTGCTAATAGTGCATGTTTTCTGACGATGAACAGAAGTTTGAGTATTTTATAAGTATGTCTTGATAATTCTTCATCAAGATTCTATTGCTCTAGGGGAAATAATCAGGGCCTTATATTTCCATTTGCCCTCAAACCATTTCTTGACAATTAGTATTAGAATTGATATTTCCATGATTTTTATATTTGAAGATACAAGCTTGTTTGGTGAGTATGATTCTTTTTGAGAACTCCTAGTGGTTTGCTACACATGGAAATGTGGCAAGCCATTTTGTAAGTATAATTTCAAGAAATATGCTAAGAATATAAGATACACACTAAAATCACACACATTAAAACATACTTGAGGATAATAATGAAACTTTTTCATGTTGACATATCTTCTCACTGTACTCTCATCACGACCTGTACCAACTCTCTCATCAAAATCCAATTTATCCCTGTGGGTTTTTCTGTTTTGCTTTGTTTTCAGTCACTAATGAGAATAATATCAGCTATTTGGCTGTCCACTTGAATTACTCAGATCATTATTGAACCAGAGTTGTTTCTGACCACTGGGCACAGCAAGCATTCTAAATGATGGACTTGTAACAGATTGAATCAAAAATGTGGGAAGGGAGAAGGAATTATCCGGACAAGCTGATCAATGGGAATAGATGTAAAACAGAAATGGGACCATGCTGCTTTCCACTTGTGAGTTGAGAAAAAAGAATGTTGGTGGTTTCTATGCATAAATGGAGACATCTTAAAGTTCAGATGTGCACCTCTTACCTCATTTTTGTCATGTTAGATATTTCTTGTCTTTTTTCCCCACCAGTAAAAGTGAAGTGAGTCGCTCAGTTGTGTCCCACTCTTTGCAACCCCAAGGACTACACAGTCCATGGCATTCTCCAGGCAGCCTATACCTTCTCCAGGGTATCTTTCCAACCCAGGAATTGAACCCAGGTCTCCCACATTACAGGCAGATTCTTTACCAGCTGAGCTACAAGGGAAGCCCAAGAATGCTGGAGTGGGTAGCCCATCCCTTCTCCAGCAGATCTTCCCAACCCAGGAATTGAATCAGGGTCTCCTGCATTGCAGGCTAAACAAAAACTCACTCACTATTTTAGGTTGAGCCTCAAAAAGGATATGCACCTCACTTGGGCTTAAGTTTTCTAGAGTTCTGTTGTATTTGTTTAGAAAACTTACTCGATCATTTTACCCAGAGGTGATAAAGCCCTCAAAGTTTAACTCTCACAAATTCGAGTTTATGAGACTTTTGGAGAGAAAAAAAGAAAACTACCATGGATACATAGAAACATATATTTTGTTTCCTGGTCAAAAATTTTCTTATCAGTATAATGGACAATTTAGGAGACCATATTAATGTTTATATACTGCTTATAAATTCTGCATATTAACCATAAAGACTATAACATAATTATCACCTGAAGCTCCAATCAGGTGCCGGAGTTCTTGACTTGGTTTGGGAGGGGATTCCTTCAAATGGACTCTGTTATCACATCCTTCTTTAGTATTCATTAAGATCATCACCATTTACAAGCAAAATCATAGAAAGGCTAATGTAACTCAAAAATCAACAAAAATGACCTTAAAAAGTAAAGCTCCGAAGAACAAATGAGTCACCAACAAATTGAAGCCTTTCACTGGCGTAGTTGTATATTTTGATCCTTTTTGTTTCTCTGTTAGCTTTGGTTTAAATAAGTATCAGTTTACCTAACTGATTTCAAATACAAAGTTTCAAATGCAAAATAAAGTTGGATTAGATGATCTGTAATACTGCTGCCAAAGTTAGACATTTATAATTTCACAAATATGTGACAGAAGTCTCCAAACAACTATACTATTTTGTATCCTTTCTGAATTTTGGAAAGTAGACTTTATGAATTTTTTTTCATAAAAAGGCAAAAATGAGTGAAAGGCCTCTTACATAAGCATTATGCTCAGCGAAGAGTGATTATGAGTGTACAAGACATCACTCTTACCTTAAGCAACTTTTAAGCAGTAACAAAGCAATTTTGCTAGATAAAAAGTACTTAGAAACAAAAAGAAAACTTAAAAACTCTGAGTTGGTTCTAAGTGCTCAAGATTGAAGATCAAGAAGGGATATAAATGATACCGTTTTCAGACTCCAGGAAAGATTTAGGCTCTTCTTTATGTGACCTGGAGCACTCAGAGAAGGCTTTTGGTATAACTGTGTTTTCAGAATGGTTCTGAAAGAAAGTTAGAGGTAGAAAAGCCAACAACAATAACAACAAAATTTCAGCAAACTCTATTTCTACTCCCAACCTCAGGGCTGTGGGAAACCACATGTTTTACGTGGAGAAAATGGACCCATTAATGATTGCCCCTGGGCATCATAGAGGTGATCTATGATCAAAAAGAAGATTAATATCTGTTGTATATTTCTTTTCTGGCTGGAATTAATCACTGGTTTTATGATCCAAATCAAACTATGTGTCCCAATGAATAATTATGTAGGTATGATTATTCATTCATGTAGATAGGCATAAAATGGTAGAGGCAATTTTGTATTTGTGGGTGAGTGGATATGTGTAGGAGCACTTCTTTTTCATTTCTTGAATAAATCTGTATATATCTGCCAAAACCTTTTAGGTGTTTTCGGACTAAGTTGGAATGTTACAGTCTCAGAATGATGGAGAAACATGTATAATATGCCATAAGAAATAATAATATGTATGAAACACACTTGATTTCCCATTTATCCACTTCTAAACTCTGGCTCCTTTCCAGTTTTCCTTGTCTCAATAAATGGCACTAACATCCACCTAGAACCTCAAGTGGAAAACCGAAGTATGATCCTGGCTTTCTCTCTTTTTCTGAGACCTGCATCTTTTCCATTAGCAAGTCCTGCCAACCTGATTTCTAACTCTCTTCCTACACAAATACTTCCCTCTATGTCTAAGACCTCCACTCTTCCTGGAGCCACTGGTATTTCTTGTGGAGGCTGTCACAATACTCTCTATTTCTGTTTCACTCTTTTCTTCGTAGAGTTAACTTTTTAGATGACAGTCAAGGTAATTTTTCAAAGACTTTCAAAGGCTTCTCAGGAAAAAAAAAAAAAGAATCAAACCCCATCCCCTTGAACCTGCATTAGGAGACCTCTCCCTATATGCTGACTTCATCTCCTACCACTCTCCCAGCTGTACATCCTGTCCTAGTGATGCTGGCCTTCATGGAGTTCCTCTAACACGTCGTGACCCTTCACACAGTTGTCAACTGACTTTCCCCTTACTACATTCAGACCACTTCTAAACTATAACTTCCTCAGAAAGACCATCTCTGACCTCCCAACCACTGTTTAAATCTCATTACTCTCCACTTCCTTACCCTAATTTGTTTTATGACATTCACTTCAGTTCAGTCAGTTGCTCAGTCGTGTCTGACTCTTTGTGACCCCCATGGACTGCAGCATGCCAGGCTTCCCTGTCCATCACCAACTCCCAGAGCTTACTCAAACTCATGTCCATCGATTTGGTGATGCCGTCCAGCCATCTCATCCTCTGTCGTCCCCTTCTCCTCCCACTTTCAATCTTTCCCAGCATCAAGGTCTTTCCCAGTGAGTTAGTTCTTCGCATCAGGTGGCCAAAGTATTGGAGTTTCAGCTTCAGCATCAGTCCTTCCTATGAATATTCTGGACTGATTTCCTTTAGGATGGACTGGTTGGATCTCCTTGTAGTCCAGGGGGACTCTCAAAAGTCTTCTCCAACACCACAGTTCAAAAGCATCAATTCTTTGGTGCTCAGCTTTCTTTTTAGTCCAACTCTCACATCTATACATGACTACTGGAAAAACCATAGCTTTGACTAGACAGACCCTTGTTGGCAAAGTAATGTCTCTGCTTTTTCATACGCTGTCTAGACTGGTCATAGCTTTTCTTCCAAAGAGCAAGCGTGTTTTTAATTTCATGACTGAAGTCACCATCTGCAGTGATTTGGAGCCCCCCAAAATAAAGTCTCTCACTGTTTCCATTGTTTCCCCATCCATTTGCCGTGAAGTGAAGGGACTGGATGCCATGATCTTAATTTCCTGAATGTTGAGTTTTAAGCCAACTTTTTCACTCTCCTCTTTCATCAAGAGGCCCTTTATTCTTCTTTGCTTTCTGCCATAAGGGTGGTGTCATCTGCATATCTGAGGTTATTGATATTTCTCCTGGCAATCTTGATTCCAGGTTGTGCTTCATCCAGCCCAGTATTTCACATGATGTATTCTGCATATAAGTTAAATAAGCAGGGTGACAATATACAGCCTTGACGTACTCCTTTCCCACTATGGAACAATTATGACATTAGTACTTGCCAATACCTAGATTCATGTTCTATGTTTGATTATTATTTTTTTCCTCCATGTAAGCTCCAGAAAAACAAATAAGGTCTCTTTGCTCATCTCTAGTATCTAGGAGAATTTCAGGCACATAAGAATTATTCTGTTAGTACTTATCAAAAAAATGTTAAAGAAACTAGAACATAGTTTGGAATACTATGTAAATGAGAAAATTTTTTTGTAGCCAAGAGGACCTGGATTTAAATCTCAGTTTGGAGTCATGCATACCTTCTGGATTTGGGGATATCACCGAACACCTGAGTTTTCTTTTGAAAAAATGGGAATGTCACTACCTATCAGAATAATTTGTAGAGAGGACTAGAGGTAATGAGCATTATAAACACTATCATTGGCTAATATAGATGATACTGATCATTGTAACAGCAATGATGTTGATGATAATTATAAGAGTAATATGAAAGTTCCCTGAATTCAGGTCAGAGTACTTCACCAAAAAACAAAAATACCTACCCTTCAGTTATTACCAGGGACTTTGTGATTTGAATATACACCCTTGAGAAATAGAATAAGAACTATAGCTTAAAGTGTTTAAACTCATGTAGGAGAAACAATGAAAATTACGCAGGAGAGAACAGTCTCATTTTGGAAAAGAAATTGACCCAATGACCTAATGTATCTTTTTATTATTTCAAGCCAGAGTGTATATGTTTAATTCATAGAATAATTATGATTATTTTGATCATGATTATAGATAAGAATAATTCATAAAAGCAATTCCTCACTGCTTCTATGTTGAAATACACTTAGATGAAAGTTGTACTCCTATCAGGAAAATTGGATTAAAACACACACACACCAAGGATTTCAGTATTGAAAAGTTTTTCTATACAATATATTAAAGTTCATTGACTAGATTAATCCCCACTTACACTTTGTGTGAATTATAAAAAGGTACCCTTTCCTCTGTGCAGGTACCGCATGCACATTTGCTAGTGTAATTGGGCTTGTGCTTGTGTTTTGGTGAGCAGAGTATGAGCTGGATTTCAGCCTCATCTTGCTAGGTGGTGTCCCTTCTAGAGAGCACCCAAACAATCATAGGCAGGGGCCTGGTAAATATTAGATGGTGAATATGATGACAGAACAGGATTCTGAATAGGATGAACTGAAGATAGGTCCATGGTTTCAGCTCAGTTATGCTTTCCTTCAACTGGAAGCTTGAGCAGTATGCAGAATAAGTGAGACATACGGTTTCTATAATAGAAAAACCATGATAACCATGTCGTATTTAATCATAGCTCACTGAATATTGCTAATTCACATTTTAATAAAGTACTACATTTAATTGTAGTTCACTGATGATTGTCCATTTAAATTCTAAAATATTACTATGGTCCAAGTAGCATGTTTGTGAATATTTTAAGTCTAAAAAGATATTTGGGTAAATTTGTTGTGGTGAGGAGGTCAGGGTAGGAAAGGGAGGAGTTGATCAGGAAGTTCTGCTTAGAGAGCACCTTCAGTGCTAGATTTTATTCTATTGATCTTTATTGAGCACCCACTTCTCTGATGGAAAATATAGTTGTCAAAAATTTCAGACTATTTGAAAGCAACTGGGAGCACAGTATCAGTGTATATATCAGGTTACAGTCATACTGATGCCTTAACAAGGAAGGCAGGTCAAAGGAAGAAAAGTCTACATACTAACAGGTAGATCAGAGAAGTTCCGTGGGTGAAGCCGTCTTTCATTTGGAACCCTTCAATGGCAAGACCACTCTGTCATGTTAATGTCACATCCTAGTTGTCTGTGTTAAGGCTGGTCTTTTGAACAACTGAAAAAGTGAAAAATTTCAGCTGAAGGGAATGAACATGAATGAAGGGACGGTTGGAAAAACAAAGGCAGAGCCTCTTCAAGGGACGGTAGACAATTCATTTTGGCAGGAGGGCAGGGAACATACATGGAAAGAAGGGGATGCCTTGAACTTGATAAGATACAAAGGACTCGTGATGTAGACCAAATTCTATAGGAGTTTGCATTTTTCTGTTTTCCTTTCTTTTTCAAAGTAATATGGTTTCCTTGAAGACTTTTGAACATGACCAGATCTGTGTATAATTTATAGTGAAGGCTTTGTCTTATGTGTGTAGAATGGATCATCTGAGTGAGGGGAAGTGAGGATGGTATTTAGAAGAAAATTTGTTTTTAAAAATCAATCAGTTTTTAACTGTTCTAGGGCTTCTTTGCTGTGCGCAGGCCTTCCCTAGTTACAGAGTATGGGCTCAATAGTTGTGGTGCATGGACTTAGATGCTGCACAATATGTGGGATCTTGCTGGAACAGGGATCAAACCAGGGCCCCCTGTATTGCCAGATGGGTCCTTAACCACAGGACCACCCGGGAAGTATTAAAAGAAGATTCTTGTGTAAGATCTTAGAGAAGCAATAACGACTTCACAAAGATAAGGAAGATCAAGGCTTGGCATGCTATAGGAACTGTTCAGATGAAAGAAAAAATGGAGAAAGAAGAGTTAAAGAGGACTCTAAAGTTTTATCCCTGAATTAACAGAAAAATGATTTTGTGATGAACAGATTGGGTAAAGCCAAAAGACATCCTTGAACTCAGGGAATTTATAAAATATATTTCTTCTTAAGAACATGGGCAAGAAGATCTATACTGTTGAGCAAGTTTGCCTTTACATTTATGATGGGTTTTTAGCTCCTTTACAATTCTTTAAGACAGTATGAATTTCTGTTTATTCATTAAGCTTCAAGACATACAGTCATCTATTTATTCACATATCCCTGTTTTATTTCAGATGATTTAAACAGATTTGATTTGCAAATGTAAGTGAACTCATGTATTTAATCAAGAATGTGTAAAGACATAATACTGAATTAAAGCCCTTTAATGCTGGTGTTTAAATATCTGTTTTTTTCAGATATCCCGGATACATACTACCCTTTAACTCTGCCCTGGCAATGATGATTTGCTTCTTAGCATTTTTTATTTTATATTGGGGTGTAGCCAGTTAACAATGCTGCGATGGTTTCAGGTGAACCGAGAAGGGACTTAGCCATACATATACATGTATCCATTCTCCCCCAAACTCCCCTCCCATATGTGCTGCGTATAACATTGAGCAGAGTTCTCTGTCCTATATAGTAAGTTCTTGTTGGTTATCCACTTTAAATAAAGCAATTTAACTTTTTAAGATAAGTTTAAACCTATAGAACAGGTTTCCCTGGTGGCTCAGATGGTAAAGAATTTGACTGTGATGTGGGAGACCTGGGTTTGATCCCCAGATTGGGAATATCCTCTGGAGAAGGGAATGGCTCTCTACTACAGTATTCTTGCCTGGAGAATTCCACGGACAGAGGAGCCTGGCGGGCTTTAGTCCATGGGGTTGCAGAGGCAGACACAACTGAGCAACTAACACACACACATACCTGCATAAATGTTACAGAATAGTACATAGATTTTCCATATACCCTTAACCCCGCTTCCTCTAACATTAATATCTTATATATGTGGAGTTCAATTATCAAAACCAAGAAACTAACATTTGTATTGATGACTGATTTTAATGCTATTAGTCTCTCAATAATTTTTATAAAAAAATAAAATATTTGTAGAAAGAAGAATATTATAACCTATTATTTATATGCTCTGAATGCTATTTTAAACTTTTAACAATGAGAGCCAATATGATGAACTCTACACTGTTAGCCAATAGTTATGAACATGAAGAAGAAGAAGAAGTGAAGTGAAGTCGCTCAGTTGTGTCCGACTCTTTGCGATCCCATAGACTATAGCCTACCAGGCTCCTCTGTCCATGGAATTCTCCAGGCAAGAATACTGGAGTGGGTTGCCATTTCCTTCTCCAGGAGATCTTCCCGACCCAGGGATTGAACCCAGGTCTCCTGCATTGCAGGCAGATGCTTTACTACCTGAGCTACCAGGGAAGCCCCAGTTATGAACATAACCTACCATAAATGATCCTAACACTCTATTATGGACACCATTTTTGCTATTTATTTAGGGTTCCAGCAAACAATTTGACCTGTTGTAGTTGACATGTTGCTATTGTTTTTATTGAGTTGCTAAGTCATTTTTAACAGCCTGCAACCCGCCAGGCTCCTCTGTCCCTGGGTTTCCCCGGCAAGTATACTGGGTCGGTTGCCATTTTCTTCTCCAGGGGATCTTTTCGACCCAGGGATTGAACCTGTGTCTCCTGCATTTGGAGGCGGGTTCTTTACCACTGAGCCATCAGGGAAGCCCCTTTCACTGACATAAATGTTTGCAAATAACAGAAGTTTACAAACAAAAATAAAGTTAAAAAAAGAAAAAGAAAACTGCGGGTATTGTTGGATATAAAATGTCAAGTTTAGGAGTGACAGAAAACACCATCAAGAAGATGGTTTAGACAGTGGAAACACATCAGTGGGCAATTAAGGATTTTTGGAAATTATGCAGCATTATTAAGGGCATTATTCATATCTCTGGAGCCTAGGAGGAGTGGCCAGCAATTTGCAGGGGGATAGAAATGAAATTTATGTTTGGTGAGGACTTTTATATTCCTCTAATAGAATTTTATGAGGGGCTGACTTTTTGGCCTGGCATCAACCTTCTCCAGTAGAAATGCTTCCAGCCTCATTTCAGCACCCACCCTTGTTAAATACCCTCATTCACCCAATTGCTTAAGCCAAAAACCCAAAAGTCACCCTGGACTTCTCTTTTTATAATTCCCTAAGTCTGATTCATCAGTGAGTGCTATTACTTCTACCTCATAAATGTGTCTTTAAAGCGTCTCATTCTGTTCGTCTCAGCTGCCACCACCCCAGAATGTGGCTCTGTCCTCTCAGACCAGAAGCACTGCAATAGCGCCCCGACTGTTCCTGGAATTTCTCCTTATCCCTCTCCAGCCTCTTCCTCATACTCAAGCCGGGTTTGTATTTTTAAATCGTAAATCTCATTATGTCACTCTTCCCTTAAGATTTTCCAAGTCTTTCCATTGCACACAGATTGAAGGACCTAAAACACATCCAGAAATGGAATACTATTCAATGCTAAAATGAAACAAGCTATCAAGTCATGAAAAGATATGGAGGAACCTTAAATGTATATTACTAAGTGAAAGAAGCCAATCTACAAAGGCTATATGCTGTGTGATTTCCACTTCATGGTGTTCTGGAGACTATTAAGATAAAGAAACAGGAAAAAAAAAATCAATGGTTGCCAGAGGCTAGGTGTGAATAGATGGAGCACAGAGGACTTTAGGGTAGTAAAACGCTTCTGTATTTTGATATTATGGTATATATAATAATATGTTGCTGTTGTTGTTTAGTCACTAAGTCATTTCCAGCTCTTTTGTGACCCCATGGACTGTAGCCCACCAGTGTCTTCTGTCCATAATATTTCACAGGTAAGAATACTGGAGTTGGTTGCCATTTTCTTCTCCAGGGGATTTTCTCAACTCAGGGATCAAACCCTCATCTCTTGCATTGGCAGGTGGATTCTTTGCCACTGAACCACCATTATGTTACATACGGTAGCATCACACAGTTATAAGGGCTTCCCTGGTGGCTCAGTCGGTAAAGAATCCGCCTGCAGTGTGGGAGACCTGAGTCGATCTCTGGATTGGGAAGATCTCCTGGAGAAGGGAATGACTACCCACTCCAGTATTCTTGCCTGGAGAATCCCCATGGACAGAGAAGCTTGGTGGGCTACAGTCCATGGGGTCACAAAGATTTGGACATGGCTGAGCGACTAAGCACAGCACAGTATCACACATATACTTCATGTGTCATATGTGTCATATAATTTCAGTGGTGGATAAATATTGTTATATGTTTGTCCAAAGCCACAGAATGCTCAACGCAAAGAGTGAATCTTCACGAACCTCCAGTATAATAATCTGTCGATGTAGGTCCATCAGTTGTAAAAAGTGTACCACTCTAGTGAGTGAGGTTGATAATGAGGGAAGTATGAATGTAGGGGCAGACATATTGAGAAATCTCTGTACCCGCCACTCAATTTTGCTGTGAATCTGTAACAGCTCTAGTAGATTAAGTACTTTTTTTCAAATGTCCTAGAGGCATTGCATAAATTGTCTGCTGCCTAATCCATCTAAATTCATCTCTCCTTTTGCCCAGAAGAGATCTGCTGTAGGTAAGATGTCCATGGCCCAGGAAGCAAAAGGGAGAGCCTTCTCTTCTTCCCCACTTAAGGCTTATATTGCTCCTTCAGCATCTTTCTAAGGGAAATTTCTAAAATACAGTAACAAAGTTGCAGTAGGGAAGAAAACAAGTATCAGAAAGTTTTCATTTGACTGTTATTGTATTAAAGTGACTTCATACTCTCTAAGGTGGGTAGTTGTCTTAAGCTCTTGGGGTGCTTTTAGATGCACATCAGAGGTCCCCACTATGGCCATTCAGTTGCACTTCCTGTGCATGGACTAATATATTTTTCTCTCTTAGCTGTGCCAATATCAGCTTGCATTTTGGGGGGATCTTTTCCACACAAACTCTCTCATGGCTTCCAACGTCCTTCCAGGTGCTTCTCTAGGCAGCTGTTCTTCATTGTTCCATGGGTCATTCTCATGCATTTTTTGCAAGAATGAACTCTGGAAAGTCAAGCACATGTCAGCATTATAGGAAGCTCTTCTTTAATCTGACACGAAAGCAACTAGCTCATCCACGTGTGTCATTTATGTTGTCCAGGCAGGAGTAAAAGACAGTTGAGCTCGGCCTCCCAGCTTCAACTCTCCAAGTGTTCCTACGGAAACTCCACCACTAAAATTGATTGGAGGGGTAGACACAATGCTCCTGAAAGAAATCTTCAGAAAACCCTCTCACAACTCCAAGCCTTTTCTGTGTGTACGGAGTCACCTGCTTTGATATTCTATAAGGAGGTCTGTCTCACAACTCGCTTTGGAATCTACTATCTCATATGTTGTTACCCCAGTAAAAATCTTTTAATGTAGTGCACCATTAGTTATATAAAATAGATAAGAGCGTCTATAAAGTGACAAGTTTAACTCTCTGGTTTTTTATTTAATTTGTCAAATTGGTTATTTAAAAGGCATTTTAGTATGTAAAGAAGTATAGATGACTCATCAAAAAAGTTTTCAATGGAAACCAAAATATTGATTGCATTTATAAAACTGCACTTGACATTAAGTGAAAAATTCTACAAATAAGTGTATTAAGCATTCCTTGTGGCCTTATTTTCATCTTTTACATGGTTAAATATAAATCTCCAGGAAGGGGTGAATCTAGTTATTATTCTTTTAAGAGGTGAAAGATATTTGTTTGGTGAGAAATTCACTAAAGGGAAGCTCCAATTAAAAATGTCAACTACAGCACTTCCATGGTAATTTAAAGCATGTTGCTGTTAATCATGTATTTTAATATCTAGAATTTACAGTCCTGTAATCATTTGTCTTTAAGGGGCTGAAAAAGTACAATAAAACTTGTGATTAAGTATCTCAGTTGGCAGAAACACCTTGTAATTTAGCTTAATAGTAGTGTTTTATTAATTTCAAAGTTGTGATTTTGGTCATAGATTACTAATATTTATTCCAACTGCTTATCTAATCTTTGGAGCTCCTTTTGGTTTTAATGAATGTATTTTTATCTTCATCTGATAGATCTAATCAGTTAAAAATTCTTAAAACTGAAATGGTATTTTAATTCAACATTCCTGGTTATTGTTCAGTAGAAAATAGTATTGTACTTATTTGTAGCATCAAAAGTAATATGTATTTATTCAATTCATCAGTTGTTAATAAACTTAAAATACCTGATTCAGTCTTTTTAATGTGTTGTGATGCCCTTAAACTTTTCAACTGAATATTTAAATAGCTGATACAGTTAAATATAAAATAATCTCCTTGGCAAATTATTTTACCATGTGACTAGTCAAAGGATGCATAGGATGCAGCCATTCTTGGTAGAAAATGTTACCTATTTTGGCTTCTAGGAGCAAGTACCTCACCTGAGAGCTGAAGCAATCCACATTAGCATTTACTTTTAGGCAGATACTTAATTAGCTCCAGGGAACAAAAACCATAAACTAATATCCCAAGTGTGCAGTTTTTCAGTTAAGAAGATTTAGGAAGCCTGAATTATACCCCAGATGATCCAGGATTATTTTTTTATATTGTTAATAACCACTGCTTAATATATTAAGTCATCCTTGATGGTCCCAGAATTTTTACTTGATGGTCCCAGAATTTACAGGTGTTAAAAAGTTTTCGAATCTATCATCTCATTCCTGAGAGATTTTATCTCAGGAGGCTCCCGCTACCCTGGGAATAAGATCCAAACTCCTCCCCACAGGCCTATTAGTCCTTGAGCGGTGAGTTCCTGCTCCTGCATCCCAGCTGGCCTCAAGTCCGTCCTCCTCTGGCCTCTGGCTGGTTCTAGCAGCCCTGATCTCCATATATTGCTTCCGATATGCTGGGAGTCTTCCTGCCTTGGGTTCCTCACATTCTAGTGGAGAAACCGAATGCGGTTCTTCCCATGGCTTGGTCATTCTCAATTTTTAAATCTCATTTCACCTTTTGCCTCTGGAGACCTTTCCTCTTGGCCTTTGCCGACTACCTTCTCTATGTAGAAGGGTTTCCTAGGTGGCTCAGTGCTGAGGAATCCGCCTGTCGATGCAGGAGACACAGGAGATGTGGGTTAGACCCCTGGGTTGGGAAGAGTCCCTGGGGCAGGAAGTGGAACCCACTCCAGTGTGCTTGTCTGGGAAATCCTGAACTCACGCCTCCTTCTCAGTCTCCTTATTCTACGTCATAGCACATAATTGCTTTTTAGAAATTTATAATTACAAGTTTAGCATCCAGAACATTGCTGAATAGATATGCAACAAATATTTGTTGAATGGACACTGTCCTCAAAACCTGGGAAGGCACAAAGGCAATTAAAACATGTTAGTCGGCTGAATGAGTGGATTTAAGACTTGATATAAAATATTGTCAGTATCTATTTCACTTTATTAGTTATCTCAGAAATGACTGTTTTGACAACAGATCTGTATTAAATGATCCACAACCCCAAAGAACAGTTGCCAGTTTGTTGCAAGTTTTCAAGGCTTATCATATTAATCTTTTAAATTATATATAACATTTTTTGGTCAGGAGCTTCTCTGGTGCTCAGACAGTAAAGCATCTGCCTGCAATTCAGGAGACCCAGGTTTGATCCGTGGGTTGAGAAGATCCTCTGAAGGAGAGCGTGGCAACCCACACCAGTATTCTTGCCTGGAAAATCCCATGGACAGAGGAGCGTGGTGAGCCCCAGTCCATGGGATCACAAACAGTCGGACATGACTGAGCGATTAACATTTCATTTTCATTTTTTGAGTCTGAATGGAAGAAATAACACTTTATACAAATACTATCATGTTAAAAATTTTTTATCAGCTTTTAAAAGTAAAACATAGGTGGAAATGTCAGTTTTTTTTCCCATTTTTAAAACAGTGATTCATAGTCAAATACATACAATTGAGGTATTGTGGCTTTTGATAGCAAAGACTATAATACTCCAAATATCTCAATTTTATTTTTCAAATTAGGTAGAAATTGAGAAGTGTGAGCCAGGGCAGTGGGCACCTAGAAACAGATTAGAACTTGAGACTTTACTCTGAGGAATCATATTGGCTGAGAGATTTTCTCCTAAAGTCAGAATGACACATATTTTCTTTGATTAGAGAACAATATAGCTAATAAACTGCATTGCATCTACAGTCCAGATCAACAATGAAAGCATATAAAGTTTTCACTGCCCACTTAGGAAATATTATATTTTTCTATAATGTGATAAATTTATCAGTTTTAGTTCATAATTTTTTTTTCAAAATGTGATTCAGCCAGTGGAAAAGTAACAGTAAATTATATTACTTAGATTTCTTTAAAATCTCTTCAATAAAGAAAATATTGGACATACAAAAGCTGAACTTCCATGGACAAAGTTTAATGTATAAAGGAAAACTTAATTACACATTTTAGCCCAATTTGTTTTTCAAATGTTGAAGAAAAATAAAGATACTAAGAAAATATAGTTAGTGAGTGTGATCTTCCTTTAGGAAACCCTGCATTCCAGACAAACTTGAATAGAAAGTGAAAGATGAGCCCATTTATGAATTGAATATGAAACTTAAAATATTAAATACTATTTTAGGGATGCGAGTTTAAAAGCCATTGTTTTTAGGAAGTCCCTGTGCGATTTCTTGGGAACATTTGAAAATAGCATGTTAAGTTAAAATCAAAGCTAATAAGCATATACAGATCAACCCACAGGTGTTTTTAGTTTGCTTGCGTGTGTTTATTTATTTTTAAATTATGGGAGTATAGTTGCTTTACAATGTTGTGTTATTTTCTATCGTACAGCAAGGTGAATCAACTGTGTGTGTGTGTGTGTACGTTTGTATGTGTTCAGTTGCTCATTCATGGCCCCATGGACTTTAGACCACCAGGCTCCTCTGCCCATAGAATTTTCCAGACAAGAATGCTGGAGTGGGTTGCCATTTCCTCCTCCAGGAAATCTTCTCTTCCCAGGGATCTAACCCATGTTCCTTGTGTCTCCTATGGATTGGCAGGTGGCTTCTTCACCACTAGCACCACCTGGGAATCAGCTATATGTATACATATATCCCCTCTTTTTTGGATTTCCTTCCCATTAAGACACCACAGATGTCTGGTGCAATGGGAAGACCCAGAGGAATCAGGTGGAGAGGGAGGTGGGAGGGGGGATCGGGATGGGGAATACGTTTAAATCTATTGCTGATTCATGTCAATGTATGACAAAACCCCCTGAAAAAATAAATAAATAAATTAATTAATTAATTTTTTAAAAAAATTAAGAAAAAAAAAGACACCACAGAGCACCGACTAGAGTTCTCTGTGCTCTACAGGAGGTTCTCGTTGGTTATGTATTTTATACATATCATCAGTAGTGCATATATGACTTACCTGCATTTAAACATAAAGTAATTCTTATCTTTTTTTTGTGTTTTAGCCCATTTACTTGAAATGTCTTTTCTAGTTTTTAAGAAGTTGTATTATGAATGGCTCAAGCTAACCTTCACTCTAAATGAATCTGTGCGCCCCAGTCCCTTCTGATGTCTTTCTTCTGAATTGCTATCAGAAAAGCTTAGTCTACCTAACTTTTCCCTCCTTGTTTTGAATTTGCTCCAAGTTCATGTGGGCCCAGAGCATGATTTTTGCAAATCATCTTTGGCTGTGGTTCCTGTTCAGTTTGAAAAAGGTAGTCTAGCAGGCAGATAAGAAAGGAATAGAATTAGATGCTTTCAGTTGCGAAGACCATAAAGCACGAGAAAGCACAGCTCAACAGTAACCCCACTCAAGGCTACTATGATGATCAGAGATTGAGTTCTGTGTTGAAGAAGAATGTCTCCTAGGTAGTGACAGTCTATCTAGAGACTTTAACGTTGGGTTCATTGGCCTAAACTTGCTTATGAAAGAAATATAGCACAAAAGAGCCCCCTTCCTGGTCAGAAACATTTTATTGTTGTTGCTGTTTTCCTTCAGTTGCTCCGTCATATGTGACTCTTTGTGACCCCTTGGGCAGAAATGTGTAGGACCCCTTAAAACATACAAGGGTATCTTCATATCTCAGATTTTATTTACAGACTGTGTTTGACGAAAGCCCAGGTCTAGGAACTACTTTCTATCATGAGAAAGGGAATTTTATTAACAATAGTGACAGTAAAATCATCACTGACTACTAACAGAGGAGCATGTCCTCATAATATTTTTTGGAAAGAAAATTATTGAAACAAAATTTGAGCTGTGTTTTTTTAAGTGGAGAAAGCTTTCCCAAAGTCCAGAATTTCATGGTCATGTGATTTGCATAAATGACATAGTGTTTTGATTTAAAAAAACAAATTATTTTATTTAAATTTGAGTTATCCCTTTTATATGGAATGGACAGAATGTATTTGAATAACAAATATATTTTAAAAATTATATCTGAGACAATTGTAAATAGTGCCTTTCTTGAAGGTTTTCATTTATTTTACGAGGAAATCGGGAGATATGTAACTTGCAGTGCTTGAAATCGATGTGTAAAAGGAAACTATCCTCATTTATAAAATAAAGGAAAGATAATTTATTCAACTACCATTAATGTTGCTATACAGGGGCTTATCTTGTGCTTTCAAATAATTTATGAAAGTAAAGATTATCTTAGTTTTGATATTTAAAAATGATCGATATGATGGTTCTGTTATGTGTAAATGGATTGCACAATGGACATATTTCTTTTGTTTACTGAGCTATGCTTTGTGCAAGAGAACTCCTAAAAGCAAATATTTTGATAATTTTGAGGATATGATAAAGTTTATAAAAATTAAGTCTTTTTTGAAAAATGAGAGGAACCATTTGTAATAGGATCTCATATAATAATTTCAAGGTAGCATTTTTATTGTGCATAATTTTGGGGGAATATTAAAATGGTTATATAATAATTTTTTGCTTATACTAGAGTCAGTGAGATAGAATCACTCTTGTAAGGTTTTCCTTGTTTAAAAAGAATGATATTTTAATGCAACTTTGACAAATACTATACTCTTAATTTCTCTTGGATCCTATGTTGCAAAATCAGTTTAGGCATGTTTGCTTTAAATGACCATGTACACTAATTAGAAAGAAAGCAATTCTCCAGGAGCTATATCAAATACAGCCTGCAGATGGTATGAGCTTTTTTCAAGGATCCATATTGTCCTTGGACTTGGCTGTTGTATTATACTTTAAATGGAATTGATTGTGTGGTTGTAATGAAAGTAACAGATTGATTTCTATCCAGTGTTGCAAAGAGTAAATAGAAAAATGTTCCTGTCTTGACCTGCATTCATAACCGATGGGATTTGCTGGCTTTGGACCCAATCCTTAATGAGATAAGATGCAAATGTAATAAACCTGGCTTCAAAGTTTTAGAATCTTTTCAATGCTCATCAAAGATGTTTCTTTTTGCATTTAGATGTGTTGTATTGATTATATCACAATCGCCTAGGATATGTTACTTTCTTTAAATGCTATTCATAATTTATAGTGTAATTAGCATTCATATTTGCCTTTATAAGCATACTAAGATTATTGAAGTGTGGGTTATAACATAGTGGTATACTTTTTAATTGTCCTTAAAATTGAATTACTTCTTTTGTTTATTTAAGTGTATGGTGATAGTTTAACCTTAGATTTAACTGATTATTTTTTTTAATAAACATTTTTGGCTGTGGAGTAAACTTTTATATTCTAATATATTAGGTAAGTTGTAATATTAGTACATTTTAGTAGTCCATCGAAATAGTATGCTTTCTGAAGGACTATTCCTGCTGAATATTCATTCAGAATTATCACTGTATTATTTATTAAGATATGAAATGCTTGTTTCCAATAGTGAACCCTTAGTCTCTTCCCCTCATTCTTTCCTTGATAATTTAGAGGATAAACAAACATGTGTGCTATAATTTTTACTCTGGTAGTCAGGATTTTATAAGACTTTTCCCCTATTCACCCTCCATAAATAAAACTCAGGCCCACAAAACATAGAATTGAAAATACGAAGTACAGTTAGTAACTTCACTTTGCTATAAATGAAGGAATGTGAAAAAAAAAAGAGGAAAAACGTAACAATTCATTTCTAAGCAACAGTTTCTTCACAAATTATGTGGCTTTTTTTGGATTTGTTTTATGTTTTGGGTAAAACAGTTTAGTGTAATGACGCTTAGATGAGACAAAACAAAACAAAATTAAAAAAAAAAAAACAAAAAAACACAACTAACACATTTGACTGCCGATGTTTCTCAGTTGTAGCTTCCAAGAGCTCTCTCTGTTTTTCCTAGCCCACTTGATACCCTGCAGGTTGTGGCAGACAATTCACAGGAAAAGCTTAGACATCGGGCTTGCATGCTTCTTGACTCCATTTTAAACCTTTTGTTCACACCAGGGTGGCATTTTTTCACACTGCATGTGGCAGTTTTGACTCCTATCCAACTTGTCTTATAAAATCAAAGTCTGTGATTTTTTTTTTTTTTTAACATTCACGGGGCTGCTTCCTGAACTGCTACTGCTGTT
Source organism: Cervus elaphus (assembly GCF_910594005.1). NCBI lineage: Eukaryota > Metazoa > Chordata > Mammalia > Artiodactyla > Cervidae > Cervus > Cervus elaphus. The sequence continues at coordinate 21,591,310 of NC_057845.1, read as the reverse complement.
TGTGTCTTTCCTAGTGATTGGTTCAGAAGTTTATAGCAAAATGTGTTTTAGGGAGGGGGAGGAAGAAGAAAGCAGTTTGAAAAATGTCCTGGCCTAAAACACAGGAAATACATTTTGAGTAAGACAGAGGTTGACTCTGCAGAGATTGTACATGAAAATCAAATACACTTCCCACTATTTTCATTATTTTTGTGCAGTACTCTGTTGAATATACAGGTTAATTAAAAATGTATTTAATGATATCACTTTCAGGTTGCAAATACCATTTTTAAAAGAACTATCACGTGATAACAAAAGAAAAATCTCATTCTCGAATGAATATAATTATTTTCTCATATTATTTTATAATAATCAATGAGTGTGAATGATTTTACTTTAAAATGTGATCATTCAACATACCTTACTATTTGATTTTAAGTTCAGTCACAAATAAAATTAAACTTCTACATTATACTATGAAACACAACATTTCAATAATTCCTGAATCAACTTCATCATTCTCAAAGTGTTCTTCTTTCCCTTCTGTTTAATTAAAAATATCACTTTAGTTCCCATTCATTTCCTTCATACTTTCAACTAATAAGTTACACAGATATTTCAAATGAATTATGTAAAGCCATATTTATGAAATAAAACAGCAGAAGAAAATTTTAGCAAACGCAAAAGGTGTATGCCTTCACATGTTTCTACAGAGTAGTTATTAGGAAGGATTTGAAAACTGCAAGTAGGAAGTCTCTGTAGATGATCTGGCAATAATAAATATATACATATACTTGTTCTTTGGTATTCTTATTTTGTTTAAAGATTGCCTTCTATTTGTATTAACAAAAGCATATAAAGTATTCTGAAAATATTCCCTGGATAAGTGATTCATTTCTGTATTATTTTCATAGGGGATATATGAGATTTCAATTTTAATCAACAGATCAATGAGGATTATATAATTTCTTATATCTTCTGAAATTATACAGTAGTCACTTTCTTTTATTTTTAAATTACTGCATTTTTAACAGTAACAATTCAATCACAACATTAGGAGAAATGAAAATCCAGTTAATGGCAACAAATATGTAACACTGCAATAAGTATTTGGTAATGATGTTAACAGATTTTAAAGTGAAAGAATCTTATTGCATATTTTCTTAAATTTTTAACTACAAAGCCAACTTAAATAATTGAAGTCGCTTTAGTTAATTCAAGTTGTATACTTGATACATTATAAAGAATCATATTATATTACTTTAAGAAAAACAAATAAAAGCAGTAGCTGTAGATTGTAGTTTTTATGCCTTCTAGTGAATACCTACATGATTTCAGTGCTTCTGAATTATTCATTACAATATTTGAAATATGGAATGTATCTGTTATATTGAAAAAGATCTCAATTTAGATTTTAGATTTTTCTCTCATTCCTTAGAACAACAAACTATGATTGGCAAGAACATAGCAGAGAAATAGCACTTTATTGTAAGTTCTAAAATAGTAGATATGCTAGCAGACAGAACAACCACTTCCTTTTCCTTTTATATATGGAAAACTACTTTACAACTCCTAGAAAGTATTTGAAAATAAAGCAAAAGAAAAAAAATTCAAAAATAAGTGATTTCAAATGGTTGCTGTAAATAAAATTCTGTTTAAAACAAAAAAGATGGAATGGATTTAGTAGTCTGGAATTTTCTTGTGATTCACAGATATTGTATCAAGTACAGTTTTTTTTTTTGCTTAGTTTTTAGTCAATTTAAGATCTCTCCTCATTAGTTAAAAAAAGGAAAGTAATTATTTATACTTGAATATTAAAGTTTTATAAAGATCAAATAAAACCCTGTCATTAAAAACAACACAAATAACTGAAAGCAAATAAAATATCCAAACAAACACATAGTTATTTAATTGATATTTAGTGTTAAGCCCTAATTTAAAGCCTGACAGCATCTGGAAATCTAATAAACCATTTGAAATTAAGAATATGAAAAAGACAAAAATCATCATCTAAGGAAATTAAAGCTTATGAAATAAAATTTACCTACTTTTGCAGCTCATATGTTTGTTGAAAACACGTTTGACTATTTCATGTGCATGCCAAAGAATGTAGAAATATATTTAGCTCATTTTTCATTATCTGGCATAGAAAATTCCAACTTTTATTACTTTAAGGTTCCTATTTCCTACCCTCCCCACCTACTCCCTCCGATTCTTCAGACTCTCTTCTGTCCAGCATTTCTTCTATTTGAGGTGAACAAAATAAGACCCCTAAACAGACACACATGAAATAACCACCATCCAGCTGAAGAGAAATAGGTTTTCTGCCTTTAGCCTGTCCTTATATGTTAATAAAATCAGCTCATACATTCTGCCACCAAATTCAGCTTGGAAATAATCCTCTGCTACTTAAGGTTGGATGAAAAGAGTATTCATTGTGAATTATGTTTCATCTGTCACAATAACCTTCTTTATTCTGTCATGGACCTCCCCTTTGCCTGTGGCAATTAGAGAAAATAGGTATGCCTTGAAGTATGGGATAGTGGTTTCTTAAAACAAAACGAAACAAAAACTGATACAGATAGACAATGCTTACTAAGCAATATATTGAAAAAAACTATATCAAGCATTTTGATTCTGATTTTTTTTTAAAGAATCAGTAAAATAATATGTTTTAGAATGAGCAGGTGGGATTATGGTCATCGGTTATTGTTAACATCAGTTATTGAAGAAAAGCAATGAATTATAATAGTATTAAAAATTAAATGTCAACAACATATTTTCATATTGCATACTTTCTAATTAAATCATGCCATAAGATACGTATTATAAATATATGGTATTATTTAACATAGAAAATGAAAGTAATACATTTATGTGCCTTTAAGTATCTTTCAATATTCCAGACTGACATTTTCACAATTTTTAAAAGGGGAAAAACAAAGAAAAAATTTTCCCTTTACATAGTTTATCAAACATTTTGTTTAACTCAAAATCAATATGATTATTTGATTTACTTACTCTTACAAATCACTGAAATTACCTTGAGGCAGTTCAAGTTCACCTTTCTGAAATTAAATCTGTTAAATAATAGACATCATCTAACCATCTTCTTAAAAAGATACCTCAACTTTCTGGCTTAACAGGATACAATTATACCACTTCTAGTTACAAATGAGTTAAACTAGATCATAAAAAGCTACAAAAGACAAAAAACAAAAACCAAAATGTAGTTGACAAAAAAGAAAATGTTCCTTCTATTACAAAAGAAAGTCACTGCTGATGAAGTAATTCAATCATCCTAACAGTTGGATGAGATAAAAACACACAAACAATTTAAGCTAACACGAAATTCATAGTCTGAAGAAAAAAATTCTTGAGACTAAAAGGAAAACCTTTTTTGGCCCACTGCACAGGTTGGGCACAAAAGTGCTTGCTAAGCTATCTATTTCACACATGCAACGACAGAAGGTTCGATATTCATTCGATCGATGAGTGGAAAGGCACAATGGCAAAATCAGACAGACTTCTTTTCAAATACAGATCTCCAATGTCCCCCTACAGTCTACAGATGCACGGCTGGTGGTGTGGCTCAGACGGAGCAAGGGTTACATCAAGGCTGTTCTCTGGACCATGCAAACAGTCTAGACCAATGACCTGCAGCTTCATGCCCTTTGAAGAAGAGGCAAGTTCGGTCATGATGAAGAAAAATCAAGGCGTACCCCTTTTAACAATAAGGAGCAGCTCGAGGCTGCAAAGAGGTAAGCAGGGGTAAGAAGAAAACGGCATCTGCTTCCATGGTTACAGGCCAACTATGAGAACCTTGCTTTTCAAGGGAGCCTGTTCTCAGGCTCCCTCACGGGGTATGTCATGCATTATAAGCAAAGGCAGGTTGAGCTGAAATCCGCATAGTTATTTCAGAGTAAAATGATACGGAGCACATGGCTGGCAGGGAAAAAAAAAAGTCACATGACTATTAAGAAGAACCAGACTTGGGCTATTTCAGAATAGAATTTTTTTTTTTCTTAAACCAGTTTAAGAAAGGACAGTAAGTTTGTATAAAATGAAGAGCCATGATAAACATGATTTTCATTTCTCAGGCTTTTATGTGAGCAGAGGTCAAGGGTCAAGATAATACCTCCCATTCCATGGCAGGATCATGAAGCCTATTGTTAATATAACTTTGTGATGGATAGCATTTAAAAATATTTCCATGTTTTGCTGGACTATAAGATAGAATATATGCTCTTGTGAATCTCTCTGTCCTGACTCTCTGATTTCCTGCCCTGAATCTTCCCCTGTTTGCGTTCATTCCCACGGTGAGATCTCATGAGGGAAGGTAGGAGATTCCGTGAGAGACTTCCTTGGTGTGGAAGTGAGAGCTAAGAAAGTGTGGAGTTTCCTCTGCCTTTTGAAAGATGCTCATAGTGAATTCAGGTCTATGCCAAAATTATAAGCCTCTGACAGTAGTTCTGTTTCTAATCCATGTATTTATATTTTATTCATTGCTTGTTACATCAATGAACGTATAGACTTTTTTTTTCCTTTTCTGTGAAATGTTGTTAAAGTTGAATTTTGTGATATGCTGCATTAGCAGCTAAAGCTATTTGAATAAAAAGTTGACAAATATAAAATGCAGCTTATTCTGGATTATTAAGGATCAGTCTGCTATAAGTTACAAAAATGTAGCCATAATGTAGATAGATAAAACGTTCCTATAACAATGTACCACACCTGAATATTAGAAAAGTTCATATTTGGCTTTCCTCCAATGATGGACAATTAACTAGATATTCCACGCAGTTTATACTTGGAGCAATTTTTCAGTGTTTTGTTAAAATTAAGGAAAAAAGAAAGTAAAGAATGTTCCAAAGGGCAAAGTATAAAACAACTTTCATTGAATTTATTTTTCAGAAGTTACGTTTGTTACTATAAATGAGCACCATATGGCTTGTTGTAGGTAACTAATTATTTCAAATACCTACTTTCAAGGAAAATTACTTTGTAGCATTACAAAAGCAATTAAGTGTTGGTGACCATGATAGCAACAATTTTGTGCTCTCAGTTGAGAAATCAGAAGGTAATTTTGTGATGTGTTCCTTCATGGTGATGGTGTGTTGTTTTGAGCTAGGTTCATGGCTAAAGGTATGCATTTGTTTGTTTGTTTGTTTGTTTTCTTTCAGTGTGATAAGAAACATTTATTTCAATGCTTACATGGTAAGAGAAACGTATAGGATAAAAAAAATGAACTACTGAAGTGTTACTCTTTTGGTATATAATACTTCATACACTATTATAAGCAGTGAACACATTATCTTAAAGCAGTCATGTTGTAGTTTCTTTAAATAATTCACGTGCTGCTAAGGTAATTCAACATCAGAGTTTCTTTGATGAAACAGCAGGTCATACTTGCTGCCAAAGGTCAAGTGCCAGCTATTTCTTCTGTGGAAAATCTACCTCTCAATTCTCTAAGGAAAACAAAACAAAAGCAAATGCACTAAGGTTTATGTATTGCATGATAATTTGTGGGTTGTGGTTCAAGGAAAGAGAGGCTATTGCAAGAAATCTGTTGCAAAATAGATAGCTGAATTCTTGGGGTTCTTTTTACTGTTAACATTCAACCATTAGTCTTGCTCTTTTGTTTTTCAAAACATACTGAATTTTATGAATATTTATGTGTATACATAAATTACACTAACTTGCCAAATGTATATATAGGTTAAACATTCAGATTCATTCTCATAGACTCAGATGGATAGTTATTAAAATGCTGTTGCTTTAACATATTAATATGCAGACAGATATTTAATACTGAGTACTTATGGGGAAAATAACAGCCTCTTTCCTTAAGAAAGATTATATTTGAAGTATTAAATAGCTGAGTAATGTGTCCAAACTACTTGTATTTTGCAACAAAATTCCACTCATGTAACAAGATGTATTAGAATTAAACATTAGAATGATTAGTATATTTTTCCCTCCCCACTATAAAATCAAAAACAGAAGGACTAAAATTAGCCTTGCCTAATGGGCTTCCTGAGGAGAAGGCGATGGCACCCCACTCCAGTACTCTTGCCTGGAAAATCCCATGAACGGAGGAGCCTGGTAGGCTGTAGTCCATGGGGTCGCGAAGAGTTGGACATGACTGAGCGACTTCACTTTCACTTTTCACTTTTATGCATTGGAGAAGGAAGTGGCAACCCACTCCAGTGTTCTTGCCTGGAGAATCCCAGGGATGGGGTCGCACACAGTTGGACACGACTGAAGTGACTTAGCAGTTAGCAGCAATGGGCCTCCTGACAATGCAGGAGAAAAGGGGTTTGATTCCTGGGTTTTAAGATCCCCTGGAAGAGGGAGATATGGCAACCCACTCCAGTATTCTTGCCTGGAAAATCCCATGGACAGAGGAAACTTGCAGGCTACAGTTCATCATGTCCCAAAGAGTCCAACACGGTTGAGCCCCTGAGGACACAAGTGCACACAATGGAGACTCAGTCATATAAGAGAGATAAAAGCACTGAAATTTTCAATGCCTTGATGTCTAATAGTGCATTGAATATAGTAGATGCTCAATAAAATATCTCTATTAAATAAATAAACCTATAATTGCACTAAAGAATCAATTGCCTAAATATAATTCAATCTCATGAAGTGTAGGACAGAATCTTCTTTAGGTATCAATACTTGTGTATCTCTTCTTACCTTTTTCTTTAGACCTTGCTATATAAATAAGTGTCACCGATTTATGATTACTGAAAGCCCATAATGTACGCAATAAGGCTTGAAGTGCATAATCAGAGCCACACTTTCCCGATAGGATTTGATGAAACACTATTTTTCTGAAAGAAGTTCTGGAACAACAACAACAAAAAAATCCAAAAGGGAGTCAAATAATTCTGAGAGGGATATTATATTAAACAATCTTAAATAGGTTTCCCATATAAGATACTTTCCAGGACATTTAAAAGCTAACTATATGGTGTATCCCTAACAGGGGTGTATATTTGACACTACTTTCCAAAGTTATTTATTTAATCAACTTTGTTCATAAAATACTTAATATGACCTGATTTCAGTGATATGCTGAAGCTGGCTAAAACTAGCTTGGATGAGCTACTACTCTACTCCTTCCAAATCTCTGTTTTTAAGAGACAGCATTTTCTTGTTTGAAGTCAGCTGTGGCAGAAGTATTTGCACCATAGAAATCAGCAAATTCTACAAATCAGAGTTGTTGTTTTTTTTCCCCTTTTATCAGAATCAGTTGTTAAAGAGTTACCAGCACACCATTATCTAATTTCCTCTCACTCCCTCTTTGTAGGTAAATTATGACCACTACAAGGTCAACAGGTTCAGAAGCTTTCTATTTGTCAACCTGTCTAAAAGAAGTTTTCTATTTATCAATCTGTCTAAAATACAAAACTGTTTAAATCAATTATGAAGACTAGACATAAAGAGAAAGTCAGTCATGGAAAATAATAGACACTCCAGTTTTTCTTTAAAGATTTACCTTTTATATCAGGAAATAGTATAGTCTATCTTTCTGATTTCTCTAATTTACCTGAATAAACATCCTTATTTATTTCTTCACACTTTTTTCTAACAAAATGTTTATGTACACTGATATATAACTGTCTAATCACTCCTGAGTTCCTGACAACATATTTCTGAAAACTACCAGAGAGCTTATTAATGTGTCTCTAACTTTAACTTACTTATCATTGAATTTTTATAAAACTGAGATGGAGTATCATAAAGTAATTTATACTCTTGTATTGCATATCATTTAATTTTGGGCATATTATCAACTGTATTTACCCACTTGTCCTCCTGGGTGAGAAAACAAAAATGGAAAATCTATGAGTAGAGGAATTGAAATACACGTTTTTAACAGACAAGCCACTTAGTTCCCATTTGATCTTTTACCTATTAAATTATTTTGGGTAGGCTTCCCTTGTGGCTGAGGTAGTAAAGAATCTGCCTGCAATGTGGGAGACCTGGATTTAGTCCCTGGGTTGGGAAGATCCCCTGGAGAAGTGAAAGGCTACCCACTCCAGTACTCTGGCCTGGAGGATTCCATGGACTATATATATAGTCCATGGGGAGGCCAAGAGTCAAACACAACTGAGGAACTTTCACTCGGTCACTCACTATGGGTAGGTTATAGCTGAAATCTTTAAATATTGGGTGTATTATAAGTATAGATACTCGGCTAAGTAGTGCACGACTTAGAATCATAAATGAATTATTTTTTGGCCTTGATGCCTGAAGAATGAGTTCTATGATGACATGCTTTGAAGGGTCTCTGGGATCTATTTTGTGGCAATAAGCAGGATGATTAATATGACTGGAGAAGGGAATGGCAACCTACCCTGGTGGGCTACAGTCCATGGTGTTGCAAAGAGTCAGACATAACTGAGCAACTAACATGTACACTTACAATTTACCTTTCCGATCTCATGGACCCAAAACATTGTATTTCAGTTCACATGGCTCCCAAAGTAGGTAATTAATTTGAGTGTCTATCTTTGGGCCAAGTATTGTGCTGTTCATTGGGAATTTAAACATGATTAATACAGAGTATCTGCCTTTTGGTAGTCCACAGTAAAATGTGAAAAGAAAGCAGCTTAAATGTGCTTATATCATGAGAGAAAACCATCTGAATATAACTCTACTATAGAGCTAATATACATCTATATCATGAAAGCCAAGGATTCTATGAATTTAATCCCAGAATCTCATATGCTTTCACATAATATATGTCACAGAGAGTTTCATATTCACAAATACAGTTATGAATTGCACAATCAAGATGTGTGCACACTTGTTCGGTCTCTCAATCATGTCTGACTCTTTACAACCCCATGGACTTCAGCCCACCAGCCTCCTCTTTCCGTGGGATTCTCCAGGCAAGAATACTGGAGTGGATTTCCATGCCCTCCTCCGGGGGATCTTCTCTACGCCTCTTATGTCTCCAGCATTGGCAAGTGGACTCTACCACTGAGCCACCTGGGAAGCTACAGTCAAGATGATGAAGAAGTAATTCTTAATATATATTCAAGCAAAGGCTAAGTGGAAACAGATAAATTACAGAAACTAACTGTATAATGTTTATAAAATTGAAGAAGCAATAAACATAGCCAAGATGCTCAAAGAATGAATATTATCATAAGATAAATATCATTATATCAGACATCCAACTTAGATGATATTGTATGTGTATGTGTATTTGTATGTATGAAAAGAAATGTGTTGAAGGCACATTGATTAAGATATTACTTGTAGTTGAAAAATCATTTAAACATATTAATATCATGCTTCTGAGAAATCAACAGCCAATGAGAAGTTGTAAAAAGCTTTACTTTCTTATATCAGCCATATTGGACATAGTACACAATTCTAGCATTGGATAATTGTCTCCCCTATGCCATATAATATGGAACTCTTCTTCACAATTTTGAAAACAAATTAATGCAAAATATTTATGCATGGAAGATTAAGTAACTTCTTTAATATAAGGTTTTCAATGAAAAATAGTTTTGATTTTTGTTAGGTAACTCATACACACTATTTAAAAAGACTATTATCTTTCAGTTTTAAAGGAAAAAAATTAATTGCCCTTTCATATGTTTTAAAGAAGCTATCTTGCCTTTTTATAACAAAAAAGTTGTTATTTTTAAAAATTCTATCTAGAGAATTTAATTTATATTTCTGGACCTAGCTCAACTCTCCTCCCTTTTGAAAATGTTTTCCTTCTTTCTGGAACATCTTCACTTTCTACTTTTCGCTACCTCTTATTCACTCATATTCTCTTTCCTTCTAATTTATATTTATTATAATATTGAGTATTGTTTGTAATTTTTGCTGAGCAGAAAAAAAGTAGATGGCAATGGGAATATTTTAAAATACATATGGAAATCATCACACTCTAAAGCTATAGTAATTGAATATAAAACTCAGCTCTGAAATTTCACTTTTTAAAAAATGATTTGTCTACCTTTTAAAATACAAAATAAAATAACCTCTCACCTTTCTGAAAGGAGGGACAAACTTCCTGCTTTTTTCCATTCTCTTATCTGAGGCGTGAGTGGTACATGTGTTTATTATAAGCCATGCATAGGCTCCATTATTACCTTGTAGTGTTTGTTATTACTAACATAATATCACCAGAAGGAATTTCCCTTAATTAGCACATCACAGACTTCATATTTTGATTGAGCATCATATCCATCCTACTTAGCTATTGTATGTGTGTGTATGTGTTAACCCCCAGATGTTAACATGTGCTGAAATAGGCATATTTCAATACCTTGTTTTTACAGATGACTGCCAACTATTGTGCTTCTCTATTACTTTGTGCTCCCTTTGGTATTCTTTTTTCTCAAAGACATGATAGAATTTCTACTATGCCCAACAGACTTCTCAGATTTGTGTTAATTAAAAAGAGACTTCATTTAAATAAAAGTATATTTTTCTTTAAGGACCATATTCATGGACCTAAACTATGTTCCTGTCTAATGTGTGTGTATTATGATATCAATATTATTTGTAATAATTAATAATAGTTATTTCATTATCTCCAAGAGTAATATTTTATAACATGGTTTTATGGCTCTCTTTCCATATATAAATATACATACACATAAATCCCATATTGGGCTTCCCTGGTGGCGCTAGTGGTAAGGAATCACCTGCCAGTGCAGGAGAGGTAAGAGACACAGGTTCAATCCCCGGGTCGGGAATATCCCCCGGAGAAGGAAGTAGCTACCCACTCCAGTATTCTTGCCTGGAGAATCCCATGGTCAGAGGAGCCTGGAGGGCTACAATCCATAGGGTTGCACAGAGTTGGATGCAACTGAAGTGATTTAGCACACACGCATATCCTAAATTTTGTTTTATATATTTGCCTATGTCTATATCTATGAAGGCAGACGGATTTATATTCATTTTGTATCAGGTAAGCAGTTCACTTTAAGATTATTTCAAATCACCGGGGAATATTGTTAATATTCAGATTCTGATTCAGGTGTCTGGAATTGGAGTCTGAGCTTTTGCATTTTTAATAAGACCCCAGGGATGACAGTGTTGCTGGCCTATGGAAAACAGACTATCAAGGAGTTAGAGACTTCCTAGTAAGGACTTCAGTTTTGACTTTGTCCCTGATTCTGATCTTAACCTAGAGACTTAATCCTTTTGATTTGTTCCTTACTTATAAAATGGGTGGAATCTTGTTTCTACTGCTTCTTTATGGAATTGCTCTGTGGATCAAATTAAATTAATTTAAAGTGACCCTGATGCTGGGATAGATTGAGGGCAGGAGGAGAAGTGCATGACAGAAGATCAGATGGTTGAATGGCATCACCAACTCAATGGATGTGAGTTTGAGCAAACTCTGGGTGATGGTGAAGGACAGGCAAGTCTGACATGCTGCAGTCCATGGGGTCACAAAGAGACATGGCTGAGCAACTGAACAACAACAAGGCAAGCTTTATAACAAAAGAGCAGAGGAGGTAATATAGATATTTCTTCTTAGCCTTTGAATATTATATTTTAACCCAGTGATCTAATTTCTGTTGATCTCTGCCCATTTGGCCTGAAATGATAGGCCTAGTTTTATGACTATTTTCTAATAGTTCTTTGTTCTCCTAAATCCTTTACTTTGTGTTTATTTATTGAGGTATTAATCCAACAGCTAATGACTGAGTAGCTACTGTGCACCATACCTTGTGCCAGCTTCTAAAGATACAATGAACTTATTTCACTTCTATTATTCATTCTTTCAAATAATTTCATTTATTGATTTCAGTCTATGATTTTTTTCTTTCTTCCTTCAATAGAGTGTTGGGACCATTTATCTGAAGGTTACATTTTTTTTTTTTCTCTTTGAACCAGTTTTATCGAGTTTCAAAATGTTTTCTAATTCTCCGCTATATGGTAGATTCTCTGCAAAAGGAATAGATAATTGAAGAAGGTACAGAAGGCGCAGCCCTTTACCAAAGCATTTATATTCTACTTAGGGAATGGTATGTTTAACAAATCCTCAAACAGCTATAATAGTACAAAGCAGGGTATGACTAGTGTCATCCGACTTTGAAAAATGTTATGTGAAAGGATAAAATTCACAGCCCACTTGGGGATTTGCAAAATCTTCTTAAAGGTGGATAATTGTGATAGAAAGAGACAAGAGAAGGAAAAGGGTAGATATTAAAGATGGAAGAAATCATACCTCCCGTCTCTTTGCTTTTGTTGATGTTGAATGACTTAAATAATATGGCATGGGTAAAAAGATTTTAGAATATTTTTTTAGGTATGGTGTGTATGAGGTAAAGTTGGAAATTCTCATAGAAATCACACTGTGATGACCTTGAATGCCAGCTACCAGATCTGAATTTTTTGGGGGAGCGTTAAGGAATCTTTGAAGGTTGGTTTTCCTGTGATACATTCAAAGTCAACCTTTAATTCAAGCTTGTAGAATTTAAAAACAAATCAATTGCATGAACTCAGTTCATATCAAGCAGATTGACTACCTCCTGGTAATCTTTTGCAAGTTTCCATCAGATCGGCATGGCATCATAGACATGGTATAATGGACTGTGTGAGGACACCTGGCTGCTAGGTAAGCCCTGTGCACTAACTTGCTAGTCTGTTGACCTTAAAGAAAGCACAGACTTCTGTAAGTCTTAGGCTGTTTTTCTGCAGTTCAGTTCAGCCACTCAGTCATGTCTGACTCTTCACGACTCCATAGACTGCAGCACGCCAGGCTTCCCTGTCCATCACTGACTCCCAGAGCTTGCTCAAACTCATGTCCATCGAGTCAATGGTGCCATCCAACCATTTCATCTTCTGTCGTCCCCTTCTCCTCCGACCTTCAGTCTTTCCCTGCATCAGGGTCCTTTCCAAAATGTCAGTTTTTCACATCCAGTCGGCAAAGTATTGGAATTTCAGCTTCAGCCCTTCCAATGATTATTCCAGGACTGATTTCCTTTAGGATTGACCGGTTTGATCTCCTGGCTGTCCAAGGGACTCTCAGAAGTCTTCTCCAACACCACAACTCAAAAGCATCAATTCTTCAATGCTCAGTCTTCTTTATGGTCCAACTCTCACATCCATACATGACTACTGAAGAAAAACAGCTTTGACTAGATGGACGTTTGTCTGCAATGTAGTGTCTCTGCTTTTTTAATATGCTGTCTAGGTTTGTCATAACTTTTCTTCCAAGGGGCAAGTGTCTTTTAATTTCATGGCTGCAGTCACTACCTGCAGTGATTTGGGGGCCCAAAAAAAAATGCCCCTGTTAATGATTGGAATAATGAACTCTGCCTATTTTCAGAGGTCATCATGAGAGAGAAATGTGGTAAATAAATGTGAAAATATAAACTTTGAAAGTATAAAGGTCTGTACAAATATAAGCATTCCCCCTTTAATTTTTTTTCTATTTCTCTCCATCTCTCTTTGGAGTGGAACGTTGGAAACGGTGATCCTAACTGCCTCCTTTTCTTTCTCCATTGATTAAATGAAATATCATTTTCTTTCTCCATTGTTTTAGGACTCACTCTGCACTTTTTGAGAATATGTCTAACAATTGACTTGATTTACCTGTTCTTTTTTGGCTTCCCTGGTGGTGCAGGGGTGAAGAATTTGCCTGCCAATGCAGGAGAGGCTGGAGACTGCAAGTGCAATCCTTGGGTTGGGAAGATCCCCTAGAGAAGGAAATGATAACCCATTCCAGTATTCTTGCCTAGGAAATCCCATGGAGAGGAGCCTGGTGGGCTATAGTCCACAGGATCACAAAGAGTCAGACACAACTGAACAAGCACACACACTCTTTTATACTTTTTCAAAACCTGAAAATCATCCATAAAGGTTCTCTTTTTCTTTTATCCTGTAATGATTTTTTTTCATATACAGACTGTACTAATTGCATCATCAATCTGACCTCTTAGCTTATATATCACCTCTTAAAATATTCACCAATGACAAGCCATGGGACCACCCCCCACCACCACCAATGGGATCATTCACTATCCTCCTTTATTTGCTTTATGTCACTTTTCATTACCTTCAATTACTTTCTGCTTGTATTTTTATATACTGTATGTCTTGAGTCAATACAATTTTATTAGTTCATTATGTGACATGACAGTATGATAGCAACATAGAATCTGTACAGTGTGTATGTTCTTAAGGAGACAAACAGTAATAAATATTGATAACAATAAATGGCAGCCCACTCCAGTATTCTTGCCTGGGAAATCCGACGGACAGAGGAACTTGACGGGCCACAGTTCCTGGATTCACAAAAGAGTTGGACACAACTTAGTGATCAAGCAACAACAGCTATGTATAAACGTCAGGTGATTAAAAAGAAGAATGTGCTACAAAGAAGAGAGTAAGCTGAAGATTACACGGGAAACATTAGGCCATTCTGTGTTAGACACTCAGGGCAGGTCCCTGTCAGGGGCTGCTTATTCAAAGAGCGGAGTAAGGGACCAAGAAAAGCTATATATGACAAACCCACAGCAAGCATCACCCTCAATGGTGAAAAATTGAAAGCATTTCCCCTGAAATCAGGAACAAGACAAGGGTGCCCACTCTCACCACTACTGTTCAACATAGTGTTGGAAGTTTTGGCCACAGCAATCAGAGCAGAAAAAGAAGTAAAAGGAATCCAGATAGGAAAAGAAGAAGTGAAACTCTCACTGTTTGCAGATGACATGATCCTCTATATAGAAAACCCTAAAGACTCTACCAGAAAATTACTAGAACTAATCAATGAATATAGTAAAGTTGCAGGATATAAAATTAACACACAGAAATCCCTTGCATTCCTATATACTAACAATGAAAAAACAGAAAGAGAAATTAAGGAAACAATACCATTCACCATTGCAACAAAAAGAATAAAATACTTAGGAGTATATCTACCTAAAGAAACAAAAGACCTATACATAGAAAACTATAAAACACTGATGAAAGAAATCAAAGAGGACACAAACAGATGGAGAAACATACCGTGTTCATGGATTGGAAGAATCAATATTGTCAAAATGGCTATTCTACCCAAAGCAATCTATAGATTCAATGCAATCCCTATCAAGCTACCAACGGTATTTTTCACAGAACTAGACCAAAGAATTTCACAATTTGTATGGAAATACAAAAAACCTCGAATAGCCAAAGTAATCTTGAAAAAGAAGAATGGAACTGGAGGAATCAACCTGCCTGACTTCAGACTCTACTACAAAGCCACAGTCATCAAGACAGTGTGGTACTGGCACAAAGACAGAAATATAGACCAATGGAACAGAATAGAAAGCCCAGAGATAAATCCACGAACCTATGGACACCTTATCTTTGACAAAGGAGGCAAGGATATACAATGGAAAAAAGACAACCTCTTTAACAAGTGGTGCTGGGAAAACTGGTCAACCACTTGCAAAAGAATGAAACTAGAACACTTTCTAACACCATACACAAAAATAAACTCAAAATGGATTAAAGATCTAAATGTAAGACCAGAAACTATAAAACTCCTAGAGGAGAACATAGGCAAAACACTCTCCGACATAAATCACAGCAAGATCCTCTATGACCCACCTCCCAGAATATTGGAAATAAAAGCAAAACTAAACAAATGGGATCTAATGAAACTTAAAAGCTTTTGCACTACAAAAGAAACTATAAGTAAGGTGAAAAGACAGCCCTCAGATTGGGAGAAAATAATAGCAAATGAAGAAACAGACAAAGGATTAATCTCAAAAATATACAAGCAACTCCTGCAGCTCAATTCCAGAAAAATAAATGACCCAATCAAAAAATGGGCCAGAGAACTAAACAGACATTTCTCCAAAGAAGACATACAGATGGCTAACAAACACATGAAAAGGTGCTCAACATCACTCATTATTAGAGAAATGCAAATCAAAACCACAATGAGGTACCATTACACACCAGTCAGGATGGCTGCTATCCAAAAGTCTACAAGCAATAAATGCTGGAGAGGCTGTGGAGAAAAGGGAACCCTCTTACACTGTTGGTGGGAATGCAAACTAGTACAGCCACTATGGAAAACAGTGTGGAGATTCCTTAAAAAACTGGAAATAGAACTGCCATATGACCCAGCAATACCACTTCTGGGCATACACACTGAGGAAACCAGATCTGAAAGAGACACATGCACCCCAATGTTCATCGCAGCACTGTTTATAATAGCCAGGACATGGAAGCAACCTAGATGCCCATCAGCAGATGAATGGATAAGGAAGCTGTGGTACATATACACCATGGAATTTTACTCAGCCGTCAAAAAGAATTCATTTGAACCAGTCCTAATGAGATGGATGAAACTGGAGCCCCTTATACAGAGTGAAGTAAGCCAGAAAGATAAAGAACATTACAGCATACTAACACATATATATGGAATTTAGAAAGATGGTAACGATAACCCTATATGCAAAACAGAAAAAGAGACACAGAAATACAGAACAGACTTTTGAACTCTGTGGGAGAAGGTGAGGGTGGGATGTTTCAAAAGAACAGCATGTATACTATCTATGGTGAAACAGATCACCAGCCCAGGTTGGATGCATGAGACAAGTGCTCCGGCCTGGTGCACTGGGAAGACCCAGAGGAATCGGGTGGAGAGGGAGATGGGAGGGGGGATCGGGATGGGGAATACGTGTAAATCTATGGCTGATTCATATCAATGTATGACAAAACCCACTGGAAAAAAAAATAAATAAAAAAAAAAGAAAAAAAAAAAAGAATAAACAGAAATATAATTTTTATAATATAAAAAAAAAAAAAAAAAAAAAAGAACACATGTAGGCAAAAAGGGTTCCAAGCAGGAGAAAAGTGAGAACTGAGAGTATTCTGTCTGTCTTTCTCCCAGTCTTTCTTCCTCCCATCTTCCTTCCTGCCTACCTGCCTTATTTCCTCCCTCCTTCCCTCTTTTTTCTCTTTCTCCGTCCCTCTTTCCTTCCTTCTTTCTCTCCCTTTTTCTTCCTCTTCCTTTTCTCCTCCTTTTCCTTCATTGCTCCCTTGATTACTTTCCTGTCTGCCTGCCTTCTTTCTCTTCTTCTTCCTCCTCTTTCATTTCTTTCTTGCTTGCTTTCCTTCTTTCCATCCTCCCTGTCTCCACACATCCTTCCCTCCTTCATTATTTTGTTTCTCTCCTTTTCCTTTCTTTTGTAAAGTTATAACTATTTATTGTTTATTAAAGTTGTAGATAAACATTTAGCATGTGAAGTTCTTTACAGGAGTCCAAGTGATAGATGATGATGACTTAGACCAGAGTGGTAGTGAAGGAGAAGATAGGAAGTGGTCAAGTTCTGCAAGCAATCTTCAAAGGAAGCAGAGACAAGCAGCTTTGCTCAATGATTGAGAAAATGCTTGAGAGAATGATGCACCAAGGGTGATTTCTAGGTTACTCAATTAAGTAATTGAGAGTGTCAATGGCAATGACTTCAAGAACAGTTTTGGGAGTGTCAAGAATTTGGTTTTGTACATGTAATGATTGGGATGTTTATTTGGCCTATCCAAATGGAGATATCTTGTAGACATTTGAATATTTGCGCCTGGCACTCAGGGAAGAAGTCTGGATTAGTGATATCAGTTTGAGTATCATTTCTAAAGAGAATGGTAAGCACCTGTTCTTCATAATTTAAATGGGGACTATTGGCATGTCAGTTTTTCAAGGTTTTCATGCAGAGTAGAGAAGCCATGTTATTACATGGCTGTTGCATCTTGTTGAGATTGCTGAGTCAGTTTTTTTCTCTTGGTACATTTTTTAAATAATAATTTCTGTAACTAAGTAAAATTTGCCATGAATTGATTAAAGCCCGGTTTGTTGTTTCCCCAATTCGATTTCATACTTATGCTTCTTGGAACCAATCAGCTACAGTCATCATTTCTCAAAAGTCTGGATCCAGGACTCAGAACTGCCTGCATCAGAATTAAATGGCTGTATTTTAAAACATAGAATCCTGCACTCAAATACTGAATCATATTAGTCTGGGGACCCAGGAATCTACATGATTATTAACATGCACATGAACATTTAGCCACTTGTACTATGGCATATAAAGTATATTATTTTTTTAAAAAATCTTTTTTAGACTCTTTCATTTTAAAAAGTTTTTAATGATTGTTTGTATTGCTTACATATTAAATCTGCCAACTCATATTCCAAGTTGCTTAGATTAGAATTGATTTTAATCAGAAAGATGAAATCATGAGTTGAGCAACATAATGATGAAACTAATTTGTCATTCCTTTTTTTTCTTTCAAACAGTATAGTTTCAGGGTATACAGCAGCTTTGGGGGAACTTTCCAGGAGGCACAGCGGTAAAGAATCCACCTGTCAATGCCAGTGACTTAAGAGAAACATGTTTGGTCCCAGGGTCAGGAAGATCCCCTGGAGGAGGACATGGCAACCCACTCCAGTATTTTTGCCTGGAGAATCCCATGGACAGAGGAGCCTGGTGGGCTACAGTCCATGGGGTCACAGAAAGTTGGCATGACTGAGCGACTGAAGATGCAGGGACACAGATTTAGGATATACTGTTCCAATAGAAAAACTTGGTTTTGATGGTAGATATTGAATTGCTGTGGTAATTTAAAATGTTTGCGAAGTATTTTTGATTCTCCCGTGCTCTGGGCATGTAATAGAATTGTGTTGCATTTCCTAGTCCTCTTGTGATTTAAGTGGTCACAGAAAAGGAGGCGAGGCCAATAAGTACTGTTCCTGGGGCCAGAACATTTAATCATCAGTGTTCCTTCATCTTACATCTTTACCTGTACTTGAGATGGAGGCTGCCCTATTATCCGACTTTGCTGAGTTTTTGCGATGAGCAGAGCTCCTCTGCCCATCTGCAATAACAGTGCGAATCAGAAATGCAGCTTTGCAATTTTAAGCCACTAGAATGGGGACTGGCTATTACTGTAGCACAATCTACTTTCTCTAGCAGAACTGAGTTACCTGGGCCTGAGTTATCTCCCTTTCAAAAGGCTCATATTGTGAACTGACTGAATCAACCTATGTTACCTTATTCTTCAACAAATGTCAGTTCAGTTCAGTTCAGTTCAGTTGCTCAGTCATGCCTCACTCTTTGCGACCCCATAGACTGCAGCACGCTAGGCTTCCCTGTCCATCACCGACTACCAGAGTTTGCTCAAACTCATGTCCATTGAGTCGGTGAAGCCATCTAACCATCTCATCCTCTGTCATCCCCTTCTCCTCCTGTCTCCAAGCTTTCCCTGCATCAGGGTCTTTTCCAGTTCTTTGCATCAGGTGGCCAAAGTGTTGTCACAAATGTCAGGGATTGTGTCAATATACATCTCTTCTCTTATAACCTTGCTACTAGACAGCATATTAAAAAGCAGAGACACTACTTTACCAACAAAGGTCCATCTAGTCAAAGCTATCATTCTTCCAGTAGTCATGTATGGATGTGAGAGTTGGACTATAAAGAAAGCTGAGCACAGAAGAACTGATGCTTGTGAACGGTGGTATTGGATAAGACTCTTGAGAGTCCCTTGGATTACAAGGAGATCTAACCAGTCCATCCTAAAGGAAATCAGTCCGGAATATTCATTGGAAGGACTGATGCTGAAGCAGAAACTCCAGTACTTTGGCCACTTGATGTGATGAACTGACTCATTTGAAAAGACCCTGATGCTGGGAAATATTGAAATGGGAGGAGAAGGGGATGACAGAGGAGATGGTTGGATGGCATCACTGACGCGATGGACATGAGTTTGAGTAAGTTCTGGGAGTTGGTGATGGACAGGGAAGTTTGGTGTTTTGCAGTCCATGGGGTCACAGATAGTCAGACATGACTGAGCAACTGAACTGAACTGAACCAGACAGTTTGTTTGAAAAACAAACAAAAAGCAAAATAAGTTGCACACCAACTTCTGAAAATGCACACAGTTATATTACCCTTCAGGTACAAAATCTGTCAAGCAGTCCATTTCAATAATCTGGCGGTGGTTTCCTCTTCTCCTTACAGCTTGTCATTCAGCACTTAGTAGGAAAGGTTCGCTGCTGAACTGGCGGTCAGGAGAATGAGCCTTGTGGCAATACCAGGTGAAGGAGCCTCCTTCTAAGTGAAGGGATGGGTCATAAATTAAGTAGAATTCTAGATCTAGAGTTTCAAAGATATTAGCCTCTTAGCCTTCAGTTCAGTTCAGTTCATTTCTCAGTCATGTCCGACTCTTTGTGACCCCATGAACTGCAGCCCACGCCAGGCTTCCCTGTCCATCACCAACTCCCAGAGTTCACCCAAACTCATGTCCATTGAGTCGGTGATGCCATCCAGCCATCTCATCCTCTGTCGTCCCCTTCTCCTCCTGCCCCCAATCCCTCCCAGCATCAGGGTCTTTTCCAATGAGTCAGCTCTTTGCATCAGGTGGCCAAAGTATTGGAGTTTCAGCTTCAGCATCAGTCCTTCCAATGAATACCCAGGACTGATCTCCTTTAGGATGGACTGGTTGGATCTCCTTGCAGTCCAAGGGACTCTCAATAGTCTTCTCCAACACCACAGTTCAAAGGCATCAATTCTTCTGTGTTCAGCTTTCTTTATAGTCCAACTCTCACATCCATATATGAGCACAGGAAAAGCCATAGACTTGACTAGATGGACCTTTGTGGACAAAGTAATGTCTCAGCTTTTTAATATGCTATCTAGGTTGGTCATAGCTTTCCTTCCAAGGAGTAAGCGTCTTTTTATTTGATGGCTGCAGTCAGCATCTGCAGTGATTTCGGAGCCCCCAAAAATAAAGTCTGACACTGTTTCCACTGTTTCCCCATCTATTTGCCATGAAGTGATGGGACCAGATGCCATGGTCTTAATTTTCTGAATGTTGAGTTTTAAGCCAACTTTTTCACTCTCCTCTTTCACTTTAATCAAGAGGCTCTTTAGTTCTTCTTCACTTTCTACCATAACGGTGGTGTCATCTGCATATCTGAGGTTGCTGATATTTCTCCCGGCAATCTTGATTCCAGCTTGTGCTTCATCCAGTCCAGCATTTCTCATGATATACTCTGCCTGTATACTGGGACTTCTGTTTGCACAATGGGGCGATCTGTGCGTGCTCAGTCAGCTATGTACAGCTCTGTGTGACCCTGTGGACTGTAGCCCTCCAGGCTCCTCTGTCCATGGGATTCTCCAGTTAAGAATACGGGAGTGAGTTGCCTTCTCCAGTTCCAGAGGATCTTCCCAACCCAGGGATCAAACCTGTGGGGTCTTCTGCATCTTCTACATCTCAGGCAGATTCTTTACCCCTGAGGCACCCGGGAAACCCGATGGGGAGATGCTTACCCAGTATTTCTAGCCAGATCACATTTTGATCACCATTGTCTCACCAATGAAAAATTGTCACCGCTCTTTGTAAATCACCAACCTCTCATGTAAAATTAACAGAGCAGTATTTGGAAATTCCCTGGAGTGCAAACAGATGACTGTTTAAAGAAGATGTGGTACATACACACAATGGAATATTACTCAGCCATAAAAGAGAGTGTAATTGGCTCATTTGTAGAGATGTGGATGGATCCAGAGTCTATCATACAGAGTGAAGTAAGTCAGAAATAGAAAAATAAAGCATATATTAATGCATGTATGTGGAATCTAGAAAAATGGTACAGGTGAACCTGTTTCTAGGGCAAGAATAGAGACTCAGATGAAGAGAAGAGACTTGTAGACACAGCAGGGGAAGGGAAAGCTGGGGTGAATTGGGAGATTAGGATTGATCTGTATATACACCCCATGTGTAAAATCGATAACTAGTGGGAACCTGGTGTATAGCACAGGAAGCTCAGCCCAGTGCCCTGAGATGTCCTAGAAGGGTGGGGTGGGGTGGGGGTGGAGGTAGGTCCCAGAGAGGGGGGATATATGTGTACATATAATTGATTCTCCTCATTGGATAGGGCCTCCCCGGTGGCTCAGGATCCACCTGCAATGCAGGAAACCCAGGTTCAACCCTGGGATCAGGAAGATACTCTAGAGAAGGGAATGGCGACTTACTCCAGTATTCTCGCCTGCAGAATTTCATGGACAGAGGAGTCTGGCGGGCTACAGTCCAAGGGTTCACAGAGACTCAGACACAGCTGAGCAATGAACACTATCACTTCATTGTTCAGCAGAAACTAACACATCATTGTAATATTATATATCAATAAAAAATAATAAGGTAGATTACAGGCACTAACAGAATTTATTATGGGTTTTAGGTTTTTTTCTCTATGTTCTACTAGAAGACCAGAGCTTACACTACTTTACTTAAGTAATATGAATCTAGTGGTACATGATATTTAAAACTTTAGACTCTCTCAATATTTTTGTTATTCATGTTGGTTCAAAATGCATAAAGAGTTATTTGTAGTTTTTTAAGTGAAAAATATATATTTAAACTGTTTACATATTGTGTACAGTTTTTTTTTTTAAACAGAGAACAGTCTACATTGACTTAAAGTCCTGAAACATTCAGTTATAAGTTTTGATTCTGCTGTCTTCTTTCTGCATACTCATGGTCTGGAAAGGAGACTAGCCTTCTTTAATGTTTTAGTTTCCAAATACTTTGCCAATTATGAATGAACTAGGTCAAAAGAGGAAAACATTCTTTCTACAGACTACATGAATATTCTGCTGTTTGAAAAACTGGACTAGCCCATCAATCATGTTGTTAATATTGTAGATTCTCACAGAGTTGAAATATAGCCTGTAAAACCTCATCTGTAAGCATGTGTTTTCCAAAATCTTCACCTCATTTAAAATTATTTTAGTTACTGCTATGGATAAACAATTTCTGGATACCTATGACAGCAAATAGTATTGGTGAGGAAGTTAATTATAAACAGAATATATAAAATGACATTTTAAAACATTTCTAAAAAACAGAATAGTTTTAAATATTGAAATTTTAGATATTACACTTAGTTATGATTATTTTAAAGTAAGATTTAAAAATAAAGCTGTATTTAAAAATTAGCATTCTACTAATAACCCCTGTGATTCAAAAAACTTTTTAATATGAAATTGAAAATATTAAACAACTTAATGGTGATGTTTTATAGATTCACCCACATGACAATCTTTTGTCTGTAAAATATTTGTGGTATTTTAGCAACAACGATAGCAATAAAAATAGCAAGAGTACAATTTGAAGTCAATTTATGTAAACTTAACTTTGGCTGGAAATGTTTAATATTTTTACTAATGTTAATCTCTGTGAATTTTGACATTTGGAAGTTTTATACTTTCAAATTTAGAAGGCAGACCTACAATGAATTGTATTGATTATTCCTAGCAGCATACTTTGTTGATAACATTATTGTGCAGTAATTTTTAGGGAATCCAAGAGGAAGGCTATTTTTACTACAGGGAACATGGTTCCAACTAACAGCATGTAAACCATATTTAAATTTTTTAGACTCCCATTTTAAAAAGGACATTTTGGTTTTAAGATTTTTTTTTAATAAATGTAAATCGATCCCTTTGAATGTATGTTAGTTCATGGAAATTTTTTAAATTTCAGCTTTGTTGAGCTATAATTAATATAAAATTGTAAGATACTTAAGATAAACATGGTGCTGATTAGCTATGTGTATATATTGTGAAAAGATTCCTCTCATCTAGTAGATAAACGCATCCATCAGCTCACCTATGTATCTCATATTTAATTTATTTTTGGTGAGAACACTTAAATTGTACTCTCAGCATAGTTCACGGAAATTTTTAATGAAGACCCTGTCTTGATATATTTATTTTCTTTTTAGGTTATTTATCATTAAAATGGCATTGTAAAAGGATGACTCAGAAGTTAACAGTAAGTCTTAATTATTTCAAAGAAGTGTCATTTTAATATTGTACTATAACAAGTTATACCATTTGTGGTAATTTTTTTTCCCTTCTAATTTTGTATGTTAGTGTAGGGCGTAGAATGTGACCAGAACTCCTAGACCTCAAAGTATATTTTTCTGTGAAGCCAAAATATTTTTACTAAACTATCCTAGTCAATAATTTTTGGATTTGGCAAGTTTCAGGGCAGTCCTGTTTTTGAGAAAAGTCAATGAAAGTATTTCCCTTCTAATTCAATATCCTTTTTATCCTGAAACCGTTTTTCCTTTTGGTGCAAATAGTTACGAAGTCAGTATTTTGATAGTAACAATAATATATTCTGTTATTTTTTTCTGTGCTGAAAATAGTTAATGATTAGACTGGACTTAAGCGTTTGTCAGCCAGAAAACCTACTTACTAAACTGAATAAAATAGGTGTGATTAAAAATCCTTTCTTTTTTTAATTGAGTTATATGACCCTGGTTAGCTATACATTTACATCTAATATTTATATATTACAGTTACTGTTTCAAACTATGAGTCTTCATGTTTTTAATAAACTATTTTGATCACCCATATGTTTTCTTCTGAAATGGATATACACCATATGCAATGGACTGGAGAAATTATTTGGCTTTTTCTCATGATTCAATAGAATAATTTAAAATATCTGCTCTGGCAAAATTGTCAACCAATACTTTAATGAAGTGCAATTTTTTTTTTTGAAGTGCAATTTTAATGTAACAGATTTTCTTCCTCTCCTGACATTAAGATATACTTTTTTGCTTATAACATTTCTTAACCAAAGACAGTTGATACAAAAAAAATACTTAGGATAGACTTAGAAATAAAATACAGAAAAGTAATGTTGAATTAAAAACAGATGGCAAATTTAAGTATATGGGTATTCACGTAAAAATACACACACATAGAGATTATCTGTATGTATATAATTATATATCATTGTATATTTTACAGATATGTAAGTATGTATTATATGAATATAAAATGATATAACATTGCTTTAAATAAATTATATAAGTATATATGTAAATTATGTAAGTATATATATTTAAATCTATGTAATTATGTAAGTATATAATTGTAAAATCAGTATGTTAAAACTCAAAACAGATTCTTGTAAGAGAAAGCTACTTACCCTTTCCTTCTCTTAATCCCCTCCTCTTTCTGAGGCAGCCAGTGCCAAAGCTGACATGGGCTCCTCCACCTCATTTTTGTGAGCTTCTCTAAACTCAGAAAGCGCAGTTGCACACTTTTGTCTTTTTTGTCAAAAAGATTTTTTGTTTGTTTGTTTTTATAAGCGAACTACCAAGAATATTGCTCTTTAGCTTGTTGGTTTTTTTTTTTTTTTTCATAGTTGTCCCTTCAGGTTAATATAGGTAATATTCCACACTACGGAGCACTGACTTTTAATTAAAGAAAATAAAAATCTGCATGTTTAGTGTCCTCCCTCTTTCACAGCCCTAGATTAGAAGGCACAGATTGTGCTATGAAAGGCAAATCTCACTGATCCTTTAACTCCAAAATAAGTATCCAAAATGACTTGAGGCCTATATTAGAGCTGGATATCAAGATTTAAGAAAGAAAGTGAAGTTGCTCAGTCGTGTCCGACACTTTGCGACCCCGTACACTGTAGCCTACGAGGCTCCTCCATCCATGGGATTCTCCAGGCAAGAGTACTGGAGTGGGTTGCTATTTCCTTCTCCAGGGGATCTTCCCGACCCAGAGACTGAACCCAGGTCTCCTGCATTGCAGGCGGTCGCTTTACCCTGTGAGCCCGCTAGATCACATGTGGATCAGTGAGCTCTTGCAATGTGCTCCGTGTGATCTAGTGGTATCCATTGCCAACCATATGGGATGCACACAACAGGATACACACTGCCTTGCTTCAGTATAACGACGATTGCCTTCATCAGACATAACATCTGATGAAAACAAAAATCACAGTATAAAAATGTGATTCAGTATAAATGAATGCATTTAGGGGATGGGTTTGCTAATTGTTCTAATCTTCTACTGATGGTTTAAAACATTTCGGGATTCTCTTTAGACCAAGATTAGGCATAATGTGGAGAGCAGAAATGCATTAAGCCATTGCTGTTGCTGTTTTGTCGCTAAGTCGTGTCCGACACTTTTGTGACCCCATGGATTGTAGCCCGCCAGACTCCTCTGACGGTGGAGGCAAGAATACTGGAGTGGGTTGCCATTTCCTACTCCAGGGGATCCTCCCAGCTAGAGATCAAACCTGAATCTCCTATACTGGCAAGGAGGTTCTTTACCACTGAACCACCAAGGAAGCACCCTAAATTAAGCCGTGAACTTATACCAATAAATGTATTTTAAAAAAAATAAGCATACTAATCACATTTAAGAGTAAACAACTTTACTTGTACAAAACATAATTAGAAATTTTGTTTATAATGGCACAGGTCACTGGAAAGCTAGATATATATATGTATATATATATCATATAAATTACATTTTATCATTTTTATATATTACATGTCTGCTGATAATATTGATGTTATACTACTGTTAAGTCTATTAGATATTTATATATTTCACATACTATACTGACATGGATATAACTTTACATATAAAACTCATACAGGTTATTCTGTAACATCTCATGGAAAACGTGAATGAACTTTTTGGCCAAACCAATATTATATTCAACACACTGTTAAGTACATCTGACTTTTGCCTCTTTAAATTTTGTGTAGAAAAGATACTTTATTTTACAAAATTTAAGTATTAACAGAACAGTATTCCAAAGCTAGATTGTGCTTTTAAGAAGTTTCTCGCTAAGTTTTTACAAGTCTCTGTGTAGGGGTATGTTGTGTGTGTGAGTGTATGTTTCACATTGAGCTTAGATTTGGAATTAACAGTGTGGATCAGACAGTTTTAGCATAACCAAGTGTGAAGAGAAAATTAATGAGTGATGCAATTTGATCCATCAGTGTTCGCTGAGCACTTGCTATGCACTAGGTAATCTTCTAAGTGGTAGAGGTATAGTAGTGAACACAAGTTCCAACAAGTATGACTTTTACATTCTAGTGGTAATGGTGGGGCAGAAGGAAGGCAGGCATTAAACCAACAAGCAAAAAAAAAAAAAAAACATACTGTTTTTAATAGTGTCAAATAACGTGAAGAAAAATAACATTGGGTGGGAGGTTAAAAGGAGAATATATCTTCTCTTTTATGCCGGGGAAGGCTTTTTTGTGTTGGTAGCATCTGAGGAGAGACTTGGAAAAGTGAAGCAGTATGCTCACCATGAGTTATCTGGGAAGAACCTCGCAGGCCAAAGGAAGAGCCAAAATCAAGATCCCCAGGAGGGAAGACTGTTTTGGGAGAGCACTTTCTCCAAAGAGAGTACGTGTATTTGAGGGATGCAAACCCACTCCAGTATTCTTGCCTGGAGAATCCCATGGACGGAGAAGCACAGTGGGCTACAGTCCACGGGGTCACAAAGAGTCGGACACGACTGAGCGACTTAACTAACTAACTAACTAACACATCTAATGTGGTGGGGCCAAATCATGAAAGCTCCTGTTGGCGTGTTAAGAATATTGGATTTTTTTTTTTTCTATGTCACATGGGAAGCCATTCTGATCAGAAATGTGAATTGATATATTTTTCAGAATGTGCTTTGTTCTGTAAAGAATAGCCTGAGAGAAATGTGGGAAGTCATTTAAGCACTTTTAAGTACTTTGAAAGAGCGAACTTATATCTCCTGGGATATCTTAAACAGAATGACTTGAATACAATGATGTTTAATTTATATTTTATTTTTGTATTTATAACAATAGAATAATATGTTTACATCTTTTAAAGCAATATTGGCATATACTGAGTTCTATATTAAACCTATTATCTTAATCCCTTTTTCATCATTATCACTGGCATGACCAAAAGGCGTAATAGATGCCCTTAGGGAAAATCATAGTACCCTCAAATGCTTTTACAAGTATGATCCTCTATTCCTTGCTAAAATCAAGTGTAAAGAATTTTGGAGTGTACTTACCACATAGAATTGTTTAAGAATAATATGTGTAATAACTAATACTTTATTCTTCTGAACTTACCTCATAAATTATAAATAAGCCTAATTTTTAAAAATAACAGCTAAGATAAACCTGCTTACATTATTTACACCTTAAAAATTGAGTCCCAATCAAACTTATCCCTACTCATTCATGTGAAAATTTTGTCTGAAAGCCTAAATATGTACATCCATTCCAAGTTGACTTTTTTGAGCACTCGTTGATCCTTACATACAACTATCTTTGGTGTAGTGATGATTTGTATATTTTTCCACTATTAAGCCTAGATTGATGTAGACCACACACACACACACACGTTCACAACTTGAATAACATTAACTGTACTGGATCTATGACAGCATATGGAGAGAAGCATATTATGAAAAGTAGTATTTTTTTCTTCTTTGGTTTATTCTTTGGTTTCCTGAGGACCACTTTTTTAACAAAAGGTACACAGATCACTTTTTTGTGGTTTTAAAATTTTTGTGTGTAATTTTTGTTTGTTTGTTTTGTTCTTTGTGCTTTGTTTGGATTTTTTGTTTGTTTTAGCCTGGCAGAATGATGAATAGTGTTAATTGTAACTTGGGTTTCAAATACTCTTTGATATTTTAAGACATACACCTTTGATATTGTAACAAACAAACAAAAGCAGATCATTAAGCCAAATGGACAAATGCTGATACAGATAAAATGTTGCAGTTTTCTGAACTAGGTCTGGTAACCTAGTTTACATACTTTAGGAATTTAAGTATATTTACCTGTCTAGGGCTTTCCAGGTGGCGCTAGTGGTAAAGAACCTGCCTGTCAACTCTGGTTAGATGTAAGAGATATGGGTTCGATCCCTGGGTTGGGAAGATTCCCTGGAGGAGAGTACATCAACCCACTCCAGTGTTCTTGCCTGGAGAATCCCATGGACAGAAGAGCCTGGCAGGCTGAAGTCCTTAGGGTCGCACAAAGTCAGACATGACTGAAACAACTTAACATGTGAGGTGTGTAAATAAACTGTGTAACTTCAATATAGCCCACATTTTGTACGTTAAACTAGAAGAAAAATAATGGGACAAATAATATCATAAAAGATATTAGCAATGCTCAAAATAGAACATGACTCTGTGAGTATTTGTCTTTTAGTAAACATTTCCAGTTTCATTATATGTAAATTTGCATATCTAAGACTAAATCTGAAATATTCTAACAGTGAAATTCAGTCTGATCTCAGCTAACTTACATATGATTAACTAATAAAAGTTGACACTGAGCTCATTTTGTATTTTAAATATAAAACATATGTTGTACAAGTTAAATTGACATATGTCAAACACCTTCAAAATATATGTATCAATATTTACATAATATTCTTTCATAAATCTTTATGGAATGATCTTAAAATTAAATCACTGGTCTTCAGAAAGTTAATATGACAATATCCAAACAGAATTGAGATCTCAGACTTAAAACATAAGTTCCGGTCTATTTGCCTTTGGCTCAGCACCAAAGTGCCTCCTGAAAGATGTCACCATAGAAAGCTGTTTGTACAGCCTTTCATTCTGCTCCCAAGCGGGTGTACATAGCTCAGCTGAGGTCTGGAAGCTGTTCATCTGTGCAAGCAGAGACAAGGCTTTTGCTTTTCTTGCTAATAGTATGGTTTGCCATCATTTAACCTCTAGATCTGGCCCTGGAAGGGAGTTTGGTCAACAGTGCTCTGTCTGGGGAGAAAACGGGAAGCGTAGGGAGTAGGGAAGGGATTGAGAGAAAGAAGGAAAGGCTCAAGTGAGCCCCAGCTGGGAGAAAAGAACTAACTTCTTGGCCAGGAAGCAATACCCATCCTGTGCTGTGTGTCTGCATGCATTCTAAGTCACTTTGGTCCTGTCTGACTCTTTGTGACCCTGTCCATGGGATTTTGCAGGAAAGAATACTGGAGTGGCTTGCCGTGCCCTCCTCCAGGGGATCTTCTGAACCCAGGATCAAACCCATGTCTCTTGTGTCTCTTGCATTGACAGGCGACTTCTTTACCACAAGCCCCACCTGGGAAGCCCAGGTGTGCATATGTAGTGTTTAAACATAAGATGCTTTTCACACTGTGTAATACCTAAATGCAAACTGACTCTAGTATTCTGGACAACCATAGGAACCAACTTTAAAAAGAAAACTAAAAAATATTTGCCTTTGTCAGAATCTTCTAGACACCCCAGTTTGGTCTTCAAACTGGCCCCTTCCTCAGGAATTTTCAAGGATATGTATATCCAGTCTTTTCACTATGTTTTCAACTCAGTCACTCAGTCATGTCTGACTTTTTGTGACCACATGGACTGCAGCACTAGTTGTTTAAAGTCTAACTCCTAAATCCCATATATATGTGTTAGTATGCTGTAATGTTCTTTATCTTTCTGGCTTACTTCACTCTGTATAATGGGCTCCAGTTTCACCCATCTCATTAGAACTGATTCAAGTGAATTCTTTTTAATGGCTGAGTAATATTCCATGGTGTATATGTACCACAGCTTCCTTATCCATTCGTCTGCTGATGGGCATCTAGGTTGCTTCCATGTCCTGGCTATTATAAACAGTGCTGTGATGAACATTGGGGTGTACGTGTCTCTTTCAGATCTGGTTTCCTTGGTGTGTATGCCCAGGAGTGGGATTGCTGGGTCATATGGCAGTTCTAATAAAAATAAATGAAAAAAAAAAAAAGTCTAACTCCTAGGAGATGCAGCCTTACCCTGCTAGGAAGCAAGGAAGCAGTCTAGAGTAAAGAATTGAGTGAGTGGAAGTCGATCAGTCATGTCCGACTCTCGACCCCGTGAACGTCCGCCCATGTAGTCCATGGGATTCTCCAAGCAAGAATACTGGAGTGGGTAGCCATTCCCTTCTCCAGAGGATGTTCCTGACCCAGGGATGAAACCTGCCTCTCCCTCATCGTGGGAAGATTCTATACTGCCTAAGCCACCGGGGAAGCCCAGTCTACAGCAAGGCTCCATGCCAAGTGCTCCATTGGGCAGGCCCTTCTGAGAACTGTCTGATCCCATTCAGAAAACATAAAATAGTTGGCAGTCAGCATTAGAAACTTGTGTGAAAACTTGACAGAATGATTTTGTGTCCATTGCAAATAATAGCATATGCATGTTTTAATATTTTATAATTTAATTTTTCTAGTTATTCATTTTTATTTTTTCAAGACTATTTGAGGAAACCAATCGTCTGGCTTTCACAGAGTTACTTAGAGAAGCACTTTCAGTTTAACATAGACCCTTATTATAGGACAAGTCTGAACAATAGTAAAGCCTATTCTATTCTAGTCCCTTGAAATATCAGGGCTAAAAGGAGGCTGCATAATGTTATCCCCAAAGGACTTTATCTTTTGATTAATAAACTTCTTTCTTTCTTTGGGTAATTGTTTAATATTTATGTGAAAACATTCTGAATGCAAGCAGTCATGTTTAAACACTCAATAGAATGTCAATAGAACGGCATTTATAAAATCCTATTATCACTTTAAACCCATTTTCTTCTCACTGTCATTGTTTAACTTCATAGTATGGTATTTACATAAGATGCTCTTCAAGTATTTATTATCAAAAAAAAAAAAACCAATAAATATGAATCTATCAACCCAATATGTAATTTATCATGAAACTATTGAGTTTCTGTATTTAAAAATTATACACACATATAGCCTTTGATAGAGAAAAAAGAGAAAACTCTCCTTAAAAACTAGAAGAATGAAATGAGTTATTGACAGCTATGCTAACAAGGTACCCTGTTTTAGTAACCACTTGTCTATTTTCAAACACCAGTAGAAATCGTTCAAAATAGCTGCTTATTACAGCAAGGCATAAGCGATATGCAAACAAGACTGCTTTTAATCTTGAAAAGCAAGCATAACGAAATTTCAGCATAGACGTCAATAGAGAAAAATATTCTCTGTTTTGCCGCTAAGTCATTGCTCCCTGTAGTAAGCCCAGCAATTCACAAAACCTTCACACAAAGAGTCATTGTATGCTGTACATGTGGCAAGCTGGCAGTTGCTTCATAAAATTGTATTATT
Source organism: Cervus elaphus (assembly GCF_910594005.1). NCBI lineage: Eukaryota > Metazoa > Chordata > Mammalia > Artiodactyla > Cervidae > Cervus > Cervus elaphus. Next base: position 21,559,385 of record NC_057845.1, on the reverse strand, counting down.
AAATTGCCGTTACTGCCATCTAGTGGAAAGAAAAAATCCATGTCACTATGTCACTAGTTAAATCCTAAAGTTCTAGGGGGAAAGGGAAAGGCACCATTTGGATTTGTATATATCCTAAGAAGTAAAACAGCAAACTGGAAGACACAATTGTGAATATTGCAACATAATAGACACATATTAACTGAATAAGTTAGAGATTTAAGGAAAGAAAAAAAAATGGTGAGAAGGGATGCATATATCTGTAAGATTCATCTTGGAGCCAATTTAAACATAAAATGTTATATCTCACTGGATGCAGTGAGATGATCTGAACCAGGGCATCTTTATTACTTGTACACTTATTTTCTCTTTTTGCATAGGCTCATTAAGTCTTAAAAATTGAAAAAGAAAAGAGATTTGTTCTTCTCAAACTTTCAGTTACCAAGAAAGTATCTGGAAATCTTGTTATAATGTTACAACGCAGATTCAGACTCAGACATTAAAAAAAAAGGGGGAAAAAAAAATTAAAAAACTAAGAGGATGACATCGAGTCCCATCACTCCATGGCAAATAGAAGGGTAAAAATTGGAAGCAGTGACAGATTTTATTTTCTTGGGCTCCAAAATCTCTGTGGATGCTAACTGCAGCCATGGAATTAGAAGAGGCTTACTCCAGGTCAAGTAGCAACAGTGAGAACCAGACCTGGAACAACAAACTGGTTCCAAATTGGGAAAGGAGTACATCAAATCTGTATACTGTCACCTTGGTTATTTAACTTATGTGCAGAGTACATCATTTGAAATGCCGGGGTGGATGAAGAACAAACTGGAATCAAGATTGCTAGGAGAAGTATCAATAACCTCATATTTGCAGATGACACCACCCTTATGGCAGAAAGCAAAGAGGAGCTAAAGAGCCTCTTGATGAAAATGAAAAAAGAGAGTGAAAAAGCTGGCTTAAAACTAAACATTCACAAAATGAAGATCATGGCATCCAGTCCCATCACTTCAAGGCAAATAAGAAAGCTGAGAGCTGAAGAATTGATGTGTTTGAACTGTGGTGTTGGAGTAGACTTTTGAGAGTCCCTTGGACTGCAAGGAGATCAAACCAGTCAGTCCTAAAGGAAATCAACCCTAAATATTCTTTGGAAGGATTAATTGTGAAGCTAAAGCTCCAGTATTTTGGTCACTCAATGTGAAGAACCAACTCATTGGAAAAGACCCTGATGCTGGGAAAGATTGAAGGCAGGAGGAGAAGGGGGTGACAGAGGATAAGATGATTGGATGGCATCACTGACTCAATGGATATGTAAAATAAAAAGCAGTCATACTAGCATCCCATGTTTCTCATAAGGAATAAATGAGTTAAAAATAATCTCATCATGAGCTGTAGGATATTGCCCTTTTTATAGATTAAAGACAAAATCCAGAATTTTTTATGCATGCATGCATGTGTGCATTCTCAGGTGCTTAGTCATGTCAGACTCTTCGCGACCCCATGGACTGTAGCTTGTCAGGCTCCTCTGTTCATGGAATTTTCTAAGCAAGAATATTTCCTCCTCCAGGTGACTTTCCTGACCTGGGGATCGAATCAGCATTTCCTGCGTTGGCAGGCAGTTTCTTTGCCACTGAACCACCTGGAAGACCCCACAGTTTTATATAGTTAAAAATAAATGTTGCTTATCTATTTTATGTATAGTAGTTTGTATCTGTTAGTCATATATTACCCCTCCCATCCTTTGGTAACAATAAACTACTTTTCTATGTCTGTGAGTCTGTTGTGTATATAGCAAGATTAGCAACAAGGATTTACTATATAGCAAGGGGAAGTATTGCAGCCATAAAATTAAAAGATGCTTACTCCTTGGAAGGAAAGTTATGACCAACCTAGATAACATATTAAAAAGCAGATAAGAGTAGACTGCCATGCCCTCCTCCAGGGGATCTTCCCAACCCAGGGATCGAACCCAGGTTTCCTGCATGGCAGGTGGATTCTTCAATTAAAAAAACACAAAAAAACAAAATGTGTAAATTATTTAACATAGTATCTAGCACCTAGTAGCCAATAAATGTTAGTGTCACTGTATCGCAGAGTATATTTATGGACGTTTGATTGTATTCACACCTTAAAAAGTTTCATACAATGAAAAAGAGAATTTTGAGACTTCTATAAAGGAAACCTTATATAAATTTGTAAAAGGTGTCACCTTTAGGTTTCATCCAAGGATAACATAAATATGAAATTTGTGAATTATTCTGTAAAAAAATCCCGTTGGTTATGGGAAACAAAAAGAATTGCTCTAGATAAAGAAACATTGGGATTATTTACTTTGGTCTCTTTGTATTACCTGAAATGAAGTCTAGAATGAAAGGTAATGCATTTATTTTTAGACCAGTTTAGATTCACAGAAAAATGAAAGGAAGGTATAGAATTTTCCCATATGCCTCCTGCCTTCACGTGTGTATAGCCTCCCTCGTTTCCAGTACCTCCATCAGAGTGGTACATTTGTTGTGAAGCCTACATTGTCACATCATTAAAAAAAACAAAGCCCATAGTTTATATTAGTGTCTGCTGGTAGTGCTGTGCATTCTGTGGGTTTGGACAAACATATGATGACATTAATCCACCATTATGGTATCACGCAGAATCATTTCACTGCTCTAAAAATCCTCTGAAAATCCACATATTCAGTCCTCCCTGTCTCTTAACTCCCAGCAATCACTGATCTCTTTCCTTTCTGCATAGTTTTGCCTTCTCCAGAATGTCATATATGCAGTTGGAGTCATACAGTATGTGGCCTTTTTAGATGGGCCTCTTACATATACATCTTACAAATATACATCTAAGTTTCTTCCATTTTTTTCATGACTTGATTATGATTTCTTTTTAGCACTGAATAATAATCTATTGGCTGGATGTACCATAGTTTACTTATCGGATAATGCATTTTTATTCAGCATCAAATTCACATCATGAAGCATGAATGCATAAAGTGTGAGGACATTAAAAAGACAAAGATTTAATATTTAAATTTAATCATTATAAATCTATTGTGTAGAAAATAGGCTATGATGATGCCTATTATTTTCTAAATTATTAGAGAAAAACATATTTTATGTATCTGAATTCTCAGTCATGTTTTTCTTATGCTGTAAATATTTTACATGATTTAATAAGATGTTAGACTCCTTAGTTGTATGCTGAGTTATATCAATATGTGATAAATAATTCATATTTATAAAGTTTTATCCCAAAAATAAGATTTTAGCATTGTGATTGGGTAAAAGGATAGTAACTTTCATCCATTTAGATGAAAAACAGTTCTACTTTCTTTTGAACAAGTTTAATGTCACTGCTTATATGAGTAGAGATTTCCTAATTCCAACCCTCAGGTTTTATGATTGCCTGAAGTTTGTTTATTTTGGCTTTTATAAAATACTATTGGTAAACCACAGAGAAGCATGTAAAGAAGTAAATAAACTTTTGAACTGTCAGAGCAAGATATTATTAACTTAAATTGATGCTAATAAGTATTGATTTATAAATGCTATTAAATGGGAGAGAACGTATTTTATTTTCTTTCTGAAAATTTCTCCTTTCTCTAGAATTTGAAAATTTGAAATATTTTCAACCTTTTAATGTATACAAAAGATGAATTATAAACCAGTTTTAAAATGAAAGTATTTTCTATTACCATGGAGTTTGAAGACTAATGTTCTAAGCTGCAAAGACAGTGGCATGAAGAATTGAAGCCAGTGTAATTTATTCAGGGTGAGCCATCTAATACACTTAAAGGATTAAATCATTAGATGATATTTATTGGATGATGAAATTCAAGTGGATGTTATATAAAGAGATCAGGGAATTACTGAATTCTGTCCCATGAAGATGCAAAACCAATGTTCTGTTGTAGCAAATAAGTAAATAAACAACATATTCTGCATACATACACAAAAGAATTGAAAGCAGGAATTTGAACAGGTATTTGTTTGTCTATGTTTACAGCAGTGTTATTCACAATAGCTAAAAGTGGAAACAGCCCGAACATTCATTGATGAATGTCTGGAAAAACATGTATTTATGCATATACTGGAATAGACTTAGAAAGGAATAAAACTCTGATATGTATTATGGATGACATGTAGCAAGGATGATCCTGGGTCAGGAAGATCCCCTGCAGAAGGGATAAGTTACCCATTCTAGGATTCATGGGCTTCCCTGGTGGATCAGACCAAGAAAGAATCCATCTGCAATGCGGGAGACCTGGGTTCAATCCTTGGGTTGGGAAGATCCCCTGGAGGGCATGGCAACCCACTGCAGTATTCTTGCTTGAAGAATCTTCAGCAATGGTCCTTCCAATGACTATTTAGGGTTAATTTCCTTTAGGATTGACTGGTTTGATCTCTTGGCAGTCCAAGGGACTTTTAAGTGTCTTCTCCAGCACCACAATTGGAAAGCATCAATTCTTTGGAGCTCAGCCTCCTTATTTCATAGGCTAGGTGAAATAAGCCAAACACAGAAGGACAGATATTGTATGATTCAGATTGTTTGAGGTATCTAAGGTAGTCAAATATACAAATAAAGACAGAAAGTAAAATGGTGGTTACTAATGGCTGGAGGAATGAGGAAGTGGGGAGTTACTGTTTATTGGTTAGAGTTTCAGTTTGGGACTATGAAAAAGGCCTGGAGATATACAGGCTATGTGATGGTTGTACAACAATGTGAATGTACTTAATGCCACTGAACTGTATACTTAAAATGACAAATTTTATGAAATTATGTTTCTTTTAGTACAATAAAAAAATCAAGAAAAGGCTAATAAATTCCCAGGCATTATACTGTATATGAAATACTTTAGGAATCATACAATTAATCAAAAAAAGAAATATGATTAGTCTGTTGTCATACCTGTACTCCTTATTTGAGTGGGAATTTAAGTTTGTCACATCTTAAATTTTTTTAAAGAAAGTGGTTTGGTGAGTTACTGAGTCTGATACAATAAAGAATTATAGTGAATATAATCACACACAAAAAGAAATGTTGAAAGTAAGGTAAGTAAGCATCTATGTGTCCCCTCAGGCAATGTTAATTAGCACTCAGAGTCCTGATATCCTCTTTATAAAACTGGCCATTGTGGGGATTACAAGGAGAATTAAAAGCACCTATCATCCTCTTAAATACAGAGCAAGCTCTCAGTGATGGGTGGTTATTATTAATTTTTCTCTATCGTGATTGTTGTTGCTGGAGCTTTCAAGATGTAGAGTTATAAATTTGATATAAATAACAAAAAGTTCAAGTAAACACTGTACTATAAATATGTGGAGTATGAAGTCATAAAATAAAATAGATTAGAAATAAGGGCAAATGCTAGGGGGCTTCCTTCTGCCCCCCTAGTACTACCAGAGAAAGAATAATAATCATCACCATCATCATAAAACCAAAGGAGTCTATACAAGCATTTTCAGTTCACTAAACACTTTTATATATGGCTTCATTTCACCTTCACATCAACCCATCCAAAATTCCTGTGACACAATTTTTAAAAACCCTAAAACAGAGATTGTGATTGATGAAGTCACAATGCAATGACACAGATTTCAAATCCAGTCCCTTCCTTCATGCCATGTTGCACATCGAAGAGTTAGGTGTGGATCGAGTATAGGACATCCTGTGTTTTCATCATATTGGATTCTTACTCCATGAGTTTACTCAAGTGAACAGTGGTGACAAAGAATACTTTAATTCAAAACTTACAGTTTCTTCCATCAGAAATTCTTGGACATAGGTTTAAATCAATTGATAGTCCTATTTTTCTTTGGCATCCTCAGTTCTGACATTCCTAAGGGGCAAATATTCTATATTTCTGTAGAAATTCAGATAGAATAATTCTTATTTCTAAATAATAAAGAGTATCAGTAATAAAGCTGGTAGCAAAAACTGAACTGCAAACCTCTTTCAGTGTACCATGGAGAGACATAACCATGCTTACACAAATTTTTTATAATCTCCTTTTAAAATTTTTTCTATGCATATATATTTTCCTCATACAAATTTGTTTAGGCAGTTCATTCATTGCCTATCTTCCTATTCTAATTGCCTAAATTTCAGTAGACTTTCTTTTATTTCTACTTAGCAACATTTTGCTTTGTGGAAGTGCAGGCAGATAATCACTATCATGGCTCCTTCTAAAATTATCCATGTTTGTTTGGTCAGTGCTCTCGGGTAAAATTATGATCATCAGCATTATTTCACTTTAGAAACAGATTGGTTTGGTTTTATGTGGGAACATTGTACAACTGAATTGCTGTGTTAATACACATGCTAGTGAATGATGGTTTAAAGACCATTTTTATTGTATAAAATTTATTATATTTTATTTTTGTACTTCTTTATAGGATTAGAGGGCTTCTCAGTTAGTGCTGTTGATAAGGAACCCTCCTACCAATGCAGGAGACATAAGAGATGCGGGTTCAATCCCTGGGTCGGGAAGATTCCCTGGAGGAGAACACGGCAATTCACTCCAGTATTCTTGCCTGAAGAGTCACATGGTCAGAGGAGCCTGGCGGGCTACAGTCCATGGGGTCATAAAGGGTTGGGCGTGACTGAAGCAGCTTAGCACACACGCACACACAGGGTTAGATTTTTAAAGTGTTGGTGTATAGAGGGCATGGCTGTTGTTTTGTTAATATGCCACTTTAAAGTGTATTATTCCCACCAAATAAATGGCCCCTTTGCTCTCTAAAAAGACCTGTGCAAAACCCAAATGACTTAACTTGCTTTTAGAGTGCTATATTTTCTAGATAGATGGTGTAAAAAAACCTACATGTGTATAGCAAACTTGTTTTAGGTAACAAATCAAGAGACCAGCAAAAGTGGGTTGCCTAAGAAAGCTGTATAGTTAACTAAAAATTGAACAAAAACTGCCTGTGAAATTTAGAATACATTTAAAGCAGCTGTATCAACCATCTATGTAGCTGATGCAGGTAAGGAAAAGGATGAGCTCAGGGAAAGGGATCAAAACACTGGAGAAGCATAAATTGTCAAAGTAAGCAACACTTCCATAAATTTGACAATAATTAAGACTAGGATCTAAGGAACTATGAAATGGATAAGAGTCATAAAAAGAAATTTTAAAGTGACATACATTGAATCTATAGACTGCTTTGGGTAGAATAGCCATTTTGACAATATTGATTCTTCCAATCCATGAACACGGTATGTTTCTCCATCTGTTTGTGTCCTCTTTGATTTCTTTCATCAGTGTTTTATAGTTTTCTATGTATAGGTCCTTTGTTTCTTCAGGTAGATATACTCCTAAGTATTTTATTCTTTTTGTTGCAATGGTGAATGGTATTGTTTCCTTAATTTCTCTTTCTGTTTTTTCATTGTTAGTATATAGGAATGCAAGGGATTTCTGTGTGTTAATTTTTTTTTTTAATTTTTTTATTAGTTGGAGGCTAATTACTTCACAACATTTCAGTGGGTTTTGTCATACATTGATATGAATCAGCCATAGATTTACACTTATTCCCCATCCCGATCCCCCCTCCCATCTCCCTCTCCACCCGATTCCTCTGGGTCTTCCCAGTGCACCAGGCCAGAGCACTTGTCTCATGCATCCCACCTGGGCTGGTGATCTGTTTCACCATAGATAGTATACATGCTGTTCTTTTGAAACATCCCACCCTCACCTTCTCCCACAGAGTTCAAAAGTCTGTTCTGTATTTCTGTGTCTCTTTTTCTGTTTTGCATATAGGGTTATCGTTACCATCTTTCTAAATTCCATATATATGTGTTAGTATGCTGTAATGTTCTTTATCTTTCTGGCTTACTTCACTCTGTATAAGGGGCTCCAGTTTCATCCATCTCATTAGGACTGGTTCAAATGAATTCTTTTTGACGGCTGAGTAAAATTCCATGGTGTATATGTACCACAGCTTCCTTATCCATTCATCTGCTGATGGGCATCTAGGTTGCTTCCATGTCCTGGCTATTATAAACAGTGCTGCGATGAACATTGGGGTGCATGTGTCTCTTTCAGATCTGGTTTCCTCAGTGTGTATGCCCAGAAGTGGTATTGCTGGGTCATATGGCAGTTCTATTTCCAGTTTTTTAAGGAATCTCCACACTGTTTTCCATAGTGGCTGTACTAGTTTGCATTCCCACCAACAGTGTAAGAGGGTTCCCTTTTCTCCACAGCCTCTCCAGCATTTATTGCTTGTAGACTTTTGGATAGCAGCCATCCTGACTGGTGTGTAATGGTACCTCATTGTGGTTTTGATTTGCATTTCTCTAATAATGAGTGATGTTGAGCACCTTTTCATGTGTTTGTTAGCCATCTGTATGTCTTCTTTGGAGAAATGTCTGTTTAGTTCTCTGGCCCATTTTTTGATTGGGTCATTTATTTTTCTGGAATTGAGCTGCAGGAGTTGCTTGTATATTTTTGAGATTAATCCTTTGTCTGTTTCTTCATTTGCTATTATTTTCTCCCAATCTGAGGGCTGTCTTTTCACCTTACTTATAGTTTCTTTTGTAGTGCAAAAGCTTTTAAGTTTCATTAGATCCCATTTGTTTAGTTTTGCTTTTATTTCCAATATTCTGGGAGGTGGGTCATAGAGGATCTTGCTGTGATTTATGTCGGAGAGTGTTTTGCCTATGTTCTCCTCTAGGAGTTTTATAGTTTCTGGTCTTACATTTAGATCTTTAATCCATTTTGAGTTTATTTTTGTGTATGGTGTTAGAAAGTGTTCTAGTTTCATTCTTTTGCAAGTGGTTGACCAGTTTTCCCAGCACCACTTGTTAAAGAGGTTGTCTTTTTTCCATTGTATATCCTTGCCTCCTTTGTCAAAGATAAGGTGTCCATAGGTTCGTGGATTTATCTCTGGGCTTTCTATTCTGTTCCATTGGTCTATATTTCTGTCTTTGTGCCAGTACCACACTGTCTTGATGACTGTGGCTTTGTAGTAGAGTCTGAAGTCAGGCAGGTTGATTCCTCCAGTTCCATTCTTCTTTTTCAAGATTACTTTGGCTATTCGAGGTTTTTTGTATTTCCATACAAATTGTGAAATTCTTTGGTCTAGTTCTGTGAAAAATACCGTTGGTAGCTTGATAGGGATTGCATTGAATCTATAGATTGCTTTGGGTAGAATAGCCATTTTGACAATATTGATTCTTCCAATCCATGAACACGGTATGTTTCTCCATCTGTTTGTGTCCTCTTTGATTTCTTTCATCAGTGTTTTATAGTTTTCTATGTATAGGTCTTTTGTTTCTTTAGGTAGATATACTCCTAAGTATTTTATTCTTTTTGTTGCAATGGTGAATGGTATTGTTTCCTTAATTTCTCTTTCTGTTTTTTCATTGTTAGTATATAGGAATGCAAGGGATTTCTGTGTGTTAATTTTATATCCTGCAACTTTACTATATTCATTGATTAGCTCTAGTAATTTCCTGGTAGAGTCTTTAGGGTTTTCTATATAGAGGATCATGTCATCTGCAAACAGTGAGAGTTTCACTTCTTCTTTTCCTATCTGGATTCCTTTTACTTCTTTTTCTGCTCTGATTGCTGTGGCCAGAACTTCCAAAACTATGTTGAATAGTAGTGGTGAGAGTGGGCACCCTTGTCTTGTTCCTGATTTCAGGGGAAATGCCTTCAATTTTTCACCATTGAGGGTGATGCTTGCTGTGGGTTTGTCATATATAGCTTTTATTATGTTGAGGTATGTTCCTTCTATTCCTGCTTTTTGGAGAGTTTTAATCATAAATGAGTGTTGAATTTTGTCAAAGGCTTTCTCTGCATCTATTGAGATAATCATATGGTTTTTATTTTTCAATTTGTTAATGTGGTGTATTACATTGATTGATTTGCGGATATTAAAGAATCCTTGCATTCCTGGGATAAAGCCCACTTGGTCATGGTGTATGATTTTTTTTATATGTTGTTGGATTCTGTTTGCTAGAATTTTGTTAAGGATTTTTGCATCTATGTTCATCCCTAATGAAACTTAAAAGCTTTTGCACTACAAAGGAAACTATAAGTAAGGTGAAAAGACAGCCCTCAGATTGGGAGAAAATAATAGCAAAGGAAGAAACAGACAAAGGATTAATCTCAAAAATATACAAGCAACTCCTGCAGCTCAATTCCAGAAAAATAAATGACCCAATCAAAAAATGGGCCAAAGAACTAAACAGACATTTCTTCAAAGAAGACATACAGATGGCTAACAAACACATGAAAAGATGCTCCACATCACTCATTATTAGAGAAATGCAAATCAAAACCACAATGAGGTACCATTACACGCCAGTCAGGATGGCTGCTATCCAAAAGTCTACAAGCAATAGATGCTGGAGAGGGTGTGGAGAAAAGGGAACCCTCTGATACTGTTGGTGGGAATGCAAACTAGTACAGCCGCTATGGAAAACAGTGTGGAGATTTCTTAAAAAACTGGAAATAGAACTGCCATATGACCCAGCAATACCACTTCTGGGCATACACACTGAGTAAACCAGATCTGAAAGAGACACGTGCACCCCACGTGTACCCCAATGTTCATCGCAGCACTGTTTATAATAGCCAGGACATGGAAGCAACCTAGATGCCCATCAGCAGATGAATGGATAAGGAAGCTGTGGTACATATACACCATGGAATATTACTCAGCCATTAAAAAGAATTCATTTGAATCAGTCCTAATGAGATGGATGAAACTGGAGCCCATTATACAGAGTGAAGTAAGCCAGAAAGATAAAGAACATTACAGCATACTAACACATATATATGGAATTTAGAAAGATGGTAACGATAACCCTATATGCAAAACAGAAAAAGAGACACAGAAATACAGAACAGACTTTTGAACTCTGTGGGAGAATGTGAGGGTGGGATATTTCAAAAGAACAACATGTATACTATCTATGGTGAAACAGATCACCAGCCCAGGTTGGCTGCATGAGACAAGTGCTCGGGCCTGGTGCACTGGGAAGACCCAGAGGAATCGGGTGGAGAGGGAGGTGGGAGGGGGGATCGGGATTGGGAATACATGTAAATCCATGGCTGATTCATATCAATGTATGACAAAACCCACTGGAAAAAAAAATAATAATAAAAAAAAAAAAAGAAAGTGACATACATTGACATTAAATTCTACTAATGTTTATAAGTCATGGGATATTTTTTATCCTCAGCTTCAAACAGTTTATATGATGTAATAAGACATGACTGTCAAGTGATATAGTACAAGTCAGTATACAAGTCATACGGATCAAGAATAAATGCTACAGGAAGTCATATAGAAGAAAGGGTACCTCTGACTTTGGTCTAGAGATTTATGAGGATATTAGCAGCTGATATTGATAAGTGTTTCCTCGTTTTGATCTAATTTTATCCTCACAACACTTTGAGATAAGTTGTTGTTGTCAGGAAGACAGTGTGTATGGTGGTTACAGTCTTGGAGCCAGAATGTCTAGGATTGAATCCCAGCCACTTACTGTTGTGGCTTTTGGTAATGCATTTAACTCTCTATGTTTCAGTTCTCTCATAGAAAATAAATAATGACAGTATCAATCTCATAGAGTTGTTGTAAAGACTAAATGTGTTAAGAGATGGAAAGTACTTAGAACTGGTATTGGTGTTAGTAGTAGTAGTTCCATTTTTGTGATTAAAAAATTAAAGTTTGAACCATTTAGTTCATATACTTAAGTTATGCAGGCAGTAAATGGAGGAGCCAGGGGCTAAAGTCCAGCCCTGCTCTCTTGTGAATCTGAGTTCTTTGATTTTAACCACTTTGATACTTCAGACTTTAAGCATGGAAAGAATGAGTCAAAGATAAGAATTTTGATCATGGCTGACTGGAATCATTAGTGAAATAGAGCAGAGACTAAGAAAGGTTTTTTCTTGCTATTATTATTTTTGGAAGCAGGAAAGGTTCAATTTGAGATGTCTTGAATTGGAACTGGTGCTGAGGCATTCAGGGTGAAATGCTGTGACTGTTAGCGAGAAATCCTGGACTAGACTCATGATTGAGCAGGAGTGGGAGTTAAGATTAGGGAGACACACATGCGTAGAGTTAACAGTGAATGCTGTGAAAGTAGATAAGATTGGCAAGGAGAGGATATTTAAAAAGCAAAAAATAAAAAAGGATGCCCAACATCAGAATTCATTGACTTAGGATTCAAAGGTAAAAGTTGACAGTGTCCATCTGGAGAAAAGGACAGTGTCCATCTGTTTTCATGGAAGAACAAATCCAAGAATTTCAATAAAGATAGAATCAGACCTCCCAACTATGCAGGTGGAAGTGAAAAGAAGACAAGTACCAGTCATCAAGCCCGGGTCTCCTGTGTTGCAGGCGGGTTCTTTACCATCTGAGCCACGGGGGAAGCCCGTGTGAGCAGAAAGGAAAGGCATTCCCAGTGCATTGATCCTGAAATTGCTCAGGAGGTTCAGGCCACGAGGTTTTGAAGAGTCTGACATATTTTTGTTTTATTTTGTTTGGGGAGAGGAGACGTGGCGTGGGCAGGGAAGTGTGTTTAGAGCACTCAAATAAATTAAGTTCTTCTTTATTTTGGTCCTTCCTAGGACTGATTGCCATGTATTTTCCTGTGGTTATCTTGAGCCATGTCAGAGTTATCTGGAACTGTGGTGTGCTATTCTGGAGTTATCACATTTCTCCTCTCGTAAACCATACTTTCTTGGAAATACTAGAGATATCGAAGCAGAGGAACATGAGCAGAGAGCTTTATAACCCACACTTTCATGCTAGTCTAATGTGACTTTTCAACTTGAACTTGATTAAAGTTAAATATAATGTCTAATTCAGCTTCTCAGTTGTATTCTACACATTTCAAATGTTTAATAACTAAATGAGGCTTTTGACTGTTCCAGTTGTGTGAAAAATTATAAAATATTTCCATCATTCCAGAGAGTTCTGTTGGACAGTGTTGCTTTAGACAGTGTATGTCTTAAACTTCTGATTTTCAGACAATCTGGCAGTCATAAGACTGGCTTTTACACTTTGAAGATTTTCAGCTTACATAAATAACAGTAATAAACAATAATTACCAAAAACAAATTTTTTCTCCACGTTTTTACTAATGGGTCTTGTCATCTATGATCAAAGTATATCTTCATCTCACTCGTTTCATATGTAAAATTTTAACTCTCAAGAAAAACTTCCTGTTTTGTATTATAGCTAGATGATCACATACCAATATCTTGAGTAGTCTATCAGTGTGGTAACAGGGGCTTCCTTGATAACTCAAATGTTAAAAAGCTGCCTGTAATGCAGGAGGCACAGGAGACATGGATTTGATCTCTGGATCAGGAAGATTCCCCTGGAGGAGGAAATGACAACTCACTCCAGTATTCTTGCCAGGGAAATCCCATGGACAGAGAAGCCTGGTAGGCTACAGTCCACGGGATCACAAAGATGATGTATTTAAAAGCTAATTTGTATCTCAGAAATAAAATGACTATTAAGGAGTATAAGATTTTTTTCTTAGTGTATGATTAACTTGAAAATTATAAATTTGGATTATATAATTACTGTGTTTGATTCCATTTGAAAATGTAGACATCAGCTAGAACTTTCATGAGATGCATATGCTTTTTCTTATTTAATAAATTTTGATATACATAGAGGAGGAATAAATTTAGCTTGTCAATATATCATTCAAAAAATGATTTTGATTAACACTGTGAGAAATATCTCATAACTATTAAAACCTTGCAGTTAGAATTGCACTAAAGGCATGCCATCTGCAGATAATTGGTGCTTAATTTTACAAATATACAGAATATTACCAATATTTTACTACTCAACCATAACTTGTTGGCCTTCATAACTTTTGCTAGGATACTTACTGTTTAATACAAAGGTCAAACAATGTTTTTGTGTGGATTTTTAGGAACCTGAAAAATATTTAGTACTAAGGTGCTTTTCTATGCTGCAATGGATGTTGACAATTTGATTTCTTGTTCCTCTGACTTTTTTAAACCCAGCTTGTACATCTGGAAGTTCTTGGTTCACATATTGTTGAAGCCTAGTTTGAAGGATTTTGAGCATTACCTTGCTATCATGTGAAATGAGAGCAGTTGTATGGTCGTTTGAACATTCTTTGGCATTGCCCTTCTTTGGGATTGGAATGAAAACTGGCGTTTTCCAGTCTTGTGGCCACTGCTGAGGTTTCCAAATTTGCTGGCATATTGAATAAATAGCTCAACTGGAATTCCATCACCTCCACTAGCTTTGTTTGTAATAATGCTTCCTAAGGCCCACTTGACTTCACATTCCAGGATGTCTGGCTCTAGGTGAGTGACCACACCATTTGTGGTTATCCAGGTCATCAAGACCTTATTTGTAGAGTTCTTCTGTGTATTCTTACCACCTCTTCTTAATCTCTTATGTTTCTGTTAGGTCCTTGCTGCTTCTGTCCTTTATTGAGCCCATCTTTGCATGAAATGTTCCCTTGGTACCTCTGATTTTCTTGAAGAGATCTCTAGTTAATTTCCCATTCTATTGTTTTCCTCTATTTCTTTGCATTATTCACTGAAGAAGGCTCTCTTATCTCCCCTTGCTATTCTCTGAAACTCTCCATTCAGCTGGACATATCTATCCCTTTCTCCTTTGCCTTTTGCTTCTCTTCTTTTCTCAGCTATTTGTCAGGCCTACCCAGACAACCGTGTCGCCTTCTTGCATTTCTTTTTCTTTGGGATGGTTTTGATTACCGCCTCCTGGACAATGTTATGAACTTCTCTGTCCATAGTTCTTCACACACTCTGTCTACCAGATCTAATCCCTTGAATCTAGTTCTCTCTTCCACTGAATAATCATAAGGGATTTGATTTAGGTCATACTTGAGCAGACACATCCGCAATTCAGTGTCATTTTCACTTTGACCCAGCCTCTTCATTCTTCTGGAGCTATTTCTCTGCTCTTCACCAGTAGCATATTGGATATATATTGACCTGGGGGGCTCATCTTCCAGTATCATATCTTTTTGCCTTTTCATAGTGCTCATGGGATTCTCAAGGGAAGAATACTGGAGTGGTTTTCCATTATCTTCTCCAGTGGACCACCTTTTGTCAGAACTCTCCACCATGACCTGTCCATTTTGGGTGGCCCTTCATGACATGACTCTTGGCTTTATTGATTCACACAAGACTTCATTGAGTTGCACGTTGTAAGCCATGTTGCCATTTTGGTTAGCTTCCTGTGATGGTGATTTTGTTCTGGAAGCTGTGGTATTATAGATCTTGCTTTTTCTGCCTGCCCTCTGATGGATGAGGTAAGAGGCTTGTACAAGATTCCTGATGGGAGGGATTGGCTGTGGAGAAAACTTGGTCTTGCTCTGGTGAGCAGGTCAGTGCTTCAGTGCTTAGTAAATCTTTAATTCAGTTGTCTGCTGGTAGGTGGGTCTGTGCTTCCTCCCTGTTAGTTGCAATGCTTATAATGATGCCTCCTTTTTGATGCCTAGAGGCATCATTGGATATCACTTCATATATGTCCAATGGGTTCAAGCTGGTGTCAAGAGTTTGAAGCTCAAAGGTAGATTTTAGTTCTACAAGATTAGAAAGGTATTATCTATTTGGGTAATTTGGAACTTTATATTTTAATTTGCATTTTAAATGAATTCCTCTATTATATTATAGAAGACTCTTGGATCATTCAAGCTCTCACCATCTTGTTGACATTTGTTTGAGTTCATTTATTTAGTTATACATTTTCAAAAGAACATAGAATAGCAATGCTGCACAATTGAAAATTTTCTTGCATTCTACTTCTTCCTTCAGTATCACATGATTAATTCATCAGTCTGTCCTCTGATTCAGCAATCTGTCCCCAGGCCCTTCACATGTTATTTTGTCTTCACTAGTGGTCTATCACTGTGGCTTTAATATCAGCTAATTCAGTTCCAGGTGCTTGATGTTGAAAACTTAAACGTAGAATCATGTATTATGTGTTTAAAGAAACTATTAGATTTTCCTAATAAGAGAAAACACCTCTGAAGAAATCTTCTTTAACATTTCTTCTTTAAACATTTTCTTGAATGTTGCTAAATCCATTTTGGAATTTTACTCTGGCTAATAGTTTCATTAAATATTGGATAGTTACACAGTAGTATTATCATGACCTTTAGTTTTAGATAGTTTGGTGGTAAAAATATTATTTCCATGGAGTTAGGAAATTTTGAGTTTGGAGACTGTTTTGGTGAAAATAACATCAATTTTAGTGTAAGACTAGTTATGAATGGACAGAGCCAATTCTAGTACTGCCACTAACCACTATAGACACTCAAGTAGTTCAACTTCTTGAGCCTCAGTTTCCTCAAGATGAATAAAAATGCTGTATTACCAGACTGCAAAAATACCAAATGAGGACATGCTAAAAAACCATCACTGTCAGTGATAGAGTAGAACTTTAATAAATATTGATTGCCTTTTCCTCTCATCTCTGCCGTATTCTAAATTATAATAGTCTTTTCATTTAGTCTCTAAATCATGCCTGACTCTCTGTGACTCCGTGGATTGTAGCCCACCAGGCTCCTGCATCCATGGGATTTTCCAGGCAGGAATACTGGAGTAGGTTGCCATTTCCTTCTCCAATAACAGTCTTCTAGAAAGTGAAGTCACTCTTTGAGACCCCATGGGCCATACAGCCTGTCAAGCTCCTCCATCCATGGAATTTTCCAGACAAAAATACTGGAGTGGGTTGCCGTTTCCTTCTCCAGGTGATCTTCCAGATCCAGGGGAAAAACCCGGGTCTCCTGCACTGCAGGCAGATTCTTTACCATCTGAGCCACCGGGGAAGTCCATAGCACCGTCTTACTTTTGAATGCAAACAGAATCAGAATTTTAGCTATCATCCAATTCACTCATCTTTCCACTCTTTTTCTGTGTAGTTTGCAGAGCAGCTTGGACTTAAAAGCCTTCAATATCATTGAATCTTTTACATAAAGGCAAATAATCTTTGAAATTATATTTGAATATTTCTAATACTGAGACCTCTCTACTTAACAAAGCAACACATTATAATTTTTAGAAATTTACCTTGTATGATGGCCCACCAGATTCTAAAGAAATGTTTTAGACTCTTAGAGTGGACATCAGAGAAAGGAACCTGACCGTTCCCTCTTTAAAAGGGCAATCACTGACCACAAAAACTCAGGAAAGCAACCTGTGAGAGATGGCGCACACAAGTTACAACCGTACTAACTTAAAAAAAGATATTCTGTGCATGTTAAGTTCTCTTCCACTTCTCTCCTTTAATCATGGGCCAGTCTAGTGATTGGGAAAAAGGGACTCAAGGTGTGAACTGTGGAAAGAAGGAACTATATATACCCTTCCCTCTTTCTCTACCACAGCAATTTCTGAATCTGAGTCAAACCCAGATAGAAGGGATGAAAGTATGTGAATGCACTTTAATTTTTAATGCAGGAAATTGTCTACAACATCTGTGGCTCTTCCCAAGACTTTTTTTTTCCCAGGAAGAGAATGTGTATATTCAGAGGAGCATGAATGGAAGACATTGGCTAAAAAAGAGTTGGTTTATTTTGGACTTCAGTCCCTACCAAGGCCAACTTTTTCAATAAACCTCTTCACAAGATTTTAGATCCTATGGACATTTTCCTTGCCATTATACTTAATGCAACATTGAAAATCTTAAAAGAAATGGATACTGGTTTTGAAATATGCATGTATATACAGACATTTTGATTGAGGCAAATATGTTTAGTGAAATCAAATCTTCCAGACTTCAAATTGCAATCCAAGTCATATGAATATGAATGAACTTAAAAATAATATTGCATATGTATAAAAAGTCAAAATTTTTTTTTATTTCCTGGAAGGAAAGTATAAATCAGCAGCTAGACTTGTATCTGTTTAATTTTAAGCTGTGATAAGAGAATTGCTCTGCTGTGGCTCATTAACACACTACTAAAAAACAAATGATAACTTTTTTCCATTTTATGTAACATTTTTTTGCCTGATTATGTTTTCTCATAAAAGAGTCCTCTGTGACTTATATAAATGTGAAAAGGAGTTATTTCTGAGAAATGTTGTTGGCAATAAGGAATTGGCTTAGGTAAACTATTTTACAATCACTGGGGGCTTATATGAAGATCAAATTTATCACTGTAACTTCATAACATATACATTAATTTCATAACTTTGTTTTTATTGTTCTGTTTCTTGTGTATATACATTCTTTGCTCACAATCTGCAATTTCCTGATTCTGTTCTCTTGATTATCTGTAAGATTTAGATAAAGTAAATATTAGGGGTAGTGATCAAATTAGAAAGTTTTTATAAATTCCATAAAATATTCCATTGCTAGAGTAAATTATTCAGTACATAATGCAGGCCAAGAAAAATTCCCTTCAACTCCAAATTTTCTCTCAATCATATTGGACTATACAGAATTAAGTGGTATTTTGACATGTATAAATATTAGTTGTGAATATAAGATTTAGAATTTGTAACTAAATCATAATATTTAGTAATATTAACCACTAGCTTCTTTTAAGATTAATCAGCATAGTTCTGTTGTCAGGTATTAATATATGCTAAAATAAATGTCAATTTGAAACCAAAAATGCATGAAGATTGGCTAAAAGTGCTATACTTAGGAAGAAATGATTAAATACATGATGAATATTTATAGAATTTTTATTTTATATTAACAACAAAGACTGGAACCAACTGTACAGTTTGATCTTTCTAGTGAATATTGTCTTTTAATTTCACCTACATGTAATATGGGGCTTCCCTGCTAGCTCAGATGATAAAGTCTCTGCCTGCAATGCAGAAGACATGGGTTCAATCCCTGTGTCAGGAAGATCCCCTGGAGGAGGGCAGAGCAACCCACTTTTGTATTCTTGCCTGGAGAATTCCCTGGACAGCAGCCTGGAGAGCTACAGTCCATAAGGCTGCAAAGAGTGGGACGTGACTGAAGCGACTTAGCACACGTATGTAAAATGGGGAAATTCTAAAACCTTAATCAATCTTCAAGAGAGTTAAAAGAAAGGCATTCAAAAGCATATTTGAATAAATGTTTTATATTTACCATTTTCAGGACTTCATAGTGAGATGCATGAAGCTTTGTCACTTGAATACTTATTACTAAAACTTACCCAGTAGCAGTAGATTGATATTGACAGGGAAAAAGTAAATATATTTCATTTCCCAAGACAATAAAATTTCTGCTGAATGAGGGAAACAAAGTAAAATAATTTTGAAAATGTAAAATATTGAAATATAAGTTAATTTTATCTTAGTCATCTTTGTCATTATTATTGAAGAAAGGCAGATTTTATACACCTGAATTATTTTAGATTAAAAATGGCTTCCTGACATATGAATTGACTCTTGTATCTACTTTTCTGAGCCATTATTGACTATAACATGTTCATTAAATTTTGTAGTAATTCAATTACACAATTCATAGCTGATAAAGCTTTAATATAGTTTATAATTTTATAATATGAACTGACAGTTTTCTAGTGCTAGGCAGTTTCCAAAATGCTTTCCTAAGCTTAATATCTTTCAATTTCTACAAAAATGTCTGTAGTAGGAAATAGTATCCCTCTTTAGAGATGAAAAAAATTAAGTCTCAGAGAGATGAAAGCACTTAATTTTAGATGACTGAATCAGAACTCAATTCACGTCAAGAGAGAGTCAGTCAGGTTTAAGAGTCTGGACACTTCAATCAGAAGCTCTGAGTTCAAATTCAAAATTTCCCTTTTACTAGTTATGGGCTCTTGGGGAATTACAAAATCTCTTTCTGTCTCAGTTTCCTTAATTACTTCCCTGGTGGCTCAGACGGTAAAGCGTCTGTCTACAATGCGGGAGACCTGGGTTCGATCCCTGGGTTGGGAAGATTCCCTGGAGAAGGAAATGGCAACCCACTCCAGTACTCTTGCCTAGAAAATCCCAAGGGTGGAGGAGCCTGGTGCAGGCTACTGTTCATGGGGTCCCAAAGAGTTGGGCATGGCTGAGCAACTTCACTTTCACTTTTCCTTAATTATTTAAAAGCGCTTAATATAAGCATTTTCTTTGCAGTGTTGTTGTGATGATTAAATAACTAAGCACCTGAAAAGTGCTTTGGATTTTTTATATTATTTTGTCGGACACCAATAAATAACTGTTGATTGTTGTTTGCCATTGTTTAGTCACTCAGTCCTGACTGACCATGAGCCCATGGACTGTAGCCTACAAAGTTCCTCTGTCCATGGGATTCTCCAGGCAAGAGTACTGGAGTGGGTTGCCATGTCCTTCTCCAGGGGATCTTCCCGGCCCGTGGATCAAACCTGTGTCTCCTGAATTGGCATGTGGATTCTTTACTGCTGAGTCACCAAGGAAGCCTGCTTGTTGTTGGTTAGTATCAGTTCAGCCTGAAGATTCTAAATTGCAGTTATTTGATATACCAATCAGAACTCTTTCAGCTTTTGTGAGATAAATCTCACTTAAAGTAGCTTAAGTTAAAGAAAGGTGAGTTACTGGACCCCTGAGTTGGGA
The DNA here is from genome assembly GCF_910594005.1 of Cervus elaphus. Classification (NCBI taxonomy): domain Eukaryota; kingdom Metazoa; phylum Chordata; class Mammalia; order Artiodactyla; family Cervidae; genus Cervus; species Cervus elaphus. The sequence continues at coordinate 21,538,891 of NC_057845.1, read as the reverse complement.
GAGTTACTGTAGTAACTCATACATTCAAAGGAAGACCTGAACTCAGGTCAGATGGCCCTGGAGACTCAGGTCTTGCCCAATCTATAATCTTCTTTGTTCATTTCTGCTAACTCTGCTCTACCTCCTGGGTTGGCCTCATTCTCTTCTACAGTAGCTAGGCTTTATTCTTGTCAATCACAGAGAAAGACTCTGATCAGCTCTACTTATATTTTGGCTACCCTCTTTTCTCCTACCAGTTATTTCCAGGGGAAAGGAGGAAATCTGGGACATGTGCATTTCTTTGTGTCTAGGAGTTTGGGCTTCCCTGGTAGCTCAGCTGGTAAAGAATCTGCTTGCAATGCAGGAGATCTGGGTTCGATCTCCCCTGAAGAAAGGAATGGCAATGCACTCCAGTGTTCTTGCCTAGAGAATTCCATGGACAGAGGAGCCTGGCGGGCTACAGTCCACAGAATCACAAACAGTTGGATACGACTGACAGACTAATGCACGGGAGGCTGGTTTGTCACTCAAAGCAATTGAAGGGAAATGCATGCTGGTCAGAAAAAGAAGAAGAAAAAATGAAACAATGCACTATATTTGGCTTCTCAAAAATCAGGAATAAAAGACTCTTAAATCTTCAACTGAACACTAAATCTGCCCTGTAAGATCCTCCTTTCACCTTGGATGATGATTGTGCCAAGACACCGTCGTGTTGGCTAGCACCAAGCAGAGGCCTCAGAGCCTTGCCTAACATTTTGATGAAGCAAAGGATTTTTGCTTGTATGATTCCATATCAGCAGACAGGTTAATGACGGTCTGATATCATAAACAGACCCTGTGCATATGCAGTCATCTAATTAATTTACCAGGCATTCATATGTCGTGTTACGGTGACAGCATTTTCCTCCGACAACTGCACTAAATGAGTTGAATTGTGCAGTTACTTTGTTAGTTTGTCACCAAGAAAGCACGCCTGTATCATCTTTGAGAAAGCATTCATATTGTTAAAATATTTAAAAGTCATTCCAAGGTTTAATTTTCAAAGTGTTCAGTGTGAGTCGCTCAGTCATGTCCGACTCTTTGTGACCCCATGGACTGTAGCCCACTAGGCTCCTCCGTCTGTGGAATTCTCCAGGCAAGAATACTAGAGTAAGGTTGTTATTTCCTTCTCTGCAGGGATCTTCCCAACCCAGGCATTGAACCTTGGTCCCCTGTATTGCAGGCCGACTCTTTACCCGCTGAGTTAAATTTGAATAAAATATTGCTAACCTCGCCTCCACCCAGCCCCTCTGTGGTTTCTGGGTGATACTTTGGGAACCACTAATTTCCATATTTCATGAAAGGCTGAATTATAGCTGTCGAATTAAAGAGTTAATTTGGAATCATTAAAACTTCAAAAGAAAGGACTATGTATATAGCAATATAATAATTTTAAGTTGACCCAGACTTCAAGTTTTTCCTCATTGTACACCTGGTTTAATGCTTAAATGCTATTTCTGCTTTCTACTTGTAATGAATTCTCCCTTTTCTTGCATTACGTAAGTTTTGAATTACCTCTGTATCCAGACTTGAAATCATCACTCTTCCCTGCTTTTTCTCCTATTATTTCTAACTCAGTTGTTGCCCAGATTTGAAGCCTAGATGACATACTTGACCTCTTTTTCAAAGTCCTAATCCATATCTAATGCTGATTGAGTAGGACTCCTAGTGGTCCTTAATTTTTTTCTATTTATTTATATATTAGTTTTACTCCTCCACATTAGGTCATCATCTTTCTAGTGAATTATTAAAATAGTCATTTTTTTAGCTGTCTTCTTTTCAACCTTGCCTTCCCTGATCTACTCTCCATATTTCAACACAGTGATCTTTCTCGAATGGAATTCTCATCATCTTACAACTGTTAGTAGCTCTGTTACACTTAGAATGAAGCTATATTTCTTGACTTGGGATTCTAGGTCTTTTGTGATTGGTTCCTCTTCATCTCTTTCGCAGGATTATCCTCTGGATCTGAATTCTTTCAGCCTACAATCCAAATAGTGCTAAAATACTCATTGAATGGGATTCCCAGGTAGCTCAGTGGTAAATAATCCACCTGCCAAAGCAGGAGATGCAAGAGATGCTGATTTGATCCCTGAGTCAGAAAGATCCATCCCCTGGAGGAGGAAATGGTAACCCACTCTAGTATTCTCACTTGGAAAATCCCTTGGAGAGACGAGACTGGCAGAACCTGGCAAGCTACTGTCTATGGCTTCACAAAGAGTAGGACATGAGTGAGCAGTTGAGCCCACAATACCACCTTGGTTGAGATATTTAGATATAGATGAAATATCCCATGGATATTTAGATATATATTCCATAGGAGCTTCAGACTAAAGAATCTCAGTGTTATGCAGTTAGTATCATCTTAACAAACCAACTTACAATGAATCTATAAGAGTTAATAGATTGTTAAAACTCTTTAATATAAAATATGCATAATTCCACATGCTTAGATAACTTTATTGATTAATTTCTGTGTCATTATGTTACCTTGTATAAAGTAGGAGTTCTTAGAACTCCCCTAGAGGTCCCAGAGTGGGTAAGACTCTGCACTTCTGATGCAGAGGGCATAGATTCTATCCCTGCTTGGGGAATTAAGATCCCATATTCCACAAGGCCAAAAAATAAAAATAAGTAAATAAAAGTAAAATAGGAATTCCGTTTTTCCCTGTGGGAAAATAATGATGAATATGAATAGATAGCTATAAAATAAATATACAGTTAGGCCTTAGTTAAAATTACTTTTTAAATGACCATTTGCTTTTGTTACAACTAAGAAGTCCTGACTTATGCTTTCATTTCTTACCATGTTAATATTAATTGCTACTTTCAAGTACAGGAGTTTCCAAGGAAAATGTCTCCAAATAGTTATTATCCTATGGTATTCATGCTGTTTTTGTTTTCCTGTCATATATGCAGCAGTTATTAAGTGCAGTCTCTGAAAATATATAGTCAATATTATGTTTTGATAATCTCGAATCATCTATCCGTTCTGTGAAGAAGGAAGACTAGTATATGATCAGTGTGTATTAAACATAGGACTCAATTCTATTCACAGTGAAGTTTCAGGGTAATGCTTTTTCTCACTCATCGTTAATAATCACTCATGTCCTCCTACATTTCTCCTGGTTCTTGTATAGATGTAAATATGCATTAATGAAGGGCTTCCCTGAGAGCTCAGTTAGTAAAGAATCTGCCTGCAATGCAGGAGACTCTGGTTCAGGAGTCAGGAAATCTGCTGAAGAAGGAATAGGCTACCCACTCCAGTATTCTTGGGCTTCCCTTGTGGTTCAGATGGTAAAGAATCGGCCCATAATGCAGGAGACCTGAGTTCAATCCCTGCGTTTGGAAGATCCCCTGGAGAAGGGAAAAGCTACCCACTCCAGTATTCTGACCTCAAGAATTAGATGAACAGTCCATGGGGTCTAAAAGAGCTAAACATGACTGAGCGACTTTGACTTTTCACTTTTAGAAAATATGCATTGCCTTTGAATCTTTCACTATTGATTTCTTGAAAAATGAAAGTTGATGACTGAATGCAACCACAAGACATAAATGGATGCATTACTCCTTCTTCTTACTTAACTTCACTATTGTGCCCCATATCTTGTAATAGAGTGTAGAAACTTCATAGCACTAAATGTTCCCAGGTCCAAGTATGGATCATTCTTTACTCTTTTATCTTTAGTTACATTATAACTCATCTCTAATGGCACTTGTTTGGCATTTTAAAGTTTAGGATGATTAAGGAATGAACTGTTAACAATAACTCATGTCAAATATCAAAAAGGTATATTTAAAAAATTATTATATTATATTGTTTCTGATTCATGTAACCAGTTTCACTTGAGATGTGATAAAGTTTGTTGGTAACTAGTCAGATCTACTTTGAAACTTATATTTTGAAGTGTTTTGGAGAAAAAGGAAGGAAAAACGGGGAAGGAAATTAACAATGTTTTGGGTATTATTAATAAGTTTTGGTTTTTTTTTTCCTTTAGAATGCTTTGTGCTGTGTTTAGTTGCTCAGCTGTGTCTGACTCTTTGCGACCCCATGGACTGTAGCCAACCAGGCTCCTCTGTCCATGTGGATTCACCAGACAAGAATACTGGAGTGTGTTATCATTCCCTCCTCTTTGTTTAGAATATGTTTCAGTAAATAAGTTTTTTCCTGTTTCTGGCAAAAGATAACTAAAATGCAAATATTGAAGCTATAAAAGAAGAGAAAAATCATTGTGAGGAATTTTAAAACATGTAACTACCCATAATTTCATCACTTAGGAAAAATGTTAATTTTGTATTTTATTTATTACAAATATTTTATGAGTAAGTATTTTATACTTAATGGGGAAAATGTCCCGTATATTATCCTTTTGTACCTACCATTGTTACATGAACATTATTGAAATTCTGTTTTATTGGTTAGATAATAGTATAATCTAATACTTAATGGTCTATTGCCATTGATCATTCTCCAATTGCTGAATATATTTTTTATTTCCAGTTTTCAACATTACAATTAACAATTCAATAAACATGTCCACATAATGTCTAAATTCTATTTTTAACAGCAGAATTTAGTTTAGTAATACCTGGAAAGGAAATTAATGTTTCAGAGGTGATGATGTCTTTCTTCTGAAGAATATTAAGTGTATATAGTTAGGAAGGCTCAACTTTCTACCCCAGTACAAGTACTATGATATATTTACCTTTCATTTTTCCATTTACTATTTTCCTTATTTCACACAAAGCAGAACTTAATTTTTATGTGCTTGCTATAAAGCTATAATGCTCTGTTGTTGATATAAAGAGATCCTAGAGTTGAGATAATTGACTCTAGGTACTGTCTTCTTCATTACATCTTGTATGATTCCTGTCCACAGTTGATTCTTTAGATTGGTTGATTAGATTGCTTGAACTACTCCCAGAATTTACATGAGATTGGCTTCATTTAATTAATACCCTGAGAATTTCTCAGGGTAACTCTCTTACTTTTTTTTTTTTTATAAAATTCTATTGTATCTCTTCTAAATAGAATGCCTATGTAAGTAAGTTCAGTTAAGTTAAAATATATTAATAACATGGACAATATCACTTTACTCTTAAAAGAATCAGAAGAATTTTGATGACATCACTTAATAATAATATGATGAAATTAATCAGTCTAATTTCTGTTATTGAATAGTTGTATTTGCAAACAGTCGCAGGATCCAGAAATTCAGCTTCCGTAATTGATGCTATTAACATTTCCATTTAAAAGTTGATTTCACTACAAGGCAGACTTTCCTAACTATTGATAAGAATACTAGAATCCATTCAGTTTTCTCGAGGACAATGCTTCTTAATTTAAGAAGAAATGATCTTGACAATGATGTACATTTTATAAAAATACTTATGCAGTGTGGCTGGAAGAAGGATACTGGTGAGTTCATAAATATACAAGAATGAGGAAATGGTTGAAGCAGAGGAAGAAAAAAGAATAGGACAGAAGGTCAGAGAGGAAGCAGATGATGTCTTGTAAGGTCTCAGCTATTTTAAGGATATGGCTTTTATTCTGAATGAGTTGGTACACTATTAGAAGTTTTGAACAGAGAACTGACAAAATGCGATTTACATTTTAACAGCTTTCTTTAGCTACTGAGTTAAGAGTAAGAAGTAGAGAAAGAAGCAAGGATGGAAATTAGATGAACCTTTTAGAAACCCACTTCAACAAACACCAGGTATTATAATATGGTGACAACCTTGGCCCAGGATGTTAGTAGTAGAGATATTGAAAAAGGATAGATAAATTCAGAGATAGATAGAGCCAAAATTTTGTTGATGCATTGGGTGTAGTTAGAGATGACTCCAAATCTTTTAGCCTGAGAAACTGGCTAAATAGTTTATCATGTCAATGTGTAGTTGCAATCATTCAAGTTGAGAGTGGAGACCATGGACCAGGTTTTAGGGAGATCATGATTCAGATTTGATCATATTAGGGTTTGTGGCAATGTTTAGTTGGCATTGTATTTGAAGTTTAGATTATAAGGGAGAAGTCCATGCTGGAGTTATATATTTGGATTTTTTCAGCATGTAGAGATTATTGAAGCCTTTAACTGAATCTCATTGTCATCATAAAACTCAAGAAATAGTAAATGAATAGATAAAGGGGAAAAAATGAAACAATCTTTGTATGTAATCATAGCTTTCCTAAATAGACAACTGGGGAAAACAGGCTTTGGAAAAATATTTATACTATTTTAGATTCTGTGCCACTATTATTTAGTCCCATAATCTGATATGAATTTATAATAAATGTTAACATGAAGGAGTTGTCAAAAATAATGATAAGATTTAGAATAATATTAAATTTAGTCAAATTTTCCCCTTCTACCTTCTGCATTACTTTTGAAGTAATGATGTCATTTTCAAACTAATTTTTTTTATTCTTGCGTTCCTTACTTTTCTATGTGCAAAACAATTCTATCTGTAGTATCTGAGAGTCACTGCATCCTTTCCCAACTCAGGTAGAAATGAATATATGAAGATCCACTCAGCTTATGCAGTTAACCACCTTCCCTCCCCCACTTTAACCCTGACCTCTGTAACAGATCTCGCTATAACTGAAAACATCCCTGGTACAATGACTGGCTATACCACTACTACAATTATCAAAGTTAGAGAGAATCTTTAGTTTCTTGTTATTTGGCCCTTAAATTTAATTCATACTTTTTGTGTGTGGCTGAGAATACTATGTGAATTTTTCCTCCTTTTTCATTTTTAGGTGTTGACTATAACAGTGCAAGACTAACATAAACATACCCAGAATTATTCAGTTGGTTTGTAGCTATAACCCAATTTCTAAAGTGCTTTCAAATATATTTTCTTGTTGATGGCTCATAAAATCTTTGTGAAGGAGGAAGCCATCATTCATATACGTTGAAAAATCGAGGCTCTGATTGGTCCTGTTTGAGATACAGAGCTGCTTAATGAAATAAGAACCCAGGTTTTTGGTTTCTAATACTGAACATTTATGAGAGTTTATGTGTAGTGGATGTGTGCACACATATACATTTGTGAATGTGTACATATTTCAGTATATTTCAATGTGAATATAACTCCTTGTTGCAAGACAGATGGTAATATGTATAATGAAATATGTCAAAAGAAAAGTTTACATATGGTATCTGCTTCTAAGAACAAACAAAATGTGAGCAATTGTCTATAAAGCAATTGATCATTTTTCATTAGAATTCAAATGAATTGAGATCTTGTTAGATGATAAATTTTGTTCATGTTTTAATACCTCAACTGTTAGTATTTTATATTACTCTGTAATCTTATATTAGTTAGCCTATTAAGTCATGAAATGCAAAATAATTACTTAGAAGATGCAGAATTCATAAAATAACCAAGTATGTAATTTATACTAAAGTATTTACTTAAAAGCAATATTTACAGATGTGTGTTTAAAAAGCAACAGATGAAATAAATGCTGGAGAGGGTGTGGAGAAAAGGGAACCCTCTTATACTGTTGGTGGGAATGCAAACTAGTACAGCCACTATGGAAAACAGTGTGGAGATTTCTTAAAAAACTGGAAATAGAACTGCCATATGACCCAGCAATACCACTTCTGGGCATACACACTGAGGAAACCAGATCTGAAAGAGACACGTGCACCCCAATATTCATCGCAGCTCTGTTTATAATAGCCAGGACATGGAAGCAACCTAGATGCCCATCAGCAGACGAATGGATAAGGAAGCTGTGGTACATATACACCATGGAATATTACTCAGCCATTAAAAAGAATTCATTTGAATCAGTCCTAATGAGATGGATGAAACTGGAGCCCATTATACAGAGTGAAGTAAGCCAGAAAGATAAAGAACATTACAGCATACTAACACATATATATGGAATTTAGAAAGATGGTAACAATAACCCTATATGCAAAACAGAAAAAGAGACACAGAAATACAGAACAGACTTTTGAACTCTGTGGGAGAAGGTGAGGGTGGGATATTTCGAAAGAACAGCATGTATACTATCTATGGTGAAACAGATCACCAGCCCAGGTGGGATGCATGAGACAAGTGCTTGGGCCTGGTGCACTGGGAAGACCCAGAGGAATCCGATGGAGAGGGAGGTGGGAGGGGGGATCGGGATGGGGAATACGTGTAAATCTATGGCTGATTCATATCAATGTATGACAAAACCCACTGAAATGTTGTGAAGTAATTAGCCTCCAACTAATAAAAAAGAAAAAAAAAGCACAAATTCAAAAAAAAAAAAAGCAACAGATGATAGCAGCTGTAACTATAAACAAACCATCTTTACAGAGTTACGTATGAAATATAGCCATTCACTTGAAAATTCTGATAATTCAAGAATAATATTCAACCTATATTTAACTTTCATTTATATGAAGTAAAAGTGCAACATGTGATTTTATTCAACTCTGTGATAGAACTCTCCTTCTTTGAAAACGACCACTTGCTTCCATATTAACAGTTAATCATGTGTCTTCTACAATTGACTGACTTTTGAGACCACTTGTACCTTTGAGATGGGAAGTCATAATATTTTCTTTCAAGGGTCTTTTTATGCTATGAATGAATCTAATGTTTTTGAAGACTGGCAGTGTCTTACATAGTTGAAAAAAGAAAAGAACGCTAAGATTGGCTCCTCAAATTTAATCTAATGCAAATGGGATTTCTTATTTAGTTTTGTGTAAACGGAACTACATATGTAATTAGTATTGGGCAGCATATGAAATACATCAGAAATGTGTTTTTATATGTGCATCTCATGGATACCAGGAGAATTTTGTTTACAAATATATATTTTAATGTAACTTACTACTACTGACTGCAGTGTCTTAATATATTTCACAGATGTTTATTTCTTCATGTGTTGTAATATTTTTCCCAAAACGTTGAACTTGATGTTGTGAACTCTGCTTGGCCTATACCCTTGTTACTTTAAAAATGTTTAGTACTATTTGATTCATTATATATGTAATAAATATGCTAGCTCCATGCCTGACACTCCATTTCAATTCAATAGAGGTTTGCCTGCAGGAGGAAAGAATGAACTCTTGAAAATTCTCTAAAAACATCCTCATCTTGAGAATTCTTACAGCTCTAGAATTTCAAAAACATTTTGTCCCTAATTAGTTTTGGACATTAGGTTTTTAGCTTGGGTAGCAGGTCCCTCCTATTTCCATATTATTCCATTTTATTGGAATTTTACTTTGCTGTGTTTATGCATTTGTGAAATATGGATAAATAATATTTTGATATCATTTGTTTTTCAGTCCTAAGTCATGTCTGACTCTTTGTGATGCCCTGGACTGAAGCATACCAGGCTTCCCTGTCCTTCACTGTCTCCCACAGTTTGCTCAAACTTACATCCATTGAGTCAGTAATGCTGACTATCTCACCCTTCGTTGCTCCCTTCTTTTCCTGCCCTTAATCTTTCCCAGAATCAGAACCCTTTCCAATGAGTCAGCTCTTCACATCTGGTGGCCAAAGTATTGGAGCTTCAGCTACAGCATCAGTCCTTCTAATGAATAATCAGCATAGATTTCCTTAATATTATCTTTAGACCATATGATTTATATACAAATACATGTCAATTGTAGGTGAGGGTCACACCTTTTTGACTGTGGAGGGAAATGATAGCTATTGGTTGATTTGGTAAAGGATTTGACATGAAATTGAAAATAAAGTAAAATATTATCAGATTCCTATCTGGATAGTTATTTACCAATATACTTTGTATATAAATAAATAATAGATTATCCAAATTTAGATAATAGATTCCAAATAAATTATATGCAGGTCAGTTCAGTTCAGTTCACTTCAGTCACTCAGTTGTGTCCGACTCTTTGCAACCCCATGAACTGCAGCTTGCCAGGCCTCCCTGTCCATCACCAGCTCTTGGAGCCTACTCAAACTCATGTCCATTGAGTCAGTGATGCCATCCAACCATCTCATCTTCTGTCATCCCCTTTTCCTCCTGCCTTCAATCTTTCCCAGCATCAGGGTCTTTTCAAATGAGTCAACTCTTCGCATCAGGTGGCCAAAGTATTGAAGCTTGAGGTTCAACATCAGTCCTTCCAATGAACACCCAGGACTGATCTCCTTTAGGATGGACTGGTTGGATCTCCTTGCAGTCCAAGGGACTCTTAAGAGTCTTCTCCAACACCACAGTTCAAAAGCATCAATTCTTCGGCACTCAGCTTTCTTTATAGTCCAACTCTCACATCCATACATGACCACTGGGAAAACCATACATAGCCTTGACTGGATGAACCTTTGTTGACAAAGTAATGTCTCTGCTTTTTAATATGCTGTCTAGATTGTTCATAACTTTCCTTCCAAGGAGTAAGCATCTTTTAATTTCATGGCTGCAATCACCATCTACAGTGATTTTGGAGCCCGAAAATATAAAGTCAGCCACTGTTTCCCCATCTATTTGCCATGAAGTGATGTGACCGGATGCCATAATCTTAGTTTTCTGAATATTGAGCATTAAGCCAACTTTTTCACCCTCCTCTTTCACTTTCATCAATAGGCTCTTTAGTTCTTCTTGACTTTCTGCCATAAGGGTGGTGTCATCTGCATATCTGAGGTTATTGATATTTCTCCCGGCAATCTTGATTCCAGCTTGTGCTTCATCCAGCCCAGCATTTCTCATGATGTACTCTGCATATAAGTTAAATAAGCAGAGTGACAATATACAGCCTTGACGTACTCCTTTTACTATTTGGAACCAGTCTGTTGTTCCATGTGCAGTTCTAACTGTTGCTTCCTGACCTGTATACAGATTTCTCAAGAGGCTGGTCAGGTGGTCTGTTATTCCCATCTCTTTTAGAATTTTCCACAGTTTATTGTGATCCACACAGTCAAAGGCTTTGGCATAGTCAATAAAGCAGAAATAGATGTTTTTCTGGAACTCTCTTGCTTTTTCAGTGATCCAGTAGACATTGGCAATTTGATCTCTGGTTTCTCTGCCTTTTCTAAAACCAGCAGGCCATACCCTAATAATTTTGTAAAAATTCACTGTCTAAAATGAATCAGTGCCCCTCCACTTACCGCTTTGTCATGTAAAGGTAATCGTAGCAATGGAATTGTCTTCCAGGTGGGCAAAAGGCTAGCTTACTAAAGTGTACACAGCATTTTGTAGGACCTAGATTTTAAGGAAACAAAAGACAAAATAGTCCCTTGATTCCTAGTGTTAACTATGTTCCTGTGACAAGTATAAGAAAGGGGAAGGGTTGTAAGGAGACCACAACAAAGAATATATTATTTTTCTATCTATTGACACCAGATATTATGTCGTGGATTCTAGGGAGTCTTGGAAGAACAGCTTGGTAATTTAAAGATGTCACAGGTTTCCTTAAACAAAGGAAAGCTGCTGGATCAACATTCTCTTCTTTTTTTTGTTGAGTCTGATGGGTGAGTAGTTCTTTGCCTTTCTGTAACCTCGGGCAATGTAAGTGGACACTGAAATTCTCACAGAAAGATGAGAATTTATGATATTAATGTTTGCATGAATGAGTGCTGTGAGGTCAATAGTGTTGCCATCAATTTTGGGGGGTGGGAGAGGATTGCTGGACATAAGCCTAAGTCAAGGTTTCTTCCCCTAGGTTTTCTTAAACCACTATGTTAACACATCTTTATGTAAAAACAGTGAATTTAGGAAGTTAATAACAGAACACCATAAATGAAAGGTGATAATAGGAACATTCAAGTCTGGATTGAAACTAGTCTTAGACACAAACTTTGGGATTTGAGCAAGAATTCTCAGGTGGCTGAAATAAATGAAGAAAACAGGAACAGTGTCAGAATATTGGAAGGAACCCAATATCCATTCCATTAATGATGTGATTAATGTTGCAGGACATGTTATTGTGATATATTTTATATCTGAGTTCTAAATATATTTGGTAATTTCCAATCATCTACTCTGTCATCATTTTATAAAATATTCATGTTTAAAATATTCATTTCATCATACATACTGGTCTATTCTGTAAAATTTGAATCCATTAGTTAGGATGGTCTGCATAATCTTTTTTTTTTTTTTTCAGTTAACAATATTTTCTAGTATAAACCTCCTCTAAACTAAGAAATAGGTCCAAACTCCAAAATAATACATTTAAAAAGACTATGTTTTTTAGAATCCAAATGTATGCTTTGGAATTAAATTTGATTTTAATTCACAAATGAAATTTTGAATGTGGGAAATATTTAGGTTTAAAAAGTATTCATTATTTTGTAGGTTTCAGAATTTTTTTGTCAATATTCAATTTCTAAGAAAACTAAACAATTTGAAATGATGGTTTAAAATATAAGTGCAAAATATTTGATACATAAATAGTTAGCATACCAGTTTAAATTATTTCATAAATTGGAGTTTACATTCTTAATTCTACAATTATAACAGTTCATGATGTATCATTCTTATAGTGAGTCATATAGAAGAAGGCATTTATAGTGTAAGGCTCACTTTTAACCCATGTATTATGATGTATAGAGCTATCATTTTAATGAAGGCTAAAAATAAGAAAGTTTAGATTTAAAGAGATTTAAGTAAAATTTAAAGAGATTTGCATACATAAAGAATTATCAACTGCTTCTTCTTAAATGAGAACTTCACATTTTCACGAAAATAAATGTCTTTGTGTTTAAGAGTTTTGTTTCTTCTTTCAGTTCAGTTCAGTTCAGTCGCTCAGTCGTGTCCAACTCTTTGCGACCCCATGAATCGCAGCACGCCAGGCCTCCCTGTCCATCACCAACTCCCGGAGTTTACTCAAACTCATGCCCATCGAGTCCGTGATGCCATCCAGTCATCTCATCCTCTGTCGCCCCCTTCTCCTCCTGCCCCCAATCCCTCCTAGCATCAGGGTCTTTCCCAATGAGTCAACTCTTCGCATCAGGTAGCCAAAGTACTGGAGTTTCAGCTTCAGCATCAGTCCTTCCAGTGAACACCCAGGACTGATCTCCTTTAGGATGGACTGGTTGGATCTCCTTGCAGTCCAAGGGACTCTCAAAAGTCTTCTCCAACACCACAGTTCAAAAGCATCAACTTTTTGGCGCTCAGCTTTTTTCACAGTCCAAGTCTCACATCCATACATGACCACTGGAAAAACCATAGCCTTGACCAGATGGACCTTTGTTGACAAAGTAATGTCTCTGCTTTTTAATATGCTATCTAGGTTGATCATAACTTTCCTTCCAAGGAGTAAACGTCTTTTAATTTCATGGCTGCAGTCACCATCCGCAGTGATTTTGGAGCCCAAAAAAATGAAGTCTGACACTGTTTCTTCTTTACTAGTAAAGAAATTGGATGACCATCACTGGAGAATAAGCTAAAATTGAGGAGTGACTATGCCAACACAATATCAGAAAAAATAAAGGATCTGTTTTATTCCCCAAGTGAATTAAAATGCCAGAGTATATTAATATAGACATATAATTTTTCCACAGTCCTATTACTCTCTGAAGGAGTATCTGAAGTAAATTGGGGATCCCTATCTATTTATAAGAGCATAAGATTGATTCTGGAAGATAATTGCCTCACAATTAGTTGGACATGACTTAGTGACTGAATAACAAGAATAGATTGAAGAATAGTTTTGTCATGGATAATATAGTCAGTGATTGTGATGCTATGTGTTCAATATAAAACATCGTTATTTTAAAATTTAAAACTTTTAAATTCAGTTTATAAAATCAGCTTTTGCTTTGAAATTGAAAGTTGCTCAGTCATGTCCAACTCTTTGCGACCCCATAGATTATACAGTCCATGGAATTCTCCAGGCCAGAATTCTGGAGTAGCTAGCCTTTCCCTTCTCCAGGGTGCCTTCCCAACCCAGGGATCAAACCCAGGTCTCCTGCATTGCAGGCAGATTCTTTACCAGCTGAGTCACAAGGGAAGACCTTGTGCTTTACTGTCAATAACAAAAGTGTGAATTACTTACTCAGATTGATTATTTTTAACTGAACTCTTAATCTTGATCATTGTGGCAATTTGTTTGAGGTGAATACTTTGAGAAAGAAATTCATTCAAATCACACCATGGTTTTCAGGTACAGATAATTTGTTAACAATAATATTTTGATATACTTTTCAAGTGTTCTTGACCACTCTTAGAGTTGATGATACATAGGTTAGTGGATAGGATGCTAGCAGTTACTTATTAATCAGAGTAAATCTGGTATTGAAACATAACATACGTGAACATAATATGAAACTTTGAGTAAATCAACTTGTGATTCCACATGTTCTCAATTATGAAATAATAGTGTCGAATTCCACAGTCATTCAGCCTCATCTCAATTCTTTTATAATCATTTTGGGAAACTGACTTTGTTGAAAAAGATATTGGCATGTAAAATAAAGAATTTAGAATGTCTTCCACAAAAGCTTTTAATTTAGCTCAAGGCAAACACTGGATATACACATAAAATATATAGTTCACTGTTTGTGTTAAATCTAGAGATTCAAATCTTGTATGTCCCAGAAGTGTATGGACTTATGATTCATGGATTGTCACGTTTTGAACCAGAGTAATGTTTTGTAGAAACTGGTAGTCGCAGAAGTGTTCCCTGTGGTCTCTGGATGGAAGAAGCAATCAAACAACTGGGTCCTAATAGTTTTCTAAGAAACAAATCAAGCAGCCTCATTAGCAAGGCTGATGGTTGCCTTTTACATTATCTTTAGAATGAACAAAACCCTTGGGCCTGATTGGCAGCATCTTTACCTCCCTTCACTTCAAGGCTTTCCACAATTCAATTCCCAAAAGCCCTGAATGTACTCCTCATGCAGAAAGATTGCTGGAAAACCCTTTGCAAGCCTTATACAGAAAAAGACAAGAGTTGTAAAACCATTAACTGGTCATAACTAAAGTATTAGAAATATAGTGAAACTCTCCTTCACCAAACTGAAAGGCCATATAAAATTTTTTATTTACTTGTAGATAAGATCATTTTTATTTATGACATATGAATTCAAGTCTTTCAAGGAGAAAATTCAGTCAAGTGAGATCCATTGGTAGTTGGAGTTCAAAGTCAGTGAGCAAATGGAAATCATTGCAGCATCTCTTTCATTTCCCTCGTGGACATTAGACCACTCAAAATGTGTCATATAATTTACAGTCCCTTGATAGTAATTGAATATACACATTGAGAGTGCACTGGCAGAACACTTAAGGAAGATTGAGTGCAGGAGGACCTGCCTATGTTATTTTTGGCTCTACCCTGGATTTGCTTTTAATTCTTTTTTCTTGACATTAATTTCGGTTTGGTTCTTCCATCCTATCCAAACAAAAGCTTTGGGAAAAGAGATTAGCAGCATCAAAGACAGCATGATTTTTAGTTTCAGAGACATTATGATGTAATGGCAACAGGAGAAAATAAAACTTACAATTTACCATAAAAAAATGTTTAAACTGCAAGAATAGTAGAATTAAGGAATCAATGAGAAAGACAACATTTGAGCTATTTCCTAAATGTAGAGTAGGATTTTCCAAGTTTTAATATTTCTACTTTGGTATTTAATATATCCATTAATGTTTGGGGAAGTGAGATAATTTTGTAGTTAACGCGTGAGATGTAAAAATTGCTTTAACACTATTAACTCTAAATCTCTAGATTTCATGTGTGTTCTAATATAACTTAAATTCTTAGGTGCATTTTATAAAAAGTCATTCTTTAAATGGTTTCTTTATCATGCAACATGGAATCTTCCTGGGCAGTAACTTCGAAAATTTCAGAGGCTACAGATCAAAGTAGTAAGGATTTTATTCCACCCTCCTCTTCCCCACCTGTGTCCACATGTCCATTCTCAAAATCTGTATCTCTCTTTTTGCCCTGGAAATAGGTTCATCTGTGCCATTTTTCTAGGGAGATCCCAGAGAGAGGGGATATGTATGTCCATGTAGCGGTCCACTTTGTTGTACAGAAGATGGTAGCTCACCATTGTGAAGCAATAATACTCCAATAAAAAGAGAAAAAAAAGGAGTAAGAATTTCAACTTGATTTTATAAAGATTTCCAAGTATCCCAAACGTGTAATAGGAAATCAGGACCTGACAAACACGGCTGTTTGAAAAAGAGTTTCTGCTTTATTTTTTCCTCCGCATTCCTTCTTTGCCCTGTCAATCTCCCTCTTCTTTTTCCTTGCAGTGTATAATATCCAGAGATTGTCCCTCTGACCTCTATTTTCTCACACATGTGAGTCAAATGATGTCCCACTCACTGAGACCAAGGTGACTTTTTCTGACTGCTAAGTTTTACTTTAATGAGTTGCATTTTTCATTTTATTGAGACAAAGATAGTGAAAAACAACAATAGATAGCATTGAAGTGTTCATCAGTGAATATTTTCCCGTGTTGAGACTAAATGAGAACATTTGCAAGCAATTTAATTAATGACAACTCAAATTGATTTGAATATTTACAAGGGAAACTTCCTCTTCTAAGATATTTATAGACCTCTCAGTTTCAAGAATACTATATATAGAGAGTTTCTTTCTTTTTTTTAAAAGAAAACACTTTTTCCTTTTTCCTTTTTCTGCTACTTAATAGATGGATAATAAGGTGTAAAAAGGTAAATTTTTGCCTCTGAATTTAAAAGAAAACAGGATGAAAACACAGACTGTTAAGATCATGAGGTTACAAAAGCTGTGTTATTTTGCTTACCTATTTATTTTCTCCATCATATCTTTGAAATCTTGTTTAATTTATTTTTCTTTCTAAATCAATCTTTATTTTTCCTTCTACATGAGTTTTCTGTGATTCTTTTTTGTGTTAAACTTCTGTCTCTAAACCAAACCATATGTAGCATTGTGTGTAACATAATTGTTCAGTCGCTCAATCATACCTGTTTGCGACCCCATGGACTGCAGCATGCGAAGCTTTCCTGTCCTTCACCATCTCCCAGAGTTTGCTCAAACTCATGTCCGTTGAGTTGGTGATTCATCTAATCATCTGATCCCCTGTTGACCCCTTCTCCCTTTACCCTCAGTATTTCCCAGTATCAGGGTCTTTTCCAATGAGTCGGCTCTTTGCATCGGTTGGCCAAAGTATTGGAGCTTCCACTTCAACAATTGATGGACATAGTTGTTTAGTGGCTAAGTGGTGTCCAACTCTTTTGTGACCTCATGGACTGTAGCCTACTAAGTTCCTCTGGGATTTCCCAGGCAAGAATACTGCAGTGGGTTTCCATTTCCTTCTCCAGGGGATCTTTCTGACCCGGGGATCAAATGTGAGTCTCCTGCAGTAGCAGGTGGGTCTTTACCATTGAGCCACCAGGGAAGCCCTATGTGAGAAAGTAGCATATTGAATAACTTTATACTTACTTGCTTTCCATAACACCTTGGTGCTCCCATGGTAGTTAGAAAGCATTGTCTGTGGTATTTGTCAGTAAAGATTTGAAATTCTGTGTGTGCTATTCATACAGAGTTCATAATAATTAAAAAATAAGTCTAGAAAGTTCTCAAAAAATGTCATCTCCTTACCTTTTTTTTAAAAAAATAAAACCATATATCTCCTTTTTAATCATGTTCACCTTGCCTTGGTGAAATATGACATTACACATTACCATATTTAGTAAAATATTAATGTATATATAATGCACACTATAAATTTGAAAAATCATCCCTCTTTCCCTGTCTCCTATGTTTGGAAAAACTGTGCTACCTTATTTGTAGAGATTTGCAGTAAAAGTCAAAGATAGTGTAGATTTTAAACTAAGTCAGTATTTTTCACGTCTGTTTCCTGAGATGTACATTGAACAGATTGGCTCTTTGCATAAAGCTATGATGATGAGCCAAAGGGGAAGCATGCAGAAGTGTATGCAGAAACATACAGATCCTAAAAATAATATAAAACATCTGTAAAAGGAAAAAAAGGTTCAGATAAAACAAAAAACTGTATATTAGAAACTATATTTATATAAAAAGAAGAAAATAAAAATGAGAAATAAGATAACTATTTTTAGCACAATGATTTGAGATTTGTCAGTGATATCAATTTTGTTGAATGGGAAACACTGAAGTGACAAGCAATTCTGTTTCTGTCAAATCCTGGTTTCCACTAAGATGCTTTATCACTCTCTGATTACTCAGACCTTCTGCTCTAACCTATTATGAAATACAGACAGTCTCAGGGAGAAACTAGAGGCAAAGTAATAATAGCACATTAGATAAAAGGCATGAGAAAGCTTCCAAACATTTTATAGAGTAAAACTTCAGTTAACTCTGATTGAATCAGTTCACAAATTTCAAATGTACAAATGAACATTTTATTTTTTAATTTTTGCATGTTTTTTGAAGTATAGTTGATTTACAATGTGTTAATTTCTTCTGTACAGCAAAGTAATTCAGTTATACATATATATGCATTCTTTGTCATGTTTTATCATAGGATATTAAATATAGTTCTCTGTGCTATATAGTAGGACCTTGTCGTTTATCCATTCTATATGTAAAAACTGACATGTGTTTTTAACCACAAATGGACATTTTTATACTAGATGTCTTCTAATAAGCCAAAACCTATACATTATATTCACAGTCTTTGTTAATATTATAATAATGTGAAAATATGAATCAGGGTTCATGAAGCAGAATCTAAATGCAGCAAGAAAATCAAATACAAAAGTAAAATGTGGAACACAATAGTAGATATTACTATGGCAACACCTGGTTTTCAGTAAGAAATTTCTTGTCTTGAAGTTGCTCAGTCATGTCCAACTCTTTGCAACCCCGTGGACTGTAGCCTACCAGGCTCCTCTGTCCATGGGATTCTCCAGGCAAGAATACTGGAATGGGTTGCCATTTCCTTCTCCAAAGAAATTAGTGACCTCTGAGATTTTTCTGAGCACCCACATGCTTTTGTTCTCTCACTCACTGAATCGATAAATATTTACTGAGTATGTATTACTCTAGATGACGGAAACTGGTCCTGGTTCCATGTTCTTGTTTTGTGATGGTAAATGTATTTGCAAAGTATTAATAGCAGAGGAAAATCATCCAAGAGCTAAGATTATTTTTCAGTTATTCTTTCTGCAGTACACATGAAGTGAAGGAGGCAATGTTATTGTCATGTAATGTGATTTGCATTGAGCTTCCTAAAGGCAGGGAATTTAATTTAATTCAAAGATCTATGGGAGAAAATGCCTCACTCTCAACTTAGTGGCATGACTTATTTTTTCATTCTGTCTAAATACAACTTGCTTCTTGTAGTAGTAATCAGAAACAGTATGAAACACAGAAAGTTCATGGTCAGATTTAATTTGGGCATGGTCATGCCACAGGGAATTTGGTGGCTATACACTATAGCAGTACTTTAGAATTTGTATAAAGAACTATGATATGTGTTCATATGTTCGAAAATTTAAAATTTCACAGGGAAAAATGGTGGTTGAATAAGAGTTACATATAACCCCATTAGCCTGAATTTTTGATGGGAACAGGGAGTGAATGTATTCTAATCAAAATACCATTATTCACCTCTTCCTGTCTCCTGTGCTACTGATTGGCAGTTTTCTCTTCTGGATACTGAAAATCACCTACTGAGTCCTATGAAGGACTGTTAGGGGGCCACAGGCATGATTTATTGGGTTTGCTGCCCACTATTTCATACTTTTCATCTCTGTTAGCATAAGTGATCTTTTCAGACAGCACTGAGGGTTATTAAACAAAACTCAGGTCTCTGAAACTACAGGTAAAAGACATGCAGGTATAATTGAGGTGAAATATTAGGTTATGGACAGAGACCTCCACCTGGAACATTTTGGATCCAAAGCGCATTTTGGATTCCTAAATGGTAACCTTCAAGGCTTTGTGGTTAGCATACGCCACACACACACACACAGACAACAAACACACAAGTTACATAAAGTTAAGTGTTCCATCCTAGAAATAAAAGTACAAAATAATATTAGTGATAAATTAGAAAATTCAAAGCTCAGTAAACACTTTCAGTAATAAACATAATATTTCAGGTACCCCTTAGATCAGTTCAGTCACTCAGTTGGGTCCAACTCCTTGTGACCCCACAGACTCTTTAGATAACTAACTTTATTTTCACAACAACCCTATTTTAAGTAATAGCATCACCATCATCTACAGATGAGGAAACTAGGAAACAGGGAGATTAGGTGTTATAGCTAAGGATACACAACTAGTGTTAGATTGTATAAACAAGGAAATCATTAGACTGAGGTGGCTTTAAAGCCTAGATAAGTAAACCCAAACCTAAGCCTGAAATGCCTCAAGGTTAGGAAATCAAAACCTCAAAACAGTCAATCACAAGTAGCCAATTTGTCTGTTGGCTCAGTCACTAAGTCACGTCCAACTTTTTGAGCACCCCCTAGGGTGCTCTGTCCATGGGATTTTCCCAGGAAAGAATACTGGTGTGAATTGTCACTTCCTTCTCCAAGCTCTTATTGACCCAGGGATTGAACTCCAGTCTCCTGCTTGTCAGGTGAATTCTTTACCACGGGGCCACCTGGGAAGCCCTAAGTAGACAATTGAAAGTGAAGTCGCTCAGTCGTGTCCGACTCTTTGTGACCCCATGGACTGTAGCCTACCAGGCTTCTTAGTCTATGGAATTTTCCAGGCAAGAGTACTGGAGTGGGTTGCCATTTCCTTCTCCAGGGAAGTCTTTCCCAAATAAGGAACCTACTAAAGCCATAGAGTCCCTTGGACTGCAAGGAGATCCAACCAGTCCATCCTAAAGGAGATCAGTCCTGGGTGTTCATTGGAAGGACTGATGCTGAAGCTGAAACTCCAATACTTTGGCCACCTCATGCGAAGAGTTGACTCATTGGAAAAGACCCTGATGCTGGGAGGGACTGGGGGCAGGAGGAGACGGGGATGACAGAGGATGAGATGGCATCACCGACTTGATGGACGTGAGTTTGGGTGGACTTCGGGACTTGGTGATGGACAGGGAGGCCTGGCGTGCTGCATTTCATGGGGTCGCAAAGAGTCGGACATGCTTGAGCGACTGAGCTGAACTGAACTGAAAGCCATAGCCAAGAAGATAATTTCCTTCTGCACCTTCTCTGTAAAAGCCTTTCCCTAGTTCATGTCCATGGAGCGATTCTGACAACTTCATGTCTGGAGCTCCCTGATTCAGTCAAAATCTATTTTTATTTAAATAAGCTCTTAAAAATCTTAATATGCTTCAGTTTGTCTTTTAGCACTAGTAATGGAAAAACCTGAATTTGTACCTGAATAATCTGATCCCAAATTGTGTATGCCTAATTACCATGGCCTGACAGTTCAACCTTACAGTAAAATTTGTGTCTTTATATTAAGTGGCAATAACAAATACTCTGCTTAAAAAATGTGCAGATTACTTGGTTGAAAATGAAGGATAGTTTGAATTTCCATAAAATCTTGTGGATATAGCTACAAGATTCAAGACCTTGAGTAGAGTAAATAAAATAAAAACAGTTATATTTAAGAAAGAAGATTCTAATAAATTTAAACTATAAAAGAAGGAAATCATTGGGAAAAATTTAACAGAAAAGAGAAAGTTCATGCTAGAAGTTCATCAAATAAACATTTATCTATCTCAGGAACAGATTATACCAGCACACAGAAAAGGCAAAAAGAGGAACAAGATACTAAATTGGCTACAATCAGACACCTGAAAGTCAAGTGGAAAAGCCACAAAGAGTGGAATCCAAGCCATAACCTGAAGGAAAAAAATAGCACAATGAGAAAGACTTGGCAAAAACTAAATGAGAAAGATGATGCACCCATAACTAAGGCCTAGTCATAGCACATACATCCACACCAAAACCAAAGAATCCTTAAAACAACAATAACAAATTATCTAGCTGCTAAAATTACTTAGTGTACAACCTCAATTATTTATACCCTAATTTAAGAATGATCATATTTGCAGTGATTTTGCATTGCAATTTACTTTGACTTAGCAAGTTTTGTCATCATAAGAAAAAAAAATAAGATAGGCATTTAAGAAAAAAACTTTCTCTAAATATTCTAGGAAATCTATTTAAGAACTAACAGTTGGTATGCAAATTGGAAATTAGAAGTGAACGAACTACTTAATTAACAGATTCTCATTTGTTAAGCTAAAGTCAAGTGATACGTTTAATGAAAAACACAGCTATACTGGAGCAGGAAACTGTACATTAAATCAAAACTTAATCAATGAATATATCTGACTATATGCTTCCTGATTTTGCTAAAATGCTAAACATTTTATTCTGATCTTATATTGTAGCAACTGAATAGCAAGGATGGCTGTCCATAATTCAGATCCAATCATCTCTAAATCCTAATCTCTAAAGTCATTGTTAAATAGAAGCCACTGACTCAGTGATCTATAGTTGAGTCAGTGACATTCAATCAATATCAGAATTTAAGGATTTAACCAGGTATTCTCCAGTAAGTTCATGTCAAGTATACATCTTGAAAAATGCCCCCTCTATACTTTACTTCAGAATCTTGGATTTGAAATCTTTGAGACTCCACAGGTTTTAAGCATGAGAATTTGCCTGGGGGAACAGGGGAAGGAGAGCAAGAACTTAGGTAACTAAATAAACATGATGCTCCAGGTTTGTTTTTCCTTGGCTAACATTTATCTCTTTGGCATGATGAAGGGCAGATCAACGTTGATTGTAAAAACAAACACAATTAGCACTAAAGCAGCATATGTTAACACTGTTGCAGCCTGATGATGAATGAGCTGTAAGTGATGCCAACACCTGTTCTTGACGATGATGCGTGACACCCAATCCCAGTGGAGTAATGAGCGTGCAGACACATTGGTGCACATTTCACCAATTTCAGTGGTTAATGGAGGAGTTATGGTAGCATTCTCTCTCTCTCTTTCAGTCTCTTCTCTGAGTACTTCTTTGTTTGTTTATTCACTCACTCATTCATGGCTTCACAGTTAGCATTGAGCTATGTATGTTCAGATATAAATGATATTAGCTACATGGGGCAATACTAGGTTACCCCAAGTCCTGAGTGACTGGAAGTGTGCTTCTGTGCTGTAATAATCCCTTCTAAATTGCCACTGCTAAGTTATCTATTTTGGGCCTACTATTGATTGACATTATCAGGCATCTCAACCAGATTGACCCTGAGAATGGCTGAAAGTGTCATTGTTCAGTTGCGATGTTTTACAAAGACAATGTCATAAGAAAATGAGAGTAGTGGAACATATGGGATGATGTGTTCTATATTAATATACAAAGTAGTTAGCATATGTGTGATCTTTCTATGTAACATGTCAAATTATAAAATATATAGTTTTGATATTTGTTTTCCAGTATTGTTTCAGCAAAGAACAAATAATGTTGTACCTATGTGGAGCTTCAATGCCATGTAGTGATCTTTGTTATGATATATATTGCTTCGTGTTCCATAAGAAAATGTTATTAATATGACAAAATAACGTGAATTACTTATTCTGTCCTTAATTTTTAACCTCATTTTATTTCTGATCATTTCCTTTCTCTTTGCTTCAAAACCTAGACAGATTTTTCTTTCCTGTCCTAAATAGAATTCCTTTACCTGTAATTAGATCATCCTGACCTGTAGGTTATTATTTCTTCCTATTTTTTAGACTCTTGTTTTACTGTCCAGCTGACATGTTTGCTCTGTCTATAAGCATATTCAGAGCCTTCCACTCTTAATGACATTTTTTTTTCAATTCTTACTCTTACTTTATGATTTTTTAAAAAAAACTTTTATTGAAGTATAACTGATTTACAATGTGTATTGATTTCTGCTATACTGCAAAGTTACTGCTCTACGGCAAAGTAACTCATATATATATATGAGTCTTTTTTGATATTCATTCATCTTTTTTTGATATTCATTCCCATTATGGCTTAATTATAGGATACTGATATAGTTGCTTATTCTATATAGTAGTACTCTATTGTTTTTTCATCCTATACATACTAGCTTGATAAGATATTCTAACTGGCCAGTTTCTTAAAAAAAATTGTCAAATCCATTGCTCTTATGTATCCATTTTTTTTCTTTCTTAACACACTGAAGTTATTATGGAGATGTCAGTATTTCAGGTTATCACAAAATTTACCCTCTCAAAACCTATGACCATTGGCTATTACCATGTTTCTTTATAATCTTACACATTACTTTTCTTAATGTCCATATGGTAGGTTCCATGAAAATAAGGACTATATCTGCTTTATTTTCTAAAGAGGCTTTATAAACTGATGAAAACATGGTGTAACTTCTGGAGCTAGACTCCCTAGGTTCAAAACCCTTTATTTCCATGTTATAGCTGAATGACCATGGTGAAATTTCCAACCTCTCTGTTCTAGTTGCTACATTTATAAAATGGCAAATAATAATATACAATTCATAAAAGCCATTGTGAGGAAAACTATAAAATTTACATGTATAACAAGTGTGTGAATAGCTTACCACTTAGTAAATGTCCTATATATCTCAGCTACTGTTAGCATTATTTAGCTCTAATTTTTGTCACCACTCTAATCCCAGAAATTAGCACTATGTCTGATACATATTGACTTTCAACCAATATTTTGTTGATGAATAAATGAAATGAATTAATGAGTGCTACATTTAACACAGCTGAAATTACAACATTTTAAAAACATTCATCTCCTTTGACTTTCACATCGCTGAAACACCACTACCCAAAATATTATCTTTATTCATGAAACAGAATTCCATTTCCAACTCGTCCATTAGTAGAAAAGCCACTCTACAAGTTTCATCCAGGGAGAAGGGAAGATAGGAGAAGAAAGAAAGATAATGCTAAGTCACTTCCGACTCTTGGTGGTCCCATGAACTGTAGCCCGCCAGGCTCCTCTGTCCATGGGATTCTCCAGGCAAGAGTACTGGAGTGGGTTCTTCAGGGGCACTTCCTGACCCAGGAATTGAACCCAGTTCTCGCACATTGATGACAGATGTTTAAACTGAAGATGAATTTACTACTGAAATGACTTATTCTCCCAACTTCCATTTTTATAACATTAAAATCCATTCTCTCCACAGCAGCCAAAACAATCATTTAAAAATATGACAGAGCATGATCTCCTCACTTAAACCATTCTGTAACTTCCTAATCCACTGAGAAGAAAATCCAAATTCCACATAGTCCAGCCAATAAGACCCTGTTTGACCTGGCCCTGCCTATTTCTGGTTCAGTCTGCTCAGTTGCTTAGTCATGTCTAACTCTGACCTCATGGACTATAGCCCTCCAGGCTCTTCTGTCCATGGGATTATCCAGGCAAGAAGACTGGACTGGATTGTCATTTCCTCCTTTAGAGGATCTTCCCGACCCAGGAATCGAACCTGCAACTCTTGTATCTCCTGCATTTGCAGGCTGATTCTTCACTGCTATGCCACTGGGAGGCCCCAAAGTGAAAGTGTTAGTCACTCAGTCATGTCTGACTCTTTGTGAACATTTCTCTGTAGTCATCTGCAATCACATATCTCACCTAGCTCAGTCCTGCTGCTGACACTGGCTTTTCCCTCTTGCATTGCTTTGCCCTTGGATTCTTACTTGTCTGACATCTTATCTTTCAGACTCTGTTGAAAGAATACCTCTTTTATCCTTTTCTCACAGACATTTTCTTTGACCCACCTCTCCCTCCTCGATTCTAAATATACTCTCCTGCTTTGTTTTCTTCATATCACTATCTGGAATTATCTTCTCAATATATTTGTTTACTTGCTTATTATCATCTATCTTTTCCACTAGAATCAAGTTCCATGATGACAGAGATCTTGACTCTCTGATTCGTCATTATGACTTACTGCTTGCTACACTATGAATTGTTAGCTATTTGTTAAAATGCATTAATGGAGGAGACCAGAGACAGGAGCCATGTCACAAAGAGCTTTGTGTATCATGTTACAGAGACAGAACTGTATCTCAAATACAACAGAAACTATCAAGAGATGTTAAGTAGAAGATAGACATTTAAGAAAACTTTATAGAGGAATATGTATGTGAGTTAGCACTTGAAAAACAAATGAAATTTGAAAGAAGGTAGAGGTACATTCCAATAAGAGATGCTAGGATGATAAGATGGTCCGTGATACCATAGGAATGGATGTGTGTTTGGAATATAGTGAGTAGCTGAGTTTACTTGCTACAAAAGTTTTCTTTAAGCTAGAAACACTGAAATGGCAGAGATGAACTACAAAATGCTCTTTTGCTTGGTGATGTGATTTGGGATTGTATTCTAACAAGTGGTATTCTTTGAAAAGTAGAGATCAATTGGAAATCAACATGATAGAAATGAGGAGAAAAATCATCCTTGACGTGTCAAAATCCTTCTAGTTATTTAGAGCCCAACTTATGGATTGCATCCTTTATATGGCCCTTTTGTGAGCCTAATAGAAGAATGTTCCTAGATGCAATATGGTCCAGTCCTTTTCTTTTACAAGAACTTAGATCCAAGGATGTAGTGACATCCCCCATATCACAGATAATTAATTAAGAGTTAAGACCTGTAACATACATTCAGAGGATAATATTCTTAAACTGAATTCCCCAATTTTTAGGCCAAAATAAAATACTTTTTTAAAACAGTTTCATTTCCCATCTAAAATTTCTCAATAAAAGTTATAGCCATAGTTTCAAAACTGCTTTATTGGGTGATTTTGAATTTTATTATATACTAGGCATTCTTTCTGTGATAAAACTAATGAGCATCTCATTTATAAAAGAGATATAGGGATATTACACTGATCCGGGCATACCTGTCAAACTAAAGTGTCTTGGCTTTTTAAAAAATCTTTAGGGAGATAAAAAACAGGTCTGGTAATAAGTATTGGTCATGGAAAATTGTTAGGGACCACCCACACCATGTAAACATATATTAAAAAACCAGCATTAAATGTTTATATTTGCAATTCTTAAAATTTTATTGGAACACCTGTGGAACATAGAGTAAGAAAAGACTTAAAACATTCTTCCATCTCATTTAAGGGAGAAAAAAAGGACAGATAAAAAGCACTATTAAAAAAACAAAGGGCTTTTGGATATATCTGTTATGTACAAAGGAATTTCTTGACAATGAACATCTGCACATCCTCTAACAAGCAGTGTCCAGTATAAATTTATACAATTGACAGTTTATTCTAACACTTAATTTAAATTCTCCTGCAAAAGAGCTAAACAGATTAATTAAATATCAAAAAAATCTCTTAAGCTTAAAACAAATGAAGGACACAAGTTATTTGAAATCTTTCCTTTAAACTCTCATTTTAAGATTAAAAGAAAAAGGAAAAAAAAAAAAACCTTTTGTTGTCCGGATTTGTTGTTTCATCAGTTTATTATTTGGCCCCTCATTTGTTTTTCCTCCCAAGGGTACATAGTTATGATTTTAAAATTAATTTGGGGCTTCTGAGTTTCTTTGCTCCATTAACACCATAGTTGTAGATATATGATGATCAGAATGCAAAGGCTGGAATGTCTTTGAAAAGATTAAAAATTCATTTGTAAAAATTTACTTTGGAGAAAAAAATGATTGTGCCAGTTTTATAGCATGAAGTGAATGTCTCTTCTTTCTTCTGTTTCACGTGACCCTCCCTTTCTTCAATGCTTCTCGTCGCTAAGTGCAGAAACAATGCCACTGCCTTAGTCAGTTTGAGCTGTTGTAACAAAATCCAAACAAAGACTGGGGGCTTCAACAACAGCCGTTTATTTCTCATGGTTCTGGAGGCTGAGAAGTCCAAGATCAAGGTGCTGGCAGACTTAGTGTCTGATGAGGCCCTTTTACTAGTTTTCAGGCAGGTACCTTCGTTGTTTTCTCCCATGTGGCTGAGTGGTAAAGAGCCTACCTGTCAGTGCAAGAGACGTTCACTCCCTGGGTTGGGAAGATCCCCTGGAGGAGGAAATGGCAATGACTCCAGTATTCTTGCCTAGGAAATCTCATGGATGGAGGAACCTGGCGGGCTACAGTCCATGAGGTCACAGAGAGTCAGACGTGTACCTTCTTTCTGTGTCCTCATAAGGTGGGGGGGCTGATTCTTCCTCTTCTTATACATTAATCACATCCTCAGGGGCTAGATTCTCAGAACGTTTATTAAACCTGATTAGCTCACAGAAGCCCCACACCAAAGGCCATCACAAGGCTATTAGGGCTTCAACATATAAATGAGGATGGAGTAGGTTGGATAAATATTCAACCTATGGCAAGAATTAAGAACATACTTTAAGTTTTCTACGGGTTTTCTATGTTTCTTCCAGTTTGACATTTATGTGAAAATCAGTGCTGAAGCTGAATACTTTTCCACTAAGTGACATGATATTCACATGGCTGGCCCGCTCTGGGTCTGATTCTAACGGAACACTTTTGTTTTTATCCATTTTTATATTGGGATTTCTAGTAACATATAATTTAAGCGAAGATTTCTATTATTCAAGTTAAATGAAGCAAACGTTTGAAAATCACTAGTGTTGTTGTTCAGTCACTCTGTCGTGTCTGAATCTGTGATCCCATGAACTGCAGCATACAAGGCTTCCCTGTCTTTTACTATCTCCTGGAGCTTGCTCAAGGTCATGACCTTCGAGTTGGTGATGCCATCCAACCATCTCATCCTCTGTCGTCTCCTTCTCCTCCTGCCTTCAATCTTTCCCAGCATCAGGGTCTTTTCCAGTGAGTCATCTCTGCAGAACTTAAAAGAAATAGATGATAGTGCCTCATCTGGGATCGATCTGGCCAGCTTTTCTATTCAAGACTGTGTGATCTTGGGGACATCTTAGAAGCTCTAGAAGCTTGTGTCTTTGCCTTTAACCAGGCTGTCTCCTAGAGATGCCTGAGGTAGAAATGTTTATACAATCCAAATGGAGCTAATGGAGTCTGCAGAGTGGGTATTTGTAAACCCTGGCATCTTAACCATTTCACCAGTCTTTTAGTTCTGTAAAGCAAATGACTGTGATGAAAATGAAGATGGGGACTGAGACTACCATCATTTATTATGTAGCCTGACACAGAATAGATGCTTAATAAACCTTTTGTGAATGAATTTAAAAATTAAAAAGTGCAGTGGCTGTAAAAGTAGAGAGTGGGGAATAAATATAGACTTCTGCACTTAAAATATCACTGAGAGTCGGTATTTCCAACAGACTAAGGGACCCTTTCCTGCTGTCTCATAGGTTCCTGTTCCAGGGCCATCACAGTTGCCAAGAGGTAAACAAGACTGTGTTTCCTTAGGTTTTGGCAGTGAAGAGAAGGATGTGTTTGGGGGAAATGGCCTTTAGGCAGAGCCCTTCTAGAGCTGTCGTAGAGGGGCTGCTCATCTGATTAAATGAATGGGAAAGAGCAACTACCTTGATAAACCAGGGCAGTGGGAGAAAGTTTGCACATACCTGGAAAATGTCTTAGACTATATTCAGTGTGCGTCAGGGACTTTTTCATCTAGCTGATAATTTTACTGCCGCACAGAGTGTAAGGTCTCAATGGAGATGTATCTGTTTTTTTGTGGGCCAGATGATGTGTCATAAGCCTTAGGGGTACTTCTTCTGAGAGAGTAATCGACCCTCTGGTCCTTCCCTAGGAGTAGAATCTCCTCTGAACTCTGATATTTGGTCTTCTGTCCTTTGTTTGGTGTTCTGCCTCACTTGTAACTGAAAGAACGAGCATCTTCCTTAAGCCCCAGCCTCAGATTTCAACATGTATCCTAACTATTCCCCCTACTTCTTTGTCAATTGTGATGATTCAATATTCCAGGCAACCAAACCAGTTGTATTTTAAGCCCTTTCTGTGAAAACATCACATCAGATTAAGCTGAGGTCTGAGAAGTTGTGTTTTTAATTTTTTGAAGTAGCATAAGGCTTGAACCTCATATTATGTCACATTCACCTTCTTGACAGTTTTATCAGCAACAGTTGACGTTATACCAGACATTACTAAATCATTCCTATCTTTGGCTGCATGTTGCGTGCGTGCTAAGTCTCTTCAGTCGAGCTTGACTCTTTGCAATGCCATGGACTGTAGGCTCCTCTGCCAATGGGGTTCTCCAGGCAAGAATACTGGAGTGGGTTGCCATGCTCTCCTCTTGGTTGCAAGCTATTTCTGTTTAATGTTACAATCTAAATTATCTTCCACTTTTCTCCTTTTATAAGTCCATATAAATGTTTTGGAATTAAGCTCATTATTTGTTAGGCATTTCAAATAAAACTCTCCCTTCCAAATAACAGCATATATCCACTGTACCACATTTTCATCTTTATATTTGCAGATTTCCATCAAAGTCTTCTAACAGACATGAGTCGTTGGCATCATCACCATCCACATTTTTTAGATAAGACAAAGGGGACACTAGGGATTTTGGACAGCTCATCCCATATTCTTCTGATAACAAATACTAGCTGTGGAAATCTAGGAGCCACCTGAATGTCACAAAATCAGAATCAGGGATTATATTCACATTTTTTAACCTTTATTTTATTGGAGCATCTGTGAAATATGAACTAACGAATGGCTCAAAATAGAGCTGAGCAAAGTGAAGATGAGGCTGTTCCTCTGCTCTAAAGAGCTTTCAGGTGTCCTGTCTTCGTTGTCTTCTCCTGGAACAAACTTCCCCTGATAACTGTCCAGCTCATTCTCACTTCCAAAGCACCAGTTCTGTCAGCACAAAGGAAAAAGAAGAAAAGATCTTTCAGTATAATTTTCTACACTGACTACCTGTCTTTTTCCATATTTAGACATAATTTGTGCTGCTAAATAGGGTTGCCCCCTAGCCATTTAGACTAAACTCTGAATTTCAAACGGATACGTGGTTTATAACTGCCATAAGCCATTAGTTCTGAGGATGAAGAGACTGGCTATTTTAAGTAGAAAAAAAAATTGGTAAACAGACAAGAAAACTTTCCCCTCTTTACTTAGTGCTCATGGACAAAACCTCAGGATGCTGCCATTTGCATTGCACGACTGTCCTGTCATAGCCTTCACCAGAGGAGCTTTCTGAGCTCGGGTGTGGATCAAGATTGGCATCCCAAGGCTGCAACCGCGGGGCCCGCAGATGGCGACCGGCCACCACCACCTCTGAGGAGCCCCGGCTTTGCGGGACTTGACCGCTTTCCATTCCTGCTCCTTAGTGGGTTTCCTCCTTCACCACCTCTGAGAAAGCCACAGTGTCCAAAAGAAGGAAGCAGGCCAGCGTCAACAGTCTGGGGCCTCCTCAGCCTCTCACCACTTTCCCTCCACCCTCCCCTCAATCTGTGAGTCAAGGATACAAAATTTAAAAAAATAATAATAATCCCACTAGATCAAGTTCTGCCTGTGCTTTTGGCTTTTCTATATGCTGTTACCTTTTTGGAGAAAGTAGTCCTTTGTATTATCCCATTTCCCCTTCTTGCGACCCTGCTTTTAAATTTAAATGTCCTTCCAGGTGGTGAACTAAAGCTATGTACAATACTATGTGTTAATCCAAGACTTCGTCTATCACACTGATATCTCGCCTTACTTCAGAGAAAGACAACCATTTGCTCATATAAAATACCTGAGTAGCAGTTAGCATTCTTTGTGATGGTTATATGCACATACATGATAGACATATGGGTGTGTATATACACACATCCACAAAAATGCATATATAAATGTATATGTGTGAGCACACACACACCACAATGCAAATATACAAGTTTATACTTGTTTTAGTTTTTGTTTGGTGAACAGCTATTTGAGCCTCCCCTCCCACAGTCTAACTGGTGCTAAAGTTTTTGATTCGGTGACAGAGTTGTAACAGCCTGCCCATTTTGTGCAGTTGTTGGTCCAGTTGTTGAGAAAATGGTACTATTCTGACTTCACCCTGGTGATTTGAAGGTGTAACAATAACTCAGCTATATTGTTTTATTTTGTTTATTTTGTATTACCTTAGAACAAGAAATTGGAAAGTTAAAAAGACTAAGAGATAATAAAGAGGGATGTAATAACAATTTCTGCATACATTAAGCTGTGAATACTTAGTATGGACAGACTGGATAACATAAAGCCAGGAAGTATGCCTTTAAAAAATGAAATAAATTTTAGAGGCAAAATCTGGCCTCTTCCACCTATTAGGAAGACGTCAGGAATTAAAAGTATCTTGAACTTGTTTATTTTTTATTATGTAGTGTATTTTTCTGTTTTTATTTTAAAATTTTACATAGAAGCTTTCTTTTAAATTGGAGGAGAATTGCTTTACAATTTTGTGCTGGTTTCTGCTGTATATCAATGTGAATTAGTCATAATTATATATATATATGTATGTGTATATATATATATCTCCCCTCTGTCTTGAGCCTCCTACACCACTCTAATTCCAATCCTCCAAGTTGTCACAAAACACCAGACTGTGCTCCCTTTTTTATAGTTCAGATATAGCCTAAAAAGGTTGCAGTAAATCTGAAAACAAAGAATATAATTCTAAAATAAATACTGAGAGAAATATTGAATAAATGCACAGATCTTAGTGGTGTTAACAACAGGAAATGTTTTAGTGGATGCTATATTTTAAGGTAATGCTATTATAATTATAGGTAATATAATTATAACTCTAGGTAATATTATTAGGCTTTGGAAGTACCAAGATGACTAAAATATTGTTCTAACCCTGAGGAGGCTCAAATTCTGGTTTAGGAGAAAGAGAAATAAATAATTACAATCCAGACATATGACCCAAATTCTTGAACATATTGTGCAAGAGCTATTAACTAGCTTGGGGAAGCTGCAGAATTCTTTCCAGAAAGGAGTTATACTGATCCTTCCTATGTGTGGCAGGAGGAGCCTGGGCAACATCAGAAGAAGACTTTCCTTCCTTTAGATGCCAAAATTCAAGATTTTCTTAACCAGACTCTTAGGAATGCAGCTCAAAACAGCTGTTTTTGCTTCTGCCTCCAATTCTTGATTACTAATTTTAAATACTTTTCCTAAAATATCACTGTTCTTTCAGCTCTTATATATTATTTCTCTTGGATTCTTCTATTTTTTTCTATCCATTAGACACAAAAAATAATAGCTTATAAAATAATAATTTATTATTGAAAAACGCTTCAGAGATTTTAATAGTTCTGTATGTCTTCTATCTTTGTATTTTTGTTTTCTATTCATTTTTAGGGTGATTCATTTTATGTGTATCCTAGAGAATGTGTGCTTTAATTCCCCCAACCTTATTAATGAAAATTGTCCTTAGTAATACTGCTTGCTGAAGACATACTTTTGTTGAATCACTATTGAATTAGAAGTTCTCCTGGAACATGTTTCATACTTATCCAGGAATACCATTTGTAATGCCAGCATCAGTAGGAATTTATTTATTTTTTACTTTTTCCAAATGCTCAGAACCCCGGTATAGAAAATGTCACTGAGATGGATTTGTATGCCAAAAAAAAAAAAATGTTGAAAAAAAAATAATGGAAGACATTAAAGTTTTCTAAATAGTCAAATTAAACATACATGAACCTTCTTTGATTACAACTAATTTAAAACTGCATACCCTTTGTGTGGTCTTCCCTGGTGGATCAGTGGTAAAGAATCTTGCCTGCAATGTAGAAGACATGGGTTCTATCCCTGGGTCAGGATGATCCCCTGAAGAAGGATATAGAAACCCACTCCAGTATTCTTGCCTGGGAAATCCCATGGACAGAGGAGCCTGGTGAGCTACAGTCCATGGGGTTGCCAAGAGTCCAATACGAGTTAGCGACTAAACAACAATCCTCTGTGTAGTTCTAATTTTACTACTAATTCATCCATTTAGAATATTGATGAAACATTTAGCTAGGAGCTGCTAACACACACACACAAACACATATACACACAGCATTATTTCCTACATATCTATATGAAACCTAGTTTCATTTTCTGGTTTCTGTGTTCCCAGATGGTCCTCTTTCTCTGCCTAATGCTAGTTCTTGTCCTATGGCAATTTCCAATGAACTGACCATTTGCTTGCATAAAAGTTGATGAATTCGACATATTAATTACAGAACAGTCTCAGTGCAGTTACTTAAAACACATTAATTGAAC
Organism: Cervus elaphus; assembly: GCF_910594005.1. Classification (NCBI taxonomy): domain Eukaryota; kingdom Metazoa; phylum Chordata; class Mammalia; order Artiodactyla; family Cervidae; genus Cervus; species Cervus elaphus. The sequence continues at coordinate 21,504,870 of NC_057845.1, read as the reverse complement.
TTTGGTTTGTTTCATGTCTTTGATTCCTATTAACTACTGGAAAAAATCCATTTATGTGCAATTTAAAGAGGACTGTCTCTTTTTCAGAGCTACTAACTAACTTTTTATAGCATCTGTTGGAGCCATGAGGCAGAAGTGATAACAGACTTGAGAGGGCATACTTCATAACTGCCTTGAAAATTAGAGGAAAGATTCCTCTGTGAACTAAGTGAAAAATCTTCCCCCATTACTAAGGAGATAATCACGGAATAAATGGTCTCTACATGTAGAATATTGATGTCCATATCAATGTGTATTCAACTAGTTTAACTTTTGAAAAATCTAACCTGACTATAAGTTTTACCCTCTGAATTTTTATTGAAATACTCTCAATTAGATATTAGCTGTCAAAAATGGCAATACAAATATTAGCTTAATACAATTCAGGCACTGTTGTAAATATTTTATACCTAAGAATATAATATAGAAAACAAATGATACCTAGTCAAGTGTTCTAAGTGTGTTGTGCTAAGTAATTTGATTCATCAAAAATAATATTTTAAAATTTTCATCTTTAAAACTGAATTTTTATTGTTGTTAAACAATCCTAATTTGGGGGAGTAACTGTTGATTAATTGTGTGTGCTGTGTGTGTGCTCACTGTGTGACTCTTTGTGACCCTGAGCACTCTAGCCTGCCAGGCTCTTCTGTCCATGGGATTTCCTAGGCAAGAATACTGGAGTGGGTTGCCATTTCCTTCTTCAGGGGATCTTCCTGATCCAGGGATCGAACCCACATCTCCTTCATCTCCTGCATTTGCAGGCAGATTCTTTAACACTGAGCCCTTTAGTTTAAAAACTAAACTGTAGTTTCTAAGCTGAAATCAGTGTCTCAGAGGACATGGCTATCCTTTGCTGCTAACCGTTTCTTTTCTAAAACCATGCCCAATTCTGTAACTAAGGACCCTTCTCTTTAAAAAAAAAAAAAAAAATTGCTACAAGATGGAGTTCTTAAAGTGGAGTGAATTGCAGTACTCCGTGCGTGATTGCTGTCATGTCTTAAACAAGAGACATTAAAAGAAATAAATGCCAGGTTGTCTCATGAGGACATTTGGAGTTACACTTTTGAACCTTTGGCACCCATGTGACAAAGAGGCTCATTGCTTTGATGTTGTTTCAACATGAAAAAATCCACAGTTTTATTGTTTGCAAATGTTAGCCTCTTCCCCAAATACTCATTTTCTCTAATTATGGTGAATTCTTCCACAGTATTATAATCCTTTTATATATTGCAAATTAAAATTTAGTGTTTTTAGGATAATGCTGTTGAACAGTATAGTAGTGGAGAAATTTTGAAAGGCTCTTTTTAATTTTTTCCCCTGAATCAAGACTTTGGCTACAGAGAATTTAAAACATTTGGTTAGGAGAAAGTTATTAGTAGTAATGTGTATGTGCGTGCTAAGTTGCTTCAGTTGTGTCCAACTCTTTGTGCCACTATGGACTATAAGCCTCCAGGCTCCTCTGTCCATGGGATTCTCCAGGCATCAATACTAGAGTGGGTTGCCATGCCCTCCTCCAGGGGATCTTCCTAACCCGGGGATTGAACCTGTGTCCCTTACATCTCCTGCATTGGCAGGCAGGTTCTTTACCACTAGTGCCACCTGGGAAGCCATAAGAGTTATGTATACTCATACTTTGTTCATATAGTGCTTTTTAAGATAAATTTGTAGTTTACCTTTACTAAATATATTTATTTTCAGGGATATACTTTCACTGAGGGTTTTGATTCCAGTTATCTGAAAAAATATTTATACAAGGTATAGATGGTATTTTAATTAATTTATATTAAGATAGTCTTTATAAAATGTTTCCTAAATAATTTATTTTAAAAGTACACATTTTAAGACAACTTGTGGAAAATATTGCTAATAATGCAATCTACAAGGGGTTAATTTCCAAAATATACAAACAGTTCATACATTTCAATGTCAAAAAACAAGCAACCCAATCATAAAATGGGCAGAAGCCCTAAATAAACATTTTGCTGAAGACTTATAGATGGCCAGTGGGCACAGGAAAAGATGCTAAGCATTGCTAATTGTTGTTGTTGTTTAGTCGTTAAGTTGTGTCTGACTTTTGCAGCCCCATGTAGTGTAGCCTGCTAGGCTTCTCCGTCCTTGGGTTTTCCCAGTCAAGAATGCTGGAGTGGGTTTCCAGTTCGCTCTCCAGGCGACTTTCTTGACCCAGGGACTGAACCTGCATTTCTTGCACTGGCAGGTGATTCTTTACCATCAAGCCACCAGGGTAGCCCCTCACTATTTATTAGAGAAATCAAATCAGAACTACAATGAGGTATCACCTCATTCTAGTTGGAAGGGCCATCATCAAGAAGTCTACAAATAATTAATCCTGGAGAGGGTATAGAGAAAAGCAAAGCTTCCTACATTATTGATGAGAATGTAAATTGGCGTAGCCAATATGAAGAACAGTAGGGAGTTTCCTTAAAAAATAAAAATAGATTTGTCATATGATCCAACAATACCACTGCTGGGAATATAGCCATAAAACCTGAAAGCTCAAAGATGGAGAGTTATATGTACCCCAATTTAAATAGCAGTGCTATTTACAATAGCCACGACTTGGAAGCAAAGTAAGTGTCCATTAATGGAAGAAAGGATAAAGAAGATATGGTATATGCATATAATGGCATATTACATAAAATATTGCCATTTGAAGCAACTTGGATGCACCTAGAGATTATTATACTAAATGCAATAAATTAAACAGAATAAGACAAATGTTGTCTGATATTACTTATATGTGGAATCTAAAATGTGATACAAATGAACTTATTTACAAAATATAAATAGACCTACAAACATGAAAAACAGGTATATGGTTTCCAAAGGGGAGAGGGGAATAAATGAGGAATTTGGGATTAACATATACACACAACTGTACATAAAATAAAGCAACAAGTACCTACTGTATAATTTAGGGAACTCTATTCAGTATCTCGTAATAACCTGTAATGGAAAATAGCCTGAGAAAGACTATATATATATATAACCAATCACTTTGCTGTACACTTAAAACTAACACAGAATTGTAAATCACACTATTGCTTGCTCAGTTACCTGGTTGTGTCTGACTCTTTGTGACCCCGTGAACTGCAGTATGCCAGGCCTCCCTGTCCATCACCGTCTCCTGCAGTTTGCCCAAGTTCATGTTCCTTACATCAGTAATGCCACCCAGCCATTGCTCCTCTAACACACTTTTCTCCTTTTGCCCTCAATCTTTCCCAGCCTCAGGGACTTTTCCAATGAGTTGGCTGTGCTCATTAGATGACCAAAATACTGAAGCTTCAGCTTCAGCATCAGTCCTTCCAGTGTTGGATCTCCCTTAAGATTGACTGGTTTGATCTCCTTCTGTCCAAGGGACTTTCAGGAGTCTTCTTGGCACCACAGTTCAAAGGCATCAATTATTTGGTGTTCTGCCTTCTTTATGGTCCAGCTCTCACAGCCGTAAGTGACCACTGGGAAGACCATAGCCTTGACTATATGGACCTTTGTCAGCAGAGTAATGTCTCTGCTTTTCAACACACTATCTAGATTTGTCAATCACACTATACATCATTTTTTTTTAAATCATAAAATAATTCATATTGTAAATGGGTAACTGGTGAGAGTTTGAAGCAAAAGCAAATTGTAAGTGATTTTTTGGGGAGGTTAGCCTAGGCGAATAAGTATATAGCTGCTAAAACTTTATTTATTTATTTTTTCTCTTCATATATTAGAACTGAATTTTTTTCCATTTATTTTTATTAGTTGGAGGCTAATTACTTTACAATATTGTAGTGGTTTTTGCCATACATTGACATGAATCAGCCATGGATTTACATGTGTTCCCCATCCCGATCCCCCCTCCCGCCTCCCTCTCCATCCCATCCCTCTGGGTCTTCCCAGTGCACCAGCCCTGAGCACTTGTCTCATGCATCCAACCTGGGCTGGTGATCTGTTTCACACTTGATAATATACATGTTTCAATGCTATTCTCTCAGATCATCCCACCCTCGCCTTATCCCACAGAGTCCAAAAGTCTGTTCTGTACATCTGTGTCTCTTTTTCTGTTTTGCATATAGGGTTATTGTTACCATCTTTTTAAATTCCATATATATGTGTTAGTATACTGTAATGGTCTTTATCTTTCTGGCTTACTTCACTCTGTATAATGGGCTCCAGTTTCATCCATCTCATTAGGACTGGTTCAAATGAATTCTTTTTAATGGCTGAGTAATATTCCATGGTGTATATGTACCACAGCTTCCTTATCCATTCATCTGCTGATGGGCATCTAGGTTGCTTCCATGTCCTGGCTATTATAAACAGTGCTGTGATGAACATTGGGGTTCACGTGTCTCTTTCAGATCTGGTTTCCTCGGTGTGTATGCCCAGGAGTGGGATTGCTGGGTCATATGGCAGTTCTATTTCCAGTTTTTTAAGGAATCGCCACACTGTTCTCCATAGTGACTGTACTAGTTTGCATTCCCACCAACAGTGTAAACAAAGACAGAAATATAGACCAATGGAACAGAATAGAAAGCCCAGAGATAAATCCACGTACCTACAGACACCTTATCTTCGACAAAGGAGGCAAGAACATACAATGGAAAAAAGACAACCTCTTTAACAAATGGTGCTGGGAAAACTGGTCAACCACTTGTAAAAGAATGAAACTAGAACACTTTTTAACACCATACACAAAAATAAACTCAAAATGGATTAAAGATCTAAACGTAAGACCAGAAACTATAAAAGTCCTAGAAGAGAACATAGGCAAAACACTCCCCGACATAAATCACAGCATGATCCTCTATGACCCACCTCCAAGAATATTGGAAATAAAAGCAAAACTAAACAAATGGGACCTAATTAAACTTAAAAGCTTTTGCACAACAAAGGAAACTATAAGCAAGGTGAAAAGACAGCCTTCAGAATGGGAGAAAATAATAGCAAAGGAAGAAACAGACAAAGGATTAATCTCAAAAATATACAAGCAACTCCTGAAGCTCAATTCCAGAAAAATAAATGACCCAATCAAAAAATGGGCCAAAGATCTAAACAGACATTTCTCCAAAGAAGACATACAAATGGCTAACAAACACATGAAAAGATGCTCAACATCATTCATTATCAGAGAAATGCAAATCAAAACCTCAATGAGGTACCATTACACGCCAGTCAGGATGGCTGCTATCCAAAAGTCTACAAGCAATAAATGCTGGAGAGGGTGTGGAGAAAAGGCAACCCCCTTAGGCTGCTAAAACTTTAAATAAATGCAAATTTTAAAGTAAAGGACTCCTTTTCCATCATAAAAATAAATGTCAAAGGATAGATAATTTGCTTTCTCAGGAACTTCTCCCCTGTCCCGTTCCCCGCCCCCCACCCCGCCTCAAAATAGATGGATCAGCATACACTGAAGAAAACAAATTCCTCTGTGTTCCAACAAATAGTTAGTATGTAGCTAAAAATTGTTTGGGGGGCTTCCCAGGTGGCTCAGTGGTAAAGAATTCAGGTGCCAATGTGAGGAGACACAGGAGACTCAGTTTCAATCCCTGGCTTGGGAAGATCCCCTGGAGGAGGAAATGGCAACCCACTCCAGTATTCTTGCCTGGGAAATCCTATGGACAGAGGAGCCTTGCAGGCTATAGCCCATGGGTTGCAAAGAATTGGACATGATTGAGCATGCACAGAGAGGTTGTTTTTATTGAAATTGTTTAAAATGTGAGATTACAAATGCTACCTTTCTGATTAGGACAAGAACAGGGGCTTTTGGTATCAAAACAAGTTTTTCTAAGTTGTATTCTGCTTAGAACAGTTTTTATCTAGGACAGATTTATTATTCTTTCTGGAATACAAACATGTGATCTAAAATTTGACATTATCTTCTAACTTCACCTTTCTCTCCCAAAGTACCCTCTCAGCTGTTCATGACACAGGTAGCTTCCAAATGATTATTTATTCATAAGGTCTCACAAAGCTTTTTACTGTTTTACCATTAAGTATTTACACATGGGTTTCCCTAGTGGCTCAGCTGGTAAAGAATCTGCCTCCAATGTGGGAGACCTGGGTTTGATCCCTGGATTGGGAAGATCCCCTGAAGAAGGGAATGGCAAACCAGTGCAGTATTTTGGCCTGGAGAATTCCATGGACTTGTATAGTCCATGGGGTTGCAGGGAGTCAGACACAACTGAGTGGCTTTCACTATCACTATTTACACATTGAGCCTATTCTAAAACTTGTGGTTGGGAAGCACTTTTAATAATATGTATCTGATTGTCTGCAGTCCATGGGTTCACAGAGATTCAGACACAACTAATTGATAACACATGCAATTAAAGTTACATAAACATAAGCATTGTAGTCTTTTTCATTTTCTTATTTTTTCTCATTATTTATTGAGTGCCTTCCATTATTAGGAAGATTTTGGATTTAATTGGTAGAAGCATGTTTTGGAATTAAAGGGGGAAAAAAGGTAGCTATTTTATGATGATTGTGATGTCATTCCAAAAACAAGTACATTAAACATCATTATTTCAAGTAGCTATATGTTCTTTCTATTTGAGGACTAAACTTCACAAATTCTTCTAGTGGACAAAGTAGTATGTCTCCGATATGATTATTCATCACTTAATGTGTCATATATCATTTTAATTTCAATTTTAATTACTGTAGGGATTTTTAATGGTAGTTAAAAAAAATCAAAATGTCCTTAGGGTTCTAATATTTAAACATGTTTAAACTATACTGTAGACTATAGACATCCCAGGTACTGACTTATCAGTCTTCTGAAAGTCTCAGCCTAAAATGGAAGACACTCAAATGCACCAACGCATAAACTAAGCACTACTGTGAAAATTCCTTGATAAGCCTAAACCTAGTTTATAAACTTGAATTCCAAATTTTGAGCAAACCTTAGAATATGATTTGAGACAGGGTAATACTGATCATCTTTCTTTGAAGACTTCAGTTTTGTTCTTCTTTCCTTCTGTGTTTTGCTGTTTTGTTCTTCCGTCCCTTCATGTTTCTTTTTTTCTTTCTTTTCTTTCGTTTTATGTTTTAATTGTTGACTTTTCAAGTAGTATCCCAAGGAATTGTGTGAAATTATTCTGTATTTTTTTTCCATTTGTTTTGTTTTTCAGTAGGTCTTTCTTCACTAGTGTAACATTTTGATTGTTTGACTTGAACTTTTTCATATTGAAAGTGGACTCAAATGCAATATGTTAAAGATATAAAATTAAACTTGCATTAAGTGAAATTATATGTGTGTATAATACATTTTTAAAATGCCATAAAACTTAATATAGCTTTATTCATTCTGCAGTAGCCTTTAAAATGCATTCTTTAATTTAAAAGAGAAAAATTTAAACATGCTGAATAAAATGCTAAGCATCTTAAAATCTTAAAATGTCTAAATAGTTGGCACTTAATACTTTAATAATATTCAAGATGTTTTATATATTTTAAGTTGCAGTGTGTGCATGTGAGTGTGCGCATGTGTGCTCAGTTGCTCTGATTTTTGCAACCCTATGGACTGTAGCTCACTAGGCTCCTCTGTCCATGGAATTTTCCCAGGGAAAAATACTGGGGTGGGTTGGCAACTCCTGCTCCAGGGGATCTCCCAACACAGAGATCCAACCCATGTCTCTTGTGTCTTCTGAATTGTCAGGCAGATTCTTTATGACTTACCACTGGGAAGCCTCTAAGTTCCCATAACTCTTCTCAAATTAGCCATTATTAAAAAGTAACCTTTGTATTAGTTTCTCTTTTATACTTTGGTATGAAATTTTCACTACTGATAAATGTTTTACCATTTTAATTTGATTTCTGTCTTAAAAAATCTGAAATTTTTTAATGATATGATCATCACACATAAATTTAGCTTATCTATACTTATTAAACACTAAATTATAATGAAAAATTAGAAATAACCAAAATGTTGGACATTGAAATCTTGCTGAAATAGATTAAGGTATCATGAAAATATTAGTGATGTTGTCTGTCATGTTCCTTAACTTTTTGACATATTGATATATGAAGGTTGATATATGAAAAAAAAGTCTTTGAAAATTTGTTCAAAGGACAGTGCATTCATAATATTGATTTGTACATTTTGTATTAATGTAACTTTTCTTTCAACTTTGAAATTAGTTCTCTTTGTGATACTCTAAATGACATATGAATGTAGAGTAAGTGCTTACTATGTTCATCTCTTTTATTTGTTACCTTAGTGTCATCCTAAAGAGCTAATTTGGCTTCTCTGGTGGCTTTCAGTTCAGTTCAGTCGCTCAGTGGTGTCCAACTCTTTTTGACCCCATGGACTACAGCATGCCAGGCTTCTCTGTCCATCACCAACTCCCGGAGTTTACTCAAACTCATGTCCATTGAGTCAGTGATGCCATCAAACCATCTCATCCTCTGTTGTCTCCTTCCCTCCTGCCTTCAATACTTCCCAGCATCAGGGTCTTTTCAAATGAGTCAGTTCTTTGTATCAGGTGGCCAAAGTTTTGGAGTTTCAGCTTCAGCATCAGTCCTTCCAATGAATATTCAGGACTGATTTTCTTTAGGATGGACTGGTTGGATCTCCTTGCAGTCCAAGGGACTCTCAAGAGTCTTTTCCAACACCACATTTTACAATCATCAATTATTCAGTGCTCTAATGGTGAAGAACCTGCCTGCCAACGCAGGAGACACAAGAGAAGCAAGTTCAATCCATAGGTTGGGAAGATCCCCTGCAGGAGGGCACAGCGACCCACTCCAGTCTTCTTGCCTGGCTAATCCCATGGACAGAGGAACCTGGTGTGCTGCAGTCCATGGGGTCACAAAAGAGTCTGACATGAGTAAGCCACTAAACAACAACAACAAATTGCCAAATATTCTATCTCTGCTCATCAGCATTTAATTATTGTTGTTGAACTGTTAAAGGATTTTGAGAAGATCATTATTTGACAAAGTACACCCATGGCAGATTGATCTGTGTTCATAGAAGATATTCATTTTTTTTATGATGGTGCTATTTCACTTGTTTAATTTATTGAGCAACTATCATGTGCTGGGTACTTTCCTGGGAGCTGGCAGTTCATGTCTTCTGCATTGAAGGTGGAGTCTTTACCGTCTGAGCCACCAAGGAAGTTTTCTAAATAATATTTATCTAAAAATTCCAGGATTTTGAAATAAAGTATTACTACATGCCAGCCATCAAACTGTTTTTGGAAGCTTTTTAAATTTATTATGAAATAATATTTCTCATGTGTTTGTTTGGCATCCTGGATAGTGAAGATTAACTAAAATGGTGAGAAAAAAAAGAAAATGTGAAATAGCAACCTCGAGAGAGTTGAAGTGACATTAGATACATTCTTCTTAGAAGCAGGAACAATCAAATCCAGCTTTGCCTCAAGATTCAGATAATTCTAAAATATTTAACTTTCTAAATAGAGGAGGTTATCCCAATTAAGTAAATTATAATTTGTATGGGAGGACCTGATTATAGGAAAAAGATTGCTTTAAAAAAAAAAACTAATAAATTCCCCCAAACAACAATTATATTAAAATATACATTATACTTTTTTGAAGGGTATATAGTGTCTGCTGTATGTTTGGCAATCCTGATCAACCATTTGAGAAAAGATAATCTTAATTTTTGTTAATTAAGGTGACTATAAATCAAAAATAATTGTGATTAGGTAAGTAGCCTAATTAAAGCACAAAAAGTCCCTTGATTAATGTATGTCTGATGAAGAAATATAATGGCAGATATGAAAAACAGCTTTAATTTCAAACCCTTCTGCAACCACAAAATACTTAGTTCTCAAACAATCTGATGAATATAAATTGACATTGTGAAATGACATAGTGTTTTTGGTCAAGGATCATTCTTTCTGCTGCAGAAGGAAATGGCAACCCACTCCAGTATTTTTGCCTGGAGAATTCCATGGACAGAGGAGCCTGGTGAGCTATAGTCCATGGGGTAGCAAAGAGTTGAACAGGGCTGAGTGACTGAGCAGGCATGCATCCTTTCTGCTAATCCAGAACCTAATGCCAGATATTCATATGCTTTCACTTCTCAAGCTATAGAACCTGTATAGAAATTTTGACTCTTCTCAAGATCCAAATATTTGAAGTTACTAAACAGTACCAAAGTATTGATGTTATATACTTATATTTTATGGGTGTAACATGTTATGGCTGCCTCTAATAGGACCTAGAGATCCGTGAAGTAATATTGATCTTCAAATAAATTTGACTGTCATTTTTACCAGCAAAATGAGTGTATGTGGGAAAAGAAGAGAACTGTACCTCAGGACCAGCAATGTATGGTGAACTATAGGCAGGTCTGGAGAACAGAGGAAGGAGGCTTGCTTTTGTAGAGGAAAGGTAAATTGAGGAGGCTGTGGTGGTTCTTCATTGGCTGTAGGTGGGGGCCAGTTTGCTGTTCTGGGTCAGGAAATCTTTCTTCCTGCTGGGATCTGCAGGCTGGGGTTAATTATATGCATGGCAGCACCCTTTTCAGGGCTTCCAGGCTCCAATTTGAATGAAATTTGTTTATTTTCACAGTGCATGTGTCTGCATGCTCAGTTGCTCAGTCATGTCCAGTTCTTTGCAACCCCATAGACTGTAGCCCATCAGGCTTCTCTGTGGAATTTTCCAGGCAAGCATACTGGAGTGGGTTGCCATTTCCTTCTCCAGGAGATCTTCCTAACCCAGGGATTGAACCCATGTCTCTTGTGTCTCCTTCATTAGCAGGGGGACTCTTTACCACTAACACCACCTGGGAAACCCTTCATAGTACATAAATATTTCCAAATTGCTACTAGAGTGCTTATATTTTAATTTCTTTTGAAATTTATTAGTGGTTTATGCTCCTGATTTCTGTCGCAGTCTTTCTTTGATTTTAGTATCAACATATCATTGAAATGACCATTTCAAATGATGTAACCATAAGGTCAATGAAATTCAGAGTTCCCATTATAAATTAGCTTTCCTCCAAAGAAGAAAGGACATCTGTTCATGATTTTTCCCAACTAATTTCTATTTTAAAAGAAATGACATTTCCCAAGGAAAGAAAATTTCCAATAAATGGTATTACCTTAAAAGTGGAAATTACAGTAAACTACAGGCATCTGAAATCAAACTAATTTGGGAAAAAAACTCATCTTTCCTCATAGACATATCATTAAGTCATTCTGTCTAAAGTACCATAGGCTTGAAATTAGGTAAAGCAGAGATGCCTCTGGTGCAGTTTTCAAATGTGGAACACTTCTATTCTAGATTTCTATTGGATTTGTATAACAACACACCTTATCTCCCTCTTTTTATTTATTTATTTTTTTTGTTGACAAAGTAATGTCTCTCCTTTTTATTATTTTTTTCCATTTATTTTCATTAGTTGGAGGCTAATTACTTTACAACATTGTAGTGGTTTTTGTCATACATTGACATGAATCAGCCATGGATTTACATGTGTTCCCCATCCCGATCCCCACTCCCACCTCCCTCTCTACCCTATCCCTCTGGGTCTTCCCAGTGCACCAGGCCCAAGCACTTGTCTCATGCATCCAACCTGGGCTGGTGATCTGTTTCACCCTAGATAATATACATGTTTCAATGCTGTTCTCTTGAAACATCCCACCCTTGCCTTTTCCCACAGAGTCTAAAAGTCTGTTCTTTATATCTGTGTCTCTTTTTCTGTTTTGCATATAGAGTTATCGTTACCATCTTTCTAAATTCCATATATATGTGTTAGTATACTGTAATGGTCTTTATCTTTCTGGCTTACTTCACTCTGTATAATGGGCTCCAGTTTCATCCATCTCATTAGGACTGATTCAAATGAATTCTTTTTAATGGCTGAGTAATATTCCATGGTGTATATGTACCACAGCTTCCTTATCCATTCATCTGCTGATGGGCATCTAGGTTGCTTCCATGTCCTGGCTATTATAAACAGTGCTGTGATGAACATTGGGGTTCACGTGTCTCTTTCAGATCTGGTTTCCTCGGTGTGTATGCCCAGAAGTGGTATTGCTGGGTCATATGGCAGTTCTAGTTCCAGTTTTTTAAGAAATCTCCACACTGTTCTCCACAGCGGCTGTACTAGTTTGCATTCCCACCAACAGTGTAAGAGGGTTCCCTTTTCTCCACACCCTCTCCAGCATTTATTGCTTGTAGCCTTTTGGATAGCAGCCATCCTGACTGGCGTGTGATGGTACCTCATTGTGGTTTTGATTTGCATTTCTCTGATAATGAGTGATGTTGAGCATCTTTTCATGTGTTTGTTAGCCATCTGTATGTCTTCTTTGGAGAAATGTCACACTTCTGAATAACCAACAAATCATAGAAGAAATCAAAAAAGAAATTAAAATATGCATAGAAATGAATGAAAATGAAAACACAACAACCCAAAATCTATGGGACACTGTAAAAGCAGTGCTAAGGGGAAGGTTCATAGCATTACAGGCTTACCTCAAGAAACAAGAAAAAAGTCAAATAAATAACCTAACTCTACACCTAAAGCAACTAGAGAAGGAAGAAATGAAGAACCCCAGGGTTAGTAGAAGGAAAGAAATCTTAAAAATTAGGGCAGAAATAAATGCAAAAGAAACTAAAGAGACCATAGCAAAAATCAACAAAGCTAAAAGCTGGTTTTTTGAAAAAATAAACAAAATTGACAAACCATTAGTAAGACTCATTAAGAAACAAAGAGAGAAAAACCAAATTAACAAAATTAGAAATGAAAATGGAGAGATTACAACAGACAACACTGAAATACAAAGGATCATAAGAGACTACTACCAGCAGCTCTATGCCAATAAAATGGACAACTTGGAAGAAATGGACAACTTCTTAGAAAAGTATAACTTTCCAAAACTGAACCAGGAAGAAATAGAAGATCTTAACAGACCCATCACAAGCAAGGAAATCAAAACTGTAATCAGAAATCTTCCAGCAAACAAAAGCCCAGGACCAGATGGCTTCACAGCTGAATTCTACCAAAAATTTAGAGAAGAGCTAACACCTATCTTACTCAAACTCTTCCAGAAAATTGCAGAAGAAGGTAAACTTCCAAACTCATTCTATGAGGCCACCATCACCCTAATTCCAAAACCAGACAAAGATGCCACAAAAAAGGAAAACTACAGGCCAATATCACTGATGAACATAGATGCAAAAATCCTTAACAAAATTCTAGCAAACAGAATCCAACAACATTAAAAAAATCATACATCGTGACCAAGTGGGCTTTATCCCAGGAATGCAAGGATTCTTTAATATCCGCAAATCTCCCTCTTTTTAAATGCCGTATTTCTTATTTAGAATTTTCAAGTTTCCGACAACTCCAGTAGCAAAGAAATCTGATTCACCTTCCTTAATCCAAAGTTTACCAAATTTATTTGCTGAGAGAATGCTTTTTCATATCAGACCAATTAACATTTTCTGGGACTAGTGTCTCACAGAACAAATGCTACTAAAATACCCGGGCATTTTAGTTGCTGCTGGAATGAAATCCATATCTGATTAACAAAGAGGTTTTCAGTTTTGTAAAACTCAGCGACCAGCTTGGTACTGGCCCAGCAACCTGTTGGACACTCTGAATTATTGATCTTTTAGAGGTCAGCAGTGATTAGTAAGTGACTACTCAGGTGGCGCTAGTGGTAAGGAAACCACCTGCTGATGCAGGGGACTAAGAGATACGGGTTTGATCCCTGGGTCCAGAAGATGCACTGGAGAAGGGAATGGCAACCCACTCCAGTACTCTTGCCTGGAGAATCCCATGGACAGAGTATTCTGGCGGGCTATGGTCCATAGCATCACAAAGAGTCAGCCATGACTGAAGTGACTTAGCAGACTTTGAGAACAGACTCAATATATTTAAAAATCCAACATCTTTGGAATTTGACAGTACCACTTTGGAGTGGGCAACTAAAATGCATATTTCATATTTTGGAGTCTATGAAAATACACTGAATTTAGGGACAGAAATGTACTGAGCAGTGCTTAATGGAACTGTCCTTCAATGTGAGAGGGATTCATACTTACTTGCAGAACATAATTTTCTGGGAGCTCCGAGGCTCTTTAAGCCCAAACTTACTTGTTCACATTCTGTCACCCAGTGAAATTCCAACTGTGGCGCTCTCTGACCTCTCACTTGAATTAGAGAATCAAAGCAATCAGGGCATTTTCTACCCCGTGACTTTGCTTCAGCTTTTTCTCTTCCCCCAAATGCCTTTGTCCTTTATGCCTCAGCCTCCACCCATCAGAATTCTCTGCTGTCCTCAAACTTCCTCACCTCTCTATTACCTTTCCCCATTTTCTTCTTGGTGGAAAACTATTTGTCCAAGCCTCTATGAGGTCATCCCAATGATTCCCTTCTTTTTACGTCCCAAGGATTTTGCTTGCCTCTTTGTTATAACACATTCTATGAAATACTGTTACTGAGAAATGTGTAATAGTCAACCAACATTGATAAGGCACTTTTAGTAATCAGAGACCATGTTTTACTTTTGAAAAACAGTGTCTTGCACAGAGTAATTACTCAAAATTTGGTGGCATGGCAACCTCAAAATTGGCCTTGATCATCTTTTTTGCATTAGGAAAGTCACATGAAAACTCAGATTGAAAATCACACTCTGAGTTTCTGTTTATTAGTCTTTTACTGAAATACATAGGTCACTTCACATGTGAACAGGTATTTCTTTCTTAAGGACCCAAGCATTTTTGGTATATTTTCTTAATTCACTTAATTGGTCACTTAATTCTGGACACTGTACAGCTGGTTGAAATTTTTTAATAAAATGAAAAGGCAATATGATACATACGACTCTGTAGTCAAATTTTGGTTTTTTATTCCCTCCAGATGTTGTTCTTCACTCATTTCTTTTAGTGGTTAGAAATTGTTCTTTTCTTAAGGAATTCCCTGGTAGTCCAGTGGTTAGAACTGTATATTTTCATTGCCGAGGGCCTGGGTTCAATCCCTGGTTGGGGAATAAGATATCATAGGCCTTGTGGTGCAGCCAAAACAAATATTCTTTTTTTTTTTTTTTTTTGACTTTTTACTTTTAAATAATTTCAGATTTACAAAACTGTTTGAAAAATATTGCAGAATTTCCTTATAATTTCCAACCAGTTTCCCCAAATGTTAACATCTTACATAATCAGGATACAATTCGTAATACCAGAAAATTAGCACTGAAGCAATTCTATTACATGCTCCATAAGCCTAGTCATGTTTCTTTAGCTGTTTCACTCAGGTCTTTTTTCGTGGTTCAGGATCTGATCTTTAAATCACCTTGCTCTCCTCCAGTCTGACATATCCTCAGTCTTTCTTTTCCCATTAACATCATGATCTTAAAACATTCAGAGAGCATATGCATCAGTGATTTTTCAGAATATGAATCTCAGGTTGTCTGATATGTAAACAGTGACTATATCCTTTGAGAAATATATTCATAGTCTTTTGTGAGGATTATTTGAGTGGAAAACATTTGTTTCTCCAAATGTTTTACTGAATCATAGACTTAGTTTCCATGGTATAAGAATGAATATTTTAGAGATTTTTTTAAAAAGCAGAAAAGTCTTATTTTTCTTCTTTGCAGGTGATTTTTCCTGTATAATTCCTTTGAAACACTTATATGTTTGTTCAATACAAAAGTTTTTTTAAAGTCATACACATTATGCATTTTCTTTCTTAGTAATCAACAGGTAGATAGTATCAGATAAGTCAAGATGTTGAAATGTAATTGTTTGAAGTGATCCATTCATTGCCCTGGTTGGAAAATCTTGGGCTTGATTGGTATACCTCTTCAATGAATACCAAAGTCACACCTAAAATGTACTGTTTTAAACTGATATGGCTAAATATTTTTGTAATGCATGTCCCTCCTTCTTTTCTAATGTTCCCTACACTCTGGAAAACTTTTCCACCCTGATTTTTGATAACTTCTCCACTCATTTTGACCAATTCCTGCATTGACCAATTTACTCTAGCCTGGTTTCCCTCCATACCACTTCACTGAAACTGCTCCTTTAAATAGGAAAGATGACTTTCTAAAGCTAAAGTCTGCTAAAGCAGACTTTCTAAAAGCTAAGTCTGCTACTCATGTGCATCCTTTAACAATGTTGGCTACTCTCTTCTTTCATGAAATGTTTACCTTCTCATACTATCTGAGATACATTCTTTCTTGGCTCTCCTGCTACTTCCCAGAATGCTTATTATTCTCTTCCTCTTACTTGCATTTACATAGAGGTATTCCATAGGTTTATTCTTTAACCATACCGTGCACATTCTCTGGACTGTCTCAAAGGCTCCCAGAGCTTTAGTTATTCCCTTTGGGCAGATGACACAATCTTTAATTTGGATATCCATCCTGATCATAATTTCCCATAGATACATCCAACTCAATTAGCTCTCAAACAAAATCACTGATTTCCCCTTTAACGTGAACTTCTTACGTCTCCTAACCTCCTACTAAACTTAGGTTGACATTAAATCTACTCATTAAGTTCTCCCAACACATGTTGTCCACTGCCTCCTAATCTATACTACTCTCTTTATCTAGATGGTTGTTCTTCTCTCTTTTCATGTTTGCACAGATGTTTTTTAGGTGCGCTTTAAACTTTACATCAGTGCTGCCTGCTTTATAAACTCAACAATAATTTAAGATTCTTGTGTTTATAATTAGCTTTATTGTTTTATGTTTTATCGTTAATTGTAGACATGTCAGTATTTCTTCACTGGAGTATAAATCCTTCAAGTGACATTTGTGGTCCTCATAAGGTAGCCCAGTGCCTTACTTACATAGAGATTTGTTGAAGTGACTTGAAATGAATCACTCCTGGCTTCTTGTTGTAGTTTTGGTTATTTGTTTTGTTTAATTTTCTTTAGCCAGCCATGCAAACAGCATGCTCCTCTCAGGTATGATAATGTCACACTGTAACATGGAGGCATTAGTATTTCTTTTTTATTCATTCATTCATCCATAATAGGGACATAGAAAATTAGAGTGGAAGCAGCTAGAATTGCCTAGAAAACATCTCAATTACTCAGAGCAATATCTTGGGCAGTTACTAAATTAACATTCTTTATATCAAACACAGTGTACTGAGGTGGGAAACACAATCACATACTTGCAATTTACTCTTATTCCCATAATGATCTGCAGATCAAAAAGGTATGTGTTCTGACATTTCATTTTGGAAACTCGATGCTATGGTTGTTTAATTTATCTAATTAGGACCTCTTAGCACCTCAAATAGGTACCTTATAAAATAACACCACCACCACCCAGCTGTTAGCCTAGGAACAAAAGAATAAATCCAAATTTAACACTTCTCAAAGGTGAATCTGTAACGTTTTGATGTCTTGAGAGCATTTGATAACAATTTAGTGTTCTTAGAAACAGTATACTAATTTGTTTATTGTTTCCAGACCTCTTAATAAATTTTGAAAATAGTTCTTAAAAACTGAACATTGTTTGGGTAAATATTTGTATGAATATGCTTAAGTATAATCTTTTATAACATAAAGCTACTTTTCAGGCGTTCGTGGCTGCTTTTGAGAAAGAAAACTATTGATGTCAGGATCTGAAAAGTGAAGAGAATGAAACACAGAATATGGTAAGTGACTTGCAGATAAACTATTTCAGCCTCATCTAATCTAATGCTCCATTGTATAGTTATCATCTGTAAGTTGTATACATATAAATGCATCCTTGTGGTGGTCACTGTTGGAACCAGTTGTGAGATATGACCACAGTGGAATCAAACTCCGTCTTCTCATTTACATTTATTTCGATAAACTTGTAACAGACACGTGGCTATCAAACACAACAGGAGATTTTTATTCTGATTTTTAATTGGGGAGAATTTGAGATGGCTTGTAAGATTGGGGCACTCATATTTGTGCTTTGGTAACTGTGGAGTTATAGAAGATAGCGTTTAGGGTCAAGATCTTGCTTTATACAAGAGCAAAGGCTTTCCAGTTTCTTAAAATTTGGCTATACTTGTTATTCAAACTATTCAACATTGACATGCAGCAGTTAAATAAATCTATCTTGATGCTTAAAAGGCTTTTTAAAAAGTAGTTTACAAAAAGCAAGTTGGTTTTCCTGAGTTTATAGAATCTCTAGTGTTTGGGGTTATTCCCTTGTTGTGTTTTCTATAATGGTTAAAGGTCCTTTGCTCATTCTATTCAGAAGACACTCTGTAGGGCTTCTTAGGGGACGTGTTATAGGGGGCTGAAAAAACAAAGGAAAGACAGAGGAAGAGTGTTCTGGAGCCACTTCTGGAGCATGAAGACACGCTGCTGCTCTGTACTCTTGGCAGTCCTCACCCTCCCACCCCACCCAATGCCCAATGAATTCGTTCATGTTCATGGTGGCAGTGGCAGGAACCAGATTTTTCCTCAGCTGGTTTCCTAGGAACTGTCGGCTGATCTCATTTTATTTAGTTAGGATCATTCTTTTAGACTAGGATTTCTTAAATTGGGATCAAAGAGTAAGCTTTATATAAGATTATTTGCAATCCCTCTGAAATAATATGTAGTATCCTGTGTGTATATTCTTTTATCCTGTGGAGATGATCAATAGGTTTTTATCAATTTTTAAAGAATCTTGATGACACAAAAAGTTTTTATCTAGCGTGGTTCTATTAATTTAGAGCAGATGTGATTAAAGAATTTGAAGGAAGTATAGAGATTTTATATCCACATTTTTATTAGTATTCCAGGTGGTGTTGGCTGTAAGTTTGCACCTTCATGACTCCTTTTTAATTATAAATGTTTTTAGAGAAATAAAAACTATTCAAAAGAGTTTTGTTGGTGCTTTCCCTTTCGTCATTCTCTAAGTCCTGAACCAAATTTAAATAGTTTTTCTTACAAATTAAAAAAAACATAAAACTCCACTGAAGTTTGCTTTATAGCACTTTACAAACCTTCACATAGACTTTTTTAAAATTTTTTTTACATAGATTTTTAGTTATTATATGACTAAATGTGTATATTTTAAAAGACATCTATTTTTTTTTTTTCATTTTCTTCCAGTATTGAACCCTGTTATATGAATATTGATCCCTGTTGCCTCCAGAGTTCTATTCTGTTTGTTTTGTTGTTTTTGCTCACAGTTGTAAGTAGGAAAAGCAGTTCTGATTGGGTCATAATTTTTCTTCATTTTTCTGGAAACTATGAAAAATATTTGCTCTGCTTCCTGCACAGAATATCTACCCCTGGTAGTATGGACACTGTGTCACACTTCCATTTACATTCCTAAAGTTATTTATTCCTTGGTATTCCAGCAGCCAATTTTATTTTCACTCAACTCTGTTTGTTAGGAGATTCTCAGTTAGCCTGTATATATACCAAATGATAACTGATTTTATCTTTTTCACTAAATATGCAAGTTATAAAGGAATAGTACAGATATTTTGAATTTTTTTTTTTTTTTGAAGAAAGGGAGGACAGAGGTTATCCTGTTTTTTGATGAGCCCAAGAAGGCCTCCCATGCCAGCCCACATCTCCATTTGATGGTGAATGTGTTTCCCACCTCGATGACATCTGAAGCCTTTTAGCTTTAGTCATTGCACCACAATTATTTTTTCTTCTCTTCGTGAATCAATTTTCCAGAAGAAAAAGTTGAAATTTGATAAGATCAATGTGGAAAGCCAAAAGTTGCTCTGAGTTACAGTGTTATTTCTCAGCCAGATGCTTGTCTCTTCTGCCCAGCTGGAAAATTTCTCTGTGAGCAGGGATCTCCTTAGTTCCAAGAGGGATAAGCAAAATGGGATGAAAATATATCTGCTGTTACATGGATGACCCCACTCACACTGACTTTGTCAGTGAGTTTTCCTTAGAGTCCTTGGAGGAATGCTTTGCCTAACCACCTAGCCCAACATTTAGGATTTACTTTTAAGATGGTCAGTTAATATTTCTTAGACATAAACTTTTGGCCAGAGTAACTGGAAACTTGAGTTTATTAAACTTTTACATACTTAACTATAGTCTTCAGGGTATTTTAAACTCAGCCATTTGACTTCAGACCTACTTTTTTACCCCCCAAAATATACAGCGTGAAATGTTTGAGAAGTAATAGGATATAACATCTTTTTCAAGTCCTTCATATCTTATTTCATCCAGATAATAAAGAAAAATATGCAGCATTCCAATGATTAAATATAATAGACATTGCTCGAAGCTTGAATTTCTAGGAAAATTAAAAAGAAGTGGTAATGACATGGAATTTAGACACCTAAATACCTAAGCTAATAATATGTATATAAATGTGTGAAAACCTAGTTTGAAAAACAAAAAAATATAGATATGTAAATGACTTGTGAGAACTTATGGATCAGTAGGAAACTTTTTAAAAAATGATAGCACTATGCATGTTCTGACTAGAGATTTTCCATAATGTATTTTGGGGGAAAAGAGAAATCAATCAAGTTTAGCATAAATATTTATGATAAAATCTCTCTTCTCACAGAAAAACAAACATCTATATCAGTCATACCTTAGCATATATACATGTATACAAAATATAATTTTAGTCCATTTTGTTTACAAAAACAAAAGAAGTCAGCATACATTTGTTCATGCAGTGAAAATGTCTTCAAAACACACATAGATTAGTAGTTATATTAGGGGAACAGAATGATTAGTTCAGTTCAGTTCAGTCACTCAGTCGTGTCTGTCTCTTTCCGACCCCATGGACTGAGGAATGCCAGGCTTCCCTGTCCATCACCAACTCCCAGAGCGTCTCAAACTCACGTCCATCGAGTTGGTGACACCATCAAACCATCTCGAGCTCTGTCGTCCCCTTCTCCTGCCTTCAATCTTCTCCAGCATTATGGTCTTTTTTAATTAGTCAGTGCTTTGCATCAGGTGACCAAAATATTGGAGCTTCAGCTTCAGCATCTGTCCTTCCAATGAATATTCAAGACTGATTTCCTTTTGGATGGACTGGCTTGATCTCCTTGCAGTCCAAAGGACTCTCAAGAGTCTTCTTCAACACCACAGTTCAAAAGCATCAATTCTTTGGTGCTCAGCTTTCTTTATAGGCCAACTCTCACATCATATATAACTACTGAAAAAAACTGTAGCTTTGACTAGATGGATATTTGTCAGCAAAGTAATGTCTCTGTGTTTCAATATGCTGTCTTGGTTGGTCATAACTTTTCTTCCAAGGAGCAAGTGTCTTTTAATTTCATGGCTGCAGTCACCATCTGCAGTGATTTTGGAGCCAAAATAAAAAGCCTCTCACTGTTTCCATTGTTTCCCCATCTAACTGCCATGAAGTGATGGGACCAGATGCCATGATCTTAGTTTTCTGAATGTTGAGTTTTAGGTTAACTTTTTCACTCTCCTCTTTCACTTTCATCAAGAGGCTCTTTAGTTTTTCTTGACTTTCTGCCATAAGGGTGGTATCATCTGCATATCTGAGGTTATTGATATTTCTCCTGGCAATCTTGATTCCAGCTTGTGCTTCATCCAGCCCAGTATTTCACATGATGCACTCTGCATATAAGTTAAACAAGCAGGGTGACAATATACAGCCTTGGAGAAAGGAAAGAAAGCCATCTTATTTTATGCTTTACACACTTCTATTTTACTAGATATTTTAACCTCAAGAAAGTATTACTTTTATATCTTAAAAGACTCATTCATGATATTTATTAAGCAATTTTTCAGATGTTTGTGTTGCCTATTATTTGGTGGCCTTCTGTTTAGCAATATTTATTTTTTCAACAGAAATGAATGAAATAACATTGCATTTGTGCTATATTCTTAGATTATATAAAGTTTTATTCTGGTAAGAATCTATGTTATATTTTTGCCTTCTTATCTCACAGCAATTAGGATGACTCATTTTCTTTTTCTCCTTCTGGTTAGGATTCTTGAGACATTACTTTCCAGTGTCTCATTCATCAGTTTTCTTTTAGGTTCAGCTAAATTATTATCAGAGATTATTTGTTTCCCATGCAAGGCAAGTTTTCAACATGGTCTCAATTTTACTTATTGTTCCTATACCTTCCACAGATGCTGAGCTTGAACTAGTATCAATATTCATACATAATTTTGTGTGTGTGTAAGGAACATGAATATATATGTGTAATTATAGATTTTTAAAAATTGATTTATATATATATTTTTAAAAGTCATAAACAGAAGGTTTTACTTTGACCACCTAATGTGAAGGCTGACTCATTGGAAAAGACCCTGATGTTGGGAAAGATTGAAGGCAAGAGAAGGGGACGACAGAGGATGAGATGGTTGGATGGCATCACCGACTGGATGGACGTGAGTTTGAGCAAGCTCAGGGAGTTGGAGATGGACAGGGAGGCCTGGCGTGCTGCAGTCTGTGGGGTCACAAACAGTTGGACACGACTGAGCGACTGAATTGAACTAAAACAGAAGGGAATACTAAGAGTACAGACATTGCCAACGTTAATGGATGGGAAAGTTGCATTTGCTTTGGGAAAGACAGTGATTGCCTGAGTTTTAGCTCCCATGTGAAAATGTTATTGAGTCAGTCATATCCGACTCTTTTTGACCCCATGAATTGTATCCTGCCAGGCTCCTCTGTTCATGGAATTCTCCAGGCATGCGCTGGATATGGTGTACTGGAGTGGGTAGCCATTCCCATCTCCAGGTGATCTTCCTGACCCAGGGATCTAATCCAGATCTTCTGCATTGCATGCAGATTCTTTAGCCAGATTCTGAGCCACCAGGGAATCCCTAACTGCTATTTGGATGTCAGTTAATAGGAAAGTTACCATACAAAAAGGGAGCCACATTACTGAGCCAGTAATGAGAAAGGGAGAAAGAGAGGGAGAGGAAGGGAGGAAAGAGAAAGAAAGAATGAAAGGAGGGAAAATCAGGAAAAAGGGAGAGAGAAAGGGAAGGAAGGAAGGGTGGAAGTCAGGCAAGCAATGGAAGAAATTTGTGTATAAACAAAGGGCACTCAGAAGGTTTCCGGTCCAATGTGTTTCCTTTGCTTATTCCACAGATTAGATTGTCAAAACTCAGCGTCTCTCAGAAATCGAGGCTATTAGCCATTCGCAATTTACTTTGAATTAATTTAATCAGATTAGGATTTTGCTTAGAGCCTGCCAAAATCAGCCAGCATGAGGAAAATGGAGTTTCGAATGAAAAGTGGAACTGACAAGAGAGTTTGATTTTGAAGCATGGAGCTGCTGTTCCAGGAGGGATGGATGTGGGGATTTAGTGGGTGAGGAGAGCCTGGGGCAGCCAGAGGGCAGCAGGAGGGCCCTGGATGCCCACGGGCTGATTAGAAGAGTTTACCAAGAGGTGAGAAGTTTCCCAAGACAAACAGCATGCTTTGTGCTCTGGCGAAGGTCCCTGGTGGCAGCGCACATTCTTGATATCTGCTCTAGTTACATTTAATCACAGTGATATTATTTGTGAGCTTTAGAGGTACCGCGTTCTCTGAGAGGACAGCTGAAGGTTATGGGTTTATACCTAGGTGTCTGTTGAGTTTTATGTCCCACTGGTTTTGCTTGTAGCCTAAAATGTATTACAGTTTAAACCTTTGCTCATTGGGCTAATGTAACATTAATCATGTTTTTAGCAGACTTGAGATTTTCAACCCCGAAATTTTGTCAGCATTCCATATGTCATGTTTCACATGGGCCTTGTGAAGTGTAGACTAGATGTATCAGAACTGAAACAGGCTTTTCATTCCCACTGTTGAGCCTTTCAGACTTCTCAGAAGGTTATAAATTTGAAATGTAATCTGCATCATGGTGTGGGAAACACTGTGGTGAGAGATCTGGCCAGATGAAAGTGCAAGTCTGTTTGCCATCAATGCCTTTTTCCTGAGAGATCCACATTCCATTTCAATATATTTTATCTCTCCCAGTTCTCATGAAAAAGTTACTACTAGAATACATATATATGCTATCTAATATGAATGTATGTATGTGATATATATATATACATGTATATATATAATGTGTTAGGATATCAAATTCAACTTCTATTACCATGACTACTTTGTTTTAGATGCCAAAAAAAGTTGTACTAACAGTAAACATTTAAGAAGTTATAGTTCCATGAGCCCAAAGCAGGTGCTTTAGAAAGTGAGGAAGATTATATTTAAGAAAAAGAGCTAAGATGGCAGAGGAATAGGATGGGGAGACCACTTTCTCCCCCACAAATTCATCGAAAAAACATTTGAATGCTGAGTAAATTCCACAAAACAACTTCTGAATGCTGGCAGTCAGGCACCCAGAAAGGCAGCCCATTGTCTTCGAAAGGAGGTAGGAAAAAATATCAAAGATAAAAAAGAGAGACAAAAGAGGTAGGGACAGAGATGCAGCTGGGGAAGGGAGTCTTTAAAAAGAGAAGTTTCCAAACACCAGGAAACACTCTTACTGGGAATCTGTGGCGAGCCTTGGAACCTCAGAGGGCAACATAACCGGGAAGAAAAATAAATAAAAAATTAAAACCCACAGATTATGTGCCTAACGGCAACTCCCAGCAGAGAAGCAGCGCAGACACTTGCATCCACCACCAGCAAGCAGGGGCTGGACAGGGAGGTCTGGGCTGCATTGCTTAGGGTAAGGACCGGGCCTGAATGCCCTGAGGGCAGTCTGAGGGAACTAGCCTGAGATAGCAACCCAGATTGTGGGATAGCTAACCCACAAAAAGCCCTAACCTAAGACACTGCCAGGCCCGCTCACAGCACAAAGGACTGAGCAGAGCTGGCTGGCTGCAGACAGGACCATCCCCCGCTGAGACAGGCAGGGGAGGGCAGCCAGAGCTGGCAGGGGGCAATCGCGGCCCCAGAGAGGCATTCGATACCCAACTGTAAGCAGACTTCTCTGCTAACCAAGACTGCTTCTAATTCCGGACGGTTAACATCCGCTGGGAGGGTCGCAGCCAGAGATCAGCTCCCCAGAGGAGACACACGGAACACCTGAGAAGGCGCACCCATTGTACACCCAGAAAACCCAGCGGCTGGGACGGGGGAGGCAGTAAGCCGCAGCCCCAACTGGGGGCGACCGCGCCCGCCAAGCACCAGATCACCTGAGCTTGCTGGGACCTGGGCAGGGCACAAAACGCAGGCCCAACCAAGTCTGCGCCTTTGTGGAGTACCTGAGAACCTGAACCTGCGCGGCTTAGACCTGGGAAGTGCACGCAACCCAGGGCCCGCCTCAGACAAGTTCTGGCAGAGCAACCTGGAGCCTGAGCAGTGTAGATGGGGAAAGCCCACACGCGTGAGCGGGGACAAACCCAGTGTGGCCGAGGCACTGCGAGCGCTCCCCACAGACACCAGTGATGTTTGTCCACAGTGCCCCTCCCTCCCCACAGCACGACTGAACAGTGAGCCTAAATAAGTGACCACCATCGCCCCCTTGTGTCAGGGTGGAAATTAGACACTGAAGAGACCAGCAAACAGAAGAAGCTAAAATAAACAGAGGGAAGTGCCAGGTGCAATAGATTAAAACCCTGCAGTTAGCACCGACTACGTAGGAAGAGGCCTATAGATCTTGAGAAGTTTAAGCTGGATCAAGGAACTATCTGAAAATGAACTGACCCAACACTGTCCACACAACACCAGAGAAAGTCCTAGATATATATTTTTACTATTATCATTTTTTAAATTTTTAAAAATTTTTGTCATTTTAAAGTTCTCTATTACTCCTTTAATTTTTCATTTCTATAACCTACTATTACTTTGCAAAAAAAAGGACCTTATTTTTAAATTAAACTTCATGTATATATATTTTATAATTTTTGTGACTTTGTTTTTTTCTTTAATATTGTATTTTTGAGAATCTAACCTCTATTCTAGATTTTTAATCTTTGCTTTTTGGTATATGTTATCAATTTTGTACCTTTAAGAACCTAATCTTCAGTACCCATTTTTACTTGGAAGCGAGATTACTGGCCCGATTGCTCTCCCCCCCTTTTGATTCTCCTTTTTCTCCACCAGGTCACCTCTATCTCCTCCCCGCCCCCCTTCTCTTCTCTACCCAACTCTGTGAATCTCTTTGTGTGTTCCGGGCTGTGGAGAACACTTAGGGAACTGATTACTGGCTGGATCTGTCTCTCTTCTTTTGGTTCCCCCTTTTATCCTCCTGGCCACCTCTGTCTCCTTCCTCCCTCTTCTCTTCTCTGTGTAACCCCGTGAACATTTCTGAGGGAACCAGACTGTGGAGAGCGCATAGGGAAGTGATTACTGGCTAGCTTACTCTCATGCCTTTTGATTCCCCCTCTTCTCCTCCTGATCACCTCTATCTCCCTCCTCCCTCTTCTCTTCTCCATGTAACTCTCTGTGCCTCTCTGGGTGTCCCTCACTTTTCATCATTAACCTAGATGTTTTACCATCAGTGCTCTATAGATGGAGAAATCTTGAGGCTTCTGTAAGAATAAGACTGAAAACCAGAGGCAGGAGGCTTAAGTCCAAATCCTGAAATCACCAGAGAACTCCTGACTCCAGGGAACATTAATCGATAGATGCTCATCAAATGCCTCCATACCTGCACTGAAACCAAGCACCAGCCAAGGGCCAACAAGTTCCAGAGCAAGACATACCACACAAATTCTCCAGCAACACAGGAACATAGCCCTGAGCTTCAATACACAGGCTGCCCAAAGTGACACCAAACCCACTGACATCTCAAAACTCATTACTGGACACTTCATAGCACTCCAGAGAGAAGAAATCCAACTCCACCCACCAGAACACCGACACAAGCTTCCCTAACCAGGAAACCTTGACAAGCCACCGTCCAACCCCACCCACAGTGAGGAACCTCCACAATAAAGAGGAGCCACAAACTGCCAGAATAAGGAGAGACCACCCCAAACACAGCAATATAAACAAGATGAAAAGGCAGAGAAATACCCAGCAGGTAAAGGAACATGATAAAAGCCCACCAAACCAAACAAAAGAGGAAGAGATAGGGAATCTACCTGATAAAGAATTCTGAATAATGATAGTGAAAATGATCCAAAATCTTGAAAACAAAATGGAGTTACAGATAAATAGCCTGAAGACAAGGATGGAGAAGATGCAAGAAAGGTTTAACAAGGACCTAGAAGAAATAAAAAAGAATCAATATACAATGAATGATGCAATAAATTAGATCAAAAACACTCTAGAGGGATCCAACAGTAGAATAATGGGGCAGAAGACAGGATAAGTGAGGTAGAATATAGAATGGTAGAAATAAATGAAAGAGAGGAAAAAAGAAAAAAAGAATTAAAAGAAATGAGGAAAACCTCAGAGACCTCTGGTACAATGTTAAACAGCCCAACATTCGAATCATAGGAGTCCCAGAAGACAAAAGGAAAGATCATGAGAAAATACTCGAGGAGCTAATAGTTGAAAACTTCCCTAAATTGGGGAGGGAAATAATCACCCAAGTCCAAGAAACCCAGAGTCCCAAATAGGATAAACCCAAGGCGAAACATCCCAAGCCACATATTAATCAAATTAATAAAGATCAAACACAAAGAACAAATATTAAAAGCAGCAAGGGAAAAGCAACAAATAACACACAAGGGGATTCCCATAAGGATAACAGCTGATCTTTCAATAGAAACTCTTCAGGCCAGAAGGGAATGGCAGGACATACTTAAAGTGATGAAAGAAAATAAGCTACAGCCCAGATTACTGTACCCAGAAAGGATCTCATTCAAATATGAAGGAGAACTCAAAAGCTTTACAGACAAGCAAAGACTGAGAGAATTCAGCACCACCAAACCAGCTCTCCAACAAATGCTAAAGGATCTTCTCTAGACAGGAAACACAGAAAGGGTGTATAAACATGAACCCAAAACAATAAAGTAAATGGCAATGGGATCATACTTATCAATAATTACCTTAAATGTAAATGGGTTGAATGCCTCAACCAAAAGACAAGACTGGCTAAATAGATTAAAAAACAAGACCCCTGTATATATTATCTACAAGAGACCTACCTCAAAACAAGGGACACATACAGACTGAAAGTGAAGGGCTGGAAAAAGATATTCCATGCAAATAGAGACCAAAAGAAAGCAGGAGTAGCAATGCTCATTTCAGACAAAATAGACTTTAAAACAAAGGCTGTGAAAAGAGACAAAGAAAGACACTACATAATGATCAAAGGATCAATCCAAGAAGAAGTAATAACAGTTATAAATATATATGCACCCAACATAGGAGCACTGCAATATGTAAGACAAATGCTAACAAGTATGAAAGGGAAATTTAACAATAACACAATAATAGTGGGAGACTTCAATCCCCCCCCCCCACACCTTTGGATAGATCAACTAAACAGAAAATTAGCAAGGAAACACAAATTTTAAATGATAATATAGACCAGTTAGACCTAATTGATATGTATAGGACATTTCATCCCAAAACAATGAATTTCACCTTTTTCTCAAGTGCACACAGAACCTTGTCCAGGATAGATCACATCCTGGGCCATAAATCTAGCCTTGGCAAATTCAAAAAAATTGAAATCATTCCAAGCATCTTTTCTGAGCACAATGCAGTAAGATTAGATGTCAATTACAGGAGAAAAATTATTAAAAATTCCAACATATGGAGGCTGAACAACACGCTGCTGAATTACCAACAAATCACAGAAGAAATAAGAAATGAAATCAAGATACACATAGAAATGAATGAAAATGAAAACACAACAACCCAAAACCTATGGGACACTGTAAAAGCAGTGCTAAGGGGAAGGTTCATAGCAATACAGGCTTAAATCAAGAAATGAGAAAAAAGTCAAATAAATAACCTAACTCTACCCTAAAACAACTAGAAAAGGAAGAAATTAAGAACCCCGGGGTTAGTAGAAGGAAAGAAATCTTAAAAATTAGGGCAGAAATAAATGCAAAAGAAACTAAAGAGACCATAGCAAAAATCAACAAAGCCAAAAGCTGGTTCTTTGAGAAGATAAAATTGACAAACCATAAACCAGACTCATCAAGAAACGAAGGGAGAAAAATCAAATTAACAAAATTAGAAATGAAAATGGAGAGATCACAACAGACAACACAGAAATACAAAGGATCATAAGAGACTGCTACCAGCAACTATATGCCAATAAAATGGACAACTTGGAAGAAATGGACAAATTCTTAGAAAAGTACAACTTTCCAAAAGTGAACCAGGAAGAAATAGAAAATCTTAACAGATCCATCATAAGCATGGGAATTGAAACTGTAGTCAGAAATCTTATAGCAAACAAAAGCCCAGGACCAGACAGCTTCACAGCTGAATTCTACCAAAAATTTAGAGAAGAGCTAACACCTATCCTACTCAAACTCTTCCAGAAAATTGCAGAGGAAGATAAACTTCCAAACTCATTCTATGAGGCCACCATCACCCTAATACCAAAACCTGAAAAAGATGCCACAAAAAAAAGAAAACTACAGGCCAATATCACTGATGAACATAGATGCAAAATTCCTTAACAAAATTCTAGCAAACAGAATCCAACAACATATTTAAAAGATCATACATCATGACCAAGTGGGCTTTATCCCAGGGATGCAAGGATTCTTCAATATCTGCAATTCAGTCAATGTAATACAGCACATTAACAAATTGAAAAATAAAAGCCATATGATTATCTCAATAGATGCAGAGAAAGCTTTTGACAAAATTCAACATCCATTTATGACTTAAAAAAAAAAAAAAACCCTCTAGAAAGCAGGCATAGAAAGAGCATACCTCAACATAATAAAAGCCATATATGACAAACCCACAGCAAGCATCACCCTCAATGGTGAAAAATTGAAAGCATTTCCCCTAAAGTCAGGAACAAGACAAAGGTGCCCACTCTCACCACCACTATTCAACATAGTTTTGGAAGTTTTGGCCACAGCAATCAGAGCAGAAAAAGAAATAAAAGGAATCCAGATTAGAAAAGAAGAAGTAAAACTCTCACTGTTTGCAGATGACATGATCTTCTACATAGAAAACCCTAAAGACTCCACCAGAAAAATACTAGAGCTAATCAATGAATATAGTAAATTTGCAGGATATAAAATCAACACACAGAAATTCCTTGCACTCCTATACACTAACAATGAGAAAATAGAAAGAGAAATTAAGGAAACAATTCCATTCACCATTGCAATGAAAAGAATAAAATACTTACGAATATATCTACCTAAAGAAACAAAAGGCCTATATATAGAAAGCTATAAAACACTGGTGAAAGAAATCAAAGAGGACACAAATGGATGGAGAAATATACTGTGTTCATGGATTGAAAGAGTCAATATAGTGAAAATGAGTTTACTACCCAAAGCAATCTGTAGATTCAATGCAATCCCTATCAAGCTACCAATGGTATTCTTCACAGAACTAGAACAAATAATTTCACAATTTGTATGGAAATACAAAAAACCTCGAATAGCCAAAGCAATCTTGAGAAAGAAGAATGGAACTGGAGGAATCAACCTGCCTGACTTCAGGCTCTACTACAAAGCTGCAATCATCAAGACAGTATGGTACTCGCACAAAGACAGAAATATAGATCAAAGAAACAAAATAGAAAGCCCAGAGATAAATCCATGCACCTATGGACACCTTATCTTTGACAAAGGAGGCAAAAATACGCAATGGAGAAAAAGCAATCTCTTTAACAAGTGATGCTGGGAAAACTGGTCAACCACTTGTAAAAAAAAATGAAACTAAAACACTTTCTAACACCATACACAAAAATAAATTCAAAATGGACTAAAGATCTAAACGTAAGACCAAAAACTGTAAAACTCCTAGAGGAAAACATAGGCAAAACACTCTCTGACATAAATCACAGCAGGATCCTCTATGGCCCACTTCCCAGAATATTGGAAATAAAAGCAAAAATAAACAAATGGGACCTAATTAAAATTAAAAGTTTCTGCACAACAAAGGAAACTATAAGCAAGGTGAAAAAATAGCCTTCAGAATGGGAGAAAATAATAGCAAACAAAGCAACTGACAAAGAATTAATCTAAAAAATATACAAGCAACTCCTGCAGCTCAATTCCAGAAAAATAAATGGCGCAATCAAAAAAAATGGGCCAAAGAACTAAACAGACATTTCTCCAAAGAAGACATACAGATAGCTAACAAACACATGAAAAGATGCTCCACATCACTCATTATCAGAGAAATGCAAATCAAAACCACAATGCGGTACCATTTCATGCCAGTCAGAATGGCTGCTATCCAAAAGTCTACAAGCAATAAATGCTGGAGAGGGTGTGGAGAAAAGGGAACCCTCTTACACTGTTGGTGGGAATGCAAACTAGTACAGCCACTATAGAGAACAGTGTGGAGGTTCCTTAAAAAAAAAACTGGAAATAGAACTGCCATATGACCCAGCAATCCCACTCCTGGGCATACACATTGAGGAAACCAGATCTGAAAGAGACACGTGCACCCCAATGTTCATCACAGCACTGTTTATAATAGCCAGGACATGGAAGCAACTTAGATGTCCGTCAGCAGGTGAATGGATAAGAAAGCTGTGGTACATACACAAAATGGAATGTTTCTCAGCCATTAAAAAGAATACATTTGAATCAGTTCTAATGAAGTGGGAGAAACTGGAGCCTATTATACAGAATGAAGTAAGCCAGAAAGAAAAGCACCAATACAGTATGCTAATGCATATATATGGAATTTAGAAAGATGGTAACAATAGCCCTGTATGTGAGACAGCAAAAGAGAAACAGATGCATAGAGCAGTCTTCTGGACTCTGTGGGAGAGGGCGAGGGTGGGATGATTTGGGAGAATGGCATTGAAACATGTATATTATCATATGTGAAATGAATTGCCAGTCCAGATCTGATGCATGATACAGGGTGCTTGGGGCTGGTGCACTGGGATGACCCAGAGGAATGGGATGGAGATAGAGGTGGGAGGGGGGTTCAGGATGGGGGACACATGTACACCCGTGGTGTATTTATGTCAATGTATGGCAAAACCAATACAATATTGTAAAGTAATTAGCCTCCAATTAAAATAAATACATATAAAATAAAAAGAAATTTATATTAACCTTCTAGGGCTGTCCAAACAAAATACTACAATCAGGGTGGCTTTAAACAAGTGAAATTTATTTTTTTTTAATTTATTTATTTTTAATTGGAGGATAACTGCTTTACAGTATTGCATTGGTCTCCACCATACATCAACATGAATCAACCACAGATAGTGCCCGCCTGCTCCTTCTTAAGCCTCCCTCCCACCACCTCCCTCCCCCTTATAGTTCTGAAGGCTGGAAGTTTGAAATCAAAGTGTCAGCAGGCCATTTCTCTCTGAATCCTCTGTCGCAGGCTTTGGTATTTGCTTCTGGTAGTTGCCAGAGATCCTTGATGGTCCTTAGTTTGTAGAGGCAACACTCCAGGCTCTACCAGCACCATACAGTGATGTTGTCCTTGTGAGTTCTAGTCTTCTTGTGGCTGTCTTCCCTCTGTGTCTGGTGCCAAGTTTCTTCTCCTCTCCTTTGAAGGTCACTAGTCACACCAGATTGAGGACCTGCCCTACTGCAGGGTGAACTGATCTTAACTAATTACTTCTGTAATGACTCTGTTTCCAAACTAGTTCACATTCAGAGGTACCTGGGGTTATGACCTGAACATGGCTTTGTGGGGGGCACAATTCAACCCACAAACAGGAGTAAACTAGATGACAAATATATACTTAAACCATGATAAAAGAACAGATGTTCAAAATAAGAAAAATGAAGTGTTAAATTATTCATTTATCATATTATTCTCATCTCTTAATGAGAGTATGACATGACTCAAAAATGCTACTTTCCAAAATCTGGTTTATTCCTGTATGTGAATTTGTATTTATTCCATAGGCTTAAATTGTCTACTTTAAATTAACCTTAAACATTTATATTTTCCAAGATTTGGAAATTCAAGATTTGATTTCTGCTTCATTCAGCATTAAATATTTCAGTTAATGCAGCTGCCTATGTGACTCAGTGGTAAAGAATCCACCTGCCAATTCAGGAGACACTGGAGATGTGTGTTTGATCCCTGGGTTCAATCCCTGGGTTGGGAATATTCCCTGGAGGAGGAAATGGCAACCCATTCTTGCCTGGAAAACCCCATGGACAGAGGAGTCTGGCGAGCTACAATCCATGGAGTCACAAAGAGTTTGGCATAACCGAGTGACTGAGCATGCACACCCACTGATTCCACTTAATGGTTTTCACATCAAGTAATTCATAACATTTTGGAGTGTTTATTCAGTGCCAAGCACTGTATGGGTTACTGAGAATGAAAAGGGAGAAGCTAGTCTCCTGATCTGAAAATATTGGGAAGTGGATGAAAGGAAATTTTAGTAGATTTAGAAGTATGTTTGTACTATGGCAATGCATTAACAGAATGCTGAACTAGACTTTGGTTAGAAAATATTTCACAAAGCCTTCCTGATACAATGCAACCCATGCTGTCTCCAAATAGAAGACAGGCAAGCAAAGTGTGAGAAGGAAGCGCATGACCACAAAGGCCCAGATTAAGAAGAGAAAACATAACAGTAAACCTAGTTTCATGCATGAATGGTGTAATGTGGATAATTTATAAGGGATGTTATTAGAGTGATAAACAATAACTAAATCACAAAAAAGAGTCAGTACACATTGTATAATAAGCACTCAGTAAATGTTTCCTTAGAGACAGTATAGACAGTCCCTGGCATCAGATTGTTTGGGTTTAATCTTACTTTTCCACTTATTTGAACCTAATTTAGTAGGATTAACACTCAGTGCATTTTGTTATTAACTGTTGCACTTTATTTAAGATCATTCTCTATTGATTAACTTTGAAGTGCATAAAAGATACATTCATGGGAACTTGATGTTAAATGATAAATTTGGGGTTTTCTCATAAATATCTGTGTCTACAAAGTTTTCATTAAATCTTCTTACTGATCATCATGGTGCTCTACATATATTTTTTTCCTGGGAAAAGGAAAAAAAAAAGTGAAATAATTTTTTTGTAATTCTGACACAGTATCAGTTCAGTTCAGTTCAGTCACTCAGTCAAGTTCAACTGTTTACAACCCCACACACTGCAGCATGTCAGACCTCCATGTCCATCACCAACTGCCGGAGCTTACTC
Source organism: Cervus elaphus (assembly GCF_910594005.1). Lineage (NCBI taxonomy): Eukaryota > Metazoa > Chordata > Mammalia > Artiodactyla > Cervidae > Cervus > Cervus elaphus. The sequence continues at coordinate 21,470,737 of NC_057845.1, read as the reverse complement.
AAGCTCATGTCCATTGAGTTGGTGATGCCATCCAACAATTTCATCCTCTGTTGTCCCCTTCTCCTCCTGCCTTCAATCTTTCCCAGCAACAGGGTCTTTTCCAATGAGTCATTTCTTCGCACCAGGTGACTGAAGTATTGGAGTTTCAGCTTCAGCATCAGTCCTTCCAATGAATATTTAGGACTGATTTCCTTTAGAATGGACTAGTTGGATTTCCTTGCTGTCCAAAGGACTCTCAAGAGTCTTCTCCAACATCACAGCTCAAGAGCATCAATTCTTCGGCACTCAGCTTTCTTTATAGGCCAACTCTCACATCCATACACGACAACTGGAAAAACAATAGCTTTGACTAGATGGACATTTGCTGGCAAAGTGATGTCTCTGCTTTTTAATATTCTGTCTATGTTGGTCATAATTTTTCTTCCAAGGAACAAGCATCTTTTAATTGCACAGCTACAGTCACTATCTGCAGTGATTTGGAGCCCAAAGAATAGTCTGTCACTGTTTCCATTGTTTACCCGTCTATTTGCCATGAAGTGATGGGATAAGATACCATGATCTTAGTTTTCTGAATGTTGAGTTTTAAATCAACTTTTTTCACACTCCTCTTTCATGTTCATAAAGAGGCTCTTTAGTTCTTTGCTTTCTGCCATAAATGTGGTGTCATCTGCATATCTGAGGTCGTTGATATTTCTCCTGGCAATCTTGATTCTGGCTTGCACTTCATCCAGTCCAGCATTTCTCATGATGTCCTCTGCATGTAAGTTAAAAGTAAGCAGGGTGAAAATATACAGGCTTGACATACTCCTTTCCATATTTGAAACCAGTCTGTTGTTCCATGTCCAGTTCAAACTGTTGCTTCTTGACCTGCATACAGATTTCTCAGGAAGAAGGTCAGGTGGTCTGGTATTCCCATCTCTTGAAGAATTTTCCACAGTTTGTTGTGATCCACACAGTAAAAGACTTTGGCATAGTCAATAAAGCCAAAGTGGATATTTTTCTGGAACTCTGTTGCTTTTTTGATGATCCAATGGATGTTGGCAATTTGATCTCTGATTCCTCTGCCTTTTCTAAATCCAGCTTGAACATCTGGAAGTTCTCGGTTTACATATTGTTGAAGCCTGGCTTGGAGAATTTTGAGTATTACTTTGCTAGTGTGTAAGAGGAGTGCAATTGTGCAGTAGTTTGAGAATTCTTTGGCATTGCCTTTCTTTGTGATTGGAAATGAAGACTCACCTTTTCCAGTCCTGTTGCTATTGCTGAGTTTTCCAAATTTGCTGGCATATTGAGTGCAGCACTTTCACAGCATCATCTTTTAGGATTTGAAATAGCTCAACTGGAATTCCATCACCTCCACTAGCTTTGTCTGTAGTGATGCTTCCTAAGGCCCACTTGACTTCACATTCTAGGATGTTTGGCTCTAGGTGAGTGATCACACCATCGTGGTTATCTGGGCCATGAAGATCTTTGTTTCATAGTTCTTCTGTGTATTCTTGCCACCTCTTCTTAATATCTTCTGCTTCTGTTAGATCCATTCCATTTCTGTCCTTTATTGTGCCTATCTTTGCATGAAATGTTCCCTTGGTATCGCCATTTTTCTTAAAGAGATCTGTAATCTTTCCCATTCTATTGCTTTCCTCTATTTCTTTGCACTGATCCCTGAGGAAGGCTTTCTTATCTCTCCTTGCTATACTTTGGAACTCTGCATTCAAATGGGTATATCTTTCTTTTTCTCCTTTGCCTTTAGCTTCTCTTCTATTCACAGCTATTTGTAAGGCCTCCTCCGACAACCATTTTGGCTTTTTGCATTTCTTTTTCTTGGGGATGGTCATGATTACTGCCTCCTGTAAATGTCATGAACTTCTGTTCATAGTTATTCAGGTGCTCTGTCTATCAGATCTAATCCCTTGAATCTATTTGTCACTTCCACTGTTTAATCATAGGGGATTTGATTTAGTCATACCTGAATGATCTACTGGTTTTCCCTACTTTCTTCAATTTAAGTCTGAATTTGACAATAAGGAGTTCATGATCTGAGCCACAGTCAGCTCCCGGTCTTGGTTTTGCTGACTGTATAGAGCTTCTCCATCTTTGGCTGCAAAGAATATAATCAATCTGATTTCGGTGTTGACCATCTGGTGATGTCCATGTGTAGAGTCTTCTCTTGCGTTGTTGGAAGAGGGTGTTTGCCTTTACCAGTGTGTTCTCTTGGCAAAACTGTATTAGCCGTTGTCCTGCTTCATTCTGTACTCCAAGGTGAAATTTGCCTGTTTCTCCAGGTGTTTCTTGACTTCCTACTTTTGCACTCCAGTCCCCTGTAATGGAAAGGACATCTTTGAATGGTGACCTCCTCAAAAGTTCCCATGCAGGCTTCTGCTGCACTCAGTGCTGCCAACCCTGCAGCAGGCCACCACTGACTCACATCTCCTCCAGCGTCTCCTGGACACTCACGGGCAAGTCTGGGTTTGTCTTTCGTGGGGTCAGTGTTCCTTTCTCCTGGGTTCAGGTGCACACAAGGTTTTGTTTGTGCCCTGCAAGAGTCTGTTTCCCCAATCCTGTGTAAGTTTTGGTGTCTCTATGGTGGCTTAATGGTGACCTCCTCCAAGAGGGCTTATGCCAACCCAGGTCTACTGCACTCAGAGCCCCTGCCCCTGCAGCAGTCCACTGCTGACCCATACCCCGCAGGATACACTCAAGCACAGTTCTGTCTCAGTCTCTGTGGCATCTCTGGGTCCTTTTGCGCCCAAGGTTTGTTTGAGCCCTCTGAGCTTCTCTGGTGGGTATGGGGTTTGATTCTAAACGTGATTTTGCCCCTCCTACTGTCTTTCTGTGTTTCTCCTTTGCTCTTGGACATGGTGTATCTCCTCAAAGTCACTCCAGTGCCATGCAGCCGGACACAGTGTCACAAATTTGTAAATGATTGTCATTAGCAAGTATTGGAGTAGAACATATTACTATTGCTTTAAGTCCTCATCAAACATTGTGTTATGAAGAATGCAGCATGACAAACCTATTTTTTAGTATAGGGAAAGGAGAAGAAAATGGAGTATAAAAACTTAAGGAAGATTTCTGAGTCAAGATGCAGAGTTTGAGTCCACCATGAGTAAGAAAGTCCTCTATACTAAATTCTTTTTTAAACTTATTTTTGTTTTTTCAGCTTTATTGAGGTATGATTAACAAATTAAAAACTATACGTATTTAGGTATAAAACATGGTGTTTTGATGTAAGCATACCCTATGTAGTGTTTATCACACTCAGTCAAGCTAGTTATCATATCCATTGCTTTGCATAGTTTTTTTTATTTTTATTTTTTTGTGTGTGTCTATGGGGTGGGGGGGTGAGAACACTTAAGATTTATTCCACTAGAAAATTTCGGATATGTAATACAGTAATACTAAGAATAGTTACCATGTTGTACATTAGACATCTAGAGTTTATTCATGTTACAGCTCAAAGTTTGTACTCTTTGATCAGCATCTCCCATTTCTCCCACTTCCTCTGTCCCTGCAAACCACTATTCTACTCTCTGTTTTTCTAAGTTGGGCTTTTTTTTAGATTCCACATATAAGTGAGATCACACAATATTTGTCTTTCTGTTTCTGGTTTATATCACTTGGAATAATGTCCTCCAAATTCATATACATTTTCACAAATGGCAAGATTTCCTTTTTTAAAGGCTGATTAATATTACATTATGTATTGTGTGTCTGTTTCTTTATCCACTCCTCCATTGGTGGACACTTAATTTTGATCCAACAGTTAGTCAGCCAGCATATCTTATGCAGTTTTCTTAAGAATAATAAAATCTCTTAATTTTTGATCATTTAAGATGTTTTTCTGTTGCCTTTACACATGAGATGAAATTTGGCTAGGCTATAATACTTTCCATGTTATATTAAAGAAAAATAAACTATACATGACTTAAACAATAAGGAATGTTACTGGCTTATATAACTGAAAACAGTCAAATGTTGAGTAAGATGAAATTTGCATTTTAATAATATCATCAAGATGCAAGTTTTTATCTCACTCCTCTCTGTCTTCTGTGATGTCACTTTCATCCCAACCTTGGTCCTGTCATAGTTGTAAAAATGTACTCTCAGATACATATACCTCAAGAGACTAGATTAACTATGATCATGTGATCCAGACCACTCTGAACCAGTATCTGGGGTTGGAGGAATGCAGTACATTGACTTGCTTATGTCTGGTTTTCACCTAGTTCTATTAGATTAAGACAATCATTGCTCAACTTTGATCTCTGTAGTTGGACCTAAATCCATTCATTCAAAAACTATTATACTCTAATATTGAGTGAGTGAGTGAAAGTCTCTCAGTTGTGTCTGACTCTTAGCAACCCCATGGACTGCCAGTCTCTTCTGTCCATGGAATTCTCCAGGCAAAGAGTATTAGAGTGGAGTGTCATTCCCTTCTTCAGGGGACATTCTGAACCAGGATTCTAACCCAGGTCTTTTGCATTGGCAGGCAGCTTCTTTACTGTCTGAACCACCAGGGATACATAGATATTATTAATTTTTCATTTTTTAAGGAAATAATGTGGACAGGCCATTTTTAGTCCTATGTGGATAAATACACACACTTTTTAAAAAAAAGTTTTGATAGTGGTAAGACTTTTCCTTTTCTAAATCCAGTTTGTACATCTGAAAGTTTTTGGTAGACATACTGCTGAAGCCTAGACTGAAGGATTCTGAGCATTACCTTGCTAGCATGTGAAATGAGTGCAATTGTACAGTAATCTGAACATTCTTTACATTACCTGGATTTTAAAAAGGCAGAGGAACTAGAGATCAAATTTCCAACATCCACTGGACCATAGGAAAAGCAAGAGAATTCCAGAAAAAAAACAAAAACAAAAACAAAACGCCTGCTTCATTGACTCCACTAAAACCTTTGACTTTCTGGATGAAAACAGTGGAAAAATTCTTAAAGAGATAGGAGTACCAAAGCACCTCAGTTGTTTCCTGAGAAACCTGTATGCACATCAAGAAGCAACAATTAGAACCAGACATGAAACAATGGACTGGTTCCAGACTGGGAAAGGAATACATCAAAGCTGTATATTGCTGTATATTGTCACTCTGCTTATTTAACTTATATGCGGAGTACATCATGTGAAATACTGAGGCTGGATAACTCACAAGCTGGAATCAAGATTGTGGGGAGGAATATCGGCAACCTCAGATACACAGATGATACCACCCTAATGGCATAAAGTGAAGAGGTACGAAAGAGCCTCTTGGTGAGGGTGAAAGAGGAGGTGAAAAAACTGGCTTAAAACTCAACATTCAGAAAACAAAAGTCATGGCATCAGGCCCTATCACTTCGTGGCAAATATAGTGAAAACAGTGATATATTTTTATCTTTTTGGTCTCCAGAATCACTGAGGATGGTGATTTCAGCCACAAGGTTAAAAGATACTCGCTCCTCTAAAGAAAAGCTATGACAAACCTAGGCAACATACTAAAAAGCAGAGACATCACTTTGCTGACAAAAGGTCCATATAGTCAAAGCTGTGGTTTTTCCAATAGTCATGTATGGATAAGAAAGCTGGACCATAAAGAAGGCTGAGCATGGAAGAACTGATGTTTTTAAACTGTGGTACTGAATAATACTCTTGATGTCCATTGGACAGCAAAGAGATGAAACCAGTCAGTCCTAAAATAAATCAATCCTGATATTCATTGGAAGGATTGATGCTAAAGCTCTAATACTTTGGCCACCTGATATGAAGAACCCAAAAGACCTTTGGCTTCATTGGAAAAGACCCTAATGCTGGGAAAGATTGAGGGTAGGAGAAGGGGGCAATAGAGGATGAGATGGTTGAATGGTATCACCAACTCAATATACATGAGTTTGAGCAAACTTGGGATATAGTGAAGCAAAAGTAAGACCTGCATGCTGCAGTCCATGGGATTGCAGTATTTCGCATGGACTTAGCATGAATAATAGCAACAGCAAAAATTTGTCTTTTAAAATTGTAATTAAAATTTTTCTTTGCTAGAGTAATCTAAGTCTGTAGCCTCTTCCATTAATTTTGCTAAACACATGGTGAATTTTTAAATTTAGCATTAAGTTTGAGAAAGCTCTATCTTTGATATTTTTGGTTTTTTAAAATTTTCTTATAGTTAAGGAACTTTATTCATGAACTATAATTTTATTTTTAATTATTTTTGGAGATCAATTTTTCTTTCATAATTTCTTTCTTTTTCTTTCCTAGAACAAAATAAATCTTTTTTATCTTCCCACTAAAGTTTCTTTGATAGAAGTATCAAAAAATTGATAAATTTTTTCTTTAGTTATGTTTTTATATTTCATAGTTTTCCACTTGTCCCAATGTTTTTACTCAGAAACTGTTGAAATACCATGAGATCTCTTCTGACTTTAGTCATCTGGCCTGTGATCATGGCTGGCTGTTAAGCAGAGTAGGAGCAGTTTAGAGGAAAAAGAATAAGTATGGTTTTAAGAATGGACATGGGATGCCAACAGATATTTTAAAAATGGGATCTGGAACACCATATAGAGGTGTCTGTGATGAAAATTTAGAGGTTATCAACCTATTAGTAAAAGTCAATTAGATTTCTAAGTAGAGTGAGGAAAAAAAAAGTGGCTAAGGAGCGAATCTTGAGTATTAAATTTAAACGGTTAAAAACAAAATCATAAATATGGAAAGGAAAAAAAATATTGGGGAAACAGTGTCATGGAAACAAAATGAGTAGATTTAATACTTAATACAAATTTCCCCCAAACTGCTTTCTGGTTATTGCTCTCACACCTAAGACATTATTGGTAACATATCATGAAATATTTAATCATTTTTCCTATTTTAAATATTTATATAATGCACATTTTAATAAACTTTTAACTGTATAATGATTTTATATCTACAGAATTATCATAAAGATGGTACAAAGATTTTCTGAATACCTACCCCACACCTAGTTTCTCCTTACAGTAGTATGACGTATTTGTTACAATTGATCAAACAGTCATTATATCACTACCTACAAAAAATAATTTAGTTGCTCACTCATGTCCAACTTTTTGGGACCCCATGGACTGTAGCCCACCAGGCTGCTCTGTCCCAAGAATTCTCCAGGCAAGAATACGGGAGTGGGTTGCCATGCCCTCCTCCAGGGAATCGTCCCAACCCAGGGATCAAACCTGGGTCTCCTGAATTGCAGGCAGTTTCTTTAGCATCCAAGCCACCAGGGAGTCCATACTTTTTCAGATTTCCTTAGATTTTTCCCATATGCCCCTCCTTTTTTGTTGTTCCAGAATCCTATTTAGGACCCCACATTCTATTAATAGTCATGTTTCTTTACACTATTTTTGGCTGTGACAGTTTCTCAGACTTGTTTCTAATGATACAGAACTAGTCATGTTATCTGTTTTTCTTTGTGTGTATTTAGATCATTCTTAATCTTTCTGAAACTATAAAATAAACTTGATAAAATATGAAAAGCTTTGAAAAGCTGATTTATAAATCTAGAAAATGGGAACCTGACAATTTTGAGGTTTACTGATCAATAGTTCCATAGGATATCCATCAACTGGAAATTGTCTGATGTCTTTCTTAGACTGAAGTATACATTTTGGGAAGGAAGACCATCGAGGTGAATTGCCATTTTCATCATATAATATAAAAATTAAATGTTATAAAAATAACATCAATGTTGATGTTATTCTTGATCACCTGACTTGCAACAGTGTTTGTCAGCTTTTTCCACTGTAAACTTAATTTTTTTCTCTCTTTCAATATTGTGCTCTTTGGAGGAAGTTACCTCGTAGTTACTATGAAGTTACTATGCTCAGCCCACACTTAAGGAGTTGGCAGATTTGCTCCACCTCCTTTAGTATGGAATATATAGCCATTAATTTATATCAGCATGTATTCATGGATATTTATTTTGTATTGATACTTTGGGTTATAGTCCAATACTACTTTACATATTTTGTTGTTTAAATTGCTTCAATTTGGGCCCTTGAGACCTCTTTCAATTGGCTCCTGTATCCCTTTAATGTATCTTCACCATTGTTTATTTTTTATTTTTGTTTCTGACACTTATTTTTTGGCACTATAAGAAACTTCGGGCCCATTTTGCTGAGTCCTGGGATCAGACAATTCTCCAAGGAGCCCTAGTCCATTTTACTGGAGAATGGTATTAGAAACCAAGATCTGGGTGATATATGTGTTCATCTCTACTGGAGACATTGCATACTGGGCCCTCCCCTAACAGAGCAAAAACATACATATATTTAGATCGTCATTTTTTTCATCACCAGCAATTTGTAGTTTTCCACATAAATATGTATTGTACATATTTTGTTAGATGTATACCTAGGTATGGGGTCACAAAAAGTCGGACACTACTGAAGCCACTTAGAATGCAGGCTCCTTGCTGATTTGACCCACTTGCATATTGCAATCTGATTGCTACTGTTAGTGATAGTCACTCAGTCATGTCTGACTCTTGCGGCCCCATGAACTGCAACTTGCCAGGCTCCTCTGTCCATGGAATTCTCCAGGCAAGAATACTGGAATGGGTTGCCATTCCCTTCTCCAGGGGATCGTTCTGACCCAGCGATGAAACCAGGGTCTCCTGTATTGCAGGTGGATTATTTACAGTTTGAGTCACCAGGGAAGCCTTACAGCAGTATTATTTAACACTTTGTCACATGACATAATTATCATGTCTTTTTTTGTGCTGAGAACATTTAAGATCTATGCTCTTAGCAATTTTCTTATGTACTGTTTCATATGTTCATATTTACTGTTTCATACAGTGCTGTTTACTATAATCACAATGCTGTACATTAGAACCCCAGAACTTATTCATTTGCTAACTGGCAGTTGGATTTTATATATCAATCTTGTATCCTGAAATCTTGCTCTAGTTGCTTTTTTATTGAAACCAAATTGCTTGGAATTTTCCTATATAGACAATGCTATCATCAGTGAATAGAGAGTTTTATTTTTTATTTTTTTTAACATACGATGAACACTTTATTGAAAGTACTAAACCTTATTGCATGTGCATTTGTCAATATTAGCTTTTTTTTTCATTTATTTTTATTAGTTGGAGGCTAATTACTTTACAATATTGTAGTGGTTTTTGCCATACATTGACATGAATTAGTCATGGATTTACATGTATTCCCCATCCCGATCCCCCCTCCCACCTCCCTCTCCACCCCATCCCTCTGGGTCTTCCCCGTGCACCAGCCCTGAGCACTTGAGACAGTTTTATTTTTTCCCATATTTATCCTTCCCCACCCCCCCCCCATTTTGCCTTATAGCATCAGCTAGGGCTTCCTATGTGATCCTATGTGATGGTGACAGGGAACATGCTTGCCTTGTTCCTGGTCTTAGAGGGAAAGCATCTAGCTACTCACTTTTGATTGTTAGCTGTGGGTTTGTGTAGATGTCCTTCACCTGTTTGGAAAAATTCCCCCTCTACTCCTAGCTTGCTGAACATTTTTTATTGTGACTGAGTGTTGGATTTTGTTAAATGCTATTTCTTCTGTGTCAATTAATATGATCACATGATTTACCTCCTTTAGTCTGTTGATATGGTAGATTATATTGATTTTTCAGATGTTGGAACAGCCTTGCATACATGAAATAATATCATTTAGTTACAGTGTGTTATTATTTTTATACATTGTTGAATTTCACTTGTTAATATTTTAGTGAGTTTTTACTTTGTGTCTATATTCAAGAAAGATACAAGCCTGTGATTTTTTTTCTTGTATCTAATTTTAGCATTAAAATAATTCTGGGCTCATTGAATGAGTTAGGTATTGTTCTACTTAAAAAAAAAAGTGGGGAAATGATATTACTTCTTCCTTTAATGTTTGGTAGAAATCGCTTGTGAAACTGTGTCTGGTGATGTCTTTGGAGAAAAGTTATTAGTTATTAATTCAACTTATTTATAGATATAGGACTAGACATGTTATCTGTTTCTCCTTGTGTGTATTTAGATTGTTCTTAATCCTTCTGAAACTATAAAATATGAAAAGTCTCAAAAACAGATTATAAATCTAGAAAATGAAGTGAAACAGGAACGGTTTAAAAAAAAAACTTACAAAGTAAAGTCTGTTTTAAAATTTTAATCAAATCAACGAGAATAGATCATTCCATTACTTAAATTTTTTTTTTTCTGTTTATATGTTTGCTGTGTGTCCATGTGTATCATCATTTGTTACCCTAGGTTTTAACTTACTTTTCTACTTACTTTTTTATAATTGTATGTTGTGTCAGGTCTTATTTTAAAACTTTGCATGTTAGAATCATTTTCTTTATAAGAACTTGAATCATTCCATTCCCTGATCACATTCAGTTTACATTTAACATTTATTTTAGGGGTAGTCTCAGTATTTTAGGGGTATTCTCATTAGGAAACATATTCAAAAAACTTTTGTATTCTTACTATATCTTGATTAAATCTGAAGCCACTATAGTGTGGTTCCAATGTACTTTGGTGTAATAATGGACTTTTGTGCACAACAGTGATGTCTTGGATTTTGCTTTTTAATTGTTAAGTTTTAAAGAGATATGTGGTCTTTCTGGTCTCAGCTAGCATGGGAAATAATGGAACTGCTTACCAAAAATGACAAGAGAGACTAGCAATTATAATTTCACACAAATAATGATGTCTCCAGGCACTTTAAGTCAATGATATTAAGAAGCTGTAGGGTGACAAAAATATATCATATTTTATGATAGAGTAACCTGTTTTTATTAATACTTGAATATGTGAAAATTATCAATGTTGCGCTATTATTCTATCTAATTTTACTAAATCACTTGACATTACCTAATGCCTTGGCATTCTGAAGTGCTCAACAAACAGTGCTATTTTCCTCAGAATTGACTGTTTGGCTTTCAGTTTGCTAACTAGACTATTGGGAACATGAGATTGAGTGCTGTTATTATTTTGTTTTAATCCCACACAACGGTTAGCCTAGTACCCCTGCACAGAGTGACATTAATTAGAATTTTTGAGAGAATAGATGAATGAATGCTAACATCACATGCCAACTGATGCATTGGTAACTTCAATTGTCTTTTCTTTACCTCTCCTGATCAGGTGTATTACTTCCCTATGAGTATCTTCGTTCTCCTTCTCACTCTATCTGGAGATCTCATTGATTCTCCAGGAATCAATGTTGGAAGTTGATAACCTAATCAACAAGATGACTAAATTATCATATTCATGGGTCTGCCCAACTTCTGGAGTGGTATATAAGGGTATACCAGGGATTGAGAATCTTAGGGCTCTCTTAGAATTCTGCCTGACACAGCAGCCGAAGTGTTCCTATTCTAATCCATTTCCCATCATGATCTTGCTACTCCCAGCTTTATGTAGATGGAGAGTCCGTTCTTGATTATCTGGGCAAATATGGTTTCCCCTGGGGATGTTTTGATTACCCCCTTGACTTATTTTATCTTTGATTATTTTCAGTCTCACTTTCTTTAACTTTATCCAAACTTTCTTACAAGGCACCCACATTTCTTTTTCTTCTTCCTTTAGAGTCTATTCTCTTTGTAGAATTTATTTGAACTTTCCCCTTACAAAGACTAATCTTTGATCATTCCAACTCTTGATATGAAATTTTTATCTAGTACCATGCCTCGATTGTAAATTATCCATGGATCAGAACTATCATGCAAAATCAAAAACCGGAGTATAGAAACAAATTGTAATCAAGTAATCTACAATAAGATAATTTTTCACTCCTTTTAACTTAAACATATTAGTTTTCTCAAATTGTGATAAAATATACCACAGACTAGGTTACTTAAAAAGCTAACATTTATTTCTTAAGCTACTGCAAATAAATAAATAAAAGCAGAAGTTTAATTTTCAAAGCAGAAAAAAAAAAGCTACTGCATAAGTACATATAGTTGTGTAATTTGCATGATAGTTTCTTGGTAGGTTGTAATAGACCATCCAGAGAAACATGTTGAATATTTTTTTGGATTGAAAGAGAAGCACACACAAACACACACACACACACAAACCATTTTCCGACATTTTATCTGATTCCATGAGAATTCTGAGCAGCCAATTTTACTCCGCTGTGTAGGAAGCCAGATCCAATGCAAACCTTTCAGGTTAGTGCATGTAGTCCTTTCAGAATGAGATAGTAACTCATTTGTCATACAATACTATCTCGACACGAATTTTTAATGAATTGGGTCTTTCCGTTTATGTGCACCCATCAAACCTAGTAGTTCACCCTCTCTAGAACCATCTTCACTACTTTTTGTAACTTCAATCTCTAGTTTCTAAGATAAGAAAACAGAAATATTATTTTGTGGTCAGAAATAGCAACAAAGTATACTTTCTATTAAAGCATGAGAAACAACTTTGCAAAACTATCCCTGGTAGTACTTTTACACTATATCAGAAACGTTTCTTTTTTGGTCATCTTCTGACTGCACTGTGAACCGAATTAGTTACATTAAAAAAATAAAAGTTTTACTGGCTATTTGCCTGTAAATGAAGAGACATTCTTCTACCCCTGAGCAACAACAGAAACTAAGATCCCTAAATGAAAAGATGCTGTCCTCTCTCACCATGGTTTTCCATAATTAGGAATTTGGTCAGGAATAAGAATAACTTGATTATAGTCCATGTTATCACACTCCTGTCAACGTCTTTCTCTCTTCCACATGTTGAATGACTTCCTGACTTATTTTCTGTGTATATGTAATATTTGGCTCCTATCTTGTGTGCAATAACTCTTGGTTATCAGATCTTTTCTTCCTGTTACATCAGATAATTCTTACATTATTATTTAAACTGTGCTTCTCCTGACTAACTTCTCTTTAGTTTCCTTTTCACTTTAGGCTACCAATGGGCACATTTTAATCTTTTACAATTCATAATTAATTTTCACATTCAGCCTAATAGCTAAATAAGGTTAGAAATTTAGGAAAGATAAATGGGATCACTTGGTACTTTTTCATATAAGGAGCACAGATTACTTTTGTGCTCAGATGCTGCTTCTGGAGGAGTCTTAAGTAGTAAGAACTAACTTTCAGAATGATTTGAGTCTCTGTACCCATTCTACCAACTTTCCATCTTGGTAGGGCTGAAGAAGTTTGGGTTGGGTTGAATAGGTACCATCTTTGTTCTTAGAAGTGCTTGGTAGGGGTCTTGTTCTTGCCATGCACAAGAGTTATCTTAGTGTTATTTGAAAACATCTGAAGAATTTAGGTTAGAATTTCAAAGAAAATATGAATCTTTGTAACCTTCAAATCTTTTCTTCTGTGAAAGAAAATGTCACTCTTCTTTAAATAGATCGTAAAATTATTCCGAATTACCAGATGCAAAGGCTGAGCAACACACAGTACAGATTTGCCACGAGGAATAGGGTTAAATTTTGCTCTCCAATGACAAATCCCAACCCAGAACAGATTTTTAGCCACGCAGCTAGCAGAACTCGCTGGGTGAACTGCACAGGCCATGGTGGGTGCAGAGCTCAGAGCCGGAAAGCAAACAGCTGCTGTAGCCTGATTTCAGTTAAAATAGTGTGAGTGTTTAGTCTGGCGCACGGCTTCAGGGGAGATTGGCAGCTGGGTCAAACAAAGTCCTTCCATTGGCTGTCTTCCCAGGCAGCTTCTGCTAGTATTTAGGTACTAGTGCAGTGTAGGGCCCTTTCTCAGGCAAAACCTAACATCTGACCGCACCCTCTCTTCTTTTTCCAGAAAAAAAAAAAAAAAGCAGAAAAAAAAGCTTCTTTTTCCTTCTTTCGTTAAGATAAATTCTCCAGTAGACAACCTCTCCCACTAATTGTGTATTAGCAGTGTATTTTATCTTGAGAGCTGACGCACTGGGCTCTCAACGTGGTGTGGAAGGCAGACTGTTCCAGGGTTGGATTCATAAAAGGGCCTTTATGGTTTGTGAAAGAATATCTGTGTGCTTAGGCAGGAAACTTTTTGATCTGCAGGAAAGCCAGAAGACATCTAGGTAAGGCTGCGTATCAAATCTACTTTTGGGGGGAAATCTTGGGCAGTGAGAATGAATCATTACAAGCGATGTGAGCTTGGAGTGTGCCTGTTCACTTCTGTAGAAGTTTAAAAGGTACTTATTTGTTTGCTTATTTTTTGTTTGTTTGTTGAAATCTTAAGGGAATACTGTAGTCTGCATTTTGACGATTTTGTTTTCTGCTGTTGAACTGATTATAGTGGATATAGGGTTTATTATATAGCAAAATCTTTGTAAACTGCCGCAGAAAGAAAGTGTATTTAGGAGGGAAATTGACAAGTTTTAAAGAGTAATTGTACAATCATTTGAGGACAGAGGAACACTGCATTAGACTAACAAGGGTTTAATTACCAAAAGAAGTTTAATGTTGCTTTGGAAGGAATATTAAGTAAGTTGTCTTTGTCTCTTACTTTTTAATTTTAGTCGCTGATTTAGCCTGTTGGGTCACATTTTTTGTTAGTGCTGAAGGCTGCCATGAATCCCTAATGAGGCCCCTTTGCACATGATTTTGGCACTTGGCCAAGATCAACTTCCCAGCGGCAAGCTTTCTCTAAAGAACCTGGAGCAAAAAAAAAAAGTTTTTTTTTTTTTTTTTTGATTAGAAATCATGTCTGAAAGCTGCCATAATCAGTTGTGTAGGCATGTCAAAATGACTTTATATAGTAAATATGAAACAAGCATTTAAAAACATTTTCCTCATATCGTTGCTTTTGAGAATTATGAGTTCCTGCTTGTGGCCACCTAAAATATGTTATAACAAGAACAATCTTAAAGAAGATTTACCGATTTTTTTTGTTTTTCTCAGCAGATCAGTGTAGGGATAATCACACTGAGAACTGTATAGTACGAAAGAGTTATTCAAAACACTTCAGGATAATTAGCAGATGAATTCTGAAAACTGTTCATCTCTCTCATAATACTCAGTGGACAGTAAGTAATGAAGTTTTCTAGAAGTTTCACTCTGCGCACAATGAAGCTAAACATTTAAAAAATGGGATGTTTTATGTATTTTAAATATCATGGTGTTTAAGATTCTAAAAATGTTACAACTTTTCGTATAATTTAAAAAAATGTATTAACACTTTGATGTGTTTACAACAAATGTTTTAGTAGAAGTGCTTGATATATATAAACATGACTGAATAACTAAATAATTATATTTAATTGCTGTTTTGCGATAAAAATGAGGTTTTGTGTGTGTGTGAAAGAAAGCATAAAGACACTTTCATCTGATTTTTAGAACTGTCACTTTTTATTTTATTATAAATAAATTTTTTCATGAAAGCCAATGTGTTACTTTATACTCCAGCATTTTAAGAGTTAAACTCACAGGTTGCAATGAAATACCTTAGTAATCAGATACAAACAACCTCAGATTTTACATAACCATTTTCAGCAATATATTTAGACATTAGAAACAGACATGTAGAAGTGTATTTAAAAGCAGAAAAGTGGGATCTCAGTTGCTCTGCTTTCTTTTTAAGAAACCTTATTACACTGTTATTTTGCCTTGTATGTTAGTCTATGGTAATCTAGAGTGAAACTTTATTTTTCACTTTAAAATAATCATATTTTTAAAGAAATATTGATAAGAACCTGATTTATTCTCTAGAGAATCATGAGTTAGAGCTGTTTTAGTAGATATGTTTTTCGTATATTTATCGCTATGTTTATCTTACCTTTTTTTTTATTACACAGTGAAAAGATTGATAATTGGAGTCATAGAAAAAAGTGAACATTAGCTTAAAGTAAATTTTAGCATTAGCAAATGCATCTGATTTCCTTCAGATCAATTTACATATGTATATATAATTTGTGTATATATAAAATATTTTTGGTATTACTCTGGGGTAAATTATGATACTGTATTTACCATTCAGGCATGAAGTGTTTTAAGTTACATTAGTCAACATTAAAATACAGAGATGCTATAAATTGGGAAAGGGCAATACATATCTGATATTTATAGATATTTACCTGGATTAGTTCTCTACTTCTTTGTGAGATCACAGTTGAATTCTCATTTAATCTAATATTTTGTATTCTTGAAAAAAATTAATATATGTTAGATATTTCAAAATTTGAATAAAGCAGGAACATTTTTATTATTTACTATCATCAAACAGGTGCAGGAAAAATAAGATAGCTTGCTTATTCAGCAAGATCCTTGCTTAAAAATTATTTTTGAATTCTATTTTTATCTTAACCTTAGCTGTCATAACACAACATTGTCTTCTGTTTCCATTTATTTTTTAATTATTTGTCTTGCTTATTTGAAACTGACAGGCTATTTCTCTTAAGTATATTGAGAAGTGTTTCAAGTGATGGTGTTAGCCCTTGCTGTGGTAGGGTTTTTTGGCTACTAGAGGCCATCGTAAAATAAATGCGGTAAAATATCAAACTTTTAAAGTGCACAGACACGTTAGTTTGCGAGGTCAGAAGAAATTCAATTGTACAAAATTACTGACAAATACTTTTGAGTTGAGATAGAAACACATAAGTATTGAGAAAAATTTAAGTCATGTACTTTACTGAAAAAGCTAAGAAATTTACTTTCTTTTGCAATAGCTATAAATTGTAATTGAATATTTCAAAAGTGTATGCTTGTTAATGGAATTAATAGCTAATTTTCCTTTTGGGACAATGGCTGCAAAACACTGAATACATTTTTTTCACTGAGTTGACATTTTAAAAAAACATTCAGAATATAATTACTTCTAAAAAGAAAAATATTTCAATATTTTGTTGCTTATTTGCAAAGAACAGTTTGAATAATTTGATTTGTTTGTTGTTTTTCCCAATCTCTTGGAAATTTAAAAACCGATTCCACTTTACAATCTGGAAACTACTTCACTCTTTAGAGAAAGTGAAATTCATTTGTAGTTGTCAATTTAAATTGTGGGTCTTTACCATTTTAAGTGTGACAGTATTTTGGTTAGTTTCAATTATGTAACAGACACATAAAATTCTTTCTTTCCCCCAAGTTAAAAGAAATATTAAATAATTTAGTATAAAATGTACTTCTTGTTGAAAAAAAAAACCATGCTTTAAAGCTGCAGTATTTTATCCACAACTTTTAAATGCGAGAAATGTTATAACAGGGCATTTTTGTTGAGCATTTTATTATTCAAACAATATGCTTTGTTCTAAATAGTAAATTCAGCAATGAGGTAAATGTATTGCTACATTAGATAGAATGTAATTATTGAATTTTGGCACACCTGCAATGACCTCTGCCATAAGAGATTAGTATACGAAGGATGATCTTGAATTTGTAATAACAAAAGTAGACCGTGAAACACAGATACCAACCTTTGTTATACTGGAGAAAGTATGTGCTAACAGTAAAGAGATACGTTTTGTGTAAACTGCTGATAGTATTCTGTCATTTAATGAATACAGCAAATCTTGAACATTAAAAAATTACTTTTTTGAAAGTGCATTTATAAGACTTTTTCTGTAGAAATAACTGTAGTATTTTATTCTTTTATGAGATGAACAACTGTTATATTTCCATGTAGCTAATGTGTAGCTATAAATTAGATAACTAGTTAATTATCTAAATGTTATGGTTTGATTTTAAATACAATTTGTATTAAAAAATAAATAATGCTTTTTTATTTTGTCTATTTCATATAAAAGAATGATCGATTTGCACTTGTTGCATTTCTTAGTTACTATTGATTTAATTTTAAAATTATCATAAAATAAATATTGCTATTTGATATAGTTTTTAAACATGGTAGGATTTATTTTATAAATAACCTCACTTATTATATGTTTAAACAATGGCAATTTGTATCTAGCTGTATATTCTTCTCTCAAAGTCAAGATCAGCAAAAGGCCTCTTTTTGGGTGCTCAATTATTTTTTTCTAAAAAAATCTAGTTTTTAGTTTGAACTTTTAGCTTTCTTGTTTAGGTGTCCAGGTACATTTTCTGTTTTGAGTATCTGAGTAAATCCTGAGATATCTATCTTGTGAGAATTAGGCTGGAAAGTGTAGTTGTGGGTTCTAAGTTTATTCTTATTCCACAGTCCGCTGAATAAACGAAGATTTTGAGTTTCATATTGAAAGCTAGTTTATATATAAATCAGTATAGATGACCAGTCAATTTGAAGCGCTGAATAGTCTGTGTAAATTAGTGGTCATTTATGTATTTGTGTAGTGATTCTAGATACTTCATTATTATTAATTTTAAAGATTTACTAATTTATAGAAATTATATAGTGCCATTATTGGCTTAAAAATTATTAGTATTTACTAGTTTTATAATTGCCTCCACTTTGCTATTCTTGAGTGTCATACAATAACTCTTCCAAAAAACACCATGAGACTAAGCCGTGCCTTATTTTTCATTTCTCCCATTAACTTAAGAGGTCAACATGTGTGTGTGGCCATTTTCAGGATACCCAAAAGTATTTCAAAATTTTTTTCTCTCCTGTGATTACCAACTACTTTACTATTTGGAGAGATTTTGAAAGGAATGACTGTGTTTTTTTTTTAATGTTTATATAAATGTGAGAAATACATGGGCTTTCTACAGACTTCAGTTAAAAAAAAAACTGAAATAGAAAATAAAATGAAGATTAATGACGTGGTATATTTTTATAGCAACTAATTACAACTTGCTATTCATCCCCAAACAACAAACTGGAAAGATACACAGTGGGCTTTAAGAGCAGCCTTCATTTGCTTTTCGCTTAAGAGCTACTAGGAACGTGGTAGCAAAGTGATGATTTTGGTCCAGTCTAATATGATGTATAATGTTTCAGGCCCATGTAGTCATTTCCCGTGTCTTGCTTCAGAGCCCCCATAAGACTAATCTCAGAAATTTTTGCAAAACTGTGTTGCAGAACACACTCTTTCTTGTTGTTAATGGAGGGTCCGTTGTTGGGTCTCTTTGGCAAAGGCAGTGTTCTTCTCTGTATAGTAATTTAAAAAAACAAAATCACAATTTGGGTAGATCAGCTCAATCAGTTGGCCAAATCAGCATAATAACCAAGCCAACTCAGCCTTAAGAAGGATAATTAGTTTTTCATTCTTCACTAAACCTGGGCACTTCCCTGAAGCATGTGGACGGTTGTACATGAAAGATTGAGTGTCTAAAAAACTATAATATGTATTTTCTACTTGTGAATTAATAAACTGTGCTTTGTGATCAGAATAGTTTATATCAATATACATTGCATGCCCAAAATGTTTAAACAATGATAGAAGCAACTGTCCTGAAATTCAATTTGGGATTAACTTTATTATAATTTATTTGAGATGTCATCTGCAAACTACTTGTTGAAACCATTCTTTAAAATTTTTCTATTATTGTCTTCATGAGGCATAATGATGTAAACAGAAATTTTTTGCTAATGGGGCAGCTTTTGAAAACTGTATGTATGTTGCTATTGCTTATTCTGTAGGATTCTAAATGGATCACATGTACTTTCCTCTCCACTCCTAGGGCCCATTCATAAATATTCCTCAGAGAGAATTTTTTTGTCAACAGCCAATTTTAGATACATTCATGTAGCTTGACAGTCGAAAGTTTGATGCATAGAAAAGCCCTATTCAAGTGAAATTTAGCTGTTTCTAAAACATATTCAATTTTTAGGTAATGAATCAACAAAGATATAGAAAGAAAGAATGGTTTGTAATTTTGTCAGAGGAATCAACAATAATCAGTTCAGAATATTTATATAATGATAACATTTTTCTATTGACATATTTTGCACCAAGAAATTTAGTTTAGAAGCTGCTATTTGTTACCAGAAGGTAGTAATTGACGTTGGTATTCAGTAGTTCAAAAGGCCTGACAAAGGGTTGACATATTGAATGAATTGGTCTTAGATAAAATGTGAGCTATTAGACAACTTCATATCTGGGATTTGTTTAAATTTTCAATACCCAAATCATTAAACATGAATGTAACAGTATTTGAGTATTTTCTGCTTTCAGAATCAGCCAGTCTACCTATGAAATTTGTTCCCTCATCTTTGATATAGACAACTTCAGAGTAATCAAATATCTTACAGCTTCCATTTTCCATCTTAATGTCTACTCAGATGAAACTTGAAGTAACTAAATCTTGTAACAGTCTGGATTAATAGTGAGATGAGATTATATGAGCCCAAAATGAAATTATATATATATATATATAGTTATAAATATAATATAATATAATATATATAAAGCACAAGTGTTTACCAGCATTTTTGTGGTCAGATTTGCAACTTGCATTGCAGGTAAAGCTTTTCCTTTCTCGCTTGAGAAAAGTGCAATTAAAAGTAATTTATAGATGTGCACAATGTACAGCTGCTTTCTTCTAAATTTCACAGAAATGAGCTAAATTATAATGGATTTAAAACTCACTGCATTTTAATGGTTTTTAAATTGGATTTGAAGCATCATTACTAGGTTTACTAGATAAAGGGAATTAATACTTATGAGCACTTGGGAGAGTCCCTGTCTAGGTGGCGTTAAGCTATTGGTACCATTAAGCTATAGAACCATTAAGCTATTGGAAATTACAACCAGACCAAAACATACAGCAGGTTTGTGAAGATTGATTAAGAGTGTAGATCTCTTCTATATACTCTATGCCTTCATGACATTACATTATATACTTCCTGATAACATGTAAGATGATCCAACTGCAGCCAAAATGTGTATGTGTGCATGTTCACAAGATAATGTGTGAGTGTAAGATATCTTTATGTTTACTTGCCAAGTGATAAGAAAAATACGAATAATAAGGTGTAAATACATTGGTATAATAGGGAATACTAATAAACTGTATTTGTCTATTGGAATATAAGCAATGACCTTGAGCCTACATTTCTGGGAAATCAGCTTTTTAAAAAAATCCATTCATTTCTTAGAGCTACTTATATACTCCATAGTGATAAAGTGAAAGTGAAGTCACTCAGTCGTGTCCGACTCTTTGTGATCCCATGGACTGTAGCCTACCAGGCTCCTCAGTCCATGGGATTTTCCAGGCAAGAGTACTGGAGTGGGTTGCCATTTCCTTCTCCACGAGATCTTCCTGACCCAGGGATTGAACCCGGGTCTCCTGCATTTTAGGCAGATGCTTTATGTCGGAGCCACCAGGGAAGCCAATAGTGATAAGCTACTGTCATTAATATTATATGACCAGGAAAAGACCTGCTTTTTATTTTGTTGAAGTATAGTTGATTTACAATATTGTATTAGTTTCAGGGGTATAGCAAAGTGATCCAGTTATACATAGCCATTTTTTTCAAATTATTTTCCATTATGTGTTTTTACAAGATATTGAATGTCATTCCCTGCATTGTACAGTAAATCCGTGTTGCTTTTCTATTACATATATATATAATAGAATATGTAACATTCTATATACACACACATATATATAATAGTGCATATCTGCTAGCTCCATACTCTTAACATATTCATCCCCCCACTTCCTCCTTGATAACCATGTTTGTTTTCTATGTCTGGGAGTCTGTTTCTATTTTGTAAATAGATTCACTTGTAACCTTTTTTTAGATTTCATATGTAAGTGATATCATATGATATTTATCTTTCTCCATTTGCTTACTTCACTTAGTATAATAATCTCTAGGTCCATCCATGTTGCTGCAAGTGACATTATATCGTTCTTTTTATGACTGACTAATATCCTGTTGTGGTGTGTATGTGTACAGGCACCATGTCTGTATCCATTTATCTATTGATGGACACTTAGGTTGCTTCCATGTCTTAGCTATTATACATAGTGCTGCTTTAAACTTTGGGGTTCATATTCAAATTAAAGGTTTCATCATTTTTGAATCTATGCCCAGGACTGGGATTGCAGGATCCATATTTAGATTTTTAAGGAAACTTCATACTGTTTTCCATAGTGATCACATCAATTTATATTTTCATCAACAGTGTAGAAGGGTTCTATTTTCTCCACACCTTCTTTAGCATTTATTATTTGTAAACGTTCTCATGATGTCCATTCTGACTGGTGTGAATGATACCTGGTTTTGATTTGAATTTCTCTAATAATAAGCAATGTTGAGCATCTTTTCATGTGCCCGTTCATCATCTGTGTTTCTTCTTTGGAGAAATATCTGTTTGTGTCTTCTGCCCATTTTGTAAGACGTATTTATTTGGCTACATCAGGTCTTAGTTCCAGTGTGTGGGATATTCATCGCATCATGCAGGATCTTCTGTTGCATTGCTTGGGCTCTCTAGTTGTGGTCTTCAGGCTTAGCTGTTCTGCACCATGTGGGGTGTTAGTTCCACAACCAGGGGTAGAACCCATGTCCCTGCATTGCAAGGTGAATTCTTAACCCTTGGATCACCAAGAAGTCGCCCATTTTCTTGTGTTTTTTTTTTTTTTTTTTCCCTTTCCTTTTCTTTTGCTATTGAGTTGTATGGACTGTTTGTGTATTTTGCAAATTAACCCCTCGTTGGTTCCTTCATTTACAACTATTTTTTTTTTCAGTTCTGTAGGCTGTATTTTTGTTTTGTTGATTGTTTGCTGTGCAGAAGCTTTTGAGGTTGATTAGGTCTTATTTGTTTATTTTTGCTTTTATTTCTTTGCCTTGGAAGACTAATCTAAGAAAATATCGGTGCAGTTTATGTCAGAGAATGTTTTGCCTGTATTCTCTTCTAGAAGTTTTATGGTGTCATGTCTTATATTTAAGTCCTTAAGCCATTTGGAATTTACCTTTGTGTATGGTGTGAGGGAGTGTTCCAACTTCATCACTTTACATGTAACTTTCCAACTTTCCCAACACTTCTTGCTAAAGAGCCTGTCTTTTACCCATTGTATTTACTTGTCTCTTTTGGTGAAGATTTTTTGACTGTAGGTGTATGGGTTTATTTTGGAGCTCCTGATTCTGTTCTGCTGATCTACACGTCCCCCTTTGTGCCAATAGCATACCGTTTCAGTTGCTGTAGCTTTGTCGTATTGTCTGAAGTCTGAGAGGGTTTTATCTCCAGCTTTTTTTTTAAACTTTTTATTTTACACTGGAGTATAGGTGATTAACAATGTTGTGACAGTTTCAGATATACAGCAATCTGACTCAGCCATAGATAAACCTGTATCCATTCCCCCCCAAACTCCCCTCCCATCCAGGCTGCCACCTAACACTAGCAGAGTTCCCTGTGCTATCTAATAAATCCTTGTTGGTTATCCATTTTAAATATAGCAGTGTGTACATGCCAGTCTCAAACTCCCTAACTGCCCCTTCCCCAAATAATCATAAGTTCATCCTCTATTTTGTGAGTCTGTTTCTGTTTTGTAAATAAGTTTATTTGTATCACTTCTTTTTAGATTCCTCATATAAGCAGTATCATAAAATATTTACTTTTCTCTATTTGACCTGCTTCACTCGTATGACAATCTATAGATCCATCCATGTTACTGCAAATGGCATTATCACATTCTTTTTACTGGTTGAGTAATATTCAACTGTATGTATGTTCTACATCTTCTTTATCCATTTCTCTGTTGATGGACATCTAGGTTGCTTCCATGTCTCAACCATTGTAAACAGTGCTGCAATGAACTGCATGTATCTGTTTGGACCATGCTTTCCTATTAATATAATGCCTAAGAGTAGGGTCACAGTCTCGTATGGTAGCTCTGGTTTAGTTCCAGCTTTGTTCTTTCTCCTCAGGATTGCTTTGGCATTTCTGGATAGGTAAAGATCTGTTCCTCACCAAGTTACCTTGGGCTTGAAACAGACTTTTCTCTGAAGCTTGGAATAGCCAAACTTTTCTAAAACTGTTCTGAGAAGGCATGTTGACGGTTGCAGGAAAAAGGGGAAGTGGAAGGTGAATGATTGCTTTGGGCCAGGGAATCAAAGGGTGTTTCTCCTGTGTAAGCTCAGAGAATCATTATAATCAATCCATTAGTATTTTAACAATTATTTGCTTTCCTAAGAGTTTTACTAAAATAACTACAAAAAATGACCTTGGAGGTATTTAGAAAGGTGCCTCATTGGTTAGGAGTATCCTGATGGAACCCTTTATCTATCTTGCCTACAACAATTTTTTTTCATATACTTAACTCCTGCCACTGAAAGTCATGATCAGTCATTGATGCAGTGGTTCAGATCCTGTGCAAAGATCTTTGTCATCTCCCTTAATTTTTTAAGTAACCATCAAATTGGGGATCATTACCCCTATTGTACAGACGAGAGTTCTTAGAGTGCTTAAGTAATTTTCTTAGAGTTCCTGGCCTACTGAATGTCCTTGTCATGATTTGAATCTGTGTTAATGGTGCTTCTAGTCCATCCTACTTTCCAATGCACTATATATTTAATGATTTTTGGCTTTAAGAGTATAAGGAACATTAAATATAATCCTTTGATTTAAAAGCTCTTTTTTAACAGTTGAAGAAACAAAGTTCTAAAAACATTAAAAATCAGTCATAGATGGAGAATAGTGAGAGATACTTTATATAGTAAGTATTTTTAATATATGAAGTACATTTAATGTTAATTAAAGCAATAGCCAGTGACCAATAAAATGCTTTTGGGCATAAGGAGTTTTCTACATAAAAAAAAAATGATTATGTGGGTAACGATTGCATTTCTAGTATGAGGCTCTTTTGCTTATCGGTGGCTTAAAATGTTGAGCTGTAGAATAGTACAGTAGGGGGAAAAGCATCGTCTTAGCCAGGAAATTTCACTAGCTTGTTTTGTTTACATATATTTTATTATAACTAAAGAGATGCATGAACTGGAGAGGCACAGTGAGTTTTCACTGTGGCCACCAACAATACGCAGTGGTCCTGAGCAGAGCACTATCATGGCATTCCATGGAAGCAGAGGCTGAGAACTCTTTCCACAATGTTTTGCTGCTCTGAAGTCAGTGCTCCCACTAGATGATGGTGTCTTTTCAAAATCTAGGTTGTCCATATCACAGGCTGTGTAGAAAGAAACTTGAACTATATTACAGAGCAATTGTTGATAAATGTTTAAAAACTAGATTTGTAACTTCTGTTAAGACTAAAACTTAAAAGAAATGAGGATATGGGCAAAAAATGCATTTTATAAAATTGTTGGGTGTGATTTTTCAAACTCTCTTGATGAACAGTAAAAAAAATTGGTCCAAAATCACTTTTACAACTCTAAGATATTTGATTCATTCACTTTTTGAGCTGTGATCATGATCAATGCTCTTTCTTTAACTTCCTCATTGTAGAAGAAAGTGGTGATGTAGAGAGGGAAAAAAATGGTCTTTCTGCTCATGTTAATAATACCAGTGCCTGGAAAGTTGGCTTTGAATATAAATCTTCCTTCAAGTTTTGTATTCCTTTCTCTACACTAGGGCCTCTTAATGCTGTAAAGTCATTTATATTCAGCTACCAAATGTTCTGTTTTTTCTTTTTAAAACACTAGTGATACGGAAACAAAATAGAAGAGGTATTTAGCTTCATTACTCAACATGAAAAGGACTAATAAAAATATATATAATTGAATATAAACCTGACCATGAATTATTGTTTCTGTAAAAGTCACATTATTAAAAGTTTCTAGTTTATAATTTCATCCTTGATTTGTATCCTAGGGCACTTTGATCCTTTCATGAGTTTTGTTGAAATGTCCATTTAGCATGCTTTCTGAAAAACTGAAGATGGTCCTTTGACTTTTTTGTTTCTTTATGAGACTATAATTTTTTTTAATGGAGATATTTAACATACATGCTCCCTAACTATACAGGTGGGTGAATGTTTCACATATGTGTAAATACACATAATCACATGCATATATATGCAATGTCTCAGATCAGGATATAGAAATTTTCAGCACCTTAGAAGACTATCTCATGCCTTATTGATGTCTATCACTGTTAAACAAATACCATTGATTAGGCTTACCAGTTTTGTATTTCATATAAATCGAATCACACAGCACATATACATTTTTGTCTGGCTTGTGTTACTCATCATTCTGTCCATGTGATTTCTCCACTTGTACATATCATAGGTTCTTTTTATTATGTTGTAGTATTTTCATGTGAATATATTACAATTAATTTATTAATTATATACCTATTGGTTGTTTTCAGTTGTTTTTACATGATTTTTAAAATGTAGACCTGGTGTTAAAAATGTAGAAGTCAGTTTTTCTTTCTAGTAGATAAAATAGGAAATAGAGTCACTTTAATTAAACAGGTAAAGTCAGTGTTCTCTTTATGTAACAGACATGTGCCTGTTTGAACTACATGAAACCAGGACTCAGCATCACTGATATTAATGGAAATGTTTTCTGAAAATGAGAATTACTATGTATTATTTCAAGTAGATGCTAAGTATTCCTAAAATGCTTAAAGTTTTAATCATTATTCATTTGCTTTTATTGCTTATTACATATTTGTTGTTGTTCAGTTGCTCAGTTGTGTCGAACTCTTTGAGACCCCATGCACTGCAGCGCACCAGGCTTCCCTGTCCTTCACTGTCTCCTGGAGTTTGCTCAAACTCATGTCCATTGAATCGGTGATGCCATCCAACTATCTCATCCTCTGTCATCCCCCTTTCCTCCTGCATTCAGCCTTTCCCAGCATCAGGATCATTTCCAATGAGCTGGCTCTTCCCATCAGGTGGCCACAGTATTGGAGTTTCAGCTTCAGCATCAGTCCTTCCAATGAATATTAAGGGTTGATTTCTTTTTGGATTGACTGGTTTGATTTCTTTGTTGTCCAAGGGACTCTCAAGACTCTTCTCTAGCACCACAGTTCAAAAGCAGCAATTCTTTGGCGCTCAGCCTTCTTTCTGGTTCAACTCTCACATCTGTACATGACTGCTGGAAAAACCAAAGCTTTGACTTGATGGACCTTTGTCAGTAAAGTGATGTCTCTGCTTTTTAATACGCTATCTAGGTTTGTCATAGCTTTTCTTCCAAGGAGCAAGCATCTTTTAATTTCATGACTTCAGTCACTGTCCACAGTGATTTTGGAGCCCAAGAAAATAAAGTATGTCACTGTTTCCACTGTTTCCCATCTGTATACCCTGATGTGATGGGAGTGGATGCCATGCTCTTCCTTTTCTGAATGTTGAGTTTTGAGCCAGCTTTTCACTCTCCTCTTTCACCTTCATCAAGAGGCTCCTTAGTTCCTCTTCACTTTCTGCATTTAAGGTGGTGTCATCTGCATATCTGAGGTTATTGATATTTCT
The DNA here is from genome assembly GCF_910594005.1 of Cervus elaphus. Lineage (NCBI taxonomy): Eukaryota > Metazoa > Chordata > Mammalia > Artiodactyla > Cervidae > Cervus > Cervus elaphus. The sequence continues at coordinate 21,443,565 of NC_057845.1, read as the reverse complement.
CCTAGCAATCTTGATTCCAGCTTGAGCTTCATCCAGCTGAGCATGTCACGTGATGTACTTTTCATGTAAGTTGAATAAGCAGAGTGACAATAGGCAGCCTTGGCATACTCCTTTTCTGATTTTGAACCAGTCCATTGTTCCATGTCCAGTTCTGTTGCTTCTTGCCCTGCATACGGTTTCTCAGGAGGCAGGTGAGGTGGTCTCATGCATATATACATGAAACTATAATTATAGCTTGCTCCATATATGCATCTTTTTAAACTTAGTTGTCAGTTTTTTCAAGTTCTTATGGATGGCTGAAATGTTACAGTGTAAAGCAACATAAACTGAGCTATTGCCTTTGACAAAGAATTATTTGGAATGACTCTTCATGTATTTAATCTCTTCATTTCATATATGAACAAAATAAAATCCAGTATTTTGACACTATGAATAAATACTTATTTGAAAGTAATGGGAATAGTTTTATAGAGATTTTTGGTATCATTTTCTGTTATTTTTGTTATTGTTTTTCCTCCATGCCTGTGATTCTATATTCAAATTAAGATTATCTACTCTACTTAGAAAACACAAACATCACATAAAAAATTGAAAAGATGTTTATTGAAGAATGAAACAAGATTAAATTTTTGTTTAGTTGTTATTATCCCACTTATCTATTGAGTTATTTACTAGCTTCTGTTGAGTACATCACACAACATTGACTATATTTGGCTATTTTGATAAATAATATAAGAATGCCATTTGGTAATATTTACACACTAATAAGCAACTGCTTTAAATATAATAAATAACATTAATGTAGCACATTAAAATGTAGTTTACAAAGCCCTTTCACATAATACACACATTAACTCGGCGGGGAGAAGATATCACACTTACCCCCAACCCTAAACAGTGAAGTAGCCAGTATCCTATAGCTAGTAAGGGCTTCCCAAGTAGCTCAGGGGTAAACCTGCAATGCAAGAAACATGGGTCAGGATGTTGATCTCTGGGTCAGGAAAATCCCCTGGAGAAGGAAATGGAAATCCACTCCAGTATTGCCTGAGGAATTCTATGGACAGAGGGATCTGGTCAGCTACAGTCCATAGGATCATAACGAGTCAGGCACAACTGAGCACATACACATATTTAGTAAGGTCTGATTTATGACCTGTAATGGGATTTTTCCCACTCTGATTCTATCATCTCTTATTATAAGAAACTACATCTCTATAAATAACGGGATGCCATTTAAGAGGCCCAGGCTGAACAAATTATTTGCTACATTTTTGCAAAATATTTTTTAGTACTGGGTTTTATTTATATTTATCACACTACAAAATTCCCTTGTAATCTGGGAATTTCTCATCAATAAATAATTTGCTTTTACAGATCTATCAGGGGTTATATTTTTAAAACATTTTGACTGTAAAAATAGTAGTACCACTTTTTATTATTATTTTTTTATACAACCAGTCCAAATTTGGCTGAGGTCAGTGTTGGTTTTTATTATTTTTGAAAACTATACAATACCTGATAATGATTCTGTTTTTGGCACCAGCTGGCAATAAGTTTCCTTCTCAGATGAATTCGTAGATGGCCTGTTCACCTGCCAACATGTAATGGGCACCACAAAATTCCACTGCTTTGATTCTGCTTAATTAGCTGTAATTTCATCTAATAGAAAGAGAAGGCCAACTTCTTGCAATGCTTTTTTCCTCCATAATTTTATTTTAGATATTAAATACATTTTTAAATGTGTGCAAATGTCTGAAGGCCTCCAAATAAATGAAGTAATACGAACATTTGAAAAATGCTAGCTTGCCTTACTACTGTGCTCTGTGTCTTTGGCTTTGTGAAAATATGCAAAAGGTACTAACCATTTTTAGGGGCTTTTAGATGTTTTTCTGAAACTCTCTTGCCTTTTCTATGATCCAACGGATGTTGGCAATTTGATCTCTGGTTCCTCCGCTTTTTCTAAATCCAGCTTGAACATCTGGAAGTTAGTTCACATACTGTTAAAGCCCCGCTTGGAGAATTTTGAGCATTACTTTACTAGTGTGTGAGATGAGCACAGTTGTGTGGTAGTTTGAGCATTCTTTGGCATTGCCTTTCTTTGGAATTGGAATGAAAACTGACCTTTTGCAGTCCTGGGGCCACTGCTGAGTGTTCCAAATTTGTTGACATAATGAATGCAGCACTTTAGCAGCATCATTTTAAGGATTTGAGATAGCTCAACTGGAATTCTGTCACTTCCACTAGCTTTGTTGGTAGTAATGCTTCCTAAGGTCCACTTGACTTCACATTCCTGGATGTCTGGCTGTAGTTAGTGATCACACCATTGTGATTATCTGGGTCATGAAAACCTTTTTTGTGTAGTTCTTCTGTGTATTCTTGCCACCTCTTCTTAATATCTTCTGCTTCTGTTAGGTCTATACCATTTCTGTCCTTTATGGTGCCCATCTTTGCATGAAATGTTCCCTTGGTATCTCTACTTTTCTTGAAGAGATCTCTAGACTTTCTCATTCTGTTGTTTTCCTCTATTTCTTTGCCCTGATCACTGAGGAAGGCTTTCTTATCTCTCCTTGCTATTCTTTGGAACTCTGCAGTCTGCATTCAGATGGGTATATATTTCCTTTTCTCCTTTGCATTTTGCCAGTAGACATACATGTATACATATACATTTTATTATAAATATATACAATAAATACATTTGTATTGTATATTATATAATTTTATAGATAAATATATAGAATGTATATGCATGTGTATCTATTTATATATGCATATTTATTTACTGTGTATATGCCTAAGTGCTCAGTTGTGTCCAACTCTTTGCAACTCCATGGAATGTAGCCCACCAGGCTCCTCTATCCATGGAATTTTCCAGAAAGGAATACTGGAGTGTGTTGCCATTTTCTAATGCAGAGGATATTCCTGATACAGAGATTGAACCCATGTCTCTTACATCGCCTGCATTGGCAGGTGGATTCTTTACTGCTGCACCACCAGGGAATCCCCATTTCTTTACTGAGGTGAACTTAATTCATTAAATTATTTTATGCTTTGAAATTTTTATCTGGAATAGTCTGAATCTCGGGTTATTTTTGGTAGGTATAAAAGGTCTCCAGGAGAAAGCAGCAAGACATATGACTTTTTAAATTAATAGTGATTTATTTTGAAGCTATAATATTTATATTCTGAAAATGCTATTAGTCTGAAATAGAGCAAGAACTAGAATATTAGGTTATCATTCTGCCAGTATTATATTTATTTTTGTTAAGAGAAACTGAATTTACATTTAACTACAAGGAACAAAGAGCTCAATATTTGTTTTATTTTGTTCATACTTATTGTGAAGTAAAAAAATTACAAAATTTCTAGTCAATTATAACATATTTTAAATACACAACTTACTGTCTATAATAACTGCTTTGATGTAATCATAGTTCTGAATATAGTTTATCAATAAGCTTTATTTTCAAAGGAGGGGATATAGTTGTTATTTCTTTGATTTTTTTTTTCTTGTCTTGTTTTTAAGAAATTCTAGGTTTTAGAAAATTACATTGCAGTTCAGGTCAATAAAGACCACAGTGGTATCCACACTCAATTAGAAAATTGTCCTGTGTGGAAGACTGTCCTCCTGCCCTATCTACAAATTAGTTATTCCTTATTCATTTTAGGGCCTAATATAATTGATCACAAATAACATTCTATTCTGATGCATGACTAATTTGTCATTTGGTTTGTTAAAAAAAATTCAAGCCACAAAGAATTAAAGAGGTATAGATTATCTCATTCTTTTGCATTTGTTTCATTACAATTTTTTAAAAGCCTTTATAAGGGAAGTGTTGCAAAATTAACTGCTAACCTTTCACCCTGTGTTGTTCTTTGTGTTTCTGATGGCTGCTAATATTAGGTAAATGATTCAAGGAATAAAAAGATGAACAAAGGGCATGGTATATGTATCAACCAAAGTAATATCTGTCCTTATTAAAAAGACATCTGTAGGTATTTCTGTCCCCATGAAGATTATAACTTGGTTGAAAATATTAAACAGACATGAGCCACATGAGAAAAATAGAAAAAATAGGCTAACATGACTGAACTAGTGGATTAAAAAAAAAATTTGCTCTACTTAAAAGAAAAAGTAATCGAATCAAAGTCAATGACAATCACCTTGAACAACTTTATATGAAAAGAAAAGAAAAAAAAAGTTGGACTTCCCTTGTGGCTCAGATGGTAAAAAATCTGAGTGCAGTGCAGGAGACCGAGGTTCAGTTCCTGGGTTGGGAAGATCTCTGGAGGAGAAAATGGCTACCTACTTCAGTTTTCTTGCCTGGAGAATTCCGTGGACGGAGCAGCCTGGTGGGGGGTGGTTGCAAAGAGTTGGACACAACTGAGTGCCTAACACTTCATATGATAAATCGACTTTGAAATGCCATATGAGCCTCTTAGAAAAGTAACTGAATTTTACAAAGCCATTAGTTGATATTATGTGTGAAAACTACCCTGAAAATATATTTGGCGCCCTACTTAAATGTCTACTGTAGAAAAGGAAGTGATGTATAATAGTTGTTCAACAAATACATGTTGAATTAACGAGTGAACAATCCTAATAAAATGAGTGTTTGTTTCTCTAACTCAATTTCCCCTTCTCAACATGGCTCATTTCCTTAAAGACAGAAGATTCTTAATGCTGTTTCTGGAGTGCTTATCCAATGGTTCAGTTACTTTGCAACAAAATAGCATCTAGGTAAAACTTACATATTCAGAGAAGTCACTCTGATTCCCATTTTGTAATATTATCAGCCAATAAAATTGATAATTTCAGAAGATCTTTAAGTGTGCTAACTTGTAATCATTGTGGCTGTATCTGGTCCATGAAAGAATAAAGACTGTCACCAAAGGTTTAGTAGTTAGTTTTATTTCAATTACTAATAAATTTTGATGTTAATGAGGATGCATACAGAGTATTATGCTAAATCGGTGTAGTGCCTATGTCAAACACCTTTTAACTAGTGTAGTAAATGGAGCAGCATTTTTGCCTCTCGATGATAACTTGTAAGTCCTACAGTTCATATGTATTTTGATTCTCCTGTTCGTGGTGTTGCCTTTGGCTGTCTATGTGTCATCACCAGGAAATTTCTTAACTAATCATCAGGAATGTTTAATCAAAATCAATTCATTTGGTTAACAGCAAGTGTACATTTAGGAGTATGGGCGAAGCCAAGTTTATAATGATTGAATTATTTTAGTTTATATTACTAACACAGATATAAAACCCATGATCTTTCCTCTCCTCTCTCCTCCCCTACCCCCCCCCCCCGAAATAAATCAAAGAGATTTGGGAGCAAATAATTTTTTACAGCAAAAATCTTTTCAGAAAATAATTCCAGCGGTTACAACTACCACTACTATCTTGGAGTCTGTACTGGTCTTCTCCTAGAATAGTATTGTTAGAATAATGGATGCTAGAGTCAGGCTCAGTTCACTTCAGTTCAGTCCAGTCACTCAGTCATGTCCGACTCTTTGCAACACTATGGACTGCAGCACGCCAGGCTTTCCTGTTCATCACCAACTCCTGGAGCTTACTCAAACTCATGTCCATCGAGTCAGTGATGCCATCCAACTGTCTCATTCTCTGTTGTCCCCTTCTCCTCCCGCCTCCAATCTTTCCCAGCATCAGGGTCTTTTCCAATGAGTCAGTTCTTTGCATAAAGTGGCAAAAGTATTGAAGTTTCAGCTTCAACATCAGTCCTTCCAATGAATATTCAGGACTGATTTTCTTTAGGATTTTCTGGTTGGATTTCCTTGCAGTCCAAGGGACTCCCAAGAGTCTTCTCCAACACTACAGTTCAAAAGCATCAATTCTTTGTAGTCCAACTCTTACATCCATACATGACTACTGGAAAAAGCATAGCTTTGACTAGATGGACCTTTGTTGGCAAAGTAATGTCTCTGCTTTTTAATGTGTTGTCTAGGTTGGTCATAACTTTTCTTCCAAGGAGCAAGCGTCTTTTAATTTCATGGCTGCAGTCACCATCTGCAGTGATTTTGGAGCCCAAGAAAATAAAGTCTGTCACTGTTTCCATTGTTTTCCCATCTATTTGCCATGAAGTGATAGGATTGGATGCCATGATCTTAGTTTTTTGAATGTTGAGTTTTAAGCCAAATTTTTCACTCTTGGAGTCAGGCTGTCCAAGTTCAAATCCATGTCTGCCAATAGCTAGTTATCAAATCTTGTAAAAGTACCTTCCCTACCTTATTTTTCTTCTTTGTTAATTGGTGATAACACAACTGATTTTTGAAATATTTGTTAACTTCAAAAATAATAGCATCTCTTCCAATTAAATGAAGATGAATAGAACTTAATTCAGATGTGGGAGTGAATATGAATGAATTGGGAAAGGAGGCATGCTCTTCAGAAATGTTATTCTTTCTTAATATAATGCCAGTGAAAAAGCATCATAGTATCCAATGTATTGCCATCATGGAAATCAAAACAGAGAACAGTGTGGCAAGTTTCTAAGAATATTGGAAAATATTAATAATAAATATTGCCTCCAGTTTTTATATCATCATTAACTGGAAGGTATGCCAGCCTTAGCCTCCATTTATTTTTGTTTTTTTCTTTTGAAACGTTTCAAGGAACTGTAAGCATGCTAATTAAACTAGAATAAAACTTCAAAGGATCCACTTTACTTCTCATAGTATAGGTTCACATAAGAAAATGCAATTAAGTTGAAAACAAAGTTTTATATTCCCCAGGTTTACATTGGGATGTGATGAAATATACATTCTCAACTCTCTTATTTCTTTCTGAAATCAACTTTCACTTTCTCTTGGCCTTCTTTTCTAAAGTAACTGGTTATTTTGATTACTGTCAAGGCTAAGTGGTGTTTGCATCTATCTTTTTTCTCCTTCTGAAGCTACTTCTATTGTTTAATAAGCTAAGGGAAAGGAATACCAGAAGAAATGAAACCTGGACTTTTAAGTTTTGAAAGAGAAATCAGTATATTGCTTAATTGTTGTCTTTTATGTACAGGTTTGAATGTTTATATTTGGACTAGACTTTGAGCTTAATTCATCTATTTGGGTATGAAATATAGTTCCAAGTCAAACTAACCAATTTTTCATTAAGATGTATTAATATCAGTGTATCTTGCCCTGCTTAAAAATACCTTTTTATACTCTCCATTTTGAACTATTTAATTTTTTAAACCTTAATAACTTTTCAGTGTGGAAAATCTCATTGTCTCTAATCCAGTCTCTTTATGTAAAGTCTAACAAATCCATTTTAAGAGCAAACTTGAACTTCTATATAAGACTAGCTGTTAGTGGCCAGCACAGTACCTAATCTATGCTGATTTAAATCTCAGGAATTTTCCCTATCTCAGATCTCTTGTATATGCAGATATTGAAAGCTTATCAATGCTTCTATTCTCTCATTTTTTCACAAAAATATCAGACCTGATGGGTGATTTTTTTTCTTTTTTTACTTCAAGATTTAACTAGAAGCATAAATAAGAAAAAAAAATAACTGAAAGAATAGTTTTAAAAAAGAAAATGAATGGATGTTTTAGGAAAGGAAATGATGTGGTGATAGAGTGGTAGATTAGATTAAAGCAACCAAGTTTCAGGAACTAAAGTGTTGACGTTCAACAAAAGATGCCCAAAAGTGCAGTAAAACAAACGTATAGCAGAGTCTTTTTGCAGAGTCTATATGTTAAAACTTTAAAAAAAGATGAAGAATATCCTTCAGTAGGTCTAGCAATTTCTAAGAACATCTGTATGCTGTCCATCCAAATTAATAAGGAATTGAAATCATCTGTCTACCTACTGCCACTTCATTTTCTTAACAACCCTCTATGTCTCATCAAGAAATTAAATTTCTCTTCACACAGGTTGAAGGTTATTTACAAAACAGACTTCCATGGTGCTTGTACATCCTGCATATTACAGTTGAATTATTACATTATTGCAGCCATTTTCCAACTGATCAAGGTTTTAGTTCTTTGATAATGTACTCCATTTCTTTTGCCTAATTTCCTTCACAAAGTTAAGATCATAATTCTGCCTTTCTAAGAATCTTTTATTATTCTGAAGTTTGTTTCCTCCTTCCATACTTGCGTATTGAGTATCATCGACTGATTATTATACTAAATTGATCATGGAGAAACTTTCTGTGATGAAACATTTTTTGATATTGTTTTATAAGTTACAATAAGTATGCACCTTAGATGGCTCAATAGAAAATTTGCAGAAAAATTCTGAAAGACCTTTCACCCCATTTTTTAATTGAAGTATATTTAATGTGCAATATCATATAAGTTACAGGTGTACAATATAAAGATTCTGAAAGATCTTAAGGGGCATATGGAAATAAGTGAGGAATAGAGTTGAATGAGAAAAGTGATGGCATTCTGTAGGGCAAGACACATGATGTTGAATTTTATGTTTAACCTGCTTTATTGAATAAATTGAACTTTCTCAGAAATTCCATCTTTTAAAATATTACCACCACAATTAATAGTAAAGACAATAGCTCTATGTATAAGTCATGTATTAGGCCTCCGAGATCATTGCTTGACTAAAAACATAGCTTTCAGTGTTCCATAAATTCTTTTTAGAGTCTATTTCTATAACTTTGGTGATGTGTATTTAAAGATTGAAAAGAATAAGAAACTGATTTTGTTTAGTTACCAAAACATAAAAATTATATGTTGTGGTTTTAATTTTATATTTATTTGTTTGAAGAAGAGTTTAAGAGATAAAATTCTCACTATTCTAGTAACTATTTTATAATCATTAACTACTCCATGAAGCTATTATCATTACTAAATTGTTTTAGCATCAATAGCTAGCACGGTAGCATAATAAAATATTTGAACTCACTGTACAAATAACATCCAGAATGTGTTAAAATAAATTTTAAAATATCAATTGAGTTTTTTAAAAAGTATTTTATTGATAGCCATGGTAAAATGTTGACAATAATGAATTTAAAATAAATGAAATTCTCCAGGGCAGAATACTGGAGTGGGTAGCCTTTCCCTTCTCCAGGGAATCTTTCCGACCCAGGGGTCAAACCTAGGTCTCCCACGTTGCAGGCTGATTCTTTACCAGCTGAGCCACAAGGGAAGCCCAAGAATACTGGAGTGGATAGCCTATCCCTTTCCAGTGGTTCTTCCCGACCCTGGAATTGAACCTGGGTCTCCTGCATTGCAGGTGAATTCTTTAACAAATGAGCTATCAGGGGAGCCCCATTCTAGTTAGTAGAAGTCAGACTTTCAAAAGATATTGGAAGATTAAAAAAATTTATGTCACCAAAAAGGTAAAATAAAGAAAACAGAGAAACAGAGGTTTGTTGTATTAAACATCTGTAAAAATCATTGTTTGAATTATTTGAAAATGGTTTTCTTCAGAAATAGTACTTGCTACAAGCCAAAAATACAAAAAGGTAACTTCAGTAAAAATTAACTGTAATGAGAAATGTCTATATCATGGTCAAAATAATTCCATTATCTCATTCATGATTACTGCAGTGATTTTTGAAAACTATTTAGTTGTTCCATCTGATTTTGTCTATTGAAGGTTTTTTTCTGTGTGAATGTGTTGTGTAATATACAAATATAGAATAATTTGTGAGTTATAATTTAGACCTAAAACTATATGTGTTTAATAGTATGGTCAAGTTTATATTTGGGAAAGCATCACCTGAAAATTGAGTTAGTATTTTTAAGCATTTTTAGTTGAAGCAAGAGGTGACATTCTTCTTGTTTAATTATGTGATGGTTTATATGCTTTATTCAAAAGCAATAACTCCTCAAAATTCCTGGTTTTAAGTCTCACCACAGCTTCATACTAAAGCAAAGGGTTTACTTTGAGTTTCAAATCTTGAGCTGGATTTAGTGTTAAACATGGTTTACTGATTATGTATATTTTTGTTGATAGTTAAACCAATGCATCAAGATCTTGTGAGGGTGAAGGCAAAACTCATGGGGCAAGTCTGGCTTTATTATTATTATTATTTTTTTTTCTGTTTTGAGAGGTTGTTTTGCTTTGTTTGTTCTCTTTTGTTTTTGGAGAACTGTGGTATAAAAGAAAAATAGCCAGCAAGCCAGACAGCAGCGGTAAAGAAGATGGGAACTAGAGAAAAGTTGCTAAGTTTTCCACGACCATTTCATGTTAATGTCTTTGTCACTTCTCTTCAGCATATGCTTCAGTTGATGTGGAATGCTCACCAGGTTTTCATAGTTTTCACAGCTCTATATGTTTGTCCATGTTCTGTGCTCAGTCACTCAGCCATGTCCGACTCTTTGAGACGCCATGGACTGTAGCACGCCAGGCTCCTCTGTCCCTGGAGATTCTCCATGCAAGAGTACTGGAGTAGGTTGCCATGCCCTTCTCCAGGGGATCTTGCCAACCCAGGGATCGAACCCAGGTCTCCCACATTGCAGGTAGATTCTTTACCATCTGAGCCACTCTAGGGGAGCTTGTGTTTGTCACAACATTGGAAGATCAGCAGACAATTTTCAGATAGAAAAGAAGGGAAACATTTTTTATATTGTATAATAGTATGGACACGTAAAAGATTCTTCCCTTCTTTCCTATCTGAAAAATTGTCTGCTGGTCCTCCACTGTTCTGACATCTCATTTGAAAAATCTTCACTTAGTCCCTCAGGGAGAGTTTGATTGTTTTCTTTTTTTTTTCTGGGATGGTACATATCTTTATCACAATGCTTTACAAGGTGCCTCACAAATATTTATTTACATAAATGTCTGCTCTCAAGCTATATTGTCAGCTCCTTACAGCCAAAAATATTTCTTTTTCATTTATATGTTCCCACCACCTTCTATTATGCCTTTCATAGTTGGCATTCAATGAAAGGCTGATTGATCTTTGTAAGCTTTAAACCAGTCTTTTAGAACAATAATATATTTTCAGTGAGATGTTATAGGATCCCAAATAATAGTTCGTGCTCTCTGCTGCCTTGTTTTTCCCCGTGAAACTAAATAATCATGAAAAAAACCCATCAAATTTAGGAATAAGATTTGTTTGAAAAATGCTAATTTGAGTAACTTGAATGAAATATCTAAAGTAGTATGAATATCATCTCAAGAGAAATAGAGACCATAAATAATTTACCATACTGCTTCTCAGTTTTTCCTAGACAATAGACTATTAAAATAGAAAAATCATTAGAGGATATATTGGATATATAAATGAATGAAGCCCTGAGGTGTTGATTGACACACTCAAGTCACATCTTTTAGTATTGATGCTAGAACTGAAGCTCAGATCACAATGTCAAGTAAAGAGTAAAATTCTGACTTTAGACCTCTGCAAAAGTTACAAAAATAATACAAAGTACATGTATAAACTCTTTCCTTAGTTTCCTTTAATGTTAACAGCTTATATAGTTACAGTGTAATTATATAAACTGGGAAATTAACATTAAATTCAGGTTCCCGCATTACCTTTTTTGTTGAGTCTCCTCTGTCTTGGTTTATTTAGCTTTTTTAGGACCTTGAAGGGGACACACCAGTTATCTTGTAGAATGACTTTCAGTTTGGATTTGTCCGCTGCTTTCTCATGAGTATATCGCGGATATGCATTTTGGGCATATGCCCTGTTCAGTTCATTATGTCAGGGGTACATAATTTCAATAGATCTTATTGCTGATGATGTTAACTAGTATCTCTTGAGGAAAGTGATGTTGGCCAGATTTTTCCAATGTAAGATTGCTGTTTTTCTCTTCCCTATATTTATATGTATATGTCTTAGAAGAAATACTTTTAGACTAAGCATATATCTTGTTTTCCTTCAATCCCTTTTCCACCGATTATAATATTTATTGGTAGATCTTGTCCATAATGAATATTATTGTTGCGTTTGCCTAATGTGATTTTGTATGTCCCTCATTCCTTCTGCATTTATTAATTGGAATTCTTCAACAGTATTCCTTGTCCTACATTTGTTGTTTATTCAATTGTATATTTATAATAATGTGAAAACAGATATTTATTTATTTTAGGAGTTATAGCTCAATACTATCATTATGCATTAAGGGAAGCCCTGGTGGCTTAGATGTTAAAGAATCTGCCTGCGAGTGCAGAAGACCTGGATTCAATCTCTGGGTTGGGAAGATCTCCTGGAGGAGAGCATGGCAACCCACCCCGTATTCTTGCTTGGAGAATCCCCATGGACAGAGGAGCCTGGCGGGCTATAACTCATGGGGCCACAAAGAGTCAGACATGACTAAGCAACTCAGCACAGTAGTGCATCGTTATGTAGTTTGTTCAAATTATTCCAGTGTTGATTACTGGGGAATTTTTTTCAGGCTGGCTTACTGTCTACTTGATTTGGCCTATCTTTTTTTATTTTTTCCCCTGAGGATTTTCTTATTTTTTGGCAACACAAAATATTTCAGACTCACCTTGGTATTTTTCCTGCTCAGGCCAGAAATAAGCCACTTATCCAAAGAGTTCCTTTCATTGGAGAATGGATTTAGAAACCAAGATCCAGGCTCCAAGTATGGTTGTTGCTAAGGGGTATTATTACTTCTATTCCCTTTTAATGCACAATTTTAGAGAATATATGCATATATAATCTATGCATAGACATTTATTCATATTTATTTCTACATGAATCTGTAAATATATGAATAATTATGAATTAATATTTATATTTCTGATTTTGATCTAATAAATAGGGTTCATTATAACCACCTGCCTTTCCATGTTTGTAAATTTTTCTCAAACAGTGAAAAACTTGGCTCTCCTTATCTACAATATACTTACTTATTTGTTTAGTTCTGGGACACACAAGTAGTTACAAAGTTGATAATCCTTACCCCTGTGAGAAACTGACTTAATAATGAGAGTAATGCAATTGTGTACAATTATTTTTGCCTCACAGTATCTCAAAATATTTTTTTCCGAAGCTGCTTTGGTTCATTATTATCTTTTACTTTCCATTCAGTGTGGTTGTGTTATTCATTGATAATGTAACTAGGTTCATTTGTTACTCATATCCTGGGTTATTTCTTTTTTTAATTTTATTTTATTTTTTCTTCATTTATTTATATTAGTTGGAGGCTAATTACTTTACAATATTGTAGTGGTTTTTGCCATACATTGATTTTACTTTTTTATTAAGATTGCAGAAGTTATGAAATTTACCATGGTTCTAAAAGAGGAAACTATAAAAACAAAGCTGTGCTTGGGGAAATGTTGCTCCTACGACATCCTTACTGCCAGATTCCCATTCTCCTCTTTTTTCCCCCCAATTTTCTCCCATTCCTTGTAGGTAACCACTTTTTTGGGTTTCTGGTTTACCCTTTCTGTATTTCTTTTGCAGATATGTAAATAAGCAGGTACATGTTTATTTTCTTGTATTTTTTTTCTTATAAGACAGATAGCTACTTTTGATATTCTTGTGTGATTTGCTTCTTTATCAATTTTTTTGCTGAAAACAAATCCAGCAGTTCAGCTGTGTGGTATGTCCTTGTGCTGTGCGGCTCTAACGTAATATAGTAAATGACTTTCCTGTACACAGGCATTAGGATGTTTCCAATATTTTGCACCTAATACAATGCTGAAGTGAATAAATCAGTGCATACATATTTTCTAATTGTCAGAGATATCATGAAGGTAGATTGCTAGAAGTCGAATTGCTAAGTCAATCAATGATTGCATAAGTAGTTTTGTTATTTGTTATTGTTCAGCCACTCAGTCATGTCTGCCTCCTTGTGACCCCATTGACTGCAGCACGCCAGGCTTCCTTGACCTTCACCATCTCCTGAAGCTTGCTCAAACTCATGTCCTTTGAGTCACTAATGCCATCCAACCATCTCATCCTCTGTCATCCCCTTTTCCTCCTGCCTTCAGTCTTTCCCAGCATCAGAGTCTTTTCTAATAAGTTGTCTCTTCATATCAGATGGCCTCAGCATTGGTGCTTCAGCGTCAGCATCAGTCCTTCCAATGAATATTCAGGACTGATTTCATTTAGGATTGACTGGTTTGATCTTCTTGCAGTCCGAGGGACTTTCAAGAGTCTTCTACAGCACCACAATTCAAAAGCATCAATTCTTGGGCACTCAGCCTTCTTTATGTTCTAACTCTCACATCCTTACATAACTACTGAAAAAACCATAGCTTTGACTATACAGACCTTTGGAAATAATGTCTCTGCTTTTTAATACACTGTCTAGGTTTGTCATAGATTTTCTTCTAAGGAGCAAACATCCTTTAATTTCATGCAGTCACAATCTGCAGTAATTTTAGAGCCCAAGAAGATAAAGTCTGTCACTGTTCCCATTCTTTCCCAAACTATTTGCCATGAAGTGATGGGACTAGATGCCATGATCTTAGTCTTTTGAATGTTGAGCTTTAAGCCAGCTTTTTCATTCTCTTCTTTCATCTTCATCAAGAGGCTCTTTCATTCCTTTTGCTTTGTGCCATAAGAGTGGTGTCATCTGCATATGTGAGGTTATTGATATTTCTTCCACAGTCTTGATCCCAGTTTATGATTCACCCAGCCTGGCATTTCGTATGATGTACTTTGCATATAAGTTAAATAAGCAGGGTGACAACATACAGCCTTGATGTACTCCTTTACCAATTTTGAACCAGTCTGTTCTTTCATGTTTTGTTAGGTATTGTCCAGTTTATCTCCAGAAGCACTGGACCAATTTTTATTTCTACAAGTAATAGAGAGGCATTCCTGTTTCCCCCTACACCATCATAAGAAGAATGTGATATCATTAATTTTTGCCAGTATGAGTTAAGAAATGGTATCTCAGCGTTTTAATTCACATTCACTGATTATGACTGAATTAAAATATTTTCATATAGAGGGGAGTATTTTTATCTTTTGTGTGAAAATTGCTGATTCAAATATTTTTTTCCAATTTTTATGTTTTAGTATTTGTTCCTAGTTTCTAAAAATTTTTGATATATTTGGATATATATTGTGGCCCTTTGTGTTATGTGTTGTAAATGTATTCTCTCAGTTTTTCCATTGTCCTTTTAAACTTTCTCCTTCTTATTTTTAGTTTTTTTTTTTCATTTATTCAAAGTTATCAATCTTTTACTTTTTTGTTTTCCAGTTTTAGTGATATAATTGACATACAGCACTATATAAGTTTAAGATGTACAGAATAATGACTTGAGATATTATATATATATTGCAAAATGTTTACCATGATAAGTCTAATTAACATTTACTGCCTCATATAGTTAAAAAATCATTTTTTCCTTGTGATGAGAAGTGTTAGAATATTTTCTGTAATTGATTCTGCAATTGAAGTCACTAAATGAAATCTAGAAAGACTTTTCCTAATACATGGGGAAAGAGGAATTTATTAATGCTTTCTTCTGGTACTTATATGGTTTCATTTTAAAATCTTGATCCCTAATTCATTTAGAATTTATTTTGGTATGTACTATGAGCTATGAGCCTAATTTTAATCTGTTTCCAAGTGGCTACCCAGATGCCAGCACCTGTTATTAAAAGTTTATCTTTACTTTAGTGACTAGAGATGCCATTTTTAACATGTCTTTAATTTTAGACCAGTTCTGGTTTTTGTAGTCCACTCTTTTGAATTATTTGTTTACCTTTGTACATTACTACATGTTTTAATTATAGAGGATTTATAGTATATTTTAATCTAGTAGTGCTGGTCCCCCTTGTAATTATTGTTATTTAGTGTTTCCCTGGGCTATTCTTTCATATTTTATTTTATTTTTATTTTTTTTTCATATTTGATTTTAAAATAGACTTTAGAATCAACTTATCTAACTCCATAAAATAGTTTGCAGGTGCTTTTGTTGGAATTTTATTGAGTTTTTAAATTAATTTAGGGAGAGCTCACATCTTTCTAATGTCGAGTTGTCTTAGTCAAGGCCAGGGTATGCCTTTTAGGACTATTATAAAAAAATGTTAAATGTTCCGCATTGCTTATTAAATTAATTCCTAAGTATTTAATCTTCTTTATTGTTATTATAAATGGTTTCCCTCTGTCATTATTTCCTTTATTTATTTGTTGGCATGTTAAAGCTTTGTACTTTTGTTTATTAATATTATATCAAGATACCTATTGGATTCTCTATTTGAATTAGCTTTATCATTCATTCTCTGAGAATTTCCTTGTATTCTATTCATGTTACCTGCAAATAGAGATAGTTTTGCTTCTTCTTTAACTGTTTTTGTGCCACTAATTAATATCTATCATCTAATTGCATAGGCTAATATCTTGATTGCATTATTGAATAGCAGCATAAATAGTGGGCAAGGTTACCTTGTTCTCAATGTTAGTGAAGATGTTTCTATGTTTTCCTCATTAAATAAAATAATGGGTTTTAGATAAAGTAACTGTCAATTCCTATTTTGTTTTGCATTTTATTTAATCATGAATGAGTGTTTAATCTTGTCAAAACTGTTTTTGGCTTCCCTAGAGATCATGTTTCCCCTTAGATCTATGACATAATAGTGTGATAGTAGATTTCTAAATACTGAAGTGATTTTCCATTTCTAGAATAAAGCCATTTTGTCCTGGGGCATTATTTTCTTAATATGGTATTGTATTCAGTTTGTTAATATTTTATTTAGCTTTCTTACATCATGAGTGATGTTAGTCTTTTCCTTTTTATGATGTATTTATTTTTAGGTATCATTGCTATACTTATTTCATAAGAGAAATTATGAATATTTAATTTATTCTTAATGCACTGAAAAAATTTCTACAGTCTTTAGTTTATATAGCCATAGAAAATAGATAAAAATAACCCCCTGTCAAAACATCAGGGCCTGCTGCTTTTTGTGGAATAATTTCTAGAATAGTTTCAGTGTTTTTTTCCTGCAGAAATTGGTCTATGATTTGTATACAAGTGTAATAGATTTGGTAATATATAGTTACCTAATTTTTCAAGTTTATTTGAATAAAGCTCTTCAAAGCAGTCCAGTGTGTGTGTCTGTGCCCAGTGTGTGCATATGTATGCATGTCAGCTTGTTATAATTTCTTTGGTTTCAATGGTTACTTCCTTTTTCCATTTCTTACTTTACATAACTTCTTTACTATGCTTTCTTACTGCTTTTTCTTGATCAGATTACCTAGTACATTGTCTCTTATTATTTAATAATTTTTAAAGTTTATTAATTAAATCTACTCTTTATTGTTCTCTGGGGCTTCCCTGATAGCTCAGTTGGTAAAGAATCTGCCTGCAATGCTAGAGACCCTGGTTCAATTCCTGGGTTGGGAAGATCCACTGGAGAGGGGATAGGTTACCCACTCCAGTATTCTTGGGCTTCCCTTGTGCCTCAGCTTGTAAAAAATCTGCCTGCAATGTGGGAGACCTGGGTTTGATCCCTGGAGAAGGGAAAGGCTACCCAACTAGTATTCTGGCCTGGAGAATTCCATGACTGTACAGTTCATGGGTTGTAAAGAGTTGGACGCAACTGAGCGACTTTCACTGATCACTGACTGAAGATGTTGGTTATGTTAGTTTCATCTCCTATCTCCTCTCTTACTTTTTTGTCCTCTTGTTCTAGCTTGTACTAGTAGAGTCATAATAAAGCCTTGCATTATAAATGTTTTTCTCTTCTTGCATCTTTTGTAGATTTAACCTCATAAATGCAATGTTGTGATTTCTTTAGCCCTTTTCCAGCTGCTTGAATTCATGGATGACTCATGAACCTTTCTCATTGAACAAAATGGTAGAATGCCTTGAAATTACCTTATTGCACTGCTTAAAAATAAGATTCCATTGATTCTCTAATATGTAAATCCCTTGGATAGAATTCGGAACACATCCATCCTACCTCAAAGTGAATTTTATAGCAATTCAATGCCAGGTAATGCTATGAGAGTTGTTTGTGTGTATCATATGAAACATTTTGTCTTAAAAATAGATTTTTAAATATTTGTAATATTTATCATTGATTACCTTTTGACATTTCATGAAAGTTAGCCCTGTGGTTCCCAAACCTGGCTGTGCATCATGTTAAGAGCATGTCACATAGGTGCATAGGCCCTTCCAGTGTAAGTTTGGTTCAGCATGTCTGTATGTGCATGAGACCCAGAAGCAGAAAATCTGGAACTGTATATATAGGGAAACCACTGGTGTAGTCCTCTCATTTTGCAAGTGTTCCTCTTAAGCAGTGTTTAATTCCTCACTCACTCACTTTGATATTCAGGTGTATTCAAATCTATTATGTTGCTTTGCTAGTAGATGTCCCTCCTCTGGACCCCTTTTGAGCTTCCCTGGTGGCTCAGATGATAAAGAATCTGCCTGCAATGCAGGAGACCCACGTTCTATCCCTGGGTTGGGAAAATCCCCTGGAAAAGGGAATGGCAATCCACTCCAGTATCCTTGCCTAGAGGATTCCATGGACAGATCGTGGGGTCACAAAGAGACATGGCTGAGCCACTAACATAACAATAACTCACTCTGATAGTCAGATGCACTCAAATCTATTATGTTGCTCTGTTAGTAAATGTCCCCACTATGGACCTTTGGCATCACGACATGCATTCAACCATTTAAAATATACATAGGCTGACAATAGGCAATATTAACTTTCTCTCCTGAATAAAGTATATAAAAATTTCTTTAAAGCTATTACTCATCTTCCCAGACCAGAAAAAAAAAACAAAAAAAAAACAGAGGAACTGTACTAAAAACTTTAAATAAAGCTGAAGGATGTGATTATTTAACAAATTTATTCACCATAAAAAGAGAGAAAAAAACTTTGTACACTGTAAGCATCTGGGCACTTAGAAAAGACCATGAGTGGTTAGAAAAATACAAAGAAGGAACATGAAAACGAGTATTTGGAACATAGTGCAATAAAACTGTGACCATTGAGCTCATTCGAGCAGCAGAAATGTAAGTTAGGAGCCAAGCTCTAACTGTTTGGGGTTTTCCTGGACCTCAAAACAACATCACTTCATAAATCCAGCTAGGGCTAAGTCTTTATTCTGAGTTTTTCGTTGTCTTGCTAAAGCCCCAGGCTCAATTTCAGCTGAGCCCTAGATGATGGAACTGTTAGATTGACGTCTCATCCAAACTGATGAAATAAGCAGCGAATCTCTGTTATCTTCTAAAAAATACAAAGGAAAAGAATAGGTTATATTACTGACTACATTCATTTGTCTGGTAGTTTCTCTGTTAAGCTGCTGGTAGTTGAATTATTTATTATCTCCTTCGACTGCAAAATAGATACAGTGTGGTAACACAGAGGTTATTCATATACCCTCTAAAATTGATACTGTGTGTTTACACATTGCACACTGACATTCATTTTTATAACATTATTCTGGTGTGACAGAGGTGGAGACCTGAAAGCCCTGGTCTCAGATTTTCAGTGGTGAAGTAGAGACAGAGAGTTAGAAATGATCTGCTTCAGGCTGTTAGTGTGAATCTCTGGGATGACTGGAGGCTGGGAAAGAATTTCAAACCTGTCTTCATCCTCCAGGCCAAGATCCCTTGAAAAACCAATTTTCAATTTAGATGTAGAAGTAGCCTTTGATTTCCCTTCAGAATGTGTGTAAACACATAGAGTCACCTTTGTCTTTATTTAAAGGTTCTTCACTTTCTGCTGTTAGAGGCAAAGCAAGTCAAGAGAATTTGACTAATTTGAAAAATGACCAAATTATGATTGCCCTGGAGCAGGGCACAGTTTGAGTTTATCAGTGAGTCATTTTATAGCCTCTGATAAGGCTTCTAGCTCCTGAATTCATCTTCTGCTAATATTCCTATATCTTCCAAAGCAAGTCTATGGGAGGAATTATCAGCAAAAAGTTTATTTTCTTGCGATGGATGCACCTTACTTCTTTGAAGGTAAAGCAAATTTTGTCAGTTTTTATTCCAGTTCAAATGATAAGAGTCCTATGTAACAGATGTTAATATTAGCCAAAAGAAAAACTAGAAGATCCTTCCATCTTTTGAAAGAAAATGAAATATCCAACCACCGTTATATTACAATTCTTTACATAAATAAGACTAAGGGAGAATCAATAAAATTATTTTACTTAAGAGGTAATCATGCATCCCCTTGAATATTTAAATGTCAATTGAAGTGCAGATGTTCTGCTATTCAACAGATGCCTTCCACAGTATATGCAGTACTTTCAGTGGTATATGCAAACAAAATTGCATTGATTTCAGAGTTCTGAATGTGACCAGAAATGCTAGTTAAAAGCAGTTAACACAATTGTTGATTTGAGATAAGATCATTGTCATCAGATCCTGGTTCAGAGAAAGCAGACCCTGTAGCTATAATATGATACACATTTTAAGTATATTTTTAAGTAGTACTTAAGGGATCAATTGTTTTAAACAGTGTTCTTGGCGCAAAGACACCCCCTACCAACAGTGACTTTTATCCCCACAGTTCTTTTAGAAACAAGCATTGTAGGCAAGAAGATTTTAAGCAACTTTGGAGCAAAACTTGGTCATTTAGGACTTATTCATGAGACACTGTGTGTGTGTGTGTTGAGTAGTTGCATCTGACTCTGCAACCCCATGGACTGTAGCCCTCTAAGTGACTCTGTCCATAGAGTTCTCTGGGCAGGGATACTGGAGTGGATTTCCCAGTAGGGAAGCCCCCTTGAGACATTAGTTTGGTTAATACATATTCCAGATTTACAATAAGTAGTGTCTATTAGAAAGATTAAAGTTGTTCATTTTGCCAAAAGAGGAAAGGAAAATTTGAGTGAGTCTAAGTTCTGCTGTGATAATACTTAACTAGTTGTGCAATTGTAATAATGATGTTAAAAATGGAAATGTAGCAGTTACCATGTTTTCCCTGTTTGGTTTGTACCAGCCATGTTGCTGCACACTTTACAGTTATATAGCTCCCGTTATCTTGAACACTTTGTGTAAGCAAGAGCCACTCTCAGCAAAAAACTAGGTGACTTATCTAAGGTTTAGACTTACCTGTAATTTATACTCATTTCTATAAATGTCTTCTTTCCTTGGTTAAGCTAAATCTTTGAAAAACTGCCTTGATCACACAATATAATCATGATATAATGCTATAGGAGTAGTGCCAAATCTTTGGCCTTTTCGGATCGTGGTAAGTGTATTGTACTTCATTTAGGCACATCATTTGACCTTGGGTATAAAATGGGTCCAGTTAAACTTCTTTGATTGTATCCGGTTTTCTACTTTGCTGCATTAAACACTGCATGTTTTATGAGAGTCACATTGGTATAGCTGTAAATTGTGATACTACACATGATTTCATAAGCAACACCCAAGAAAATTAATGAACAATGAATGTAAGCATTAGACGTTGCCTTTTATTGTAAGTTTCATAAGAAAAACTCTTTTGTATTCCATGAGCTGATGATAGAGTAATTATATAGTATTTTTCCAACAAGGAGATTATGAAACTTTCATTATACAAAAACTGAAGAGATGACAATATAAAATTCAGTCAAGATGCCACCTATTCCACATTTCCATACACATGACTACTTTCTCCAGTGTTCTCTTTTTGTCTAATTGCACTACAGGGAAGTCTGAACATTCATTGAACCAAGTAAATTAGATGTGGCTCCTGTTTATACTTTTCATTTTAACTCAAGTTGTTCAGACACAATGTGATTTTAAAGTCTTTAGCTCAGAGCTTTAATTAAAAAAATATTTGAGAAAACATTTATATGCCCCAAATATATTGAGTATCAACTCTAGGGCAGATACTTTGCTTGAGATATGAGGACAAAAATAAGTGATTTTGTCTATTATTTGAGATATACAAATTAACAAATCATTATTCATAGCATTTTTACATGAAGTTCATGGTCTTCCTCTAAGTGTACGAATATCTTGAGATGCTTGAAGTATTAAAATTACATGCAAATTATCATGAGCCTATGCATATGAACATTTTGATAAGGAGATGTTCATGGATTTCATTATGTTCTCTGAAGCTTCATAATGTAAACAGATTTAGGAATTATTAATCCTCTTCTCCCTAGGCAATGTGAGCTAATTTCAGTGGGAGAGTTTTTAATATGAACTTTTAATTTGTACTTTAGGATTCCTTGGTGGCTCAGACAGTAAAAATTCTACCCACAGTGCTAGACACCTGGGTTCAGTCCCTGGGTCAGGAAGATCCCTTGGGGAAGGAAATGGCAAGTCACTCCAGCATTCTTGCCTGGAGATTTCCAAGGACTGAGAAGCCTGGCAGGCTGCAGTCCATGGGGTCACAAAGAGTCAGAAGTGACTGAGTGACTTTCTTTCATTCCTAGTATGTAAAGAAATTTTGATTCAAAAGTATTATGATTTGCCTAATATCAGTCACTGAGTTGTGCCTGACTCTTCCTACCCCATAGACTGCAGCACGTCAGGCTTCCCTGTCCGTCATCAACTCCCAGAGCTTGTTCAAACTGATGTCCATTGTGTCGGTGATGCCATCCAACCATCTCATCCTCTGTCCCCTTCTCCTCCTGCCTTCAGTCTTTCCCAGGATCAAGGTCTTTTCCAGGGAATCAGTTCTTCATATCAGGTGGCCAAAGTATTGGAGTTTCAGCTTCAGCATCAGTCCTTCCAATGAATATTCAGGACTGATTTCCTTTAGGATTGACTGGTTTGATTTCCTTGCAGTCCAAGGGATTCTCAAGAGTCTTCTCCAGTGCCACAACTCAAAAGCACTAATTCTTGGGTGCTTAGCTTTCTTTATGGTCTGACTCTCACATGCATACACGACTTCTGGAAAAATCATAGCTTTGACTAGATTGACCTTTGTCAGTAAAGTGATGTCTCTGCTTTTTAATATGCTGTCTATGTTGGTCATAACTTTTCTTCCAAGGAGCAAACGTCTTTTAATTTCATGACTGCAGTCACCATCTGCAGTGATTTTGGAGTCTAAGAAAATAAACTCTGTCACTGTTTCCCCATCTATTTGCCATGAAGTGATGGGACTGGATGCCATGATCTTAGTTTTTTGAATGTTGAGTTTTAAGCCAGCTTTTTCACTCTCTTCTTTCACCTTCATCAAGAGGCTCTGTAGTTCCTTTTTGCTTTCTGCCATAAGGGTGGTGTCATCTGCATATATGAGATTACTGATATTTCTCCCAGCAATCTTGATTCCAGCTTGTGCTCATCCAACCCTACATTTCTGTTTAATGACAGATTTAGAATAAGAATAAGAAATTGTCTTTTGGCATAATCCAGAGTTGCTTCCCACCATATATGTATTTCATTAATATTATCTGAATTTTTGTTCAAACTCTGAAATGTTGGCTAGCCATATAGGCTGAAGCATTTTTTCCTACATTCTTTTCATCTGTTAAATGAAAACATGGGCTTTCATATGCCTCCACTTCTCATAGGGGAAGATCTCACCATCACCCTAATTCCAAAACCAGACAAAGATGCCACAAAAAAAGAAAACTACAGGCCAATATCACTGATGAACATAGATGCAAAAATCCTTAACAAAATTCTAGCAAACAGAATCCAACAACATATTAAAAAAATCATACACCATGACCAAGTGGGCTTTATCCCAGGAATGCAAGGATTCTTTAATATCTGCAAATCAATCAATGTAATACACCACATTAACAAATTGAAAGATAAAAACCATATGATTATCTCAATAGATGCAGAGAAAGCCTTTGACAAAATTCAACACTCATTTATGATTAAAACTCTCAACTCAGATTTAGACATCCAAATTCTAATTTAGTTTTTAATATTTTTGCTCAATTTTTGTAAGAAGTGAATGACCACCAGAATTTTTTCAATGTAATTTCCTGGAGGAGACCTAATCTGAGAACATTGTTTATCCAAGCCATAACATCTTTGATGTCTAAATCTTTGTTCACCATAGAGATAAATCACAAAGGAAAGATTCCATTTACTTCCTCTATTTACCGGCCAACTAGGACAGGGCACAAATGAACAAAATTGTAGATATTTCAATAGGATCGGGCAAGATATTCTGGTTAGACAAGTGAACCAGTGGTGGAGTTAATCTGCGGAGTCCATTCTCCATGCATTCTAGGAGTCATCAGTGGTTTGCCTTGTCTTTTTTGTTTATTTGCTTGGCATTCAAATTTGGTTTCACTATCAGGAAAACAGCGATATCATTTCTCATTTATCATTTGTCAGTGTAAATCAGAGCAATTTACTGCTCTCTTATATGACCTCATATTGTGGTGGTGTTTTTTTTTTTTACTTTTACTGTGACTTTTATCACTATAATATGTAAACACACACATATTGATTATATATAATCCTTCTATGAGAGCTGCATTAAGGATTTTACTTGTTTTCAGTCTAAAAATTGGGAAAAATAATCTTTTCAAATGAAGGTAATGTGTCTTTCTATTTTGTCATTATGAAGAGTAAAGTTCATGTTACATTTCATGTATTTATATAACATTTTACCAACCTAGGGAGTGAAAAATAGAAGGAAATTAGGTCAGATTTAGCCTTTATAAAAGACATTTTTACTCTGACACACCACTGGGTGGAGTACATTGCTAGCCCAGAATCTAATAACTGTATTGTAGGGTGTTTTTGTGCCAGATGAGAGAAACTTCTAATCAAAGTTGAGGTTTTGTATATTGTTTTAAGAATCTGGACATGTTTAATAAAGGCTAAATACTAGAATATAATACCAACATTGAATATGCCCTGGCATTGTAAGTTTCAAGATTCAATCCATTATCTCTAGGCCCATGGGAGATAAGGTTTGACACCCTGCCTAAAAAACTCGGGAAGAATTATTTGGAAGAAGGCCATTTTATGTTCTCGTCAAAAGAGCAGCTGCAATTTGGGCAGAATTAGTGCTTTAACTCTACATGGAAAAGCAGGAAGCTTATTTTTGATAATGGAATCAAACTGTATCCAGATATTGAATGTGACTTTTCATTTGATGTTGCTTTGATACAGCTTATACTGGAGCTGAGCTCTGATCTTATAATAAAATGAACTGTCTGATGTTCTGTGGGACTGCTATTGTCAATAGCATTTACCTGAGTTCAGCCTTCAGAACTTTAAGAATGAGAATGATTTCTTGGTAGGTGTCAGTTCTGTATGATTTTCAATTTCCCTCATTTCTCTCTTGTCTAATTCTTTCTTTCCAATGCTAGGAAATTGAAATTTACTGATAAAGGCTAAAAATCTTCAACAGTACAATTTTACTGTGCTTGAACTTTTGCAGTCCAATAAAATTACAACATTGTAATAAAACCATTTGGGACTTAATATATGGGTGCATTTTTCAAATACATATCGTATGTTCTTTTAAGAGAGGATTCTCACTTTGACATTTCCTTTCTCTTTTTCTTTTATCCCTTAAATGGTATTTTCCTGCTCATATTCTACTGCTTCTTTCCTTCTAAGCCTTTAGCTCTCGGACCGCGCCCTGTAGCTTTCATGCTTCTAAACCATCCCTCCTGCTCCATTTTCTATTCTAACGTGAATTCTCTTTCATCTGTGTTTTTTAATAACCCCATATTTTCACCTCACTTAAGTTTGCTTCCCAGTGCTATTAAAGAATCTTGATTCCTCCTTCCCTCCTCACCCCTCTCATCCCCACCCAAGTATAGCATCTCATCTATCTCTCTATATGAAGCTGTGGTTCACCCAAGGGAGGGACTTTCTCATGCTTGCCGCTCAGTGCTATGATGATTTCAGTAGTGCCAGCATATTTTAACCACATCATTATCATGTAGTCCCAAAGCCTTGCTCACTGAAAACACCATCTTTAAAAGGATTTCATTTCCATTAATCAATTTTAAAACTTGAGATTCAAGTGCGCAAAGCATCTATTAGAATGTTCCTTACTTGTTCCCACATTCATTTCATTCTCTTGGCTATCTGAGAGAAAGGAATTGTGCAGAAGTCTTTTCTGTCTCCACGCTTACCTCTCCTTTCTATGTCCCACCGAGCCCACCCTCCCCACCAAGTCTATTCTTCCATACAGTAGTTAAATGGGAGCATGCGGCAGCGCGGCATTGTGTGAGCTGGTGGCCACACAAGTATTTTGTATTCACTGGAGGTTTGGAAGCCCAGCAGCTGCATATAAATATGCATAGTTGAGAGATTCATGATGGTGCCACCTCGCTCTCGTGCTGGTTGGCTGCAGTGCAGGCCCTACAAATCAGTGAACATTTTCCCCATCCATCAGCTGCTTGCTTGCAAGCAGACAAAACACTTACAATGCCAGAAACCCACAGAGAGCTCCTTAGTGAACGAAACCTCACTGTCACAAGATTCAAAATAGCCCTCTCCCTCCCACCCTGAGCCTTCACAGCTCTCAGCCTCAAATGTCTTTTTCATCCAATGTGGATCGCAGGCACTTAAAAAATAACACAAGGAAAGAAAGAGAAAAAAAATAAAAGGAGCAATGATAAATCAGGACTGGAGGGTCGTCACATTATACTTGCGATAAAACAAAAGATTCTTTGAGCATTAACTCTTTTAGAGAATAAAATAAAGATGAATTTGCTTATGTTGACTATGCTGCTTTACAGTTGTAGGGTTTAAGTGTTAAAGCATTTAGATATGCAAGCATTGTGCCATGCTTTGGCAGACATTTGTAATTTATCCATAGTTATTTGATTGCTTGGGGTATTGAAGGAGTTATAATATGCTGATATGAGAAAAATAAATCATAGATGTATTTAATAAGTAGAAATCATGTTTTCTCCAATTGAAAAATTTTTGCAGAGGGCTCAGCTATATTTATATTGTCAACCATTCAGTCCATGTAGAAATTTTAATAAAAGCTTAATTTCATTTAATAAAATTTCCTGTGTGATATATTAATGAACCAAATGTATATTTCTTGGTGAAAAGATATATATTCATTACATCTAGAGAAAAAATCTATTTTTCATTTTTAGATAGATTACGCTGGCAACAAAATAGTTCATTATTATGTAGAATGAATAATTAGCTATTAATCAGTTTATAACACTTTCTGACAACTTGCCTATCAGCTTACCATAAGAGTAACAATCAATTAGATTTTTCATTCATTTTTCAACTATTTGTCATATACTTAATAAAGCACTATGCAGCATAAAATAATATATGATAATATCTAGAGTCCTTGTTTTTGAAATTTAAATAATCTTGTTAGGGAGATAAGAAATACAGTAATACAGATGACCATGCACATTCAAATTTTGAAGAAGTCTAGTTGGGATTTGGCATGTTCAAAATAATTAGTAAATATGTAATAAGTGTATATGGCATGTTGACTTAAAGTTATCTAGCTGATTAATATGTTTGCTTACCATATTGCAGGAGGGGTAAAAACAAATACAGCTGAGATAGGTAAAACTGTTCAGAACTATGACTCAGAGAAGCTGACTGCGTGCACATTTTGCTTTCTGGTAAGCAGCAAAACCGAAATTCGAACCCCTATCTGCTTAGCTCCAGAGTCCACTAAGCTATGTTGAATTGCAAGATAGAATGTGATAATTGTCTAGTGGACCAGAGGAAGTAAAGATCACTTCCAGCTGGGATGACCAAAGGAGACATCCTTAAGAGTAGTATTTGAGCAAGTCTTTGAAAAATAGGTATAGCAACAAAGCAGAAACTACAGACAGGGATGAACGTAGGTAAAACCTTATGACTCTGGAAAACAAGTTGCCAGATAGACAAAGAACATTGCTTTCAGTGAGACGGATGCTGTAAATAATACCATTATTTAAAGAATTGCTAACCGAACTTCTCACTCATTAGAAATGGAATCCACAAGTGATTTATACTTAAGATTTCAAAAAGAAAGTCAGTTAAACTATCTGTTTTTTTCATTTCTGAAGTAAGGGAATGAACAAAATAACCAATGACAGCTCCTCTAGGGAGTTCTGTTTTATAATGCTTTTATTTTCATTTTTTTTAGAATACAAAAAAAAAAGCCAGAAGTAGCTGACTCAATGTATACTAGTTCTATAAATTGTGTAATTATTCTAAGAAGGCAAAACACATCTAGATATTTAAATATCTATATTATGTCTCTCTATATTAGATATGTACATATACACACACATATGTATATATTTTGGGCTCAGTAGTAAATAATCTGCCTTCAGGAGCCACAGGGGACAGGAGACATGGATTCAATCCTTGGGTCAGGAAGATCCCCTGGAGGAGGAAATGGCAACCCACTCTGATATTCTTGCCTGTGAAATCCCATGGACAGAGGGCCTATGGGATCACAAAGAGTCAGATACAACTGAAGCAACTCAGCACTCACACACACAAATGTGCATTTGCCCTTAACTGGCTAATCTAGGCTCTATATTTAATTTCAAGAGAACTTTGTTTCTGGTCATATATTTTTCCCCATTTTGCTTCCCATTAGTGTTGGAATGAAAATTAATTTTTGTAAAAATTTAACCAATATATAAAGAGAAAATAATCATATATTAAGTATGTGATAAATACAAAATATGGGGATTTTACACTCTTTCATAATATGTTTCTGTGCTGCAACTATTAGAGAAGATATAGATATTGGAATATTAGATATTAGATCATGAAAAAGTCTTTTGTAGTCTTCAAATGCTTTTGAGTAATTCACACATTTCCACTTTCCTAACCTATAACTCAGACAATATTCAAAGCAGTATTATCACAATGTTTATTGAATATGTATAAATGGTATATATATGTATCTACTGAATGAATATATTTTGTGTGTGCACATGCATTCATGCATGTAAACCAGTTACAGGAATGGGAGAACTTAAAAAAATAATACAATACTTATTTTTTCCTGACTTCAGATCTTTGTTTTTTTCTGTCAACATTTTCTCCTAATTTTCCTTCCCCAAAAATAAAAGAGAAACAAGAGAGAAGTGATTTGCTTGAATTTAGGGTGAGAAGAAAATCAAACATCATTTTTCTCATAATTTTTGCAAAGGCTATTGAAGGGTTATTAGTGGGGAGCTCTTCCTTGTATAGAATTGCCCGGGATGGAATTCCATCCTGCCATTGTTACTACCAGGCACATTCAGGGCGAACTGAATGTTGTGAGAGTCCCAAACTCTCATTTTCCATCTCAAAGTTTCTCCTATGTCTTAAAGGAGTAGGTTTTGGTAAATACTTGGATTTCAACCTATTTGAAACTGAGCTGAATTTATTAGGTTTGTTTTAGTGATTTGAACTAAATTGCACCCCGCTCATAGCAAACAATGCAATGCTTTGGTCATTTTCATCCCGGTTCTGATCTTAAGTGTGGATAGTTTAAGCTCCTTTTGGTTAAATCAGTTTAAGGTTAAATTAGCCAATCTTCTTAACAAATATTTACTGAGCATCAACCATATTCATTAGCACTGTCATTTTATGATGAAAGGAAATATGACAAGGTTTCTGAACTTGAGGTTTATATTTTATGTTGATAAATAACATGAAATCCTTGGAAAGTTAACCAATATAAAGTCTTATGTACATGAATGCTAAATGTGTGATAAGGTATACAAAGTCCTTTGGAAGTTCAGAGACCAGGAACTTACATAAGTCCTGGCTTTGTTACCAGGCAATTGTTCAGTCGCTCAGTCATGTCTGACTGTTTGTGACCCAGTGTGCCGGGCATCCCTGTCCTTCGTCATCTCCTGGAGCCTGCTCAAACTGATGTCCATTGAGTTGGTAATGCCATCCAACCATCTCGTCCTCTGCCGTCCCCTTCACCTGCCTTCAGTCTTTCCCAGCATCAGTGTCTTTTCTAGGCAACTAGGTAGTACTTTCTAATGGGAGAAAACTCTCAAGATAAACGCCTTTGTTGCATTCTGAGGATATTCAAGTTGAAAACCACTGCCCCAGGCAATGAAAGAAGTTGAAACAATTTGTGCAGATAATCAGAACCTGGAGCAATGGGTAGATTTCAGTACATTTTACTATCATGAAAACACCTTCCCTTCAGATGATGCAAATACTATCCTGTACGTATGACCTTAAGTTAGAAGAATTTGTTTTATAAAGGCATTTCTGGTGCAAAACTTAAGTTACTTTTGAATAAAATCATTGATTTTTGTCAAATTTTTTAGTAGTTAAGAACAAACATTAGTAAGTAATTTCAAACCCAGTCATGGCATTGAATGCTATATTTCAGGAAGAAAGAATACGACTAAATACCAAAAAAGTACATCTTAAGGCTGAAACTTGAATAGAATGTGAATCTAACAGTCCTTAAGCCTTCCCATGTTTCTTTGTTACCATCTATATAATCATCTAGTTGAGTGAGCAGCAGGTCTAATAAAATGTTATGTTGGAATCAACATTTTCAGATGTGACGTGCTTCAAGTTAGCCCGCTTACCCTCTCAGTGAACTTGGAAATCTGTTTCAAATCATATAAATCTCAGATTTCTCAGCAACAACATATAAAAAAAAATAATTGTTCCCAAATCTACCTTCCAGAATTGTGAGGGTTCTGTAAGAAGTAAATGAGTAAGCTCTAAAAATAGTGAAGCCCACAATTTGAGACATTGTCATTGTTCTTATATTATTTGCTTTGTTCTCTGATAATTTTCTTCTAATGTTCAAAAAATCAAGTATGTTTTAAATTCTACTTTTTAATACATTTTTGTCAACAGATATTGTGTTATTTCTTAAGCCTTTTTTTGTCTCATAGAACTGATAAAAAATTTTGTCTGATATACACATTTATTATTTTAATCAGTAGCTGGAAGAGAGGTAAAGGCATGTTAAAAGTAATTATAGTCTTTCACTAGAAAAACTATAATTGTGGACAAAATAATGATAAAGTTACTTATAAATTAATGATTAGAGTGTAATGCATAAGCTTTTTAATGGTTTATTGAGCAATGGATTCCAAAACCATATTATTTCTTAAAATCTAAGACTGTTGAAGAGATTGAAAAAACAAATAAAAATAAAACTGTTTTTATATTTAAAACTTACTATTGATTCCTCAATAAATTGCTATATGGCAGGAATATTATTAGTTAAACAAACATAAATTTGACTAAAAAATTTTAATTTTGACCAAACTGGCATTCTGTTATCATGCATTGTAGACTGTAGATTAAGTTTCAAATGAAATTTTGGTCACCCAAGAAAACCTAGGTAACAGACATCATCTCATCTACAAACTGATTGGTTTACATCTTCTTAAACTATTTGGGTCCAGACAGTGATTTGAAATGTTATTCATCTCTGAGTTGAAAAATATTGGGTTGTTCTTAATTTGCTCTGTCCTAACTCACTCACTAGTTATCATAGACAAAGCCAAGAAATTTTTCCCTGCATAGTCAGGGTAATGCTTTGGGTTTGCAAATAAGGCCTAGAAAGTTTATATTCTAAATGTACCACATCATGCCTACTGAGGCTGTTTAGTCACTAAATCATGTACGACTCTTTGCAACCCCATGGACTGTAGCCCCAGGCTCCCCTCTCCGTGGAATTTCCCAGACAAGAATACTAGAGTGGGTTGCTATTTCCTCCTCCAGAGGATCTTCCTGATCCAGGGATCGAACCCACATCTCTTGTGTCTCCTGCTTGACATCTGGATTCTTTACCCCTGAGCCACTTGGGAAGCCCCACCGCATCATGCCTCGAGCCAGTTATTTAAACTCTAAGCCTCCTACCTGGAAGCCCTAGAGAGAGATGGGACAGTTATATATATATACCAAATGGTAGGCCTTTATAATACAGTGTAGTAAGTATGCTGAAGGGTAAGCAGAAAGAACTAATGAAATGAAATGTTTAACTTAGATTTAAGAAAAGAGAGCTGTTTGAGAATTCACACAATCATTCAGTTCCTTAACAGCTATTTATTTAGAGCCTAGTAGCAACTAGCTGGGGCTTCCCTGGTGGCTCAGTGATAAAGAATCTGCCTGCCATGTAGGAGCCACAAGAGATGCAGATTCGATCCCTGGGTCGGGAAAATCCCCTGGAGGAGGGCATGGCAACCCACTCCAGTATTCTTGCCTGGAGAATTCCACGGACAGAGGAATCTGGTGGGCTACAGTCCATAGAGTCACAAAGAGTCAGACATGACCGAAGTGACTGAGCATGCATGCATGCATTTACTTGTCATTGACCCAAATGCTAGAAATATGTTGAGAAGAAAAGCAGATACTGTGTGTTCTATGGGCCAGGTGTCACCTTATGGGAAAAGATAGTATTCTAATAGTTACTACAATAAATATAAAATGACAACTGTAAGAGTTGCTACTAAGCAACCCAGTGTTTCTCAACTGAGAATGATTTTGCCCCTCCTAGGAGACAGTTGCCAATGTCTGGAGATGTTTTTGAGTTGTCCCGATTGGGGGAGTTTTCTGTCTTTCAGTTGGTAGAAGCCATGGGTTCTGTTTAACATCCTACAACACAAAGTATAGGCCCCACAATAAAGAATTATCTAGATCAAAATGCCATTGTGCCAAGGTTGAGAAATCCTGAAGTAATTCCACCATTCTTCATAGAATAAAAGCCCATAATGGCAGGGGTGCTCTTCTTTTTAACACTGATGTAAAAATATGCCTAGAAATGTGCCTGTCATATAATAGGTACAGGCATCCCTTAGTATACATAGGGGGATTGGTTCCAAGATTCACCAGATACCAGAATCCATGAAAATTTAGGTCCCTTAGTCACCCCTGTATCTGTGAGTTCTGCATAAAAAATCCAAGAATGTTTAGGTCTTTCACTCCTGTATCTGCATGTTCTGCCTGGCGGGATTCTGCATTTGTAGATTTAAGCAACCAATAGTCATAAGCATCCTATGAAATCTGCAGTTGGTTGAATCCATGGATGAAGAACCCATGGACACAGATGACAGCAAAGTTTAGTAAATATCTATAGGGTAAATGAATTAGTTGTGAGTGACTACCTGAAAGAGTGAATTGCATTTTCAAAAGTTTGGTCTGAGAGTAGGTAGGTTATGTTAAGAAGCTGAAAGGCAGCTGGAGAGTCTGGAATCAAAGCAAACTGAAGGATGGTTCCATTGATAAAACCATTGAGGATGGGCTTATAGATGTTAAAAACCTATTTGCAAGACTTGATCACTTGATCTTGATCAAGTGTGTAAAATCTAAATTGTTCCTCCTGAAATGTCATAGTTTCTTTTTGTTCTACTTTCATTGGAGAACACATTATACACGTTTAAGTGCATCCAATCCTTTTATGGTCAAAGAAATATAAAACATCCTCAGCCTATCATTTTTTGTCTTTGCTGATTTCTGTTTTCCAAGTCCTCAGAATTGTGGTCTAGTTCAAGAGCACCAGATAAGAATCATTTAATGACTTAGATAATTTTAGGTGTAAGGACAGATAAGGTCAAGGCATTGGGTTCCTGAGAGTGACGGTTCTTGAGGGTGGGGGTGGGATGCTGGAACAGAAATCGGATGGATATTTCAAAAAAGCTGCACAACTGTCTATTTCTGCCATTTGCATACAACCAAAAAAGCAGAGTCTGGCAGGCTACAGTCCATGAGGTCACAAAAGAGTCGGACACGATTTAGCGCCTAAACAACAACATCAAAAAAGTGGGACATTACTTTCTCCAGTGATGTGCTCTGACACCCTGGATGAGGCAGTATCTACCCTTTACTAACTCTCCAAGCACCCTGTCTGTAATTTCCGAATGATGCCTACATTATAAATATTTTCCATTCTCCTTTACCAGTGGGAAAAAGGATTAAACAGTTTGTGAATTAAACGTGGTAAAAATAATACTGATAGTGATTACATTTGTGAAAATCTTAGAACATATCATCCAAAGCACCAAAATATTAGAAAATTGCTCTCTCTCTCTGTAATAATATACTCTAAACAGTTTACCTCATTTATGATTACCAGAACTATAGCTTTCCTTCATCAAAAAGGAAAATATGCCCTACTCTGTACATTCACTCACATTTTTTCCAGTCACTACTCCTAAGGGCGTAGTAGTAGCTCTCCACATTTGAAGGCAAAAAGGTGCCTGGGAATACATGGGGAGAGTAAATGAGGAAGGGAGGGGGAGGCGAGGGGGCATGCAGCTGACTGTATTCATCTCTACTCATTTTGTGTTCC
Source organism: Cervus elaphus (assembly GCF_910594005.1). Classification (NCBI taxonomy): domain Eukaryota; kingdom Metazoa; phylum Chordata; class Mammalia; order Artiodactyla; family Cervidae; genus Cervus; species Cervus elaphus. The sequence continues at coordinate 21,409,565 of NC_057845.1, read as the reverse complement.
ATTCTGTTTGAAGGGAGCGTGTAGCTAAGAAATAGGCATAATTAACAAATCATTTACATAGTTTAGCCATTTTAAATGAAATCATTTATGTGCTATCTAATATTCTTCTTTTTGAAATTGTCTTACTGTATACTTTTGTATAGTTTGTATGATTGTATTATGTATCTAAACAGCTGATTAACAAATATTAACAAATAATTAACAAAATTCAATCACTTAAAGTTCAATTTGTAAAACTGTGTGTGTTTTTGTGTGAATCTACCACTCCTTTAGGGCTCCCCTGGTAGCTCAATGGTAAAGAAACTGCCTGCTGATGCAGGAGATGTGAGTTCCATCCTTGCGTCAGGAAGATCCCCTGGAGAAGGGAATGGCTGCCCACTCCAGTAGTCTTCATGGGAAATACCACGGACAGAGGAGCCTGCTGGGCTACAGTTCATGGGGTCGCAAAAGAATCAGACATGACTTAGTGACTAAACAACAATGTTAAGCCTTTAACATTGACCTAACTGAAACACTCAGAGAGTCATAAACTGAAATTTTAGAAAAAGTAGCTAAAACGTAGCAGAGGCCACTCCTGGGATCCCTTTCAAATCCTGACGGGAGAAGTGGAAAACCTGTATCAATCTGTTGCCCGCTGTGAAGCTATTCTAGTACAGGTGAGGTTTCATTTTCTGGTAGATGGAGGAACTTCAGGACTAACTGTGTCTACATCATGACACTTATTGAACTTGACTAAATCAAGATGGAGCCATGATCTGTGAGCTTAGCAATCCTCACTCCCGTGTGAGACAGTGATTCCTATCCCCATGTGGCCGTTAGCATCACCCTGGGGATCTTTCAGAGTGCACGTGCCTTGGACCCATTCCTAGATGTTCTGCTTCTATAGGTCTGGAGTGGAGCCTTGGCAGAAAAGACTCCTGAGTAAGCCCAGTGTACCTTCTGAATTAGAAATCACTGATCTTGAGTTTTCTTCTCATATTCATGCTATGAGGGTCCCTAGTATTTGGAGAGTTCCTCCCTGGACAAAATATGAAGAGATTCCATTCTTTAGGACAGTGACATGCTACTCTATGACTTTTGGGTATAGATTAACTTAACTTGTCCTGTGTTTCTTCCCACGTTTTGCTTATGATTCATGCTTTTTACAAAAGCGAAGCCCTACATATTTTTGCCCATGTTTAAATAATGTTTCAAATAGTATTTCTTATAGTGTAAAATATAATGTTGCCAACTACTAGTCTAAAAGATTCCTTTTCTAAGCAATATAGATTAATAGATCCTGTATGCTTTTTTGAGAAATATAATTTAGAAAAATATTTACAGAGACAAAGAAAATGAAGGAAATAAAAGGTATAAATAATAGATTAATGCAGAGTACCTTTATTGCCTAACTCATTAGAATATAGTCACCTTGAAGTTCACACATATTTTAATTAAAATGTCATTTATCCTTTATATATTTAAAATAATATAGAAATGGCTTATTTTCAAATTAATACTTCAATTGTGTATTATACACACAAAGAAGAAACCATAGCCTTGTTTTTATTCATTCAGTAGACATAATAAAAACTTTATCAGTAATTTAAAAATATAATTGCTGCCTTTATAATGCTGCTAATGAGGTCTTAGTTGCGAGTTCAGTCTTACCTTGTTGGACTTCTCAGTGCATTTGACTTGGACAGTCATCCTGTTTGAAATTTTGTTGACTCTCCACGTTTTGTTGATTCTCCACGTTCTTTTCCTTCTAATCTCTCATCAGTCCTCCTCTCTGTCTCCAGGAACACTATTATCTGTCATTCTGGAATCCCTTCTCCCCACAGTCTCTGGAGTGTTCTTAGGTGAGCAAATTGATTCCCGTAGTTGCAGCTCTCACTAGTGGGGTTTCCCCATTTTCATCACCAATAAAATGGTTTCCCTGCGTCACACATTCAGTGCCCCCTAGGTGGCTCTAGAGTGAAGCCGCTCAGTCGTGTCCGACTCTTTGCGACCCCTTGGGCTGTAGCCTACCAGGCTCCTCTGTCCATGGGATTTTCCAGGCAATAGTACTGGAGTGGATTGCCATTTCCTTCTCCAGGGGATCTTCCCGACCCAGTCTCCCACATTGTAGACAGACGCTTTACCGGCTGAGCCACCAGGGAAGTCAGGAAGACAAAGTGGCTCTAACCGTGTCTTAAATTTTAAAGCTGTATCTCAGCATTTCCTCTTCAAATTTGTTGTTACTTTTACACTTTCTGTCCTTGGTGATGGCATCAGAATGAACCAGTTTTCCAAGCTAAAATTTAAGTCATCCGTGATTCCTCCTGAAACCCCATCACCCATATCTGACTTCCTAATACAGCTTTATAAATATTTCTGGAAATGTTTCTTCCTCTCCCTGTATATTCCCATTGCTCTCATTTAAGGCTCGCATCATCTCTCTTTTGAACTGTTATAAAACCCTCTTAATTTGTTTCTCCATTCCAATTTTTGCCTGAGCAATATACAATTAAATAAAAATCTTAACATGTTACCCTGCACATACACTGAAAGATATCAACTGTGTATAACAGGAATAGCAAATATAGCACCAATGCCATGACTCCCTTGCAACTATGGAAATTTTAGCAACTAAAATATCCGAAATAAAAAATCCTAATATTTGTTCAGAATCTTTCTCAAAACAGAAACTAATCCAACCAGTTACATCATAAAAGCTTTGGCATTAAGAGTAAATTCACTTGCCATGTAGATTAGAATAACCCCCCTGTCCCCAGCACAACACAAGTTCATCCATAACCTGGCCTCTGTCAAATTCTGCAGTTTCGTTTCCATCCACTCACTGACTTGTACATTATGTATCAATAACACTTCAGTGACAGCCTTTTTTTTTTTTTTTTTAATTCTTTTACAGCATGCTGTTCCTTCTCTCCAGGCTTTTGCTTATGCTGACCGCTTTGTCTGGAGGCTTTTACTCTTCACCCCCAACTTTTTGCCAATTCCAATTCCAGTTCGTTCTTACCTGTCCTTGTAGAGCCAATCTACTCCACACCCTCATCCTGACTCCAATGAGAGATGATGACCCTAATACATTTCCTGTAATATCCTGTGCGTTTTTCTATTAAGGACTGTCATTACTCTTATTTTTCTTGATTATCATATTTTCCAGTTACGTGTTTGTCTAACTTACTAGATGATAGGTATCTTCAAGCAGAAACACAGTTTTATTATTTTTTTGCAATCTGGGGGCAACTACAACAGTAACTAACACATAGCCAAGCACTATGTAAGCTGAATTAATTTTAACAATGTATTGCTGTAAATGGAGCAAGGTAGGTGTATGTAGGAGAGGTTTTCATCTTTCTTTAAAGCAAAATCCATTAACTTCTGACATATTCTCTCCAGCCTGATATAGTCCACTCCAGTTCACCTAATTAATTTCTGTTGTCAGGTTGCTATAGGAATTAAAGTTTTAGACATTTGTCTAAATGCCAGATATGCTAGACACATTTTACATAAATGTATATATTTAAATGATGACTGAGTTAATGACTTCAGAGAATACAATTTTTTTTGAAATTGCTTCTAAATACCTAAATTCTGTAGTTTTTGGTTATGAATTATTATCACATATCATCCATCAAAGTTTTATATATATATACATATACACATATGTATGTATATAGTATTTATTTGTCTTTCCCCATATTTAAAAGAATACATCTTGACTTGATTATTGGTGCAGTGTGAGTACTATTTATTCATCACAGACATATGCTTTGCCTTCATATGTCTGCAGAACATCTAGTAAGTGTTTTGATAGTAAGACTTTTTTTAACATAATTTACACTGTTTTTCTAGTCTTCTTACTCATAAACTGAAGGCATAACTTTACTTTCCATGAAAGTAGGTATATGTGCTCTGCATAGCCTGGAGAAATTTTCAATTAAAATCTACTTGGTTGTAACAATGTATTTTTAGAGTCCTCAGTTAAAAAAATCAAGTTTTCTTGAATTTTTGCTTGTATGTTTTTTGTAAAACTAAACATAAATGATTATATGTCATCATAGGTATTTCTATATTATCTGAGTCTGAACTTTTGGTCAAGGTTGTGTGTGTGTGTGTGTGTGTGTGTGTATGTTGTTTAAAAAGAATATGAGAAGAAAGAGGCAGAGGGAAAAGGGTTCAGTTTCAGAATACAATAGGTGTGTAATTTGTTCCAATAATACATGAACTTTTGAACTGGAACTTAGGTGAATTGGATCTCATATTTGACATGGAATGTTTTGAAAATGATGAGACAGCAATATGAAATATTTCCACTTGATTCACTGAAAATCAGTAAATAGCACAAACGTAGTTTTCTCTTTGGTGTCTGGATATAATCTGGTGACTCCTAGATTTGGAATGTGTTGAAATATAATTGTCTTAAAATATGAAACAATATGTGCACTAGCCAATTTACAGAAATGAATGGGAGGCTCTCCAGAAGTGTCATAAAATTGCAGGGAAAAATATCTGTAAGATGAATAGAAATAGTTCCCTTTTTATCCTTGTTTTGAGTTAGCCAGACAAACCAACCTCACGTGTAGGAAAATGGAGAAGGAAAATGTGCCCAAGGAAACAGACTTATTCCTGGCCTTAACAAGTTGTGTTTTCACGTGTGAGAGTACAGATAGGAATCACTTCCTCTGAGTGATGGCATAGCCCAATTCATTCCTAGTGTTTCCTGAGCACTTACTACATACCGGGGATGATAAATAAAAACAAAGAATTCATCCCACCTCATAGAGTTTGCAAGTTAGCAGCAGAGAGAGGCAGGTTATTCAAATACACAGAAATAAAAGTAAAATGTTCACTGTCAAAACTGCTAGAAGATGTACTGCAAAGGAATAAACAGGGTGGTGGGGAAGGCCTGTCTGAAGAGGTGATACATCAGTTATTTGGAGGATAAATGTGAGGTAGGCAAAAAGAAAGAGAAGAGAGCTATACAGTATCTCTGTTATGAACATATATGTTCTTATAAAACACACACGCTGACTTCAGACTGTTACTGATATCTGAGGTGGCATGGAGGGGAGATGAAATATGTTGGATAGAACTGCGGCTACAATAAGTATTTATTTAGCTCACATCCTAAAAAGGAGAAGATAATAAACATTTTAGTAAATAAATATATTATATGTTTGTTGTTATTGTTTATTCACTAAGTTGTGTATGCCTCTTTGTGGCCCCATGGACTGTAGCCCGCCAGGCTCCTCTGTCCATGGGATTTCCCAAGCAAGGATACTGGAGTGTGTTGGCATTCCCTTTTTCAGGAGATCCTCCTAAAGCGCGGATCGTACTCACATCTCCTGCATCGACAGGTGGGTTCTTTATCACTGACCCCCATGGAAAGCCATATCACGTGAGGTAGTAATAACTGCTGTGAAGAATAAAGCAAACAGGAAATGGAAGGCTTAGGGAAGGATGCCATTTCAGATTAGGTGGTAAGGGAAGACCCTTCTAGGCAGACCCCTGAATGAAGTGAGATCATTAACTATGTCGTGTTTTGGTTGTGTTTTCTTTTTTTCTTTTAAGAGCTAGAGAAAAAGATGACTTTGGAAACATGGTTCAGTTCAGTTCAGTTCAGTCGCTCAGTTGTGTCCGACTCTTTGCGACCCCATGAATCGCAGCACGCCAGGCCTCCCTCTCCATCACCAACTCCCAGAGTTTACTCAAACTCATGCGCATCGAGTCGGTGATACCATCCAGCCATCTCATCCTCTGTCATCCCCATCTTCTCCTGCCCCCAACCACTCCCAGCATCAGGGTCTTTTCCAACGAGTCAACTCTTTGCATGAGGTGGCCAAAGTACTGGAGTTTCAGCTTCAGCATCAGTTCTTCCAATGAACACCCAGGACTGATCTGTAGGATGAACTGGTTGGATCTCCTTGCAGTCCAAGGGACTCTCAAGAGTCTTCTCCAACACTATAGGTCAAAAGCATCAATTTTTCAGCGCTCAGCTTTCTTCACAGTCCAACTCTCACATCCATATATGACCACTGGAAAAACCATAGCCTTGACCAGACGGACCTTTGTTGGCAAAATAATGTCTCTGCTTTTTAATATGCTATCTAGGTTGGTCATCACTTTCCTTCCAAGGAGTAAGTGTCTTTTAATTTCATGGCTGCAGTAGTTTTGGAGCCCAAAAAATAAAGTCTGTCACTGTTTCCACTGTTTCCCCATCTATTTCCCATGAGGTGATGGGACCAGATGCCATGATCTTAGTTTTCTGAATATTAAGCCTTAAGCCAACTTTTTCACTCTCCTCTTTCACTTTCACATGGTAATGCCTGTTTAATCAGGGTTGGAGAAGTAATGCCTGTTCTATAATTCTTGATACTCCATACATGTGTATTTGAAGTATGTTAGAAATCATTAGATAATGTATATGTTTTTAGTCTGTGGGAATGACACTGTTGTCTACAAGGTACTGAAAGAATCTTGATTAGCACCAACAGTATGATAGGAGTTTCATATGAGACACTCCTGGAGAAGTGGGTGGGTGCTAAACCAGTGAGTCCTTGCAAACTCTGTGGTGAACATCAGTCTTTATTCTCAAAGCGATGGGAACACATTAAAGGACTTTAAATGTGAGTAGGAGTAATAAGATTGGATCTGGGTTTTGAGGAACTTAAGAATCTCCATTTAGTCAAGCAATTTTAAACTAGCATTGACAATTTGCCAGGCTCTGTACTTGATGTTTGCTGTTGTTATCTAGCTGATGAGTCAAGTCTGACCCTTTTGCAACCCCGTGAATGGTCATCCACCAGGCTCCTCTGTCCATGGGTTTCCCAGGCAAGAAAACTGGATTGGGTTGCCATTTTATTCTCAGGGGATCTTCCCAATCCAGAGATCAGACTCACATCTCCTGCATTGGCAGGCGGGTTCTCTATCACTGAGCCACCAGGATCCAGGGAGACATAGTAGTGATAGGTCTTTGTACTTAAAGAACTTGAAGTCTAAGAAGTGGGTAAAATTTTTGTGGGCATCTGTACACAAGCTCACTGCGGGGACACATTGAAATCTCCCTGTAAGTTGTTTGTCCTATGCCTTTAGCAATGTGCGTGTTATCATCTTTAATAAAGGATGGGCAATTGCCTTGATTTTAATGGCTTTGAGAATTTTGGTAACGCACTGATTCATTTGTTGGGGAAAAAAAATTGTTTTTGTGTCATTGAGTAGCTTCTTATATGCCATTTTGCCAGTTTTGTATTGTATCTGTACAATATTTATGATTTATTTCCAAATTTGAGACTTTTAATATGAGAAGACCAAAAAGTTAAGGGTAAAAGAAGAATCATGTGAGGGGCTTGTTTTCTGTAAAAACAAAACAAAAACCACCCCTTTAGAGTGTTATTTGAGGATTGGAACTTTAAAGTTTTTGCCAAAAGGGGCATTTAAAATTCAAGTATCAGTGATAAAAGGACCTTTAATATTTTGGAGGTAGTTTATGTAATCTGTCCAATGAACATATTCTAAGTGATTCATTACTATTGAAAACCTAGAAGAAGTGATAAAGATGAACTCTTAATGAGACTATATGAATATATGGAAGGATGCTAAACAATTCCAAAGAATAGTTTAAGATCTTTTGAGAAATTCCCTCTGATTTGGGAATTTCCAATGATTGACATCAGTCTCCTGGTGTTTTATCATTTCCCACGAAAGTTAGCTAATGAGGTTCTTTGTTTGCCATGGTGGGGATGTTGTTTTTATTCAAACTTGGTCCTTGACCTATTCTCTTTAGTTGAGTAGAAAACAGTTACCAAGCTCCTTCATTATCTCAAGTGATTTATTGACCTAAGCATAAATTTCAGAGCAACTTAGATTTTATCTAAATAACTCAAATTGACACCATATAAAATAAGTCATCTTATATTCATCATAATATGAGAGCAGTTTCCTTCCAGAACTTGGTAGACTATTAAATCTTACGAACATCTAAAACTCAATTATTATATTATGAAAAAAGTAATTTTGCCAAGACTATAGCATCTATAGATGATTCTGAGGAAGGAAAAAATGTATACCTAATAATGACATTTGCTTTTCATACAATCATGGGTCAGTTCAGTTCAGCCGCTCAGTCATGTCTGCCCCTTTGTGACCCCAGGGACTGCAGCACGCCAGGCCTCCCTGTCCATCACCAACTCCTGGAGCTTGCTCAAACTCATGTCCATTGAGTCGGTGATGCCATCCAACCATCTCATCCTCTGTCATCCCCTTCTCCTCCTGCCTTCAAACTTTTCCAGCATCAGTGTCCTTTTCAAATGAGTCATTTCTTCTCAGTAGGTGAGAAGTAGGCCAAAGTATTGGAGCTTCAGTTTCAGCATCAGTCCTTCCAGTGAATATTCAGGACTGATTTCCTTCAGGATTGACTGGTTTGAACTCCTTGCAGTCCAAAGGACTCTCAAGAGTCTTCTCCAACACCACAGTTCAGAAATATCAATTCTTCGGTGCTCAGCTTTATTTCTGGATAGAAACAATTAACTGAATAATAAATATTTTTATGCAAATACCAAAAGAGTAGAATTGTATCAAGTCTGATTTTCTTGTTGTTGTTCAGTTGCTCAGTCAAGCCTGACTCTTTGCAACCCCATGGACTACAGCATGCCAGACTTCCCTGTCCTTGACTATCTCTCAGTATTTGCTCAAACTCATGTCCATTGAGTCAATAATGCCATCCAACCATCTCATCCTCTGTCACCATCTTCTCCCCATGTCCTCATTCTTTCCCGGCATCAGGGTCTTTTCCAATGAGTCAGTTCTTCTCATCAGGTGACCAGTGTATTGGAACATCAGCTTCAGCATCAGTCCTTCCAATGAATATCCAGGATTGATTTCCTTTAGGATTTACCAGTTTGATCTCCTTGCAGTCCAAAGGATCCTTAAGAGTCTTCTCCAGAAAAACATGTACTTTTCATCACAGGGGACTAGAATGCAAAAGTAGGAAGTCAAGAGATACCTGGAGTAACAGGCAAGTTTGGCCTTGGGGTACAAAATGAAACAGGGGAAAGGCTAACAGAGTTTTGCCAAGAGAATGCACAAGTCATAGCAGACACCCTCTTCCAACAACACAAGAGACAACTCTAAACATGGACATCACCAGATGGTCAATACAGAAATCAGATTGATTATATTCTTTGCAACCAAAGATGGAGAAGCTCTATATAGTCAACAGAAACAAGACTGGGAGCTAACTGTGGCTCAGATCATGAGCTCCTTTTGCAAAAAATCAAGCCTGATAAAGTAAAGCATTTTATGTTCACACATTAGAATTGAATAAATTGATTGTTTGAATGTGGCCAAGGAACAAAATGAAGAGTAAAATAAGCTTATTTATAAAAGACAGAGAATGGGAATGCTAAAATCAGAAAATGAGGGAACTTAATTTTCAATTCTTTTCTATTTGTTGCTACTACATAGTTTCAACCCCAGAGGAGGCGGGGGCAAGCAAAAACAAAAACAGAATTGTGCTTCTGATTTGGAGAAACTTTGCCTCTTTTTTCTAACTCAAAGTTTAAAGCAGTATGGTACAGTAGAAAAGCAAATGGATTCAGAGTTTGCTAACTTAAGTTTGCTAACTAAGGTTTAGTTCTATCTTTTTCACTATCAATTAGATGAGGTTACATAATGATCATATAATCATTTTGTCTTCACTTTCCTGAATAACACTTACTTCATAAATTTTATGACTGATAATATGTAATTAGGGAACATGCTTAAAGAATTTTAACATATGACAGCAACATGAAGCTTTTAAGATATTACACTTTTAAGCTTTTAAGATAATAAGGATTGCGAGAATTGACGTGATGATGGAAGAGTCTTCGTTTTCAGAGGGTGAGTAAGGGGGTGCTGCAGGAATTGGGCATTGGAGCAATAGGCACCCAGATCAAAACCCTGCTTTCTCCTTTTACCATCTTTCTGATGTTACGAAATCACTTAATCTTCTAAAGTATCCATTTATTTATCCACAAATAGAAATAATAATTATGAGTCTTAACTAATACGTGTAAATGACGTGTAAATGACCTAATACGTGTAAAAGCTAAATGAAGCTCATTAAGTTCCTTTCTAGTGCATTGATTTAATCATTGTTCTTTTCAGATATTTACCTATAATACTTTACATTCAGTTATGTGTTGCAAAAATTTGAAAAAAGCATGTTGTTATCCCATTTTACAGAAAGATCACATGGTGACATGAAGGAAAAACTCAGGCTCAAAGGTTTCCGATACCATAATAACATAACCAAGGTGATAGCTTAGAGCCTCAAGGAATCAGTGTAACATTTGTTTGGTTTTTGTTTTTCTCTTTCATCATCCTAATCTTCCAACCTTATCTAAAATCTTAACACTGGCTCCACATGTCCCCATTTCCCTGCTTTATCTATCTTCATATGACCATCTGTTTTGTTACATGTTTGTTTATTAATTTGCTTATTATTTGGGATAGTACGTAAAGTCAGAATGAGAATTTCTTATTTCCTTAATTAAAGTTACTAATTATTTTGTATCTTCCAAAATGAAAGTTGGGATATTTTAGGAATAAAATACTTAGCATTTAATTTATTGCAAGAGAAAACACATTTAAAAAGAGCGTGTATGCCCTTTTAATAAATATGAAACTTACTCTATCATGTATGTAATGAACATAGTTAAAAATCACACATACTAGATCTGTGTGATTTTTAAAATACAGCATATTTACCTGCATGGCGATTTTTACTCCAGAAAGGTATCAAACAGGACAATCTGACAGTCTGTATTGGGGTGCCATCACTGCTTTTTCCAGATCAACTGACAAGACCTCAGCTGGGTCCTTAAAATTACTTAAGAATCCTTTATAGCTATCCTCCTGGATATGTTCCAACTGTCACTTGGGGAAAAAAAAAAAAAAAATCTCTGGAGACAGATATCTACAGCAGGTCTTTTGGCAGAAAACCAGTCATATCATCATCTCCAAAAGAGCCTTTCTTGGGAAAAAGGCCTTATCAGATTCCTTGGATGTGAAGTTACTGTTGGGTTGAAACAACTCTTAAGCCATGCAATCACCATGCAAGGAAGCTGCAGCTTTTGAAAGGTCAGGAATGGGCTTATAGTGAGTTAGGCCATCTTAATATTGTTAGAGAATGACAGTGGTTAGAATACTAAAAAAGCATTAGGTTTTATAACCTTTTGTGAGAAGAATCTCTGTGGCATTAACTAAACCACAATTTCCTGGTATTATTAAAGAGACAAAGCCTAAAAGACTAATAAGAACCCTTTCCCTTCTATGGACATAGATTCAAAGTGTAGAATTAGGTCATTCAAGTTGTAGGGTGTAGAAAAGAAAATAAGGTGTGTAAAATCTAGGCAAAACAAATGTATTTCTCATGAAAAAAAATCACAGTATGAAAAGGCAAAAAGATAGGACACTAAAAGATGATCTCCCCAGGTCAGTAGGTGCCTAGTATGCTACTGGAGATCAGTGGAGAAATAACTTCAGAAAGAATGAAGGGATGGAGCCAAAGCAAAAACAACACCCAGGTGTGGATGCGACTGATGATGGAAGCAAGATCTGATGCTGTAAGAAACAATATTGTATAGGAACCTGGAATGTTAGGTCTATGAATCAAGGCAAATTGGAAGTGGTCAACAGGAGATGGCAAGAGTCAACGTCAACATTCTAGGAATCAATGAACTAAAATGGACTGGAATGGGTGAATTTAACTCAGAAGACCATTATATCTACTACTGTGGGCAGGAATCCGTTAGAAGAAATTGAGTAGCCATCATAGTCAACAAAAGAGTCCAAAATGCAGTACCTGGATGCAATCTCAAAAACAGCAGAATGATCTCTGTTCATTTCCAAGGCAAACCATTCAATATCACAGTAATCCAAGTCAATGCCCTGACCAGTAATGCTGAAGAAGCTGAAGTTGAATGGTTCTATGAAGACCTACAAGACCTTTTGAACTAACACCCAAAAAAGATGTCTTTTCCATTATAGGGGACTGGATTGAAAAAGTAGGAAATCAAGAAACACCTGGAATTAACAAGCAAATTTGGCCTTGGAGTACAGAAAGAAGCAGGGCAAAGGCTAATAGAGTTCTGCCAAGAGAACGCACTGGTCATAGCAAACACCCTCTTCCAACAATACAAGAGAAGACTACACATGGACATCACCAGATGGCCAACACTGAAATCAGATTGATTATATTCTTTGCAGCCAAAGGTGGGGAAGCTCTATACAGTCAGCAAAAACAAGATCGGGAGATGACTGTGGCTCAGATCATGAACTCCTTATTGCCAAATTCAGACTTAAATTGAAGAAAGCAGGGAAAACTACTAGACTATTCAGGTATGACCTAAATTTAATCCCTTAGGATTATACAGTGGAAGTGAGAAATAGATTTAAGGGACTAGATTTAATAGAAGAGTACCAGATGAACTATGGACAGAGGATCATGACATTGTACAGGAAACGGGGATTAAGACCATCTCCAAGAAAAACAAATGCAAAAAAGCAAAATGGCTGTCTGAGGAGGCCTTACAAGTAGCTGTGAAAAAAAGAGAAGTGAAAAGCAAAAAAGAAAAGGAAAGATATGCCCATTTGAATGCAGAGTTCCAAAGAATAGCCAGGAGATATAAGAAAGCCTTCCTCAGTGATCAATACAAAGAAATAGAGGAAAACAATAGAATGGGAAAGACTAGATCTCTTCAAGGGAATTAGAGATACCAAGGAAACATTTCAGGCAAAGATGGGCACAATGAAGGACAGAAATGGTATGGACCTAACAGAAGCAGAAGATATTAAGAAGAGGTGGCAAGAATACACAGAAGAACTACACAAAAGAGATATTCACGACCCAGAAAATCACAATGGTGTGGTCACTTAACAAGAGCCAGACATCCTGAAATGTGAAGTCAAGTGAGGCTTAGGAAGCATCACTACGAACAAAGCTAGTGGAGGTGACGGAGTTCCTGTTGAGCTATTTCAAATCCTAAAAATTGATGCTGTGGAAGTGCTGCACTCAATATGTCAGCAGATTTTGAAAACTCAGCAGTGGCCACAGGGCTGGAAGAGGCCAGTTTTCATTCCAATCCCCAAAAAAGGTAATGCCAAAGAATGCTCAAACTACCGCACAATTGCATTCATCTCACACACTATAAAGTAATGGTCAAAATTCTCCAAGCCAGGCTTTAGCAATATGTGAACTGTGAACTTCCAGATGTTCAAGCTGGTTTTGGAAAAGGCAGAGGAACCAGAGATCAAATTGCCAACATCTGCTGGATTATCGGAAAAGCAAGAGAGTTCCAAAAAAAAAAAAAACCATCTATTTCTGCTTTACTGACTATGCCAAAGCCTTTGACTGTGTGGATCACAATAAACTGTGGAAAATTCTTCAAGAGATGGGAAAACCAGACCACCTGTCCTGCCTCTTGAGAAATCTGAATGCCCATCAGGAAGCAACAGTGAGAACTGGACATGGAACAACAGACTGGTTCCAAATAGGGAAAGGAGTATGTCAAGGCTGTATATTGTCACCCTGCTTATTTAACTTATATGCAGAGTACATCATGAGAAACACTGGGCTGCAGGAAGTACAAGCTGGAATCAAGATTCCCAGGAGAATATCAATAACCTCAGATATGCAGATGACACCACCCTTATGGAAAAAAGTGGAGAAGAACTAAAGAGCCTCTTGATGAAAGTGGAAGAGGACAGTGAAAAAGTTGGCTTAAAGCTCAACATTCAGAAAACCAAGATCATGGCGTCCGGTCCCATCACTTCATGGCAAATAGATGGGGAAACAGTGGCTGACTTTACCTTTTGGGGGTGGGGGGGCACCAAAACCACTGCAGATGGTGATTGCAGTCATGAAATTAAAAGACGCTTACTCCTTGGAAGGAAAGTTTTGACCAACCTAGACAGCATATTAAGAAGCAGAGACATTACTTTGTCAACAAATGTCCTTCTAGTCAAGGCTATGGTTTTTCTAGTAGTCACATATGGATATGAGAGTTGGGCTATAAAGAAAGCTGAGCTCTGAAGAACTGGTGCTTTTGAACTGTGGTGTTGGAGAAGACTCTTGAGAGTCCAGTGGACTGCAAGGAGATCCAACCAGTCCATCCTAAAGGAGATCAGTCCTGGGTGTTCATTGGAAGGACTGATGCTGAAGCTGAAACTCCAATACTTTGGCCACCTGACGCGAAGAGCTGACTCATTGGAAAAGACTTTGATGCTGGGAAAGATTGAAGGCAGGAGGAGAAGGGGACAACAGAGGATGAGATGTTTGGATGGCATCACCGACTCAGTGGACGTGAGTTTGAGTAAACTCCAGGAGTTGGTGATGGACAGGGAGGCCTGGTGTGCTGCAGTTGATGGGGTTGCAAAGAGTCAGACATGACTGAGTGACTGAACCGAACTGAACTGAAAAATTTATAGTTTATTAATAAAGTCAGAAATTTACTATTTTTAAATGGAACTTTATTTTTTAATCTTATTCTTCTGTGTTGATCCACATAGAAGGATATTGGTTTTCAAGTAAAAATACAGTACCAGGAGACATCATGTAATATGAAGAGAAGCTAGACGTGAACCTCAAAGCTAAAAATGTGAAAGTTTTCTTGCCCACTATTCTTAAAATGGCAGTACTCAGCGTAGTGGAAATCAATGGAAAACATATGCTGTGATAATAAAATTAGGCTTTACTTTAAATATTATAGTATACATTTGTATGCATCTATTTATATGTATACTCTTGCCTGGAAAATCCCATGGATGGAGGAGCCTGGTAGGCTGCAGTCCATGGGGTCACTCAGAGTCAGACACGACCGAGTGACTTCACTCTCACTTTTTCACTTTCATGCATTGGAGAAGGAAATGGCAACCCACTCCAGTTTTCTTGCCTGGAGAATCCCAGGGACAGGGGACCCTGGTGGGCTACCGTCTATGGGGTCGCACAGGGTCGGACACAACTGAAGCAACTTAGCAGCAGCAGCAGCAGCATTTATATGTAAAATAAGAAACTTATCTAGACATCAAAAAGGTTTTAACCCAGTTGGTCCACAGGTAATACAAAACATCTAAATTCAATTTTTTTAAATTGTTTAAACTTCTTGTTTTATTTTGGAGTATAGTTGATTAACAATGCTGTGTTAGTTTCAGCTATACAACAAAGTGACTCAGCCATATATATACATGTATCTACCCCTTTTCAGGGGGCTTCCTTGGTGGCTCAGAAGGTAAAGAATCTGCCGGCAATAGGGGAGACCTAGGTTCAATCCCTGGGTCTGGAAGATACCCTGGAGAAGGAAATGGCAAACCACTCTAGTATCCTTGACTGGAAAATATGGACAGAGGAGCCTGGTGAGCTACAGTCCAAGGGGTTGCAAAAAGTCAGAAATGACTGAGCAACTAACACTTTCACTTTTTACCCCTTTTAAATTCTTTTTCCAATAACTTGTTACAGAATACTGAACAGAGTTCCCTGTGCTATATAGTGGGTCCTTGGTTATCCATTTTAAATATAACAGCTTGTATGTTTCAATTCCAAACACCCTACCAACCCCCACCATTCCCCCCTGTTAACCATAAATTCAAATTATATTTTAATAAATATTTGAAATATAATTCTCTATGGGCTTCCCTGGTTGCTCAGATGTTAAAGAATCTGCCTGCAATGCAGGAGACCCAGGTTCAATCCCTGGGTCGAGGATAAAGCATGCATATTTTATGTTAGAGATGTAACATGAAGACATATAGTTGGTTGTTCTGTGTGCTGAGACTGAAATGCTACAGTCTAATTCTGCTTTTCTTAAATGCATTAAGCAACTTTCTCTGTGGAATATACACTGTTGAGTCCTCTTATTCTGATGAAAGAACGAAAGACTTTAGGAATGAAAACATAGTTGTGTGTGCGTTCTCAGTCACTCAGCTCTATCTGACTCTTTGTGACCCCAGGGGCTGTAGACCACCAAGTTCTTCTGTGTGGAATATCCCAAGCAAGAATACTGTAGCAGATTGCCGTTTCCTACTCCAGGGGACCTGTCTGACCCAGGGATTGGACCCAAGTCTCTTGTGTCTCTTGCATTGGCAAGTGGATTCTTTACCCCTGAGCCACCTGGGAAGCCCGAAAGCACAGTTAGATTTATACAACATTTTAAACTCTTTTGATTGTTTATACTGCATTTTTCTAAACAGGATATCTTTTGTTTTTTGGTGGCATCTTTAATAAACAGTAGTCTCCTCAGTGGAAGAGGAAAGCAGAAAATAAGAGAGCTTCTAATTAATTTCATATTAAAAATCATAATTTGACATTCACTTCTTCCTTCTCCAACTGTCTACAAAATCTTGTATCTCACACTAATCTTGTATCTCTGGTAATCTTACCCTAAAGTGACAATGATTTATACTGTGTATGTCACTTTGAGATGCATAGACATGTTTATTTATTATAACCCTGATATTAGAGTTGTTTATAAAGCCAAAACCCTAGTCTCTAGCCAAAGATATTTGAGAACATAAAATACATAATGGATTAAAATATATATTTCAGTGTTTAACCATACTTGTTTGTGTACAATGTAAATGTGTTCCCCCACAATACTATGTATATGTTTATATTTATATATTTGTAAGAGAGCTGACCTCTAAATAGAAAAACGTAGAAACATTTTTACTTTATTACTTACCAAAATTTCAAAGAATGTATTTCCTTGTAATTCATTCCAGGACTTTATTTCTCTTAAATATGGTTGGGTTAAGTTGCTTAAACTTTGGCTCACAGAAACAATTTTTATTTTTCAGAATTCTTTCCTCATGATTTAAGTATAATTGAAAAATTGTAGCAATAAAATCCAACAAATATCTCTTATTACTAAATAATGCTTTATCTTCTTAGAGACACTAGTACTTTGACTAGCTACACTCCAAATGTTTAAATTTCACATTTGGAAACACTTTTTTATTCCATGTCTTTTTGATATCTGATGTAACTTTTAAACTGTGACTCTCATCCTTTGACATTCTGCAGTGGAAACATGAATTAATCATTGAGTTTGTCCAGCAAGCAGAATGACATCTTACTGTGATACTGTGAGCTTCCAGCAGGGCAAACACAGGCTGTACCTGAGTTTACAGAACAAGAAAACATCCCCACAGGGGTGACATTGCTGCATGCTCAACTTCAGTCTCTCAAAATTCTAGATCTTGTTAGTACAGGGGTGGATTCTATTCTTTTGTAATGTTGACTCTGTTATTGCATTTTCTGAAAATGTAGCGGTTACTGTTAACAGCAACACAAACTGGGGGCCAGGGGTTACTGTCCATCTTACAAAGGCATGCATAGGAAATGGTTTAATAAGCCATTGTTATTGTTACAAAAATTGCATTTTATTAAGAATCACAAATGACTGTCCATATAATAAATATGTATTTTTAATGAAGTTTAGTTGGATAGCAGATGATTTCATTACTGCCTATAGTTATACAAATCAGTTTAGAGAGGGGAACCATTTTTTAAAGAGCACTGTTAGACTTCCCTTGAAGACTGCCTAGTAAAAAGATTTTATGTGAAGTGCTACACGATAAACTGTGGAAAATTCTTAAACAGATGGGAATACCAGACCACCTGATCTGCCCCTTGAGGAACCTGTATGCAGGTCAGGAAGCAACAGTTAGAACTGGACATGGAACAACAGACTGGTTCCAAATAGGAAAAGGAGTACGTCAAGGCTGTATATTGTCACCCTGGTTATTTAACTTATATGAAGAGTACATCATGAGAAACGCTGGACTGGATGAAGCACAAGCTGGAATCAAGATTGCCGGGAGAAATATCAATAACCTCAGATATGCAGATGACACCACCCTTATGGCAGAAAGTGAAGAACTAAAGAGCCTCTTGATGAAAGTGAAAGAGGAGAGTTTTTCACTCTATTGGCTTAAAGCTAAACATTCAGAAAACTAAGATCATGGCATCCGGTCCCATCACTTCATGGCAAATAGATGGGGAAACAGTGGAAACAGTGGCTGACTTTATTTTTCTGCGCTCCAAAATCACTGCAGATGGTGATTGCAGCCATGAAATTAAAAGACGCTTACTCCTTGGAAGGAAAGTTATGACCAACCTAGACAGCATATTAAAAAGCAGAGACATTACTTTGTCCACAAAGGTCCATCTAGTCAAGGCTATGGTTTTTCCAATGGTCATGTATGGATGTGAGAGTTGGACTATGAAGAAAGCTGAATGCAGAAGAATTGGTGCTTTTGAACTGTGGTATTGGAGAAGACTCTTGAGAGTCCAGTGGACTGCAAGGAGATCCAACCAGTCCATCCTAAAGGAGATCAGTCCTGGATGTTCATTGGAAGGACTGATGTTGAAGCTGAAACTCCAATACTTTGGCCACCTGATGCAAAGAGCTGACTCATTTGAAAAGACCCTGATGCTGGGAAAGATTGAGGGCAGGAGGAGAAGGGGACAACAGAGGATGAGATGGTTGGATGGCATCACTGACTCAATGGACATGGGTTTGAGTAAACTCCAGGAGTTGGTGATAGACAGGGAGGCCTGGCATGCTGCAGTTCATGGGGTCGCAAAGATTCGGACACGACTGAGCAACTGAACTGAACTGAATTGAACTGTGTTGGTTCTCTCATACCCTGCTTATAGTGTTCATGACAGTTTTTGCCAGTTTTGTAGCTCTTTCTTTTTCCCTTGTTTCCCCCCCCGCCCCACGACTTTTGTCACTGATTATAAGAAGTTTATGACTAGAATCCTGTCATTTAACTCTTTAGTTTAATTGGCCCTCCATATCCAGGGATTCTGCATCCACAGACTCAACCTACCGCTGTTTGGAAAGTATTAAAAATGTATTCTAGAAAGTTTCACAATGCAAACCTGAATTTTCTATTTAGATAACTCTTTACATAGCATTTACATTGTATAAGGTATTTTACTGCTCTAGAGATGATTTAAAGTGTATGGAAGGAGAGAAATAGAAGAGGGAGATTAATAAAATATACAGACTTCCAGATACAAAATAAATGAATCAGACGTATAAAATGGAGAGTGTGGGAAATACTGTTGTTGTTGTTTAGTTGCTAAGTTGTGTCCAGTGCTTTCTGACCCCGTGGACTGCAGCACACCCAGTCTTCCCTGTCCTTCACTGTCTCCCATACCTTGCTCAAACTCACGTCCATTGAGCCAGTGATGCCATCCAACCATCTCATCCTCTGTCACCCCGTTTCTCCTCCCGCCTTCAATCAAATGAGTCAGTTCTTCACATCAGGTGGTCAAACTTGGAGTTTCAGCTTCAGCATCAGTCTTTCCAATGAATATTAAGGACTGATCTCCTTTAGGATGGGCTGGTTTGATCTCCTTGCAGTCCAAGGGACTCTCAAGAGTCTTCTCAAGCACCACAGTTCAAAAGCCTCAGTTCTTCGGCACTCAGCCTTCTTTATGGTCCAGCTCGCACATCCACACGTGACCACTGGAAGAACCAGTAGTTCTTTGACTACATGGAAATTTGTCTGCAAAGTAATGTCTCTTCTTTTCAATACGCTGTCTAGGTTTGTCAAAGCTTTTCTTCCAAGAGCAAACCTCTTTTAATCTCACGGCTGCAGTGGGAATAATAGTCACCATCTGCAGTGGGAAATATAGTCAATAATTATGTAGTATCTTTGTAGGGTGACAGACAATAATGAGAATTATCATGATGATCATTTTGAAATGGAAAGAAATATCAAATCACTTTGTTGTGTACCAAGAGCATAGTGTTGCAGGTCAATTATACTTCAAAGCAAATAAGCAAACTCACAGAAAAAGAGATCATATTTGTGGTTACCAGAGGTACAGCTATAGGGAGGGTGTATTAGATGAAGGCAGTCAAAAGGTCAAACTTCCAGTTATAAGATAAATAAGTACTTTGGATGTAATGTACATGACAATAAGATAAATAAGTACTGGGCGTGTAATGCACATGACAAGTATAATTAACATTGTTGTAGGTTAGATATGAGAGTTGTTAAAAGAGTGATCCTAAGAGTTCTCATCACAAGGAAAAATTTTTTTCTACTTATTTTTTTATCTATATGAAATGATGGCTGTTCACTAAATATATTGTGTAAATGGTGAAGCGTGTAAATCAAATAATTATGCTGTATACGTTAAACTTATATAGTGCTATATGTCAATTATATCTCAAAAGAGGAAGAAAAAAATTTAAAGTATATAGGAGGGTTTGCATAGGTTACATGCAAATGCTGTGCTATTTTATAAAGGAACTTGAGCATCCAGGGATTTGGGTATCCTTGGGAAAGAGAAGGTCCTAGGACCAATCCCTTTCAGATACCAAGGGAGGACTATATCTCTCTTTACCAAGGAAAGGAGTTTTGAATGATGTAGATAAAATAAATATTGATTCAATAGGTCATTTATGCAGTTAGGAGTATGAAGCTTCACCAGGAAGATGGAACTTTTCCAAAGCAAAATACAGAATTCCACTCTTCTCTACTCCTTTCTAATCTTGGGAGTTATGAAGCGTTAAGGAACTTAATGCTGTTGGTATGAGGCTGGGAGATGGATATTCTGCCCCTAGTTCTGCCATAAACTAGCTATGGGCTACTGCTTTATTTTGTAAAGTGAGGGTGTTGGACCAGTTGATTTTTAAGTTACCTCCTAGTTCTAACATCAATTCTTTTCTAAAGAAGAGCACTAGAATTTCCTTACAGTAATTCCCTATCCCAGGTAATATCTCTCTTAAAACTCTGGAACATGGGACTTGATCTCACTCCAGGTTGAAATCTTGTGATCGTATCCACAAAATGGACTACAAGTTAGAACCTGTATTTTTTTATTTAATTTTTATTTTTTAACACCAAAAACATTTTCTATTACGGTATGGCAATTAGCAATGCTGTGATAGTTTCAGGCGAACAGTGAAGGGACTCAGCCATACATATACATGTATCCATTCTCCCCCATATCCCCACTCCCGTCCAGGCTGGCACATAACATTGAGCAGAGTTCCATGTGCTATACAATAAGTTTTTGTTGGTTATCCATTTTAAATATAGCAGTGCGTACATGATCTTCCCAAAGTCTATAACTTACCCTTCCCCTAGCAGCCATGAGTTCATTTTCTAAGTCTGTGAGTCTCTTTTTGTTTTCTAAGTAAGTTCATTTGTATCATTTCTTTTTAGATTCCACATGTAAGGGATGTCATATGATATTTCGTCTTCTCTGACTTACTTCACTCAGTGTGACACCTAATGATATAAAAAGATGTTATTAAATCTAGAAGTGTTTGCAATTTTATAGGGTTTTTTTTTTTTTTTTTTTGGTAATATGGCATGATTATTTTTTCCTTTTTACCTTTACCATCAACAGTAAAATTGCTAAATTGGCTAATAGTTGTAAATAAGAAGAGTCTTAATCACTATGTCCATACCCAACAGATAGCAAAAATGTCAATCAACACATATTTTATTGTAATGCTTATGTGCCCTTCAGTGCTGCCAGACTCATTTGTGGATGGAAAAAGCAATTCCTTGACGCAGTAAATAGACCCCCAGCAAATAGACCACTAACACTCAGAGTTAATAATAACGCTAAAACAATCCTCCTATTTTGTTGCTCTCTATGTCATCCATTTTCTATTTACTTTTTAGGATATCCTTGAAGATTAATCAGAGAGCCTCTTATGTGCCTCTAAAGGTAGGATAAGAACCCTTATTTCTGGTTATAGAATATATTTGTATTCTATGGCAAATAGAATGCTTTTGTTTTAGCTATGCGTTAATACTTTACACCTCTTTTTAGATATAGACATAATTAATGTTGCTTATTTGGAAAATCTGAAAAATGTGTTATCTCTACTTACCTGTCAACTTGAAATCATCTGATGCATAGTGTTTAATTGTCAGTTTGAATTTTTCTTTCATATTATTACATACTGTGAAGTTAAAGTGAAGATATTAGTCACTCAGTCATGTCTGACTCTTTGTGATCCCATGAACTATAGCCTGCCAGACTCCTCTGTCCTTGGCAAGAATTCTCCAGGCAAAAATAAAAATGGGTAGTCATAAACTTTGTAAGGGATTTTCCAGACCCAGGTATTAAATTCAGGTCTCCTTCATGTAGGTTGATTCTTTACTGTCCAAGCCACCTGGAAACCCCTTACTATTACATATTACTACAGTTTAGTATATTATTTAGAGTTTTTTTCCCCCCCTGTGGGCAGAATTTATTCATTATTTTACATTTTGTATTACCTTCATAAATTTAGCGTAGCTTGACATTACCATGTATGACTTCCATATATCAAGAAGATAATTTTGTAATATATACACTTATGTATGGGCTTCCAAGGTGGCCCAGTGGTAAAGAATCCGCCTGCCAATGCAGGAGATGCAGGAGATGTGGGTTCAATCCCTGGGTCTGGAAGATTCCCTGGAGGAGGAAATGGCAACCTACTCCCATATTCTTGCCTGGAAAATTCCATGGACAGAGAAGCCTAGCAAGCTACAGTCCATTGGGCTCCAAAGAGTCGAACTCGACTGGGCACACACACACTTTTGTATATTAACGTATGCAATATATTGTTAGAAACTAAGATTCTCTAACCTACCATAATTTCATAGTTTTCTTCTTATTTTAAAATTATCATTTTTAAAGAAACAACCAAAGTTGCCGTAAGTATAATTAGCTATCAGTGATTTATCAAAATAAATTTTAATTTGGAAGAATTTAATTCTGTATTAGCTTTTCTTAATGAGTGCCAAAAAATGTGTCCCTTTTCTTGGCTAGAATGTATGTGAGGATAAATTTAGAATTTCTACTCTAGTAGATACTTCTCTGATAATAGCTTAATTGCAGCTATTTCAAACCAAATTGTTTAATTGTGGTGAATCATATGCAAATTGTTCAGATGTAGGTCAACCTCCCACTTCCACATTCTAGCACCTATTTTCTAATTCAAGACAAACTGCTCAATGCCTGAAAGAGGCAGAATGGTACAGATTAAAAACATATGGCAAAAGCAAAATGATAATAACATAAAAACGACAGTGAGCTAGGAATCATAAAGATGGCACGCAAGGCAGGTTGCATTTATTTTACCTGAGCTGATGATTTGTGCTTGATGTGTGTTTGGTACACTAGCATTTGCTCACTGCTCGTGAGGTTTGTATTTGGCAAATCATGGTACCTCTAAATTACTAAGTTTCCTCACCTGTACTGATTTTGAGTGTTCTGGCTGAGTGATACAAGTGGACCTCACAGATGGACAAGAATACCTTGTGTAGCTCTGGAAGTGACCAACTGTGATATATTGCTGTTGTAGAAGGTCGGGAAATCCTTTATTTTCCTAGCTACTACATTCCAGTTCTAATCTGTAATTGCCTTTGTGGTGGGTCATTGTATCACTTTCTAATGAACAGCCGAGATTTTATGAATTCTACTTAATCTTTATATGTCATCTACTATGAAAAAAATAATTTATTTCCAGTTTTTTAAAGCACCAAAAAATGATAAACCGGATTTATGTGTTTTTCATGTGTTGTCTTTTATCTCTAGGAGATTATCATCAATATTTTTGGCATTTTGACAGAAAATAATAAGACTTGCTGATTACTGACAGAAAAAAATTTAGCCTTAATTCTAATAAAATTAGAAATCTGCCTTACTATAAACATAGTTTTTAAAATTATCATTCTTCAGTGGAATTTGATTTAAGAATTTGAATTTGTATTTTCATGTAGTTTCTGATATTTCAACTTCTCTGAAATTTGCCTTGAGTTAAATTTTTCATTCTTGAAGAATTATTGAATTACGTTACTGACTTAAATAACACCTGTGTTTTTTCCAATCTTAGAATGGGAAAAAATTAGATGGTGTATGCTTAGTATTTCTTTCAATATCAATACTTTTGTTGTTTGAAGTATTTCATATAGAGAATTATACTAAATAGAAAAATATGTTTCCCTCAAAGTTAGCTACTGCTAAAGTTTTGGTGTTTTTCTTTAAAGGTTCCTTCTTTATATGCACAAATATCAATATCAATCTGTGCACACGATGCTTTCACACCATATGCATGAGTCTGTGTTTTTTTTTAACATTTTAATTATGAAGATTCTTCTAAGTCAATATATGTTATCTATTTCATCCTTTCTAATGGCTGCATATTAGACAATTTTTTTTGATGTACCATGATTTATTTAATAGGCCTTTTAAATCTTTTCTTAAATAGAACTTTAAAATAGAATGAAAGCAGGCCTTCCATAATTACATTTTTGGCAGGCATACAAAAGAATGATTCTCACTTGTACTTTGAATTAGGAAATTAAGGAGTAAAGAAAAAATGTTACAGTAAAGAGTCATAAAAAGTATTAGGTATGTGCACATAAACGGTCAGGGGAAAGAAGAGCTCATAATGTAGATGTTTATGCAACTGTGTTCTAGGTATGTAAGAGTAACATTCTGATTTTTTTTTTCAAGATTCACCCCAGATGACACTTTTCATAGCTTTCAAAGAGATGTTTCCCTTCATCCTCATTTTTATCAGTCATTTTACATCTTCATAAAGCTTTGGGAAAAATAGATCTCATCATACATGTTATTTCACATATAAAATTTCATCTTGTATTTAATTTTTTTCCCTGCAGGATGTTAACCCTTAGAGGGCAATGATTGTGTGTTACTCCTATTTGAACTTAGTAGGTGCTGAATAAATGGCAGTCAGCTAGATTGGATTGAAGTGTGACAAGGGAGAGAAATCAGGTAGAAATATTTAGTCTTACCAAATGGTTATAAAGTACCACTACTTACCTATTATCTTTGGAGTAGCACAGTAGTAATTGTTAATAATTCTTCTGATGAATGAGATACAAAATATATAAACACATGATTTTTGATATACAGTAAAAGTTCTTTTAAATTGAATTTTAATGATTCTTAGTTGCATTCATGCTTAAAATCAGATATCGTTGTTTCAGAAAATTATTTATAAATTTCTAAAAAATATGATACTGAAATTATTTATACATCACCTCATATGGATCTAAAAACACTTTGGCAGCCTTAAAGTATTATACACATGTAACACATTATTTTTATTGATAAGACAGTAACAAAGTTGTCTCTGGGGGTTAAAAGTATGGATAGTTATTTGCAAAGTAGAAATTACATATAAAAGAAGCAATTCTTTGCGTGAATTCTGTTAGAAGAAACAGAGTATTGTTAGTACTTGTATATAATGCAAGTTGCTACTCGTGCTGTTTAAATGAATCTTTGACATTATCTCAACCAGCAGAGGTAGACTTATTAATGGCTTGAATTGTGTCTAAAAGAATCTCTGGTTTCACATTAGTCTGAATTCAATGGTAGTATTGATTTAAAATATCTTGAACATATGTACTAAATTATTTTTAACAGAAAAATGAAAAATTAGTGGGTATAAGATCTCTTTTGAAACTGAAAGTAATGCCTACTGCATAATAGTTTTTCTCCTCATCTGACTTGCAGAAGTCACTAGCCCCAAACTCTGATTTTACAAGCCTCTTATTGGACAAATCGGGAAGGAGGAAAGAATCTTGCTCAGTCTTCTAAATAAATTTTTGAGCTTATTGCTGACCTTTGCTTGACCAGAACTTGAACCTTAATATTTCAGATATATGCTTTTGTGCCGCTTTGTTCTCAAAGCTCTCCCATTTATTGTTATCTAATGTTTGGCTAGGGTTACAAGTGCAGGTAATTTTGGAACCCATGAGTATAGCCAAAGCGGGTGTAACAGGCCAATACTGTACAGTTGGGAGTGGTGTGGACTGAGGAAAAGATGATCACATGCCCAACATACAGGGGCTGTGTCTACTCATTCCAATCAGTCACATTTTCTGTCTAACTGTATGTTCCAGTAGCCATAAGTTCTAAAGGTAAAAGGAATTGAATGTTGAAATTTCTATGTGAAATCTCACAGTTTCTAAATATGGGCTCAATTTCAAGCATTGGGGAAAAAAAAGAAAACCATGTAAAGGAATCATAGCATGCCTTTAGGTAAGCAATTTGCTACCTTTGCATAGGTACCCTGCAAATACTTGCTCAATAGTGAGTGAATTGCAGGTATCTATAAGCTACAAGGAAATAAATGAGCACTGTAACCCTTACTCTCCCATGTTCATTGGAAATTTCATATAATACTTTAAGGAGGATAATAGCCATTAGCAACAAATATGAAGACCTACAGAAAAGTTTTTTCAGTCTATATCTGGATTCTGGAAAAGAGAAAGCAAGAGTGAGCTCAGTAAACTAAGGTTTTGTTAAGATATATTATGATATGCAAAGAATGATGTTTAAGAGATATCACTTTTTGAACACACTTTTATCTGATCCCCAACTTACCTTATGCTCTTAATTTATTACTCTTTTCTTTAATTCCTCAAATCTTTTGTCATTTTGTTAATTTTAAAAGAAAATGGTGAGTTAAGATAATGGCTCTACAGGAAGACAAACACAAGAGGAA
Organism: Cervus elaphus; assembly: GCF_910594005.1. NCBI lineage: Eukaryota > Metazoa > Chordata > Mammalia > Artiodactyla > Cervidae > Cervus > Cervus elaphus. The sequence continues at coordinate 21,383,034 of NC_057845.1, read as the reverse complement.
AATAAAAATCAAGTATGCCAATTTTGCCACATAATCATTAATAAATAAACACGGGTTCAGTGGACTCTGGTTGGTTTTACATTTTGATCTTCAAGATTTACTTTCTTTTTGCGATCTCTCCTGCTTTCCTTCTGGACAGACTGACCTTCCTTCTTTCATTTCAGTCCTTTTTTTATATCACCATATTTCACTTCATTTAATGTCACCTAATTACAGTTGCTCACACATCTCTCTTCCCAAGTAGACTTGAGAATCTCAAGGCCAGAAACAATATCTTTTAACAATCATAAACTTACAGAAAACTTGTACCTACATTACAGAGAACTTTTCCACTGAAAAATTTGAAAATAAATTGCCAACACAATGCCATATTACCCAGAGTGCTTTAGGATGTATCTCCCTAAAAACAAAGACATTTTCCACATAACCACAATCAAATCATCAATATCAGGTACTAAGGACTAAATTGTGCCCCACCTGATATTCATGTAGCTTCCCTGGTGTCTCAGATGATAAAGAATCCACCTGCCATGTGGGAAGCCTGGTTTGATCCCTGGGTTGGGAAGATCCCCTGGAGAAGGGCATGACAACCCACTCCAGTATTCTTGCCTGGAGAATCCTCATGGACAGAGGAGCTTGGAGGGCTACAGTCCATGGGTCACAAAGAGTCAGACACATTGAGCAACTAAGCCCACTCAGTCCCACTCCTATGTCGGAGCCCTGACCCCTCCTCCAACCCCCTGTAATGGTATTTGGAGAGTAGCTGCCCCGAGTGTAATGGTGTTTGGAGGAGAGGCCTTTGGTAGCTAAGTAGGTTTAGATAAGGTAATGAGCACGGTGCTCTCTTAATGGATTAGCACTCTTATAAGAAGAGATGCCAGAGGTTTGTTTACTTTCTCACTGTTATGTGTGAGCAAAAGCAAGAAAGAAGGAATTGGTGGGTTCCTTGATCATGACTTGCCAGCCTCCAAATCTATGAAACATAAACTCCTGTTGCTTCAGCCACCCAGTTGATCATATTTTGTTAACACAGCTGCAGCTAACTAATATATCAGGAAATTAACATCCTTAATTCACTACTATCTAATCCCCAGATCCCATTCAAGTTTCATCAGTTGTCCAAATAAATTTCAACTATTGGTCTTTAGTGTGTAAGAATTTGTTTCTGAAAATTGTGCCTTGTTTTGTAGTTTCGTTAGTCTTCATGAATGTACAAAAATTCTACAGACTTTCCTTGACCTTCATGACCCTGATACCTTTGAAGATGACATGCCAGTTGTTTTGTAGCACAGCCTTTAATTTGGATTTATCTGAACTAAGGACCATAGTTTATGCAGATTTGGATCCTAGCATCTAGGACTGTGTCTGGCATATAGATGATGTTCAATAAACACTTGTTGAGGAATGAATTAGTGATTGAAAACGCTGACTGAATCACTTGCATAATGCTAATAGCAACAATTTCAAAACTTTAAAGAGAAAATTGTAAAGCAGGTCCAAAATAAGAAAAAAAGAAAGCACACACACACAAACTCTGGTGTCTTCTCTTAGTGTTATTGAGATCTGTCCTTTATTTATTGAACATGCACACATGGGCTATTGTGTAAGTTAATGACAGTTTCTTTGGAGCAGTGCTTCTCAAAGCCTGGTCTGTGGATTGCTTCCAGTTTACATCCTATTTCTGGTTCATGATGACACTGGGGTTAAGTATTTAGAAAACCTTTTTAGCATTTTGACAAAGTGGTTCTATTTCTGCCGAATCTATTCATTCTGAAGTGACATATTAGATATATTTTATCTGATTTTCTTTTTTATTCCATTTATCTAGTAATTAATTTGCATTATATTTGCCATATTATTGATCCATAATGGATTAGAAGTTAAAAATGGCTCATTTGTCACAGTTTGTGGTTATTCCCATCAGAGTAGAGTGTGATTAAAGTGGATGGGAACTTGGTGGAATTTGACCTTGCATCTAAAGAATGGGTAAAATCTTATTGTTTTCTTCAGTCGTTCAGTCATCTCTGACTCTTTGTGACCCCATTGACTGCAGCACTCAAGGCTTCCCTGTCCTTCATGATTTCCTGGAATTTGCTCAGACTCATGTCCATTGAGTCAGTGATGCCATCCAACTATCTCATCCGCTCTCACCCCCTTCTCCTCCTGCCCTCAATTTTTTCAAGCATTAGGATCTTTTCCAATGCTAGGAATCTTTTAATGTGAAGATTCTTTTCGACTCTTCGCATTATATGGCCAAAATACTGGAGCTTCAGCTTCATCAATAATCCTTCCAATGAATATTCAGGTTTGAATTCCTTTAGGATTAACTGGTTTGATCTCCTTGTTGTAAAATAGGTAAAGATCTTACTAGTTTATAAATTAGGGAAATGAGCAATTCAGGCATGACAAAGTATGAGAGGAAGCATGTGTCTATTTGCATTATGTAGTTGCAAGTGTACATTTACTTGTGTGCTTGTATGTGTGGGATGGGTATTAGAAGACAGGAACTTCAAGAGATAGTAAGACCTCAAGATTCTAAAAGGAGCCGAGAGCAACCACTCCCATATTTGATTGCATTGAATTCCAAAGCACTGATCCTAGTAGCATCGCCCTTACAGTACATTCTTGTGTTCTCCCTTTCCTTTTGAAAACATTCTTTCCTTTGACCACAAGAAACTTAGAATTCCCACTGCTGACAAAACACGAATAAGCTCCTGTGACCAGGAAAGTGGACAGTGCTATTACCACTTGTAGGTAACAGAGACCATGAGCAGCTTTGTGTATTAGTCACTCAGTCATATCTGACTCTTTGTGACTCCATAGACTGTAGCCCTCCAGGCTCCTCTGTCCATGGAATTCTCCAGGCAGGAATACTGAAGTGGGTTGCCATTCCCGTCTCCAGGGGATCTTCCTGACCCAGGGATTGAACCTGGGTCTCCTGCATTGCAAAGCAGATTCTTTACCATTTACAACTATTTAAATGAAAAGAGGAGAGACAAAGTTAGAAAAGAGGGAAAACAATGAGAGAAAGAATAGAGTAAGCATAAGAAATGCTGCTAGGGAAAGAAGAACCTAAAAGAAAGGATATATTATTGCATCAAGTTTAACTAACTCTGGTAGCCTTTCAGGGGAATAGCATTTAGTTCAGTTCAAAACCTCTTTGCTAAGAAACTGTCATGGAGCAGATACTGAAATCAGGGAATGCAAAGAAAAATAAGACATAAGAACTTTCCCAAGAATGAATTCAGTGCTTTGGGTAAGACAGATAAGTAAATACAACTTCAATAGTGGTTGGGACTTTCATTGGGGAATTTGCAGGTACAGAGGAAAGGTGATTGTCCAGCCTCCCAGGATTCTCTGAGGAGATTATGCCCATAAAAGGTCTTGATGAAAACTAAACCAAATGGAAATAAATGGGATGAGGAAGAAGCGCAATTTGATAATCAGTACTCAGTTTAGGAGCTGGTACATTGTTCTTGTAGCTGTTCAGTCACTCAGTCATGTCTGACTCTTTGTGATCCCATGAACTGCAGCACACCAGGCTGCCCTGTCCTTCTCCATCTCCTGGAGTTTGCTCAAACACATGTCCATTGAGTCGGTGATGACATCGAACCATCTTGTCCTCTGTTGCCCTCTTCTCCTTTTCCTTTCAATCTGCATATCAGAGGTTATTGATACATCGTTGGTGCTTAATAAATAGTTTTTGAATGAATGAACGATTTACTTAATTAGAATGAACTGATATACTAGAGGTAAATGCAACTCCAGGAAGAGGAACTAGGCAGGTCATGAAAGTATAACATAGCAGTGGTGAGTCTAGAAGAGGGAGACATCATCAGTCCTCCACAGAAGAGTAAAAATTGCGTGACAGAGACACGTGAGTTGAAAATGGAGACATAAGTAGAAGTCAGGTAATGGAGACATTTCTCTGTAGCACTAAGGCCCCATAGATTCTAAGTATCTATCAGTATTGGGAGTGACATGGGATATTTGTATTGTAGTTTGATTATAGATGACTAAGTGTGGGAGAGACAAGACAGATACAGTGGTCTCCCAGTTAGGAGGCTAGCTCACTGGTCTTGACAAGAAAAGGGGAAGATCTAACATATGGCTATGAAGAAGAGATGGCAAATGGGGAAGGGGTAGGCACACAGATTCATGAGTTGCTTGAGAAATAGAATCAGTGGAATGTTTCACTTACGTAGTGGATAGTGTGGAGGGGGAGGAGTAAATCAAAGTCTGAAAGAAAAGGGTGAAAGCTTGAACACTTTCTATATTTATGACTTTAGTCCCTGCATGAATGAAGATATCCTAAATTGAGCCAAGGAATATGGGAGGACAGATACATATTTGGAAAATAGGGAGAGACCAAAAGTAATCCAGTTTTAGCTGTTAAATTGAGATGCCTGTTGAGGAAGAGAGATCAAAACTGAAGAAATGTATATATTTTTATATGTGTATATATATGAACATATGGGCTTTCCAGAGGGCGCTGTAGGAGACGTAAGAGATGCAGGTTCAATCCCTGGGTCAGGAAGACCCCTGGAGGAGGGCATGGCAACCCACTCCAGTGTTCTTGCCTGGAGAAAGCTATGGGCAGAGGAGCCTAGTGGGTTATATAGTCCATAGGGTCACAAAGATTTGGACATGACTGAAGTGGCTTAGCATGCACACACACATATATGAATGTATATGTTATATAATTTTAAAGGTATGCATATACAGCAAAGGTTTAATGTATCAATTCTATCTGCACAGGATCATCTAAAACTTTATTTTCTCATTAATTTATGGCTGTCAAATTAGCTTATTGCTAGAATAAGCTAATATATCATTAGAAACTCTAGTACTTCATTCTATATTTCAAGACATATCATAGAGTAAATGCTGTAACTTGAACCTGGTTCCTGACTTGTGAAAACATCATGTGTCTCTGCTACCAAAGCCAAGAGAACTGTGCCAATTACATGCCTGAACCTGCTTCAGTTTAATTACCTGGATTACTGAAGCAGAAACAACCTTTGTGCTTAATTGACCCTTATAATTGCCTTAGATCTCTGCTTTGCCCTTCTTGGGGGTATAATTCCATGTCCTACTATTATTAGGAAGAAAAATTCACTTCCTTTTTTGGTAACTCCAGAAAAAATAAAGATTAAAATATACTTTAGTGTTCAGAGAATTAATATTTTATCAGCCTCTGTATCTAGAGAGTAATATACTGAGTGAAGGGGAAAGAGATGACCCGGAGTCACCTCCTTGTCCTCATGTGACAGTCCAGTTACCTCTTACACTTTTTTTTATTTTTTTAACAACCAACCTTAGTAACTCAGTCCTATCAATAGTGACCTGTGAGCATCTCCCAGTTTAAGATATCCAAAGCCCAAATAGATTCTTGAACTCTGCATATGTTTGAATCTGTGTTGTAAAGGTTAGGTCTCCAGTCAATTCATGCACCTGCAGGGAAACTCAAAATGGATTAGTCAACAGGAAAAGAATGCTTACTCTTCAGTCTCTCAACCACAAATTCAACTTTTCCATATATCAGTCCAAAATCTAAGAACTTCAACTAAATGGAGACATTAAAAGCACAGACGTCATTATATCCCTAATATTTCACTCATAATACCTACTCAGTAATTTTTTCAACCAGTTAATGGAAAAGCCAGAATGGTAATGTCATGCATGAATAAATTATGATTCTCTCAAATTACCTTTTTGAATGATCTTTTATGAAAGAGGTAGACAAAATTTATGTAATGCCACTCCTTTTTCCCCTGGACACTGTCTGTGAGAATGTGAGTTAAGCTCTTAGTAATCAATTTTTTACTACTTTAAGTATATAGAATACAAAATATACAAATATAAGTTGAGAGTTTTAAAACTCAGAAATATTTCACAGTTTTACAGTCTCAATTCATAAAGCCCCGCATCATTTATTTTCATCCATTCAAGTGTTTGTCCATTTGTGGATTTTTGTCAGTGAGTATTGAGCACATGCTCTATACTAGCACTGTATTAGGCTTTGCAGACTCACAGGTATAAATTAGATTGTCTGTCCTCAGACGGGTGCACACGGATGCAGGAGCACAGACGACAGCTTTTTAGCCACAATCTGTCCTAAAATCCTCTGGTATGGATTCCCAGTCTTCTTAGGCAGCCTGACAAGGTGGATCAGGGAGTTCCAGCTACCTTAAGCAAATATTGATGGTAGGAAAAGCACACTTGAGAAGTGAAGAATGTGATGTTGAGAATGCTGAGGGTAAGTGGGGGAGGAGCAGGAGAAGTAGGCATGGGCCAAATTGGACATGTTAGTGATTTTGAATTAAATTCTAAAGATGATAAAGAACAAATTTGAATAAATATAAGAATGGGCATGAGCTGACCACACTTACTTTTTAGAGTGATCTCTGGAAGTTTTCACAACTGTGAAAGAGAAATAAATTGATCAACAAAGAAAAGTCATTAGAGTGATCAATGTATAGAAGAATAATAAGAAAATAACTGCATAGGTTATTCAAGAGCTGTTTTAAATATCAAATTGACAAGACGTCACCACTCATGTGAGGGAGGTTAACACAAGCTGGAAATCTTGGATGACTGTCAAAGTTTGTAAGAAAGGTTGGGTAGATAAAAGTGCCATTGTGCATGAGTGCTAATGAGACAATGAGTTCAATTATGAACATGTTGAGAGGTTGGTGTGTTTAAGGTACATTCAGCTAATTATGCAAGTTGACTGTTGAATAGATAGAGAAAATTAGACTAGAGGTACGCTAGAGATAGTTACAATCAGCATCGAGAGGTAGAAGGTAATTAATTGATGTGAATAAAATAGTCCAATGGTATATCTCTGGCAAGAAGTGAATATAGCTTCAGACCATGATTTACATGGAATTATAAATGCAGGACTGATGTGAGAAAAGTCTCCAGAATCTTAGTGTCTTTGGATATTGATGTGGAATGATTTTTTTTTAAAGATGCCTTATATTTAAAAAAAAAAAAAAGGGATCCAAGTTCTAGGAATAATCTTTCCAAAATAAAAGGAAGAGCACCCAAATATTGAAATATGTTCCTATTCTTCAAATCTTATTTTGAAACAATCCACTTTATGTTTCAACTCAGAACTGGTTAAACTCATCCTATTCACATATGAGCACAAAATCATGACCAGGGATTATTCAGCACTCAGAATCCCACTTACTCCTATCAGATTTTTTTGTTTTTTAGTTCTATAGCAACCAATTCACTTAAAGAACAACCTTTCAAAGTGTGAAGTTTTCAGTGATCTAACTCACTCAGTCATAGCAATATTTTCCTACATTAGCTCATCAGAAAGAATGCCAATGGCATAAAAATAAATAGGAATAAAAATAGCTTGAATATTTGACCTTAATAACATATTGCTTAACTATTTTGTTTAATGTAACCTTCATATGAATTAGCATAATCTAATAGAAAGATTTCATTTTCTACACTGTAAAACAAAGTTAGAGAAAGATTAAATGGCTGCAGAAAGAAACATAGTCTAGGAAGGCTTTTTTGTTTGTTTGTTTCCTTTGAGAATTAAATAGGCTTTAGATAGATGCTACATAAAATATATTTTAAGACAGTATTTTAGTCAAGTTAATTTTTGACTTGTAACTATTCCTGGGCACCTTAGTGACATCTCTGTGGGATCAACATTATTAAAAGACTATGAGGCTGAATGCCATAAAGATGAATCAATTCCATAGTCCTAAGGTTTATTGTTGTTGTTGTTCAGTTGCTAAATCACGTCCTACTATTTGCAACCCCATGAACTGCAGAACACTATGCTTTCCTGTCCTTCACTGTCTCCCTAACTTTGCTAAAACTCATGTCCATTGAGCCATCCAACCACCTCGGTCTCATCCTCTGTCACCTCCTTCTCCTCCTGCCCTCAATCTTTCCCAGCATCAGGGTCTTTTCTGATGAGTTGGCTCTTCACATTGGGTGGCCAAAATATTGAAGCTTCAGCATCAGTCCTTCCAATGAATATTCAGGTTGATTTCCTTTAGGATTGGCCGATTTGATCTCCTTGCATATAAGGGACTCAAGAGCCTTCTCTAGCACCACAGTTCAAAGCATCAATTCTTTGGCACCCAACCTTCTTTATAGTCCAACTCTCACATCCGTACATGACTAATGGAAAAATCATAGCTTTGACTAATTAAAGCTTTGTCAGCAAAGTGATGTCTCTGCTTTTTAATACACTCTCTGGGTTTGTCATAGCTATTCTTGCTGGATTCATTATTACTCAGATTTTACTATATTCTGTTACCATCAGTAAGATATTTTTCCAGCAAACCAGTTACCTTTTATCAAAACCAGATACAAATATATAGAACCGCAAAAACTACTACAATACTGTAAAGTAATTAGCCCCCAACTAATAAAAATAAATGAAAAAATAAAATAAAAAAAAACCAAATATATAGAACCTAGTTACTTAATTTGACAATAATTTTCTTCTAATTTATGTGGTCAGAAAATTTCATCATTTTCATTATATTATCATAATTGCCATTTTAAAATATAAGTACTGGACCGTGCATGTCCAAGTCACAAATAAACAGGTAAAGCCTCTTTCTTTTATAACAATCATTAGTATTCATGCTAAAAACTTTTTTTTTAGAAAATAATTTCACAAACAAAAATAATATATTACCATTTAAGACAGTTTGAAGATCTGTCATTACTCATGAACATATCGGGTCAGTTGGTCCTTTGTTAACCCAAATTCTAACCTCTTGTTCCCTTTCCTACTTCATCCCTCTTCTCTCTTGGGTGTAATATTTTCTTGATCAGACAGAGCCACATATAGCTCTGACCTGTGTGTGTTCAATAAATACCAAGAGAATTTGGAATGCCTCCCAAAAAAGAATTTTTAAAAAATCTTTCTAAAGAAGAAACACATTAAAAAAATCCCCTTCCCCATTTCTAAATTATCATATATTGTTTGTAAGAGTATGACTTCAAGGGTTGTGGGAGAACAGAGCAGCGTGAGGGGAAGTTGGGACAATTTGCTTATTTGAAGGACTGTTGAAAAATGATGCCATCCAAGATTGGTATTTTCATGAGTCTCTTGATGTAATATGTAATTAAAATAAGTGTTTGCTTATTTTAATATTGCTCGGATCTACTTTTAGAAAGAAGCTTGTATCCAATTTTATGGAATATATCTTTAGTGTCTAAAAATAAATCCCTCCTTAAGTTTAACTTTGTCTAACTCAATGAAACTATTAGCCATGCAGTGTAGGGCCACCCAAGACGGGGAGGTCAGGGTGGAGAGTTCTGACAAAACGTGGTCCACTGGAGAAGGGGATGACAAACCACTTCAATATTCTTGGCTTGAGAACCCCATGAACAGTATTAAAAGGCAAAAAGATGGGACAATGAAAGATGAACTCCCCAGGTCGGTAGGTACCCAATATGCTACTGGAGATCAGTGGAAAAATAACTCCAGAAAGAATGAAGAGACAGAGCCAAAGAAAAAACAACACCTAGTTGTGGATGTGACTGGTGATGGAGGTAAAGTCTGATGCTATAAAGAGCAATGTTGCATAGGAAACTGGAATGTTAGGTCCATGAATCAAGGCAAATTGGAAGTGGTCAAACGGGATGGCAACACTGAACATCGACATTTCAGGAATCAGGAACTAAAATGGACTGCAGTGGGTGAATTTAACTCAGATGACCATTATATCTACTACTTTGGGAAAGAATCCCTTAGAAGAAATGGAGTAGCCATCACTGGCAACAAACGAGTCTGAAATGCAGTACTTGGATGCAATCTCAAAAACAGCAGAATGATCTCTGTTCATTTCCAAGGCAAACCATTCAATATCACAGTAATCCTAGTCTATGCCCCGACCAGTAATGCTGAAGAAACTGAAGTTGAACTGTTTTATGAAAACCTACGAGATCTTTTAGAACTAACACCCAAAAAAAGATGTCCTTTTCATTATAGGGGACTGGAATGCAAAAGTAGGAAGTCAAGAAACACCTGGAGTAACAGGCAAATTTGGCCTTGGAGTACAGAATGAAGCAGGGCAAAGGCTAATAGCGTTTTGCCAAGAGAACGCACTGGTCACAGCAAACATCCTTTTCCAACAACACAAGAGAAGGCTCTACACATGGACGTCACCAGATGGCCAACACCAAAATCAGATGGATTGCATTCTTTGCAGCCAAATATGGAGAAGGTTTATACAGTCAGCAAAAATAAGACCGGGAGCTGACTGTTGCTCAGATCATGAACTCCTTACAGCCATATTCAAAGTTAAATTGAAGAAAGTAGGGAAAACCACTAGACCATTTGGGTATGACCTAAATCAAATAACTTACGATTATACAGTGGAAGTGACAAATAGCTTCAAGGGATTAATTTTGATAGAGTGCCTGAAGAACTACGGATGGAGGTTCATGACATTGTGCAGGAGGCAGTAATCATGACCATCCCCAAGAAAAAGAAATGCAAAAAGGCAAAATGGTTGTCTGAAATAGCGGAGAAGAGAAGAGAAGCTAAAAGCAAAGGTGAAAAGGAAAGATATACCCATTTGAATGCAGAGTTCCAAAGAATAGCAAAGAGAGATAAGAAAGCCTTGCTCAGTGATCAATGCAAAGATATAGAGAAAGACAATAGAATGGGAAAGACTAGAGATCTCTTCAAGAAAATCAGATATTCCAAGGGAATATTTCATGCAAAGATGGGCACAATAAAGGACAGAAATGGTATGGACCTACACAAAAAAGAAGATATTAAGAGGTGGCAAGAATACACAGAGAGCTATACAAAAAAAAGATCTTCATGACCCAGATAACCATGATGATGTGATCACTCACCTAGAGCCAGACATCCTGGAATGCAGTCGAGTGGGCCTTAGGAAGCATCCCTATAAACAAAGCTAGTGAAGGTGATGGAATTCCAGTTGAGCTTTTCAAATCATAAAACATGATGCTGTGAAAGTGCTGCACTCAATATGCAAACAAATTTGGAAAATATTGTCATCCTGACTATTTAACTTATATGCAGAGTACATCTTGAGAAATGCTGGACTGGATGAAGCACAAGCTGAAATCAAGATTGCCAGGAGAAATATCGATAACCTCAGATATGCAGATGACACCGCACTTATGGCAGAAAGCAATGAATAACTAAAGAGCCTCTTGATGAAAGTGAAAGAGGAGAGTGAAAAAGTTGGCTTAAAGATCAACATTCAGAAAACTAAGATCATGGCATCTGGTCATGTCACTTCATGGCAAATAGATGGGGAAACAATGAAAACAGTGAGAGACTTTATTTTTGGGGACTCCAAAATCACTACAGATGGTGACTGCAGCCATGAAATTAAAACACATTTGCTCCTTGGAAGAAAAGTTATGATCAACCTAGATAGCATATTAAAAAGCAGAGACATTACTTTGCCAACAAAGATCCGTCTAGTCAAGGCTATGTTTTTTCCAGTAGTATGGATGGATGTTAGAGTTACTGTAAAGAAAGCTGAGCACCAAAGAATTGATGCTTTTGAACTGTGATGTTGAAGAAGACTCTTGAGTGTCCCTTGGATAGCAAGGAGATCCAACCAGTCAATCCTAAAGGAAATCAGCCCTGAATATTCACTGGAAAGGACTGATGTTGAAACTGAAACTCCAATACTTTGGCACCTGATGTGAAGAGCTGACTTATTTGAAAAGACCCTGATGCTGGGAAAGATTGAGGGCAGGAGGAGAAGGGGATGACAGAGGATGAGATGGTTGGATGGCATCACCAATTCAAACGACATGAATTTGAGTAAACTTCAGGAGTTGGTGATGGACAGGTAAGCCTGGCATGCTGTGGTCCATGGGGTTGCAAAGAGTCTGACATGACTGAGTGACTGAACTGAACTATTTAACTTACTAACATATTTCCAACTTAGAATTTCATGATAATAAAATTTTGTATTTTTAACATCAATAACCCATTGGAATTTAAAAGTTTTTGTTATCTTGGCCTTAAAATAAGAAATTCGTATATTCACAGAGATAAAAATAAGAACACCTTGAACAATTAAGTCACAGTAAGAAAAATAAATGTTCTGCTTGTAACATGTTTTCTCTTATAACCAAATGAATCAGATTTTGACATTTTTAAAGTAAGCGTTTTTGAGATACTTATTTTCTCTTTTTTCAACTTATTTGCACATCTTTATTCTTTGACACTTTCTTTCCATTCAGCTTGATCTGACTCACTCTCTTCCGGATCCATGGCTAGCTCCTCCTTACTCCTTTGAGATTTCCATTATTTTAATGTAAAGATAACTTTCACTTTTTACCCTTGATATTTTTCTTCTCTTTATAGCTTGCAAAATTTGACCTCACCACCTTCTCCAACATAGCCCTCTTTCTTTGGTCTTTCCTACTTTTCCTGTACTCTCCCCACCCTGCATGCCCCTACCCTTGCCTCAGTTAATGTCTGGTGAAGGCTCCTCTTAGACATATCCACACTCTCCTGTCATCTGTGGAACCACACTCTATGAATAAGCATCAAACAGAGCAAGGAATTTCATTTATCAGTTATAAAACTCTCCCTAATATTTTATAAAAGATTTGTTTTTGTATTCCCAGAACCCTAATGTTTGATGACAGTTCTAGGTGCTCAATTGTTCTTTATTATATAAACATCATCCAAAAAAAAAAAACAGTTATTTTGTATTTTTAAATTAATTCCTTCAGATATTGTTTAGTTTTTTTGCAATATTTTCTTAGATAATACCTAAACATACTCTGCCTGGTTTTATCATTGGTTTAGTATTAATAAATATGTTCTTATGAAAGTAAAATTTCTTTGTATCTAAAACTCTTAGCACAGCTTAATATTTTATTTCACATATATACCATTTTATAGACATACTTAACTGAATTTTAACTTTTCCTTTGGACACATGACTCTAAATAAAATTGTTATAATCTAAATTTGAGTTTGTGAGCAATTGCTTTCCAGAAAGATAGAAATTTATGAGACTTCCAGATTTACTTCTCTCTTGCCAGCATTGAAAAGTCTTGTGGTGTTTAAAGTTTGCTAATTAATAAGCATAAAAAATTTTAATTTGTCATTTTAAACTACATTTCTTTCATTTATTCTAATTAGAGGATGATGTTTTTAAATGTTTAGCACGATTTCCATAAGAGCCTTCTGGCTTCCAGTCTACCTACTGACCTCTAATCCACTACTATGTTTTAGCACAGTCCTGCACACATTGAACGGAGAGTTTCAATGATTCCAAGTTACTCACAAAAAAGCTTCCAAATTGGTGGTCCAGATTACTATCCTCTTTACAGCCTACTCCCAGCTTCCTTTCTCTTCATAAAATTTTTACCTTTCCCTTATATATCCTGTGATTGTGTTCAGCTGATCGATTTACTTTCTAATGCCCCTTTTTCTATAAATTTTATCTTTCCATATCTACCACTTGAAATCCTACCTGTTGTTTAAAATGAAAGTGAAAGCCATGCAATTGTGTCTGACCCTTTCTGACCCCATGGACTATACAGTCCATGGAATTCTCCAAGACAGAATACTGGAGTGGGTAGCCATTCCCTTCTCCAGGGGATCTTCCCAACCCAGGGATCGAACTGGTGTCTCCTGCATTGCAGGCGGATTCTTTACCAGCTGAGCTATCAGGGAACCCCACCTATTGTTTAATATTTGCTAAATGTGCCCTAACAGTTTTTGTGAGAGACCTGTTTATCTTCTGTTGCATGTAGTTTTTCATTTCCCTATCCTGAGTGTTCAGTTTTACTGAAAAGTCCCAATGCTGACATATCAAGATATTTGAGAGCATGTCCTACATTTTAAAATTTAATTATAAGGCAGTAGACCTTTTTAAAATCTTGTGTATATTTTTAAATTTTATTGGATTGTAATAGTTTTATAATGTGTAATTTCTGCTGTACATCAGAGTAAATCAGTCACATGTATACATACACCCTTCTTTTTTAGATTTTCTTCCCATTTAGATCACACAGATCACTCTGGGCTATTATAGGTACGTTCAGTTATCTGTTCTATACATACTAATGTATATGTGTCAATTCCAATTGCCCAATTCGTTCCACCTCCCCTTTACCCTTCAGTATCCATAAGTTTGTTCTCTACATCTGTGTCTCTATTTATGCTTTGCAAATACGTTCTTCTGTTCCATTTTTCCAGATTCCATTTCCTTCTCCAAAATGATATCATATGATATTTGTTTTTCTCTTTCTGACTTAACTCATTCTGTGTGACAGTCTCTAGGTTTATCCTTGTCCCTAGAAATGGCACTGTTTCTTTCCTTTGTGTGGCTGAGTAATATCCCATCATATATATGTATCACGTCTTCTTTATCCATTCCTCTGTTGATGAAAATCTAGGTTACTTCCATGTCCTGGCTATTGTAAATAGTGTTGCAATGGACATTGGGGTGCATGTATCCTTTTGAATTATGATTTTCTCCAGATAAGTGCCAAGGGATGTAATTGCTGGGTCATATGGTAGTTATGTGTTTAGTTTTTTGAGGAATCTCCATACAGTTCTCCATAGTGGCTATACCATCTTATATTCCCACCAACACTGTTGAAGGATTTTACTTTCTCCAAATCCTCTCCTACATTTATTGTTTGTAGATTAATTTTAATGATAGCCATTCTGACCAGTGTGAGGTGATAACTCATTGTAGTTTTGATTTGCATTATACTAATAATTAGTGATGTTAAACATCTTTGCATGAACTTTTTGTATGTCTTCTTTGGAAAAATGTCTATTTAGATCTTTGCCCAGTGTTTTTGTTGTTGTTTGTTTTTTGTTTTGATATTGAGTTGCATACTCTGAATATTTTGGAGACTAATCCTTTGTTGGTTGTTTCATTTGCAAATGTTTTCTCCCATTCTGAAGGTTGTCTTCTTGTCTTGTTTATGGGTTCCTTTGCTGTGCAGAAGCTTTTAAGCTTAATTTGGTCTCATTTCCTTACTTGTATTTTCATTACTCTGAGAGATGGGTCAAAAAAGATCTTGCTGTGATCCCTGTCAAATAGTATTCTGCCTGTGTTTCCCTCTAAGAGTTCCAATAGTATCTGGACTCACATTCAGGTTTTTAATCCATTTTGAATTTATTTTTGTGTATAGTGTGTATGGTGTTAGGGAGTATTCTGATCTCATTTTTTCACAGGTAGCTGTCGAATTTTCCCAGCACCACTACTGAAGACACTGTCTTTTCTCCATTGTATGTTGCTGAGTCCTTTGTCCTGGATTAGGTGGCCATATGTTCATGGATTTACTCTGGACTTTTAATCTGGTTCCATCGATCTTTATTTCTGTGTTTGTGCCAGGACCATACCATCCTGATTATTGTAGGTATGTAGTATAGTCTGGGGCTTCCCTGATAGCTCAGTTGGTAAAGAATCTGCCTGCAGTGCAGGAGAGCCCAGTTCAATTCCTGGGTCAGGGAGATCCCCTGGAGAAGGGTTAGGCTACCTACTCCAGTATTCTTGGGCTTCCCTGGTGGCTCGGCTGGTAAAGAATCTGCCTGCAATGCAGGAGACCTGAGTTAGATCCCTGCATTGGCAAGATCCCCTGGAGAAGGGACCAGCTACCCACTCCAGTATTCTGTCCTGGAGAATTTCATGGACTATGTAGTCCATCAGGTCACAAAGGGTTGGCACAACTGAGTGACTTTCGCTTTCAGTATAGTCTGAATTCAGGGACCCTAATTCCTCCAGCTCTGTTTTCATTCTCAAGACCACTTTGTCTATTCAGGGTCATTGGTATTTCCATAAAAATCGTAAATTTTTTTTGTTCTAACTCTGTGAAGAAAGCTGAGTGCCGAAAAATTGATGCTTTTGAACTGTGGTGTTGGAGAAGACTCTTGAGAGTCCAGTGGACTGCAAGGAGATCCAACCAGTCCATCCTAAAGGAGATCATTCCTGGGTGTTCATTGGAAGGAGTGATGCTGAAGCTGAAACTCCAATACTTTGACCACCTCATGCGAAGAGTTGACTCATTGGAAAAGACCCTGATGCTAGGAGGGATTGGGGGCAGGAGGAGAAGGGAACGACAGAGGATGAGATGGCTGGATGGCATCACCGACTCAATGGACATTAGTTTGAGTAAACTCCAGGAGTTGGTGATGGACAAGGAGGCCTGGTGTGCTGCAATTCATGGGGTCGCAAAGAGTCGGACACAACTGAGTGACTGAACTGAACTGAACTGAAGTCTGTGAAAAATACCATTGACAGTCTGATGGGGATTGCACTGAACCTGTACATTGCCTCAGGTAGTATTCATCTTCACAATATTGATTCTTCCAATCCAAGAGCATGCTATGTCTCTTCATCTGTTTGTGTCATCTATCTTTTCTTTCATCAGTATTCTACAGTTTCTGAATACAAGTCACAGGTATTTTTTTGTTTCCTTAGGTAGATTTATTCCTTGATGCTGTATTCTTTTTGTTGCAATAGTGAATGAGATTGTTTCCTTGATCTTTCTTTTCGATCATTCATTGTTAGTGTATAGGAATGCAAGAGATTTATGTGTATTAATTTTGTATCTTGAAACTTTACCAAATTAATTGAGAAACTTTAGTAGTTTTCTGATGGCCTCTTTAAGATATTCTATATGTGGTATCATGTCATCTGCAAACAGTGACAGTTTTACTTCTTTTTTCCAATTTGGATTCCTTTTATTTCTTTTTCTTCTCTGATTACCATGGCTAGGATTTCAAAAGCTGTTGAACAATAGTGGTGAGACTGAACATCTTTGTCTTATTCCTAATCTTAGAGGAAATGCTTTCAGTTTTTCACCATTGAGAAGAATGTTTTCTGTGTGTTTGTTGCATATGGCCTTTATTTTGTTGAGGTAGATTCCCTCTATGCCCACTTTCTGGAGCATTTCTATCATAAATAGGTGTTCAATTTTGTCAGAAGCTTTTTACCGTCTATTGAGATGACCCTAAGATTTTTATTCTTCAATTTGTTAATATGGTATATCACATTCATTGACTTACATATATTGAAGAACTCTTGCATCTGTGACATAAATCTCACTTGAACATAATGTATAACATTGCTAATGTGTTGTTGGTTTTGGTTTGCTAGTGCTTTATTGAAGATTTTTGCATTTGAATTTATCAGTAATATTGGCCTATAATTTTCTTTTTTTTATGTGATACCTTTATTTGGCTTTGGTATCAGGATGAAGATGACCTCGTAGAATTAACTTGGGAGTGTTCCTCCCTCTGCAGTTTTCTGGATTGGTTTGGGAAGATTATTAGCTCTTCTCTAAATGTGTGATAGAATTCATCTTTGATGCCATCTGATCCTGGACTGTTGCAAGATTTTTAATCACAGTTTCAACTTCAGTTCAGTTCAGTTCAGTCGCTCAGTCATGTCTGACTCTTTGCGACCCCATGGACTGCAGCACACCAGGCTTCCTTGTCCATCACCAACTCCCGGAGTTTACCCAGATCATGTCCATTGAGTCGGTGATGCCATCCAATCATCTCATCCTCTGTCGTCCCCTTCTCCTCCTGCCTTCAAACTTTACCAGCAGCAGGGTCTTTTCCAATGAGTCAGCTCTTCACATCAGGTAGCCAAAGTATTGTAGTTTCAGCTTCAGCATCAGTCCTTCCAATGAATATTCAGGACTGATCTCCTTTAGGATGGACTGGTTGGATCTCCTTGCAGTGCAGGGACTCCCAAGAGTCTTCTCCAACACCACAGTTCAAAACCATCAACTCTTCAGCACTGAGCTTTCTTTATAGTCCAACTCTTACATCCATACATGACTACTGGAAAAACCATAGCCTTGACTAGAAGGACCTTTTTGACATAGTAATGTCTCTGTTTTTAATATGCTGTCTAGGTTTGTCACAACTTTCCTCCAAGGAGCAAGTGTCTTTTAATTTCATGGCTGCAGTCACCATCCGCAGTGATTTTGGAGCCCCCCAAAATAAAGTCGGTCACTGTTTCCACTGTTTGCCCATCTATTTGCCATGAAGTGATGGGACCGGATGCCATGATCTTAGTTTTCTGAATGTTTAGCTTTAAGGCAACTTTTTCACTCTCCTCTTTCACTTTCATCGAGAGGCTCTTTAGTTCTTCTTTGCTTTCTGCCATAAATGTGGTGTCATCTGCATATCTGATGTTATTGATATGTCTCCTGGCAATCTTGATTCCATCCTGTGCTTCTTCCAGCCCAGCGTTTCTCATGATGGACTCTGCATGTAAGTTAAATAAGCAGGGTGACAATATACAGCCTTGATGTACTCCTTTTCCTATTTGAAACCAGCCCGTTTTTCCATGTCCAGTTCTAACTGTTGCTTCCTGACCTGCATTCAGATTTCTCAAGAGGCAGTTCAGATGGTCTGGTATTCCCGTCTCTTTCAGAATTTTCCACAGTTTATTGTCATCCACAGAGTCAAAGGTTTGGCATAGTCAATAAAGCAGAAATAGATGTTTTTCTGGAACTCTCTTGCTTTTTCGATGATCCAGTGGATGTTGGCAATTTGATCTCTGGTTCCTCTGTGTTTTCTAAAACCAGCTTGAACATCTGGAATTTCACGGTTCACATACTGTTGAAGCCTGGCTTGAGAATTTTGAGCATTACTTTACTAGCGTGTGAGATGAGTATAATTGTGTGGTAGTTTGGGCATTCTTTGTCATTGCCTTTCTTAGGGATTGGAATGAAAACTGACCTTTTCCAGTCCTGTGGCCACTGCTGAGTTTTCCAAATTTTCTGGCATATTGAGTGCAGCACTTCCACAGCATCATCTTTTAGGATTTGACAGTTTCTACTTAATCACTTGTAATTGGTCCTTTTATATTTTCTATTTCTTCCTGATTCAATCTTGAAAGGTTGTACTTTTCTAAGAATTTGTCCATTCTTTCTAGGTTGTCCATTTTTTGGTCATGTAGCTGCTTTTAATAGTCTCTTATGATCATTTGTATTTCTGCAGTATCTGTTGTAACATCTTCTTTTTCATTTCAAATTTCATTAAGTCCTCTCCCTTTTCTTCTTGAAGAGTCTGGCTAAAGCTTTCAATTTTGGTTACCTTCTCAAAGAACCAGGCTTTCCTGGTGACTCAGCTGGTAAAGAATCTGTATACAGTGCGGGAGACCTGGGTTTGATCACTGGGTTGGGAAGATCCCCTGGAGAAGGGAAAGGCTACCCACTCAAGTATTCTAGCCTGGAGAATTCCCTGGACTATACAGTACATGGGGTTGCAAAGAGTCCCCTGACTCAGCGACTTTCACTTTCAATGCTTTCTCAAAGAATGAGCTTTTAGTTTCATTCATCTTTGCTATTGCTTTTTATTTCTATTTCATTTATTTCTACTCTGATTTTTATGATTTATTTCCTTCCACTAACTTAGGTTTTTGTTTCTTTTTCTAGTTGCTTTTTGTGTAAGGTTAGATTGCTAATTTGAGATTTTTCTTGTTTCATGAAGTGGAATTGTACTGCTAAACTTCCCTCTTGGAACTGTTTTTGCTGCATCCCATAGGTTTTGCATCATTGTGTTTTCATTACCATTCATTTCTCGGTAATTTTTATTACCTCTTTGATTTAGTAGTGTATTGTTTAACCTTCATGTGTTTGTGTTTTTGTAGGGTTTTTTTCCCTGTAATTTATTTCTAATCTCATTATATTGTGGTTCAAAAAGATGCTTGGCTCAATTTCAATTATCTTAAATTTGCCAAGACTTGATTTATGACCCAGTTATCTTAAATTTATCAAGACTTGATTTGTGATCCAAGTGATCTATCCTTGAGAATGTTACATGTGCACTTGAGAAGAAAGTGTATTCTTTGCTTTCATGTGGTATGTCCTATAAAAATTAATTAAATCTCTCTAGCCTTATGTATCATTTAAAGCATATGTTTCCTTATTAATTTTCTGCCTGGGTGATTGTTCCATTGGCATATGTGGAATGTTAAAATTCCTCACTATTATTGTGTTACTATTGATTTCTCTTTTTATGGCTATTAGCATTTGCCTTTTGTATGATGATGCTCCTACGTTGGGTGTGTGCAATTGTTATATCTTCTTCTTGGATTGATCCTTTGATCATTAATGTAGTGTCCATTCTTGTCTCTTGTGACAGTGTTTATTTTAAAATCTATGTTGTCCAATACAAGTATTGCTACTTCAGCTTCCTTTTGATTTCCATTTGCAAAGAATCTATTTCATTCCCTCACTTTCAGTCTGTATGTATTCCTAGTTCCAAAGTGAGTCTCTTGTAGACAGCATATATAAAGGTCCTGTTTTTTAATCCATTTAGCCAGTCTCTGTCTTTTGGTTGGAGTATTTAATCCGCTCACATTTAAAGAGTTCTCATTTCACATGCTAGGAAAGTAATGCTCAAAATCCTTCAAGCTAAGCTTCAATAGTATGTGAGCCAAGAACTTCCAGATATACAAGCTGGATTAGAAAAGGCAGAGGAACCAGAGATCAAATTGCCACCATCCATTGGATCATAAAAAAAAGCAAGAAAATTCCATAAAAATATCTACTTCTGCTTTGTTGACTATGCTAAAACCTTTTACAATGTGGATCAAAACAAACTGTGGAAAATTCTTAAAGAAATGAGAGTAACTGGCCACTTTATCTTCCTCCTGAGAAGCCTATATGCAGGTCAAGAAGCAACAGTTAGAACTGGACACAGAACAATGGCCTGGTTCACAATTGGGAAAAGAGTACATCAAGACTGTATATTGTTGCCCTAGTTATTTAACCTATAGATATGCAGAGTACATCATGTGAAATGCCAGGCTGGATTAATTATAAGCTGGAATCAAGATTTCTGGGAGAAATATCAACAACCTCAGATATACCGATGATACTACTCCAACGGCAGAAAATGAAGAGAACTAAAAAGCCTCTTGATGAATGTGAAAGAGAAGAGTGAAAAAGATGGCTTAAAACTCAGCATTCAAAAAACTAAGATTATGGCATCTGGTCCCATCACTTCATGGCAAATAGATGGGGAAAAACTTGAAACTATGACAGATTTTATATTCTTGGGGTCCAAACTCACTGCAGATGCTGACTGCATCCAAGAAATTAAAAGACTCTTGCTTCTTGGAAGAAAACTTATGACAAACCAAGACAGCATATTAAAAAGCAGAGACATTTTTTTGCTGACAAAGGTCAATATAGTCAAAGCTATGATTTTTCTGGTAGCCATGTACAGATGTGATGGTTGGACCATAAAGAAGGCTGAGTGCTGAAGAATTGATGCTTTTGAATTGTGGTGCTGGAGATGACTTCTGAGAGTCTCTTGGGTGCAAGGAGATCAAGCCAGTCAATCCTAAAGGAAATTAACCCTGAATATTCATTGGAAGGACTGATGCTGAAGCGCCAATATTTTGGCCACCTGATGTGAAGAGCCAACTCATTGGAAAAGACTCTGATGCTAGGAAAGATTGAGGGCAGGAAGAGAAGTGGGTGAGAAAGTATGAGATTTTGGATGGTATCACTGACTCAGTCAATGGACTTGAGCTTGATAAAACTCCAGGAGATAGTGAAGGACAGGGAAGCCTAGTGTGCTGCAATCCGTGGGATTTCACAGAGTCAGACATGACTTAGTGACTGAACCACAGCAAGGACAACAACAACATTTAAGGCAATTATCAATATGTATGTTCCTTTTCCAGTAATTTTGAGCATTACTTAGCTAGTGTGTGAGATGAGTGCATTTGTGAGGTAGTTTGAACTTTCTTTGGCATTGCCTTTCTTTGGGACTGGAATGAAAACTGCCCTTTTCCAGTCCCATGGCCACTGCTGAGTTTTCCAAATTTGCTGGCCTATTGAGTGCTACACTTTCACAGCATCATTTTCTAGGATTTGAAATAGCTTAACTGGAATTCCATCACCTCCACTAGCTTTGTTGGCAGTGATGCTTCTGAGGCCCACTTGCCTTCACATTCCAGGATGTCTGGCTCTAGGTGAGTGATCACACCATCGTGGTTATCTGGGTCATGAAGATCTTTTTTGTACAGTTCTTCTGTGTATTCTTGCCACCTCTTCTTAATATCTTCTGCTTCTGTTAGGTCCATACCATTTCTGGACTGATTTCCTGTTGCTCTTTTCTTAACCACTTTAGGTTTGTTTTTGTAAGTCTTTTTCTTTTTTCTCTTCCTCTATTATTCTTTTCTCTTGTGCTTTTGCCCAGATCCGTTCCTTTATCAATTGTAAAGCTGGTTTGGTGGTGCTTACTTTTAGCTTTTGCTTTCTATAAATCTTTTAATTTTTCTGTTGATTCTGAAAGAGAGCCTTACTGGGTAGATTAGGTTGTTTCCCCTTTATTGCTTTAAATATATTCTGCCACTTGCTTCTGGACTTCAGAACTTGTGATGAAAAACCAGCTGATAACCTTATGGGGTTTCCCTTGTATGTTACTTGTTGCTTTTCTCTTACTGTTTTTTATATTTCTTTTTATTCATTTTTTGTTAGTTTGATTAATATGTCTTGGCATGTTTCTCCATGGGTTTATCCTGTATGGAACTCTGTACTTCTTAGACTTGGGTGACTACTTCCTTCCCATGTAGTTAAGTTTTCAACTATGATCTTTTCAAATATTTTCTCAGGCCCTTTCCTTTTTTCTCCCTCTTCTGTCACCCTCCCCACCTATAATTCAAACACTGAGATGTTTCATGTTGTCCCATGGGTCTCTGAGACAGTTCTTTTTTCTTTTCTTCTCTTTTTTTTTTAATTTTTTCTTTTTCTTTTTTCTTCTTCTTTTTTTCCCTTTTCATTCTTTTTTCCTTTGTTCTGTCCCACAGCAGAGATTTCCCTCATTTTGTATCTCAGGTCACTTATCTGTTTTTCTGCCTTAGTCATTCATACTGTTATTGATTCCTTCCAGTGCATTCTTCATTTCAGTTGTTATCTTGTTCATCTATGTTCGTTCTTTAGTTTGTCTAGATTTTTGTTTAACTTTTCATGTATCTTCTTGATCTGTACCTCCATTTTTTTCCCCCCAAGCTCTTTGGTCACCTTTACTATCATTACTATGAATTATTTTCAGATAGATTGCTTTTCTCCTCTTCATTTATCTGTTTTTGTAGATTTCTATCTTGCTCCTTCATCTGCAACATATTTCTTTGTCATGTCATTGTGTCAAACTTAGTGTGTTTGTGATCTCCTTTCTTCAGGCTGCAGGATGCTAGTTCCTTCTTGCTGGTGGGTGAGGGTGGTCCAGAGACTTGTGCTATTATCCTCTTGATACAGAGTTTGATTGGTGTTGTACTGATCAGAGCCTGACCTAGAACTAGAAATTGAGTGGGGCCTCCCTTTAGCTCTATGGTTGATGGTGCCTTGTCAGGGGTGGGGCCTCCTGCCTGATCATTGGAGGCCCACAGATCTGTTTCTTAGCTGTATTTCTTATCTGCAGTGTGAGGTAGATGGGGTTGGAACACTCCCACTGGGAGTGAAGCTACTGGGTATTCTCCCTCTGGAGCCGCTCACATTTGGGTGTACTCTGCTGTGTCACCTCTCACCTGTTGTGCAAGCTTCCAGACTATGCTGATGTTGGCAGTGTTCTCAGCCCCATCTTAACTGCAGGCTTGTCGGAAATTGCCCCTGTTGTCTCTCAGACGTTGCTTTCACAGGGCCACCAGAATAGATCCACTGAAGTCAGGTCCCAAGTTTGTAGTCATGGATCATAGATATAGACCTGTTTTGGGTGTTATGGGATCAGTTCACAAAGTCTACAGCTGCTAAAGCTAGGTCTGTCTTGGCTGAGGGAGCATTTATACATTCAGATGTTTTGTGGGCCCTTAGTTTTTACCAAGCAAATTGCAGGGGTGTCAATTCATGGTTACGCAACTCGCTTCAAGGAGAGATTTCAGCTTTTCTTCCTTAGTTGCATGGCCTCTAGGGCTCGTATGTGGTCCTAGTCCTACCTCTGCATGTGGACCCACCATGGGGTGGTCTTGGCACCAAGGCTGCCTTGGAGCACCAGGTTCTGCCCTTCTGAGTACAGGGCATGGAGGTGGTAAGCTGCCAGGGTCGTGGAAGCCCTGGTGGCCACAGGTGTGTGGGCGACTTGGCAAATGTGAGAGATCTAGTCCAGTCTTTGACGAGGCATGCGGGGAAGCCAGCGGCCGTGAGTGTGAGAGATCCAGTTTTGGTCGGGCCTTTTCTGGCTTCCAGTCACTGGCAAGAGATGGCCAGCCCTGGCAGAGGCTTCTCCTAGTGCCTGAGGGGACAGAAGCCAGCCTGTGGGGAGAGGGACTGCAGTGGTGGCCCCACCCCCTGTGTATCACTTAGTTACGGTGCCTTGCTTCTATGGCAGTCTGATTTTGTCCACAAGCCTTCCTAGTTGCAGATTTCCTCCCTCCCATCCCCTCAGGCTGTTTCCTCACACCCAACGGCAGTCCTCCCCCCAGGTGAGCTCTTCAATCCCCACATTCCAGCACCCAGCCCTCATGCATGCTAGCAGACATACGCATCCCAGGCTTGAGCATGAGCGTGCAGGGCGGTGGCATGGACTGCCTGTGTAGGTCTAACTCTGTCCTATTTTGCCACAGACCAGCTGTTTCACTCTCTTTTGACAGCTCAGGTATTTCCTTCTGTCCCAACTAATCTCCCCATCAGTGCGGGAGTTTCTCCAGCTGTGGGAACCTCTCTGTTCCTCCAGCTCCCCTTCAAGGGGTGTGTGTCCCATCCCACTTCCTCTTCTTTTCCTTTCTTCTTTATTTCACCCTACTTGGTTATGTGGGCATCTTTCTTGTCCTTTCTGGTGTCCAGGGCCTTCTGCTAGTGTTCAGCTGGGGCTCTAAGAGAACTGTTCTGTCTGTAGATGTGTTCTAATGCATTTGTGGAGAGAGATGAACTCTGTGTCCTCCCAATGCTCCGCCATCTTCTTTCTTCAATTTTTGTGTTTTAGAATAACTTAAGGTTTGAATATCTAGAAGGCTTCCCTAGTGGCTCAGCAGTACAGAACCTGCCTACCAATGCAGGAGACTCGGGTTCAAACTCTAGGGTCAGGAAGATCCTCTGGAGAAGGAAATAGGAACCCATTCCAGTATGCTTGCCTGGGAAATCCTATGGGCCGAGGAGCCAGTGGGTTGAAGTCCGTGGTGATGCAAGGTGTCGGACATGACTTAGTGACTAGAAAACAACAGTAACGTATCTAGAATCCCCCAGAAATGTTTGTCAAATTTTGGTTGCTCTTTGAAAAATAGCTTAAAGATATGTAAATAATAAGTATTTGACCAATTAAGATAATTTAAAACAATTTACATATGATGGTTATGTTCTATATAAGTATACATTTAAGTTTAATTCAAAAATTATGCAAACTAACTTTAATTGTCCCCAAATGGTAGTCATTAAATCCTATTTATATTGTAGTGTTCTAGGGATACATGAGTTTCATTTCTGATAATCTGCCTTCCATTCAGACCAATGCATATTTTTTTCCCAAAGAAAAAGTAAGATCATAATAATCAAGCTATGCACTTGGCTTACAGATTAATTATTCATGGAAAAATAGACCAGTTGATTTGATAATCAGTTGAATCGGCTTGTGTAATATTTAGAGCTGCAACTTCAACCTCATAAATCGAAGATTTTTTCTTCTGTCTGTTAATATCACCTGCCTCATTTGGATGTATATTTATATTTACACTTGCATTTATATGCATATTTGTATCTTACTTAGCATAGTAGTTGAACACAGTAATCAGAAAATGATTGTGGTCCTTTTAATAAGCAGTGATAGGTCAACTTATAAAACTATATGTAGGAAATCAATCAGTAATTTTTAAAATGTTTAGGTTTTTCTTTTGAAATATTTATCTGAAATACTCTTCCTATTTCTCTAGTCTAGCTGGAATTTGAATTTTCTGAGGTGTTATTAATTTATGATCATGGACTCAAAGAAAGCATAGTTATTGCTTTAGGTGAAATTAGAGTGAAAAGTAACATAGATAATATTCTCAGGTCATATACTGAGTTATCAAGATCCAAATTTATTAATGACTTTGACTTAAATGTAATTGTCAATTAACTCTCTGTTGGAGAGAATTGATGTTTTTATAGTATTTATAGTTTACCTCATCTAAAATAAATAGAATGTCTTTCTGGCAAAAAAAAAAAAAAATTACTTTGACCTCCCGTCTAGGCATTTTGTTTCCAGAATCTTCAAACACCTCAGACACACAAAGTACAATTCCAATAGTCTTCAGACCACACAAATAGTACAATGTTTAATACTTGGTTTAACAAAATAGAGGCATTAGCACTCACAATTTTGATTCTTTACATATTGACTGGACTCGTTAAGGCAAAAGATCAAAGACTCTTTTTAAAAAGAAAAAAAGAAAACCTCCATGGTAGAAAAATGGGGAAAAGCTGAGTTTCAAATTAAATCTTAAGCCTCATAGGTTGGCTTTTCAGTGGTCCAAACCTCAATTTTTTTGCTTTTCCTCCTGTTTGAAATAAACCTAAGTGCTATGTGTTGCTAGCTTTTATGGTTTCTTTGTTAACAGCATTTTCTCTTTTTAATCAGCCTGTCTCTTGCTTTTATTATTTTCTTTGATCTCTGTTCTCTTTTAATTTTCCTCTCTTTTTTACATAGTTCTTTTTTTTTTTTTATCACCCTTTTTCTTCATCCTCCTCTAAATCTTCATACTTGAGTCTAATGATCAGACCTTATAGCAGTAGAATCCTTTTGTCTGCTTGAAATAAGCATAAATAGAAACACTGTGAGATTTTCTTAGTACTTTTGTCTCGCTTCCACCATCTTTATAATCTATGAAGCTATGGCAGGTGAACTTTGAGAAAATATTCTCAACGTATCACTTCCATCTCTTGTAGTTCTCAGTACTAGTTTGGAATGTTGTTCATCTATATCTTTCTCTGGCTGGATCTCCAGCTAGTTCTCTGGCTAGATGGCACCAAACCACAGCATTTCAGACCACACAATGTACTTCATCAACACTTTAAATAAACTAGCCTTTTTGTTTTGTTTTTTACCCTATAGCCAAAAACAAAAGAAAACCTACCCTGCCAAAAATATTTTAATTTTTAACTTTTTTGGTTGGTAGTTTTGGCATCAAGTACATAAGCTTTAATCATAGAAATGCATTTCTTATAGTGGGGGAGAGTGTGCCAACTAACTAGAGCAAAGCAAATTAAAAAATTCTCAAGATGAGCAGGGCATTCATGCAAACACTGTGGCAAGGAGGCTAGCAATTCATCTAAAGGACAGTGTCTTTTGGCCAAAGCTACCCTTCTCTTTGCTTTGACACTTGGACATTGTAACTGAGTTCATAAGACAAAACTAAACATTGCCCATCTTAATGTTAGGGAAGTATGAAATAGAGCTCGTAAACTAGAATTCATGAATATAATTATGTTGCAATATTGCCGGGAAAAAAGCAGACTTATAGCTATATTAAGTCAATTATTTGAGTGCCAGGTACCGGTACGTTTAATCTATTAAAGGGATGATTTGGGTGTACTCAGTTCCAGCAAAATGGATGCTTTTAATTACTGAACTTGGGCTTTCATTAAAAAGGCTGTTGAGCTGGACGTAAGTTAAGAAAGGGGACCGTTAGGCATTGCGTCATTATTTGTTGAGATTTTTCTCAAGGCAGATGGAATTAAAGAAATACTAGTATAAATTCTACACTCCTTGATGATGATTTGGAAACAAGTTATTTTAGAAAATTTAGAGTAGGAAAATAGATTTTTGATTTTTTAATTGAAGTATAGTTGATTTACTATGTTAATTTCTGCTGCACAGAAAAGTGATTTGGTTTTAAAATTAGACTTTTAAATTTAACACTAAAGTAATTTGAAGAAGTAAAACAAAGACATATTTTAGATAGTGGAGTTTTCCAGATTTATTTCTGTGTTTGCTGAATTTTTCCTATGCAGTTGAATTTTATAAAAGATAAACAGTAACCCTGTATCCTACAAAGAAAACAAACAACACACCTTCTTTTCTGATTGTTGTTGTTCCTTGAAAATTCTTTATTTGAATTTGAAGTGAGAAAAATACCATATTTCTGGAAATAATCCTACAGTGCTAAAATAAACACATATATAGAAATAAATTGGATATCACAGCTCTCCTCTTTACTTTGCACATTTATATTACACACGGCAGAAAAACACATCCCAATAGTTTCCCCAGACCATCCCATGACTTTGACCTTTCCAGTCTATTTCCTACAAGCTCTCAGATTTCTCAGTTCCTATCCCTATGTGTTCTTAGCAATCCCCTAAGCTGCATTTCTTTTCAGTGCCCTAGACATCTCACTATTACTATTAGAAATATTGATAAATTATTATCCATTTGATAAAATATTATTAATGTTAATATTGTCAATGTGTTACCAGTACTCAATGACTCCCTCTTCAAACATAATATATACAAAGGTGCTAGATTAGGCAGATCAGACCCTCAGACAAGAAGGGGCCAGGATAGAGCTGTGTGAACAAAGGAAATAACAAGATCCAGAGGAATTAGAAATCTCATGTAGGAGAGCTTCTCCTGGACTCCCTGTTGTTTCTTTGGTTGGTAAGGATAATTTACCAATGATCCCTGTGTTTTTAAAAGTATTAATGGTAAAATAAAATTATACCTTTTGAATTTAGAATGCAATTTCTTTGTAAGTATGTAAAAATTCTACAAGAATTCTAATGGGAGCTTATTTCTAGAATTATAAACAGCATTTAAAGAAACAGACAAAGTAATAATTTTTTTTTTTTACAAAAGGATAAAAAGCTTTCAAACTTCTTAAATTTATCCAATACTCATCAGTGCAATTTAACAAGAATTGATCTTTCCATCACAGAGCTTTAAAAATAATTGCTGTATTATTCCATTTAGGAGAATGAAAAGAATCAGAAAGAAAATAGAATTCCTTCAGAAATTCAAAATTTTTTTTAATAAAGAATTATTAAAGGTGCACTTTTTGTCAAGTTCCCTTTTAATACAAATATGCTAAAATTTTGAGTAAATAGGAGAAACCTTAAATGATGTGTAGTATTTGGGAGTTAGTTTCGATATTTTTGAGCAGGCATACACTCTGAGTTGGGGCTTCTCTGTGGCTCAGTGGTTACAGAATCTGCCTGTGATGCAAAAGACACAAATTTGATCCCTGGGTCTGAAAGATCCCCTGGAGAAGGAAATGGCAATCTACTCCAGTATTTTTGCCTGGGAAACCCCATGGACAGAGGAACCTGGCGTGCTATTATCTATGGGTCCCAAAGAGTCAGACACAACTGAGTGCCGAAGTAACAACAGCAGCAATTTGAGTTGGCAAAATTTTTATTTACCTGTTTTCTTATGGTTCTGAAATATTATGCTGCATATCTATGGAAATTCAAGTTTTATACATGAGAATTTTACTTTTTAGAAGTCAGTACCATGTGGCAAATTTTAACTTTGCTATAAAGCAAAGCAAAAAAAAAATTTTTGTTGTGTCTTAAAAACCATTTCAATTACTGGAAAATCATGAAAAAAATGTTCTATGAATTCTGACATAAGCAGGAATCTAATGCTCTAATTTTTTACTGCTCTAAGAATATCCACTATAATTGGTCAATAATTTCTAAGTGCTTGCTATATATTTTAGTACAGTTTTCATCATAAAGTAAAAGATTTTGTTATTATTCACTCACTAAATCATGTCTGACTCTTTGTGACCTTATGAACTGCAGCACACCACGCTCCTTGTCTTCCACTATCTCCCAGAGCTTAACCATCTCATTGTCTGCCACTCCCTTCTCCTTTTGCTTTCCATCTTTCCCAGCATCAGGGTCTTCTCCAATGAGTCAGATCCTCACATTAGGTGGCCGAAGTATTGGGCTTAAGCTTCAGCATCAGTCCTTCCAATGATTATTCAGGTTTAATTTCCTTTAGGATTGACTAATTTGATCTCCTTGCAGTCCAAGGGACTCTCAAGAATCTTCTCCAGCAACACAATTCAAAAGCAAGAATTCTTCAGTGCTCAGCCTTCTTTGTAGTCCAACTCTCAATACGTACATGACTACTGGAAAAACCATAGCTTTGACTAGACGGACCTTTTGTCAGCAAAGTGATGCCTCTGCCTTTTAATACGCTGTCAGGTCTGTGGTAGCTCCGCAGGTAAAGAATCCACCTGCAATGCAAGAGGTCCCAGTTCGATTCCTGGGTCGGGAAGATCCCCTGGAGAAGGAATAGACTACCCACTCCAGTATTCTTGGACTTCCCTGGTGGCTCAGCTGAGAAAGAATCCACCTGCAATGTGGAAGATCTGGGTTCAGTCCCTGAGTTAGCAAAATCCCCTGGAGAAGGGAATGGCTATCCACTCCAGTATTCTGTCCTGGAGAATTCCATAGACTCTATAGTCCATGGGGTCACAGAGAGTCGGACATGACTGAGCAACTTTCAGCTTCACTGGGTTTGTTATAGCTTTCCTTCTAAGCCCAAAGTAAAAGAAAACAAAATAATTAACACAGCACCTCTCTTTAACTGTATTATAATTATGGAAATGTATCTGAAACACATGAAAGAATTTTGAATGATAAAAAGTTTTATTACCAGGAACTGTTATTAGGGATAGAAGAGTTGGGAGGAGATGAGGCCTAATGATAGTGGCAATAATAAGAGAGTTCTTCTGAAAACATCAGGATTATAATGTGGACTGTGTAGAACTTTGTTATTGAGACAAGGGTAAAAGTGGAAGGCATTTTATATGAAGTGAATATCATGAACAAAAGAATGCAGTTTCCAATGGTCATGACTTTTAATGAGACAGTGTGAAGGTGATCCTGAAGTATTTGTTGATGAATCTCAACAAATAAATTTAGTTGAGAATGATGGAAACAATTTATGTATGGTTGTGACATCTAGATAGAAAAGTTTGTGTTTGGTGTCGTTTGAAAGAGAACTCTGTAAGTGATTTTTAAGCAAAGTATGATGAAAGCAGCATTTAACATGGATTAGTCTGGAAATGGTATGCAATATGTGGGTGACTGTTGCAGTGTGGAAAGAAAGGCAGCCTGGAGCCATGAAAGTCCATTGGAAATAGTTGCAATGTTGCAGGTGTGAAATGAGTGATAAGTTTTTAGCTTCAGGTGGTGGGAATTAGAATGACTTGAAAATGGAGGATACCTGAGGCATTTAGTTTTTGATAACATTAAATATCAGTATTTTAATCTTATAAATGCCCTCATATGTTTGGTCTGAAGGTTGTTGGTTTAGTGCTGTGAGCAAAATATGTTTTCATTAATACATTCCTTATCTCTTAAAGGCATTATTAAAAATCCACATTGCCCTGTCTATACAGAACCTCCTCGTCTCCACTAAGGGCATGTACTTTGAATTATTTTCCAACAGTGGCAGTATAATTTGCTTAACCAAACATGCTCTTAAGTATCTCAAAAATGCAACAGCAAGTATTTTGTGATTGTTGGCAAGGGTTAGTGACCCAGTGATGGCTTAGGACTGAAATCTGTAGCTATGAAATAGAAGGCAGAAGGTATATAATGCATACTATCCCCCAAAGTGAAAGTGAAGTCGCTCAGTCATGTCTGACTCTTTGCGACCCCATGGATTGTAGCCTACCAGGCTTCCCCGTCCATGGGATTTCCCAGGCAAGAATACCAGAGCGGGTTGCCATTTCCTTCTCCAGGAGATCTTCCTGACCCAGAGATTGAACCCGGGTCTCCTGCATTGTAGGCAGACGTTTACCATCTGAGCCACCAAGGAAGTCCCCCAACAGTATAATAAATCTATCCCCCAACAGTATAATCCCCCCAGTACCATCCCCCAACAGTATAATAAATGCCATTTACTGAGCAGCTGAACCAATCCATCTTGTGTAATATGGAGGGTAAGCTAGCTATCAGAAAGATGGAAAAAAAGTTAAGCTTATATGAATCTTATGAAAAACAAAGGGATACATTTTCACTTTTAAAATAGTAATTCATACTGTGCTTGTAAGTTAGAATGCCATTTAGAGTTCATTTTTGTGATGGAGTTCAGCAATACAAGCATGATGATTCTTTCCATAAAGTGGGAAATTTTCTTCCCTGCCTGTTCAAAGGATAAGACTCATTTTGTAATTAGAAGGTGAATATTAGAAACAGTGTTTTACTGTTGTTATTGCTGCTGGTTTTGTTTTGTTTGATTTTATCTTTAATTGAAATATAGTTGATTTATAATATTTCAGGTGTACAACAAAGTGATTCAGATACATATATACCTAATCTTTATCAGGTTATTTTCCCATATGGTTACTACAAGATATTGGAAGATACTGAATACAGTTCAAATAGGTCCTTGTTGCTTATCTGTTCTATGCAAAATGGTTGGTGTATGTTAATCCCAAATTTCAAATTTATCACTCCCATCCTTTTCCACTTTGTTAACCATAAGTTTATTTTTATGTCTGTGAATCTATATCTGTTTATGTACATAAGTTCAATTGTACCATTTTTAGACTCTACATTTAAGTTTTATCATATATTTGTCTTTGTCTGACTTACTTCACTTAGTATGATCATCTCTAGGTCCGTCCATATTGCTGCAAATGGCAATATTTTATTCTTTTTTTGTATGACTGAGTAATATTCCATTGTAAGTATATACCACATCTTCTTTCTCCATTTACTTGTTGATAGACATTTAGGTTGCCTCCATGTATTGGCTACTGTAAGTAGCACTGCTATGAACAATGGGTTCGTGTATCTTTTCAAGTTAGAGTTTTCTCTGGATATATGTATAGGAGTGGGGTTGCTGGATCATATGGTAGTTATACTTTTAGTTTTTTAAGGAATCTCCCTACTGTTTTCCATAGTGGCTGTACCAATTTTCATTCCCACCAGTAGTATACAAGTCTTCCCTTTTCTCCATACCTTCACCAGCATATATTTGTGAACATTTTGATGATGGACATTCTGACTGGTATGACATAATACCTAAAAACAGATTTTAGTTTTAATGTGCATTTCTTTAATAATTAATGATGTTGAGCAACTTTTCATGTGCCTGTTGGCCATCAGTATGTCTTCTCTGGAGAAATGCCTATTTTGGTTGTCTACCCATTTTTGAAATGAGTTGTTTGGTTTCTTGTTGTTGTTGTTGAGTTGTAAGAGTTGTAGGATTAATTAATCTTTGAAAATTAATTCTTTGTCACTTTGCAAATATTTTCTCCCGTTCCATAGATGTCTTTTTCTTTTGTGTATCATTTCCTTTGCTATCCAAAAAGTTTTAAGTTTGATTAGGTCCCATTTGTTTAACTTTGCTTTTGTTTTCATTACTCTAGCAGGCAAATTCAAAAAATTATTGCTGTATTTTATGTCTGTCCTGTCTATGTATTTTTCTAGGAGTTTATGGTATTCAGTCTTACATTTAAATCTTTAGTCCATCTTAAGTTTATTTCTGTATATGGTGTTAGTGTTCTAATTTCATTCTTTTACATGTATTGTCCAGTTTTTCCAGCACCACTGATTGAAGACCATTATATACTTATCTCCTTTGCTGTAGATAAATTAACCACAAGTGTTTGAATTTTTTCTGGGCTTTCTATCCTGTCCCATTGATCTATGTGTCTATTTTTGTGCTAGTACCATACAGTCTTGACAAATGTAGCCATATAATGTAGTCTGAAGTCAAGGAACGTGATTTTTCCTGCTTCGTTCTTCTTTCTCAAGATATTTTGGCTATTCAGGGTCTTTTGTGTTTCTGTACAAATTTGAAAAATGTTTGTTTCAGTTCTGTGAAAAAATGCCGTTGGCAATTTGTCAGGGATTGCATTGAATCTATAGGTTGCTTTGGGCAGTGTGGCCATTTTAACAATATTTATTCTTCTAAGGCAAAAACACAGTATATTTTTTTCCATCTGTTTGTGTAGTCTTCAATTTTTTTATCTACATCTTACAGATTTTAAAGTATAGACATTTTGCCCCCTTAGGTAGGTTTATTCCTGAGTATTTTGTTCTTTCTGACATGATAGAAGTGAGATTGTTTCTTAATTTCTCTTTCTAATACTTCACTCTCAGTGTATAGAAATGCAATAGACATTCATTTTGTATCCTGCAACTTTGTCTCGTTCATTGATGAGCTCCAGTAGTGTTCTTGTGGCAGTTTTAGGATTTTCTATGTATAGTATCATGTCATCTGCAGACACTGACAGTTTTTCTCCTTCCTTTCCAATTTGGATTCCTTTTCTTCTCTGACTGCTATGACTAGGACTTCCTAAACTATGTTGAGTAAAAGTGGTAAGAGTGGGTATCCTTGTCTCGTTCCTCATCTTTGAGGGAATGCTTTCAGATTTTCACCACTGAGGGTGACGTTAGCTGTGGGTTTGTCATATATGTCATTAATTATGTTGAGACTTGTTCCTGCTATGCCTACTTTCTGCATTGTTTGATTTTAGAATTGAAACCGTCCTGAACCGGCTTTACTTAAAATGTCCTCTCCCTTGACTAAGGGGGTCAATACAGGATGGTTCTGACATAAAATGTTATATACATTGTATCTGCATCTTGTCAATTCCCTTTGTCCTGCTGCTTTAGCAACTAATTTCCTTATATCAGCAAATTGACAACTAAGTGATCCAAATAAGTTGTTTTGCTAGCTCAAGAGAGTGCTTTTAATATGCATTATCCTCTTGGACATTTATACAACTTTATACCAAATCTCTGTGTATCTATCTGTCTATTGTTGCCCTTTCTACCTCTCTAAGAAAAACATTATTTACATAACAGATATTCAATCAGTTATATTGCTGCAACCCATAATCCATGATTCAAGTGTATTACTATATATTATTTCTACATCTCAGTCATGGAAGAATTATAGAGATATAAGTAAAATATTGTCTGAATTTTATATAACAAAGCAAGTATTTTTATGGCTTCTTGAACCTTGTAATTACAACTTCTATTTTAAAATTAATTAGTGAACCATATTTGAAAATCTCTAATTTTGAAAATTGGAATTTTCTCTGGGCAGCGTAAGCCTTTCACTTTTTAAAGAGGTGGATAAAACTTCACTTTCTGAGTCATACTTGTCTGAAGAAAAACTATATTAGAGCTCTGGTATGATCCTCACAGGTAGCCTAATTTCCCTTCACTCTAAAATGCATAAGAAGGCTTGAGAGAGGTGGGGAGACTTATTTAAACTATATAGAGAGTTCACTGCTTAGAGCCAATTTATCTGTTCTTTTCCCACAGATGTAGTGATAATTAAAACTTACTCATCAGTAATATGACAGGCTTCTTGGTGGCTCAGTGGTAAAAAATCTGCTTTCAATGTAGGAGACACAGGTTCAATCCCCGAATTGGGAAGGTCTCCTGGAAAAGAAGCTGGAAACCTATTTGCCTGGTATTCTTGCCTGGAGAATTCCATGGACAGAGGAGCCTGTTGGGCTACAGTCCATGAGATTGCAAAAGAGTTGGATATGACCGCACAACTAAATAGCACCAGCAACCTCAGTATGGGGATTGCTTACTTAAGAAAAAAATCTTTTATCGTTAATGATGAAGAGAAATTGTAAATAGTTTAGATGGGAACATCAAGATGATAGAAGTGAAGTTATGCCAAGTCATGGAGAGGGAAGGAATCACAAGCTTCTTATAACACCAAAAACAGCAAATAATGAATAAAAAGTAGAGCAATGTTTAATAAGTGTTTTGATATTTTTAATGACTACTTTAAGAAATGAATACTATAGAGTAGACAAGTATAAAACATATTTAAGATATCAAATCAAAGTGTAAAGATCAAGAATTGACTGTACCACATTGCACCATACTGAAAGAAAAAAATAAATGTGAAGCCTTAAAATAGATCTATTTTTTAAAAAGTCTAACTATGCTGAATTAGATTCAAACCAGGGACTTGACATTTTTACTCTAAAATATGACCTTGAAGTTTATCTGAAAATTGCTCATATAAATAATTTATTTCCATGAAGAAGTTCATATAATTTTTTTTTGAAAGTCACTGTGAGAAGCTATATCCAAATTTCACAAGTTAGAATTTTTTGTATTATGTTTCAATTTCCATTCAGAGAACAAGTGAGAAAAAAGAATCTTATGTACTTTTAAAAATTAAAAGACACAGATATCCTCGTTGTTTTTAAGTGGAGAACAAAATAGGAAAGAGGAATTTCTGGAAGTCCGTGGCAATTTTGCCTCTGGCTAACAACTTATAGTGTAGGTCTTGGAAGCATCTTAATCATTGTGGAGAAGCCAGTTAAATTTTATTTATTTATTTATATACAGATATATTTTAACAATATAATTAATAATAAAACACAGTTGCTAGTCACAAGATGTATATTCTCAGGACACTATTAGTAATGATGCTCCACTAAAAATGATTTTATTAGATTTATTTTGCTTACTGCTGGGTTTTTGTTGTTGTTGTTGTTGTAGTTGTTAAGAAATTGCATCTTCTATCATGAAAGAATTGTGCCCATCAGTCTGAGTATAGTAGAAGAGAGAATGCAGAGAAAAGAATAAAAGAACAGTGAGTGAATAAAAAGTGGGATGTGAGGATCTTTGAGAATAAATTAGAGAACTGCTCCAGAGAAGCACACCACTCCAGCACTCTTGCCTGGAGAATCCCATGGACGGCGGAGCCTGGGAGGCTGCAGTCCATGGGGTCGCGAAGAGTCGGACATGACTGAAGTGACTTAGCAGCAGCAGCAGCAGAGAACTGCTCTATAAATAAGAGAAATTGGTTGTTCAAACCAAGAGCACTGATCAAAACCATGTTGCAGAAGTAGCCATAGAGTACTGGTTATCAGTGGGACAGCTTATGTATGCTGCTGGACATTTGTAAATGTGTGATGGTATGTGTGAGAGAGAGAGAGAGAGAGTGTGTGTGTATGTGTGTGTGTGTGAGAGAGAGAGAGACAGAGAGAGAGAGACAGAGATAGGTGGGTAAAGAGGAGAGAGGCACTTGTGTACTTTTTATTCTGGATTCATTTTCTATTTGGATGCAGTTACTACAATGGTATTAAGATTTCTGGGGGAAAAAAGGAAGTTATATTCTTAACTTCCATAAATATATTTAATATAACACATTCAAGTTTGTCCTAGATACATTTTGATACTATTTGTCAACCTATAATTCTTCAAGAATTGGAATCAGTTGACAATAATTGTGCATCTGTGGTTAATTAGCTCAGTTAGTTGACTCATGGCACTAACGAGGCCAAAACCTGGGTCTGATCTTCATGTGGTCTGGTGAGGTTTGCTCTTCTTGACTCACAGACTACAGTTCAAATCCAGGCCAAGTATCTCATAGCTGCTTGCCGCTGATGATAAGCAAGCTGGGGAAGAGGAAGTAAATCCAACAATATATATGGAAAAGATCCACAGCTATACACAGTATTTGCTTGTTATTATTTATCAATATGCTCATGTGTGAAGAAAAGCATCAGTTATCCCCTCAGTGCTGCAATAACCAATTACAAAGGAAACTGTGACCTCAAAGGACACATGAAGGAATAAATAATACTAAAAGTTGTCTAAAGAGACCATGGAAAATGAACTAATTCATAACTGAATATTGAATCTATTTCAACTTGCAAGTGAAGCAAAATTCCACAGGCTGATTTTTCTTCAGTAGATCTTGCTGCTGCTGCTGCTAAGTCGCTTCAGTCGTGTCCGACTCTGTGCGATCCCATAGACGGTAGCCCACCAGGCTCCGCCATCCCTGGGATTCTCCAGGCAAGAACACTGGAGAGGGTTCAGTAGATCGTAGGTGTCCTTAAAAGATCTGTTAGAAACAGGCTACTTTGAGTTCTGAGCCAACTGTGAAATAAGACAAAGGAAGGGAAACAGGAGGCAGATGGCAGGCCAAAATATCACACTTGTTGTGGCTAAAGACTAGATTGGAGGATTTAGCTTATATCAATAGCTACACAGACTTTTTCATAGTAGCCTCAGAATCAGAGAAACTTATTCATCCATTTGGACTAGAAAATCTAGGTCTCCTCTGTTATGGGCCCGTATTACCGTAGAAACCTCTTTTTGCAGGAAGGGCATCTAGGTCTCCTCTGTAACAGGCCCGTTTTACCGTAGAAACCTCTTTTTGCGGGAAGGGCATCTTCAAAAAAATAGAGTAGCAAAGGGGATTAATTTCTGTGTGGAAATTTTTTTCTTGCAAACATATCAATCAGATTAGGTCACTGGAAAGACTGAGTAAAAGAAGGAGAGAGGCCTGGATTGTTTTATAGGGAAAAAAAAATCAGGGATGGAAAAGAATTCCTGCCACCCCCTACCTCACCTACACAAAATCTTTTTAATTGAAGAAATGGCCGGCATGAAATGAAAAGCAGGGAGAATGCCATAAGCAACAACTAACACCATGTGCATTGTGGTGGAAAAATGCTTGTAAGCTTTGTGAGAATCAAGGTAGCTCTGTAGTACGGTGGTTGTTTCTCATGGTCTCCCAGATTTCTGAGGGTGGACGGATCATGTGATATCTGCCGTACTGTGACCATAAAAATGACTGTAGAGAAATGCCTTGATTGGAAAAATTAGCACTACATACCATGATGGAAAAAAATCATATTTCAAAGGAAATATTTTGGTCAAATAGTTCATTTTACTGACTCATTATCATTAATGATAAACTCAGTGTAACTTTATTCTAAATGAGATAACCCATGAAAAGAAATCTTTCATTTTTTTCATTTTACTATTTTTTATTTTGTTTGTTTCTTCTTCCAGATTTATTGAGATATAATTGACACATTACCCTGTATAAGTTTAAGGTGTACAGCATAATGATTTTACTTACATATATCATGCAATTAGTACCACAATAAATTTAGTGAACAGCCATCATCTCATATAGATACAAAAATTAAAGACATAGAAAAAAATCTTTTTTTTTTCCATTTATTTTTATTAGTTGGAGGCTAATTACTTTACAATATTGTAGTGGTTTTTGTCGTACATTGACATGAATCAGCCATGGATTTACACGTATTCCCCATCCCGATTCCCCCTCCCACCTCCCTCTCCACCCAAT
Organism: Cervus elaphus; assembly: GCF_910594005.1. Lineage (NCBI taxonomy): Eukaryota > Metazoa > Chordata > Mammalia > Artiodactyla > Cervidae > Cervus > Cervus elaphus. The sequence goes on along the minus strand of NC_057845.1, from coordinate 21,344,006 downwards.
TGTGTGATGAGAACTCTTAGGACTTATGCTTTTCACGTATGTTATATAGGAGTGCTAATTCCATTATGTCCCTAGTACTTACTTATCTTATACCTGGAAGTTTGTACCTTTTGACCACCTTCATCCAATTCTAGCTTCCCCCAACACCTTGCCTCTGACAATCACAAATCTGATCTCTTTTCCTATGATTTTGTTTTTTTTTTTGAAGCATAATTGACCTATAACATTATGTTAGTTAGTATTATACAGCATTAGTGATGTGGTATTTCAATGCATTTCAAGTGATCACCATAAGTCTAGTCACAATATGTCATTATTGAAGATACTATATAATTATTGACTACATTCCCTACACTGTACATTTTATACCTGTGACTCATTTATTTTGTAACTGAAAGTTTGAATCAATACCTCTTGATCTGCTTCCCCTTTTTTGTTTTGTTCACTTATTTTGTTTTGTTATATTCCACATATAAGTGAAATCATACATTATTTGTCTGAAAGTATATCTTTTAAATACTGTGTGGCATGTTCCCTTTTGGGTATTCACAATAACACTGTGTTTCAGATCTTTAATGTTTGCCTCTGTTGTAGTTTTTCCAATACTTTTGATAAGAAACACCATTGTAATTGGGCTTTGGTAAATTTGAGATGGGGATACACTTATTAAAATTATGGCATAAATTTACTGTCTACAAAATTCTTTGTTATTGTTCAGTCGCTTTTGTTGTGTTCAACTCTTTGTGACCCCATGGACTGCAGTAGACCAGGCTTCCCTATCCTTCACTCTCTAGGAGTTAGTTCTAACTCCTGTCTATTTAGTCTGTGAGTGCCTAGTATATAACTAAGAATGCAGAGAGAATTTATCTTTAAATTATGTTGTTAAAAGAAAATTCAGGGACCTCCCTGGTGGTCCAGTTGTTAAGAATGGGGTTTCAGGTTTGATTGCTGGTCAGGGAGCTAGGATCCCACATGCCTCAAGGCAACTAAGCACAAGCACACATGCACCACAACTAAGGCTCTAACAGCCAGGAAAAAAAGAAAGAAAAAAGAAAAATGCATGGCATGCCGCGTGGAAAGAACATTTTTCATATTGTGGAACTAGTAAGCCATTTCACATTTATACTCAATTGCCATCTATAAAAACTCCAGGAGTATGTTTGCATTGTAATTGTTATCTTTAGCATGGATGACTATAGATATACTAATTATTTTCATAAAGCAAGCTTTGCATTTGTTAATTTTTTTCACAATATTACTTTGGTCAATGAAAACTTTCATTTTAAAACTGCAATGTTTTTCCAAGAAAAGCCACCTTAGAAAATTAACTTGATTATACAAGTGAGAACAACTCAATATTCATTCATTTGACAACTATTTCTAGTACTTTTTAGTGCCTGGCACTCTTTAAAACACCGCTGATACAACAGTCAATGTAATAGACAAATATTCCTGACCTCACAGAGTTTAATTCCTATGGCAAGAGGCTAACCCTTTCAGTTCAGTTCAGTTCAATCACTCAGTTGTGTCTGACTCTTTGCGACCCCATGAATAGCAGCACTCCGGGCCTCCCTGTCCATCACCAACTCCCGGAGTTTACTCAAACTCATGCCCATTGAGTTGGTGATGCCATCCAGCTATCTCATCCTCTGTCGTCCCCTTCTCCTCCTGCCCCCAATCCCTCCCAGCAGCAGGGTCTTTTCCGAGTCAACTCTTCCCATGAGGTGGCCAAAGTACTGGAGTTTCAGCTTCAGCATCAGTCCTTCCAATGAACACCCAGGACTGATCTCCTTTAGGATGGCCTGGTTGGATCTCCTTGCAGTCCAAGGGACTCTCAAGAGTCTTCTCCAACACCATAGTTCAAAAGCATCAATTTTTCGGGGCTCAGCTTTCTTCACAGTCCAACTCTCACATCCATACATGACCACTGGAAAAACCATAGCCTTGACCAGACGGACCTTTGTTGGCAAAGTAATGTCTCTGCTTTTTAATATGCTATCTAGGTTGTTCATCACTTTCCTTCCAAGGAGTAAGCGTCTTTTAATTTCATAGCTACCACTTCTCAAATATTTTGAGGTAAATACTTCTCCAAATTTAAATAAATAAAAATGTCTGTCATTATAGGATTAAAAGCCCCCAGTGGGTTAGTAAGCCCAGTAAATAATAAAGAAGTAGGAAAATTTGTTTACTCTTTTTTCAAAGAGGCAGATTATAAGATTATACCAGTACAAAACCTCCTGTGTATTTGCAAACCTGCCGAAAGCTTTTATGAAACAAGTGATCAAGTGATTCAATATTACTTTTTTGATCCCTGTTGCAACATTTTTCTCTTCTCTTTTCTTTCTTGATTCTAAAAGTCACTGCATCTTTGTCACTTTTCCTACTTAATTTATCTGCATTGTATGACTGAATGTAACTGAATTTTCAGTCATTAAAACAACAGACTAAATTAACTATATTAATTTCATGATTCAAACTCTGTAACTTCTATGCTTGTCATAATACTTTTAATACAAGTGACAGATAGGTGGTTGCATGGTAACCATTGTGAACTTCCACTTTCTCTCTAAACTCTATACTTTTTTCAACTATCCTGAAATAATATAGATCGACACATAAAAATGTTATTCCTTTAGTAAAGAAAAAGTCTGATAATAAACCTAAATTCATAATTTTCCATCACAATACTAAGTTATAATGAATCTTCAAATACATGCAATGCACCCTTTTAGGATAATTGTATTTTTATAAATTTCCTAGATTCCTAATTTTCCTTAAATGAATATGTACTACAGATTAATGGATATTTCAAAAATGAAATATTAGACAACACTATATATTTTAAATAAAATTTTATTTAATTATGATAAAGTGGATGTATTGTTTGAAAAATCTTTAACAGTCCTGCATATTTGTGGTTTATAAAGACAGTTTAACCTGAGTTTATATGCAAATATTAATTAAACTTGCTGTCTCAAGTTTTCATAGAGGGTGGATATATGGAGTTTTGTGAAATCTAAGATTCACAGTCTTAGATTTAAGACTGTGTCTTAGTTCAGGTTAATGACATGCTCTATAATACAACATTCAGTCCTAATATTCTTTATAGATTTAATTTGGTCTTTGGAGAAGTTATTAACAAATCAATTCAACTATATGTGAAATGAATAAATTTTAATTGTGAAGATTCAAAATTGTATAGAAAAAATCAATAAGAAAATACTTTATACTAGGCCTTTTGTTGATGAAAATAATCCTTAAAAATATCTTGGTATGTTTATTTATTGTGTTAATAAAACTGGAAGAAAGTCCAATTCAACTTGACTTCTTCCTGATTTGCTTTTTCAGAAGTTCTCACAAAACAGAGCTCTAAAGGTTTTTCACATTCTTCATGTTCTTTTGCATAAAGTGAACAGTCTAGATAATCAGAATCCACTAAACTCCAAACTATTTGCTTTTACTTATTTTCAGTGAATTATGTCCCATCCTCAAGAAAAACAAACAAATACTCTCTACTGGTCTAAACAATATTCAAAAATATGCAATACAATTTTAAGGAAAAATAATTTTATATTCTATGCCTCTCTGAGTCCCCACTAACCCCTGGTGGGCAGGGGTGGGGAGGAGGGAGAAAAAAGGAGGAGAGAGAGAGAGGCAGAGACAGAAACAGACAGATAGAGAGGAAGAAACAGGAAGACAAAATACAACAAGCTGAAAGATTAAAAAAACAAACAAAAAAAGAAGTTAGTGAAAAAAAAAAATACTGGTCTTGGATAACAATCAGATGACCTGGGTTCCTGGGTTTTAAGTCCTGGATGTGTTACTTTAAGCAGATATGCTAATCACTTTGACTTTGAGTTTCTTGGCTTGTAGAGGAGAATAAGAACACCTGCCCTACATTGTTTAAAGAAGTGATGGTTATCAAACAATGTATGTAAAATATAGTGTCAAATAAATGCACAATAGTTGTTACAGCATTGATGTTTATAAGAAATGTTACTGGGAAATATTGCTAGATAGCTTTCCATAATTATTTTCAACTGAGTATAAAGTTTTGAGGCTTAAAAATCACTGTGATAGTTTACATTATTTAATATTTACTTTGTATAGAAATGTTCTAGCATCTTCAGGTGAATTTATGTATTTAATCCTATCAACAACCTAACAGAATATTTATTATATTTATTCCTATCAAAAAGGAGAGGAAAATGAGCATACGTTGATCAAATAACTTTCCCCAGGGTCACAGTGCCAGAAGGGGCTCAGATGATATGGTCTCACTGTAGATGTAGGATGCATCTACACACGTTTCCAGCTTCTGTTGAAACATACCTGAGTTAATGAGATGTCTGGATGTGTTCACTGTGGTGAGCCAACTTCCTCCCATGGTGACTCCTAGTCTTTAAAAAGCATGTCCATGAATTAAGTTGATGCTTATTTCCCTATTACAGCAAATATAAATACCCGGAACTGTTGAAAGAAAATTGCTTCAATAATTCACTATTGCTATTATAAGAAAGAAATTTCAATAATAATTTGGACAAATGACAGTGAGGGAGTAGAAAGGGTCAAGTTCTAAAGTATGTTCTGAAATATCATGATGTGAAACAGTGAAAATCTTAGTCACTCAGTTGTTTCTGACTCTTTACGACCCCGTGGACTATATAGCCTGCCAGGCCTCTCTGTCCATGGAATTCTCCAGGCAAAAACACTGGAGTGAATCTGTTCAGTTCAATTCAGTTGGCCAGTCATATCCGACTCTTTGTGACCCCTTGGACTGCAGCACACCAGGCTTCCCTGTCCATCACAAACTCCCGGAGCCTACTCAAACTCATGTCCATTGTGTCAGTGATGCCATCCAACCATCTCGTCCTCTGTCTTCCCCTTCTCCTCCCGTCTTCAATCTTTCCCAGCATCAGGGTCTTTCCCAATGAGTCAGTTATTCACATCAGGTGACCAAAGTATTGGAGTTTCACCTTCAGCATCAGTCCTTCCAATGAATATTCAGGACTGATCTCCTTTAGGATTGACTGGTTGGATCTCCTTGCAGTCCAAGGGACTCTCAAGAGTCTTCTCAGTTCAAAAACATCAATTCTTTGGTGCTCAGCTTTCTTTATGGTCTAATTCTCATCCATCCATCCATGACTATTGGAAAAACCATAACTTTGACTAGATGGACCTTTTTTGGTAAAGTAATGCCTTTGTTTTTTAATATGCTGTCTAGGTTGGTCATAACTTTTCTTCCAAGGAGCAAGCATCTTTTAATTTCATGGCTGCAGTCACCATCTGCAGTGATTTTCGAGTGCAAGAAAATAAAGCATGTCACTGTTTCCTTTGTTTCTCCATCTATTTGCCATGAAGTGATGGGACCAGAAGCCATGATCTTAGTTTTCTGAACATTGAGGTCTAAGCCAACTTTTTCACTCTCCTCTTTCACTTTCATCAAGAGGCTCTTTAGTTCTTCTTCACTTTATTCCACAAGGGTGGTGTCATCTGCATATCTTAAGTTATTGATATGTCTCCCAGCAATTTTGATTTCAGCTTGTGTTTCATCCAGCCCAGCATTTCACATGATGTACTCTGCATATAAATTAAATAAGTAGGGTGATAATATACAGCCTTGACACACTCCTTTCCCAATTTGGAACCAGTCTATTTTTCCATGTCCAGGTCTAACTGTTGCTTCTTGACCTGCACACAGATTTGTCAGGAGGCAGGTAAAGTGGTCTGGTATTCCCATCTCTCTAAGAATCTTCCACAGTTTCTTGTGATCCACACAGTCAAAGGCTTTGGCATAGTCAATAAAGCAAAAGTAGATGTTTTTCTGGAACTCACTTGCTTTTTTGATGATCCAGCAGATGTTGGCAATTTGATCTCTAGTTCTTCTACAACCAGCTTGAACATCTGGAAGCTCAGTTCATGGTTCACATACTGTTGAAGCCTGGCTTGGAGGATTTTGAGAATTACTTTGCTAGCGTGTGAGATGAATACAATTGTGTGGTAGTTTGAACATTCTTTGTCATTGACTTTCTTTGGGATTGGAATGAAAACTGACCTTTTCCAATCCTGTGGCCACTGCTGTTTTCCAGATTGCTGGCATATTGAGTCCAGCACTTTCACAGCATCAACTTTTAGGATTTGAAATAGCTCAACTGGAATTCCATCACCTCCACTAGCTTTGTTCGTAGTAATGCTTCCTAAGGCCCACTCGACTTTGCATCCAACATGTCTGGCTCCAGGTGAGTGATCACACCATCGTGGTTATCTTGGTCGTGAAGATCTTTTTTGTGTAGTTCTTCTGTGTATTCTTGTCACCTCTTCTTAATATCTTCTGCTTCTGTTAGGTCCCTACCATTTCTATCCTTTATTGAGCACATGTTTCCTTGGTATGAAGGAAATGTTTCCTTGGTATGTCTAATTTTCTTGAAGAGATCTCTAGTCTTTCCCATTCTATTGTTTTCCTCTATTTCCTTGCATTGATCTCTGAGGAAGGCTTTCTTATCTCTCCTTGCTATTCTTTGAAACTCTGCATTCAAATGGGTATATCTTTCCTTTTCTCCTTTGCCTTTAGCTTCTCTTCTTTTCTCAGCTATTTGTCAGGCCTCCTCAGACAACATTTTGCCTTTTTGCATTTCTTTTTCTTGGCGATAGCCATTCCTTTCTCCAGGGGATCTTCCTGACCCAGGGATCGAACCCAAGTCTCCTGCACTGCAGGCAGATTCTTTACCATTTGAGCCACCAGGGAACCCCTAGAAATGTCATGATGGGACCTTACAAATGCATTCTTAGCTGTTTGTTATTCTGTATATGAGGAAAGACATTCTGTAGTATAATCTAAGCAATAAACCTTTTGAAATGAAACATATTGACCATGCTTGCTCAACATATGTAGGAAATTCTTGCATATACACATGCACATGTTAACATTTCAGAAGTTCAGACTGAATAGTTAAATAGATCCATTCTCCACACCCTAGAAATGTGTCTCTTAGGGACCATCGTTATCAAAATCAAGTAATTAGAGTAAACACAATGATTACTGAGGCATTGTTTGTGAAGTGAATAAAGCAAACAATTAAATAGTGAATTCTGATCCCAACGCTGAGTACGTATAAGCTGTTTTCTAAAGCAAGTCTTATTTCAAGTTGTTAGATTATTTTTTAACCAAAGTATATATTTAGCATGTCTAAATGTTGCTTTTAGCTTTGATGATTTTGATTTTTCTCTTTTCTGCCTTAAAATAACAAATAGATGCTCCTTTTCTTTAAAATTGAAGACAGTGTCATATAGAAACAGTTTTAATTACTGAACTGTGAGTAAATAACATTACACATGCACACACATATGTTCTCTTTTCCTATAATATCCTATTTTCAAATAAGAAAACACACATTTGGACAAGCAATACATGGAGTTTATTTGTTAGAAATCAATTGGAAATTATTTTGAAAATAATCAAGATATATAATCTATCTTGTAGTATATTTGAACTGTTTTAATTAATGAAAATATTCAGCTAACAATGATTTTATTCGAGGACCGTGCATTACACCTGAACGTCACCTTTTTCTTTTCTGTCTTTGATGTGGAGCTGGGTATGTTCTTGCCTGTGGACTAAAACGGATTCTGTACCAAACACTAGCTTCCTTTGGTGCTTTCTAGGCACCACCACACTGAATGCCAGACAGTGCTTTCCAATATACTTCCCATCAAGTATTTGATTTTTATCATATTTAAAACAGAATGAATATGTCATAGAATTGTTCTTAGTGTCCAGATTGTTACTTAGCCATCAATGTCCAGGTGCACATAGAGCTCTTCTAGATTTTCTTTTCATATCTTCACACCCAACCTCTCTTTACACCTTCTCAGTCATAGTTCACTTTGGAGGGTACATATGACTTTGACATGTTTTATTATTTCTGTAAGATTTTAAGCTTTTTGAAGACATAGAACTATCTCCTGCATAGCAGCTTACATGTGCACTATCCATTATGTACTAAATATTAAAAGAGTAATGGCAATATTGACACTGTTGTACTGCCTTTTCTTTTCTTATTTTGGCTAGAGCAGATTAAATTCAGTAAATAAAGAATTGGCATAGACACTGACTGACCAATAGATGACTGACATCCCTACAAGAAAACAAAAGTATATGAAGTCATTGAAGCTCAGATGATAAAATATATGTGTATATATATATGTGTGTGTGTGTGTGTGTATACATACACACATATATCTATATATATGTAATATAAAGCATACATATATAAAAATATAAAGAGCATGTAGTTTAGGGATGAATAACCAAACTATATCTTCTAAAAACTATACTGACCTTACACAGTGCAATAGACTAACTAGGCCTTGAATGTTATGGCAAGTTAAAGGAGCTCATTGTTTCTTCTAAAAGGTTTAATTTTTTTAAAGCAGTTTTAGGTTTATAGCAAAATGAAGAGGAAGAAATAGACGGGAGATTTCCCACATGACCCCTATTCCCCATATATGCATAACCTTCCCCATTATCATAGCCACCCTCCATGAGAGGGCTACATTTGCTGCAGTTAATGAACCTACTTTAATACATCATTATCACCAAAGTCCATGAAGTTTACATTTGGATTCACTCTTTAAAAAAAAACAACAACTATTTCTTTATTTTTGACTGCATTGGATCTTCAATGCAGCGAGTGGGAACTCCGCTTCGTTGCAGCGCAAGGGATTCCGTTGCCATGTCTTCTCTTACTGTGATGTCACAGGCTCTCGGCCCATGGGCTTCAGTAGTTGTGACACATGGCCCTCATTGCTCCATGTCTTTGCGATCTTCCCCGACCAGAAATCAAACCTGTGTCCCCTGCATTAGCAGGAAAATTCTTAACCCCTGGCCCACCGGAGAAGTCCCCTAGGACTCACGCTTGATGCTGTTCATTATATGGGTTTGGACACATCTATCACCATTCAAGTATTCAGAGTAGCTTCACTGGCCTACAGTCCTTTGTAGCCTGTGGAATCACCCCTTCCTTTCCCCAGCATGCTACTGTGAACACAAGTGTGAAGGGTTTTGTGTAGAGATAAACGTTTTCCACTCCTCTGAGTAAATACCAAGGAGCATGATTCCTGGAAATTGTGAGAAGAATATTATTTTTGTGAGAAACTGCTAAAACGTCTTCCAAAGTGGCTGTACCGTTTCACATTCCCACCAGTAATGAATGAGAATTCCTGTTGCTCCATACCCTGTTCAGCAGTTGGTGGTGTCAGTGTCTCTGATTTTGACCATTCTAATCAGTGTGTTATTTCAATCTGCATTTCCCTGAAAACATATGATATATAAAGCTTTTTTCCTACTTTTATTTTCCATCTGTATATCTTATTTTTAAATTATTGGAGCATAGTTGAGTTACAGTGTTGTTTTAGTTTCAGGTGTACAACAAAGGGTATCGGTTGTATATGTACATGTATCCACTCTTTTGTTTGTTTGTTTTAGATTTTCCCATATAGCCCATTGCAGAGTATTGAGTAGAGTTCCCTGCGTTATACAGCAAGGCTTTTATCAGTCATATATTGTATGCATAGTAGCATGTGTCTGTCAATCCCAATGTATCTTCTTTAGTGAGGCAACTGTTAAGGTCTATGTGTGTACTCAGTCATTTCAGTCATGCCTGATGCTTTGAGACCCTATGGACTAGATAGAGCCTTTCAGGCTCCTCTGTCCATGGGATTCTTTAGGCAAGAATACTAGAGTGCGTTTCCATGCTCTCCTCCAGAGTATCTTCCCAACCCAGAGATTGAACCTGCATCTCCTGCATAGCAGGCAGATTTTTTTATCCACTGAGCCAAGGTCTTCGGCTCATTGTTTAATGAGGTTGTTTGTTCCTTATTGTTGAGTTTTAAGAGTTCTTTCTATATTTGAATCAATCCTTTGTCAGAACTTTTGCAAATATTTTATCCCAGTCTGTTGCTTGTCTACTCATTCTCTTGCATATTATTTTTTTTTTTTCCTTAAAGACTCTCTTGGCCTATCACAGAACTGGGACTATATATTCAACCAAAGTTTAATAACCAGCGCCACTAATAATGACACTGTGTGTTCGTGCTAAATTGCTTAAGTTGTGTCTGAGTCTCCAACCCTATGGACTACAGCCCTCCAGGCTCCTCTGTCCATGGGGTCTTCCTGGCAGCAATACTGGAGTGGGTTGCCATGCTCTCCTCCAGGGGAACTTCTCTACCCAGGAATCGAACCTGTGTCTCTCTTTTTTTTTTTTCAATTCTTCATTTTATTTTATTTTACTTTTTTTCCATTTATTTTTATTAGTTGGAGGCTAATTACTTTACAGTATTGTAGTGGTTTTTGTCATACATTGACATGAATCAGCCATGGATTTACATGTATTCCCCATTCCGATCCCCCCTCCCACCTCCCTCTCTACCCGATTCCTCTGGGTCTTCCCAGTGCACCAGGCCCATGTCTCTTTAAGTCTCCTGTATTGGGAGGCAGATTCTTTACCACTAGCGCTACCTGGGAAGTCCATAATGACACCAATAAAATTAAATACACATAGAAAACTAAAATTATGGCAATATATTCTGTTTAGTAAGTTCAATATACAATGTTTTCTAAATATTGTATATTTAGAAAATATACAGAAAATATATTTAGAAAATATATTCAGTGTGTTTAAAAATTATTTCACTGTTAATAGAATAACATTCCATTATTTAAAAATAATTTGTGGGATATTCCATTCTTATAATAAATATAAACTATATAGACCTGTAATATGTTTCTATAGTTAAAGAGTTACGAACAATAGAAGAAAGAATTGATTAAAGTGGATTCAACTCATGCACATATCATGCCATTTTTTCTTAGTTACACACGGTGTTTTGTGAAATCAAAACTGCTCTTACTTTATGATAGAAACATTAATAACATATCTTTGCATTAATCACAAAATGAATGTTGTTGATAAACAAAAACCCATGTTGTCACTCATAATAGTATGCTAATAGAGATGATTTTGCATGTAAAATATGAACAGTAAGTTCCTTGTGTAGATCATGAGATGATTCTAAATGTAGGCACCAAAGAATTTTTATTTGGTTCTAGAAAGGTAAAGATGTAAAGACTGATGTAGTTGGACCAATGGCCATCAATATGGGACTAATCTGAAGCATTCACATTATAAATCTGGAATAAATTTAATACAATTGACTACAGATGGCAACATATGAATAATCCACGTTTTGCTAACTCGGCCCACTCTTGTTCAACCACAGTCCTTTTAAAGAGACTCTGTCATCACATGCAGAAGATATGTAGACGTGGAGGGTGCCATTACACCAGCACACCACAGGTCAGTGGGGAGGATGAGGGCGATTTTATCTGAAACGAAAATTGTTTTCAAGTATCAGTAATTGACAGTACATGCATGAGGGTAGCGTCAGGTCACATGTGACTTTTGAAAAGTAGAACGTGCTATCTGTAATTGAGAACAGACAGTGGAAGAGGATGTGGTGGACAGAAAACCAAGGTGCGGTTCCTTATGTACAGTCAGATCCTTAAGTATGTTGTAGAATGAATTGCCTCTACTTTTCTGGGATGGCATTAATTAACATTTATTCTATTTTTAATTCTTTAAGCACTTTATTGTACTTGGATATCATTTGAGTATATTCATTTCACTGCAGAAAAACATTCCTATTAAATAATTCAATTGCTAACAGGAAATAACAAACAGGTGTCCCCAGTTTTGAGTGCATGCCCTTCCCAGCAGTACATTCCATATTCCCTAATTCCAGGATCGATGAGGTCCTGTCTGCACACCTTTGGCTCATGCTCTACTTGTTTCCAAAGGTTTTACCCCTTACTTCTGGGGATGCAAATTTGTGAAGTCATGTGAACATTTGATACTAAGTCAAAGGAGTCTTTGTGGTGTCTCTCGTTAGGTAGAAAGTCAAGTCGGCTATTTTTAACTTTGTTCCTTAACTCTTCTAATAAAAATTTCTATTTTAATAACCAGAAATGTTTGCAGCCTTTCATTCTCATGAAATCTGAAGTTAGTTACTGTGTAAGGCATAGCTACTGAGTGCGTAAGAAAGACACCAGACCTCCAAGACTGCTACCCTTAGTAAGTGAGCCTCATCTGTATGTGAGCCAGGAAGTAAGATATCATGCATATTTAAGATGAATGCTCATCTTAAACAGTCCAGGTAATACAACTAGCAGCTTTACCTGTCTGCAACATGTTTTTAACTACCCAACTTTGTTAATTTTAAGCTTTATATGATTTATCTTCTTCTCTACAGTACTAGGACTGATGAAAATCCCAAAGAAAGAGAGCATTTATGTCATTACACTAAATTTATGGTTTTGATTTTTTTTCTTACTCTCAAATCAGTTTATTTAAGGGCCTTTTAATCTGGTTTGTAAGCTTTCAGGGGGATGATCTTGGTACCCCAAATTTTTAAATCAGCCAAAGCATGAAAGGATCTGCTAATTACTTGTGAGCCAAATCTTTAGCCTTGAGAAGGCCCAGATATCCAAAAACAGCAAAAGAGGCATTTTTTAAATTAGTTAAAGACATATACTGAAAATTGCATATTATTTAGTTTCTCTGTTTTGGAAAAATGAAAATTGAATTGTATAATTCCGTAGTTACTGCAAGAGTAATGGTTAAAAAACTCTAAGCCACTTAAAACACCGATGTTACCACACACTTAAAGACAACACTTTTTTCTTCAATATGAAAATGTTATACAAGCAAATATAACCGTACATGGATGAACTTCACCCTCATCAAAGTTGGATTAGAGAAATTAGTCTGAATCATCAACTATATCAATTTACATAAATTGCTTAGCACCAGACCCATAATTTGAGAGTGTTCAATAAATATTAATACTTTTCTATATCTATTAAAGGATTTATAACTTGACTTTTAAATGCATGTATGAACTAATATAAGTAGTGATTAAACCTCATTTTACATGGCCAATATTTTGAGAAATCATGTTTATTTAAAACTTCTCACTTCAATTAAAATGTTTTCATCACCTCCCATATGATACAAAGATAATGAATGGTCATAATTTCTTAATGAGTCTTGATGATTATAAGGGCAAAAATAATAAGCAATTTAATTCTTTATATTAATTGTTTGAAGTCAGGTAATTAAAAAAGGTTTTATTCTCCACTACTCATTCTGATTTTCTAAAGAAATTTAGGCAATATTTTCTGAAGACTCCAGAATGTTTTTCATTTGTGTAATTTACTAACTATGTTTTATGGTGTCTTTCAGCATATTTTTCTGGAAAAAATCTTATTTTTCATGTAAATAATAATTCCATTAGGAGCCTTCTCCTTTATGTATGTGGACTCGGTGGAGTATTTTGACTTCAAGATTATGCAAGTTATTATTTACTTACTATCATTCCTTCAATCAAGGCTTTGCCTTTAAATTTCACATTGTGCTTGACATAGTTTTATATTTCTGTGACTTAGGTTTAACTTTGTTAAAAGGTAGACTGAGGCGTGTTAACATTTTAAGCATTTATTTGAGGACAAAAAATGACTGGAATCTGGCAGCACCAAACTGAAAGTGGTTAGAAACTCTCAGAAGGGCTTTACTGATAGGAACTATAGGATAGACTTTTTAACAGAGAAGACAGTGAAGCAAAGCCAGGAAATTTGATGGCTATAGCTTAATCAGTTGCCTAATTTAGGAAAGGCTTGTTGGCTGTTCATGATTGGTTATCTTCAGGTTTCGATTTCTTATCCTTGCGGCATTTCAGGCTTAGGTTTCGGTTCACTTACAAAGGCACCAAAGCCACCTCATCTAATGCTCTCCTTGTGTAATTCATTTAATGATTTCAATCTGCTTTTTATTTTCATGAGCTACTTATTTTTTCTGCATTTTCATACCATTTCTTTTCGTTGTCACTTCTTCCACCTTGCCAACCACCATCATGTGAGTTTCAAGGAGGAAAATAAATTTTCTTCTGCCCGAAAGTTTCTTCTGCTGATCTAAGAATTAATGTGAGACAGGTTAACAGGGTAAAATAAAAATTGATTCTGTATATACAAGAGCCTACATGAGGTTCAAAGACAGAAAGGTAAAATGAAGTATATATTCCATTGTAAGCTGAGAAATGGGCAAGGGTCTGGGGTTCCCAGGACAGACCATCCACAGGACAAGAAGAACAGATGTTCAGTTATTTGATGTTTAGTTTGCCATAAAAGGTGGGGCCACTAAGATGAAATTTATCTCTGGTAAGATCTCTATTTTCTGGGAAAAATCCCTAATTTAAATTCTTCTAGGTAGTTAGGAGAGCAGCAATAGTTTCTCTTGAGACGTAGGTCCTCAGTTGCCATTAGTTTTCAGGTCTATTATATCCTTCTACTCTTCTGTCTATTCATTCTATTAGTTCTGAGAGTATTATATTTAACCTCCAACTAAAAATCTTTATGTCTACTTTAAAAATAATTATAATACATTACAGAACTATTTGTAACTTTGTTCTGTATTTTCCAAGTCTCCTGTAGATGTGTTATTATACATTCATAATTTTAAAAAAACCTAAAAAAGGAAAATAAAAATAATAAATTTAGTGAGAAAAAATACATCCTTTTATAGATCATCTTTGGTGAAATGGCCTTGAGAATCATTTTAGGAAATTGTATGAAATAAATTATTTAAGAGATTCAAATTTATATAGACTAGAAGTTTTAAAAAAAAACATAAAGAAAAAGACTATAAGAAATGGTGTGGTATGTTGTGGCTACAGGTATTTGGGTGCAGGAGTTTAGAACAGATTTGTCTGAAGATGTCCCACTTTGATACATGGATTGTTCTGTGGGCTTCCCAGGTGACACTGGTGGTGACGAACCCACTTGCCAACAGGAGACTTAAGAGACAAGGGTTCAGACCTGGGTTGGGAAGATACCCTGGAAAAGGATACCCATTCCAGTATTCTTGTCTGGAGAGTTTCATGAAAGCACTATGAATTAATTCAGCATAATTAAGATTTATACAATTTTCACACAATAGCAGGATACAAATTCTATTCAAGTTCCCATAGGCTGTAAACCAGGAGACAATGGAACATATCCAGATACGTAAAACAAGGTGCCAAAAATTCATGGTCTGAGGTATTGAAATCATGCAGTCTGTTCCCTTATCACTGTGGAATTATGTTAGAAATCAATATCAAAAGATACTTGAAAATAACCCACTTATTTTCAAGTGCAATGTGGTATTTACCAAGATAGACCTTTAACTTACCCCTTGAAAACCCTAATAAAGTTTAAAGACTGGAAAAAACACAGAGGGTAATTGCAGAGAAGAAAGCATTTAAATGAGAAATTAACAACAAAATTAGAAGTTAATATCAAAGATACTTAAAACCCCATGTATTTGGAAATTACATGTCCTCTTTTAAATGATGGGTGTATCTAAGAATCCATAACAAGGAAAATTAGAAAATATTTGTAACGGAATAAAAATGAAAAGAGAATTTATCAGAATTTGTTGCATGAGCTGAAGGTGCTCAGTGCAACTAAATACAATATTTCTCACTAATTGTATGAAGAGAAGTAAGCAAAAGGTGATACAGGAAAGAAAAAATTATCCAATTTTCTATTTTGTCCCAAGTTCCACATCTTAATGGGCTTCGCTGGTGGCTCAGATGGTAAAGAATCTGCCTGCAAAGCAGGAGACTCAAAACTTCTGTTTGTATCCTTTGATAACACAAGAAAGGAAAATGTAGATGAAGGGACAGTGAATCAAAATTCCTAACTGGGAGCAGTTAGTGTCTTTTGAAATTTCGAAAATATTCAAGAAGAAAATAAAAAGGAAACAAAATGGAAACGAGACAAGAGAAAGTTTCAAAAATTGTAGTTTAGCTCAGAGGTCAGCAAGCTGTAGCTGGCAGCTCAAATCCAGGACCTGTTTCTGTACAGTGTACTTGCTAAGAATAGTTTTTACATTTGTACATGTTGAAAAAACAAAAGTATTTTATATATGAAATTGATGAATTAAAATTGTGTTGTCTGTGATAAAATTTTATTGGAACACTGCCCCTTTCTTTAATTTATGTATTGTCTGGACTACAATCATACTGCAATAGCAGAATCAAGCAGTTATAACAAAGGCCATATGACATGCAATACTTAAGGTATTTATTATCTCGTCCTTTACAGAAAAGTCTACTGACCTCTGATTCAGAGCATTTTCAAGCTGATTTTCCTAGCTAGTCAAATCGTTGTTTACTGAATAACACTTTGGCATTTAAATCTAAGTAAACTAATAAGCAGACAGTTTGTTCAGGTTTTTCCATGAACATTTTCTTTACAATAACACAAAATACAAACTACTGTGAAAGCAGTTTCCTTGATGTATTTGTTAATTAAAAAAAAAAAATTAAACTGTTTATTTTGAGATAACTTATATGCAGCCCTAAGACATAAAACAAAGAGATACCATGTACTCAGTTACCACTTGAAAATAATAATATGAAATCACAACCTAGATATTAACCTGAATACAGTTAATACAGAATATTCCAATCATCTTAAAGGATTCTTCTTGTTGCCCTTTTATATCCACTGTTGGTTGCCTCCCACTTTCCCCCTACTTTAACCCCTTCTGTTTTCCATTTCTATAATTTTATCGCTCCAAAATTTTATAGATGGAATCATAAAGAACAGAACCTTTGGGGAGGGAGGGACTTTGTTTCATTCAGCATAAGTCTCAAGAGATCATCCAGGTTGTTGTGTGTGAATAGTTGGTTCTTGTCTATTGCTGAAGAGTATCCCATGATATGGGTTTATCTGTTTGACTCCTTATCAGTTGAAGAACACCTGGGTTGTTTCTAGTTTGGGGTTATTATGGGGGAAAAAATGGCTATAAACATTCATGTACAGGTTTCTGCATGAGTATAAATTTTCATCTCTTTGGGATAAATGCCCAAGAGGAAAATTGCAGGGTCGTATGGTAAACATATGTTTAGTTTAAAAAAAAATGTGCCAAACTGTTTTCCAGACTAACTGTACCATTTTAAATTCCCATCAGCAACCAATAGCCTCTCCAATGTTTAGTGTACTCACTAATTTTTTTAGTTTTAGCTCTTCTAATAGAAGTGTAGTAATATCTCATTGTGGTTTTGATTTGCATTTCCTAATGACTAATAATGTTCAACATCTTCAATGTGCTTATTTGCCATCTGTATATCCTCTTGGATGAAATGTCCCTTCATTGTTTCACCCATTTTCCATTTGGATTCTTTGCTTTTTTTACTGTTGAGTTGTGAGGGCTCTTTATATCTTCATGTGTGTGGGCTAAGCTGCTTCAGGATTGTTCAACTCTGTGCGACCCTAAGGACTGCAGCCTGCCAGGCTCCTCTGGCGGTGGGATTCTCCAGGCAAGAACTGGAGTGGGTTGCCATTCCCTCCTCCAGGGGATCTTCCTGACCCATGGGTCGATTGAACCAGCATCATTTATGTCTCTGGCATTGGCAGGAAGTTTCTTTACCACTAGCACCGTATTTACTAGATACTGATTGTCAGATATGAGGTTTGAAAATAATTTCCTTTCAATCTGTAGCTTGTCTTTTCATCCTCTTAATGGAAATGTTTATGGAGCAAAAGATTTTAACTTTGATGAAGACTAATTTACCATTTTTCTTTATGGTTTGTGATTTTGATGTCAATTTTAGGAACCTTTTGCCTAGCCTCAGATCCCATAGAATTTGTCCTATGCTTCCCTGGGGACTCAGACGGTGAAGCGTCTGTCTGCAGTGCAGGAGACCCGCGTTCGATCCCTGGGTTGGGAAGATCCCCTGGAGAAGGAAATGGCAGCCCACTCCAGTATTCTTGCCTGGAAAATCCCATGGGTGGCGGAGCCTGGTAGGCTACCTTCCACGGGGTTGCAAAGAGTCGGACATGACTGAGCGAGACCTCCTCCAGTATTTTCTAGAAGTTTTGTAAAGTTGTATTTATGTCTAAGTTAATTTTTAAGTATTTTAAGTAAGTTTTAATTAATTAAAATTACAATAATATAAATAATAAAAAATAAAAGAAAGAAATAAAATTTTAAATACATAAGTTAATTTTTAAAATTTTGAGTTAATGTAGGATATATATTAAAGGACTCTCTTTTTTTTTCTTGGTTGGTAGATGTTTAATTACTCCCGTATCATTTGTTGAAAAGATTATCTTTTCTCCATCGAGTTGTTTTTGTATCTTTGTCAAAAATCAATGAGGCACATATGTGTGGGTCTATTTTTATATTTCCTGTTCTGTTTCATTGATTGATGTGTCTGTTCCTTCACCAGTGTCACACAGTCTTGATTGTCATCAAATAGTAATCTAATATTGTATTTGTTATTAACATATTATATATATAATATTATACTTAATATTAAGAAATATATTAAATATATTAAGAAATGAGTTTTGAAATTGGATAATTCTTCACAATATATTTTTCCAACATTGTTTTAAGTATTTTAGTTCCTTTGCAAGTCCATATGAAGTTTGGAATAAGTTTATCTGTTTCTACAAAGAAACTCTTGCTGGGATTTTGATAGAGGATTATACTAAACCTGTATTTCAATTTGGGAAGAACTGACATCTCAACTGTGTTGAGACTTAGAATCTGTGAATGGGTGTTTCTTCTAGTCTCTTCGATTTCTCTCCTCAGCATTTGTATAATCTTCAGTATACAAGATTTTTACATTTATTTTTAGATCTATACCTAAGTATATCATTTTGAGTGATTTTCATTAGCATTGTATTTGTATTTTTATCTTTCATCTTCTTTTTTCCAATTCTTTGTTACCCTAGCTAGAATAGAACTTGCATGTTAAGTTGAATGAGAATAGTGAGAGTGAACAGTCTTACCTTATTGCTGATTTAAGGGAACAGCATTTTGTCTTTTCCTTTAAGTATAATGTTGACTGTAGGATTTTTTTTTGGTAGAAGATCTTCATCAAATTGAGGAAATTTCCTTTATTCCTAGTTGTAAGAGCATTTTCAATCATGAATGGTGGCTGATGTTTTCAAATGCTTATTCAACACCCATTTATAAATTCATGTGATTTTTTTAGCCTGTTAATATGATATATTATATTCATTTTAGAATATTGAACTAGCCTTGCATCTCTGGAATAAACCTCTACTGTTGTAGTATATAAGTCCTTTTATATGTTGCTAAATTCTATTTGTTATTTTTTTATTAAGAATTTTGAAGTCTATTTTCTGAAGGGATATTGGTCTATCACTTTTTTCCTATTGTCTTTGTCTGGTTTTGTTATCAAGATGATAGTAGTTTCAAAAAATAAATTGGAAATTGCTCCCTTTTTATTTTCTCAAAAAATGTGTAGAAATTGTATTAAATCTGCTTTAAATATTTGTTAGAATTATTCAGTATAACTGTCTAAGCCCTTAGATTTCTTTTTGAGGGAGTTTTTAATTATAAAGGCAATTTTTAAATATAGCTGTAGGCCTATTCAAATGATCTAATTTATATTGAGTGAGTTGTAATTTATGATTTTTGGAGAATTGGTCCATTTTATCTAATTTGTCTAGGTTCTGTGTTTGTAGTTTTTCATTGTTATTTTTAGATATCTACAAGGTTCTGTAGTGATAATGTCCTATTTCATTGCAGAAACTGATACTTTGTGTCTTCTCTCTTTTTTCCGGCAGTCTTGCTGGAGGTTTGCCCACTTATCTTCTGTTATCTTTTCCTTATTAGTTTCTAGTTTGATTCTATTGCAGTCAGAAAACATACAAGGTATGATTTCACTTATTCTTAATTTGTTCACATTTGCTTTATGGATCAGGATATGGTCTGTCTTGATATATGTTTTGGGGGACTCGAAAATAATGTATATTCTTCTACTGTTTGATGAGATGCTCTAAAAATGTCAATTAGACTCTGTTTGATGATGATGAATTCTGTATCTGTGCTAATTCTCCATCTAGTTGTTTTAACAATTGTTGAAAGAGGTGTGTTGAAGTCTACAACTATAATCATGGGTTTGTCTGTTTTTCTCTTCTGTTTTGCCAGTTTTCATGCTACACAATTTGCATCTCTTCTCTTTGGTATATACACACTCAGGGTTGCTATGTCTTTTTTTAAGCATTTTATGATGTTTGTCTCTGGGAATTTTATTGAAGTCTTTTGTTTTTGATATTAATGTCATTTTCTTTGACTAATGTTGCATGATATATGTTGTGTCCATCATTTTACTTTCAAGCTGTGTATGTTATTAGGTATGAATTGAGTTCCTTGTAGATAGCATTTAACTAAGCTGTGATTTTTTTTCCCACTCCATTATGTAGATCTCTGCACTTTAGTTGGTGTATTCAGACAATTTACATTTAATTTATTTATATATATGTTATGGTTTAAACTTGACATTTTGTCCTTTATTTTCTGTATTTTATTTCTCCTACCTTCCTCTGGGTTACTTGAACAATTTTTAGAATTTTTACTTACCTAGTGTTTTTCTGCATATCTGTTTGTGCATTTTTTGTGGTTGTTTTATATATTAAATTATATATACATAGCTTATCACAGTCCACTAGTGTCTTCATTTTGCCAATTCAAATGAAGTATGTAAATTTTACTTGCTTTTTGGTACCTTTATCCTTAACCATTTATAATATAATTATTTTGAATATTCTTCTACCTGCATTTAGAATCACATCAGACAGTGATAAATTTTTATTTTCACCATCAACCATAACTTAGAGAATTCCAAATAAGGAAAGTCTATTATTTTTACTCATATTTTTGTTACTGGATTCTTTCTTCCTATCTAAAGTTGTTCCAAGTTTCTTCTTTTATCATTTCCTTTCTGTTTAGACAACTTCCTGAACCATTCTTTTAGGGTAGATTTACTGTTGAAAATTATCTTAGTGTCCCTTTGTCAGATACTGGTTTGATTTGCCCATCATTCCTAGAGGATATTTTCCATAGATACAGGATTCTGGGTTAACAGTTCTTTTCTTTCAGCCATTAAAAATGTTGTTCCCTTCATCCTGCCACCACGGTTTCTGATGAGAAACGCACTTGTCAGAAATTTTTTTTTTCCTTTATACGTAAGGTCATGTTTTTCTCTTGCTGCTTTCAACGTTTTTTTCTTTGTCTTTAGTTTTCAGAGGTTTGACTAAGATGTGTTTTGGTGTGGATTTCTTTGGGTATTTCCTGCTTGTGGTTTGATAATCTTCTTAAATCTGTGTGACTTCTGCTAAATTTGGGGAGTTTCCAGTCGTTAATTCTTTGAGCATATTTTATACATTGCCCTCTATATCCTTTCTTTCTGGGATTTCAGTGGCATAAATATTTTTTCTTTTCTTATAGTTCCATAGTTGCATAAGTCTCTGTTACCTGATTTTTTTTTTTTCAAGTGTATTTTCTCTGTGTGGTTCAGGTTAGGTGATTTCTTTTGTTCTAGCTTCCAGTTCACTGATTCTTTCCTTTGCCCCCTCCGTTTGTTTTTTACTTCAGCTATTGTGTGTTCCGGGCTTCCCAGGTGGTACTGATGCACCGACCACTTGCCAGTGCAGGAGACGTAAGAGACGTGGGTTCCATCCCTGGGTCAGAGAGAGCCCTGGAGGAGGGCACAGCAGCCCACTCCAGTGTTCTTGCCTGGAGAATCCCACGGACAGAGGAGGCTGCAGTCCGTAGGGTCACAAAGAGTCAGACACAACTGAGGCGACTTAATACACACCACTGTATTTTCTAGTTCAAAAATTTCCATGTGATTATTTTTATATCTTCCATTTATTTGCTAAGACTTTTATTTTTTTAAGTTTACTTCAGCCATGTTCATAATTGCTCACTGAGGCATTTTCATGATGGCTACTTTAGAATCTTTGTACGGCCACTGTGGTATCTCTGTCATCTTGGTGTTCATGTGCACTGATTGTCTTTTTACATTCAGCTTGAGATCGTCCTGCTTCTCTCTGTGCAAAATCTTTCCAACTGAAGCCTGGACATGTGGATGTCATGAGTCTCTGGGTCTTATTTGAACCTTCCGTTTAAGCTAGCTTCCTCTGACACTAATCCAACAGGAAAGGGGGTACACTGCCAGGTATAGGTAGAAGTACAGGCAGCCTGTGGCCACCCCTGATGCCTAACTTTTTGCTGCAGGGAGGGGGTCAAGGGTTCCTCTTCCCCAGCAGGCCTCCACTGATACCTTCCTGGCAGGGGAAATTTGGAGTGGTTTTTTTAACTGCTCCCTTTGTGGCCTTTTCTGGCTTGCAGGTTGAGGGGTGGTGGGGTTGCCTTGTGACTGCTGGGCAATCTCTAACGTCCTGACTCTCCGCTAGGTATCCTTTGTCTGACATCACCTTAGCGGGGGGAAGAAGCTTGAGTCATTACTTTTGGGTTGGGATGGGTGTTCAGCCTCTCTCTGAGTCTCCATTGAGACTGTATTTGGGAGGAAGAGTTCTCATTATTCCCTGACAGGGATGAAAGTCCAAATTTCCTACTCAGACATTCCTACACTGCCCTGGGGTTAGCAGGGAGGAGTTGTTTGGGGGTACTTTGTTCTAGCCTCACAAGTTTGGCACTAGCCCCCGCCCCGCCGGCTCTGCCTTTGCAGGCCTGGGGTGGGTGTGTGGCATTTGATGAAAGCAAAATGGTATTGTCCCTGTGCTTTCTATCTTTTCAGCCTGCTGCTTTCCTGGTTTTGGCTAGAGAACAAGTTGGTAGAGAGAACAAGTTTTTGTTGGGAAATTTCGGGAATGTACCAATTGGTGTCTCTGGGTTGCAGGCTTTTTCAGCTTCGCGTTTTGGATGTATGAGGCAAAATTAAAATGCAGGGAACTCACCACCAGTTGTCCCTTCAGTCCTAGGGTCCCTAGTTGGACTGTATTTTCTCCATCTTTCAGTCTTTTTACCTTTGTTTTACAGACAATGTCCAGGTTTTTTCTTTGTACCTAGCAGAAGGATTTAGGATAAACGACTCCATCTGCCTGGAAGTGAATATCTGCCACACCTTCTATTTTTGTTTTTAAAGTTGAGATGACAATATATACTTTTCAAATTAGGTTCTTTAAGGAATCAGGCAAAATTGTAAAAACGTTCTAATTGTATTTTCCATTAAAAGGAGTAAATTTTAAATAGCAGATGACAAAGTATCTCTTATCTATAAGCTATTTTTTATATCCATTTCATTCCACTTTCCTATTCCTATCACTTTGTTTCTTGACTGGCAATAATGCTCCTTTAGGAGGATCTACAACACTTCTGTTCAGATGTGAGCTTTTCTCACTTAAAAGTTCTTACCAGAAGATTCCTACTTGGGGGCATGCCCATTTGATTCATTGCTATACCCCTTTGTCTACCACAAGGCCTGGCCATATAATACTACTTAATAATATCTACTGGATAAATGAATGAGAACTCAAAATTTAGCTATTTTCTTTCTATGAGGGCTTGTCTACTTTCTTCTTACTATGCTAAAGCATGGGGCACATGTGTCTGCCAGGCTCAATTCTCCATCGGACACTCTAAAGCATGTGCTTAGGACATTTGCAAAATTTGTCCAGAATTTTGCAATCTAGAAAAAAGCGTTTTTAAATTCAGCACATGTAAGCTTTTGTTTTATGGTTTACAGTTGTTTGTGTTCTGAATTACAAACAAGGAGGACACCAGAATGGTTCCCATGCATGTGTGTGTACATGTTCATTCCTACGATTCCTTAAGAAAGTGACCCAAAGACCATGACTCAAAAAAATGCATACCTTTTCCAGGGTATTTCCTAGATCCCTTGTTTGGTTTTTTTTTTTTTTTTTTTTTGATGGTTTTCTTTTATTAGGCAAGTCATGGTTTGATTATTTTTTAAAATATTTTGCAGGTATTGTGCAGTGTGTGTGGCGGTAGTGGGGGGGCGTTGTGTACATGGAGAAGGGATAACATTGGCCCATAGTTTTGTAAGGCACCGAATATAATTTAAAAATTTTGGTAAGAGTTCTAAAGATCCTCTCATTAATTGAAAAATTGAAACACTTTTAAATGCAGGTAAAAGAACATGATTCTTTTCAGTACTACTGAGTATGTTTGGTTTAAATACTAATAAGACTTGCTTTCCTGCTTGGCTTTAGATTCTGCTTAAGGAAATGGTGAAAGATTTAATTCACTGTACTTTTGTTAGAAAGTATGGAAATGTTTGTCCACGGGAACTTTCGTCGCCGCTAGATTGGAAATTCATGGGGGAGAGGGAACCATTTCATTTTATTGCCTAAGAGCTGTTGATATATTTCCTGCATCTTTCAAAGGCATCTTTCATACCACACAGGAAAACTGTAGCTGCTGAAGGAACAGAAAGCGCACTCCTCACACGAGTCAGACTCGGCAAACTTGCACAGCAGCTGGGCTAGGTGCTGTGGAGGGTTATCACAGGACCCAGTTGCAGTGGTCTGTGTGGTCGGAGAGACAACTGGCTCCCTCGGGGACCACTCTGATGGAGACAGCGGCAGTAATGCATTCCCACTGTTGCTAGTGGATTTTGCGACCATGTAGTACAAAACGGGTGCCAGATAAAATCAGAAAGTAATGAAAAGCAAGACGAAACTCAGAGATTTTAAGTCTTCACGTAAGGGACTGAAACAAATGTCCTGGGCTTGTTGCATGCACTCATAAGGAAAAAGGAGCCTGAAGAAGGGATGTCTTTAACTCGGAAAACTTGCAGAGACTTCAGTCTTTTCATTTGAGAACCATTTGGGTGTGTTGTGAAATAAAGTTGCAGAGTAGGCATGTTCAGACCTTTATTTGCTACATTTAGTAGGAAAGATTTCCCCCCCTCCCTCTTAACTACAAGAAGCCAGAGTTTTCCGTGCAAACTGAAGCAGGCGTTGCAAGAATCAGATTCACTTTGGACGACTCTTCACATTCCAAGTCATCATTGCATTAGGCAGCACAATTCCATCTCTGGTTGATGGGCAGAAAAAGTGGGCAGCTTGCCAGGTAGACGTTTCCATGACTCCCAGCCCCCAAAGGTGATGCGTTTTTCAGCTAATTCAATGAAGAGTGGGCTGAACTTTGGGTCTAAACGAGACAATAGCTGCCTTCGCAGTATCAGCAGAATGGTTGATGGGAATGCACTCTACATTTGGCAGAGGATCATGTGACCTTACGACTGAGATTTTGTGATGGTGCCAACGGAGACTTGGAAAGCAGGAACCGTCCTGACTTTTTTCTTCTTTTTTAGCATGGCTCAGAAAATGGTGGATCTTAATACTTGACTTTAGCCAGACTCAGCAAGCGACTGAGCTTTGAAGCACAACTTCGCCTTTATTCTGGGTTTTTGGCAGGCCACCAGGAGGCTGTCCCTTTCACGCCTGATAAATTCTGCTGCTTATCTCTAAATGGGGGTGGTGGGGGGAGAAAGAAAGAACATATAAACAGAATATTGAGGCATAACAAGTGAATCCTAAAATTGTATGTGCTTTTTGTTTTTTGCCTTTTCTTAACTGCTGATTCTTTTTTTTTTTTTTTTTAATGTTAATACCCTTTTTGCTTGCTGAAGAATCCAAGTAGTTTTTTTTTTTTTTTTGGTTTGTACTGAACAGGCATTTGAACTGGGCAAACAGGACGGCAGCAGCAGTGAGCGTGAGATCATTGCAGCAGTGTAGCAAACTGGCACCCTGCCTTCTCACCCTTTTGGTTCAGGAGACAAACGTGTGCAATCCTCATTTCTAAAGTCAGCAGAGCCTGGAAGGATTCCTGGTCTCTCCCACCTTCTACCATTCTTCTGCCAGGGACGGCAAGGATTGGTGCAGCTTCTGCGCAGCGCTTTGTGCCTGCAATACCGAGAAGGAAGAAAAAGAAGACAAGCACCCTGGTCCTCTTTTTTTCCCAAGAAATAACAGGAGGCATGAAGAAAAAATCTGAGTTTGTCCTATTCCATGCAACAGTGCTGAAAAAAAGAGAGAGAGAGAGAGAGATGCTCCTGCTCAAAAACAAAAACAAACAAACAAAAATCCAAACCAAAACAAACTAAAAAAAAAAAGCAAACATTGGCTTGTATTTAACTACAGAGACATCGCGCTTTGTAAAGCAGCTTTGTAAGGCAGCATAAGCAAATGAGCCTTCTGTATTTGTATTATTGCAAAAATATGGCATAATAAGCAATTTATTGCACTTGGTGAAATCGCACCTTTCGTATCAGGTATAACTTTTTTTGTTGTTGTTTCTTTTTAAGTCTACTGTTCTATGAAAGGGGGTCCTTGCACTTTCAGTTTACTCTTGTAACTCATCTCCCACTTTATTCTTATTAACTTTTTCCTTTTGCTCTCTTGCTCTAATCCTGAGTAGACTAGAAACTTTAGCAAAACTAGAAAAATCTCTATGAAAAAGACGGTACCTGTTTTAGTTTCTGTTATACATAGAAGCTTTGGAAAAGCATTAATATGTTATCTGTGCTTTTTGTGTACAGTATTACTTTTTGCTGTCTAAGAAAAGTGAACATTTAGCCCTAGATGGTAAAGAAACTAAATCTTTACTGTGATGTGACTCATAATTTGAAATATGAAAGAAGAAACTTTTTGAACTCCTAAAACAGGGTTGTGTTCGAATGTGTATTAAAATTCTCTAATAAGTGAAATTTAGTTTGAGGGAAGTTATATTTAATTTACTTACCAAGATTTCATGTGACAAAATAAGGATGAAAAGATCATGTTCTCAGTTACTAAGTAGAAAAAGGGCTTGTTCCACAATAATACTGACTTTTAAAATATATTTAAAAGAAGCATTTGTCTTAGAGCTGTTAGAAATATCAATTAGGTACTTTAGTGGAAAAAGTACACACAAACTTGTTTTACATTTAAAGCAATGTAATGGCTCAGCATATAAATGCATTGCATTCTAATTATTTTGTCTGTTTGTAGTAGTAAATTGCTGAGCAATTTAAACATTTTATAACAAAAACCTAGTTTTGCCTAGTTCAGTGGGAAAGGATTAGCCAATGTATTGCACCTATTTTAATTTTTATTAAAACTGTTTCTAAACATGTTTTAAAATTGTTAAAGAAAAAGAATGCTTTTGAAATATAGAACGTATATAAAGACTATAATTTGCACATGAAGAATTGATGCTATAATATTTTCTGTGAAAAGAATAAACTTCAAGCAAACTGTTGTGCTTTTAAAATCGTATTTTATTATAATAGAAATATATAGGGTAAACAATGAAAAATAGTACAGAGGTGATGAATTCTACCTTCTGTTTTGTCATTATACAAAGAATTGTGGGAAATTACAAATACCCTATACACTGATAACATTCAAAGAAAATGTTTTATTAAGTTTATTGGTTATTGTTCACTAATTATTTAAAAAATAGCTCTTGTTCCTTTATGCTGCCTCAGCTAATGAAACATCAACTTTCACAGGCTTAATTAACATTTATAAACCTGTTTTCATGTTTCAAGATCCTTTAGTTGAAAAACATTATTTTAAATGTTATTTTTAGGAGCCATTAATCTCTACACTCTTAATTATCTTATTAAGCTCCATGCCAAATCCAAATCTCTTTTCAGCTTTCACTAGTTCATTGTGCAAAACCTAGTCGCTTCTTTAACAGCCTTGCCTCCTTTCACTTTCAAAACTGTTACTGTGAAAACAGCACCAACCAAAATGAATGCATAAATGCAAACTATGAAACCACATTATATGTCATATGAGTAGCCTTGGGTGGGGCTCCATGAGTCTTCCAAGCCTTTAAAAAAAAAAAAAACTTTAAAAGGTTTTGCCCATTTTGGTATTGTGTTTTCTTCTCGATCGACTACCTTCATTCCCACCATACACCCAGATGCTTCTCCTAGACAGCAGTTGTCTGACATTTCTCCTTTTGTGGTTGTTTTAGGGAAAAACTTAAAGTGGATATGAGAAGTGAAGAAAGTGATCATAGGAGAAAATCATCTCAGGTAAAAATAAAAAACAAAAGAGCAATTAATATTTAATATTTTTAAAGAAAAAATAATTTTGACTGTTTAATTATAAGAATATGTTTCATACTCTTTATGGATTTAGCTGTTGGAATTGTCACTGATGGTTTGAGAGTTTATAATATTACCTACCTTTTTGAAAAATTTTTGTCTCAGTCTGGGATCAACGTACAGTTTGGGTCCCTTTGAATATAGATCTAAATATCCATTCCTATAATATAGGTGAAATACAGTTGAATAGAAAGTAATTTAGGAAAAAGACAATATATTTTGTCATTTGTCACACCATATAAAAGGAAGTGAAATCTGGGGAAAGGGAATGAAGTTCTGCTCTTTTTTAATGATCTACTAAGAGAATGAAACCAAAATATACATTCTTATGGTTAAGAGAAAACCCAAAACAAATGTTGCTTTTATTTCATGTCTAAATTTATGAATATATGTGGAAATATTTTTTTCTACATTTGAATATCTGACTGTTGATTTTCTACTATAGTTTTTAATAACATGGAAATAATTAGAAAACAAAAAATAGTAAAAATTATGTAGACCACATTATCTATAACCTATAAAAAAACATTTTATTTTATTTCAAAACATGCAAAAACACTAATTAATTTTTATGCAGTACTATTAGTTTTCACAATGAAGATATAATTGAACATGCTAAATATTGTGGATATAAGTGAAACGATTAATAATGTACAACTTACCATTTTGTTGCCGTTGAGTTGGGAGTTTTAAGAAATGTGTACGTGTGTGGCTTTATGTTTACTCTTTGTGTGTTTGCTTATTGTTTTGTGATTTAAACATTTTTTAATAACAATTTATTTTTGCCCAACCTGTTGACCAGATGAGAGTAGTATGTAGCCATATCGGATGTTTTAAGTACATATTTTTTGAAAAGTAAATTTCAATATATTGTGTTTAATGGACAAGTATCCTCTTTCATGCAGTTGATCTGGAGTATAAATGTTGGCGCGCAGTAGTAATAATAATGCTATTAATGTATCATTAATGTTTGTTTTCTGATATTAATTTACCCAAATATTGTTCATTTAACTGTAGACACATATGTATATTTAAGAATTTAAATAACTTCCTGTGCTCTTTGTGTAATCAACAAAATCTTACTTGTTTTATGAGAAAGTTACAATATTACCAGTTCCTTTAAACCACTAACTGAGGTTTTATGAGTTAAAACAAGCTGTCTAGCTCTAACACAATTAGCTTAATAGTTAATTTGGTCTTAATTATAGGCTCGTAATACTATATTCATGCCTCACAATTACATAATTCACGAATGCATATATGGATTCTTTTTTATTTTCTTTTAAAATTCATCGTTAATTAGGATAGTCTAATTCCAAAATATTCATTCTTAAAACAAAAGTAATCTGTGAAAAACCTTTCACTATACTGTTTTCAAAATTCTCATGTATATAACTTGTATTTAGTGTAGAGTATTTATGAAGGCCTTTAACTGGAAGTATGCATCCCTAGAGCATTTCAGCATTTAAATATTTATGCTAAAGTCTTGATATTATTATTTTGGTCTCCTAATTTCATCAGATATTTACAACAAATCCTGCATTATTAGGGAGCCCACGTGAGACGTTGCCCATTGGCATAAACCCGTAGATCCGATCTTGTGGTGAAGTGGACGGCACAAGCTCGCTTCTATGGGTCTGTGTCAGTGTGGTAATCTGACAAAATGCAATATACATTGATGTTAAATAATATTTCAGTCAAACTCCTGTTAAACTCCAGTTGTTTACTGTTTATACTTACATATATATAAATCCTCACCTGTCTTTTGAGGCAGGCCTCAGTTGTTGACGACTTGAGATGACTCAGCACAGTCATTGAAGTTTAAATCGAAGTATAATAAATTATTTTAAAAACTTGAATTTTGTTTATAGCAAGGTTTGAACCAATATCTGCATAGATTCTGTTCAGAAACTTCTGTTCACATTCCAGTCGTTAGTGTACTTCATTAACTTCAATTAGAAAATTAAAGGCTGTGAACTGATGTGTCACTGTTGAACCTATTTCTCTTTAAAAACGAAGCTGAATTGCTATTGACTTTTAATATTATTAATTGCTAGTGGAATTATGCCATGAGAGATGTCAGAAGGTGTTTTATATGACCTTTGCTGGAAACTGAAGAAGTTAGGATAGTCCTAGTAGACACAGATTCAGTTTATCAGTAAAATGTTAGGATTATGTATATAATTATGTAGTTATATCTACATCCTTGCCAAGTCCTTAGGTCTATGGCTGCCATATTTGGAGGAGCTGACTGAAGATATGATAAGGAGTTTGAAGCAACACTGGAAGCTGTGTGCATCCGGGTTGAGGTAGTAGGTTGTATGGTTTAGAGTTACACCCTGGGAGTTAACTGTACAACCTTCTAGCTTTCCTTGGAGCACACTTGAGCCATCGAGGAATTCTTCATCATTTTAATCTGACTGAATCAATTTCTGTGCAAGAAGGTTATGTGTCATGAGTATTATAGATAATTAAAGTTATCTTTTATCTGTAAGCATGAGATTATTGTATTTGCATCTGCTTATAAACTGGCAAGATGGTATATCTGATAGGTTGTTACTCTATAATTAAACATATTTAAGAATGGGGGAGTAGTGACTTATACTGCATAAATATTGCAGCTTTCATCATCCATAGATTCACAAAATTTGGCATTTAATTTTGCAAACCTGTCATTGGTCTTCATTTTTATTGGCTACTTGAACACTGTAGTGTTCAAAAAAAAGTCTGCTAGTGTCAATGACTTTCACAGCACATTGTCTGAGTCTTTCTTATGACACATCACTTTCTCCCTTATGTTACAGCTATCTATGTGGTTGTTTATTTTTTCCATACTAGACTGTAAGCCCCTTGAGGGCAAAGTCCATGCCGTATTTTTCATTGTATCCCCTGCAATTCCTTACACATAATAAGGTCTATTTATTTATTTATTGGATGAATGAATGAGTGGAGTAGAAGATCTCTCTCCCTGTGATGAATTTCTATTGAATATTTGAATGAATTACAACAGCGGCCATAAATCTGAGGGGTTTTCTTAATTATTATTTGTCTTAAAGCATACCTAAATTTAGTTCAGAGAGTGCTGTGCATCGGTAATATACTTGACTTGTTTATGGACTGTGTTGAGTATGTCTACTTATCATAGACATACAATTTAATTTAGGACTGCTTTTTCCCTAGAATAAAAACAGTGGGCCATGTTAATTTATATTAATAAGTTCATTGTAGTTTATAATCCTAAATTTTGCTTATGTATGTTTCTTTTGACTTTTTAAATTCCTTGATTTCCAGATGAATAATTTTCCTTTTAGCATAAGTCTTATAAACCAGTTTTTTGTATTCTGTATACTTTCCTTACCATTTACCTTTTATTTTTGTACAACTTTTAACTGTTGAGTAAACAGGAACAACTAAACCAGAAATACATTAAGAAATTAATAACAAGTATATGAAGTATAATTTGAGGATTAAATTTTTGTTTGAAGGAAAGGCACCTACAATATTCTCTCTGTACAAAGCAAATTGGTCTCTTTTGGAGTCCATTAGCTGTGTGCCTACTTTACTGACAGTGAATGCTATAATTTATATAGATCATTTTTCAGCCACAGGATTAAATAACTGTAGATATTATAACTTATTTAAACTCCCAGCATGAAACATTGAATACATAAGAAAATGTTTTAGATACAATTATCTGTTAAGAACCATAAGATCCTAGCTATATGGTGATGAGCTTTCTATAGAACACTCTGGCATGCCCATGTCTCAGAATCTAGAATTTACGAACAATGGAGGTGAAGAAGTAACATTCTAATCCCCAAGGGTAAGAACACGTTAGACTTAGAAGGTTGAAGACCAGTGATTTCAAGCATAATTGTTTGGCTGGTATGCAGAAGTCAAAAACTAGTAGTCTCTAAGAAAGAAAAGTCTTTTCAAAGACTAATCAAGAGATAATGAACAAGGGTCAGGATACACAGACAAGAGTGAGAAAGAGAGGTTGTAAGAAACAGACAACTGATTTGTAAATGATTACATCTTTATAAGTTTAACTCTTGAGAATGTAGTTCCTCTTCATGTTGTTGTTCAGACACTAAGTTGTGTCCGACTCTTTGTGACCCTGTGTGTGTATATGTGTGTATAGCCCAATACTCTGTACAGATTTGGAGAAAAGTCATGTACACATTGAGGGCCAAACACAATACTATTTCCAATAACACTGTTTCTGTGCAGTGCAATAGTTAAGTATACAGCAGAAGTCAACTATGATATGCAGTTTAAGGATAATCTTACAAAACTACTATGACAGATGCACAGAATATCTAAAGTGAACAGTATGAAAGAATAACTGAAAAAATGACAATGATGTAGCTATGATCCATTGTGTTGGTCTTTCAGAAATCATAACGAGTCTGCAGGGCAGAGGATGTAATTAGCCTCAGTGAAGAAAATAAAGAGACTGCTACTTGAGAGAATTATGTTTTCATTAGTGATTAATAGTAAAATTTTCTTCCAGATCCTTTATTTCTGTGAAAAAAAAATGGCAAAGAAATATACAAATTGACAAGATTATTTTTTGAAGAAACTAATTTTCAGGGTCCATATCTAGAGATAGTTAAATTATGACTAAGAAACCATGGAGAAACATTGTATATTTAGAAACAGCATTCAGCTGGGGGACAACTATGCAGATTCACATAATTTCTTTCTGAATTTTAAGTGATCAAGTTTTACTCCATTCTAACCTTTTCACATTTGGTAACAAAGGAAGTGTGAAAATTCAGGAAACAAATATCAGCAAATCCTATCTTACTTAACTGTTATCTCTTTTGGTGTTTGGGGACACTAAGTTTAGGTTCATAGTGGCTGATTGACCTTAAATGCTTTGTGAAATCAGGTAGGAAGGAGTGAGAGGAAAGAAAGAAGGGGAGAGGGAGAAAGAAAGAGAAGAAAGAAGGAAAGGAAAGGAAAACCAACTGCAAAGCAATTAACTGAACCTTACCAGAAAAGTCTAATTTAGCTCATAATATGATGAACTAAATTGGCCAAAGTAACTATGAGAGAATCAGATAAATCTCTTGGCAATTGGACTGGGTCTTCTTGAACATGATCCAGCAGTTCATGAACTATGTTATTAGAATAAGTGAGTCACTTTCTGTAAATACTCATTTTGTTTCTCTTTTGCCTATTACCAAATGCTGACTCATGAGCCTAGGTGATTCCCCAGATGATGTGATTCAGGCTTCTGACACCCTGAGCATTTCTAGTTTTTCTTCTCAGATTATAGGAGTCACTCTTGAGGTCACTGATCTTGACCTGTACCCACACCAGCTCCCTAAAAGACCCATAAGGAACACCCATGAAAATCATTAAGTGAAGATTCTGACATAAGCCAGAGAACATTTATTTCTCACTCGTTTACCAATTCCTATCACCCGCTACTACTTCCAAGCAAACCTACTAATTGACATCATGTTCTTCAAGATCCACGTGTATCACTTCATCCACAAAGCTTTTATTCTTTCTCTAAAAGGGAATTTCTCAGTTTATAAATCCCCATAGCCACTGCAGCCTTTTTTGCCCACAGGCTTTTTCTCTAACTTCCTTTAGTAGTATATCCAAGTCTTCCAGGGCACTGTGACAGCTTTGTACCTCCTGCAATGTACATAGTTTTTAAGCTGTTGCATTGAGTTGAACTTTAAAATCATTTATGGGCAATTGAAATCAGACACATCTTAAAATAAACTACGTTTCAGCAGTAAAGCCCTGTGTTATTCAATATATTTCCAGACTCTCCAGAGTATATCATTATGGGATGAGGAGTTTTTTGTTTGTTTGTTTTTAACATTGTCGTGATTAACAATCTGTCTGGATTAAACCTATCATATGCCATTGAAGGTTATTTATGAAACTAACTGATTTCTATTATTTATAATACATCTAAGCCCCTTGAGTGCAATAATATGTCTTTCAAATCTAACAACTCTTACCATAGTGCTCAGGTTATAGGATGAATTGTAGAACTCTTTGGTGAATAAATAGAACTTTTAATGAAATAAAAACTTTATGTGATACTGTGAAGTAATTTTATATTTTAGTGGACTTCTCCAAAATGTTTGTTTAGAATTTAAGAGAAATTAGGATTATCACTTTTAACTTCTATGAAATCTATTTGGTGGTGGTTCCTAATTTTTAAGTTGGTGTTGCCTTGTGTGTTCCTTCCTTTGTTCTGTTTTTATATCGGCGCATAGTTGATTGACAATGCTGTTTTAGTGTGCGGCACAGTGATTCAGTTATACATATACATGTATCTATGCTTTTTCAAATTCTTTTTCCCATTTAGGTTATTAGAGAATGTTGAGCAGGATTCCCTGGGCTGTACAATAGGTCTTTGTTAGTTACTTATTTTTAGTAGAGCAGTGTGTACCTGTCAATCCCAAACTCCCAATCTATCCCTCCCCCATCATCCTTCCCCTCTGGTAACCAGAAGATCGTTCTCTGTGAGTCTGTTTCTGTTTTGCAAATAAGCTTATTTGTTTCATTTTTTAGGTTCCACATATAAGCAAGATCATATGGTATTTTACTTTGTCTGATTTACTACATTTAGTATGACACTTTCCGGGTCCGCCCATGTTGCTGCGAATAGTATTATTTTATTCTTTTTAATGGCTGAGCAACATTTTATTGTACATGTGTACCACATCTTCTTCATCCATCCATCTGTCGATGGACATTTACATTGCTTCCTTGTCTTGGCTGTTGTAAACAGTGTTTCAGTGAACGTTGGGGTGCAAGCATCCTTTGAACCATGTTTTTTCAGGACATATGCCCAGGAGTGGGATTGCTGGTATCATACGGTAGCTCTGTTTTTATTTTTTAAGGAAATCTATACTGTTCTCCATATTGGCTGTACCAATTTACATTCCCAGCACTTTTCTCCAAACCCGCTCCAACATTTATTTTTTGTAGATTTTTTGATGATGGCCATTCTGATTGGTATGAAGTGATATCTCATTGTAGTTTTGGTTTGCATTTCTCTAATAATTAGTGATCTTGAGCATCTTCTCATGTGCCTCTTGGCTGTCTTCTTTGGAGAAATGTCTATTAATATTTCGCACTCTAAGCTATGTGGAATGTGTGGGTTAAATACACTACCAATGTTTCTTCCTTGCATCTGTTTCTTTCCTCTTAAATCCTCTTTTCACTCTGAACTATTGGAGCACTTTATTTATGTCAATCATATTCAGCCTTGTATTTCCCCTTACTTTTTATATGTTTAAATAGTAAGTGATAAAGTTAGACTTTAAGCCATATAGTTCATATAAACTTTTACTTGTAGTTGACACTTGAGGAGTACTTGATGGAAAATAAAAGTAAAATCTAGGTATGTAAATGGTCAGAACCTTAGAAATCAACTGGCTTACTTTCCAAGTGACCAAAATGGAGCCCAGAATCTTTAATAATTTTGAAAGGGTCAATCCACTAGTTACAGACGTAGCCCATATTTCTATCCAGATTAGTGAGCTATTCAAGAAAATTAATTTTGATTAACTGTTTGAAATTAAGGCTTTATTTCTGAAAGACTACAAGTAGAACTATCTTCAGATTCAAATATGATAGGTATATAATTAATATTATTTAAAATAAACTCTGTGTCCATTTGATTTTTCTTTTCAAGTACCAGTGCACTCTGATTCTTCTGAGCATAGAGAGGATTTTACTCTCCAGTTCCACAGTGATAGTTCTCCTTCGTTCAGAATAATTCTCTAGGAAGAGGAGTATGGGCTAGCAGTTGGTGGTGTATCTTAAATGAAAAGGGAAGAAACTCTGAGCGCGTGCACACACACATGCACACACATACACACACATGTGCACACATGAACTGGTTAACCTCTTAGCATTGTTTTGCTTAGTAGAATGGAAGTTAATATGAAATGGTAGCCATAACTAAGTCCAGCTTCAGAACTAAATTACCTATGCCCCGATGATATATGCAATATATCATTATGTAAAACATCTTACCAGGAGTCATGAATTTAAATAACTTCAAGGTCTTGGCTGTATAATAAGCCAGACTTAAAGACAAGAGGAAGAAACTGGGCACTGTGGTAGACTAAAGAAGGCCTGCTTACTTACCAGATATTCCAACATGATTTTATCCATCAATCTAAATTTGGCCCCCAGAGGCAGCCAGTTCTCCATCTTTGGTATGAAGTCATCAAACAGTAAGCCAAACTTGCAATCAATCTGTTTTTTTTTTTTTTTAATGAATTTAACCACATCTTTTCTTATGGTTGAACTGGATAATTTGGAGTATCTTTGGTACTTTCAGGTCATTCTAAGGTGTATAAAAATGGTACATTATTGCACACTTACATGCTTATACTGTTACTTCAAATAGACATGTATGATTTCTGACAGTCTAAATATTTCTTTGAATGTAATTGACTAATGAAAAATAGTCATTGGTCAAGCAGAAACTACTGATTATTTTGATGCTATTTTAATGAACGAAATGCAGTAGTAGAAATTGTAGTAGTCCTCGTGTGTGGATTTTCATTTGCATCTAAAGCTTGGTGTTCAAAACAATGAGATTCTTACACTTTTTATTTCTCAAGTAATTAATGTTATAGATTGATGGAGAGATAGAAATCTCAAGTCAGAAAAAAAAAATCAAAAGGTTAAATAGAGTGAATAAAGTTAAAGTTGAGTGTTCTTGTCACCGTATAAAGTCTTAGAAACTCAGGCACCTGGGTAGACTTTAAGAGTGAAGTAATAATATTGCTGTTAGTTATATTTTGTGTTATAACTAAAAGACAAGTTATACATAACTCTGGAATTAGGACAGGTCCCTGTCCATAAACTTTCAATATGATTTAATCCAATAAACTTAAATTTGGCAGATAGGAATGACACAATCAATTGTAAAAATGCCGAGTTTATAGTAATAAAGAAGGCAGGTGTTTGCAGTTTTGCTGTATCTATTTAATACAGTTGGGATCGGTAGTTGATGAGTAAATTCACAAAGCCTTTTAAAGAAACAGTTCTTAAATACATGCATAAAGTACATATTTTGTTTAAATTTTAAAATTTGATAGTGTACTTATTTGCTGGTTTTTTGTTTTTTTTTTTTTTTTGCCTGTGCAGGGTCTTTGTTGCTGCTCACAGGCTTTCTCTAGTTGCAGCAAGTGAGGGCTTCTCTTTAGATGTGGGCTTCCCATTGCAGTGGCTTCCCTTGTTGCAGAGCATGGGGTCTGGGGCGTGTGGGCTTCAATAGCTGTTGTGCATGGGCTCAGTAGGTGCAGCACAGGGCCTTAGTTATCCCCTGGCATGTGGGATCTTTCTGGATCCCATGTATTGGGATCAAACCTATGTCCCCTGAATTGGCAGGGGGATTCTTAACCAGTGGACCATCAGGGAAGTCCTGACAATGTTTTTAAGTTAGCCAAGAACTATTTCTGAGTTTAGGTTGCTGATTATAGATCTTAGTTTTAGTCATCTTTTTTTTCCTGTAAATCCCATAATTCATCTTTGATTTCTAATTTTGATTGCTTTATAAATGTCTTTAACTGAAAATCCAATACAAAGAAATTAGAGATAACTTATTTTTCTCTATGATTTTTTTTCCTAATGTTGTCTTACCTCCATTTAATGCTATAGTATTTTAAAGTAATTGAATTTTGTCTTTCCAAAATTTTCAGGTTTATAATACCTCCCATTCTTTTACACTCATATTTAAATTGACTTATATAATATTTAATTAAATTACACAATTTTATATTAAGCCAACTGGCATAAACTGATTTGGGAATAAACATAAATGATTACCAACAAACATTCACAGCACGGGTGGGAGCAGAAATACTTTAGTGTTCTATAACTTTCTGAGATGATGAAAATGCTTCCTAAACTGTCCAAAACAGTAACCACTAGGCATATGCGCCTACTGGGACTGAAGAACTGAATTTTAAATTTAGTTAATGTCAGTTAACATTTAAATAGCTATATGTGGATAGTAGCTAGTATATTGAACAGCACAGTTTTAGAAAGTACTTTACTTGCTTTTAGCATGCTGGTGACATTTGTTCAAACTGTCACATACTCTGTAAAGTGGTGAATGGCTATGGGTATTTTCTCTGTAGTTGAATTAAGATTTAGGGGAAGAATGGCTAGGGAAACTTGAAGTGGTAGGAGTTCATTTTTGTTTTTAATTTGTTTATTTTGATCCTCTTTGAGTATAGATTTAGTTCAATGGAATTTTTAAACTTTATTTTTAAAAAAATGTCAAAAAATTAGAAACTACAGAGGTTTGCAGTTTGTTTTTTTTTTCTGAAGCATTTGATCAATACAAATCAATACAAGAAAGTAAATACATTAGGTCTCACACTGGCCAAAAAAAAAAAAGTATTGTTGATTTAAGAACCAGAAATCCATAAGGAGCCATAGAATAAACTTGTTGAGTCTCTGTGCCTTTTGAAAATATTTATAATTCTTTAGAAGTATGCGGATGTGTTTATTTTACTGAAGAAAAAGTCCTAGTTCTTGTCAGATTATCATGGGACTCCATGGCTTCCTGAAAAAGTTAAGAATAACTTTGATTATTTGTTTAATACTTTTCAAGGTGCCAGAAGTTAATTAATTAGTACATTCTGGTAGAATTGTAAGCTTTCTCTTACAAGTATTGCAAATCTATCCATCCACATATATATTTCAAATTATAAAGTTTATATATATAATTAAGGTTAAAGTTTTAGTTCAACTTTGTGTGATATGTAATCTATATGTAATTTAATTAATAATGCATAATTTAATTAGCTAAACCTATGGAACATGGTTGATAAAATAAAGAGAATAGCCTAATTTCTTAGAAAGAGTCAATAAAATTGAATAGCTGAAATCCCTGTCATATTAAATTCGCATGTTCAAGGGTAAATTATTACAAAAGCTCATAAAAATATAGATTTGAACCATCTCTGTTTCCTGTATCAGTGCCTCTATGTATTCTTGCTTATGAATAGGTGAAGTCCATTGAAGGTGGTATATTGAGTACAATTTATGAAAACTGAATAGACCATTGCCAGTCCTGTACTCAATAAAAGGACTTATCTCACATGAAAATATGGGGTAAAAATAGAAATTTTACTCTAATAGTATCAATCCTCTTTTAAAAGTGAGAAAACCACAGTCAGGTTTATATAGTTTCCTACAATCACAGAAATGGTAAATCCTAGAACTGGAAGAAATGCGTCTTGCACCAGAGAAGTTAATTTGAACTACTTTGTTATATGTCTCCAGTGATTGAAGCTTAGCAACTCAGAAGTGGTTAGTACCCACAGTAAAAGTTTGAAAGTCAAATTTGCTCTACTCCCCTTAAAGTGTAAATGCAGCTTCACTATTTGACCTGACCAGCCCTCTTTTGTGTTTCTAGAGACTTCCTGGACCAGTGTTTCTTTCAGTCTAGAGATCCACACAACAAAAGTTCAATGGTTCTTTTCCACTTCTGATTTTGTAAAATACAGAATAGTATAAGGATGCCACACCTACGGTAAAACAATAAATTTACCTCTAACTGAGAATTTATCAGCTCAGTGTGCTAAAAAAGTTGATCTAATGGTAAAGAGAAACATGGAATGGTATCTTTCTATTCCGTGAATAATTACTTCTGCTTTGGAGTACAATAAACCGTACTCTCCGGCTACTTGGGAATAACATTGATATATGGGAAATATCTACAGTTGTTCAGATAATAAAGAATCTGCTGCAAGGCAGGAGACCCAGGTTCAATCCCTGGGTCAGGAAGATCCCCTGGAGAAGGAAATGGCAACCCACTCCAGTATCCTTGTCTGGAGAATTCCATGAACAGAGGAGCCTGGCAGGGTACAGTCCATGGGGTCTCAAAGAGTCAGACACAACTGAGTGACCTTCACAGCAACAACACTACCACCCTCGTTTCTTACATCATCTGGTAACGCAGAGAAACTTCCTTTTGCTTTCTTGCTTTTCTAATACTATTAGCTTGACACTTTATTTAACCTTGCCTTGCTCTGAGTTTTAAGATCTTTTACAACAGTCAACTCTATTGCTTGAGGACCTGCAGGTGGATGGGCAAGTGAGGCAGGAGGTGGGTGTAGTTTGAAAAAGTACTCAGTGTTATTCAGATTTTCCATCTGCATCATCACCTGTTCCAGAAGGCATCCATTTTGTGATAGGATTTCAGTGACCTCAGAAAGATCACCCCTATTCCAGCTTGGGCTTTCATTACATAGTAAACCTAGAGCATGGTTTTTGACTGTTCCCCATTTTCCAGAATAAGGAGCTTGAACTCCAGTCCTGGAGTCTGGCGCGCCTGGATTTATAACAAGTCTGAGTCAGGCACCACTGCAAAAGCTGATCTTTTCATCAGTACTGCACGACCTTCATCTGTAAAGTAAAAATTATGATACTGGCACTGCAAGGATTTTGTGAAGATGAAAAGACTTTACGTATATGGCATGTAGCAGGCGTGGTGCCTAGTAGATAATAGGAATTGAAAGAGATATAATTATTATGGTCATCATTATACATGTTAAATAATGCAGAGTAGTTTACTGATTAAACGTCCCACAGATTCAATGCTGTGGGGTTTATCTTTGTCGAGTCAGCCACATTGAGAGGAGTGATTTTCTCTGGGCCCGCCCCCTTGATTCCTGAGCATCCTGGCTTTGCTGATTTAATCATGGCTTTGCTGATTTAAAAAAGTTACATTTCAGATAGTCTTCTCACTGGCAGATCATTGTAGACAAAAAGTCTCACCTTTTCCTTCTGAGAAAGGAAATAGTCCCTCTTCTACATCTGAAGTTGTCTTTTTGTCTTCTTATTTCGAATACAGGCAGTTTGTCACTACTGTGATAAGTAGTATAAGTGCCCTAGTTTTCCCATCTGTAAAATAGGGCTGACAATCCTGTCCTATAGTACTTTTCCAGACTCTTGAGAAACTAAAAGTATGTAATATGGAATAAAAAGGAAAAAAAAAAAGCAGCATTCCCACAGATAGAAAATTAACCATTTAAAGTTACCTACAGGAAAGTTAGGGCTTCCTTGGTGGCTCAGATGGTAAAGAATCTGTGGGAGACCTGGGTTCAATCCCTGAGTCGGGAAGATCCCCTGGAGAAGGGAATAGTTACCCACTCCTGTATTCTTTCCTGGAGAATTCCATGGACAGAGGAGCCTGGCAGGCTACAGTCCACGGGGTCGCAAAGAGTCAGACACAATTGAGCTACTAATACACACCCACAGAGGAATTTCTGTAAACAGAATTCCAGGGAAGGAGAAGTAGCAGTCTTCTTAAGCTATTCCTTCCCAAGGAGAAGATGTCTCTCTCAGTACCTCTCCTTGCCACTATCTCTTTTCTCTGTCTCTATCTGTCTATCTGTCTGTCTGTCTGCCTCTCTGTGTCTGTCTGTCTCTCACTCCTTCTCTCTCTTTCCTTTTCTCTCTTGTATTGTGCCTCCATTACTGCTCAAGAGTTCCTTTCTCAGATCTAAAGGGAAAGTGAAAGTGAAGTCGCTCAGTTGTGTCCAACTCTTTGCGACCCCATGGACTGTAGCCTACGAGGTTCCTACATCCATGGAATTTTCCAGGCAAGAACACTTGAGTGGGTTACCATTTCCTTCTCCAGGGGATCTTCTTGACCCAGGAGTTGAACCCATGTCTCCCGCATTGCAAGCAGATGCTTTTACCTGTCTGAGTCACCAAGGAAGCTCCAGCCAAGTGCTAAAAGTAAGAATGCTACATTTACTAGATAACTAAATGAATTATTGATTAATTAAATTAATTAATGGGCAGTTACAGAAATGTAGACTTTAGTTCATAAGAAATTGGAAAATATTAGCTACAGTGCAATTAATATATGAATAGTTTGCTAATCTTGGTGAGGTTTCCCAAGTGGCTCAGTGGTAAAAGAATCTGCCTGCTGATGCAGGAGACACAAGAGATCCTTGAGTCAGGAAGATCCCCTGAAGAAGGAAATGGCAACCCTCCCTGATATTCTTATCTGGGAAATCCCATGGACCAAGGAGCCTGGCAGACTACTTTCCAGGAAATCGCAAAGAGTTGTACATGACTGAACACACACACACACATACAAATATACAATCTTGGTGATTATCTTGGACAGGTGTTGCCATAAAAAGCTAAGTCAGTTCTGTAATTACTTTCCAACAGTTTTATTTTCATATAAAGCTGATCATTTTCATTATCAGCTGGGATATCCCACTTTGCCTGTGTGATAAGATTAATTTGCATTAAACATTCCTCACTGAAATTTGGGTGGCTTCCTATGTTTCATGATTAAGTCAATATTTGGTTCATCTGTAAAAAAAAACTAAGTTCAATTTGCCATGCTAGTCCAGTAAAAGCATATTCAATAATTTCATTACAACCACTTTTGATTTTAGACAATAGCAGGGTTTTAAACTAAGTTCAGAATTTGTGAAGTTTTAAACATGGCTCTTTTCCCCAGGCTGGATACAGTGCTATATCATGGTATTGAATGAGTTCCCAAAGCAGGAAAACTTCCAATGAGGAAGCAGCATTGGCATCTAACGTTCAGGGGTGTCATGCCTATAGGGTCTGATATCCACTAACTGTTGCTCTGATTATGTCTCACAAACCTACAGAAAGTCCACATAGCCTTGCTGGGTCCTGGATGAGTTCTTAAATACTCTCCAGGAAATAGCATCTTTATCTACTCAGCCCTAAGCACCTATTATTCCATTTGTGAGGTGTCAGGGATTTCAGGAGCTGATACACTGATTTTGCCGATTTTCAAATGCTAACTGTTTAACTGATAGCTTTGAAAGCTCTGTGGCCTTCAGAGTAGGTGTTTTCAGATTTGGTGGATGATTGTTGGGGTACAGAGAAGGTACACTTTCTATCTTTCTTTAGATAGTTTCAGGATCCCTGAGTCAGGAAGATCTCCTGGGGAATGGCTACCCACTCTAGTATTCTTGCCTGGAAAATTCCATGGACAGAGAAGCTTGGCAGGCTACAGTCCATGGGGTTGCATAGAGTCAAACACTTGTAGTACATAGCATGGAGTTTAGGTATAGGACTGTTAGATTTGGCAAGTAAAAACATAGAATACCCAGTTAAATTTGAATTTTAGATAGTGAATAATTTTTAGTATCACTATGTTCAATAGTTCATGTTGATTTTATTGTTTATATCTGAAATTCAAATTTGACTTTTCCACCTTTATTTTTATTTAGGCAACGCTTTTAGGGTAGCATTTTCCATAATGAAGTGTCTTATCTCATTTCCCTGTATATTCTCCACTCTCATTAAATAAAGAAGTGAAAACTTTATAAAGAAACCAGAATACTATTTATGTCATAAGATAGCAGAGGAAAACATGCAAAAGAAATATAATAATTTATATTAAATAATATAACATTTGAGATATTTTTTTCCCTAAATGTTGGGGCAATGTAAAATATGTATTTGGCCAGATTACTTTACAAGATTAAACAAAGTAGTTTAGCAAATGATGTTTA
Source organism: Cervus elaphus (assembly GCF_910594005.1). Lineage (NCBI taxonomy): Eukaryota > Metazoa > Chordata > Mammalia > Artiodactyla > Cervidae > Cervus > Cervus elaphus. Next base: position 21,300,468 of record NC_057845.1, on the reverse strand, counting down.
ACTAAGGGAAGACAGTTAATAACTTCAGCATAAAATCAGGGGATTAAAATTTTGTTATAATGTCAAAGCCACATTATCTGGCACATTCTGTGATATTCTAAGCAATCTTTGCATTAGTTATGACACATTATTATTTTTCTTTTTTTGCTTTTTATGTGTTTTCTGAGAGTTCCAGAGTGAAAGCTTTCCGAAAAATGAACATTCTGGTGAAAGCAGTGTAAAGCATTGCTCACTTGGCACATCTTCTGCTACCATCAGTTACTTTAGAATCTTTGTTAGCTTTTCAAACATCAGCTACCATCACAGCATTAATCTTCTACACATAACCTATGCTGTGTCTGGGTTTGAACTAGAGTTGGAGAATATTTCACATGGGGCCCCTTAGAGATGGATAATGCTGACGGCCGCACGCACTGTGCTTGTACACACCATAGTCATCCTTTCTCACAGCCTGATTTCTTCCTTCCTGACCAAATGAGGGTCCCCAGCTCCATGGTTCCCACCCTTTCCAGTTTTGTCAGACCCCACCAAAGCCAAGCTTCCCAGCTGGGTCTTCTCCCCACACTTGTCAGAATTGAAGTTCCTTTCTATTCTGGCAATCGTGGGCAGAGAATCATGGACCTGGAGACTTCCATAGTGTTACCCATCAGGTCACACCAGGCACACACATATACGCTTATCCACGTGTTCACACACAATGAATCTTTTCATTTAATGAGGCAATTTGTCCTGTGCACTTGGCCCGTTTCCTCTATTTTATACAAAAGGACGCAAGCACATAAAGATCAGTAGATTGTTTTCAAAGTCACATAGTCATTTACAAGTCAAGGCTGGAACTCTGATCCTTTCATTAAATCAATCTTTTCAGAGGATGCAGTTCTTCCTCTGGCATGTGGGATCATATGGCCAAAGAGTGATGCTTTGTGAGAATTAAACAAAAACTTAAAGTATCTAGCTGAACTGCTTATAATGGGCTTTCAGAAAACATTTATTTCTTCCTCCCATTTTCACTAAAGACTTTATTAGAATTTATGAATACATTTATCAGAACACCCAGCTTTGGTTGGGCTAAGAATTCTATTCATTCCCAGATCTCTGCCTAGCTTGCTTTTTGACACTGATGAATTTGTTTAATCTTTCTGTTCCTGGACATAATTCTCTGTCATTCAATGATGTTTTATGATTATATGATTCTATATTTTTTTCTGTTTTAGAGTTTTCCTAATTAATTAGCCTGTAATTGTAACTCAATAAGTATTTTCAAAGGAATAAGCACGAGTATACAGTAGTGTTGTTATTATTTGCTAGCTGTTTACTGACACATTTGAAAATAACATAAGGGGACTTCCTTGGTGGTCCAGTGATTAAGATTTTGCCTTTCAATGCAGAGGATGCAGAGTCGATCCCTGATTAGGGAGCAATATTCCACATGCCTCATGGACAAAAAAACCAAAACATAAAACAAAAACAATATTGTAACAAACTCACTGAAACTTTTAAAATGGTCCACAATAAAAAATAGTCTTTAAAAAAAGGAAAAATATAGGTATTTGTCCATGGTTTTTTGGTATTTTGAAGTAAACCATGGGATATTTTAAAGTAATTGGATTTCTAAAAAAGTGTCCCTTATATCTAAGTTTAGATATTTACTGTTTTCCCAGTATTTTATTGAAGCTTCTCTCTTTCACTTCCTGAATCTCCCTCACCTCTCTGTGTAAGTCCCTACCCAAAGAGTAGTGTGTATTACACAAAAGCTTTATTTTCTCATAAGCAGAATAAATTTCTCTGCAAGACAGGAGGAATTTCACAGCCTGTTGCCAGTGTACGAACATCAACCTGTTATGCTACTCCATCAAATCCTGGCAACATCTCTTTCCAATTCATGCCCATTCACCATTGCCTTTTATTCAGCCATGCTGGGGCTCCATACCCAAAGAAAGCTCAAGAAAAGTGTTCTATAATGGAAGGCAGAAAGTATGTAAGATCAGGCTTAGGAATGAGGCAGCCAGGACACAAATGTGGCCTTATAAAAATATCTGTGGCATCTGTCACTATAAGCTTCAGTTGTTTTATATAAAGCGAGGGTAATAATACAGTATAGACCTCCTATAGGATTAACTGAAATAGGATCACTTATGTTATAAATTGTTACTGGGAATGCAATAAGTGGAAGCTGATGTGATATGGTAAAGATGAACATGAAAGTCTCTGCTTATCTTGTTCCTTTTGTCCAAAAGAGTTTAATTTTTTTTTTTTTCTGGCAAAACTGTATTCATTCTTCCTCATAAGGATATTGGAGGAATGATTGTCAAATTCCCTGTCACTCTTATTACGTATGACTTTTTTGTTTTCTTTGTTTGTTTTTTAAGTTACAAACTAAGAAATAATAGTAAAGGATACAATGTCAATTAAGAAATAAGAGAGTGAAAAGGTCAGAACATGCAACTTAAACATTATTCACTACATATAAATATGAATATAGGGGAAAAACAGATCTTGAAGAATGAATACAATTTTGCAGTTAGTGCTTTTGTGCTGTACTATATTTCTTCTCATTCAAACTTCATCTTATTTTAAAAATTCACGTACTGAAAATGTTTCTTGTAATTTTTTGATCCTCCTACAGGGGTCCAAAGAGGGCTGATGTTTATAAGGTTCAGGAAATCTGGTTCTCTGATGCAGTCACTTACTTTACTTTACTTTGGTGTCGTGACAATGCATGCTTCTATAGGCAGGCCCAGGGAAAAATGAAGCTGAAGCAGTATTGTTTTTCCTAGTACAGTTGATCTGGACATGTGGGTCTTCTCCCCTTGACTGCAAACCCAGTAGTCCTTTCTTTCCTCTAACACTTGATTGTTTCAGTTTTGACTTCATAACAAGGCCTAGATTGTGTTGATTGGGGCAGTCTGCAGACTACTTCCCTGCTTACCTCATTTCTACTCCATAATAACCCAAACAGAAGCAGAGAAGTTATTAGGATCTGTGTGTTGCAAATGAGGAAACTAAGGTCTAGTTTGAATTCAGATTTCTCTTCTCCCATACTGCTGTTTACACTGCACAATTTGGCCTCTCATTGCTTGCTTGGGGCTGCCGTAGACCTGTGTCTAAGCTATTTTATACTAGTAGAATATTTCCTACTTACTTATTCTACACTAGTAAGAGAAACCCAATATTCTCCCATGTATATTCTGGTAAAGTTCTGAGAATAGCCATGGGCTATACACCCATTGAGTTTGCAAGCTAAAGGCTCCTTTAGTTCCCCAAAATAAACAGCTGGCTAGTTCGCATTGTGGTTTAGGGATGCACAATCTGCATTTGGTAATTAGCTCTTGAACTGAGCAATAAACGTCAATGAGTCTTTTACTTCCCTGCTCAGGGAGAGAGAGAACGTGAAACAGACAGAGTGTGCTCCAGTGTCAGGTTGTCAGATTGGGATTCACTTGTGAGATGTCTGGTCTTCAACGATCTTTTAACTTCTCTGTGCCTCAGATGCTTCCTCTGTAAAGTGGTGCCCAACCTCAAATGTTGCAGAGAAGGCTGAATGAAATAAACGTAAAGAACAGTGTTGGCTTGTAAGGAGAGCTTAGTAACTATTAACTCCTAATCATTATCGTTATTCATTACTTGGTGGGCATTAAAAGCAACAATTTCATACCAATCTGAGTTGGTCATTGAAATGAGTATCACATTTCTCTTTATGCAAGTAAATAAGTTCTTTTTAAATCAAGAAATAAAGGGATTGGGAATTAACTTTTGTGTACCATGAAGTGATTTCAGTTCACTCTAGTTTCAGTAAAACCTTTGTCAGTTTTGACCATGGTGGAAATCGAACACATCCCCTCTAGCGTTATTGGCCTCGCATCAGGAATGTATATAACCTTATGTTGAAAGTACAATTATAAGAGCCAGATCCTGTCTTGATACTTGCTTGAAATTCATCCCTTTAGGGTTATGTTTTAATAATGAAGGGTGGAAATTTGCTGTAAGCATTCAGGTTTGATTTAGACATAGGTTAATAGTGTTTGCTGTAATATATTTAACATTCCAAGACTCTTTTTCTGATTTATTTTATCACATCTATCATAAAACTAACAATTATTAATCACTCTCATTTTTCTATTAAATCAGCTAGAATACAACAAAGCCGAGTTTTAATATAGCTTGACAAATGACGAAATTTCAGAGCTCCTTCTCCTAAGAAAGTGGAAAATACTCAATGCAGGTCATTGTCAGTGAAAGGAAAATCTGTGCCTACAAGGTTATCTCATATAAATATTAATATTCCTTATATGACCATTGCTTCCAGCATTTCATTTTCCAAATGCACTTTTTACAAACATGTAATATTATGGTCCATTACCAACCACTAATGGAGAATTTTATGACCAACTTTTGCACCAAAAACAATTATTTGCTGTGTGAGGATAGATTTGCAAAACAAGATTTGGTAGCATTTAAATGGACACTTATTTTTAGAGGAAGACTGCCCTGACTGTGTCCTGACACTTAGATTGCCATCTCATGGCATCATTATCTCCAGGCCCAGACAGGCATCTCTTGCACTTAGGGAGCATAAGGAAGCCAATTTGATTATACAGGCTGTTTCTTATCACTAGGAAATTTGGGGACGGAAAAATAATAACTTGTAATAAATACTATAGGGCTTGAAGTCATGTTCATCTTCCAAGATAATTAACAATTTCAGTTGCTTCAGGAACCAGGAAGGAACCAAATTTTTCTACTGTATGCTCTTTTCAGGAAGAATAGTGGGTATAATTCTTGATAAGTCAAAATGAGCAAAGTGAACTGTTGCATTAGGGTGTGAATATGGTTAGAATTATTCCATCAGCCCATAAAATGTTCTCTTAAGCATATAGACTTTTTAAACATATAGGCTTCCCTGGTGACTCAGATGGGAAGGAGTCTGCCTGCAATGAGGGAGAGCCAAGTTTGGTCCCTGGGTAAGGAAGATCTCCTGGAGAAGGAACTGGCAACCCACTCCAGTATTCTTGCCTGGAAAATCTCATGGACAGAGGACCCTGGTGGGCTATAGTCCGTGGGGTTGCAAAGAATCAGACACGACTGAGCGACTAACACCACCAAACATAGACAATCCAAATTTCTAGAAAAATACCTAAGGATCTCCTCTTATAGTAACCTCATAGTTCTTTCTATGTTTTATTTAATATGTTGGATATCTGGATCTCTAACATTATTTTTAAGTGTCTTCCTTTATTGATATTGCTATAATGTATTTCAAACATTGAGATCTGATGATAATTATAAACAATGATTTAACTAAATATGTATTAAATGATGGTAAAGCATCTGTCTACAATGCAGGACACCTGCGTTGGATCCCTGGGTCAGGAAGATTTCCTGGAGAAACAAATGGCAACCCACTCCAGTACTCTTGCCTAGAAAATCCCATGAACGGAGGAGCCTGGTGTCCAAGGGGTCGCAAAGAGTCGGACATGACTGAGCGACTTCACTTTCACGTTCATATTAAATTTTACATTTGCATTTTAAATTACTGTTCCAGGAGATTTGATTCTTAGTCTAGAATTCATGTACTGAAATAGAAGGTGATAATGTGGAAGTTTCTCTTTTTTTTTTAATTTTAATGTGTAGGACTTACCTGTGCCCTGGTGGCACTAGTGGTAAAGAATCTGCCTCCCAGTGCAGGAGATGCAGTAGATGTGGGTTCAATCCATGAGTCAGGAGTATCCCCTGGAGAAGGAAATGGCAACCCACTCCAGTATTCTGGCTTGGAAAATTCCATGGGCAGAAGAACCTGGCAGGCTATAGTCTAGGGGTTGCAAAGAGTCAGACACAACTGAGCACACACACACACACACACACACACATAAACTTCAAGTATGTATAACTAATCTCCATGGATAGTTCTTGCAAACATTGTTTCCATGTTGTTTAAAATGTAAATGAGAAAATAATGAATAAAACAGAAGTTAAGTGATATGCCTGAAGCCTCAGAATCAGTTCGTGACTCCACCAAGAATCCGATCTTGATTTTTTTCATTTGCTCAAAATCTTTTCACTACTCTTTTAAAGAAGTCAGTGTTTTATTTAACACAACTGATTCGAGCACATGGCTTTGTCTTTGTCAACACAGAGTATACCTCACAATATTATTGTGTTTACATAGAACATACAAAATATAAATGCTAATATGACACCTAGTATGTGATGATTAGTCACAAATAGCAATCTAATGTGACAAAATTCATTAAATTGCTATTTCCGTCAATATAAATGTTTCTGTGAAGAGTATTCTTTTTACTTTAAGGAAGCTAAATAATACAGTAATCAATGAGAAGTGTAACCACTCCATGGTAAAATACTTTCAGGTTTTTAAAACTAATTTGCTTATATGCAATGTATTTAGGAACACTATGAACAAGGTTTCTTACTTGCATTATGAAGATGAGATTTTTGTATTTCTTCTGATAGAACTATTATCAAGTCGCAAAAGTAAGCTTATAAGTTAGGAAATTCTTAGAAATGTAGTTCCAAAGTGAAAACTTCCAATGTGATGGAAGAAAAAAGATAATTTAACAGGCATTTCTCTGTACAGTTTGGAAATAGTTGCACCATAGAAGATTACAAAAGCATTGCTGTCATGATCTTTGGAACAAGACTAAGACAGGAGGAACTGAAGGTGCCCCCTCACACACAGCATCATCCCTCCTGCCCGTCCCTCCTGGCCTTTCCATCTCTCCCTCCATTGCTTGGAATATTTACCTGTCTCAGAATTTACCAGTCTCAGATATCACATTCTCCAAGAATCCTCCTCACAAGCTTCAAGGCAGTAGCAAAGATCCTCCAGTGTGCTTTTTTAGCATCCCAGCCTTCATCAGAGTGTGTTATTGCAGTTGCCCATTTACCTGACACTATCTCCTGCTAGCGGCTACAGTCCTTGGGTCCATAGAGTCAGACATGGACGAACACATTCACACACGCACACACACACACATCTCCTGCTAGACTTTCAAACTCCATGAGGAAAGGAGCTGAGTGTCCCATTAACTAGCCCAGTGTTTCACATGTAGTAAGTTGATCAGTTCTAATGAGCTAAAAGATCCCAAAGTTATCCAAGCCCTGTGAAGTTCTTTAGAATTTACGCAGGATCTCTTCTGAGGCTCTTCACAGCTCCTTATTTTACCCACAGTACAAATGAAGAAGGTGAGATTCATGGGGGCTAAGAGCTAAGTGGCCATGCACCGTTAATGGCAGAATGAGGAAATCTCACACATTTTCTCCTCCGTTTCATTTAATGGATTTATGCTGAGCATCCTCTACTTGCCAGACATTATGTCAGAACCTGGGATCCAAAGATTAATAGGTTAAGATCTCCTGAAGCTCTCTGCCTAGTCAGAGAACTAGACTATAAACAGTAATTATAATACAATGTGATAAGGGTTTTGACAGAACAATGTGCTCTTGTGCTGTGGCATTTCCAAAGAAGGAGTAAAAAGCGTGCATGTTCATTTGCTCTATTTTATTTTATTTTTAATGTTCTTTTATTACCCTTTTATGTCTGAATGTTTACTACATAACCAGTCTTTCAGAAAAAGGTAGGCAGAAGCCTATGCAAATTAATGGAAGTTTAAATATTGCAATACTATTTCTAAACTAATTAGTTTTCATTATTGTTCATATTACACATGAATTTGAATATCAAACAAAAGTCTATATAAAGCCTCACCCATGATAGCTTTAAACGGCTTGCTTAGTAAAATCACTTTCACTGTCATTTATGTAACTTGGATTCCTAAGATAATCCTCAAGAGACAGTTATCACAAGCACATTAACAATAATAGATGAGTGAAGAACTAGGGTAGGAGTGCAGTATGGTATGACGATGGCTTAGGGTGAGTCAGGAACTTACAAGACTGTTCTAGAAGGCAGCTGTGTGCCTGAGTTTTGATCAGAAGTTCATCTGCTGTTTTAAAAAAATATTTTAAAGAAAAACTAGTTAAGTGGAGAAAAATATTTATTTCTCCTTTGGTAGTTTTTAAATTATTCTTCAGAAAAAGGAAACAACCATGGAAAATAGTGGCATTTAATAATGACAAAATATCTTACTGAAGGAATGAAAAATAGGTAATTGTCAATAAATAGCTTGAGTATATTTGCAATGCTTACTAATCTGGAGGAAAGGGGCCTGGACTTATTAATCTATGTATTTCCCTTGCTAAGTATGGTGTCTTACTCATGACTGAAAATCTTCTACCAAGATGAGATGACACATTCAACTTCATTCTTTAAAATAAACAAAAATTGAAGAGACCGAATGAAATGTACAGAAAATGTCACTTTGCATTGAGAGGCTAATTTCAGAATCCTAAGAACAGTCTTCTGTCAGTGATTAAGAGCTAGAGAATTCACTGAGTGTTTCAAAATAATACCTGTTTCCTACTGAAGCAGCCAAACCAGTGAAGATGGGTAGATGCCAATAAGGGGGCAGTCACCCCTCCCAAGCATCTAAAGAATGTGCATTCAACACATTCCAGGAGCACCTCCCCCGCTGGCGAGCTGGCGACTTTGCTCAGCCCAGTGTCTCTCCACTTCAGACTGCATTGTGCAAAAATTAATAGGGAAGAAAGAGATGCCTTTCTGGAATTGTCAAGATGCCCCACCCTGTCACCCTTTCCCCTGTAAGTCAGTCAGAAACTCATTGTGAAAAGAGAAAAAGTGTATGTCCGAAAGTGGCTGGTGAAGGGAGTGGAAAGGTCTGCAGAGATAAATACAATAACTCACGTAGAATTTGCTAGATACTATTTTTGCCTTTGAGTCACTACAATTTTTTGGCTGAAGCCCCATCAGACCACCCTCCACCGACTGCTCGTGTTTTCCCACTGTAAGAATGGAGGGCAGCCCTGTGGACAGTGGCCCCCCCAGGCTCCTGTATCCACGAGCTTTTCCAGGCAAGAATACTGGAGTGGGTTGCCATTTTCACTGTAGATTAAGGCCACTCAACAGTGGTTTAGTCATGCGAATGGCTTTAACAGGCAGAAAATCCTGCCCTTACCAGTGTTCACAAACTGTCTAATTGCTGCTTACTAAACAAATCTGTCAGGAAATTCATTCCACTCTTGCTAACCAGAAGCAGTAAATCAGCAAAGTGGATTAATTGTACTATGTCACTGGTTTTTACTGCTGTGTAGATACCTATGCATCCCCCTCAAGGAGCATCTGAACTTGGTATATGTGGAAATTGTGTGTGTGTGTGTGTGTGTGTGTGTGTGTGTGTGTGTGTACGTGCATGCGTATGCACGCACGTGTGTGCTCAGTCACTCAGGCATATAACTCTTTGGGACCCCATGTCTATAGATTGCCGGTCCCCTCTGTCCATGGAATTTCCCCTGCAAGAATACTGGAATGGGTCGTCATTTCCTACTCCACGGGATCATCCCAACCCAGGAATCCAGCCTGCATCTCCTGCGTCTCCTCCATTGACAGGTGGATTCTTTACCACTGTGCCCCCTTGGAATCCCATGTGTGGAAGTTGTTCTTGTTGCTTACTCAGTCAGTCACGCCTAACTCTTCTGCCCCCCCATGGACTGTAGCCACCAGGCTCCTCTGTCCATGGGATTTCCCAGGCAAGAATACTGGAGTGGGTTGCCATTTCCTACCCCAGGGGATCTATCTGACCCAGGGATCGCACCCGCGTTTCCTGCAAGGGCAGATTCTGTACCGCTGAGCCACCAGGGAAGCCCGTATGTGGAGATTACTTGTTCCCAATTCTTGTACTTTCTATCAGTAATATCGTTTTCAGTAAAGTTCTCATAAAACTTTAGCAAGATTCTAAAGTTTAAAAATTAGCCCTACATAACTAAAAGTTCTACTGTTGTATAGAAAGGTAGTTGTAGTGAGATCTAGTAATTATTTAAGTATGATTTCACTATAAATTGTATCTTTTTTCTTACATAGTCTTATATAATAACACATCATAAAACACTGGATTGCTTTTTCACCAGATAGGCATTATGCTCCTATCTTTTTTGAAAAAAACTTTCATGTTCCAACCTCATGTATTAGTGGAACCCTAACATTTATTTTTCATGGTGATGGTTATAATCTTGATTTTTCTCCCCATAATTCCTCTCTTTCCTAAATAATAGATGTAGAAGGATGAAAGTGTGTGTTTATCTCAGAAAAAATCCTGGATATATTTTGGTTTTGCTTTTAAAAAACCAATCATTAATATTTATAAAATATTGTAAAAATGGTTTTTATCACTGCATGTCATATAGCTTTTTATTGAAAGTGAGTATTGTACTAATTCTAGTTGACTCAGATTTTTAAGGCAATACATTCTAGTCCAGCCTTCATATTAGAAATGGTTAATAAGGCAAGTTATTTCTATGGGATCAAAAGCTAGAAATGAACTTTTTTCCCAAATAGCCACATTTCTTTGTGTCATTCTTCTAAGTAGAAAATAAATGACCGTCGATTTTACCTGCATGATGTTTTACTAATACTAAAGCTTCTAGTTCTTGGATTTTGAGTGTGTATTTCACATTCTGGCATTTAGATTTTTATCATTCTCAGGTAGAATAAATTGGTTCTTAAGTGTCTTGCCTTCACTAATTATCTACAGAAAACATAATAAAAGAGACCACAAGCTCTCCAGTGAGAATTTACCTACTTCTGTTGGTCATTTGAGAGACAGCAATAATTTGGAGAGGATGGATCTGCAAAATTGTGGATATCATTTTGCTGTTGAAACCAACAAGGTTTGTTAGTCTAATATGTCCCCTATATGACACTCTAGAAGGGTTTCCCTCCTGGCTCAGTGCTAAAGAATTTGCCTTCCAATGTAGAAAATGTGTGTTCAATCCCAGGGCCAGGAAGATCCCCTGGAGGAAGAAATGGCAACCCACTCCAGTATTCTTGCCTGGGAAATCCCATGGACAGAGGAGCCTGGTGGGCTGTAGTCCATGGGGTCACAAAGAGTCAGACACAACTAAGGACATAAACACATGACACTCTAGGCAATGATTTTTATTTACTATTCATACCTACTCCTCCTTTTTTCCCATTTTTACTTGATTTTTTACCTTCAGACCCTGTGTGTGTGTGTGTGTGTGTGTGTGTGCGCACACGTGCATGCATGTGTGTAACATGATGGCTTTTTGGAAAAGTAACGTAGATAGAAGAGATAATTGGGGAGTAAGTACAATGACAAACATTTTAAAGTGTTCTAAGTACTATAATATAACCTTGACTTACAGTATATGTTCAAAATTGAAAGTGAAAATTAATGTAAATTTTCATATAATAAAATTTTAAAATTATCCATATGGAAAAATTCATAAAATCTTAAATATAATTAGGAAAGAGACACATTCAATAGTGAATTGGATCCTGCACTGTTAGACTATGATGTTTCTGGTTAAATACTTTGTAACCTAAATTCATGAGATGTATATTTTTAAAATCTTACTTGCATCAAATAATTTGAGTGTGGATCCCACTTAGCCATTGTTTTTGGTTCTTATCAGCAACTTTTTACTTAAAAGTTCTTTACAGATGATCACATTTCTAGGGTTTTTTAGTTGATTATGAGTTTTTTGCCCATGTTAAATATAGTGAGTTTAGAATATCTAATATTACTTGTCAAAAAAAGCAAATTTGTTATTCTATTTCTCAACAAAATCTTTGAGGAGAGAATTAAGTTTTTTAAAATGATTCAATGCATTCACATTGCCCTGTTCCCTTCCTAGTAACTGACAACTTTTGTATAAAATAATTTTAATATTTAAAGAATGGAACATTATGGATCCATGTTGCACAGTGGTCAATTAAAAAGGTGTTTTTCTTGAACCCAGCAAATTTCATTCCTATCCCTTGAAGCAAGTTTAATGTACACTGAAAAATATTAGATTTCCCTGAAATCTGAAAGACTCTAAGAGGTTTACTCGGAGAACTTCAAGACTCTAAGGAGTTCACTCTGAGAACAGTTAACCAAACCTTAACATTTTTGGTGTTCTTATTTTCTCACTGGCTATCAACACCATGCCATCATCCATAACAGAAGATTTTCCATAAAATAATTGTATCCTCAACATCACTCACTAATATTTTCCTTATAAGCAAAAGCCCTCCCCTCCATATTTATAGGCAACTTTTGACCCCATATTTGGTCTAGAGTAATCTCTTTGCTAATTTTCACATTCAGCTGGATGAAAGGATGACTACAATGTTATATATTTCTTGTTAAGTAAGACAAAGTGAGTATCCCACAGAAGAAAATATGGAATTTACTATCCTTAGTTCTTTTGTGCCACTGACTTACACACGTAGATGCATGGCAACCTTCTGCAATGAAACGGATTAGTTTATACGTGAGGAGGCCTCGGGAGACCAGGGTTCGATCCCTGGATTGGGAATATTCCCTGGCAGAGGGTATAGCAACCCACTCCAGTATTCTTGCCTGGAGAATCCCTATGGACAGAGGAGCCTGGAGGGCTACAGCCCATGGGGTCACAAAGAGCCAGACATGACTAAGTGACTAAGCACAGCAGAGGGTTCCAAAACATAAACCCAATGAAGTGTACAAAGCCCATTTTAGAGCAGAGGTAATTTTAAAAGCACTTAAATATTGTTTTGCAGAATGCATTGCTGCGGGGTGACACAGCCATGCGAACGTGACACCACCGTCTTATGGAATGTACGAAAAGGGGTGGCTCTTGTGCCAAATAAACATTCTTCAATTAACGCTTCACAATATGTAGTGTGAACGTTCATAGTCTGTGTTTATCCATCCTGAGGCTGCTACTTTTAATGCCTCAAAAACTGTTGCTTGTGTATGTTCTCCTTCTGGTGGATCTTGTAGAGGGGAAGATCTGATCACAGATACATTTTCCTCTTGAATCTAAAAAAGCTAAATTAAAAAAAAAAATGAATACGAGATGGAATTAAGATGAATTAAGTCGAGTCCTATAAATAGAGGTTAGAGAGGATTACAAGGAAACTAGTGTCATAATAAAGGGCTTCTCCGGAGGCTCAGTGGTAAAGAATCTGCCTGCCAATGCTGGAGACTCAGGTTTGATCCCTGGGTTGGGAAGATCCTCTGGAGCAGGAAATGGCTCTTCACTCCAGTATTCTTGCATGGGCAGTTTCATGGACAGAGGAGCCTGGCGGGCTACAGAGCATGGGGTTGCAAAGAGTCGGATACGACTGAGTGACTAAACAACAATAGGTCTTAAAAGTGAAATAGACCATGTTATTACTTGATTTCTCCCTTCTGCTACTGAAAGGTTTATTCCCACATTGTTCATTTTGTCTGTACTATTATTTTTTAAAAATAATGCTCATTGTTTTTTATTAGTTTTATATTTTTAATAAAAAAAACACCTTAATTTTGAATAGCTATGAAAACTTTTGTTTTATTCTTCAAAAATTATTTGAATTATATTCAAATAATTCTAATGGTTCTATTTATTATATATTTATACATATTTGAAAGAAAAAAGAAATACTTATCTTTGGCATGGCTTAAATTGTTTTGCCCCCCTTTTGTCAGAAGTATTAATATTTCTTAGAGCAACCAAAATTCACATCACATCAGCAAGTATACAGACCCCAATGCTAGGTGATTAGATTTAGTGGAAGAGCATATTTCCTGCATGTTTTATTAATGGCTCTATTTCATGAATACTTATTTTCCAGTGTCTATGTCTCAAATTATTCTTTATTTGCTTATACTGACTTCAGTTTCATAGGCCTACATAGAATGCTGGTATTCAAATGGTTAAATAGTTCTTTGAGAGATACACTGTGATATTAGTCTTATATGTTATATATACAATATCCCCTTATGTGTTATATAAATAATATATACATTTTACTTAAATCATATAATATCCATTCTTCAATAAAATTTTTAAAGCCAGTATGTTCTTTCCTAGTAATTTTTCTGAAAATAAATTGTTTTAAATAACAGGTAAAGCTAATAGGTGGACTGCCCTGGTAGCTCAGACAGTAAAGTATCTGCCTTCAGTGCAGGAGGCCTGGGTTCAATCCCTGGGTCAGGAAGACCCCCTGGAGAAGGAAAATGGAAACCCACTCCAGTATTCTTTTTTGGTCAGTCCCATGTACAGAGGGATTTATCTATAAAATAGGTAACTAATGAGAACCTACTGTATATTTTAGGGAACCCTACTCAATGCTCTGTGGTGACCTAAATGGGAACGAAATCCAAAAAAAGGGGAGAAATATATATAGATATATAGATAAGATTCACTTTGCCGTACAGTAGAAATGAACACTTCATTATAAGGCCATACGGGCGCATGCTAAATCTCCTCCGCTGTGTCTGACTCTTTGCCACCCCATGGACCCTAGGGCACCAGGCCCCTCTGTCCATGGGACTCTCTGGACAAGATTACTGGAGTGAGTTGCCATGCCCTCCTCCAGGGGATTTTCCCAGCCCACGAATTGAACCCCTGTCCCTTTTAAGTCTCCTTCCTTGGCAGGCAGGTTCTTCACCACTAGCACCACCTGGGAAGTGCCCCCCACCCCCTGCCCCGCCAAAGCAACTATACTCCAATAAAAACAAAAATTAAGAAATGAGGTCTTGTGAATGAACCACTCGGAAGTTTGGTTAAAAGCCAGTGAAAATTATAGAAATGGCAGCAAAACCATCTTTCATGTAGGTAGGAATATAAGTATACTTAGCGAGTCAAGAATAGGATCTCTGTTATCTCGTGACTGCATTAGAGGTTGGAAAGTCACACCAGCAGGCAAGGTTTTCACTTATCCCTCAATGAATGAGTATCAGGTGATATGGGAGTTGTCTGGTAAGTCCCCCCAAAATATAAACTAGTGAAACAAGAGAGCTAGGAATGTAAATGAACATGTTTGAACCTCATATGCTGTTCAATTTCGAAACGCTTAGTAATTCCATTTTTTTTATTATGTATGATTGTTATTCCTCCTCTAGAACAGGCCGTTCTGTGACTTTTCTTTCCTGTCTTCATGTTTTTAAAAATAGTATCTAACACATTCTGTACTTAACCTCAAGGAAAATTTTACAGGGTTTCTTTAAATCCTAAACTGAGTATTTTTCAAGAGAGAGCAAACCATTCTGAAGAAAGAAACACAAAATTCCAGACAGGTTTGAAGTGTGTAAAAACTCTAAAACACCTGGATCCTGAGAAAATTAGGAAGGTCAAAGATTACCTCTTTGGTTAGAAAGTCTACCTCTCTGATTTGTTCAGGACAGCCTTTTTGTGAAGTTTTGACTGTGAAGAGTGAATGAATGAATAAGCATTTTACATTAAACAAGCTTAGCTTTGTTTTATTGCTGCTGTTCCTTTGTTGTTATAATTTATGCATCTAATTCATGCAACGCCCAACATGTTTTTCTTCTCTTTGAAAAATAACCCCTAGTGAAATACTTCCACTTCTAAACAATGATATGTATACACATATATGTCTGTGTGTGTGTGTGTGTTAGCCAATCAGTTGTGTCCAACTCTTTGGGACCCCATGGATTGTAGCCCATCAGGCTCCTCCATCCGTGGAATTCTCCAGGCAAGAATATTGGAGTGGATTGCTATTTCCTACTCCAAGATATATATATATATATATTTCATATATATGAAATTAGATATATATGTGTATATATATATATATATAAAGATGATATATATTTTAATTTTCTTTTAGTTAACAGAGATCTATCTGGGAGTATTGACTGGAATATTGATAAAAAATTTTCCAAGTACCCTCAAGCTTATCTGAACAGGAGATGAAGAGAAGTCAGAATAGAAGTATTACCTCCTCTTCACCCACACTATTGATTTTTTTCTAAATGAGTAAAAGGGGAAAGACATTAAAAAAAAAAAAGGCTTCAAGTTATATGGGCATGCACTATTACTCACTTTACAATTATAAAAGTTGGTTATCTGGAATTGGGATACATTTTTGCAATCATCAGTCAGCTTCCTTTAAAACTGGTTGGCATTATTTGAGAAACCACTGAATGGATCCTCTCCTACGCTACTGAGAAAGTCCCTCACTGCTACCACTTTTCAGATAGAAAGATCAGGGTGCCTGGAAGAAACCAGGAAAAGAACCTCTGTGTATTACATTCCCCTGACTTGTTCACTTACCTCCTTTTCCTCCTCATAAGTAATAGATGTGTTTTTAGGGTCTATGTGCAAGTTGTTATTGTCAAAATTATTATAAGGTCATCTCTTCCAAGGAGTCTGACATGCCTTTCATATTTTCCATTGCCTTTGTAAACCAGCTTTTTGGATAGGACTTGTGAATTGAGATGGCATTATTAAGTTTGGAAATTTTTGTTATCTGACTCTTTCTTTCAGAATAAAAGTACCCTCAGACCCTGAAAAGTCCACTTGTTGTTAAGTCACTAAGTTGAGTCTGACTCTTTGTGACCCCGTGGACTGCAGCATGCCAGGCTTCCCCGTCCTTCACCCTCTCCCAGAGTTTGCTCAAACTCAACATCCATTGAGTCAGTGCTTCTGTCCACTAGTTGTATCTATTTCTTTTTACCCTATAGACCTTATGTACCTCAATTAGAAGGAAATATTTAGACTTTTTCCCTTTATTCTTTGTTCTGTTTCGCATCTTTAAAACCCAGCAACTTTGTCACCACAAGCCAAGTTTAAAACAATAGAAATGAACTGGGAATATTTTTTTTTGTTTCATTTAACAAAATTTGATTTAAAAGTAGCAAGAAAAATAGCCCAAATCAAACTGTTACGTGAACTGTTGTTTTGTATTGATATGGTACTTTTTGTTTTCATTGGGCTTAAAGTTGCACAATTAACATTCCATTCCAATGTGATAGCTTGATGCTTTTTCAAGTGGGGCAACAAAACTTTGAAGTGTTAAGTAGCCTGTCAGTAGATGCACCATGAACATGGCAGAGACAAAATTAGAACTTCATTTCTAAGTTTCAGTGTTTTTTTCATCTGCTTTTCTTTTATATATTAAATTCTCAAATTAGAAATGATATGGGCTTTCAAATTTAATTTAGCCTCTCAAAAACACTTGTCCTATGATATACTTAGCTTTTCTGTGATTTGCGTGCTTATTTTCATAAGGTTAAAAATGCTAGAAATGTGAATGAAATGGAAATACAAATAAAATCCTCCAAACTGATAATTTTTTTGTTTTAATAAAATCCTCATGGGAGATTTGGTACAAACTGTGATGTTCTACAAACTGACTTTATTCCTTGGAATAGACATAATGGTGTATTGCTAAACACCCTTTTATCTTGAAACTTGAGAATACCACGTGGGAGAAAATAGGATATTTTGTTGATATTTCCTTCCAACATTAAAGCATTCAGTGACTATTCTCAAAGTCTACTACATAAAGAAAAGCTTTAAATTTAGCTGACTTTTTTAGCTGACTAATGTATAGTCAAATCAGAAACAAATAAGTGACAAAATAGTTGGGTAATGAACCAATGGAAGAATAACTGAATGAATGAAATGAAACATAAGCAAAGGCTTTAAAGAAATTATATTAGATAATATGATTCTATGCTTGATATGTTGTAAAAATTTAAACAAAAATGGAAAAATCTCTAGGCCACCAAAATTATTCAGTGATGCCTAAGTTACTCAGCTGTTTTAAATCATTGTAACTTTCTCACTTCTGCAATGTTACACAAAGGGAAGAAATTCAATAGGGAACAAGACACATGGAGAAAAGTATTGATTTCAACACTGTCTGTAACATCCACAAACTGGAATCTCCAGAGATTCTCAGCATTCTGAAACAGTTAAACACACTATGGGACTTTCCCAAATGTAATTTTATACGGCTACTTAAATTATTAAGTAGATGAAGAGTAACATGCAATTAGGGAAGAGCATGAGCTTTGGGAATGAACAAACCTATGTTTGAATCCTTCTGCCATTTCCAAAATCTTCAGAATACGAAGGGACCTCTAGAATCTCTGGGCCCTCTTAGAAATTCTTCCTGACATGATGGAGACCACCTGTGTGGTTGGGTACTGGGATCCAAATTGCTAGGTTTCCTCTGAGGCTTCCCTGGTGGTTCAGTAGTAGAGAATCACCTGCCAACGTTCGATCCCTGATCTGGGAAGATCCCATGTATGGAACAACTAAACTCTTGCACATCTATTGAGACTGTCCTCTAGGGTCCAGGAGACGCAACTATTGAGCCCAGGTGCTGCAACTACCACAGTCTGCAAACCCTAGAGCCCATGCTCTACAACATGAGAGGCCACTGCAAAGAGAAGTCTGAACATCGCAGCTAAGAGTAGCTCCTGCTTTCAGCAACTAGAGAAAAGCCTGTGCAGCAATAAAGACCCCAACACAGCCAAAAATAAAATAGAAATAAATTAATAAATAAAATTATTTTTTTAATAAGTGTGCTCTCAGAGAGGCCAATTTAATTTTGTCTGGTGCTGTGATAATACACAGAAAAAGAGAGATGAACCTCAGACTTAAAAAGGCAAGGATCAAATTCTCGTGGCTTGATACTGGATACGTTACTTTCTTTGAACTTCAGATTTCCTGTCAATAAATTGCAAATAAAGTTATCACTTATTTTATGGAGTCATTGTGATGATAAAATGGCATGACCTGAACCAACATCAGACTAGATAGGGTTTAGGTATTGAATACATGGTAATTTATTGCTATTATCTTGATTGGTCATTTTACTCATTAAAAAATATCCTACTGAAAAATATTTTAATTGTTCATTTTTGACCAAATAGCTTATTTTCAGTATAACATTAAAGACACTCTGTAACTGTTTCCTAACCCAATTGCTTGTCCATTTTTCTCAATAAAGCTCCTTGCAAAAGCCAGCTTTCCACCACTCTGACCTGATCGTTTCCCAAACGTTGTATGAATCCACCTTTAAGCCGTACCTTTTCCTCTGCCCTCAGACCTGTTGTCTTTTCATTCTAATCATGCCTTCTCAAACAGTCCTTTGCGTCCTTCAAGGCCCAACTCAAGTGGACTTGTTGGGTAGTCTGTCTCCCCTGTGTTCTTACACAGTCTCTTAGAGCAGCGTGATTCCCGTCTTCCGTGCATTACAATCTTGTGTCAGACACTTCCACTGCATATTGGGCTATTTTAGGAGAGAGATCTCATCTCCTCACATGCTATTCATTCTTTTAGCAACTCAATCACTTGTACACAGTGGATGCTCAAAAACTATGTGTCAAATTAAATTCAAAGGTGACTGAAGTGAAGTGAAAGTCACTCAGACTCTTTGTGACCCCCATGGACTGTAGCCCGCCAGGTTCCTCTGTCCATGGAACTTTCCAGGCAAGATTACTGGAGTAGGATCGAACCCAGTCCTCCCACATTGCAGGTGGATTCTTTACTGTCTGAGCCATGAGGGAAGCTGTGGTGACCGAAAGCTCTAGAAATAAACCTTGTGTGACACTTATTGATGAGTAAGTGCCATTTGAAGTGCCTGTTGGAGTGTGACTTTTCTCATTTTAACGTATCAAATTTTCATTTCTGTGAGGTCAGTCCTATAAAGACAAAATGTTTTGGAATACTTGACCCGAGATCAATTTTTCCACTCGAATTTCACTTTAATTAAATTATACAGATATAAGACTTATAGGTGATATAAAACTTTCAGGTACAAATTACATGTGTATAATTCTTTCTATTTAGGTGTATTCATGGACATAACCTTTATGTAATCTGCAAGCTCTATCCCTGGCTTGTTTACAACAGCGTCTATAATATTGTGGGAAATGTTTACCACTTAAAAGTGGGAAGGATATGTGCATTCATTAACATGGCAATTTGGAAGACTTGTGAATCCTCTGAAAAGAAAATAGACTAGTGATTTCAAACATACTTTATAATTCTTTCTTTGGAGAGAAAGAAATTTTAGGTTTTTAAAACTGATTCACTACAAGGGTGGTGAAATTAGGGGAAAGAAAAAGCCAAAAACCCGATCCTAACATGATTGTCAGCTCATCTTAAAAGAGTTCTTAATTTCAGTCTAATTAAAATATTTTTTTAGCAACCTGATCCATAACTTCACCCATTGATAGGTAATATCCATTAAGCCTCAAAAAAATAAAAGCTACCCTTGTAGGTATTTGAATTCTTCATATCTTTACTAATCTAGGAACCATTTTTGTAAGACATTACTCTGAGTGATTGAAAAGATCAGTTAAACTGAAAGATCTGACACATATATAAAATATATAAATGTATATGAATACATTATAGACATATGTAGTTCTTTTTTTCAAAGAAGTTTACTCCAATGAACTGCCTATTCTTTCCTTATCTACACAGTTTGGCTAATCCCTGGTTAAAACAAACTAAAATGGTCGATGATATCCACTTTCTGACAGAGTCAATATATATGATAATCCAATCAAAGAATCAAAACATGTAATCATAAGCTTATGACTTAAATATCTTGATTACTTTCTCTTGGTGTTTCATACTGAATGACCCGTCCCTGGTCATAGTTTAACATAGTTTAACAAAGGTGCCATAGTTTAACAAAGAAAACCCAACAAAATTTAAAACTATCAAGGTCAGAGTAAGCTTTCAAAAATCTTACTCTTGATCATATGCAGTAGTGAACTTAAACTTTAAAGGTAAATCCATTAGTATTTTGCAAGTTCCAGTTCTCTTTTATCAGAAATGGAGAAGGAATCATTTAAGTAATTACATGTGTATTTGTGTGCTCAGTCATGTTTAACTCTTTGCATTCTGGGGGTCTATGGCCCATAGGGTTCCTCTGTCCGTGAGATTTTCCAGGAATTCTGGATAATACTGGAGCTGGCTGACACTTCTTCCTCCAAGGGATCTTCCCAATCCCTTTGGGATCCCTTTGGGATCCCTTAGGGATCAAACCTGAATCTCCTGCATTGGCAGGCGGATTCTTTACCACTGAACCACCTGGGAAGCCCCTTAAGTACATATTTTTCTTCAAATAGAGAAAAAGACAAACTGATTCACATGTAACCCTAACTTGGAAGTGTTATTTGATTTAGGAAGACTCTAGAAAATGTTAAGAATCTCACCTTGTTTTATGAGTCCTTTCTTTGTTTCACTTCATGTTGCTTCTCCAGCCCCCACCCTCCACCCCTGCATTCTCCTCATGTTCATCTTTATGCAACAAATTAGGACTTCTCACTCCATCCTGAATATGTATTTTTATTACTTTCGACATTGCCAAGTTCCAAACCATTTTTAAATATATGGATGCATGCATTCCCAGTCTCTACAGTAACGTCCACTCTTTGTGACTCCATGCAAGGCTCAGCTGTCCATAAGATTCTCCAGGCAAGGCTACAAGTGTGAGTTGCCATGCCCTCCTCTGGGGGATCTTCCTGATCCAGGGATCAAATCTATGTCTCTTGTGTCGCCTACATTAGAGGTAGATTCTTTACCCACTGTGCCACTGGGGAAACCCTTTTAAATATATAATATTCTACTATTCCCCCATGGAGACTGGATGATACTTATGTACCACCACTACAAATGAAACATACATATAAGCATATAAGCAAACAACTAGTATAAATAAATGCTACCTTGATGATTAAAATTAATTATTAGGACTTAGAAGCCTTTATTTAACAAAAGTGCAATTATTAAGCTAGTTCAGTGACAATTATATTAAAGTACATACTTTTAAAATTTATGCTGTTACTCAATACATAACCCAAAGAAAGTAAAACTCTTATCATCTTACAAGTTTTATGTGATATGCCTAACAAAGTATTTGGACTATTGATGAAATATCATGTCTTATTAGCATTTGAAAAGAATCAAGCTAATATTACCAATTAAATAATCTTTTAATATAGTTAAGAGCAAAAATCACAAATACACATGAACAGTTTGCCTTTTTAAGACCACTTTCCTCAGTCTACCAGCTCAAAACTAGATGAGAAATCCATTCTTAGTTCTTGAGAGTGAATTAGGACTGACACCTGTGTTTAGAGTTCAACAACTTAGAATAACACAGATACAGTATTTTTCCATAAAGTTTTCATAGCCTGTGTTGCACAGATAAAATATTAAAAGTTTATTTTATAACTGAAATGCCAAAGAAATTGTGATAAAAAGAGGAAAAAGTTAAATTAAACTTCGATAAAGCTTAAGTTTAAGTAAGAAACTAATTGCTTTCTGCTGCTGCTGCTGCTAAGTCACTTCAGTAGTGTCCAACTGTGCAACCCCATAGACGGCAGCCCACCAGGCTCCCCCACCCCTGGGATTCTCAAGGCAAGAACACTGGAGTGGGTTGCCATTTCCTTCTCCAATGCATGGAAGGGAAAAGTGAAAGTGAAGTCACTCAGTCATGTCCGACTCTTGGCAAGCCCATGGACTGCAGCCCACCAGGCTCCTCCATCCATGGGATTTTCCATGCAAGAGTACTGGAATGGGTTGCCATTGCCTTCTCCGAATTGCTTTCTATTACCTTGTAATTCTTAAAGGTAAACCTCATGTTTTTAAATAACTTATTATTCATGAAATTTAGTGTTTAGTTGGGCATGTTTCAAGATATTATCAGTTGGAGAACACCTAAGATAAATTACTTTTAATAAGAACCCACCCCTCCTTTTTTAATCTCAGCTGAAATTGTGATTTTTATTTGTCATGGAAAAGTATCTGTGGAATAGTTTGTCATGCAATTGTTACAGGTGATTTTCTATGGTAGATCATGAAGATTCCTGGTTTTTTTTTTTTTTTTTTTTTTTCACAAACATCATGAATGTTCATTTATATAAGGTATGTGTATATATATAAATACATCATGTGTTACATGTGTCTTTAAAGTATTATGAAAGTGACAGTCACTGAGTCATGTTTGACTCTTTGCCACCCCATGGACTATAAGAGGCCATGGGATTCTCCAGGCCAGAATACTGGAGTGGGTAGCCTTTCCCTTTCCCAGGGGATCTTTCCAACTCAGGAATCGAACCCAAGTCTCCCGCATTGCAGGCAAATTCTTTACTAGCTGAGCCACAAGGGAAGCCCAAGAATACTGGAGTGGGTAGCCTATCCCTTCTCCAGCGGATTTTCCCGAGCCAGGAATCTCCTGCATTGCAGGCAGATTCTTTACTGCATGTGAATAAATATATAGGCATCATAGGGTCATAGGACTCTGGAATACATATGAATTCAAATAAGAAAAATATTTATAAATAGCACTGAAAACTTTAGTCATGTGGATTTCCTTATGAAGCATGTTTTAATATTCAGTAGAGAACAGTGTGGGAGTTGCCTAATTTCAGTTCTATTTTAAAACAATGGGAAATTTAACTGGTTGCTTAATTTTAAATGACATTTTCATAAAATTAAGCTATGTCCATTCAACAGTTTTTCCGATCAAGTTAACTTTCCCTCCGCTCACCAAGAATATTATCTAGTAGACTCTGATTATTTCTGAAGAGGTTGGTTCTTATCTGATATGATAAACAGATTGATTTTTAGTGGCATTTGCCCCCAAAGTGAAAGAAAATTGGGGATTTTATATTTTGGGAGCCGTTGGCTAAGAAGATATACATTGGGACTTTTGAATTATCTACAAAAATGTGAACCTTTGAGTTGTAAAGGACTTTAGATCCTAGTTCTACAGGAGATCTAAAAAGGTGAAGTGCTTCCTGTATATTCCACAGTCAGTTAATAACCGGCGATAGTAAAGGGAGGAGATCTCCCACCTTTTGGTCAGGTGAAATTTTATATTACCCTGAAATTCTTTGAGGTAATCCTAAGGACACTGAAAATTTCATTATTTATTAAATCACATTTCTAACTCTTCCAGAGTATTTTTCCATAGCTTCTGTACACGGTGAATGACACATAAAAATCAGTACGTGTTTCCAATGTGAATGAACTTAAACACCTTAATGTGAAAAAAGTAGTCAAAGTGTCAGTCGTGTCCTTCTCTGCAACCCCATGGACTGTAGCTTACCAGGCTCCTCTTTCCATGGAATTCTTCAGGCAAGAAAACTGGAGTAGGTAGCCATTCCCTTCTCCAGGGGATTTTCCCAACCAAGGGATAGAACTCAGGTCTTCCTATGTGAGCACCATCTGTCATCCACTACATGGAAAGTACACCTTAGAACTGTTTATTTCCACCCTACTCATTTTATTTAGAGCTAAAACTCATAAGGAAGTTACTGATTGTCGATCCAGTGTAATTGAATTTGTCACACATTTGAATAAGAAGGCTAAATAATGAAAATAACCTATCCTGCATATTGGTTTAACTAAGGAGGGAAAATAAAGTATATGTGTGACTTGTTTATGTGTGGAGAGACTTTTGAGAGTCCCTAGAACTGCAAGGAGATCCAACCAGTCCATCCTAAGAGAGATCAGTCCTGAGTATTCATTGGAAGGACTGATGTTGAAGCTGAAACTCCAATATTTTGGCCACCTGATGTGAAGAACTGACTCATTTGAAAAGACCCTGATGCTGGAAAAGATTGAAGACAGGAAAAGGGGACGACAGAGAATGAGATGGTTGGATGGCATCACTGACTCAATGGAAATGAATTTGAGTAAACTCTGGGAGTTGGTGATGGACAGGGAGCTCTGGCGTGCTGCAGTCCATGGGGTCGCAAAGAGTCAGACATGACTGAGCCACTGAACTGAACTGAATTATGTATGTTTTAACACAACAAAAGCTAGACTGAGAACTTGCAAGATAGTTACATTTATTTTCCCAAGAATATCTTTTTGGCGGCTTTAGTGAAGAAAATGACATATTTGAATCAATATATTGTGCATAGTTCAAAATGCCAAGGATACATTTATTCTTCTGGGTTTTTATTTGCTTTAAATTTGCCTAACTTTTATGAAGGCTCTTTATGTCAAGGATTGGCTGTGTCATATTTTATTTGGGGGACAAACATCTTAAGGCTTCTCTGGTGGTTCAAACAGCAAAGAATCCCCCTACCAATGCAGGAGACCTGGGTTCAGTCCCTGGGTTGGGAAGATCCCCTGGAGAAGGGGATGGCTACCCACTCCAGCATTCTTGCCTGAAGAATCCCATGGACAGAGGAGCCTGGTGGGCGACGGTTCATGGGGTTGCAAAGTGTTGGACACGACTGAGTGACTAACTTTTAAGTTTTACCCTGTGTGCAGTTATATGCTTCCAGGGGAGAGCAAAGGGGCTGCTGTTCTGGGATTTCTCTTCTAGTAGCAGAATCACCTCCCTGCAGTACTGCATGGGGAACTTTCCTAATCCACATTTGTTTCTCCCAGGACTCTGGCTCCTCAGGGATTTGGCTGCCTAGCTTGGTGGAAGTATTCCAGCTCTGCTTTCTTTTGGATAGTATTTCTCCTTCATTTTATCTAAATAGAGGATTATATTAGCTAAACATGATTAAATTTGAGATATGAGTAGGTACATGCTGGTGTCTGGTTTTGTTACAGTTTCTTATGGTCGATGTCTCTGCATGTAACATAGTGTTTTAATGTGACCATCTTTAGTAGCTACAACTCCTAGGAAAAAGTTTGGAAGAACCCTAAGCAAGTTGAAGAAAAAACAAAAAACAGGCATTTAAGTTTTTAATTCAATTAGTAACTCATAAAATCTACTGATGAGGATGCAAATAGCCTTTATAAGCATTAATCTCATGAAATGAACATTTTGTAAAAGTGAATGTGGAGTTTTTAGATCCTTAGGCAAATCTTCACTGTCGGTTGAATTTATTTCAAGAGCTTTTCTGGTCACCTTTGAACCTCGATGATTTCTCCAGATGTACAGAAGTGAACAATGTAAAAATCTTGCTGTTTCAGCACAACTGATTCCAGCTGGCTGAGAACTGGATCTGCAAGTCATTGGTTACAGCTGTGTTTCGATTTATGTGATGGTTGAAAAAATAAATTACCCGATTAGATGGCTAGAAAGAGGACTCTTTGTTTAGCCCTTGTGTGGGGGCTGAAAGTGTTTATGGTGCTGTTTTCTACACAGTCTTTGCAAAGTAAGCTGGACAAATAGACTTATTCAGTGCTCCTAAGAAATGTTGCATATTCAGCTTTAATTCTTTGCTAAAGAAACTTTTTTAATATAATGCTGTCTTCCAGCAAATGTTTTAAAGGTCTGGCTTTTAAGAAAAGCAGTAAGTTTTCTGTCCTACTGAGCACTGAATTTAGTCATTGAAAAGCAGTTTCCTTTTGTTTAACATGTACTTTAAAACATGTCTTCGATAGGCATATGAATTAAAGTATGCTTCTCTTATATTCAAAGCTTTATTTTGCAAAGTATTTGAACATAAATCCTAATTTAACCTTTTTCTTTAGTGGCTTATGGCTCATGAAGCACAAAATAAAATTAAAGTAACTAAATAAAGAAATATAATCATATATTACTGCAAAAAATTGACATGTCTGTGAGGTTGAATCTGTGACTATTTTTGTTGTTATTTAAGTAAAATTTTATAGGTAAGAGTTGAAAGAGTATTAAACAGCATATAACTTTTCAGGTTCTGGGCTTCCTTGGTAGTTCAGCAGTAAAGAATTCGCCTGCAATGCAGGAGACACGGGTTCGATCTCTGGGGCAGAAGATCCCCTGGAGAAGGAAATGGCAACCCACTCCAGTATTCTTGCCTGGGAAAGCCCATGGACAGAGGGGCCTGGCTGGCTAGAATCCATGGAGTTGCAAAGAGTAGAATATCCTTCCAAGATAATGTAAGGTTGTATGAATTATTTTTAATTATATTCCAAGCTAGTTTTTTTTTTCCTAAAGGTTTTGGAAAAAATTTAAGTGGGCAGAATTCTTACGTGAACTTGAAAATGAGACCAAGCACTTGATCAGGTGTTATAATGTCCACCAGAGTCATAGTAATTCAGCGTGGGGAATGTATCATTTTTTTGAAACCACAATTATTCTTTATCCCTTTCCTTTCTTAGATTGAGATATGTATTATAGAATTTAGGTGATGCAGAATGAATAATCATAACGTATCCAAAAGGAAACAAAGATGGGATTGATCTGTTTTCAACTGGCAGATGGTTGCGCTGAGTCAGGCTATTTCTCTGATCAATGGAAGTATACCCTCTACCCCTTAACAAATCAATGCAATTGCTTGGGAAGTATGGGAACAAAACATGAGAATGTAGGATACACTTGAATGTTCACAATTCAGAAATATTTAAATGATGTTTATAATGCTTTAAGTATTTTCTTCTCCACCCATATAATGGAAGCTTCTTCATCCTACATTGAATACCTGTATAATAAGGTTCAAGGGTAAGTAACAGTGGCATTCTTCACAAAAGAATGTGTTGTGAAAAGTTAAAACGTGTCTCTTTATAGTTCTAAAAGTGTATTTTTCTAAAAGTTAATCAGGAAACAATATCACTGAAGCACAGAGATAGCAAAGTGAAAATTCAATCTTGAAAAAATGTCTTTGATTGTTTGATATTAAGTTTCAAAGCTACACAGTGTTATAATAGGAAAAATCAGTTTTTGATCAGAGAATTTTAAACCTATGATTTTCCTGGTTTTCTGATATCTATTCTCCCCCCCAAAAATTTCTAAATCCACTTAAGGAAGTTTTATAAACTGACATATTTTAGCTTGAATGGTAAATGCATTTTTAAAGCTAAAATATGTCTATTCAATCAATCCTAGATTTTTTTACCTCCATCTAGGCTAATTTTTGTAAATAAGTTATCCGAGGAGACTGAGTTCATCTCTTTAGTGCATGTACCATAACATGTACGTATATATTTATGAAACTTGGGAAATTATTACATCTCTAGTTCTACAACAAAAAATATTTCATATATTGTTTCAAATCAATGACGATTTAGATGTAAACAGAGTAATCCACATAACAGATCTAATATAACACTTTAATGTTGCCATTTCACATGGCTAGCATGAAAGGATACACTTTTGAGATTGAATTATTAGATGAGATATCACAGGGACATATGAAGAGGATTTATCATTAGTCTTTCTGAATGAATGCTACTGGATGGTACCGTGAAGATTAAATGACAATGATGCATACAAATATCTAAATGAAAGGTAGCAATGATCACACATGTTTCCAACTTTACTCCCTTTCACTGCACAAAATTTTAACACTGAATTATGCCTTGGTATCATCCAACCTAATTGTAAAGACAAGAGAACTAAGGTTCCAAGAGTTAAATGACTCATCCAAGACCATAATTTTATCATTTACCAAACTGGCCCCAGAACCAGTTACCTGACTCTAAGATGACTTCTCATCTCACTTTGTTTGAAAGTGCTCTATACAGAACATAAGGAAAATAGTACAGTTGGCTCTCCAAATCTGTGTTTCCTGAACCCATGGATTCAAATATTCAAAAATATTCCACCCCCCTCCAAATCCCAGAAGGTTCTAAAGAGAAAAAGTTGGAATTGCTGCATTCTGGCAACTATTTACATAGTATTTACATTGTATTAGGTATTATAAGTGATTACTTAAAACATATGGAAGGACATGTATAAATTATATGTAAATACTACACTACGGGATTGTATATAATGGGCTTGAGCATCCCTTACATAAGCATTTTGGTATTCACTGGGGGTTCTGAAACCAGTCCCCCACAGAAACTGAGGGATGCCTGATTTTTAAACTATGTTAGCTAAAACATAAGTTATGTTTTCTCTTTTGCTATAGTCTTCATGCTCTAAGTATAACAGTAATTCTGAAGTCATTTGAAATCATTTCCACATAATGTCCCATCTAAAAAAGTCAAAATTAATTTCTCACTCACTTATCTGTTAGGAAGCACATCACCACAGCAGAAACAGACATTTATTGTTTGAATGTGTAATCCTGCTAACTTTTGAAAACTACTCTTCTGGATTTCAAGATAATTTGGCACAGCATAATTTTTCCTGTGGTCCCCAAATTGCCCCTCATTATCATACTTTACCTTTTTCCTGAAAGAAAAACCCTCGAGCAGCATCCTCAAGACCTATCCGTTCATGTGTGTGGCTCTACCAAAGTCGCTGTCTTTGTCACTTTCCCCTCAAGACCTCCCTCAAGTTCATGTTCTTGCTCTAATTACCCCTGTTTCAGACTTGATCTCCTCTCTTCTGTCTTGTGTGGCTTTGAATGTGGTCCCCTTGTGGATATTGATGACAGACTGGATTGGCAAGTGGGTTATACACTTGGGGAAAGCAGGGGGAATGAGGGGAAGAGGAGAGGACAATGGGGAGAAGGTGGGAGAGAGGGAGAGAGAGATTGCTATAGAGTGTTATAATCACATACATTTTCTAAATAAAAGAGTAAATATTAGACTTCACATGCTGGGGTCTAAAGGATCATCCTTGAAAGGAAGTGAGATCTGTGTGATTATTTTTCCATGTCAGTTGTGATGCTCTGTACTTACATACCAAAAGAGAAAGAAAAAGTAACTTTAGGTTGACAAATAAGCCTTTTGCATTCCAGTCTGAAAGTGTCTGAGTTAAACACTGAGTCATCCCCTGGTCCAAATACTAAAACGCTAAAAGAAAAGATGTCAAGTTTTTTCCTTGTTGAAAACCAGCTGCATCATTCACCAGGACATTTTTAAAGTAATAATTTGTATACATTTATGTTTTACTTTATTTTCATTTTGCATTAGATAATTAGTTCCAGAATCTGACTGATAGCCCAGAATTATCTTAACAAGGTCTACACGCACACTAGTACACACCTGTTTCTCCCCCATTTGTGTTTTATTTAGTAGAAAATTCCCAACCAGGGCATCCTAGTTCACTGGCATCTGACTGTTGTCTCCCCTGCCCTTTAATTATTTTTTCCTCTTTAAAAAAAAAAAGAAGAAGAAGAAGAAGAAAGAAAGTAGAATAACCATAGTTGCTACTGCTCTTAACTACAGTTCCTTCCTTAACAAGACTTTAAAAATTGCTTTTTCTCTGTATTTTTGCTGCTCGTGCTACTATTATAGCCTTTCTTTATTGGAAACAGAGATATTTAATATACGTTGTTTGGCACTAAAAAGAGCACGACTCTCATTTCTGGAAAGGTTAGACAAATAAGCATCTGTCAGATATATTCAGAAACTTGATGTGGAGTATGTTTCTGTTGTTCTCATGGTTTTGTTGTCAGTTACCTTAAAGTTCATTTCTTATAACCCTTCCCCTTAAGTAATCTTTCCTATTTCAAACTGTTAGTAAACAAAAATATTAGATGCTCTGTAGTCAAAGGAAAATCTTGTATTTTAGATCTTCAGATAAATCCATATAAATTCATCCTCTTAAAATGGACCAGAATGAAAGTACTGGGACCCAGTGATCAGTTATGCTGTAAACTTTTCACCAGGACACTTTAAGTTAGCATTGTCCAATAAAACTTTCTGCAGGGTTGGAAGTGTTTTATAGCTTGTTGTTCAGAATGGTAACCACGAGCTACATGTGCTGTTTTACGTTTGAAATATGGCTAGGGCAACAGAGGAATTGAATTTTTACCTTATTTCATTCTAATTTTCATAACTACCTGTGGCTGGTCATACTTTCTTAGAAAGTGTAGGCTAAATAAAGAAAATATGCAAGTGATAACAAAAAATGTAATCTACACATCCATGAATTTTGAGTCCTAGTTTGAACTGTAGATCATTTTCTATCCTCCATCTTCCCTGTCCTAAACCTCATCAGTATTTTAAAATCCATTTCCCATAATAACAATGAGTTCAAATGGCCTTTCTGAGAAAAGATCCCTTGTAAGGTAGGAGGCAGGTTTTATTAAAATATTTCAGAGCAGTGATTGCTACTTTTAACTTAATAAATCATTTGATATACATCCAGATCTAGCTTGGTTATTTTTTTAAGTTAACGGAACACATATAAAAATAATCGATCTAGGAAGACCATACGTGCATTGCTTGCTCACATTAAATATAAAACACTGAAATTCTTACTTTGTAAATAGTTAGCCATAGTCATACTCTCATTTAGAGATGTTTTAGTATTGATGAATGGAAGTTTAGAATAAGAAGAGACTTTAAATCCATGTCTATGACAGTCAGTTGAACTGATTGATTACATTCTCTTTCAAATAAATATTGATTTAATCATGTCTGCATTCCCATTGGCCCAATGGTGGTCTTGACAGAAGCCTAGGCACTTGAAACTGGCTCAGCCTTGTCTGGATATTAATATTTTAAATGCATAGCCATTTATAATTATCATTTTTCTTCAAACCTTTATTCTTGATTTTCTAGTTTACTTGATTAATATTTTATGCCTCCTGTAAAGTTAAGTAGTATGTGCATCTGTGTGTAATAAACAAAGATAGCTTGGGAGAGGAAAAGAAGTTGCCTTTGCATCTGTTGTTTCTGATTCGCAGAGCTAGGAGTGAGGTGTTTATGCAGGCAGTCCACAGAGCTAAGATATCAGTCGGCAGTTTGCTGTAAGCACATGTTCAATTATTAAAATAGTCGACATTTTATGTCTGATAGCCATAGCGAGGTCACGACATTAATTTATCCAGACTATTGCAGGCAACTGTCTAGAGAAAAAATAGCATACAAGACACTGATGATGCTGGAGAGAGACAGGGAAAAAAAAAAAAAGATGGATCTGAGCAAAGAGACTCTAAGAGATGACCAATTTAATACACAAACCTAGAACAGGAGGGATGAAGTCAGCAGGCGTCTCACTGTTACCAACAGTAACTATTTTAAGCTGCGCTGTGCATGTGTTGATTTCTGTTATGGTTTTTCATTAGATTCTAAGCTTGAACACTATTCCAGAGTCTTTGGTTTCTGAAATCTAATTTAATATTGCATTTGTTGTTTCAGTGCTCAATGATTCTTTGCTCTTTCTTCTCTGTCCCTTTCTTCCCCTCCCTCTTCCTATTTCTTCGTTTCCTTTTCTTCCCACCTCATATTCTTTTCCTTCCTGCCTTTCTCTCTCCGGTGAGAGTGTATACTTAATACCATGCCTCCTCCTGGTGACCACTTCTTTATTTATTTGCAGTTTTTTTTTTTGTTTTTGCACTTGAATTTTTCCTTTTTTTCTGTTCTTTTTCTTTCAAATCGGGAGCCTGTAGAAGCAGCTTGTAGAGGTGCATATCCTACTGCAGACGCTTCTTTCTGAGTTATGTGATGTTTTCTTTGGAACCTCTGCAAATGATTGTCCTTCATGTCTGTTGCCACAGATCTATTGCCAAACTGCTACCTTAGTCGGTCCTGCAGCGCTGCAGTGCATGCTGGGATCTGTCTGTGTGAGTAACCCCAAATCTCCCCACCACCAGACAGCATTCGAGTTGGCTGGAGAACTGCTTTACTTTTCTTTGCTTTGTGTGTGTTTCTTGTGTGCTGCAGAGTCACCGATGGCTAGCTCTGTCTGGCAAGTAATTCAGAAATATCGCTCATGTAGAAAGAAAAGGTAGGCTGTTTACTGCATTCTGTCATTAAAGGGGACAACTGAAGAACAAAGGAACTGGAAAAATACCTATATACAGTTTTTTATGTTATGAAACGCTGTAGCACAAACACGACCGTTCAGCCAGACTTTTACTTCCTTTTGTAACCATGCACATAGTAGATTGTTTCCACATCTGTACACAAATCCATAGCTTCCGTAAACATATATTTAATTTTTAATATTTGTAGCCTGCACACATCTCTTAGTCTCCAAGACTTTCACATATTCATCAATGCAGCTAGGTATTATTATCTTTGAAAGTTCCTAAATCAAAAAAGTAAAATAGATACTAACATCCTTTTGGTTGATTTCATTCCAGTAAGTTAGGGTTTCAACACGGTTTAAATCATATTGATGATTCAGATCCTGGCAGATTCTGTAATTCCTATGAAATGAGAGCACAGCTAATAAAAATATTAAGCAATTATTTTTGTTAAAATCATAGCTTTTTTCATTATTCAATAGCAATGATTGATCCCGAAAGAACCACCTCACTCATCTGCCTCTTGGGCTGTTTGGGGGCTTCATATATAGAAGTGGAAAAGCTCCTTTTGCTCTTTCGTCAGCCGGGGAGGGAAGGATAGGGGGGTGGGGTGGGGAATAAGGCGTTGAATAAACTCCAGGGCTGCTAGAGAATTGCTGGCGTTATTTCTCTATCACGTGTGAGCCTGGCTGCCTGCTTCCTGAGGTAGTGAATCCAGGATAAGACTGTGTCGGAGCCTGTTTCCACAACTGTATTTGGAGATCTGTCTTATTGATTTGGGGGTGGGGGTGTGGGGAGGGGGTGGGGACCGGAGTGTGAGGTGAGGGGAGGACCGCCTGACTACTGGCTCACTGAAGCGCAAGACAGGTTCTTCCGGAAAGATGTCAAACAACTGAGACATAGCCACAGAGGAAGTAGAAAGGTGGAAAAATAAGGAGACCCTGGAAGAAATGAAGGCTTTGGGGCTTTTCCTTTTCACTCCTTCTCTTCCTTTCCTTCTTTCCTTTTTTTTCCCCCCCATCATCTGACCTGCAAAGGCTAGAATGACAGCGTCATGCAAATACTGCAGTCCCGCAGGTCTGGGAGAGGGTGGATGCTAGACTGTGAGTTAATGTTAATGATGAGCGCAGTGAAAATACCAGCCGCTGCCACCCCCTGCACACAGAAGCGCTCTGAGTCAGCATCAGATGCCTAGCCTCGCCTCTCGCTGGGTGTCTGTGTGCCTGTGCGCGCGCGTGCTCGCTCGGGCATCCGTGTCTAGCCGAGGGGAGGGGGTGGCGTGTGAGTGCGTGGAGGGTAAAAGCCAGTCAGTCAGTGAGAAGCAAAGGTACGTTGGAGAGCAACTAAAATCTGACTGATTTCCATCTTTGGAGCATCAGATGTATTCCCTAAGGAGGATGGGTCTCCGTGATGGGGGTGGTATAATTATGTTAATGTCATATTTATGGAGGGGTGAGATTTTTCATTCTAATAATTGGTTGAATGCTATGGTCAAAAATTGTAAAGCCATATTCAGCTTTAAGGAAAAGCATGGACTTATATCTAAGGACTGTTTTATTTTTTTTATTTTTTTTTTCATTTTTTTGCTTTTTGTGAGTGGTGCTTTTTTGTTTTATTTTTTTAACTATTTACTATTTTAAGCCATAACTGATTCTGTATGGAAAATCAAATGATAAACAAAAAGAGATCTTATATAATGATGCATTACATCATGGAGCAGAATTTTTAAAGTCTTACAAGGCAAAGTAAAGATCTGGACAGAGGGTGGGGGGCGGTGGCTGGAAAGGGGTGTGGTACTAGGGTGGAGGAGGGGGGCCAGTTAGCAAATATTTTGTTCAGTATAGCTTTCCTTGCAGCTTACTTGGAAATGGATGATTCACCTGTTTTACAGGAAAACATTCTAATTCTTTCCGTTTTTGTTTTTGTTTTTTTTTCCTCCTCTTTTCCCTTTTAAGATCAACCACTTCAGAAGAACCAGATTCCACTTCTGTGGCCAGGACTTTTATGTTATGGCTGGTCTGATTGTTTTACCCTGCGTTCTATGCTTCTAAACCTTGGATCATTCCTAAAGTACAAATTCTGTTCTCGAACCACAAACAAGGCTAAAAGATCGGAAGAAATTCAGTGAATGTACAGGATTGGAATTGTGTATTTTCAAAAGTGTTGAGCTTTATAATGCAATTATTTAAAGATAGAGTCTTTTATTTTCTCATGTTGCCAGCATTTTAAGTTACGTGTTTATTAAGTGGCACTGCTCAAATAACTACAGAGTATGCATGGAAATATTGGCTGTCTGAATAGTTTGGTGATTCAAAGAGAAATAGCAAGCTGCAGAGGTACTAAATTATGACATGCAAAAAAAGTTTTTGTTTTATTCTTAACTGCAACAATGTGTATATATATATACGTATACACATATATATATGTATTAGATTCAAAGTGTTATATATCCTGGGCCCACCTTGCAAGTTGTGGTGTATAGGCGTATAATGGGAAGCAAAATTTCAATTAGGTCCCATTAACCGGCATATAATCCTTCTTTAATGTAATAGAAGCTATGGTGTTGCTGTAAAAATTTGCTACAAACAGATTTTTAACCCATTTTTGGTCTCTTTCTTAGATCTAATGGAATGACTCTTAACTGTTCATTATCTGCATTGTTCCTTACATTCTTCATTATTTTAAGGTCTGAAATTAGTCTATCAATGGTTGTTGTGAATATTCAGCTCATCCTAACTTATATATACCATACATATATCTATATGTCTACGTATGTATTTTCATTAGTATTTAGAGGGAAAAGTTAACTGAACCCAACTGTAATTTCTAAACTAGCCTTATTACTGGAAGAAGAATTCTACCGCATCAAACTGGACTTTTCCTAGTCCCTGAGACCCTAACTTGTGAGGTATTTTAGTAACATCACAAGTCAGGCTCTTGGGACCTAGGCGGAGGGAACTAGCACCTTTGGACCTTATTGACTGTCTGCAGTTACCGTCAGAACAAAAGAACACACATAGATTCTGCCTAGGAGAAAAGAACAATGCTCTTATTTATAATCAGCAATGTTATCACCATGACCCACCCCCAAAAATGCTATTTTCAGAAACTGTACTCTAAAGTGATGACAGAGTTGCACAGAAATAGCATTTGTATTATATCATAATGACCATATAAAAGCAATATAAGATATCTATGTAAGAAGCAGAATTAAAATACAGTGTTTTTGAAATGCTTTTTTTGGTATGTTTTCAGGTGGCTAGCCCAAGAGAGTAACTCCTTGGTTAATAATGAAGAGAGTGTTTTATATTTATATCTTTTTTCTTATGCATAAAGATATATGCATTAGCTACTTAAATAATTCCTACATGTTTTCGTAACTGTGGCTGAAAATATGTAATATGCAGCTGTAGACATGCTTGAGGCCCAGAAATAAAATGATTTGCCGTCTTCTTTATTTGACCCTGTTAGATTTTATACTGATTTGAGAAGAATGCTGTTTTATGCTTGGTATTTGTTGCCAGAGTTTTCTTTAGTCTTTTTAACCAGACAAAATGCTTGAAATGTCTTATAATAAGACATTATCTTGTTATAAGAGTATGAATTATCATAATTAGCAGGAATATGCTATCTTTTAATTTTTGTAGTTTACTTGGCATATATCATGGATGTATGTGAGAAAATTTAGTAAACACCACCTATGAAGTCAGATTGTTCTAGTTCGTCTATCAATTGAATCTGAACTGCAGACTTACACTTTTATGAGAATTTTAGTCTAATATGAGGTAACTATTCCAACTATAACATGTCACACTTGAACATTATTAGCTATTGCCATATCAAATGTGCATTTTTGAAAACAGAATCTTACATTAAATCTATTTTTAAATTTTATAATTATGTTGCAGATATTAAGATTCAAAATGAAGGCGAGAGATTTTTCCATAATAGAAGAAACAAGATTATTTCATTCTTTAAACTCTATTGCTTTACAGGGGTACTATAAACTGTATATATCTTCTCATTTTTAAAATAAATCTCAGGATGTGTTTTAGAATACTGTAATGAAGTCTTTGTCCACATTGTTATTGGATTTGTTAGAATTACCTATTATTTGAAATATCACAGAATACAAAACACTCATGAGTTATATTTCCTAAAAAATTGTTGAAATATCATAAACATACTCCCCATCTATACAGGCACATAGAATGTGTTTAAGCATGTATTTAAGCATGTATCCACCCTGTATCTTTTCAGATTTTTTATTTATATCACCTACTTCATTAGTCTAATATCTCAAAATTTTAAGTATGTGTATGTATATCAACATGTTTTAAAACTTCAAATGAACAGAGATAATATAAGCTATAAAGTTTTGGGTAGTATTTATTTTTTACTTCTTTTAACCTTATCCTCATTGTAATTAAGCATTGTTAAAAACATAAGCTACTCAGTACAAAGAACTCTATCTATCTACAAGTACACAGAAACTTGCTTATATTTAAACAGCAACTTTTACCCAATGGATCAGAAAGTGTCTCTTACATAAAACAACACCACATGTAGGTATATGTTTACAAACACCTGTTTTAAAAGCAATATGTATAATGTGTTCCATCACTTTAGTTCCAAAACGATGTAAAGGATAGATGTTTGTTGGCTTTAATGTTATCAAATGTAAGCTATCTCAAATGCCGGATTTTTTATGTCATCGTATTTATGAATCACACTATATATTAACTTCTGTGTCATAGTCAGAAGATACCAAAGCTAGACTTAAAGTGCAACTGTGTTTATTTTCCACATAAACATATAAATATACATATATATGTTACTAATCATCATGCATTCTGTGAACCCTCTGTATGTAATGTTTGATATGTGAACTATCTGTTCTGATTGCATCATTGATAAAGCTTTTCTCTTACTCTATAAAGGTGAGTAGAGATATAAGTGAGTAACTTTGTTCATATAAATTACTTTATGCTGTATATGGATAGATGGATGCCACTTTTTCTGCATTTCTATCTTAGCTGTCACAGAAGGATATTGTTTGGGGGCTGTATAAAATGATTTGGAAAATCAGATCTTACTAAGCTTAAAATAAAGGAAGAGATCTACAACAAAGAGCGAGAAAATGATGTGTGTTGCATACAAAAAAAGCAGTGATATTAACAATTCTATGGCTTCCTGGTTGGGAGACCAGTCTGAGCCAGACGCATATATTAAAGGCTGTCTGCCGCCAATGTGAGCTTGCTCAATGCGGTGGAAATGAGGAATCACCTCCTCTCTGACACCAGCTTATTTTTACATTTTAATTTTGAAATAGCAAATCACTGTTTTACGTAAACATACTAACCCCTGCTTGATTCTTTGCCTTTTTTCACATTGTTTGCTAATTTACTGTCAACTTCCAGCTCTGTTTTTTTTTAAGTATCATTCTCTCACCTTAAACATCTATCAAATACCAAAGACATTAGTTTTTCTTTTGTCTCTTTTACATTGCCCTGTTAATATTGTGATACTCATGCTTTTAACTTTTAATCTCTGTAAGGAAAACAGCAGTTTTTCAAAATTGGCATTTTTTAAAGCCTTTTAGGATCCATCAAGGAAGCCACTTCTGGAATTTTGCCAAATCTAAATATGATTACATTTCATTTCTGGGTTCATGGGGTCAATATCTTTCTGAGTATAAAAGTCTTTAACACTTTAGTGTGCCAGTAAAGCTTCAGTAGAGGTGCAGAGATTAAGCTACATTAATAATGTCTAGAAGAGGTATGGGTGTCTCAGGGGAATTATAATACAGGTTAATTACTAATGAAATTACAAGTGGTATATACTGCCTTAAATTCCTTAAACTCAAATGGACATGCTAGTACATGTGCCCAGACTTAGTCTAATTCACCTGATGAATATTTAAAAGGTTTTGCAAGTTGTTATGTTTGGATGAGTTTCGAGAAAAGCGGTGCGTAAAGGGTTAGCTAACGCCCAAATATTCTCACCACTTACACACACAGTGCAGCCTACGTTTCGGTAGGCATTGAGTGCAGGCATCATTTTGATTACTTAGATTCTTTTGTTTAATTTCTTACTAGACATTTAACTTAGCACTGAAATCCCACTGATCCCTTAGTGACTGTATTTAGAAAAGGAAAACAAAGTTCCTAATATAGAGAAGTTTTCAAAAATCCTGAACATTTGTAAGCTTTTGAAAAATAGGCTTTTTACTGCAACTCTGCAAATACATAGTATGTGGAAACTTAGGTGCTAACATTATCTGTCGTCTCCGTATTTAGTTTTTTATCTCTCAGTGACCAACTACACCCTGAGATATTATATGCATGTATATTAATACACGTTAGCATATGTACTTAATACATACTTTAATGTATAAATTAATATGTGTTAATATACACACATATTCAAAGATATCTTAATTTTTTTAAATCTTTGGTAAAAATAGTATGAAAATTGAGAAATTTTCATATAATTATCCACAATATTTCTTCAATGTGTTAGCTTTGATTTTCATTGAATATTGCCTTTTTCCCAGCTTTATCAGATAGAGTGCATTACTAGCCAATAATATTAAGTTGTATGTAATGTCTTACTTGTAGCAGTTTGAAAGCAGGTGGAACTTGAAGGTAATTGAGATTAAGTGAATTTAAGATGAAATAGTTTTATATAGTCAGCTAATGCATACATATTTTATAAAGAATTTCAAAGTGAAAAATTATCATATGGTGAAATAAGTTTTTCATTGTATCTGATGTTAGAAATATGGTTTTAAGTGTGTTACCTTAATAATTATTCCTAAACAAAACTAGAGTGAAAAATAATCATGGACTT
Organism: Cervus elaphus; assembly: GCF_910594005.1. NCBI lineage: Eukaryota > Metazoa > Chordata > Mammalia > Artiodactyla > Cervidae > Cervus > Cervus elaphus. Next base: position 21,261,226 of record NC_057845.1, on the reverse strand, counting down.
TATCTGTTAGGTCAGCTAAATGAGAATAATAATTCCTAGATTTCCTCTTGGCCTTTTGGGTTTCTGGGGCATTTTAGGTCTTTGATGTAAAGTGGACTTAACCATTTCACTTTTCTAAGAAGTTTCTTCCTCTCTCCTGGTAGGTGTCTGACAATTTGTGAACCCCAGATGACTATTCTGTGGAGTCATCTTTCCTTGCCTTTGAATTAGCTTTCCCTAGGCCATGAGTCAACATCAATATTTTATACATCCAAATTGGTAGGTCTTTATTGAAATTCTACATGTTTTTCTGGACATATAAGTGATTTATGAGAAATTAAATTGACACTGTTGTGGTGTTTCCAGTTTTCAGACATCTTCACTAAGAGATTTAGGTGATGTTGAAACGTTAGACAACAGAAGCACTTGGTTTTGTAGAATTTAAAAATGTAATGTCTTTCTTATGGTAAACTTCCTCTTCTTAGCGGTAAGGGGAGAACCAGTATGTGGCTAAGTTATTACTCTATTAAACATCGCATTGAAAACCCAGCCTGTGCATTTATGAACCTTGGGGAGGATCCTACATTAGACAACATTTTTTGTTGGGGGATTACACCACAGAGGTTCCCTTCACTTCTCTCTCTTCCTGGCCCCCCTCCACCCAACATGGAGTCTTTTCAACTTCTTCAAAGAAGTGGGGGGAAAAGTAGACTCTTTATTAATGGCAGAAAACAAACTGGCTGCTGGACTTCCGAGACAGCCTTCTAATAATACAGCAGAGTAAGCACTACAACAAAGAATTCTTGAATGTACTAAATATATAGGGAAGCCTATTTAAATTCACCAGAGGGCCTTAGAGGACAAACAGCAGAAAGTTTAGAATTCAATTCAAGCCATGCCAGAAAATGAAAATGTACTTAAAATAGGATTTCTGAAACAATTGTTCAAAGACATGTCAACTTTTAAGGTTCTTTCTAGAATAATGAAATTTGTACTTTAGTTTCTGTGGTGACTTTTTCCATTAGAAAGGAAGAGTGATTAACAGGGTCTCAAAGTAACTGTGTCTTATGTTTAAAGAAAATGCGTTTTCTTTCCATTGAGTGTGCTCTAGTGAGGTCTACCAAGTGTACTGATGAAAATCACCCAAATATATACATGAGACAAAGAGATGATGTAATAATGGAAATGCTCTTCCTACTTTGGAAGAAAAGAAGCTCAACTTGTATGTTCTCTCTAGTTCATTTCTTTCCATTCACTTTTGTGACATATTTTAAAATAAATGTAACAAAGTAATTCTGAAAGAGTAAATTGCTGATAAAAAATAGGACTCTGTGTTGTTAAAAATTATTTTAAAAATGATACATATCTTATCTCTTACTGACTTTAGAAAATGCTCTTTACACTTTATAAGACATGTGCATCTATAAGAAGTACCACATCTATAAGAATGCATATTTTATTAGTCTTAGTGTTGAGATAAATTGCTGCTTGTAGAGTTTATTTAAAGGCCTTTATGACCTTGACTCAGGAATTAAATTTCTAGTGGGCTTTTTCTGAGTGTCTTCTTGTAGAATTAATATAGCTATTAGAAAAAGATTGTCATTCTTTGTCTCAAGGATTACCGGTTGTAAAGAGGATGAAAACTTGGTCTCACTAGTGACACATATTTGTCACCGCTGAGGAAAGATTTTGCTTGAGAACGAAGCCCATGTGAATTTCCAATTCATAAATACAACTTATCAACTTAAAAATAAACTATTAATTTGTTAATTCATCCATTCACTCATAAATGTAAATTTAACATAAAATAACTCAATGAATTAAGGCTGCATAAACACATGGGTTCATCGTGACCAATAAAGATGTGACCATTTAACAAAATTTGATTGACTTTAAAATAAAATGTCAGATATGTGATTAGTAAATATAGATATTAAGTTTTAATAATAAAAAGTAGTTGTTGTCTTCAATACATTAGATGAAGCTTGATTCATAATTTACCAAGCAACTGAACTCATTTACAGTTATATTTTAATGACATTTTAATATCAAGGACTTCAGAGGGCTTCAGGATTGATCAACAAAATAATTCAAGTAAATTCGTTAGCTCAGTGCCTGGCACCAAGAAATTGCTTCTGCTAAACAGACTATTTTTTTTCATCACCCAAATTTACCAGGTGTACAGTGTTCCAAAGGATGAGATTCAGACACCAATAGGGAATCATTTCAGCTCCAGGGCACTCACAAATCATTTATCATAAATATCTTTATCAAGGGTTTTCTGAGTGTCAGTTGTAGGAAAGGAAAAGAGGAATTCTGCTCTTAAATAGCTTATCATCTACAAAAGCTGTCTTTCACTTTTCTGACACTTTTGTGTCCTTTTTGTGTGCCTTAGCCTTTCATAAATTCTGTACTTTGGAGGCTTTATTCTTTTTCATATTTTATGGATTAGCATTTTATGAGGCTTGTCCTATGTTCTAGGTGTATATGAGATAACCTGTCTGTATATTTGGACAAGATGTGGGATATTGCTAGGATTTTCACTGCCTAGATTCTGGTCATGTTATTCCCTATACTCTGCAAAGTTCTGGTGATTAAGAACCATAGTTAGACCATGACAATGTTAATAACTGTGGTTTATAAAGATGGCACTTCCAGAATAATTGGACCAAAATGAAGTATTTACATATGTTGTCAGTACATGTAAAAAAGAAAAAAAGCTGTCATTTAATTTCTTTTAAGAAAGAACTAAATTGGATATAATGATATTGATCAGGCAGAGTTTCATAAAACAGCAATTACATTAATTAGTCAAAAGATCAAAACATTTTAATTGGGCTATTCTCTGGGAGTTAACAAAATATGCAGAATAAACTTGGAGTTTTAGACTTTTGCATCATAAAAGTCACCACTGAACTAGAATAGTGAAGCAGAAATAGAAAGCCAGAATATTAGTACAACTTTTACCGCTAGTTATGGAACAGAACTTCTCTTCACTTTTTAAATTTATTATTGATTTATAAAATAATGATTTTTCAGGTTAAAATTGCTATATCATTAGACAGTTACATATTTTTTCCAACCCACAGGAGACATTTTAAGTCATGTTAGGAAGGACTAGCATTAGCTTGTACTGTGTGCTAAGTCACTTCAGTGATGTCCGACTCTTTGCAACCCTATTGACTGCGCCCTCCAGGCTTCTCTGTCCATGGGATTCTTCAGGCAAAAGTACTTTAGTGGGTTGCCGTGGTGTCCTTCAGGGGATCTTCCTGACCCAGGGATCGAACACACGTCTCTTACATGTCCTTGCGTTGTCAGATGGGTTCTTTACCGCTAGTGCCACCTGGGAAGCCAAGCATTGTCTTAGATCATTGGACTAATCAGACTCCGTCAGTAGCAAAAGATCAAAACTCAGCTCAAGATAGTTTATACAAAAGAGGAGACTATATGGACACCACCTCCTCCTCTTCCTTCCCTTCCTCCTCATCCTTCTATCTCCTCTTTCTCTTCCTCCTCTTGTTTTCTCCTTTCCTCCTCTACCTGGGCCCCTCTCCCTGATCCCACAGTACTCCCCCCACCTTCTCTATCTCCAATAAATGTGTTGACTTGATTCTCAGGCAGTTGACCTCATTCTCGCATTCTCTCTAGTTGATAGCCAAGATGACCTTTGGGAACTCTAGATGTGCCTCATGCCACATTCCTACAGCTTGTAATTCCAGGAGGAAAAAGCAAGATGTTTCTCCTTATCCCTACATCAATTTCATTTCTCTGAAAGGCTCAGATTGCCTCTGTTTTGGAGCAACTCCTCTGTCCATTTGTTACTCAAGTTGGACAGACCGTGTAGGGGAGGCCGTACAGGATACCCTGCGTGCTGCATGCCAAGTCGTTTCAGCCGTGTCTGACTCTGCCACCCTATGGATTGTAGCCCACCAAGTTCCTCTATCCGTGGGATTCTCCAGGCAAGAACACTGGAGTGGGTTGCTGTACCCTCCTCCAGGGGATCTTCCCAACGCAGATATCAAGACCCCATCTCTTAAGTCTCCTGCATTAGCAGGTGGGTTCTTTACCACTAGCGCCACCTGGGAAGCCCCACAAGATACACCTGGCAAGTTTAATGTCAGTGGCAGAAGGTGAAAGAAATTCAAAGCAGGCACCAATGTAACAGGGCTCCCAACAACCACTCCACATTTCCAGCTTCCTTTACATAATGATACATTGTAGGCTTCTGTCTTGGTAAACTCAGTGGAGGCCTATCAACATAGGTAATATTAAGTTTTTTAAAACAATGTGTTCTGTATAGCTTTGTAACTATAAAACATTAGCAGCAGCAAATCTCAACCTTGAGTATCATGGAGATTAATTACAGTATTTTTTAAGTTTGGGATTTTAATTAGGATCTTAGTCCCCTGACCAAGGATCAAACCCATGTTCCCTGTAGTGGAAGGCAGAACCTTAACCACTGGAATGCAAAAGTTCTGAGATTGATTATATTTTATTAGCATTTTTTCATGATCATTTAATATTTTGTGTATATTGGGAAAGTCAATATTTAGACTCATTTAGGAATTTGTCATTTTAAAAATTATTTAGGATTATTAGAAATGGGAGTTTGGTATAAAAGGGATGGTGTTTATATTATGTAGTCTAGTGTCTATCCTCAGCCACCACATGGTTAGGTCATTCTGTTACAGAAAATTTTGTATCATTTACCTTTACCTCTAATATTATAATACTAGGGAGCTTCATGTTGCTGATTATTAAAAATATTTTATTTTGGCTTGTGAGTTAGTTTATTCCTCTTCTACTATCATTGGAGATACATATGCATATGTGTGTGTGTGTATGCATGTGCGTGTGTGTGTATACATATATATATATAAAAACATTCTAATAATATAAAATCAATACAATGGCTATAATTTTATACAGATATAATCATATTTGTATATGCATATACAAATACATGTATTTGTATTCCCAGGTGTATTCCCAGGTGGCTCAGTGGTAAAGAATCCACCTGCCAATGCAGGAGTCACAAGTTCAGTCCCTGGGTCAGGAAGATCCCCTGAAATAGGAAATGGCAACCCACTCCAGTATTCTTGCCTGATAAATCCCAAAGACAGAGGAACCTGGCGGGCTATAACATATAGGATCACAAAGAGTCAGACATGACTGAGCATGCATAGTAATACATATATTCATATAATGCACATATATATAACTGCATCTTTAATATAAATATAACCACTATATAATTTTATATTATTAGAGTGTTAGATCCTAATCCTTTTCAGCACTGCTTTTTACCATGTTATGAACTGGACAATTTTAGATATTATTGGTAGATACTACCACTGACTACTATTTAGGGATCTTCTTCACTGAGAAAAAGATTAATTTGCTATGAATAATGATTCTCATGCAAAACATTTTGGGTTTTTGTGATGTAGATGAGCAAGGCTATAAATATAATTTAGAAAGTTTGAAAATTGATTTTCACATCCACAATTCTTCTTCCTAATTAATCAAATTACAAAATTATGCTGTGGTTTCCAGTATATTAAAATAAGTTGTCATATTTGGAACATCTGTTTTTGCTCATATTACAAGTATGTGTTTCTAAACGTCTGAAATATAGATTGCCATAAATAATCTTTATTATTTATTCCATGGAAGCGTGATACCTACTTCCTCTCATAATGCTTATTTCCCACAGAGTAAATCTTCCAGATTGCATTTTATCTTTTTCCTTATCAAGATAGAGGGGAAGAGGCGAGGGTTTTAGTTAAGGCTTGCTGATTGGTTAAGAAAAGGGCTGTCATTGGCAGTCCTTCCAGACGCTAGGCTGTGGCTCCAGACAGTCAGCTGGTACCATCGCTTTGTCTCAACTATAAGTCAGTCTCGTAATGGCCGAGGCTGACACCTTGACATTTTCAAGAAGAGTAAAAGACCTGATCTGAATGGAAATCAATTTTATTTTACAAATCTTGGATTATTACTCTGAGTCTTTTCGTGTGTCTTCTTGAGACTTGCTTGGAATTTTCATGCTCATAAGAGGATTATTTGCATCATTATACATCTTTTTGCTGTAAAAAACATATTCTTACTTCCTTATTCAGTCTTAAGATGGAAAACTTGATTGTTAAAATTTTATATAAGAAAAACATCACTGATAAGCTAAATTTTATTTTAACCATAATGTATTGATAGTTTAAAAATATGACAGTAGCAGTAACTGCCATCAGTTTTGCAGAATGTTTGTAAAATATTCTGTGATTTAGAAATGCAAGTTGTGTGCACACATTCCCAGATTAACCTTTGATTATCTAATAATACATAATGTCATTCATGGAGTGGTTCTGAACTTCAATTAAGCAAGTCTCAAGCCTAGAATACCCTGAAAAGTATTTGATTTATACTTTTATGTTCTTGCACATAAAATGTAGATTTAAGGATTACAGAGTCAGTGAGAAATTGCATGCATTTAATTGTATTACATAGGTCAAGCATTAAATTATGCCACAATGTTTTTGACCAAGTGGCATAGAAAATAATCCACATTTGACTAGTGTGAAAAGAAGTTCTTTATAGCTCTTGTAGGAGCTTCCCACTGAATGTTTTTAAAAAATTAACAATTCTGTTATGTCTTCCGCTTTTAGGAACCAATTTCTTTAAACCCACAAAGGAAAAGAAACTTGTACTTCCTTAGTATGTTTGCTTGTTCCCTCAACAAGATTGACTTACACTCAGTGAAACCCTAATCTTCGAAACACAACTATTAATTGAGAATTTGGGCGTCACCCCTCCTGTCAAGTTGGAAAAGTCGCCCCAGAGTCTGGCAGTGATTTCTCTTCCTCCTCTTCATTATTAGTCTTCAGTTTCTTCCCCAATCTTACTTCTAAACAAGAATATTCTTTGACTGCTAAGTTCATTATTTTGAAGGGTCCCATGAACAAGTGTGAGTTTCCTTGGTGGCTCAGTGGAAAATAATCCTTCTGCCAATGCAGGAGATGCAGGCTTGATCCCTGGGTCAAGAAGATCCCCTGGATTAGGAAATGGAAACCCACTCCAGTATTCTTGCCTGGGAAATCCCATGGACAGAGGGGCCTGCTGGGCTACAGTCCACAGGATCACGAAAGAGCTGGACATGTCTTAGCAACTAAACAACAACAACAACAAGGAACAAGTGCGGTTATAGGCAATTACAAACAGGAGACACTCAACTCTTAAATCTTTATATCCATCCTTATTTTCATCCATCCATTTATTCATAATCTATACGAAACAAGACCCTATGCTAAGTATGTGCAAAATACAAAATGAAGTTAAGATTCGTTCTTCCCAAGATATGTTCTTAAGAAAAAATAAGAAAAACTAAAAAAAATTTTTTAAGTTATCAAATCGGAATATGACAGATCCTGAGGAATATAAAAACACAATGTTTTGGATTTGGAGAGGAAGTATTTACTTTCATTGTTGAGAATCAAAGACACTTCTCAAGAGGAGGCTGTATTTAGCTAGTCTGTGACAGAAATTCTAGAGGAAGTGATGGCTGAGTTTCAGGGAAAATATGCAGCATGAGCAAATGTGTAGATGCAGGAAAGACAGGCTATGTTTGGCACTTAATTTTGTTGGGACATTAGGTGCATTTTCATGAAATGCCTATTGAAGGGTAACCTGAGACCAGCTTACGGAGGCCCTTCAGTGTTCACAGAGGCTTTTCTAGTAATTGAGTAGTTTTACAGTATGGCAGACACTGGGCATCCTTTAAAGATTGGGGGAAAGAGTCAAGATTAATCCAAAACCAGCGTAACTTAAGACCTCAACTTAGGGGACAAATCAGAACTACTCAGAAAGACTTATGAAGATACGGCGTTCTTCTAACCCTGTACATTCTGACTCAGTTGGTTAGAAGTCAAGCCCATGCAGGTGCATTTCGTAAAAGCTCCTGGCTAAGGCAGAGACTGTTGAGAAGACCAAGGATAAATAGACGTAGGAAGAAACCAAAATAGAGATCTAAACTTGGGCTTCCTAATCTGAGGTCTACCATGTTCCCACGAGATTAAATGAAATATTTTGAGTGGATATTCATTATTTTGGGGAAAATGAACCTGTAGTGTTTCTAAGATTCTGAATTGAGACTAAAATTACACAAAAATTAAGAACCAGTAGGAATACTTAGTGTGAAACTGAGATGGTATATATGAGAAATCATGACTATATAATTGATAATTTCATAACCTGGCAGATTTCATGGGGATAAAAACTATGGCAAGGAAAAAACAAGTGGAAAATGACAATAAATCCCTCCTCCTTTTGACACTTGAAGAATGAGAATGACAATCCTCTGTGAACCAGATTCCCCCAGTTCCTATTGCAGTTAATAGAAATCTGATATCATGCATGTCGGATTCATGGTGTCAATGTGACTCTCAAAGGTAAGATATCAAACAACTAATTAAAATCTTGGAGGTGATTATACAGCTTTGAAAATAATTTTTACACAAAGCTGGTTGAACATGTTGAAGTCAGGAATCTAGGCTTATCTTCTATTTCTGTCTTTGACTGATGTTCATTTCTTTCAGATTCTCAGTTAATCTCACAATGACCACTGATGCCATCCCATGTTGTTTTTGGTCAGTAGGGATAAGGAGGAAAATAAGGACACAACATGCAGGCAAAGTCAGTCGCAAAGAGTCTTGTCTCTTTGTGACCCCATAGACTGTAGCCCAATAGGCTCATTTGCCCACAGAAATTTCCAACAAGATTACTGGAGTGGGGTGACAGTTCCTACTCCAGGGAATCTTCCCAACCCAGGGATCAAACCTGGGTCTCTTGTGTCTCCTGAATTGACATACTACCAGTGCCATCTGGGAAGTCCAAGAATGTACACTTACTTTTAAACAAACACTCTGCCATGCCCTTAGAATTTAGTCAGAAGGTCCACAAGGCTTTTGATGAATGGGTGCATAGAAATGTAGACTTTATTCTGGGTAGGCATTCATCCAACTAAAAACCAGAGAAATAAGTGAATAGATAATTGCAGAAGAATAACAATCTCTGTCATAATGAAATATGTAATTTTGAAGCATGCAATAACTCATGAAACAGAACCTTAATATTGAGACATTTTATCTCAACCTAAGTATGTTGATTGGAAAGAGGCAGAAATTTCTTTATAACATTGTTTATGAAAATATATCTCATTTAAAACTCCTGTCTTCTTCAAGTAAATCATATCCTGGAAATGCTGGAATTCTGTATGCAACTGGAAAGATAGTATTAACTGTTTAAAAATAGAGTAACTAGAACTGGAGTAACCTACCAGCCCAAGGTTATTAAACCTGCTAGTCTCAATTCATCTTTAAGATATTTTTACATTACTTTAAAGGCAGCTGGCAAAGTGGTTGTCTGAGAAGGCAGTGTATTAAACCTAGACAGCATATTAAACCCAGACAGAATATTAAAAAACAGAGATATCACTTTGCTGACAAAAGTCCATGTAAGCAAAGATATATTTTTTTCCAGTAGTCATGTATGGATGAGAGGCTTGGACCGTAAAGAAGGCTGAGGCTAAAGAATTAATGCTTTCAAATTTTGGTGTTGGAGAAGACACTTGAGTCCCTTGGACAGCAAGGAGATCAAACCAGTCAATCCTAAAGGAAATCAACCCTGAATATGCGTTGGAAAGATGATGCTGAAGCTGAAGTTCCAATACTTTGGCCACCTGATGCAAAGAACTGAATCATTGAGAAAAAATCCTGATGCTGGGAAAGATTGAGGACAGGAGAAGAAGGGGTGACAGAGAAGGAGATAGTTGGATACAATCACTGACTCAGTGGACATAAATCTGAGCAAACTCCAGGAGACAGTGAAGGACAGGGAAGCCTGGCATGCTGCAGTTCATGGGGTTGCAAAGAGTCAGACACAACTTAGCTACTGAACAACAACACAGGCAAGTAGCTTATTTACAAAATATATTAAACTTTTCCTGCGTAATAAAAATGGTTCATTTCATAAAATTAGAAATTCCAGACAGAAAATCAAATATATATGTATGCATATATGTATACATATATGTGTGTGTCTGTATATATATGTATATGTATAATCGCTCAGAAAATAATCCCAGTTGTCATATGGTATAAATCATACATCTCTCCTTCTTTGTCTTTCTCATTCACGCACACACTGAATATCTTCATAAATATTTGCAACTTGCTGTTTAATTGTTAATACCAAAGGAACATTTCCCACATATCATTTTAGCATATGCTCGTTATGTTATTGTTTGAGTATATTAAAATTAATTTACCTACTGCATTCGTAGGTGTAAGCTGAGTTTTTTCCATTCTTTTTTTCCTAATTATAAATAGTATTCTGATGATAAATACACATTTATATAATTATATATAAGTATTCCATTGATATATTAATTTGGACAGATGACAACGGCCTGAATGAAGGCGGTGTCAGTGGAAGTGGAGAGAGAATGAGGGAGCAGAGTTTAGAAGAGCCAAGTGATTAACTGCATGTAGAATGATATCTGAAAATTTTTAACCAAGGTTATCATTTCCCCAATTTATGCTCATTGCTTTTATTTTTCTCTACCCATTTGATCAATGCCTTTTATTCCTTTAGTGGAAAGACACACTGTTCTGATCTGGAAGAGCTGGACTCTTGAGAGGGAAATGGTTTTCTTTTTCATTCTTAAAGGGCTTGGTTAGCAGTAGTAACCTAGATGCTAGAGATTTGGATCATAGGATTTGTAAAAGTTAACCCTAAACTAGAGAAGAGTTTAGGATATGAGCTGGAAGTAGTTGCTCATCTCTCAGGACAGCATGAAACTTTCCAGACTGGGGTCATGAAGAGCCTAGAGAAAGGGGGGGGGGGGGGAGTTGGATGTAGATAAGGAACATCGCATAGTCTCTTCTGACTGCTGTAACTTCTAGAGGAGGGAAATGGGTAACAGACTCCTGTTGGATGAGTATAAAGATATAAGAGCCAGAGGGATTATGAGCCCTGCCCCCTGGAACCCTCCTGGGTGGGCTAGGTGGGACAACTTTGTAGACGCTTACAGAAGTTGCAGCAGGGGACAGCTAGAGGGAGTCTGAACTAGCACCCTGGCCTCTCACCCTCAACCCATCACCTTCTTCCAAGAAAGCCCTTCAGCAGGGCACAGGAGAGATCTGGAAAAATGTCCTTGCCTTCAAGAGGCATCAAGGAGATAGCTGGAAAATAGATGGAGGATACTATAGAGTTTCAAAAGATCCACAACAATAGCTAGAACCAAGGAAAGAGAGCTAGTCAGCAAACTGGGCTTGTTGAAAGCAGCATTTTAGATAGTTTCACTGCTGAGGGAAGAATTTCCAAAGGCAAAAGACCAACACACCAAAAGACACATTAGCAGAGATTAATGAGGACCAGAAAAGAGTGGGTAGCCATAGTGGGGAGAAAGGAGAAATCAGAGATAGGAAATGCCACCTTTATTATATACTAAATTCTCATATATTCTAGAATATTCTAGGAAGTAGTAAGTAGAAAGTGAAAGTTGCTCAGCAGTGTATGACTGTTTGCAACCCCAGGAATTCTCCAGGCCAAAATACTGGAGTGGGTAGCCTTTCCCTTTTCCAGGGAATCTTCCCAACCCAGAGATTGAAATCAGCTCTCCTTCATTGCAGGCAGATTCTTTACCATCTGAGTCACAAGGGAAGCCCAAGAATACTGGAGTGGGTAGCCTATCCCTTCTGCAGAGGATCTTTCCGACCCAGGAATAGAATCGGGGTCTCCTGCATTGCAGGCAGATTCTTTACCGGCTGAGCTATCAGGGAAGCCCCAGTCCATTTAAAAATAGTATATTCAAGCATGTTAAATCACTTCAGTCATGTCCAACTCTTTGCACCTCTAGACCGTAGCCCACCAGGCTCCTCTATCCATCTGATTCTCCAGGCAAGAATACTGGAGTAACTTGCCATGCCCTCCTCCAGGGGATCTTTCCAACCCAGGGATTGAACTCCCATCTCTTAAGTCTCCTGCATTGGCAGGTGGGTTCTTTATCACTAGCACCACCTGGGAAGCTCAAATTCGACGGTGATAACTATATTTCTAAATTTTTCATTTACTTTGCCTTTCTAGCGAGTGAATTAAGAACCTTTGGAAGTTGTAATCTTTTTCATGTAGTTCATCCAAGATTTAGCATAATGTAGTATTTTTTCAAGTTTCCTTCAAGACTTTGCTTTTTTCTTATTTTGTTTTGGACCTTGTCAGGTCCATTTATTTATTCAGTCAATCAAAGAAAAATACATTGAGTACCTTCCATATGGCAAGCAGGTTATGCTAATCTGTAAGCTTAGCTTTAAAGTGTGAACTTAGTTTCAGTTACAGTTTATTTTATTGTATTTGTTTAATGTTAATTGAACATACCCATGTCTTTGTACCAAATGGAGCATGTTCTTCACAAAATTTTTGTTTATGGGTGGACATTAGGATTACAATTAGAAAAAAAGTACACACAAGCACACCTACTCACTAAAATATAGGAAATATTGATGATCTTAAAGAAAATACACAATGAAACAGTTGAGAATGTAGTCGCTCAGTCATGTCCGACTCTTTGTGACCCCATGGACTGTAGCCTGCTAGGCTCCTCTGTCAGTGGAATTCTCCAGGGGAGAATACTGGAGTGGGTTGCCATTCCCATCTCCAGGAGATCTTCCCAACCCAAGGATTGAGCCCTGGTCTGCTTTTTTGCAGGCAGATTCTTTACTATCTGAGCCACCAAGGAAGCCTCCAAATCACGGCACATATCTTCAAAGTCATTGACTAAAAGAACATCATGAGAAAAACAGTATTGTTTCTTTTTAGTGCTTCTGATATCTTTCCTGGGAATTCAGGTGGAACAGAGAATCCAGTGAAATCTGGTGCTTTGCATCATTATTAAGCTCATATCTGCAAGCTAATCTTCTGTGATAAGATTAAAATATAAAAGCATTTGAATCAATAGCTCTTTCAGATGCTGCTTTGATAAAATTGCTTCATTTTCTTTTCCAACTAATTAATTCATGTAAGTAGAAAGATTAGGAGAAAAACTTACTCATATTATCAGTAACAGGATCCAAACAGTTTATTGAACTGTATTGTTGGCATCTTTGCAACCAATAAAACTCTTTAATAATCAGGTCTCAGAAACATCTGTCTTAGAAAGGGTTATACACTCTGGCTTCTATTTACTTGAAAAGGAATTAACCTAGGGTCAGGGGCAGAGGTGAGGTTACTTCTACCTGGAAATTAATCATAAAATTCATTCTACCCTTTGATGTCTGTGAACATACACCTCACCCCCACCTCCATCTTTTATCTTCTTAAAACCCTCAAGCTCCCTTTCATGTGTTGTGGCAATTTAAAGGAAGCTAAAGTTGTGAGTTTGTTTATTTACTGAATTAAATACTGAAAATGTAATACGGTAGGGTAAAATGTTTCTAAAAGATGTGAAACCTTAAAAAGAAATTCACAGACATCATAAGTGACTAATATATTGGCGAGTTTCAGGCTATGTTCTTAGTCATATTTCTACTAGAAGAAACCTATGTTCCATTTTGTGTTTTCTCATTTGCATTACTGAAAAGTTATTCATGCATATGAAAAGGATAATGTTCATCTCCATATCCCTTCCTCTCCATATTACAAACCCAGTGTGTTTATGAGTTATACATAAACACTGCTGTATCTGTATATTTATGCATACATATCTATGTGATTCAAATTTGGTAACACAACTGGATAGCAAGCCCAGGTGATAATATTATGTACAAGATGTGTCTTATTACATCATTAATGGAATATCAAAATTGTCAAATATGTTGAAATCCAATAATTGTAACTGACAAGCTCTAGCATGATTTGTCTCCATTGGGAAGGATTGAAAAAGAGAGAGAGAAAGGAATGTACTTCTGAATTCCCCCTCTAAGTGCATGTGACTGCATGGCATGCTCTTATTACTTCTGTAAATATTTTTCATGAGATGCTGTTTTCACAGCATTCTAAGTAACTGGCTAGTGAAGTTTTTATGTGTGCATAAGCCTTATCATCTCCTAAATTCAGAAATTCAGTGCTGTTCCAGAAAGAACGACAAAGTTGAACTGGCAAGAAGAAAAATGACCAACCTGGCTGGACTGTCTCCCTCTAATATATGATTTGCCTTACTCAATATTCCAGGAAATTATTTACCTGAAAGTTTAGATAGAGCCCACAGAGGAAAACTATTTCTCTTCAGCTCTCCGGTTCTGTTCCTATCCCTTAGAAAAGTAAATATTATTGCTTGATTCCAAAAAGTTTTCTCTCAAAAATATCATGGCGTGTGGCAATATGAGGAAAAGAGGCTGACAATGAATTTCATGGACACAGAATTCATTCATTACAATGATGAGTTATTCAAGAATCCTCACCCTTTGTGTTCTGCTTTATCTTTTTCTAGGGATGGCATGAAGGAGGAGAAAAAGGAAGCTTATGTTTGTTTGTTTGTTTTCTTTAAGATTAATTCCCAGTTAACCATTTACTAGTGGATTATTTTAAGCCCAGAGGACCTGGTAATTGCATGTTTCTTTTCAGTAATTATGGCAGATATTCAAATGAATAGACAGTGGTAGGCATGTATAGAAGAACCTGGCTTTCTAGACAGACCCACATGTCCGAGATCAAACGGCTACAGCACATTTAGGGTTACAGTCTCCTTCCCTTCCTCCTCATTCTCAACCACAGTGGAGCTTTTTCCAGCGTTGCCATGGTAACACTATATCTGGCTGCTAGCTCTGTCGTAAGTTATTGAACTGAGACTGGCTTTTGGTTTAACAGATAATTAGGTTCTGTCTCACAGGTTCATTTTCCTGTGACTGGGACGTGAATATGACCTACAGCTGGCCTCAATTTCAGTGTCACAGACAAAACTTTAACCCTTCCCAAGCTCCCAAGGCACTCTCCTAACTAAGCCTTGCTTGTGAAGTGGAGGAAGTCCACTGCAGCCCACCTATACCTCCTCTGAGAGCAGCCCGCATTTTATTTATTTTTTTATCGTTATCATAACACTAAGGAAAAGAACTAGATTGTACACATAAAGCATTTTCAAAAATAAAAAAATATCAACAATATGGCACATGTACTATGTCTTTTCCATGTAACATAATACATAGTGTATGTGTACATATAAAATATATGAAACTGTCTCTTCATTATCATTCCGCTGTTCTTTAATAATTTTTAAAATCATGTCAAATTGCAATTTGGATTCCACAGTACACAGATTTCAAAAGCACCATTTTCAGGAATATTAGCTGGGTATACTTATTCTCAGCTTTCAGAACTGTCTGCCAGTTGATTCATGCCCCTCCCTCTCCTTTTTTATAAACCCTAGATTTTTGCTGACATTGAAAGGTTCCTTTGGAGTCACAGGCAGGTCCCTGCTACAGGGAACCATGCCATCTCTGCTGAAATGCCCAAATGTTCACTCAGGGCTTGAATCTTGCTGGGCTGAAAAATCAGCAAAGATCTGCCCTTTGTTTAGGACAAAGAAGCAAGCATAACTTTTAGAACAAATACTGAATTTACAATACCCACAGCAACAGAGACCTGTATGGTTAATATGAGAGAGTGTGCCTTTCTATGTCAAGCAATAAGAAAGGCTCTCAAGGAAATCTATTTGAAAAAATTACTGTATTTCACCTAAAACCTTTCTGTGAAAAAGAAAGAAACAAGGGAGAGTTGAGACCACAGTGATTAAAACACAAATTAAAGAAATTTTATAGCTTAACTGGCTGAAAATTTGCATAACTGTGTCAACAAAGATAGGAAAAACTTCAGTTCAGTTCAGTCACTCAGTCGTGTCCAACTCTTCGTGATCCCGTGGACTGCAGCACGCCAGGCCTCTCTGTTCACTGCCAACTCCCGGGGCTTACTCAAACTCATATCTATTGAGTCAGTGATTCTATCTAACCATCTCATCCTCTGTCGTCCCCTTCTCCTCCACCTTCAATCTTTCCCAGCATCAGGGTCTTTTCAAATGAGTCAGCCCTTCGCATGAGGTGGCCAAAGTATTGGAGTTTCAGCTTCAACATCAGTCCTTCCAATGAACACCCAGGACTGATCTCCTTCAGGATGGACTGGTTGGATCTCCTTGCAGTAAGGGACTCTTAAGAGTCTTCTCCAACACCACAGTTCAAAAACATCAATTCTTTGGCACTCAGCCTTCTTTATAGTCCAACTCTCACATCCATACATGACCACTGGAGAAACCATAGCCTTGACTAGATGGACCTCTGTTGGCAAAGTAACATCTCTGCTTTTTAATATGCTGTCTAGGTTGGACTTGGGATACTCAAAAGTTGGATGTTGAAACTAGGATGTGTCTGTGTTCCTGTGAATGTATATGTATGTGTGTGAGCACGTGCAAGTGTACCACATAGGCTATGTCATTTAATCCATTCCTTCCATTCTCAAACTCCGGATGAAAAGAACATCTTGAATGGCAGCTGCCTCAGGTGTCCTGAGTTAGAGCAGCCATGGGTCAGGCCAGGTGCTACGAATGCAGAGAACTTAGTGGAGGGGGTTGTGGTTGGGAAGGAGAGGGGAGGGAAGCTAGAGAGTTGTATGTGACAAATTCAGCTGTTGGCAGTTATTTTCCACTGATCTGAGCTTCTTTTAACTTTTAAGCTCAAGTAGCCCTTGTTTTCTTACTAATGACCAATAAGTATTGAATGAATGTATGAATTCTTCACTCCATATTCTATGTAGTAATAATTATTATTTGTTGTTGTTGTTTAGTCTCTAGGTCCTGTCTGACTCTTTGTTACCCTGTGGACTGAAGCACACCAGTCTCTTCTGTCCTTCACCGTCTCCTGAAGTTTGCTAAAACTCATGTTCACTGAGTCAGTCATGCCATCCAGCCATCTCATCTTCTGTTGCCCACTTCTCCTACTGCCTTCTGTCTTTCTCAACATCAGGGTCTTTTCCAATGAATCGGCTCATCACATCATGTGGCCAAATTTTTGGAGCTTCAGCTTCAGCATCAGTCCTTCCAATGAACATTCGAGGTTGATTTCCCTCATGATTGACTTATTTGATCTCTTTGCTGTCCAAGAGACTTTCAAGAGTCTTCTCCAACACCACAGTTACAGCATCAATTCTTCAGCACTCAGCCTTCTTTATGATCTAACTCTCACATCTGTACATGACTACTGGAAAAACCATAGCTTTGACTCTAGTTTATTATTAGGTTGGCTAGAAAGTTCATTCCAGTTTTCCATAAGATGCTATGGAATATCCCAAACTAACTTTTTGGCCAATCCAATGAATTAGCACTCATTTGTAAAGAGCACTTGGGAATTCTACAAGCATTTTCCATCCAGAGTCCTTCTAACCATCTTCTCATGGTTTGCAGTAACACTTAAATCCTATACATACATGTCATCTCTTAGCCTGCATGGTTGCAATAGCCTTATAACTGACCTTTTCCCCTCTTATTCCCTACTGTAGTCTCTACTATGCCTGTATGATAGAGCATGCGTTTAAAATGCACATCAACTGAAGTCATCCACCTCCTCACAACTTCCCAGTGATTTTCCATATAATCAGAACAGCATACACAGCCCTTCCTGTCCTTACTATTCTCTGTATGACCTTTCCCTTACCTACCTTGCTGATGCCATCATCCTCTTTTCACTCTCCACCTTGCCTTTCCTCAGCCCATTGAGCATACACACACTGGGGAGCCCTCAATGAGAGCACTTGACTCATTCCTTTACTTTATTCTGGTCTCTCTGCAAAAATGTCACCTCTTTAAAGGTGCTTTTCCTAAACATCCTAAAAAACACCTCCTGTATTTTCCGTTACTTCTTCTGCTTCAAGGTATCTTCATAGTGTTTGTTACTTCTTGATAGAATCTTAGACAACAAGCAAACAAGCATATGCCTTTCCCACTAAAATATAAACTCCTTATGGGCAGGGACTTTGATTATTCATGAGTATACCTCTAATGTCTTGAACCCATCAGGCTGGACCCTGCATGCTTGTATGCTCAGTCGCTTCAATCATGTCTGACTCTTTGCAACCCTATGAACTGTAGCCCACAAAGCTTCTTTGTCCATGAGATTCTCCAGGCAAGAATACTGGAGTGGGTTGCCATGCTCTCCTCCAGGGGATCTTCCCAACCCAGGGATTGAACCTGTGTCTCCTATATCTCCTGTATCACAGGTAGATTGTTTACTCACTTGAGCCACCCAGGAAGCCGAGGACCTAATATTTGTTGATTGAATAAGTGGATAAATGATTGAATAAAGAAATCCATGTAGAGTGTCTGGGTATCCCAACCTATATAAGACCAATTAACAAGTGTTCCCAAAACAATGAATGAAACCTCATCCTACGTGATGAAATTGCATTAGTAGATATAACATTTAGGGACATAGTTTATATTTCTACAATTCCCTTCTTTAGACTGAGGTAAAAGAAGGACAGGAAATTGATTTCTAACTCATCCTTGCATGCATTAAACTCAGAGCATCATTCATGTACCAAACCCATTTCAACTCTAGTTATATTTAAAAGCTGCACTCACTTTGCTCACTGCCAGTACATCTGTAGGTCAGTGTTGGACTTGAGAGCAACTGGCCAGATGATCTCCTGGAATGCCAATAAATAATGAAAAAAATATGTAAATCTAATGCTGTAGGTAAAGATCTTAGATTGGTGTTTGGTTAAAATGCCCACTCAGTCAATGGTAGCTGTTATCCTCTTAGTTTAAGTTATTATACACATTAAAATTAAATGTTTAGCCACATACTCAATCCAACTTTAATGCCTTTGTGTTAATAAGGCCTCTTAACATGGAAGTAACAAAGATAAAGGAACTTTATGTAGCTATTCATGATTCTGCCCAGCTCAAGGTTAAGATAGCAGCAATATACTCCAACCAGAATAAAAGACGTCTCCACTTGACTGCAGCTCTTCATAACACTTCACAGGGGTCAAGCTGTGTTATTTTCCTTCCGTGTTAAACAGAAAGCATCTTAGAAGCATAGTTCAATTATTGATTGAATAGTGGGTTCAATCTGACTGTGATTCTAACAAATACACTCCAATGAGTTCAAGACCAGGGACGGGCCAACAAAAGGTGAAGGTTTCATTCAAGCTTCAGTGCAAATGCTCAGACTGAATTAGTAACATAGATGCCTTATACTGTTTGGCTACTAAAAACACTGCTCAGTACCAGTTGGGCAATGCTAGTAGAATAGCAGGCAAAATGTTGACGGTGGTTTTAATGACCAGATACTAAAATGGACATCAATATAAAATAAATTGGTGAAAAATGTAAACCCTGGAAGAGATTAATACACAGCTTAGGTTTAATCACTAAGTATTTAGGAGAAAAGGCTAATATATACTGTTTTAAATAGCATAAAAGTTCTTTTTGTCAATTATTTATCCTCCAGTATCCTTTCTCGGGCTTCCCCGGTAACTCAAACAGTAAAGAATCTGCCTGCAATGCAGGAGACTCTGGTTCAATCCCTTTGTCAGGAAGATCCCCTGGAGAAGGAAATGGCTACTCACTACAGTATTCTTACCTGGAGAATTCCACAGACAGACCCTGGTGGGCTATAGTCTGTGGCGTCACAAAGAGTTTGACACAGCTAAGCGACTAATATTGGAGAAGGAAATGGCAACCCACTCCAGTATTCTTGCCTGGAGAATCCCATGGACAGAGGAGCCTGGCAGGCTACAGTCCATGGGGTCGCAAAGAGTTGGATACGACTGAGTGACTTCACTTCACTTCACTTCAGGAGACTAACACACATACACACACACATCCCTTTCTCTTTCTTTTCAATCTATAAAGTTGTCTGTACTAGTGTAAAAGATATGACTTAATGTTTGGTCTGTGAAATAAAGTAAGAAGGAGAGTATTACATTTAACCTTCTAGAGAATCTTAATCTTTTTCTCTATGCTTCTATTAGCACATAATTCAAATATATTGGCTATCCTCCTCTTCTTCTTGACAATCCTTTGTTCTAGAGGACTCATTTTAACAATGGAATATCACAAACCAAACTCTGGTCAGAATCTGCCTCAATCCCCAAATATTACTGAATGAGTTATATTTTCTGTTTCCATAAACTCTTCCTTATGCATTTTTTGGCTACATTTTATTTTGGTTTTCTGCTCATTCCAATATTATTGAAAAATATTTTAGGTAATCAACTTAAAAGAAACTCTATTGTGGAAAATCCTGAAGATACACAAATTAGAGAGACTAGCTTAATGAACCTCTAAATGCTCATTACCCATAGAGGGTCAGCTATTCAGTGATTTATTAGAGGGGAGAGGGAAAATTGACATCTTATTTTTCCAAGTCACACTGAGATATATGTAACATTGTGTATTATATTGTGAAAAGATTACTACAATAAGGATAGGTAATACATCTGTCATCTCACATAGTTACATAGTTATTTTATTTTTTTGTATGGCGAGAACACTTAAGATCTACTCTCAGCAAATTGCAGGGGTTTGATATAGTATTATCAACTATAGTCATCAGGCTGTATGTTAGATCTCCAGAACTTATTCATCTTATAACTGACAACTTGTACCCTTTGCTCATCATCATTCATTTCCCCTACTCCTCAGCTCCTGGCAGTCACCAACCTACAAATTGTTTCTTTCAGTACATTTTTTTTGAAAATTTAGATTCTACATATAAGTGAGATCATGTAGCATTTGTCTTTCTCTATCTGACTTATTTCACTTGGCATAATGCCCTCAAGTTTCACCTATGTTATCATAAATGACAGGATTTCCTTATTTTTATGACTGAATAATATTCCACCATATTATGCATACTTTTATTATGTATATACACACATGCATATACATGCACACCATTCTCCTTTATCCATTCATTCATCCATCAATGGTTACTTAGGTTGTTTCATGCCTTGGCTATTTGTAAATAATGCTGCCATGAGCATGGGGCTGCAGATATCTCTTTGAAACAATGATTTCATTATCTTTGGATATATACCTAGCTATTCAACTTTCATCAATGTGTGACCAATCTGGTTTCATCTGTACCCACTGTTCACTCATTTCTAACTTGCTGGATTATTTTTAAACAAGCTCATGCATCATATATTATGCATGCATCTATAAATATGTCAGTATGTGTCTCTAAAAGTAGTGCACTGTTTTTTAAAACACAATATCACTGTTACCCTACAAATATTTACAGTAGTTCCCTAATATCATCAAATATCCCATAAGTGTACAAATTTTCCTGATTGCCTCTTTATTTTTTAAATGTCAATTTTTTTGAATGAGGTTGCAAATTCGGGCCGCACATAGCATTTGGTGGACATATGTCCACAGTCCATTCAGTACATAGTTTCCTCTCCATGTAGTTCTTTGCAACTTGATGATGAAACAGTTACCCTTTAGTGTCTTTCTTATTCTAGATTTTGCTGATTTCATCCTCGCAGTGTCATCAGTTATTGTTTTCTCTACAGGTGTTTCCTGTAAACTGGGTGCTTCACTGAAATACCACATTCAGATCCTTTTCCTTTTTTGGTTTCAGCAAGATTCATACAAGGTATTGTATATATCCCACCAGGAAGCACATAAACAGCCTGTCTTTACTGTGACTAAATGGGAGGAGGTTTGTGATTTTATAAGTACTTAATTATGATTGTATCATCCAGGAGTTAAATATTTCAAATTCATATGTTGTATTTAATATATCATTCTTTCATGATATTTCAAAAAGATCACCTTGATCTCCAAAGATTCCATCAACTGAGCAAGTTTGAGCACCATCACCATAGTGGCTCAGACATAAAGAATTTGCCTCCAGTGTAGGAGACCTGGGTTTGATCCCTCCGTTGGAAAGATCCCTTGGAGACATGAAAGGCTACCCACTCCAGTATTCTTGCCTGGAAAACCCTATGGACAGAGGAGCCTGGCAAACTACAGTCCATGGGGTCCAACGAGTTAGACACAGCTGAGTGACTAACACTCCCACTTTCACTCTAGTGAATATCAAACTATGGATTATTCCACTTGTATGTCTAAAATTGGATTAAGTTATTAAGAAATTCCAAGTGAAGTAGCCTTGAACAAACGCAGGGTACATATGTTGGCATCCGATCTAAAACAATCTAGAACATTCTGAGAAAAGAATGAGGAATAGTGAATTAGAATTAGACTTTTGTGATAACCTTTAACTTTATAAGAACTTCAGAGAAGACCATTATGGACTAAATTATGGGGACAGTTCAAAGCATCAGAATAGTCTTGGTGGCGCATGTGAACCATTCCAACCTGCTCCCAGTAAGATGGTACAACTCTGTCACTATCCTGGAATGCAGGGGGTGAGATAAAAATGTGAAGACTTTATATGAAATATCAGTTGGCATTTAAAAACGGAAGTATGTGTATATTCTTGAGAAGAGAAACAAAAAGCAGGTGATTGTTTATGGACTTTCAGAAGTGTATGACTTTTTAAATAGCCTCCTCTATGGTCATCTTTTTAATTCCTTTTACAAAAGTAACCGTAAAATTAGAGGGAATTAATTTATATTTAGTTCATTATTGGCAATACCTTAATGTAATATCCCTTGCCAGATATGAAGAGGATATATCTTTCCTTTATATATTTATTAGGAATAAATATATTATAGCTAGTTTTCCATTTTTATGGATGCTTTGAGTTCAAAGCTATGGTATCATATATAAAATATTACAATTATTCAATAAACCATCACTAAAATTATACCCATATTCTATTTTGAAACTGAGATAAAATCTTAGACTCTGTGAACTGTATTACTTTAATGAACTTTCTTCAAGGTCCAAGGATCCCTGAATCTGTTTTAATTCATATCAATAACTGGAGAGGTTTTTCGAAGAAGTTACATAAATCTACAAAATGAAGTGTTGGATCTGTGACCTACTGCTTAAATGCCCATTCCTCCTATTGCTTTTTACTGCTAAAGTAAGAGACATATTGCTTTGTTATATCATTATTACCAATTTTAAAAATAATTTTCTGTTCTAATTAAGATAATTAATCTAATATGTACTTTTAAAATTATTTTTGATCTTGTATCTTACTTGTCACAGTTAGGAACCTAGAGTAGGTTGAGCATTTTGAGCTAAATGATGATGTTACTGTGAAGACTATCAAGGATACCCTAGGCAACCACAAACTTATAGTGTCTACAGAGCAACAGCAATAAGTCTGTGCAATGTTAGGCCAGGGATTAATACCCTTTTATATGTAGGATTCTTATTATTTTTATTTCGTATTTCATAACATTATCAGGTCCATGAAATTTACTCCCTTAAGTGAAGTGCTTTTGTGTTGCTTGTTTTGACACTGCGTTTTGCTGATTAGAATACTAACAAAATGTGTGAAATGTAATATTCCTTACGCCAAGGAACAGGTTAGTTTCTCTAAATATGTGTTCAATAAAACCCATAGTCAGAATTTTACTCAAGAACCTAAAATTCATTTGAGTATAAAGAATTCATTTGAACTAGTCCTAATGAGATGGATGAAACTGGAGCCCCTTATACAGAGTGAAGTAAGCCAGAAAGATAAAGAACATTACAGCATACTAACACATATATATGGAATTTAGAAAGATGGTAACGATAACCCTATATGCAAAACAGAAAAAGAGACACAGAAATACAGAACAGACTTTTGAACTCTGTGGGAGAAGGTGAGGGTGGGATGTTTCAAAAGAACAGCATGTATACTATCTATGGTGAAACAGATCACCAGCCCAGGTGGGATGCATGAGACAAGTGCTCGGGCCTGGTACACTGGGAAGACCCAGAGGAATCGGGTGGAGAGGGAGGTGGGAGGGGGGATCGGGATGGGGAATACGTGTAAATCTATGGCTGATTCATATCAATGTATGACAAAACCCACTGAAATGTTGTGAAATAATTAGCCTCCAACTAATAAAAAAATTAAAAAAAAAAAAAAAGAAAAAAGAAACGGCAGTTACTCAGGAAGCCTCAGAAGGTATTTTTCATGAGCTATTGATGTGACATTTATTGTTGTATCATAATGTGAAAAAAAGTTTCACGAAATGCAAGTAAATAAATTTGCATTAAGTTAAATTGTTGTTTAGTGTGTAGTTTATGTTCTTGTGTGATAATTTTACATTTTGCTTATATCCACTTATGATTCACTTGAAAAATCTGTTCTGGAGTTTGACTGATTTATAATGAAATATCAATTCTTATGATACATCATTAAAATTCTGTATTTGTTATAGAAAAGTTTTTCAGAGTAGAGATACTTTCCATTAACATTTAAAAGTAACCATCTCTTACTTTATCCTGATAATGACAAAACCTTATATGGGAAGACTGAGCCATTATAAATTTAAATGTTCTCTCCTTGAGAGTTCATTTTTTTTTCCTGGTATTTTTTATTGGAATATAATTCATGTTCAATGCTGGGTCAGTTTCCACTGCACAACAATGCAAATCAGTCACCTTTACACACATCCCCACCCCCACTCCATCCCACCTCTCTAGGTCATCACAGAGCACCGCGCTTCCTGGTCTATGCAGCTTCCCACTCGCTATCTGGTTAACACAGGGCAGTCTGTGTACGTCCGTACCGCTCTCTCAGCTCGTCACACCCTCTCCTTCACCTGCGCCCATCTCCACAAGTCCATCCTCTAATCTGTGTCTCTATTTCTGCCTTGCAAATAGGTTCATCTGTACCATTTTTCTAGATTCCATATATATGCATTAATATATGATATTTTTTCTTTCGGACTTACTTCACTCTGTTTGATAGTCTCTAGGTTCTGGTATTTTTAAGCAAAACCAAACTGACAGATTTTTTTAAGAGCCACATTGAAAAACTTGTCCTGTTGAATATGTAATTTTGGTTCTATTAGTTACTATTTTGAAGAAATATAGACCATAAAGTAGCAGAATCTTAGAGTTTTAAGATATCTTAAAAAATTACCTTGTTCTCCTCTAAGGCCAGAATCCCTAATAACCCAAGGGACTCATAGCACTCTCCACTAGGAGTTTACATATTCAAAGGTAGAGGGTTTACTGCTTTCATAGGTAGTAAATGATATCTCTTCCTGTTGTTCAGTCACTTAGTCATGTCTGACTCTTTGTCATCTCATGGACTGCAGCACGCCAGGCTTCCTTGTCCTTCAATGTCTCCTGGGATTTGTTCAAACTCATGTCCATTGAGTCAGTGTTCTCATCCAACCATCTCGTCCTCTGTCGCCCCCTTCTCCTCATGACTTTAATCTTGCCCAGCATCAGTCTTTTCCAATGAGTTGGCTCTTCACATCGGGTGAAGAGTATCGGAGCTTCAGCTGTGTAGCTCTAATTTTTAGGAACTTCTTTTCTACACTGAGCTCAATATTTTTCTCTCTAACAATATCAAATATGTCTACATGATAATACTTTGAATATATAAAGTCATTTTTCATGCCCCTCCTCTTCATAAATCTTTAATATACTGTAATACATTTTCAAAGGTATCTAAATTTATTGTTTATTATTATACATCTATGGGCTTCCCAGGTGGTCAATAGGTAAAGAATCCACTTGCAATGCAGGAGATGTAGGTTCTATCCCTAGGTTGGTAAGATCCACTGAAGGAAGGCTTGGCAACCCACTCTAGTACTCTTCCCTGGAGAATCTCATGGACAGAGAAGCCTAGCAGGCTACAGTCCATGGGTTTGCAAAGAGTCAGACATGATTGAGTCAGCTTAGCATGCACATACACGTCTACACAGAGTTAAATGTGTAGTCTTCTCGACCATCAAGCCTACCCAAGATTTTATGGCTTAACTACAAGGAGTTAGGGACAAACTGCAAAGATGAAAGGAAGAATCTACACAAGACCACCCTTACTCTGAAAATTCAAGGTTTCTCAAATCTACCTTCAGGTTTGATAATTCACTGGAGAGGCTCACAGAGCTAACTGAAGCCTATTATACTGTTATATTTAACAGTTTCAGTTACTGCAGGGACATGGTACCAAAAATCAGCCAGAAGAAGAGACACATGCTGTTTGGGAGGGCTCCAGATAGAAACTTCCTCAGAATGAGTTCCTCTTCTAAGTGTTGATGTGTGACAATGCGTTGTATTTTGCTAACAAGGGAAATTCATGTGACCTTCATCATATAGGGTTTTTATTGGAGTTTTATTACATAGGTATGCTTGATTGATTGACTTCCTAGGATTCTCAAAAGGTCCACCACCAGTAATAGGCACTCCCTTCACTTGGGGAATTCCAAGGTTTCAGTGGGACCAGCACAAAGGCTGGACCTCCCTTTAGCTAAGGCCAAATCCATACCATGTAGTACCAACTTACTATTTTCTTAGAGAAAAGACTTGAATTGCTTAATCTTATATAACATATAATTTTAGGAGTACAACATATTTGGTTACAGGTCTATGTGCTCAGTTGTGTCTGACTCTTAGTACCCCATAGACTATAGCCCACAGGGCTCCTCTGTTAATGGAATTTTCTAGTCAAGAATGCTAGAGTGAGTTGCCATTTCCTAAACTAGGGAATCTTCCCAACTCAGGGATCAACCTGTGGCTCTTGCATTGAGGGGCACTTTACGACTGTGCCACCTGGGGACCCCTCAAAGATAGAGTGCTTCTCATACTACCCCAGGTAGGACTTGAACCCTGGCTTAGGAGGCCAGTGCCTGATCTACTAGGCTCCTGGGGAAAATATTTTTAGGTGCTTTCCTGGTGATCTAGTGGTTAAGTGCCAATGCAGGGGACATGGGTTCAATACCTGGTTGGGGAGAATTCCACATGCCACGGACCAAATATGCCTATGCATCACAAATACTTGGTTGTATTTCTCTAGAAAATCCCTAATTTATTAATGTCTTCTTTGGGGCTCCATAAACTTTGGGTAGCTTTGGTAATAAAATATCTAACTCATATCACTTGTCTCCAAAAATCATCTCTATGTTGAAGTATTTAATCCCAACTATAAAGTGTGAAATAATACTTTGAACTTGGGGATTGGTTAGACAAGGAGAATTCTGACATTTAACAGACACTAGACCCTGCTGGCTCAGAGGATAAAGTGTCTGCCTGCAATGCGGGAGACCTGGGTTCGACCCCTGGGACGGGAAGATCCCCTGGAGAAGGAAATGGCAACCCACTCCAGTACACTTGCCTGGAGAATCCCATGGACAGAGAAGCCTGGTAGGCTACAGTCCATGGGGTCCCAAAGAGTCAGACACGACTGAGCAACTTCACGTTCACTTTCAGACCTTGTAGGACTTTCCAGGTGGCGCTAGTGGTAAAGAACCCACTTGCCAATGCAGGAGACATAAGAGACACAGGTTTGATCCCTGGGTTGGGACGATCCACTGGAGCTGGCAACCCACTCCAGTGTTCTTCCCTGGAGAATCCCTTGAACAGAGGAGTCCGGAGAGCTACAGTCCGTAGGGTCACAAAGAGTCAGACATGACAGAAGCAACTTAGCACACATGTACTCACAGACCTTGTAAAAGTTACATATTCTTTCTGAGCTCCCATTTCCTCATAGGTACAGAATTAATAGTAATGGTCCACATATAATAGGGACTAAATAAGATCAAATGTAAAACGTTTAGTGTGTCGCAGGAACTTAACAACTATTTGTTCTTTCTGGAAAAGCAAAACACTGTGTAGTGTGAATTTTTGTTTGAGAGGTATCTTATACAGTGTTTTCATACCAAATATTCTTCACTAGATGTATGCGTACATTATTGAAACAAAACAGAATTCATTCAATTCATCAAATATTTATCTAAGTCCAACTGAGAAGTGTAAAGCTTTATTCTAGTAACAGAGAGAAGCAAAGATAATTCCTGCCTTCCTGGAGAGAGAACATTTTCATAAATATCTTTGATATAAGTAGACTAGAATAGGTGTGGAATTAAGGTACATATCTCATGCAATAATGGAAGAGCAAGAGAGAAAGAAATTCTGATTGAAGTTATTGGCAAATGTGTTGTCTAGGAAGGTCATGTGTCATGGAAGGCTCAGAGCCTTAGATGGACTTTGACAGCAGTTTCAGGAGTAATTATTGTCATTTTCGGAATTTGTGAATGAATTTACTTGGTAGAAAAGTGAATTTTGTGCTCACTTCAGCATCACATACACAGGAAAAAAGTGAATATTGAAGCAAGATGTAAATAAATTTTCCCTGAATAAAGGAACAAAATACAAATAAAATGGTCTTATATCAGAAATGAGTTCTCTACACAAATGACAATGTTAGAAAAAATTGAGCTGAGAGCTTAATCTTTGAACTAAAAATATGGTGTTGGTCTTACTAGAATGTCAACATATTTCTTCTGTACTTTGTATTTTAAAAACTTTACCCAGTTTCTAAATTTATTGTCAGGTTTGAATTCAAGGAAAATGCAGATTTTCCTTGAGGCAGGCAGTTCATTTGAGAACCGTGAGAGAGTTCAGTTCAGTTCAATTGCTCAGTCGTGTCCGACTCTTTGTGATCCCATGGACTGCAGCATGCCAGGCCTCCCTGTCCATCACCAACTTCTGGACCTGGCTCAAACTCAAGTCCATCAAGTCGGTGATGCCATCCAACCATCTCATCTTCCGTCATCCCCTTCTCCTCCTGCCTTCAATCTTTCCCAGCATCAGGGTCTTTTCAAATGAGTCAGCTCTTTGCATCAGATGGCCAACGTATCGGAGCTTCAGCATCAGCATCAGTACTTCCAGTGAATATTCAGGACTGATTTCCTTTAGGACTGACTGGTTTGATCTCCTTGCAGTCTAAGGGACTTTCAATAGTCTTCTCCAACAACACAGTTCAAAAGCATCAGTTCTTCAGCATTCAGCTTTCTTTATAGTCACCTCTCACATCCTGACTCTCATACCTGACTACTGGAAAAAACATAGCTTTCACTAGACAGACCTTTGTTGGCACAGTAATGTCTTTGCTTTTAAATATGCTGTCTAGGTTGGTCATAGCTTTTTTTCCAAGGAGCAAGCCTCTTTTAATTACGTGGCTGCAGTCACCATCTGCAGTGATTTTGGAGCCCAAGAAAATAAAGTCTGTCACTGTTTTCATTGTTTCTCCATCTGTTTGCCATGAAGTGATGGGACTGGATGCCATGATCTTTGTTTTTTGAATGTTGAGTTTTAAGACAACTTTTTCACTCTCCTCTTTCACTTTCATCAAGAGGTTCTTATTTATTTTTTTTTTTAATTTTTAATTTTTTTTTTATTGGATTTTTTTTTTTTTTTTGGTCATACATTGATATGAATCAGCCATAGATTTACACGTATTCCCCATCCCGATCCCCCCTCCCACCTCCCTCTCCACCCAATTCCTCTGGGTCTTCCCAGTGCACCAGGCCGGAGCACTTGTCTCATGCATCCCACCTGGGCTGGTGATCTGTTTCACCATAAATAGTATACATGCTGTTCTTTTGAAATATCCCACCCTCACATTCTCCCACAGAGTTCAAAAGTCTGTTCTGTATTTCTGTGTCTCTTTTTCCATTTTGCATATAGGGTTATCGTTACCATCTTTCTAAATTCCATATATATGTGTTAGTATGCTGTAATGTTCTTTATCTTTCTGGCTTACTTCACTCTGTATAAGGGGCTCCAGTTTCATCCATCTCATTAGGACTGATTCAAATGAATTCTTTTTAACGGCTGAGTAATATTCCATGGTGTATATGTACCACAGCTTCCTTATCCATTCATCTGCTGATGGGCATCTAGGTTGCTTCCATGTCCTGGCTATTATAAACAGTGCTGCGATGAACATTGGGGTGCACGTGTCTCTTTCAGATCTGGTTTCCTCAGTGTGTATGCCCAGAAGTGGGATTGCTGGGTCATATGGCAGTTCTATTTCCAGTTTTTTAAGAAATCTCCACACTGTTTTCCATAGCGGCTGTACTAGTTTGCATTCCCACCAACAGTGTAAGAGGGTTCCCTTTTCTCCACACCCTCTCCAGCATTTATTGCTTGTAGACTTTTGGATAGCAGCCATCCTGACTGGCGTGTAATGGTACCTCATTGTGGTTTTGATTTGCATTTCTCTAATAATGAGTGATGTTGAGCATCTTTTCATGTGTTTGTTAGCCTTCTGTATGTCTTCTTTGGAGAAATGTCTGTTTAGTTCTTTGGCCCATTTTTTGATTGGGTCATTTATTTTTCTGGAATTGAGCTGCAGGAGTTGCTTGTATATTTTTGAGATTAATCCTTTGTCTGTTTCTTCATTTGCTATTATTTTCTCCCAATCTGAGGGCTGTCTTTTCACCTTGCTTATAGTTTCCTTTGTAGTGCAAAAGCTTTTAAGTTTCATTAGGTCCCATTTGTTTAGTTTTGCTTTTATTTCCAATATTCTGGGAGGTGGGTCATAGAGGATCTTGCTGTGATTTATGTCGGAGAGTGTTTTGCCTATGTTCTCCTCTAGGAGTTTTATAGTTTCTGGTCTTACATTTAGATCTTTAATCCATTTTGAGTTTATTTTTGTGTATGGTGTTAGAAAGAGGTTCTTTAGTTCCTCTTCGCTTTCGACCATATGGGTGGTGTTATCTGCATATCTGAGGTTATTGATATTTCTCCCAGCAATCTTGATTCCAGATTGTGCTTCATACAGTCCAGAATTTCACATGATGTACTCTGCATGTAGGTTAAGTAAGCTGGATGACAATATACAGCCTTGACGTACTCTCTTCCCAATTTGGAACCTGTCTGTGTTCCACGTCCAGTTCTAACTGTTGCTTCTTGGCCTGCATACAGATTTCTCAGGAGGCAGGTAAGGTGGTCTGGTGTTCCCATCTCTTTAAGAATTTTCCACAGTGTGTTGTGATTGACACAGTCAAATACTTTGGCAGAATCAATAAAGCAGAAGTAGATGTTTCTCTGGAACTCTCTTGCTTTTTTGATGACCCAACGGATGTTGGCAATTTGATCTCTGGTTCCTTTGCCTTTTCTAAATCCAGCTTGAACATCTGAAAGTCCATGGTTCACGTAATGTTGAAGCTTAGCTTGGAGAATTTTGAGTATTACTTTGCTGGCATGTGAGATGAGTACAATCGTGCAGCAGATTGAACATTGTTTAACATTGCCCTTCTTTGGGATGGGAATGAAAACTGACCTTTTCCAGTCCTGTGGCCACTGCTGAGTTTTCCAGATTTGTTGGCATATTGAGTGCAGCACTTTCACAGCATCATCTTTTAGGATTTGAAATAGCGCAACTGGAATTCCATTACATCCACTAGCTTTGTGAGAGAGTTAAACATCACCAAACAATTCACTCAGCAAATACTTACTAGATGTATTATGTGTGCAAGGCACTGTTCCGGGTTCATTGAGAAAGTGATAAAAGACAAGTAAGTACCTAGAATGTCAGATTATGTAAGTACTGTCAAGCAAATTGAAGCAGTGGATTTGTTGATAGTGTTGGAGAAGAGTGGAATTTGCTCCTTTATATAAATAAATCACGGAGGAACTTGTGACAGATCTGATCAGAGACAATTCTTAATATGGAAGCAAGTCAGAGCAATGTCCTAGGGAGAGGATTCCAGACAGAGAAAACAGCAAGAGTGAGGTTTCCAAGTTTGGGGCACATGCGGAATTTCCCAGGAAAAGCAAGGACTCCAGTGTGACTAAGAAAGAGAAGGAGAGCAAGAAGCAGAGGTGGCTGAAGCATCAGGCTCTGTCAGCCATTGCAGAGAGTCTGGATGTTATTACAAGCATTACATTCATGATCTGACTCATTGTTGTTTAGTCCCTCAGTCCTGTCCAACTCTTTTGTGACCCTATGGACTGTAGCCCACCAGACTCCTTGGTCCATGGAATTCTCCAGGCAAGAGTACTGGAGTGGGTTGCCATTTCCTCCTCCAGGGGATCTTCCTAATCCAGGGATCAAACTTGGGTCTCTGCATCTCCTACATTGGCAGCTGGATTCTTTACCACTAATTCCACCTGGGAATCCCAATTTGGCCTATGACTACCTCTTAAACCTTGTCTTAACTTCCTGTCTTTGTACTCCCTATATCTGTGTTGCCCAGTACAGTAGCATCTATCATGTAGCTACTGAGAACTTGGAATGTGGCCAGTTCAAATGGACAGTATGAAAAAAAGTAATGTATCTCACTAATTTTTATCTTGTTTAATAGATTGAAATGAAAGTATATTGGATAAATAAAATATTTGCAGTTAAATAAAATAAAACCATCTGTCTCTTTTCTTTTAATTAACATTTTCATTTTGAAATATTCTGCAGTTGTAAGAAGCAATACAGAGAAATCTCGTGTTCCCTTTATTCTCTTTTCCCTATGGTGTTAAAGTTTAAGGTGTGCAACACTTTCATTTCATACATTTATATATTGCAGTATGCTTTCTACCATAGCATTAGTTAACACTTGCCAATGTGTCCCATAATTACCATTTCATTGTTTTGTGGTGAGAACATTGAAGATCTAGATTCCTAGCAGCTTTGAAGTATATAATACAGTATTGCAACATAAATTCAGAAGTAGTTGCTATAATCATTCTATTTTACACTTGGGGACTCAGTCTAAGAGAGATTAAATTAGTGGTTCAAAGTCAGAGTGTTAATATTTATGAAAGCTAGGATATGATTCTGTGTAATGTGAAGGTTCAAGCCTTCACCAGTGATGCATGCTGCCTCTTATTTCAATAATTTAAGTTGGTCATTTTAATAAATCACAGAAAAGGTGATGCTCCCTTTGTTTTCATTTGCCTTATATTTTTCAACATATTTCATTCACATATCAGTTCAGTTCAGTTCAGTCGCTCAGTCGTGTCCGACTCTTTGTGACCCCATGAATCGCAGCACGCCAGGCCTCCCTGTCCATCACCAACTCCCAGAGTTTACCCAAACTCATGCCCATCGAGTCGGTGATGCCATCCAGCCATCTCATCCTCTGTCGGCCCCTTCTCCTCCTGCCCCCAATCCCTCCCAGCATCAGGGGCTTCTCCAATGAGTCAGCTCTTCTCATGAGGTCGCCAAAGTATTGGAGTTTCAGCTTCAGCATCAGTCCTTCCAATGAACACCCAGGACTGATCTCCTTTAGGATGGACTGGTTGGATCTTCTCCAACACCACCTATAGTCTGGTAAAATAAAAGCAGGTTCTCTCTCTTGTATGCCTTTACATTTATTGTGTGCCCATTGCCTCTATAAATAATATAAAAAATAACAACAAGCCCTTGCCCGAAGTTAGTAAAACTTCTAGCTTCTTCCATTTTCTATTGCAGCCCAAAGACTTTGACATCATAAATATCTATATGCGAACAATATTGAATTTTCATCATCACATAACTCCAGGGTTGTTGATATGAAAATGTAATACAGTATGTTTTTTACC
The DNA here is from genome assembly GCF_910594005.1 of Cervus elaphus. NCBI lineage: Eukaryota > Metazoa > Chordata > Mammalia > Artiodactyla > Cervidae > Cervus > Cervus elaphus. The sequence continues at coordinate 21,227,817 of NC_057845.1, read as the reverse complement.
ATCACACCTCCTGCCAATTTTTAATAGATCATAGTTACCATCTTAAATGACAATATTTTTTTGTTATCTTTTTCTCCTTAAAATACTAAATCCTTCTTTAAAGATGACTGTTTAGTTGGCCATTGCTTTATATAACACACAGGAGTCTATATTTGAAATTCATTAGTCTTCTTCACCTGTACCTCTGCTCCACATAGCTATTTTTATATAAAAATTGTTGCTCTCTAGGATCACTTTTGGAAAATAAATGGCAACCCACTCCAGTGTTCTTGCCTGGAGAATCCCAGGGATGGAGGAGCCTGATGGGCTGCATCTATGGGGTCGCACAGAGTCTAACACGACTGAAGCGACGCAGCAGCGGCAGGATCACTTTGCCTCTATGTTGCTATTGTATTATTGCTATTCCCTTTCATTGGAATGCTCCTATTGTGCAATTGTGTAACTGAGAAGAGTTTTTCCAACCTGGGAACATCTGCTTCAAATAGTATAGAAATTATTTATTTATTGTCATTTTCCTAAAATATTAACTTTGGTTAATAATCATATACAGGCTTTGTTCTTCTTATCTGGTTGTCAACAGTAATTGGAATCCATATCCATATCCTACCTTGCAATCATGCTGCAAAAGGCCAATAAATTCCCGCTGAGTGTGTTACTTGTTAAATTTAGTGCATTACATTCAGGGTAATGAATAAAAGCACTGGGCCGTTACCGTCTGGCTGGCTGAGGAAGGCTGGAACAACCAGACTCCCCGGAGGCTTTGAGCCGGCTTAAAACGGTGACAGGCAGAACCAGCGGAGTCCCTGAGCCTCACAGTTCACTTTGTCTCCCTTAATTTCCCCTTCTGTGAAGGCTCAGAAGGCTGTAGGGAGGTGAGGTCATCGTAGCCATTAATTCACACTTTCCTAAGATGCTACATGCTTTGGTTTCATTAACAAGCAAATAGAGTTTAAATAAATAGTTACGTATTTACCTTCAGCAGAGATGAGAGTACCATTGAACATAAACTAATGGCTATGTCTCCATGCAGTTCACTTTGTATATGCACATATGTCTACTGTGAATTCATTTTTCTATGCTAACAATGCACATAGATATTTTAATATAAGTGAATAGTCAATGAAACAAGCCCCATAGATATATATGTACTTATCTCCATCTCATATTTATTGAACATACATAAGCAGTTACTGAAAAAATGACTGCCACATTCTTAGGCCTACATGGAGCTCTTTCTTAAGAGAAGAGTATTTTCTTCATATGAAAAGATTCCGTCGTAAGCTCTAATATTATAAAAATTAAATCCTAATTTTAAAGGCACAACTGCAAGGATGATACAGCAATGTAGTCTATGTTCTCAGTAAACTTTAAAAAAAAGACTGAAAGCTAGTCTTTTTCTTCCAGCAAATACTTGTCATACACTGTGTTTTGTAACAAAGTCAGCTGACTCCCTAAGTCTTTTGAGTTATTCTGAAGGTTAATATCCATCCAGAAACAACTAAATTCTCAAAGAAAGGAGGAAAGATAATTTATATGAAATGACTGCTTATGTTACTCTTGAATGTATTGGAAATTGTAGTGTAGAGTGTCCTTTGCAACCCATGATAGAGCATCTGGTTGCAAATAACATGGTGTATCTCATTAGAGAGATATTAGCTCTAATTATGCAATATATAAGTGATGTCATTATAGTAACATTATCTCAATGAGGTAAGTAAGCACATGTGAAATCTAACACTCTGCTGCTTGAAAGAAGTTTTGAAGGCAAATGTAAGGAATTAATGATCACTTAAGTGTACATTAAAAGATGTTGAAAACCAGTCACGAATCTTTAACATGTAATGGAAAAATAATAGAATGATAGGTACCCTGATTAAGTCTGCTGGCTATTAAAAAAAATAAAACTTCCTGGGCAAATATTATCTTTGAATACAAATTATGTTCTAAAGAAGACAAAACAGAAGATGGTAGAAGAGATATGGGTGAGTGCATGCTCAGTCATGTCTTACTCTTTGCAACCCCATGGACCGTAGCCCACTAGGCTCTTCTGTCCATGGAATTCTCCAGGCAAGGATACTGGAGTGGGTTGCCATTTCCTCTTCCAGCAGATCTTCCCGACCCAGGTATTGAATTGGAAACTCCTGAGTCTCCTGCATTGGTATGCGGATTCTTTACCACTGAGTCACCTGGGAAGCCCCTGAAGAGACAAAGCTTCTGTTATGTTGTGTTTATTCTATGTGTGTATTCTATAACAGAACCACAAAGAAGGCTTGTGAAAACAGATTGCTGGCCCGGTACTCAGAGTTTCTGATTCCGTAGGGTTGGGTGGAGTCTGAGGATCTGCATTTCTAAACTTCCCAAGTGCTGCTGCTGCTGCTGGGCCAGGTCCTAGTTGAGAACTACTGGACCATGTGAAAATCACTATAGAACACATTTATGTCACGTTATCGTCTTGATTATTTTTCAGGAAGATGGGAGTCCAAGGATCATATATTCTACTCAATAGTTTTCAATCAAGCTATATACCTTGGGGAAATCAAGATGCTATTGGATCTATCTAATCCAATACTACAAAGAAAGCATCCTTAAAATATAATTAAGGCTTCTATTTGACAAATGCACTGGGCATATTTTAGCAACATGTTTCTAAACAACAACACAAATAATAAAATGAATAGATATTAACTAGCACTGCTGAGCTTATTTGCTCAGTCACGTCCGACTCTTTGCCACCCCATGGACTATAACCTGCCAGGTTCCTCTGTCCATGGGGATTCTCCAGGCAAGAAAACTGGAAAGGGTTGCCATGCACTCCTCCAAGGGACCTTCCCAACCCAGGGATTGAACCCAGGTCTCCCGCATTATAGGCGGATTCTTTACCATCTGAGTCATCAGGGAAGCCCATTACCTATCAGTGAATAGGCCAAAAAAAAGAGAAGTTATAGCTCCATAAGACCTCACAGGTGACTCAGCGGTAAAGAATCTGCCTGCTTAATGCAGTAGACTTGGGTTCAAGACCTAGGTCATGAAGACCCCCTGGAGAAGGAAATGGCAACCCACCTCAGTGTAATTTGTAACTGCCTGTGAAATCCCATGGACAAGGGAACCTGGCAGGCTACAGTCCATGGGGTCACCGGAGTCAGACATGACTGAGTGACTTAACAACAAAACAAATAGCCCTGTGAGGCAAATTTAATTCACACTTATCTGTAGACATTATCATTTTCCTAAGGTATCTGAGTATATTACCTATTAAACTGATTGATTCTAATATACAGCTTGGTGACTATAGTTAATAAGTCATTTCACTTGATTTTCTAAGATTGTAGATCTTAAATGTTCTCATTACACACACACGAAACTGGTAAATATATGAGGTGATGAATGTGTTATTAATTAACCTGATAGTGATTATAATTTCTCAAAATATATGTGTATCAAATCATCACTTTGTATACTTTAAATATATGCAGTTTTATTTGTCCATTTATCCCAATAAAGCTGGAAGAAAAAATAATAAACTGATTGATGCTGTCAAACACATTTGAAATGTAAAAAGTAGCAATCAAGTAAAGATTGCCATGATATATAAAACAGCTAACTGGTCTTTACTTTGTAAAGTAATGCTAACTATAGCTTGAATAGTTTTGCTAACATGTTACCTAACAATGTGTTTAGGAAGATATAGATAATAAAATACCACCAAAAGTTTGCCTGTAGTTTTTTTTGTTTGTTTGTTTATCTGTTTGTTATCTCAAGTCAAGCATCGTATTTATTATAGTAACAGTTAATATTCAAAGAACATTTCCAGAGAGACTATTTCCTTGACTCTACTCAAGTAGCCTTCAAAACAAAGGACCCTATTCTGAACTCAAATATCTGAGCCTAATTTTATTTTATTAGGAAACATCTATATGTAACCTGCCTTTTAAAAAAACGAAAAGAATGTAGGACCTCAATATCAGGGAAATAACTTCAAATTTTTGTGTGTATGGAAGATAGCCCAAACCAAATTTATTAAACAAAACTCAGTTGTTGAAAAGTGGATTTTAGTGTTTTTCCATGTTGGTTTTACCTGAGCTATCTGATCAACTCTGACGAACTGTTTTGTTGTTTTCCCTTTTGCCCCAAAATGCAGCTGGACACTCCATTCATCTGCATGTTAAAAATGATGAAATAAGAGGGAGAGGACATATGTATACCTATAGCTGATTCATGTTGATGCATGGTAGAAACCAACACAATATTGTAAAGGAATTATCCTTCAATTAAAAACAAATACATTTTTAAAAAATTAAAAAAATAATGAAACAGTTATAGCAGTGATACAAGTCCTTTTTGATCCTTTTGATGGAACCATTTTATTCTAGAACAAAATTCTGTTTCCCAGGGTCACTTTTAAGTATCCAAAATAGCTTGTTTATGTTCACATGCAAACCTAGACTGAAAGTTCAGATTCCTTTAACTCTCCTATGTTCTTATTCTTGGCTGCATTCTGTAGTCACATGAGGAGATTTAGAAAATACTGATGCCTAGGTCTCAACAAGAGTGATTTGGATTTAATTTATCTGGTGAGTAGCTAGATCATTAGAATCTGTTAAGAATTCCCCCATGTTACTACAATGTATAACCAAATATGAGACTAGTGTTACAGTTGAGTCCATTAAAAGGGCTACTAACAGTGAAGTTAGTCTAAGCATCTCACATTCCAAGAGTCTGCTCACATGGAAACAGCAAAGTGTTCGTTCCCATTTGTATGCCTTTGTGTGTTGCCAGGGGCTTCCCTGGTGGCTCAGAGCTTAAAGCGTCTGCCTGCAATGTGGGAGACCTGGGTTCAATCCCTGGGTTGGAAAGATCCCCTAGAGAAGAAAATGGCAACCCACTCCAGTACTCTTGCCTGGAAAATCCCATGGACAGAGGAGCCTGGTGGGCTACACTCCACGGGGTAGCAATGAGTCGGACACGACTGAGCGACCTCACTTTGTGCTTTTGACTATGGCAGAGAGGGATTGTTGTTGTTATCAGTTTAGTCTCTAAGGTGTGTCTGACTCTTTTGAGGCCTCGTGGACTGTAGCCCGTCAGGCTTCTCTGTCCATGGGATTTCCCAAGCAAGAATAACTGGAGTGGGCTGTCGTTTTCTTCTCCAAAGGATTTTCCTGACCTTGGGATTGAATCTGCATTTCCTGTATTGGCAGGCGGAATCTTTACCACTGAGTCACCAGGGAAGCAGTGAAAATAATTAACAGAATAAAATACTTAAAAGTTTTAACTTAAACAACAGTAGTTGGTATTACAATGTAGAATATAGTCACAAAAATTAGAAAGAGAATGTGGATGTGTAAATGAAAGGAACAGTGGGCTATCAAGGTGAAAATCACTCTACAGATTTACCATAATCTTGGTGGTAACATGTTTCTGGTAACATGGGCTAACAGAAGCAAAGTTTATTATGGGGTTGTAAGTTGTACGTGTCAGGTTCTTATCTTCTTTCTCCTCTTCTGCTGTGTTAGTACCTTACCCAGAATTTCTGAGAGGGTGTGACGCACCAGTCATTGTGCAGGGATAAGAATATAGCAGTGAAGGGATATAAAGGTAAGATTATACAACTGTTAGTAATATGTTTTTCAGGAAACAGTGAAAATAATTAACAGAATAAAATACTTAAATGTTTTAACTTAAATAACAGTAGTTGGTATTACAATGTAGAGTATAGTCACAAAAATTAGAAAGAAAATGTGGATGTGTAAATGAAAGGAACAGTGGGAAGATTATAAAAAGAAAAATGTACCAAGATTTTCATCTTAACTGGAAGGAGCCAACTATTTTGCTTCATTCTTGGCATTGGTAATGACGAAAGGGTAAGATGTAAAGAATATATGTAGGCAGTTTTAAGGGACATATAAAATAAATGTAAAATATAAACATGATATATAACTATCAAATCACTACAGAAGAATTGCATCATTTAACTAAAATCAAGGAAATAAAAGGAAAATTAATAACTGATACCTATAAATATTTCTACTCTGGAAACAGAAACTACATATTTTCTTCAAGCATCTGTGCTTTATTTACCAAAATAAATCAGTATCATTCAAGAACAAATAAATGATAAATAGCAGAAACTGCAGAAATCACATATGGTCACAGTTGTACAGTACTAAAAAATAAAACTACTGCCCAAAATACTAAAAGCAAACAATGAAGCAAAAATATTAAACAAACCATATGCCTAATGGAACAAATGGGACAAATTGGAAAATAAAGTCATAATTGTAGAATATAGAGATCTACTGTATTATAGCACAACATTTCAACAATGGTGTTATTACCAAAGATATTCTAAGAGACAGATTCATAGGCTTTAGCCTTTTCTACATTAAAAATAAATGCAAGTGAATAAAATATTTATCAAAAAAGCTTAAGTAGACTACAACATACCAAAGAGACAATGGTTAGGGACAAAAGCAACACAAATTTAATTGCATTCAGTTCAGTTCAGTTCAGTCAATCAGTCGTGTCTGACTCTTTGCGACCCCATGAACCGCAGCATGCCAGGCCTCCCTGTCCATCACCAACTCCCGGAGTCCACCCAAACTCATGCCCATCGAGTCAGTGATGCCACCCAGCCATCTCATCCTCTGTTGTCCTCTTCTCCTCCTGCCCCCAATCCCTCCCAGCATCAGCGTCTTTTCCACTGAGTCAACTCTTCACATCAGGTGGCCAAAGTACTGGAGTTTCAGCTTCAGCATCAGTCCTTCCAATGAACACACAGGACTGATCTCCTTTAGGATGGACTGGTTGGATCTCCTTGCAGTCCAAGGGACTCTCAAGAGTCTTCTCCAACACCACAGTTCAGAAGCATCCATTTTTCGGCTCTCAGCTTTCTTCACAGTCCAACTCTCACATCCATACATGACTACTGGAAAAACCATAGCCTTGACCAGATGGACCTTTGTTGGCAAAGTAATGTCTCTGCTTTTTAAAATGCTATCTAGGTTGGTCATAACTTTCCTTCCAAGGAGTAAGTGTCTTTTAATTTCATAGCTGCAATCACCATCTGCAGTGATTTTGGAGCCCCCAAAAAATAAAGTCTGACACTGTTTACACTGTCTCCCCATCTATTTCCCATGAAGTGATGGGACCAGATGCCATGATCATAGTTTTCTGAATGTTGGGCTTTAAGCCAACTTTTTCACTGTCCTCTTTCACTTTCATCAAGAGGCTTTTTAGTTCCTCTTCACTTTCTGCCATAAGGATGGTGTCATCTGCATATCTGAGGTTATTGATATTTCTCCCAGCAATCTTGATTCCAGCTTGTGCTTCCAGCCCAGCGTTTCTCATGATGTACTCTGCATATAAGTTAAATAAGCAGGGTGACACTATATAGCCTTGACATACTCCTTTTCCTATTTGGAACCAGTCAGAGAAATGTAAAATTGACAAGTGAGTCAGAACTAAATCTTTCTTTCAATGAAAATTGTATTTAATTTTAAGCAAAGAGTAAAAAGAAAAAATAATAAGTTAGAAATAAGAAAGAATTCAATAGGTAGGAAATGAAAAAACAATGCGGAGGGCAACCTTGTTCTCAAGATAGTAATTGCAATTTTCTTGATCAAATACTAGCAAATACAATTTGCAAAGAATATTAAAATAATGCTTAATAATCCATCAATACTTCCATCTATCTTAGCCATATATAGATGATTCAAATGACCAATTTATAATAAATAAATAAATGAATCTTATCTTACAATAGCAGTTTTTTGGGTTTTTTTTTTTTTGTTTTTACAATAACAATATGTCTCTCCATATAGTTAACTTTTCTTACAGGGCCCATAAATATGTTCTAGATATATTTCTTACAATTGTATATTTTTGTGCAAATTTGAATCAGAATTTTATTCCATTATACTTTTTGCTTGGTTATCCCTGGATTAAAAGGGTCAGAAAATTCCATACACAGTATAATTTAGATGTAAAGAGAAAATATAGTACCTGTAATGTAGTCTTTCTCTCAAATCCGCGTCCAGAATTTGTCAGTAAACCAAGTGTTCAGTCTCTTTAACTGTACTTTGATATGCTCTGTTAGAAAATGCTCAGTCTTTCTATAATGTATTTCCTCCTCCCCATGATCTCCTCCTAAATGCTTTTTGGGAATGGCAAGCCTGTTAGAGACCTAATTCTGACACTTAGAATACAAATTCCAGTTTTGACTCAGATAAAGGGACATATTTGAGGCTTCCCTGATGGCTCGGGGGTTAAAAATCCACCTGCCAATGCAGGAGACATGGGTTTGATCCCTGTTCTGGAAGCAGAGCAACTGCAGAGCAGTTAGTCTTAGTCTGCAGAGCAACTAAGCCCATGTGCCTCAACTATTGAGCCACAGTGCTTTACGGCCTGGGGTCCGCAACTATTGAGCCCACCTGCTGAACTACTGAAGCCCAACTAGAACTACCAGAACCCCTACTCCACAGCAAGAACTACTGGAACCCTTACTCCACAGGAAGTGAAGCCTCCTCAGTGAGAAGCCTGAGAACCACAATTAGAGAAAATCCCACACAGCACATAAGACCCAGCATAGCCAAAATAAATAAATAACTTTTTTAAGTGAAAGTCACTCAGTCGTGTCTCACTGTTTGTGATCCCATAGAATATAGAGTTCATGGAATTCTCCAGGCCAAAATATTGGAGTGGGTAGCCTTTCCCTCCTCCATGGAATCTTCCCAACACCAGGGATTGAACCCAGGTCTCCTGCATTGTAGGCAGATTCTTTACCACCTAAGCCACAGGGCTTCCCTCACAGCTCAGGTGGTAAAGAATCCACATGTAATGCAGGAGACCCCGGTTGGATTCCTGGGTCAGGAAGATCCTCTGGAGAAGGGATAGGCTACACACTCCAGTATTCTTGGGTTTCCCTTGTGGCTCAGCTGGTAAAGAATCTGCCTGCAATGCGGGAGTCCTGGGTTCAATCGCTGGTGTTGGGAAGATCCCCTGGAGAAGGGAAAGGCTACTCACTCCAGTATTCTGGCCTGGAGAATTCATGGACTATATAGTCCATGAGCTCGCAGTCAAACATGACTGAGAGACTTTGCATTTTTTAAGGGACATATTCAAAAAAGTCAACATTTTTTATCAGTATCATTAAATTTTGTGTAGGGTTTTGAAACTTATTTATATACTTTTATTACATTTTGTACAATTTTTATAAATTGCCTTTTTATTTTTTTTTTATATTTGGCAGATAGGATACATTTTTGAGAAATACATCTTTACATACTCAGTTCAGTTCAGTTCAGTCGCTCAGTCGTGTCCGACTCTTTGTGACCCCATGAATCGCAGCACGCCAGGCCTCCCTGTCCATCACCAACTCCCAGAGTCCACCCAAACCCATGTCCATGGAGTCGGTGATGCCACCCAGCCATCTCATCCTCTGTCGGCCCCTTCTCCTCCTGCCCCCAATCCCTCCCAGCATCAGCGTCTTTTCCAATGAGTCAACTCTTCGCATGAGGTGGCCAAAGTATCAGAGTTTCAGCTTCAGCATCAGTCCTTCCAATGAACACCCAGGACCGATCTCCTTTAGGATGGACTGGTTGGATCTCCTTGCAGTCCAAGGGACTCTCAAGAGTCTTCTCCAACACCACAGTTCAAAAGAATCAATTTTTCGGCGCTCAGCTTTCTTCACAGTCCAACTCTCACAACCACACATGACCACTGGATAAACCGTAGCCTTGACCAGACGGACCTTTGTTGGCAAAGTAATGTCTCTGCTTTGTAATATTACTAATACCTGCACTTTACTCTCTGCTGCATTTGTTTACCACGTCATGATTCCCTGGATTGTTAGTATTTCTGGTCCTGGGACAGCCTGTTCCCCACAAACAGTCCCCTGACTCAACTCTCAGCTGTGTTTCATCCTGTTTATCAGTGTGGTGGGGGCAGAGCTGAATTACAGGATCTTTGTAGACTGGGCATTAGGATATAGGCATGTACCATGAGGGCGACAATGTGGTATCTCAAGCCTCATTCATAAAGGTGGATCCAGTCCAACTGTCCCCTGATTTCATGCTCATTTACAACTCACTTTTCTTATCGTAATAGCTCTTGTTCTAAAATAGGCAATGAGGGCCATTACCAAGCATTAGGAGAGATGGCTTCCACTGTATGTCTTCCAGGATCTCATCCTGTAAATTTTGCTCTTCCTAGACTAGGACACCTAGCACTTGCCAACTTAGGCTTGAGGAAAAGAGAAAGTGAAATTATCAGTCACTCAGTCGGGTCCAACTCTTTGCAACTCCATGGACTATAGCCCTCCAGGCTCCTTTGTCCATGAGACTCTCCAGGCAAGAATACTGGAGTGGGTAGCCATTCCTTTCTCCTGAGGATCTTCCCAACCCAGGGATCGAAGTCTGATCCAGGAGGGAAGCTTGAGGAGAATCGATCAGTCTCTTCATTTTCCCAATTTCTTAGCTTTTGTTTTTTTTTCTTTTTCCAATCACAAATGCCCAACCCAGGTCATCTAAGAGAAACTGATATGTCAAAGATGAAATGAGCATCAGAGAGGAAACTAAATATATCTAATTATAATAAGAATTTGAAAATAGTCTAAAATAAATGGGAATGTAGGCTGTTCCATAAGAAGTAAGATACACCAATGAGGTAGATGTGAACTACCAATTCAAAGTAGACTTTCACCCTTGAGCCAAGCTGTAATTTCTTCTTTAATTGGGAACTTATATATATCACGAATTGTGCCTAAGAAATTTTCATATGTAAATCACATTTCATCTTTCCAGTGCCTCTGCCGGGTGAGATCTATTATTGTCCTTCAATTTTTAGATAAGGGAGCTAAAATTTGGAGTGATTAAGAAATTAGTCCTCCATAAACAGCAGAATCTTGATTCAGACTCTAATTTTACCCCCAATTTTAAATTCTTGAGCACAATACTATAAAGCTTTTATGAGCTACTTCCATTGACTGCAAAGGCCTGCGTGCCTGCTAAGTCGCTTCAGTCATGCCTGAATCTGTGAGATCCTATGGACTGTAGCCCACCAGGCTTCTCTGCCCATGGGATCCCCAGGCAAGAATTCTGGAGTGGTTTGCCATGCCTTCCTCCAGGGGATCTTCCCAACCCAGGGATTGAACCTGCATCTTCTGTATCTCCTGCAGTGACAGGCAGGTTCTTTACCACTAGTGCCTCCTGGGAAGCTGATTGCCAAGGATTAAAATCCAATTCATAGTTTAAGAAAAAATAGAAATCATGGAAAGAAGCCTAAGGGGTTTCATAAAGACAAAGACAGGAATGTGTCTGGCCCCAGGAACATCAGAGACCAGGCCTTGAATGCTGTCCAAACTCAGTTTCTACCCACCTCTCATTGCCTCATCCCTTTGTTACTGACCAAGTTTCTTGGCCTCCTTAATCAAGGGGAATTGATCAGAGTCCAGGCAAGAAATTTAGGCAATTTATTGGGGTCCTGCTGCAGCAGTGGTGAGCAAGAACAAATAACAGATTCCCTTGCCAGCTCCTTCCCTGAGAGGAGCTGAGCTTGTTCCTTATATGGGGTGAACCAGGGGTTGGCTAAAAGTGTGGCTTAGGTGGTGTTGTATGCGGGGGGCATGCATAGTACCCTGCGTTTGCTCCAGACTCTTCAAAAATGGCAGTTGGAAATTTTGGTCTCTTTGTATTTTTGTCCAGAATTTGCCCCCAACTGCTCATGCACACAGTTATTTTTAGTCCCATACCACTTCTTTGTATTTTGTGTCTGGAGGAGAAGTGTGTCCAGGTGCAAACACTGCAGCTCTTCCGCAAAGGGTCCCAGGTCCCAGTCTGTCTCACCTTGGTGTCACCTCCTACTCACTCCCTCCCCGCTCTCCTTGCACCATCTGCCCCACCCTCACTGACTCCCTCAGTTTGGTTCACATGGTGGAAAATCATTGCTGTGAGCTTTGTATCTTCCTAGTCCAAGCGCTTAATGCCCCAAACATGAGCTTTATTCACTTTTGATCATAAAGCTCGCAAATCATGGGAATGGACTTTGGCCACCTTTAGGACATTGTCCATTCTATAACAATCAGGAATTCATTCTTTTAAGTCAAACTTATTTGGGGGATGCTGTACACCTCTGGTACTGTCCTGAGTGCTGGAAATACAGTGCTGAACTCTAGACAGACAAGATGTGACATTCTAGAGGGGAGAGACAGGCAATATGGCAAGTGATGGGATGGAGGTCAACATTAGAGAATTTTTCTCTGGGATGGCTTTTGAGTAGAGGCTCAAATGACAAAAAGAAGCCAGCCATGGAACAATCAATGAAGATCATTCCAGAAGAAGAAGATGAAAGATACAAAAAGAATGAGCTGAGCATATTAGTCAGTCAAGATGGCTAGAAATTAGTATGTGAATGAGAGAAAGATAGGGCATGAGTCAGGAGTCAGAGAGAGAGAGATAGGGACTAAAAAATCTGTGTAGGAGACATTGAAAGTTATTCAAAGTGGAAAAAGTTATAGCCAGAAGGAGGATGCTCTGATTTACCCAAGTTGGCTCTGATCCCCTGGGTTATATTTTAATTTGGCTGCTATTGCTGCCGCCAGAGGGTTGTAAAAGGAGGAAGGATGTTTCCTAATGGGAGCTGTGGTTCTGGGCGGATAGTAATGAACAGTTCTGTCCTCTTCACAGTTCTGTTCAAGAACCTCTTATAAATTCCTTTAACAGTTAATTCCCATATATTGGCAAGCACCAGTAGCTACAGTTCTTTCAAAGCTAGCTTATCTTTAAAAGTTATATTTTCTATTGGTTTTAAAAATTTTAGATTTTCTGATTCCTCCATGGAATTTTAATTCTTTTTAATGGAGCCAGTTCAAATGAAATATTAAGCAATATTGGAAAATTATCTTTTTTTATGCTGATTTATTGATTGATTACCCCATGGCTAGTTTCTACTTAAATACTGTCTATTGGCTCTAGGCATTGGCTTTCAGTTCGATTTCACTGAGTTTTGTAACTTCAGTTTCCCATCTTCCAAGCTCTGTTGCTTGTCATGCTTATTTTCAGTTTTCTTAGTAAAAATGATTTGGATCCTGAGGGCATTTGCTAGGTATCAGACAAAGAGCCGCACACAGCCAGAAAAGCAAGTCAAACTAATGGGAAATGGAGTAAAATGGAAAGAGATGCCAGGAGAAAGGAGAGAATCTGCAAGCAAAGAAAAAAAGAGAGAGAGAGAGAGAAACTATAGATAGTCAAGATCATAGTCATATCCAAAAACAAAGAAATGGCCTGAAGAGTTATAAATCGCTGCAGTAGAATTAATGAGACAGAACGTTTCTCAAGGAAAAGAGCCAAGGATAGATAAAGGAAGAAAAAAAAAAAAAAACAGCATAAAAGGAAGAAAAAACAAAATAGGAGAAAAGAAAAATGAGAAGAACTCCAAGTGCAAGGTGAAAGAGTAGAGAAAAAGAATGGATAAATTAAGAAATGGTGCATCACATTAAAGAAAATGTATTCCATTTTCTTTATTCTTATCTTTAACTGGCTTTGCATTTCTCCAGTAACAAAGCCAAACTGAAAGGATAATTTTGTTTATGTACCCAATTTGCATAATTGTGCAATATAAATTACAATGCTAATTAAGGACAGCCCTTGGGCTTCTGGAATTGGGTCAAAGTGGCTCCCTGAGAGCAAAGAGGTTGGGTATTGGCTTTGTCCCCTCTCCCACCGCAGGGAAGCTGGGCAAGAGCAAAGAGCCTCTCTGACAGTGTGTGAAATCTTGTCAGAATTTGTTGAGGACCCAGAACTATACATCTCACTCCAAAACTTGGCTTTGAAAATCACCTTTGTGTGATTCAGCAAGGAGGCACTTAAAAACTAAAACTTCTCATCTTATGAGGTCTGTGTTGGTTGTCATTTTTATAACTTTTCTTTCCTCCTCATTCTTTTTTATCCAGATTAAAAATAAATTTTTTTTTTCAAACTGTAGGTGACTAAGCGTAAACCTGGCATGCGATATTTTCATGCTGAATTGTTGCCGCAATTGTCCCAAATGAGTGTATGACCTACCCTGCCTGGAAGTCTGGTGAGGGCAACAAGCTGCTTTCCGAGTTTTAGTTAAATCCATGTCCTTAAAACTAAGAAAGCTATTGCACTATAATCACATCAAAAATTCAATCTCAGAGTTTGTTCCCTGAGTGCGAGCTAGGTCCCTTCAGTCATGTCCCACTCTTTGCAACCCTATTGACTATAGCCCGACAGGCTCCTCCATCCATTGGATTCTCCAGGCAAGAATACTGGAGTGGTTTGCCATGCCTTCCTCCAGGGGATCTTCCAGACCCAGGGACTGAACCTGTGTCTCTTAAGTCTACCTGCATTGGCAGGCAGGCTCCATACCACTAGCACCACCAGGGAAGCCCTTGTTCCCTGCATTATTCTCAATTGTGTTTTCAGTCAGTAAGTCATATCCAAGTCTTTGCTACCCCATGAACTGCAGCACGGCAGGCTTCCCTGTCCTTCAGTATCTCACAGAGTTAGCTCAGACCCATGTCCATTGAGTCGGTGATGCCATCCAACCATCTCATTCCCTATCTCCCCTTCTCCTCCTGCTTTCAATCTTTCCCAGCATCGGGCTTTTCCAGTTAATCAGTTCTCCACATCAGGTGGCCCAAGGATTGCAGCTTCAGCTTTAGCATCAGTCCTTCCAGTGAATTATTCTGGGTTGATTTCATTTAGGGTTGACTAGTTTGTTCTCTTTGCAGTTCCAGGGACTCTCAAAAGTCTTTTCCAGCACCACAATTGGAAAGCATCAATTCTTGGGCACTCAACCTTCTTTATGGTCCAAATCTCACATCAGTACATGACTACTGGAAAAACCATACCTTTGATTATATGGACCTAGGTTGCAAAGTGATGTCTCTGCCTTTTAATATGCTGTCTAGGTTGGTCATAGATTTTCTTCCAAGGAGCAAGTGCCTTTTAATTTCATGGCTGCAGTCACTGTCCTCAGTGATTTTTGAAGCCCCAAAAAGAAAATCCGTCACTGTTCCCATTTTTCCCCATCTATTCGCCATGAAAAGATGACAGTGGATGCCATGACCTTAGTTTTTTGAATGTTGAATTTCCAACCAGGTTTTTCACTCTCCTCTGTCACCCTCATCAAGAGACTCGATAGTTCCTCTTCTCTTTCTGCCATTAGAGTGGTATCCTCTGCATATCTGAGGTTATTGATGTTTCTCTCAGAAACTTTGATTTCAGCTTGTGAATCGTCCAGCCCAGAATTTTGCATGATGTACTCTGTATATAATTTAAATTAGCAGGGTGTCAATATACACCCTTGACATACTCCTTTCCCAATTTTGAACCAGTCCATTGTTCCATATCCAGTTCTAATTGTTTCTTCTTAACCTGCATACAGGTCATACTATTCTTACTAAGGAACTGAAAGATATAGGTTCATATTATCTTTAGCTTAGGTTTCTCAAAGAAAGAATATTTCTGAGTTCCTATAGTGACGGCTACCTTAGCTACAATGGACGAGCCTCTGTTTAGGCTTATTCTGAAGGAGATGCTTTACAAGCTTTTTTTTTTTCCCCACAATATTTGATTTTTTAAATTAGTTTTTATTGGAATATAGTTGATATATAATGTTGTATTAATCTCTACAATGAGGTATCACCTCACACTGATCAGAATGGCTATCATCAGAAAAATCTACAAACAATAGCTATCTACATGGCAGCAATGGAGACAGAGACATAGAGAGTGGACTTGTGGACACAGAGGGAGAAAGAAAGGGTAGAAAATTTTTGAAGAGATTATAGTTGAAAATTTCCCCAACATGGAAAAGGAAATAATAAATCAAGTCCAAGAGGTACAAAGAGTCCCATACAGGATAAACCCATGGAGAAACATGCCAAGACACATACTAATCAAACTAACAAAGACTAAACACAAAGAAAGAATATTAAAAACAGCAAGGGAGAAGCAACAAGTAACATACAAGGGAAACCCCATATGCTTAACAGCTGATCTTTCAGCAGAAACTCAGCAGGCCAGAAGGGAATGGCAGGATACATTTAAAGTACTGAAAGGGAAAAATCTACAACCAAGATACTGTACTTGGCAAGGATCTCATTCAAAACTGATGGAGAAATAAAATGCTTTTTAGACAAGCAAAAGTTTAGAGAATTCAATACAACCAAACCAACTTTACAATAAATGTTAAAGAAATACAAGAGAAGAAAAAAGATCTACAAAATCAACCCCAAACAATTAAGAAAATGACAATAGGAACATTTATCAATAATTACTTTAAATGAAAATGGATTAAATGCTCCAACCAAAAGACACAGACTGGCTGAATGGATTCAAAAACAAGAGCCATATACATGCTGTCTGTGAAACCTACTTCAGGCCTAAAGACACATATAGACTGAAAGTGAGAGGATAGAAAAATATATTCCATACAAATGGGAAGTAAAAGAAAGCTGGAGTAGCAATTCTCATATCGGACAAAATAGACCTTAAAATAAAGAATATTAAAAGAGATAAGGAAGGATACTACATAATGATCAAGGGATCAATCCAAGAGGAAGACATAAAAAGTGTGAATGTCTGTGCACCCAACATAGGAGGTGTTTGTCTCAATACATAAGACAAACACTAACAGACATAAAGGAAAAATTGACAGTAATACAGTAATTGTAGGAGACTTTAGCACCCCATTCACACCAATGGACAGATCATCAAAACAGAAAATTAATAAGGACGCACAAGTCTTAAATGACACATTAAATGAGATAGATCTCATTCGTATCTTCAGGACATCCCATTCAAATGCAGAAGAATGTACCTTCTTCTTGAGTGCACATCAAACATTCTCCAGGATAGATCACATTTTGGGTCACAAATCAAACCTCGGTAAATTTAAGAAAATTGAAATCATATCAAGCATCTTTTCCAACCACAATGCTATGAGACTAGATATCAGTTAAAAGAAAAAAAAAAAAAAAAACTGTGAGAAACACAAGCACATAGAGATTAAACAACACATTTCTAAATAACCAACAGGTCACTGAAGAAATTAAAAGGGGAATCAAAAAATTTCTAGAAGCAAATGACAATGAAATCATGATAATTAAAAACCTATGGGATACAGAAAAAGCAGTTCTAAGAGAGAAGTTTATAGCAATACAATCCTACCTCAAGAAACAAGAAAAACATTGAATAGACAACCTAACTTTACATCTTAAACAACTGGAAAAAAACAACAGCAACAACAACTAAAATTAGTAGATGGAAAGAAATAGTAAATTTCCAAGCAAAAATGAATGAAAAAGAAATGAAAGAAACAACACTAAAAATTAATAAAACTAAAAGCTGGTTTGTTGAGAAGATAAACAAAATTGACAAACCTTTAGCCAGACTCATCAAGGAAAAAAGAGAGAAGAGGGAATTCGTGTAGATCCATGGCTGATTCATGTCAATGTATGACAAAACCCACTGAAATGATGTGAAATGATTAGCCTCCAACTAATAAAAAATAAATAAATAAAAAATAAATAAAAAAATAAAAGAAAAAGGAGAGGTTGCAACAGACAATGCAGAAATACAAAGGATTATAAGAGACTATTATGAACAACTATATGGCAATAAAATGGATAACCTGGAAGAAATGGACAGATTCTTAGAAAAATTCAATCTTCTAAGGCTGAACCAGGAAGATATAAAAATTATGAACAACCCAATTACAAGCACTGAAATGGAAGCTGTGATCAAAAATCTCCCCAAAACACAAAAGCTTGGGACCAGATGGCTTCACAGGAGAATTCTATCAAACATTTAGAGAAGAGCTAACGCCGAACCTTCTAAAATTCTTTCAAAAAATTTCAAAGGAAGGAACACCTCCAAACTCATTCTATGAGGCCACCATCACCCTGTTACCAAAACCAGACAAGACAACACACAAAAAGAAAAGTACAGGCCAATATCACTGATAAACATAGATGCAAAAACCCTCAGCAAAATTTTAGGAAACAGAATGCAGCAACACATAAAAAATCTCATACACCATGATCAAGTTGGGTTTACCCAGAGATGCAAGGATTCTTCAATATGTGATAATCAATCAGTGTGATATAACATATTAACAAACTGAAACATAAAACACCATATGATAATCTCAATAGATGCAGAGAAAGCCTTTGACAAAATTCAGTACCCATATTGGAAAAGAAGTAAAGCTCACGCTGTTTGCAGATGACGTGATACTCTATATCTGTTCAGTTCAGTTCAGTTCCTCAGTCATGTCTGACTCTTTGCGACCCCATGAACCACAGCATACCAGGCCTCCCTGTCCATCACCAACTCCCGGAGTTTACGCAAACTCATATCCATTGAGTTGGTGATGCCATCTAACCATCTCATCCTCTGTCGTTCCCTTCTCCTCCTGCCTTCAATCTTTCCCAACATCAGGGTCTTTTCAAATGAGTTAGCTCTTCGCATCAGGTTGCCAAAATACTAGAGTTTCAGCTTTAACATCAGTCCTTCCAATGAACACCCAGGACTGATTTCCCTTAGGATGGACTGATTGGATCTCCTTGCAGTCCAAGGGACTCTCAAGAGTCTTCTCCAGCACCACAGTTCAGAAACATCAATTCTTCTGGGCTCAGCCCTCTTTATAGTCCAACTCTCACATCCATACAAGACCACTGGAAAAACTATAGCCTTGACTAGATGGACCTTTGTTGACAGTAATGTCTCTGCTTTTTAATATGCTTTCTAGGTTGGTCATAACTTTCCTTCCAAGGAGTAAGCATCTTTTAATTTCATAGCTGCAATCACCATCTGCAGTGATTTTGGAGCCCCCAAAAATAAAGTCAGCCACTGTTTCCACTGTTTCCCCGTCTGTTTGCCATGAAGTGATGGGACCAGATGCGATGATCTTAGTTTTCTGAATGTTGAGCTTTAAGCCAACTTTTTCACTTTCCTCTTTCACTTTCATCAAGAGGCTCTTTAGTTCTTCACTTTCTGCCATAAGGGTGGTGTCATCTGCATATCTGAGGTTATTTATATTTCTCCCAGCAATCTTGATTCCAGCTTGTGCTTCATGCAGCCCAGCATTTCTCATGATTTACTCTGCATATAAGTTAAATAAGCAGGGTGACAATATACATACTGTACATAGAAAACCCTAAAGATAGCATAAGAAAATTACTAGAGCTAATCAGTGAATTTAGCAAAGTTGCAGGATACAAAATCAATACACAGAAATCAATTGCATTTCTATATACAAACAATGAAAAAATCAGAAAGAGACATTTAGGTATCAATCCCATTCACCATTGCAACAAAAAGAATTAAATATCTAGGAATAAACTTACTTAAGGAGACAAAAGAACTGTACACAGAAAATTGTCAGACACTACTGAAAGAAATCAAAACTGACACAAAGAGATGGAGAGATATTCCATGTTCCTGGGTAGGAAGAATCAATTTTGTGAAAATGACTATACTACCAAATGCAATCTACAGATTCAATGTGATCCCTATCAAATTACCAATGGCATTTTCCCCAGAACTAGAACAAAAAATTTCACAATTCATATAGAAACAAAAGACCCTGAATAGCCAAAGCAGTCTTGAGAAAGAAGAATGAGGCTGGAGGAATCAACCTTCCTGAATTCAGATTATACTAAAAAGCTACAGTCATCAAGGCAGTATGGTACTGACACAAAAACAGAAATACAGACCAATGGAGCAAGAGAGAAAGCCCAGAAGTAAACTCATGCACCTATGGGTATCTTATTTTTGACAAAGGAGGTTAGATAGAATATACAAAGGGCCAAAGACAGCCTGTTCAATAAATGACCCTGGGAAAATTGGACAGCTACATGTAAAAGAATGAAATTAGAACACTTCCTAATACCATACGCAAAGATAAATTCAAAATGGATTAAACACCTAAATGTAAGACCAGAAACTATAAAATTCTTAGAGGAAAACATAGGCAGAATACTCGATGACGTAAATCAAAGCAAGATCCTCTATGACCCCCCTCCTAGAGTAACGGAAATAAAAAACAAAAGTAAACAAGTGGGACCTGATTAAACTTAAAAACTTTTGCACAGCAAAGGAAACTATATGCAAGGTTAAAAGACAGCCCTCAGAATGGGATAAAATAATAGCAAATGAAACAACTGACAAAGGATTCATTTCCAAAATATACAAGCAGCTCATGCAACTCAATACCAGAAAAAGAAACAACCCAATCAAAAAGTGGGAAAAAGACCTAAACAGACGTATCTCCAAAGAAGACATACTGATGGCTAACAAACATGTGAAAAGATGCTCAATATTGCTCATTATTAGAGAAGTGCAAATCAAAACCACAGTGAGATATTACCTCACACCAGTCAGAATGGCCCTCATCAAAAAGTCTACAAACAATAAATGCCATAGAGGGTGTAGAGAAAAAGGAACGCTCTTGCACTGTTGGTGGGAATGTAAATTGATACAGCCACTATGAAGCTGTATGGAGATTCCTTTAAAAACTAGGAATAAAACCACTATATGACCCAGCAATCCCACTCTTAGGCATATACCCTGAGGAAACCAAAATTGAAAAAGACACATGTATCTCATCATTCATTGCAGCACTGTTTATAATAGCTAGAACATGGAAGCAACCTAGATGTCCATCAACAGATGAATGGATAAAGCTGTGGTACATATACACAATGGAATATTACTCAGCCATAAAAAGGAACACATTTGAGTCCGCTCAAATGAGGTGGATGAACCTAGAGCCTGTTATACAAGGTGAAGTAAGTCAGAAAGAAAAAGATAAATATCGTATTCTAATGCATATATACAGAATCTAGAAAAATGGTACTGAAGGATTTATTTACAGGGCAACAGTGGAGAAATAGACATAGAGAACAGACTCATGGACATGGGGAGAAGGGGAGGAGAGGGTGAGATATATGAAAAGAGTAACGTGGAAACTTACATTACCATATATAAAATAGATAGCCGACAGGAACGTGCTGTATGTCTTAGGAAACTCTAACAGGGGCTCTGCATCAACCTAGAAGGGTGGGATGGGGAGGGAAGAGGGAGGGAGGTTCTAAAGGGACAGGATATATGTAAACCTATGGCTGATTCATGTTGAGGTTTGACAGAGAACAAAATTCTGTAAAGCAATTATCCTCCAATAAAAAATAAATTTTAAAAAAGAAAACAAAATAAAATCTACAAATAAATACTGGAGAAGGTGTAGAGAAAATGGAACTCTCATGTATTGTTGGCAGGAATGTAAATTGGTATAGCCACTATGGAGAACGGTATGGAGAGTCCTTAAGAAACTGAAAACAGAGCTACCACATGACCCAGCAATCCTACTACTGGGCGTATACTCAGGGAAAACCAGAATTCAGAAACATACTCGCAAACATTTTTTTAGCTCCTGAGTCCTGACCTAAATCGAAGGCTATATCTGGAAAATAGAAACAGACCCCCAAATCGCTCAGGCTGGAGTAGGGATGAGGGAGTGGAACACTGGCCCAAGCGTCCTTGATCCGTCATCTCTACCTGCTCTCCCTTCTCTATCTTCTGAGAGTGTAGAAGCCACTTTTAGAAGGGATTTATTATCTACCTAACTTAGGTGACAGCACAAGAGTTACGGATATTGATTTTATACCCCTCATTTTTACTTTAATTCATCTGGAAGTTCCCCACCCCCCACTGGTATCATGATAGGAATAATTGAAAAATGCAAAATGCATGTCATATTTCTTATCCTGTGGTACTTTATTTTCTGGGAAATGAAAACATGAGTAGATTTAAAAAAAAAAAACTTCCAGTATATACTCAAACCTAATGAAACTTTAATTGGTATACAGTGAGATTAAGTATGATTTCCAATTTTCTCAAGCCCAGAAACTTGTACTAATTTTAAATAAAATAGTAGTTTTGTTACTTCTATTCTGCCCTCTTTTCATTTGACTGTGAAAATTCTTCCTTTTTCCAGAGCTTCATTCTCTTTTAGTCCCATTGCTTCAGAAGATATTACCTTCATGTTTATAAATGGATTGAGCTGGTAAGTTGTCACTTTGATGCTTGTAAGCACATATTATTGCTTGTGGAAAATGTTCTAAAATTTGCAAATTTTAAGACTCTACGTTAAGATAAAGATTCTTGATAGACACAAATCCAAAAGAAGTTTGGCTTTTCTACACTTTGGCTAAGCCTGCCAGAAACTCCTAATTATTCCAGAATGTTTGTATGCTCTTTGAGTGTCTGGGCTTAGAATTTTACTGTTTTTTCCATTTTACACTGTGTCTTATTGGCCTCTTTCTTTTTTTTTTTTTCCTTCACAGTTACATTCATAATATGCTTTCTAGTCTTGTAAACTCATTTAAATATTACATGTGTGATTGCATATGCTTATTAAAAATATATTAAGTGCCAGACAATGTTCTAGGCATTTAGATTAAAGCTCTAGTCATCATCATCTAGCCTATATTAACTTAGCAAAGATAAACTGTAATTTCTTAGAAACTGAAGCTTATTATATCTATTTTGCTCTTCCTAGAGTGCAGGAAGGGCTTCCCTGGTGGCTCAGATGGTAAAGAATCTGCCTGCAATGCAGGAGATCTGGGTTCAATCCCTGGGTTGGAAAGATCCCCTGGAGGAGGGCGTGGCAACCCACTCCAGTATTCTTGCCTGGAGAATCCCTTGAACAGAGGAGCCTGGCAGGCTATAATCCATGGGGTCACAAAGAATCAGACACAACTGAGCGACTAAGCACAGCATAGCAGAGAGTGCAGGAAACATAGACAGATACTCAATAAAACCTCCTGGGTTATTAGTAGATGTTATATTTAAAATGGAGAAGGAAATGGCAACCCACTCCAGTATTCTTGCCTGGAGAATCCCATGGACAGAGGAGCCTGGCAGGCTACTGTCTATGGGGTCACAACAGTCAGACATGACTTAATGACTAAACTACTACTACTATATTTAAAATATTAGGGACTTCTAAGGAATAAGGGGAAGCCTGGTAAGTGTGACTTACAGAGTGGCAAAGTATTTGAGCTGCAAGATACTTAAAAGGATATCAGAGGAAAGGAAAAAAAAAAAGATATCAGTGAAATGGTTTTGGTCACTGCCTCGTATACAATGTTACATGAACCTCCACCCATAGTTCTTCAGACATTGTCTACTAGGTCTAATTCCTTGAATCTATTCATCACTTCCACTGTATAATCATAAGGGATTTGATTTAGGCCATACCTGAATGGTCTAGTGGTTTTCCCTACTTTCTTCAAGTTAAGCCTGAATTTTGCAATACGGAGCTTGTGATCTGAGCCACAGTTAGCTCCAGATCGTGTTTTTGCTGATTCTATAGAGCTCCTCCATTTTTGGCTGCAAAGAACATAATCAACCTGATTTCAGTATTGACCATCTGATGATGTCCATGTATAGAGTCATTTTTGGGATATTGGAAAGGCTGTTTGCTATGACCAGTGTGTTCTCTTGAAATATTGTTAGCCTTTGTCCTGCTTCATTCTGTACTCTAAAGCCAGACTAGCCTGTTACTCCAGGTATCTTTTGACTTCTTACTTTTACAATCCTATCCTCTTATGATGAAAAGGACACCTCTTTTTAGTGTTGGTTCTAGAAGGTCTTGTGGGTCTTCATAGAACCTGTCAATTTCAGCTTCTTTGGCATTAGAGGTTGGGGCATAGACTTGGATTACTGTGATGTTGAATGGTTTGCTTGGAATTGAGCCGAGATCATACTGTTGTTTTTGAAGTTGCACCCAAGTACACTGCATTTTGTACTTTACGTTGATTCCATTTCTTCTAAGGGATTCTTGCCACATTGTAGTAGATATAATGGTCATCTGAATTAAATTCTCCCATTCCCCTCCATTTTAGTTCACTGATTCCTAAGATGCTGACGTTCAATCTTCCCATCTCTTGTTTAACCACATCCAGTTTACCTTGACTCATAGACGTAACATTCCAGGTTTCTTTACAAGGCTGTTCTTTACAGCATCAGACTTTACTTTCACAGCCAGACAGATCCACAACTGAGCGTCATCTCCTCTTTGGCCCTGCCACTTCTTTTTTTCTGGAGCTATTAGTGATTTCCCTCTGCTCTTCCTCAGTAGAATACTGAACACCTTCTGACCTGGGGGGCTTATCTTCGGGTGCCATATCTTTTTGCCTTTTCATACTGTTCATGGGGTTCTCATAACAAGAATATTGGAGCGAGTTGCCAACTCCTCCTCCAGTGGACCACATTTTGTCAGAATTCTTCAATATGACCTGTCCCTCTTGGGTGGCCCTGAGCAGCCTGGCTCATAGCTTCATTGAGTTATGCAAGCCCTTTCACCACGCCAAGAGCTGAGGCTTTACAAGTAGCTGAGGAAAGAAGAGAAGTGAAAGGCAAGGGAGAAAGGAAAAGATATATCCAACTGAATGCAGGGTTCCAGAGAAGAGGAAGGAGAGATAAAAGGCCTTCTTCAATGAAGAATTCAAAGAAATAGAGGAAAACAATAGAATGGGAAAGATTAGAGATATCTTTAAAAAAATTGGAGATGTTAAGGGACCATTTCATGCAAAGATGGGCATGATAAAAGACAGAAACAATAAGGAAGTAACAGAAGTGGAAGAGATTAAGAAGAGGTGGCAAGAATACATGGAAGAACTATACGAAAAAGGTCTGAATGACCAGAATAACCACAGTGGTGTGGTCACTCACCTAGATCCGAACATCCTGGAGTATGAAGTCAAGTGGGCCTTAGGAAGCATTACTATGAACAAAGCAAGTGGAGGTGACAGAACTCTAGTTGATCTGTTTAAAATCCTAAAAGATAATACTGTTAAAGTGTTACACTCGATATGCTAGCAAATTTGGAAAACTCAGCAGTGGTCACAGGACTGAAAAAGGTCAGTTTTCATTCCAATCCCATAGAAAGGCAATGTCAAAGAATGTTCAAACTACCACACAATTATAATCATTTCATATGCTAGCAAAATAATGCTCAAAATCCTTCAGGCTAGGCTTCAGCAGTACAAGAACCAAGAACTTCAGATGTACAAGTTGGATTTAGAAAAGGCAGAGGAACCAGAGATTAAATTGCCAACATTTGTTGGATCATGTAGAAAAGCAAGAGAATTCCAGAAAATTATATACGTCTGCTTCATTAACTGTGTTAAAGCCTTTGATTGTGTTGATCACAACAAACTGTAGGAGATTCTTTAAAAGATGAGAATACCAGTCCAGCTTAACTGTCTCCTGAGAAACCTGTATGCAGGACAAGAAGCAATAGCTATTACTGGACAGACAGGAAATGACAGACTTGTTCAATCTTGAGAAAGAAATATGTCAAGGCTGTATATTGTCACTCTGCTTATTTAACTTCTATGCAGAGTCCATCATGCAAATTGCGGGGCTGGATGAATCACAAACTAGAACCAAGATTTCCAGGAAAAATATCAACAACCTCAGATATGCAGATGATACCACTCTAATAGCAGAAAGAGAAGAGCAACTAAAAAGCCTCTTGATGAGAGTGAAAGAGGAGAGTGAAAATGACTTTAAACTCAACATTCAAAAAACTAAGATTATGGCATCTGGTCCCATCACTTCATGGCAAATAGAAGGGGGAAAAGTGGAGAAAAAATAAAGACAGATTCTATTTTCTTGGGCTCCAAAATCACTAAGAACAGAGACTGCAGCCATGAAATTAAAAGACGTTTGCTCCTTGGAAGGACAACTATGACAGACCTAGAGAGCATATTAAAAACAGAGACATCACTTTCCCGACAAAGGTCTGTATAGTCAAACCTATGGTTTTGCTAGATGTGAGAGTTGTACCATAAAGAAGGCTCAGTGCCCAAGAATTGATACTTTCAAACTGTGGTGCTAAAGAAGATTATTAACAGCCCCTTGGACTGCAAGAAGATTCAAGCAGTCAGTCCTGAAGAAAATCAATCCTGAATATTCATTGGAAGAACTGATGCTGAAACTGAAGCTCTACTACTTTGGTCACCTGTTGTGAAGAGTTGACTCACTGGAAAAGACACGGATACTAGGAAAGAGTGAAAATAAAAGAAGGGGGCGGCAGAGGATGAGATGGCTGAATGGCTTCACCTACTTAGTGGACATGAATTTGGGAAATTTCTGGGAGATAGTGGAGGATGGAGGAGCCTGGTGTGCTATAGTTCATGGAGTCAGAAAGAGATGGACTCAACTTAGCGACTGAACACCAAGGACATTGTCAGTGAAATGCTTCATTATTAGGTGAGATAACAGAGGAGAAACCTGTGTCAGTCAATGAAAGTTGACTGTCGTTGAGCTGCACACAGTTCAGCCTCAGCAGACCTAGTGGGGAGATGTGGGAAGGATTGGAAAAAGCCCTGAGATCAGGGTGAGAAAACCAGGGTTGGGTTTGTCCCTTAGCAATTATCTGACTTTAGGAAAGTCTCCTAAGTTCAAAAAGTCCACATGAAATTGTTCATTTATCCTTTCAGGAATGTTGGTAAGAATTAAAGGAATAGAATATTTGAGAGCACTTTGATACCTTTTTATAAATGTGAAACAGAATTGGGTTTGGGAAATGTGTTCTTGAATGGAAGGATGGCCACGAAAACAGGGAGTCCCTGGGAGAAGGGGAAGAAAGGAGTAATTCACAACTACGTAGGACTGCGGTGAAATTCTCCCCTCCCAACCCCAACTCTATAATGGATATATAGACCTTCCAGAATATGTTACTTTGTCATCAAGAGATTCAACTACAGTGCAGCTTGCAATTTAGACCATTATTGTATAGTAAAGTTGATTTTAAAATATTTAATCTCTCTTACTCTGAAACATTTAGTACAGTAAGTGAATGGGAATTTAATATTTTCCAGTGCATTTTGAAAATGTCTAGCAAAGTTTGTGGCCAATACTGTCTTGGATTATTAGTTACATTTCTATTTGTTTTTCAGTAGGCACAAGAATATTGTGAGATATTCTATGACAAACTGTGAAGATAACATAATGCATTCTGAGTGAGCCAATGCAGTAACACAAATAATTCATGAAAATTCAGACCAACACTTTGGGTTGTATATTTATTCATCAATAGATTTAAACATATTATTGAAGATGTGTTTCTCATTGCCATTTTTTTAATTTCCATTTTTAGATTGTGAGACATGCATTAGACTGAAAATCAGCTAACATGAGAACTGATCCTGACTCCAGTGCATCCAGTTGGACATCAAGTCTTTGGAGAAGTCTTCTCTGCACCGCTCCCCCAATAATACAAAGCATTCTTCTGCCATGCTGTCCTCTCATTCATGTTCCTATTTTCCTCTACTGTAGTTGTGTATTCACATATGTATCTGTTGTATCAGAGAGTAGATCTCCTTACGGGAGACACTTAGTCTCTTTTGGTTATTTTAGCAGAGGACCTGCTACATGGTTGATGCTCAGTAAATATTTCTGAACTCAAACGCATTCAACTGAAATGAATATTAATTTTTGATTAACTCAAAGAAACATGCTACAAGATTAGTTAGAACTCTCAGGAACCCTTTTTATTTCAGCTCTCATTTAATAATAATTGAACCCTTGAACTTCTCAGCACTTGATTTACAGACATAGAAACTGGGGCAAATAGCACTTATGTTTTTATATTCCTCAAAGGATATGTTTATCCTTTCAGTGAAAGAATCTATTGAGGAAATTCATTGAGATTGAAGGCAAGTGAGCAAAATGAAATGGCCCAAGTGAATGTGTGTGTGTATGTAATTTGGTGTGTGTGTGTGTGTGTGTGTGTGTGTGTGTGTGTGTAATTTGAAGGTTAGTTGGGAGAAGGCTGTGTCGAGATGGCAGATCTTATCTTTCTAGTCATTAGCAGGGACAACCACTCTGCGTGGTAAGTTAACTCTTTGCCACCCCATGGACTGTAGCCCCCCAGGCTCCTCTGTCCATGGAATTCTCCAGGCAAGAATACTGGAGTGGGTTGCCATGCCCTCCTCCAAGGGGATCTTCCTGACACAGGGATCCAACCTGTGTTTCTTATGTCTTCCTGCATTGGCAGGCAGGCTCTTTACCACTAGCGCCACCTGGGAAGCCTGTGACAATAACTGCCCTGTGCCTATTCAGTATCCACTTCTTTCTTTCCTAACAGCCATTCCAATTTTAGAAAATTGTGTTCAGCTAAAAACCTTACTTGGCAGCCTCACATGTAGCTCATATGTAGTATGAGCACATATATGTAGCTCATCTGTAGCCTCACATGTGGTCAGTGATAAAATTAGTGGAAGCCTCTTACTGGGGCTTCCAGGAAAGCTTTACAAGAGAGGTAAACTCACTGGGAGGGTCATTTAGTCCCATTGCCTTCCTCTCAGATGGATGTCTGGAGAAGCAATCCTCTTTCAATCATGAGGACTGAATCCACATTTTAGGACTGGTCGGAATAGCAATACAGAAGAAATCTGGATCCTTGATGACACCAGGCCACAACACTCATCTTGATCTTCGTATCCATGGCTTATCACATTAGACAAGTAAATCACTTACTTGTTTTACTCAGTGTTGGGATTTCTTAAAACCAGACACAGTTCTGGTCTATTTGCCCTCCCAAAGAAAAGGGAAGCCCCAATACTTTTGGCTACCTGATGCAAAAAGCCAACTCATCAGAAAAGACCCTGATGCTGGGAAAGATTGTAGGCAGGAGGAGAAGGGAACGAGAGAGGATGAGCTGGTTGGATGGCATCACCAACTCAATGGCCATGAGCTTGTGCAAACTCCAGGAGATGGTGAGGGGTGGGGAAGACTGGCATGCTACAGTCCATGGGGTCACAGAGTCGGACACGACTGAGCGACTGAACAAGAAAAGAAAAGGGAAGCACATGACTTTGAAGTCTGATGAGACTTTCTATGGCCCCAAGCGCTCTGCTGAAACAACCCCACCTCTGCCCGTGGTGCAGGGGAATTGTCCTGAACGACATACGCAGTATGAATATCTTTTAGGTTAGTTTTTCCTAAAGACTGTGCTTCCAGAGGGGCTTCCCGGGTGACTCAAGGATAAAAAATTTGCCTGCCAGTGCAGGAGATGTGCAGGTTTGATCCTGGGTCAAGAAAATCCCCTGGAGAAGGAAATGGCAACCCACTCAGGTATTCTTGCCTGGTGAATCCCAGGGACTAGGAACCTGGCAAGCTGTAGTCCATGGGGTCACAAAAGAGTAGGACACAGCTTAGTGAATAAAACAACATTTAAAGAACACACGAGAGTTTTCTTAGAGGTTTTAATAAATATATAATTTTTTGTATGTAATAGATAAATTCAATTGCTATATATATATATATATATATATATATATATATATGTATGTATATATATATTCTAGTTTGACAAAAATCAAATAAGCAACATCCCTTACTTATAATGTTGCTTTAATTAAGTTGACTTCTCTCTGGATGTGATATATACTGTAGAAGCACAATCAATGAACATTGGTGATTTGCTTAAATCTTTCTCTGCACACCATTTATATAATTTATTGTGTAACTGGTTCTCAAGTGGTATGCTCCTATAACTCATCATCTGGAAATCCTTCCCAGATGTGTGCTCAAAAATTTTAATTACTTTGTATATCTTAGTTTTTATAAGCACACATGCTGTTGGTTGGAAGAGAAAACACCCTTCTCTTAGTCCCAGAGGATTACTTGGCCTTGAAAATAATTGATTCATATCTGCCCACTCCACCCCTATTATTCAAATAGAGATTATTCAAGAAAACTCTGCCCTATAAATTTAGCTGATCCAAAAAAATGAAAGGGAAAATTAATTTATTTTGAATATTTCTGCCAGATCTGTGTATAACTCAGTTTTTTTTTTTCCATTAAGAATCATATGATACTAGAATAGGTTCCATTCCTAAGTATCACAACTGCACCACAGTTTTAAAACAAGAACTGATTTTCTCTATGGTGGCATTTATCCATGGAGGTGATATCTCTGGTGAGTGAATTTCATGACCTGAAACCAGGCTTCTGCCTCTTAGTTTGTGAAACAATAAAAGGACTGAAAGAGCTCTGTACAGTCACATGAAAAAACTGTGTATTATAAGCACTATTGGTGAAGTAATTAGCCTCCAACTAATAAAAAAATTAAAAAAAATAAAAAAAAATATATAAGCACTATTGTTTCTCTTTATGAATTATCGTGCTTGTCCATGGGGGTTATGTGCCGATGTGTTGTACACATGTGTGTGCTTGTTTGATTCACTAAACTGGTCTACTCAATACACCAGAGAAATGAGGAGAAATATTTTTACCTTGAACTGAGGGGCCTGCGTAGCTCACATCTATACAGTATACGTTCTAGTGTCTAATTCTTTACTGTGAAGAGTGGAACCGAAAATTGAAATCGCATTTGCAGACTGCCTTGCTTCCCTGGTGGCTCAGATGGTAAAGCGTCTGCCTGCAATGCGGGAGACCCGGGTTCAATCCCTGGGTCTGGAAGGTCCCCTGGAGAAGGGAATGGCAACCTACTCCACTACTCTTGCCTGGAGAATCCCATGGATGGAGGAGCCTGGTAGGCTATAGTCCATGGGGTCGCAAAGAGTCGGACGCGACAGAAAGACTTCACTTTCACTTTCTTTCAGACTGCTTTGCAGCTTGGTTTCTGAGTGAGACAACGTTTGACCAACCAGATGACCTCACAGAACACTTAGAAGGTGGCAAGGGAGGCAAGAGTCACACGGCTGCTTGGGTATATTTAATGACCTTTATTGGGAGAGACGTAATATAGAATATAAATAACTTTTATTGGGACACACATTATATAATGAGTGAGTGAAAGTTGCTCAGTCGTGTCCGACTCTTTGCAACCCCATGGACTATACAGTCCATGAAATTCTCCAGGCCAGAATACTGGAGTGGGTAAGCTTTCCCTTCTCCAGGGGGTTTTCCCAACCCAGGGATCGAACCCAGGTCTCCCACATTGCAGGCGGATTCTTTACCAGCTAAGCCACAAGGGAAGTCCAAGAATACTTGAGTGGGTAGCCTAGCCCTTCTCCGGGGGATCTTCCTGACCCAAGAATCAAACCGGGGTCTCCTGCATTGCAGGTGGATTCTTTACCAACTGAGCTATCAGAGAAGCCCACTTTATATAAAATATACATTTTAAGGGTACAGTTTGATGAATTCTGACAAATTTATAGACCCGTATAACCAGTATCAATATGAAGATTTATCAAAATGCCCTCATCCCAGAAAAGTTTCTTGCACTTTCTTCCAGTTAATCTTCCACCCCTGATCTAGGCAACAACTGATCTGATTTTTGTTACCATGGATTGTAGTTATCTTTCCCAGAGACTCAAATAAGTGGAATCATATATGTATCCTATTTAAATCTGGCTTATTTCATTCAGCAGACTTTCTGAAATTTATTCATACTCCAGACATGGTAAGCGGGATTCTAAACTAGCCCCTAAGATTCTTGCCTCCTGGTATGCACAGCTTATCTGAGTTATTCAGTCAAACTCTAGTCTAGATGCTGTTGTGAAGGTATTTTTCAGATGTAATTAAAACCTCTAATAAGTTTACTTTAAGCAGGGAGATTTTCCGTGGTGAGCCTGAGCTAAGCAAATGAGCCTTTAGACAAAGTTAGAGATATCTGAAGTGTGCCTTTCAAAGAGAGAACTTCCGTGTTGCAGAGGAGTCATGGCAGGGAACGCCAAACAGTCTCCCAGAGCGAGCACAAGCCTGTATTGACAGCCAGCAAGAAAGCTGGTGAAGGGAATGGCAACCCCCTTCAGCATTTTTGCCTTGAGAAGCCCATGAACACTATGAAAAGGCAAAAGGTTATGTCACTGAAACAGGAACCCCCCGCCCGCCCCTCTCCCAGGTCGGTAGGTGTCCAATACATTGCTTCTGAAAAAGAACACAGAAATAGCTATGGAAAGAATGAGGAGGCTGAGCCAAAGTGGAAACACACCCAGGTGTGGCTGTGTCTGCTGGTGAAAGTAAAATCTGATGCTCTAAAGAAAACTGCAACCTCAGTCTTATAACCATAAAGAATTGAATTCTGTCAATAACTGCAGTAAACTAGGGAGAGCCCCTGAGCCTCAGGAGATCACAGCAGTGGCCAACACCTTGAGTTAGCTGGATGGCACCTGAGCAGAGATCCCAGCTTTGCCACGCCCAGACTTCTGTTGGACAGAAGTGAATTAATACATGGGCATTGCTTGAAGCTGCTGGGTTTGTGGTAATTCATTATTACATTACATTGTAAACTATTACATTGTATATGTCGTTGAATTGTTCCTTCTCATTGGTGAGTGTATGAGTTAATATTGTGAGCTGTGTGCTGGGATGAGTCACTTGTGTCCGACTCTTTATGACCCTATGGATTGTAACTTGCCAGTCTCCTCTGTCCATAGGATTCTCCAGGCAAGAATACTGGAGTGGGTTGCCATTCCCTTATCCAGGAGATCTTACAGACCCAGGGATCCAACCCAGGTCTCCTGCATTGTAGGCCGATTCTTCATCACTGTGCCACCTGGGAAGCCATGAGTTACTATTACTGCACAACAAATCACCAACAATTTAGTGTCTGAAAACAGCACATTTATTATTTCAGGGTTTCTTTGGGTCAGCAATCTGGGCGTGGTTTATGTGAATAATCCTCTGATTTCATGGTTGCTTACAGCCTGCAGAGTGTCAGCCGGTACTGGAGGCCCATCTGAAAGTTAACATGGGAACAGCCCAACCCCCACACATCAGAATGGAGTACAAAGTTATAGCCTTTATCTCATACAAGTGAAAATCCACTTATTCTGGATTTTGAATGAATTTATCTCTTCTACCCTTTTTCCTCATTTCCGCCTTTCAATGCTTTTCCAAGGTCATCTCTTCAAGACTTTTCAGTGTTGCCCCAACACAATTTTTCTTCTAGTCTACTCTGCACATTCAAAACCCCTTCCCAGTCTTTTGCATTTCTTTAGCACCTCCCCCAATCTCATATTGTCTCCTCTCTCCTCTCAATCAATTTATTAAACTTATCCTAGTGACTCCACCGGAGAAGGCAATGGCACCCCATTCCAGTACTCTTGCCTGGAAAATCCCATGGACGGAGGAGCCTGGTAGGCTGCAGTCCATGGGGTCGCGAAGAGTCAGACATGACTGAGCGACTTCACTTTCACTTTTCACTTTTATGCATTGGAGAAGGAAATGGCAACCTACTCCAGTGTTCTTGCCTGGAGAATCCCAGGGATGGGGTCGCACAGAGTCGGACAGTGACTCCACTGTCATTTAGATGTGAATGTTCGCAAGTAAGCAATATGCAGAAGTAGTGCCCCCGATAGATGTTTTACTTTCACTTTAACCCAAACATTTAGATGTTGACTGTACTTGAATATTCCTTTGATTACTAGGTAGGGTTTCTATATTATATTATAGATCCAACCTTATTGTAGCAAAATGCAAAGCAGGTTTAAGTTTATCTTTAACAGATCTGTTCAAAATGTGAATGAAGACTGGTCTGAGTAAGTGGGAACCACATTGCATTCACTGATAATGCTCTGGTCCACTCTGGTTTCAGTATTTTCTTTATGCATGCTAAGGTGGAGCAGGGATTGTTGATAAAGTTGTGCAGTGGTTTAAACACACTGTTTTGTCCTGCAAATACTCTCTAAGCTCCAGCACTGGACTATTTCTTTCATCAGGGCGTTAATTCACAGTACTGCACTATTGCTGTCATCAGTGTATTATTTCACACAAAAAATACAAATACATGTGCAAATAAGCTTTACATGCAAAGATGCCTTTGATACTGTATCGAATCTTAGTATTTCCAATATAGTCTTTTCCGGAAATGAACAAAAATGAGGATTAAAAGCTTTTCACAATACCTTTACAATAGTTGTTTCTAATATAACTGAAAACATTGAGGCATAATCTATGAAACAAGCAATAGTAAGTAGGTTGTATATCCCATTTCCCTTCTAGAGTCTTTTCCTAAACACATCAATGACCACAAATAATAAAACATCATATCCATGCATTGTTTCTCAGCTTTTATACCTTTTAAAGGAACACATCAAAAGTCCCATATTGTAGAATTTGCTCCTTGGAAGGAAAGCTATGACAAACCTATTTAGCATATAAAAGGGCAGAGACATCACTTTGCTGACAAGGGTCTATATAGTCAAAGCTATGGTTTTCCCAGTAGTCATGTATGGATGTGAGAGTTGGACTATAAAGAAGGCTGAGTGCCAAAGAATTGAAGCTTTCGAATTGTGGTGCTGGAGAAGACCCTTGAGAGTCCCTTGGATTGGAAGGAGAGCAAATAAGTCAATCCTAAAGGAAATCAATCCAGAATATTCATTGGAAAGACTAATGCTGAAGCTGAAACTCCAATACTTTGGCCATATGATGCAAAGAGCCAACTCATTAGAAAAGACCCTGGTGCTGGGAAAGGTTGAAGGAAAAAGGAGAAGAGGGTAGCAGAGGATAAGATGGTTAGATAACATCGCCATGAGTTTGAACAAACTCTGAGAGATAGTGAAGGACAGGGAAGCCTGGGGTGCTGCAGTCCATGGGGTCTCAAAGAGTCAGACATGACTTAGTGACTGAACAACAAAATTGTAGAGCATCGTGTAAGCCTCAGGCAAAATATATAACAGCACTAACTGGTGTGATAAGAAAACCATCCCAGAATCATGATTATTAGTAAAAACAAACAAAATGAAAATTATGCAGACTAATGAGACAAACTTTATCAGAAGTGTCTGCTCTCCTTTTAAACAGCAAAAAGAAAGCAATGCAGAAAACTTTACCCATAACCACTGATTCTGGAAAAGGCAAAAGAATGTTTTAGGTACTCATTCCTACACCAAGGTCATCTGCTTTTCTCCAACACTCAATCCTAATTAAAGGTAAATGAATACATCCAGTGACAGTAAGTGGCGCCTAGCTGGCCTCAGTCTCCCAAGGGCCAGAGGAAGAACACCTACAACAGCAGGTAAGATGCATTAGATTTGCTGAGCCCATGGAAAGATAGACTATGCAGAAGTGTAACAAATTGTCTTTGAATGTGAAGTGGCAAGCTGCTTATTCCCATAACGATGAGGACTGTGTCTAAATTAATCCTGCCCCTGGCATGAACTGCAGAGAATCAGATACTTTTACAAGTGTGACTGTTACTGATAGAGCTAAACTGACGCAACGTACAGGACAAAGGATTTAGGTTGAGCAGTTTAAATAATTTGCACATTTTAGGATTTTAAAATAGGAGTTGGCAATTTGTGTCTGTAAGAGGAGAGATGGTAAATATTTTAGACTTTATGAGCCATACGCTGCCACAACTACGGAAATCTGCCGTTGAAGTAGAACAGGAGCAGCTGATCACAAGTAGAACAATGGGTGTGGCTGCATATCTACATTAACACACCTGCTCCTGCCCCAAGGACTAAACATCAGTTTACCTGAGCTGAGCCAAGCCTGGTTCTTGGGGAGTGGGAATGAAAGTGGTAGATGATGCGGTTTATTGTCAAAGGGAAAGGCTAAACTCTAGCGTTGGCTAATAAATATTTATAGCTTTTGCTAATAAACATCTCTCCAGGAGAAAAGCTTGCTGGCAATGCAAAGGAAGCATCAGTACACATTCCATAGGACTCCTTCCAACCAGACTACTGCACTCAGCCTCCACTCCATCCACAGCGATGTTACAACTTTTATGGCACGGAAAAATACAGGGAGTGTTCACTGAACAAAGGGAATGAGTTAGGTATCCTTCTTACACATTGGGGATGGAATACATTGCTTCTCACAGCCAAATCTCTTGAAGTATTTCAACAAATTAAATAAAGTTGGATTCTGATCCATACACTAGATCAGTGGCTCTCAACTGGAGGTGATGTGGCTTTGTATGCAGACAATTTGGGTTGTCATGACTGGGGAGTGGTCTCTACTGGCATCTTAGAGCTTGAGGCCAGGGATGCTGCTGGACATCCAACATGCACACGTGGTCAGCCCCACAACAAAGGGTTCAGCATGTCAGTCATGCAGTTGTGTCTGACTTTTTGCGATCCCATGGACTGCAGCCCGCCAGGCTCCTCTGTCCATGGAATTCTCCAGGCAAGAATACTGGAGTGGGTAGCCATTCCCTTCTCCAGGGGATCTTCCCAACCAAGGGATCAAATCCGGGTCTCCTGCACTGTAAGCAGATTCTTTACCACATGAGCCACCCGGGAAGCCGACAAAGGATTGTTCTGTTGTCATTCTTTAGTCAATCAGCTGTGTCAGACTCTTTGTGACTCCATGGACTGTAACCACCAGGCTCCTGTGTCCATGGGGTTCTCCAGGCAGGAACATTGAAGAGGGTTGCTGTTTCCTGCTCCAGGGGATCTTCTGACCCAGGGATCGAACCCCCATCTGTCGCATTTCCTGCATTAGCAGGCGGATTCTTTACCAACTGTGCCACCTGGAAAACCCCAACGAAGGATTATCCAGCCCTAAATGTTACCAAATCCAAACTTGCACCACTTGCAACATGACAGGCCAATAAGTTGAGAGATGAGTTGTTAGGACAAGGAATACAGGTTATTTGGAAAGCCAGCAGACTAAGAAGATGGTGGACTAATGTCCCACAGAATCATCGTCCCCAAGTTAGCATTCGGGCTTCTTTTATTCTAAAAGGGGAGGATAAACTGTTGGTTGCTACAATCTTCTCAGTGCCAGAATCCTTTTTTCTTACAGCTGCCCAGGTAGGTTTGGTCAGGATGTTCCTATAAACCTCCAACAAGGTGGATGTTACTCTGTTTTGAAATTTTTTATCTCTGTATGAATGGAAATACCTTTAGAGATCAGAGCCTTGCAGATAGACTGTTCTATATAATTCAGTCTATAGGCAACATTTGTAATGTAGCAAGAACAATAGAATGCAAGGGTTAAAGTGAAAGAAACAGATCCAATATGGAGTCCTGCTTCCCTGGTGGCTCACCCTGCAATGTGAGAGACTTGAGTTTGATCCCCGGGGCAGGAAGACCCTCTGGAGGAGGGCGTGGCAACCCACTCCAGTATTCTTCCCTGGAGAATCCCATAGACAGAGGAGCCTGGCGGGCTACTGTCCTACAGTCCATGGGGTCACAAAGAGTCAGACATGACTGAGTGACTAACACACACATTACTAAAATATTAATAGTACCAAGGTGGAGAAATTTTGTGCTGTTACTTTAATAAATTCCTCCTTTAGTAAACATAATTATAAAAAACAGAAAATACATTTTCTGGAGAAATATTGGAGCCATCACCACATAAAAAGTCATAAGAGCAAAAGACTTCCAAATAATTTACTGACAGAATCCTCCTGAAAATATTTTGCTCTTTCATTTTAATGCAAGAAATAAAAGAACATCTCTTAATTTTAGATCTGAATGCAGTATCTTTCAGAACATAATTTGAAACGATTTTGCTTTGAATTTGGGGTGTTTTGTAGTTTAATGTTCTAACCCTGACATTGGTTATAAATTTAGGTATATTTAGGTTTTGTGGTATGTATGTGACATAGTCTGGAATTGCATCAAGCTCAAACGATAATATCCCTGGTTGATACTGAGGATTGGAACTTTAGAAGAGAGATGGTTTAAAGGACATGATAAAATAGGAGCAATACTCTTGTAGAGTTGCAAAGGGATTAGTGGGATCTTAGAACTGCCTAGAAACTGTATGCTTTTCTGTCAGGAAAGAAGAAGCTAAGATATGGTTGAGGCTGGGCTGACAGAATCAGGTCAAAATGTTCTGTTTCATTTTGATCTGTGTTAATATGGAGTTCCTCGGATGGAGCTAAACCTATATAACTCTGAGTGTGAGGAAAAGAAAATCACTCCAGCAGACTCATGGAGTTGCTCAATAGCTAAACTTAGTATGTTAATCAAAGTTGGCTTAAAATGACCAGAAGCTGTTGAATTTACCAAAATATGCAAATTACTCAATAACCATTGAATTAGGAAGTAGGAAGTAATCAATAAATTATCCCTTGAACAAAAATTAAATCGAACAAGCTGGTTATTTGCAGCATTTAAAAGAAAATTCTTGCTATTAGGTAATCATTTTTCTTTTTTTTAACTTTACTATAGCCCAAACTCCCAAACATCTAACCCTCTCCCCACTCCCACCACATTTCCCACTGGCAACCATAAGTTTCTTCTCTGTGAGTCTGTTTCTGTTTTGTAAATCACTGTATTTGTATCTTTTTGCCTTTTTATATTGTTCATGTGGTTCTCATGGCAAGAATACTGAAGTGGTTTTCCATTCCCTCTTCCAGGATCATTAGGAAAGCAGAGACCTAAAGAATTGATTCTTTATACTATGGTGCTGGAAAAGACTCTTGAGAGTCCTGTGGGCAGTAAGGAGATCAAACCAGTCAGTCCTAAAGGAAATCAACACTGAATTGGAAGGACTGATGCTGAAGCTGGAGCTCCAATACTTTGGCCATCTGATCTGAATAGATGATGTGAACACCTGACAGGAACATTGGGAAAGACCCTGATTGAAGGCAAAAGAAGAAGGCGACAGAGGATGAGATGGTTGGATGGCATCACCAATTCAATGGACATTGACTCGGGCAAACTCTGGGAGATAGTGAAGGACAGGGAAGCCTGGCATGCTGCAGTCCATGGGATTGCAAACAGTCAGATACAACTTAGCAACTGAACAACTCATTTGTATCATGTTTTTTTAGAGCCCACATGTTGATAATATCTTATGATATTTGTCCTCTGTTTGACTTATTTCACTTAGTACAATAATCTCCAGGTCTGGGACTGACATGTTACTACTGCTATACTAAATATAAAATGTCTTTCCATGAAAAAAAAAAAAAAAGTTTACTTTGGAATAGCTTTAGATTAAAAAAAAAATTGGAAACATAGTACAGAGTTGCAGTATATCCCACATCTGTTTTCCCCTATTATTAATTAATTACATTAGTACATTACATTAGTTAACAGTAGTTCTCTTTGAAGGGTGATTGGAAGGGCACAAAATGAGATTCTGGGAGGTGTGTGATATTCTGTTTCTTGGCTTGAGTTATTGTTCTTTGAGTTTTTTCATTTTGTCATAAATGAGTTCGCTGTACACATTAACATTTTTTCAGTTTTGATATTTATTTTTTAAAGTTAACTTAAGAAAGCAACTTTTCTCCAATAGAACTTTGTGCACATGGAATGTAATTCAGGGTCTGAATATCTTGAATATCCTGCCTGTCCTGCATATTCTTAGTAAGAACCTCTTGCCATAATTCCACCTGGAGTACTTTTTCCCTTCCTCTGTAAACTCCTTGAAATAGCACCATTAAAGATCTTTCTTTCTTCACTCATCTCAATTTGTTGCTATTTTTGTCTATAGACTATAAAAGTTATGTTTCTAGTCACAGTTTCCTGTTAATCTATCATTGTATATTGTTAAATTTCTTTCTGTTGAGCTCATTCATTTGAAAGCATTAATTTCACTTCACAGAATTAAAAATGGCCAAGGTTTGTTTAACTACGCATCATGAGGCCATTAGGGCTTCTCTGGTGGCACAGATGGGAAAGAATCTGCCTGCAATGTGGCGGTTGGTCCCCAAGTGAGGAAGAACCCCTGGAGAAGGGAATGGCAGCCCATCAGAGCATTCTTGTTTCTAGAACTCCATAGGCAGAGGAGCCTGGAGGGCTACAGTCCATGGGGTCGCAAACAGTCTCACTGAGTGACTGATGCACACGTGAGGCCATTAAAGGGACATGTTATACATACTGAAAAAATAGCTGCTGCTGTTCCTTCTAGAAGCTCATGGTGATGGGGAGAAGAGGAGCACAGGTCAAGTGCAAGGAGGTAGAGAGTCTTCCAAGGGCATGCCTGAGGAATGCCTCTGGATGGCAGAAGCCACTGATCTTTCATTTTATTACTCACCGAGAGTACAAGCCAAATGTTTGTTCAAATGCTAGAGAGCACAAAAAGGACATTACTTAGAAATGGAAGAGAAGGGGTAGATATGAAGTGGTTTGTAGAGACAGAGATGATGACAGAGAGATCTGTTTTCAAAATGTCTCATGGAACTTTACTATAAAAACCCCCATCACATCTTCAAACAAAATATTCAGTAAAATATCCATTTTTATTATTTGCATTTTTTGATTGGGTATGTTTTTCACCAGCATAAAAATCTCTGTTTCAAAGTCAAGAAGCTGGCAATAGAATATGCTTGTAAGCAGCCCCCAGGATCTTGGATACAACTACAAAGAAAACAGTACAGAAAAATTCCTTAAAATGCATCAAAATAAAAGGGCTAGATTTTAAATCCTAAATCAATTGCTTAGAAACTCTAGAACTCACTGGCTAGCCAACAGTAAATTATCTAGCTTTCAAAAGAAGGAAAAAAAAATTTTTTTGCTCCTTCTTAGTTCATAGCCCTGTTTACAGAGTTCTTTATTCTCTGAAATTTCCAAATTCTGCTTTAAAAATTTATTTTCAAACTCATCATGCTTGAAAATTACTTAAAACTAAAAATAAAACCTTAATGGGACTTTTTATAGAAATCATGGATTTAGATTACCTATCAAAAGATCCAGGATGGTTCAGTTGGCTTTTTGCACCTCATATCTCTCAACAATTCTGGGAAAACATTACAAATTCAGGTTATTTTTTCTAATTAAATTTCTAATTAAGCTCTCTTTTGTCTGATACAAATTTGCCATTGTGAAAATTTAAATTAAGACAAACTCCCTTAAATATTAAAATGCAGATTAATAAATTGTTGGCATATTTTACGTTAGAGGTTTTTGTGTTTTTTTTTTTTTTGGCTTACTGTGACCATGGATTCTTTGGGGAATCAAAACTTCTTTAGCCTCAGTTGAGAGCTTTTTACGGTAAATCAAAACTTACTGACCTTCTCTGAGCCTTCTTTCTTAGGAATGTGAACGATTTGGCAGTTTGAAATTAAGGGTTATATCTATACACATTTTAGTGATAGCTATCATGTTTTCTGAGATCTAAGATGACAGAAAAATGTATTGCTACTTGGAAGCATTTTAATTTGTTCTTGTTTTCTTATTTTCAGAAGCAAATGTCTCGCTGGAGACCTCACAATATGTGAAATAATATGTATCCATATTATCTTAGTTAAGAATTTAATTAATTTATGAGTCAACCTTGCCATAATATTTACTTGCTTCTCTCATTTTAGTAGCAGGTCTAGAAAAAAAGACAAATCCATATATTCCAGGAAATAAGAAACAGAGTGTGCTTTAGAATGCATCAGGTTTTGCCTCAGTTCTTTAAATAAGCTTTTAAAAATACAATAGTGAAAAATCAATAGTTATTATTTTAACCTATAATTGAAAAAATAAAACTGCCACATGGTTTTTCTAATTTTAAAGTGTGTACTTGGTCCTTTCTGGCCATCCTAAATCTATCCATAACTAAAGAGCCAGTCTGACACATCTCCCCACTCCTGGGCAGCTAGCTACATTCATACAGTGTATTCAATATAGCAGTCTTCTGGGTCTATGTCTTTTCTCTTTAACTAGAGGGCAACAACAATTTTTTTTCTTATATCTGCTGTATCATCTACAATGTCTTGAATATTTTCTCCTTAGCAACATACACAATAAAATGAATACTTTTTCACCTGTTCTTCCTCTCTGATGACACCAAGATGATGTGATGCCATGTCTAAATGAATCTCTATGTGTCAAGAAAATCCACAGAGTCTGCATGTGGGCACACTTAGCCACTTCAGTCATGTTCAGCTCTTTGCAACTCTGTGGACTATAGCCTGCCAGGCTCCTCTTCTATGGGATTCGCTAAGCAAGAATACTGGAGTGGGTTGCCATGCCCTCTTCTCATAGAGTCTAGTACCCATGTAAACATGTTGCTTATGATAGAGTTCTCTTCAATTACTTCAGTCCAAAAAGTGTTTATTGAACACCTACTATATGCAGGACAAATGTAGATAGAGACTAGAACTCACAGAAGTTTCAGCTTTCATAAAACATTTTTGGTAGTCATGTATGGATGTGAGAGTTGGACTATACAGAAAGCTGAATGCCAAAGAAATGATGCTTTTGAACTGTGGTGTTGGAGAAGACTCTTGAGAGTCACTTGGACTGCAAGGAGATCCAACCAGTCCATCCTAAAGAAGATAAGTCCTGGGTTTTCATTGGAAGGACTGATTTTGAAGCTGAAACTCCAATACTTTGGCCACCTGATGTGAAGAGCTGACTCATTGGAAAAGACCCTGATGCTGGGAAAGATTGATGGCAGAAGGAGAAGGGGATGACAGAGGATGAGATGGTTGGATGGCATCACTGACTCAATAGACATGAGTTTGGGTGGACTCTGGGAGTTGGTAATGGACAGGGAGGCCTGGCGTGCTGTGGTCCATGGGGTCGCAAAGAACTGAACTGAAAGCTTACATACTAGTGGGAAGCAGATAATAAGTAGGAAAATAGGTGTGTGTGTGTGTGTGTGTGTGTGTGTGTGTGTGTGTGAATATGAACGTGCAGGCATAAAGTTTGAGTATATCTGAGAGGAGAGCATTCTGGGAAGCATGTGCAAAGGTTCTGAGTGGAGGGTGTGCAGGCAGAGCAAGGAGGACATTACAGAGTTAATAGGGAGCCAGGGACGTCAGTCCTTAGAAAGTGTTAGAGTATAATAAGACGCCATTGGACAACTTTGAGCAAAGAGGACGTGATCTATAATTCTGTGAGATTCTATACTCCACTTTTCTTCTTTTTGTCCCTTGTTGTACATCCTAAAGTAGTATCAATTTATAATCATATGTGATGACAATCTGTCTCTTCATATCATGTTTCATATATGTATAAATGAGAATAACCTTATAGAGATGTAGGAATAAGAAAACTTCCTATTACATGATCACTGCCCAAAATTTAGAAACTAATCTCTAGATAACTGAAGGCTCTGAGTTTACACATGTTTACTTCAATATTTTTGTTGTTGTTCATTCACTCAGTTTGTTTGACTCTTTGCAACCCCTCGGACTGCAGCACGCCGGGCTTCCCTGTCCTTCACTCTCTGCCGGAGTTTGCCCGACGCATGTTCAGTGAGTTAGTGATGCCACCCACCAGCTCATCTTCTGTCACCCCCTCTCCTCCTGTCCTCAACCTTTCCCTACATCAGGGACTTTTTCAGTTATTTGGCTCATCACATCAGGTAGACAAATTATTGGAGCTTCAGCTTCAGCATCAGTCCTTCCAATGAATATTCAGGGTTGATTTCTTTTAGGATTGGCTGGTTTTATCTCTTTGCAGTCCAAGGGACGAGAGTCTTCCCCAACATCAAACTCAAAAGCATCAGTTCTTCAGTGCTCAGTCTTTTTTAATACCCAACTCTCACATTTGTACATGACTACTGAAAAAATGTGTAATAATATGCTATTTTTAATTAATGTATGGTTGATTTACAATAATATACTAATTTCAGATGTACAGAAAACATGTTAATATTTAAACAGAAATATTTCCAGAGACATTTTGAAAGTAAGCAAATGGCTTTTTAAAATAATTTTTCTGATTATCTACATACTCCTTTTCCATGCATATTTTAAAATTTAAAAACAGAAAGAAATCTTGTCTAAAATATATTTTAATGTATGTGTCCTCAGCATCTAATCAGGATTTAAGTGAATCATTTTCACAGTTGTGTAATTATTTCAGAAAAACAAAGCAACCAAAACAAAACAAAAAATCCACAAAACCCAAAGAAACATTTTATCATGGGATTAGGAATTATATTTATCTATTGCAATATGTTGTTTGTTTAAAAATTTTAAATATTTTTTCATTGTGAGAGAAATTACTAAGCAAAAAATAAAGTCTTAAGTTTTCAGGATGTATTATTCCAAGGCTGATTTTTCATTCACAAATATGATCCTCATATAGGTAATCAATGAATTAATAAATTTACACAAATTGTGTTATAAACTAAAAGAGGCTTTCTGTTTAACCCACTTGGAAACGTTCCCATCACTTTATTCCCAGAGTATATCTTAACTAGTTTGGGGGAAATTTTTACCTTTCTCCATGTGGTTCTCAGGTGGTTGTCGATAGCATAGCAGGTGTGACCTAACCTGAAACAATCATCTATTTCCATAAACATCGTGTTTAGTACAAGTGTCATGAAGCAACTCAAACTAAAGTAATTGAAATTCCTTATTTGAATTGCTTGCATTCTTTACAGAGGTGCAGCTTTATTTTCTTTTCTTTTGGGAACTTAAATTGTATAATTCTGGAGTAATCTACATCCATATTTACTGACATGGAAAAATCCACTTGGCAGAAGGAAACAGTGAGAACAAGAGAAACAAGTACAGATGAGAAGAAGATTTACAGACACGTGTGAAGACGTCAAAGAACAGAGAAGGAGACAGACAGATGGTGAGAGAGAAACACAGAAGAAAAGAAAGACATTTACTTTCTCAGTTCTCACCTGGTCTACTGTCTCCCTCAGCTACATATACAAGTAAAACTCTTTGCATTTAAAGAAATTTGAGAAGAATTTCTGTTATCTACAACCAAATGAAAGCTGAGATCAAAATTAATACTAGAAGTTATGTGCGAAAAAGAAGACCCTAAAATGGAAACCTGGCCGAAGTTGAGGTGGGCTGAGTTACAAGGATGATTCCACCATCCCAGGACAGAAATCAGCAGCCTTTGTTACACCACAAGAAGCAGATGGAAAAGTCGCCTGTCAAATCTTCGAGTTTCATGTGCTTACTGAGGCTGGAGATATGGGAGACTTGC
Source organism: Cervus elaphus (assembly GCF_910594005.1). Taxonomy (NCBI): domain Eukaryota; kingdom Metazoa; phylum Chordata; class Mammalia; order Artiodactyla; family Cervidae; genus Cervus; species Cervus elaphus. The sequence goes on along the minus strand of NC_057845.1, from coordinate 21,183,011 downwards.
TGGGAAATATCAGAATTCTCGACGTAGATTTAAATCCTTTCCTTCAGCAAAGTCCTGAACAAATGCCACAGGATTTTATGTAAACTGGCTCATTCAAAATTAGAAATGGCATAGTCATTTTGAGTTTAAAAATGGGTATGTTCAGTCCAGAAATAGTTTCTGAAATTTTCTAGACAAAAAATGAATGATGGTAGCTTTCAATTTGCCTTGGATTGAGTCTTTAACGTGTAGAAGTTAAGCCTTACAAGGTTTTGTTTCTGCTATATGCAGATAGTTTCTCTGAAAGGGTTGAGAGGGAGCTTATGCTATTTGTTGCCCAATTCCGACCTCTAGTTTTTAGTTCTTGATTTTATTTTTAGCTATTTCATTATTCTTCCCTGCCATGTTCATAAAAATATTCCATTTTTTCTTAACTTAAGCTGGGCAATATTTCATTGCTCACATTCAGAAGTGACTGAAATAAGGTAAGATGTTATTATTGCTAATGAGTGCTGTATAGTTTGATAAATGCCTTACATAGAGCTAGTCATAGAAAATTAATTCTGAGACTCCTCAGAGATCATTGAGACCAATGTCTTCTTAGATATAGTTGAGTAAATTGGCCTTGGAGATGGTCCATTAGCTTGTGATTTCAAAAAGAATCCATCTGGCTATGTTGGATAATGCTAATATCTAATGTGGCATTAGAAGGGGAAATTTGGAGAAGAGGAGTGAAATGCAATCCACGGTCCAGACTATAATAAAGTCTGAGAACTTGTTCTTTCTTTCTTTCTTTTTTAAACATTCAATACTGTTATGTGATTTAATCCTTATGGAAGTCCCTAAAGTGTCATGATCTAGACTACCTCACACCTTCGACAGAAGAGAGGAGATGAGAAGCAGGCTGTGTAACCTAACAATAGCCCACAGTCCCTGCCCTGGGGTCCATGCTCTTCTTCCCTCACCCTCTCTCTATAACCACCAAACTGAACCCTCCAAACAAGGCTATGGTTGGTGCCCTTAAGCCCCACCAGAGGGAACATGCTAGGTAAACAGCCCTTCAGGATTTCATGGCAAAGTCAGACCAAACAAAGTAAAGATCATGGGCGAGGAGAAAGATAATAAGGTCAGCCTAAGGAGAAGACGTCGTGGAAGAGGCTACTGTGGGAGTAGGGGGAGAGTCGGCTGTTGATGGTGGCTAAGGAGCGGCTGGCCCTAGATCTCTTGAGACGTAAGAGCATCATGAAATAGATTCTGTGAAACCGAGTTGGGTAAGGGAAGAGCTAGTAGGCTAGGTGGAGAGTGAGTCATGGTTGGAGGGCAGGAGAGTGGGGGGCAGGGAAGAGCTCTGCTGAGAAGGGTGGACATGATGGTTCTGCCCTGGAACTGAGGGTCACAATGGGTTAGGGGGTGGCCATAAGTGGGTCTGAGGAACTGTGGTCAGGTCAGTTCACAGGAGACAGTAATAGAGTCTCTAGGCCCCATTAAGTGTCTAAGAGAGTCCGAAGGGGTTTGTAAAAGGGTATGCTAGGATGGAGGACCCATACCAGAACCCCTGAAGAGACTGGAGGGCCGGAATGGTGCCTGATCAATGGAAGAACCCATATGTGGGGTCTAGTGGGAACCTGGTGGGCAGCGATTGGGTGTCTGGGAGGCTGGGGGGCTGACCTGCTCACAGGGTATCTCTGCTGGGGTGGGGCAGAGCAGCCCCACAGGAGCCAAAGAGAAGGACTTAGACATGGCGCGGCAATAGGATGGCTGAGCAGTTTGGGCGTGTCTTACCTCGGGGTCCACCGCGTGGCCATTGCAGCACCCTCCTCTTCGGAGGAAGCCATCTGGGAACTTATAAACCAAAGGCAGATCAAATGAACACAGTGAAATGTCCATATATTAATTTAGAATGGGAGATGAACATTGATTGTGAGATAGAACAGTCATCTAAGAAGGTACTCAATTGCCTGTGTGTTCATTGGTCATACATAATATATTACCTAATTCTTCACTGAGACAGGCTTTACGCAATGACATCCCAGTAGCAACAAGCATATTGAGTGCCCTTGGTTTCTACATTCTACTGTCTGCTAAATACATCAGATATGGCTGATCCTGGGATTGAGTCTGGAAAATACAAGATGAGCCTGGAGTGCCTTGTGGTTATAGAAAGTTAAAAAAAAGAGCTCCCCCAAAAGGGGGAGGTGGATAATTGCCAAAAGGACAGAGGAGCAACTTGAAAAATCCCAGTAGTCAATGCAACAAAAAATGTAAGCAATAAAATAGATAATGTAGTGTGCCTGCATGATCAACTGCTTCAGCTGTATCCAACTCTTTGCGACCCTATGGACTGTAGCCTACCAGGCTCCTCTGTACATGGGATTCTCCAGGCAAGAATACTGGGGTGGGATGCCATGCCCAGGGACCAAACAAAAGTCTCCTGTATCTCCTGTATTGCAGGTGGATTCTTTTATCACTGAGCCATGGGGTGAAGCCCAGGTAATGAGGTATCGGATTATAAACCAAAGCATAAAATACACATTCGTGGCTCCATATTGATATAAATAAATGACTGATAAGTAAATAGGGAGAAGAATCAAATCTTTCTTGAAGAATATATCCAAAGAATTTATGTAGGTTCTTTCTCTTACATGTGGTTGAACTTTATTCCCATCCCACTTCCTAGACTTCAGGGTAGGCTAGACTTAATCACTTGCTTCCAAAACATAGAGTAGGGAATGGGAAGAATAAAAATTTTTCAGTGCAGAAATCTGGCAAATGGTACCTTTACCAACTGATAAAAGTTAACATTGTTAGTGATTTCAGGTGGATATCATGTCAGGGTGCTTACACCTCACCTAGTTGGCATTGAAAAAAAAGAAATAGAACCTATTTTCAGGGCAGTAATAGAGGCAAAGTTGTGGACTTGTGGACACGTGGGATGGGGGAGCAAGGAGGGGAAGGTGAATTGAGAGAGTTGCATTGACATATAGACATGATCATGGGTGAAATAGCTAGCTGGGCTCTGTCATGGCCTAGAGGGGTGGAATGAAAGGGTGGAAGGGAGGCTCAAGAGGGAGGGAGTTTGTGTGGACTGATTCAAGACATTGTACAGCAGAAACAAACAGAACATTGTAAAACAATCATATTTCAATTAAAAAGAAACAAAGAGAACACTGGTCTAATCATGAGGAAAACATAAAAGCACCCCAGATGAGAAGACACTGTGTGGGATATCTGGTGAATACTCCTCAAAAAGTTGATGGAAAAAAACAAAAGATGGAGAAATAGTCATAGACCAGAGAGAGATTAAGAAAACTTTGCAACTAAAAGCTGGTGAAATCCGAATAAACACTGGAGTTTAGTTAAGAAGTGAACAGTCACGTGTCAACGTCAGTGTCTTAGTTTTGACAAATGTACAATAATAATGCAAAATGTTAACCACTGGACCACTGGGGAAATTGGCTGAGGGAATATATAGAAAAACACCCCGCATGATCTTTGCAAATTTTGTGTAAACTTAAAATTATTCCAGAATAAATGTTCATTAAAAAATAAAAGTATGTTGAATATTATTAGCTAATAGTTTCATTAATCTATGAACTGTCCTTTTTGACCGTACTTTTGTTAAATGTGATTGCATTTGGATAAAAATACATGGAAAACACCTCAATATGCTCTTCTCCTTAGCTGTTGCTTTTTCTGGCACTACATAGACAGTGCCAAACCTCTCCTGTCATCCCTTATTGTGGTCGCAAGTCAACAATATGATCTGAAATTAGTATTGAGTAGAAAGAGACAAGGGGGGCATTGGCATTTCTATTTTCATAAATGCTAGCAGATGGAGAGTCAGGAGGTCTTTCCAGCCACAGCCAGTGGGTGGTTTCAGAGTTTGCTTCCCAGCGTGGTCTCTTTTGAATGATGGTGGCAAATTACATATGACTTTATTAAGCACCTTTCACTTTTCAGAAGAAAACTGCTTTTCATTAAATGTAATATAATAATAGTTATATTCGTAATGACACCAACCATTCATCATAAGAACCATATTCTTTTTTTTTTTTTGAATTACTATAGAAATCACCTTAGATTATGTGTTGAGCCTGTTGCAAAGTGCCAGTGCAACATAAATTGTCTCCAGTATGATTTTTTCCCAAATTGAGTGCAAAGTAAAAATAAAATCCTAGAACTCAAAAACTCAAATCACCATCTAGAAGAAATTTAGAATAAAAACATTAATTAGAAATGCCTTCTATGAAGAATTTAGAGTTGAAAATAGAGGGTAAGAGCTGCTTCTGAAATATGTTTGAATCTATGAACTTAAGCAGGTTTATGAGGTAGAGATTCAAGATATAATTTTTATAAAAATCCAAGTAATAGTAATAGCACTAGTGCATGCATGCTAAGTCGATTTGGTCATGTCAGACTCTTTGCAACCCTATGGACTGTTGTCCGCCAGACTCCTCAGTCCATGGAATTCTCCAGGCAAGAACACTGAGTGACTTGCCATGCCGTCCTCCAGGGGATCTTCCCATCCAGGGATCAAACCTGCATCTCTTATGTCTCCTGCATTGGCAGGCAGGTTCTTTACCATTAGCCCACCTGGGAAGCCCAATAGCACTAGTATTTGGAATAAAATCAAGCCTTGGTAGCAAAACTAGTACAAAACCTCTGCAGTATTCTTAACTCTCAAAAATTGTGCTGCTGTTATTTTACTTATCTTTACAATGCTTTGCAGAAAGTTCTCTGAAGAACCTGAAATACGTTACATTAGATGATCTCTGAGAATTGAGTTATTAGAATTATTTGTGCATCCTGTTGCTTAAGCTGATGCTGCTAGGAAAAATAAATCAATTAAACAAGTAAGCAAAATAAGCTGTGTTTTTAATCTTTTCTTCTGCTCTGTGTATGTTCTTGTTTGTTTTTCAATTGTAAACAAGTAGATCTTTTGTAATAAAAGTTAGAAAAAATTACTTAATACACAAAGTTGAATGATTTCCATCACTTACCTGATTAGTGATAAACAAAAACACTGCCCACTAATGCTCACACTGACCTATAATTTAGAAGATTTGAGGGACTCCCAGATTAATCCAAACCTCTAAACATATTTGGAAAAAAGATATACTATACCCCTAAAAAGAAGCAATGCACTTTGACTGTACTGTATCCTTCCATTCTGTTATTTTCTAGAGCCAGATTTGTTTCTAGGACTTTTTGTTTCCAACAAAGTCTTACTGTTGTTGATAATAGAAATTATTTCTTTTTAACTCTAAACAAAGTCAAAGCAATCCTTGTCTAAAAATCACAGGAAACTCAATATATGAATATCCCATTATTACCTCCAATATATCTTGTGCAAGCAAGAATTCATCATTTACTAATTTTCTCAAAAGTTTCAAATGTATAAACAACACTGCTTTTATTCCATTGTTTAAATGTGAGAAATCCTGGAGAGCCTTTTGCTTTTTCCTCAATTTTTTTTTTTAAATCACCAAAGTTGCCTATTTATTTTCTGAAATCTCTTTTGGAATCACAGCTTCTTTGCCATTCTGTCCACAACCAACATCATCAAGGAATTAAGCTTTTCATTTCTGTACCATCAGTTGATCCTCCTACTCTCAATCTGCCTAGTGAGATTGGCTATTTAGATCACTGAGAGTGTCATCCTGCAAGGATCCTTATTGTTTACTGTGCTAGGACTGAGGGCATCAGCCAGGATTTCAGGATAATCACACTCACCTTTACTTATCTGCTTAACTTACTTTCCATTCAGTCAGGTGTTTTTCTCTGTTTGCTAAACATATCACACTTTCACCAACTGCTTGACTCCTAGAAACTTTTCTTATCTTTCTTTTATCTAAATGCTCATATCAAATCTTTATCCTTTCAATCTGCTCACTGAGTTATCTTTGATCCACTACACTTACAATCAGCAGGATGCAATTTACCGTTACTTAACGACTGCAGCCATGCTTACTCCTTGGAAGGAAAGTTATGACCAACCTAGATAGCATTTTAAAAAAGCAGAGACATTACTTTGCCAACAAAGGTCCGTCTGGTCAAGGCTATGGTTTTTCCAGTGGTCATGTATGGTTGTGAGAGTTGGACTGTGAAGAAAGCTGAGAGCCGAAAAATTGATGCTTTTGAACTGCGGTGTTGGAGAAGACTCTTGAGAGTCCCTTGGACTGCAAGGAGAACCAACCAGTCCATCCTGAAGGAGATCAGTCCCGGGTGTTGATTGGAAGGACTGATGCTGAAGCTGAAACTCCGATACTTTGGCCACCTCATGTGAAGAGTTGACTCATTGGAAAAGACCCTGATGCTGGGAGGGATTGGGGGCAGGAGGAGAAGGGGATGACAGAGGATGAGATGACTGGATGGCATCACTGACTCAATGGGCATGAGTTTGAGTAAACTCCGGGAATTTGCGATGGACAGGGAGGCTTGGCGTGCTGCGATTCATGGGATCGCAAAGAGTTGGACACGACTGAGCGACTGAACTGAATGATTGCTATTTGTGTACTATTAAAATTTTATCTTTGAATGGATTATGAATACTTGGGTAGTTTAATCCATGTCTTATATCCTGCTCTCTCTCTCTCACAGTGCTAGTCTAGGGCTATGAGCAATAAATATTTGGCTGAGCACAAAAGCTATTTTAGTGCCTCAGGGAGTTTTATAATTTATGAGTGAGAGAAGGCATAGTTTCTTTCAAATTTTCATTTGAGATGCAGTCAAAGAATGGTGAAGATGAAGATAAAAAGAAATCAATGCCAGTCTGAGTAATTTTCCTTTCAGGTTAGCTTATCAAAATAAGGCCCTTGTTGTGGTGTATATGTACAGGCTGCAAGAATGTATAATGGGACAAAAAGTTCGTTGGTTTTTACCCAGGCATGTGGTTGGGATTTCCCAGGTGGTACTAGTGGTAAAGAACCTGCCTGCCAAAGCAGGTAGATGTAAGAGATGAGGGTTTAATCTCTGGGTTGGGAAGATCCACTGGAGATGGGCATGGCAATCCACTCCAGTGCTCTTGCCTAGAGAATCCCATGGATTCTTGCAGAGGAGTCTTGCAGGCTGTAATCCATAGCGTCGCAGAGAGTTGGACATGACTAAAGCTACTGAGCCCATCATACTGGTAAGTTCAGGCAAGCGTTTGGATAGTACCTCATTTTCATAGTGAATGTTTTCATTTTATAAAATGCTTAAAAAATATGTAATTATCACATGAGGCGCTTAGGTAAGAATTTCCCCTTCTACTCTCAGAAATTGCCTCAAAGCAACAGAAATAAGAAGAAAACATGCAAAATCAACTAAACATGTATCAAGAAAACTCAACACAATAAAAGTATATCTGAAATGCTAAGTCACAAAATGACTGCCCAAATCGATGAAGTAAAGAAGCAGTAGTTCAGGAAGATGCTAACAGGGGGTACCTACTGCTGCAGATATCATTTTTAAAAGGCCTCTTAGCCCATGTTATCTTAAAAGTGGTATGTCTGGGTATAAATCCAATACTTGGAAGAGGTCTTGTGCTTGAGTTAATTGCAAAGACAAGACAAGAAGATGAACTCCAACAATAAAGCATTTGAAGACATATACACAGGAAGCAGCCTGTTACTGAGCCTGGCAGGGACCAGAGAGATTGAATTCTGAGCAACACTATAGCTGTCAATCTCAGTTGATTGGGCTTAGGAGGCTACAAGGCTTAATAATGGCCTAGGGAATTTATTTGCATAAACAACCCTGAGGTAGTAGGCAGACACCTGCCTGCTTTGCCATGGGGTCCTGGCCCTCACCTATATGAAATTTTTGTAAATATCTGTTCCAGGAGAAAAACTCTTACATTAGCTGGAATAAAGTGAATAAAAAGAAGCTCAAACAAAAGGAACACAAAGGAAAGAAAAGATATGAAAATTTAAAAGTATAAAGGATTATAGAAAACTGAGAAATATGTAATTCAAACAAACAGAATTCAAATATGCACAGTTTGTATCACAGAAGGAAAATAAATGAAATAATGTATCAGAAAAAAAAGTTCAAATGAAGTTGAGAGAATTACCAAGAAATCAAAGAAGAAAAGATCTGCATATTGATCCAGGAAAACTAAATAGATAATTCATGAAGATAATTGCTTGTAGACAGACTGAAAGAAATCAAAATAAAAACTAGAGAAGAAATAGACTAGTTTCATGTTTCTCCAAAACACAAGACTAGAAAATGGTGAAGCAATGCCAAGAATAATGTATGGAAACAAATGTTCACAAAGACAATGTATGTGTGTATTTAAAAGCAGTGAGAAGCATTTTGATTATATGGGAACTCATGGAATATTGTTTTCAGAAAGCTACCTTGTAGAAACTACTTGCAAACCAACTTTAAACAACCAACATATGAACTGAGAACAACAGAAAATAGATCATGCACAGTATTAAACACCAATAAATCAAGTAACTACATTGACATAAAATAGTATCAGTATGTAAACTTGACACAGACAAAATGAGATAAAATAATAATATTCAGGGGATATTAGCTAACTATTATTAGGAGCTAAGTTCAGTTCAGTTACTCAGTCGTGTCTGACTCTTTGCAACCCCATGAACCTGAGCATGCCAGGCCTCCCTGTCCATCACCAACTCCCGGAGTCCACCCAAACCCATGTCCATTTTGTCGGTGATGCCATCCAACCATCTCATCCTCTGTCATCCCCTTCTCCTCCTGCCCTCAATCTTTCCCAGCATCAGGGTCTTTTCCAATGAGTCAGCTCTTCGCATCAGGTGGCCAAAGTATTGGAGTTTCAGCTTCAACATCAGTCCTTCCAATGAACACCCAGGACTGATCTCCTTTAAGATGGACTGGTTGGGTCTCCTTGTAGTCCAAGGGACTCTAAAGAGTCTTCTGCAACACCACAGTTCAAAAGCATCAGTTCTTTGGTGCTCAACTTTCTTTATAGTCCAACTCTCACATCCATACATGACTACTGGAAAAACCATAGCCTTGACTAGACAGACCTTTGTTGGCAAAGTAATGTCTCTGCTTTTTAATATGCTGTCTAGGTTGGTCATAACTTTCATTTCAAGGAGCAAGCGTCTTTTAATTTCATGGCTGCAATCGCTAGCTGCAGTGATTTTGGAGCCCAGAAAAATAAAGTAAAGGCAAAGGCAAAAAAGAAAGATATACCCATTTGAAAGCAGAAGTCCAAAGAATAGCAAGGAGAGATAAGAAAGCCTTCTTTAGTGATTAATGCCAAGAAATAGAGGAAAACAATAGAATGGGAAAGATTAGAGATGTCTTCCAGAAAAACAGAGATATTAAGGGAACATTTCATGCAAAGATGGGCACAATAAAGTGGTATGGACCTAAGTGATACGGACAGAAGTGATATGGACTTCACAGAAGAAGAAGATATTAAGAGGTGGCAAGAATACACAGAACTATACAAAAAAGATCTTCATGACCCAGATAACCAAGATGGGATGATCACTCACCTAGAGCCAGACATTCTGGAATGTGAAGTCAAGTGAGCCTTAGGAAAGCATCACTACAAACAAAGCTAGTGTAGGTGATGGAATTCCAGTTGAGCTATTTCAAATCCTAAAAGATGATACTGTGAAAGTGCTGCACTCAATATGCCAGCAAATTTGGAAAACTCAGCAGTGGCCACAGGACTGGAAAAGTTCTGTTTTCATTCCAATCCCTAAGAGAGGAAAAGCTAAAGAAAGTGCAAGCTACAGTAAAATCGTACTCATCTCACATGCTAGCAAAGTAATGCTCAAAATTCTCCAAGCCAAGCTTCAACAGTACGTGAACCATGAACTTCCAGATGTTCAAGCTGGATTTAGAAAAGGCAAAGGAACCAGAGATCAAATTGCCAACATCCACTGGATCATTGGAAAAGCAAGAGAGTTCCAGAAAAACATCTATTTCTGCTTTATTGACTTTGCCAAAGCCTTTGACTGTGTGAATCACAACAAACTGTGGAAAATTCTTCAAGTGATGGGAATACCACACCACCTTTCCTGTCTCCTGAGAAATCTGTATGCAGTTCAAGAAGCAAACCTTAGAACTGGACATGGAACAACACACTGGTTCCAAATCAGGAAAGGAGTATGTCAAGGCTGTATGTTGTTACCCTGCTTATTTAACTTATATGCAGAGTACATCATGTGAAATGCTGTGCTGGATGAACCACAAGCTGGAATCAAGATTGCCAGAAGAAACATCAGTAACCTCAGATACATAGATGACACCACACTTATGGCAGAAAGCACAGAAAAACTAAAGAGCTTCTTGATGAAAGTGAAAGAGGAGAGTGAAAAAGTTGACTTAAAACTCACCATTCAGAAAATAAACAACATGCCATCCAGTCCCATCAGTTCATGGCAAACAGATGGGGAAACAATGGAAACAGTGACATACTTTATTTTGGGGGGCTCCAAAAGCACTGCAGATGGTGACTGCAGCCATGAAATTGAAAGATGTTTGCTCCTTGGAAGAAAAGCTATGACCAACCTAGATAGCATATTAAAAAGCAGAGACATTACTTGGCCAGCAAAGGTCCATCTAGTCAAGGCTATTGTTTTTCCAGTAGTCATGAATGTATGTGAGAGTTGGACTATAAAGAAAGTTGAGCACCAAAGAACTGATGCTTTTGAACTGTGGTGTTGGAAAAAACTCTTGAGAGTCCCTTGGACTGCAAGGAGCTCCACCGAGTCAATCCTAAAGGAAATCAGTCCTGAATATTCATTGGAAAGACTGATGCTCAAGCTGAAACTCCAATACTTTGGCCATTTGAGGCAAAGAGCTGACTCACTGGAAAAGACCCTGATGCTGGGAAAGATTGAAGGCAAGAAGAGAAGGGGACAGCAGAGGATGGGCTGGATGGCATCACTGACTCGATGGACCTGAGTTTGAGTAAGCTCCAGAGTTGGTGGCTCAGATGGTAAACTGTCTGCCTGCAATGCGGGAGACCTCGGTTCGATTCCTGAATCGGGAAGATCCCCTGGAGAAGGATATGGCAACCCACTCCAGTACTCTTGCCTGGAACATTCCATGGATGGAGGAGCCTGGTGGGTTACAGTCCATGGGGTTACAAAGAGTTGGACAGGACTGCGTGACTTCACTTTCACTTTCGTTCCACAGTTGGTGGTGGACAGTGAAGCCTGGCGTGCTGCAGTCCATGGAGTTGCAAAGAGTTGGACACGACTGTGAGATTGAACTGAACTGAGCTGATTCGGGGGGAAAAATAAAGTAACTATACTCCAATAAAAATAAAATAATAGTAAGAAAAGGGAATGAGGATGTCATGGGTAGTGTAATTACTCTGTTTCTCACATTAAAGCTAAGAATCCAAAGATATAATTTATTTTTTCTAATCAAATAGCAAAATCATAAAGTCAAAGGCAAGTAACAAAATCAACTAATGTTAAGTTGTGAAAAAAGAAAAGAGAAGATTAAGAGAGAATGAATGTGTAATTACATTTACATCGTTACTTCAATTGTTTACAACAATTACATCATTGTTTCTGGTAGAGTCAATAAACATGGTATAAAATGCAGATGAACTAACTTGTTACTGAAAAAATAATTATTCAGATATGAAAAGGAAGGGAATTCTGACATGTGCTACGACATGGATGAACTTTGAATACAATGTGCTAAGTGAAATAGTCCAGTCACAAAAGAATCAATACTGCATCATTCTTACACAAGGTCACTTAGAGTAGTCAAATTTATAGACCAGAATAGTGTTTGCCAGGGACTAGGGTTAGTTGGGAAGGGAAGTTGTTATTCCATGGCCACAGAGTTTCAGTTTAGGGAGATGAAGATTTTGGAGATGGATGATATGATTACACAACAGTATGATTGCAGTTAATGCCATTGTATCAATTTTATGTTTTTTGCTAAGCTACTTCAGTTATGTCCAACTCTGCAACCCTATGGACTATAACCCACCAGCATCTCTGTCCATGGGTTTCTCCATGAAAGAATACTGGTTTGGGTTGCCACGCCGTCCTTCAGGGCATCTTTCTGACTCAGGGATCAGACCTGTCTTTCATGCCTCCTGCATTGGCAGGCAGTTTCTTTTCCATTAGTGCCATCTGGGAAGCCCTTTGTAAAAATAAATAAGTAATAAACTAGAGTATTTACCATGAAGTTAATGAAACTTAAGCGTTAAGATCTCTCTTTTGTATAGACACTTTCTACATTTTGTTGTGATTTGTTTCCTAATTCTTAAAAACAACAAAAAAGGCTTGCCTGGTTATTTTCTTCCATTACTTTCCTTTTCTTGAAAAAGTTCTTTCAAATTATATAAGCTTTAGGTCCCACAAAACCTGGATCCACTCCTGGTTTTGAAGATAGATATCAGAACAAATAACACACGAGGCACACACACGCACATATCCACACAGCAAAAACAGTAAGAAAATGAAAGTCATTAAATGAGATGGTTTGAAAATGTAAGACCCAGAGAGATTGAAAGTGAAAGTATAAGAAATGTGAAGCAGACAAATGTAAGCTAAAAATAAATCAGAGAACTTCCATGGTGGTCCAGTGGTAAAGAGTCCGCCTGCTAAAGCAGGGGACATGGGTTCAATCCTGGTCCAGGAAGATCCCACATGCCATGAGGCAACTAAGCTGGTACACCACGACTACTGAGCCCATGCTCCACAGCAAGAGGGTAGCCCTCACAGGCCACAAGTAGAAAACCTGTGGGCAACAAGGAAGACCTAGTGGAGACAAAAGAAAAAAAAAAAGAGTCGCGATCTTAATAATGGACAAAGCAAAATCCAAAGTAAAAAGCAGTGTGTGCTACTATATAATGAAATAAGGGTAAAATCCACAGTGGACATCTAACAGATAACTTTCTATGCACAAAAAGGATATAGCAGGAATAATCAAGTAGAAAAAAAAAAGAAAATGCATGAAGAAAGTGTTATGAATTCATTAGTGCTCGGTAACTTTTATTGACCTTATATGCTCAAGTAGTTATAAAATAAATTCCTATATGGTAGACTTATGCATTAAAATTAAGGAGGCATATCCAATGACATTGTTAACCTTGCTCCCTAAGTATAAAGAGCAAGTCTAAATTTTCTGGTGCCCATGGAATATTCGTATTAGCATGGACACACACACACATACATATACACACCTCTAGGAGTTGAAGCCCAGAGAAGGCAATGGCACCCCACTCCAGTACTCTTGCCTGGAAAATGCCATGGATGGAGGAGCCTGGTGGGCTGCAGTCCATGGGGTTGCACAGAGCCGGACACGACTGAAGTGACTTAGTAGCAGCAGCAGGAGTTGAAGCCAGAGTGGTAAGTAAATGGGAAGATATGACTGTTCTGAGGCCAAATGCCATTATAGGAACTATGCGTTTTGGGGAAAGTAACGACCTCTTGGATCTTCTCAGTGAAACTTGCTCAGTCGTGTCCAGCTCTTTGCTACTCCATGGATTATACAGTCCATGGAATTCTCCAGGCCAGAACACTGGAATGGGTAGAAGAAGTGGATCTTCTCAAGATAAACAGTTAAATCTGAGGGCCCTGCACAAGGCAAGGGACACCTAAGATCTAAAAGTTGGTGAGAATCTTGGTTAAAACAGCAGTGACAGCAACAAATGAAATAAAAAAGCCATCAGTCTGTGCTACCGCTCTGAGTGGGGTAAAAATAGTAACTTCCTGAACCTGAGAACATAGGCCTGCTTTGTTAATTTACTCCACATGAACCAGTCAGGGACCCCTCAATTTGAGAAACTAATTTAAAGTTCTAGGTTATTAGTACCCAGGTACTAGAAGAGGCCACCTCCATTCTTCTCTGGAGATCTTTAACCTAGTAGCACAGGAATTTCAAAGATTAAAGGCAGCAACTAGATTTTATTATTAACAGATAACAAATAAACAAGTTATGATATGGAAACAATAGAAGTAACAAAAATGTAATTTGATTTATCAGATGCTAGAATAACTAGATAAGAAAAAAATTAAATAAATATCTATAAAATATTCAAGACGGTATAACTTATTGGGGAAAATGGTCAAATATCAAAAGGTTATATTTGCTAAACTGCCTAATTAGCTGGGAGGAACCATCAGTACCTTGCCACAACATAAGCTCTATGTTAATAATAAATATAGGATGCTTCCTGACATTAGGAAATTTTCAAAACACGAAATCATATGCAACTAAAAGACTCTATAAACTCAGTTTTATATGTAAAAAACAAATCTTCCCCCTCCATTCTTGATGAATTGAATTATATTGTATTCCTTTTCTTCTAAGAGGCTAATCACCTACCCAGGAAAATTGCCCTTTGAAACTATGATCTAAATGATAGCCTTTGGTTTCTCTTGCCAAATTCAACAAAAAATTGTGTAAAGGTCATTTTGACATTACTTATGAGACTAATAACAATAGACGTGTACACCCTTGGCTGTGGTCACAGTTACTATAGCCCAGAGACACATTTTCAAGTTTAAAAAATGGCTTATGAGTATGTTATCTGTCCCAACAATTACATCTGTTAGCAATGTGCTGTATAAACTTTACAGTTGGTGAAAACCTTTAATAAGCTTTTGTAAACCGAGATTACATGGAAAAGGAAAATAACATTTTTAGTGTTGCCTTCTGGGCCTCTTTCCTTTTATTTCTCTGAGTCAGAAGTATGTATAGGCTCATGTCTTTGAGTGGTTAGCCGAACTCTGCCAACATTTCGCCCATAGTGAAATTCCTATTTAACGAAGAACCTATGGCCTTTTCTTAAAAAGTACATTGGCCCAGGTTTACAGGCCTACAACTGACAAAACAAGTTGCTCAAATGGAAAACCTTTAACTTAAAAATATAACCAATGCAAACCACAGTTCTTTCATACAATCTTCAAGAAGGTCCTCCCTTCTCCAGGAACATATTTAATGAATCAGCCTTAGCTGGATATTGAAAGATACTCCCCAACATTGCACTGTAACTACATCCTGAAATTCCCAGTGTTTAGACTGGCTTTTCTTGAAATGCCTAATTTATGTGTTAGAAGTCCTCACTGTAGCATTTTCTCTCCTCTCTTCTCCTGGAAGCCTGATAGCCAAGTTTTCTGTCTTGTTTCTGACAGTTATGGCATGACCACATTTGACCAGTATGAGATTTATAGTCTTGAAAACATGACGAAATTTTACTTGAGCCATTGACTTTTACCTATGGCTTTATATGCATAGAAAGTCATGTCCAGGGCAGCAGTGACAGGGGGACAGTCCAACCCAATGACTCCCATGATGGGAGCCTGGTTCATTTCATGATGCCTATCCTTTGTTGTTTCTGTCTTGTTTCTAAGAGTTGCACCATAAAGAAGGCTGAACGCCAAAAAATTGATGCTTTCGAACTGTGGTGTTGGAGAAGACTCTTGAGAGTCCCTTGGGCAACAAAGAGATCAAACCAGTCAATCCTAAAGGAAATCAACCCTGAATATTCATTGGAAGGACTGATGCTGAAGCTGAAGTTCTAAAACTTTGGTTACCTGATGTGAGGAGCCAACTCATTGGAAAAGACCCTGATGCTGGGAAAGATTGAAAGCAGGAGGAGAAGAGGATGACAGAGGACGAGATGGTTGGTGGCATCACCGACTCAATGGACATGAGTTTGAGCAAGCTCTGGGACTTGGTGATGGACGGTGAAGCCTGGTGTGCTGCAGTCCATGGGGTCACAGAGTCTGACACGACTGAGTGACTGAACATCTCCATCATCAATTGTGCCAGTCGTCAGATAGCTTTCACTATGCTTCTTTCTGCTCACAGTGGAGTTCATTTCTGTCCTTGCAGTCAGTAAGTCTGACTGATATAATAGCTCATCTAAAAAGTAAAGCATCCATCATGAGGCTGCATATTTTTCTTTAGCCACTTTTCCCATGTAATACAGGTGAATATGCTGTTTGTTGGTACCTCTTTCTTGTATCCTGGTCTCTCCATATTTTCTCATTTCTGAATATGTACATCAATAAGATGAGCAACTTGCTTAATTTCCTTAATTTCCTTTTTTTTTTTTTTAACAATTGTGAAGGATATATAATATGAGGAACCAGGGCAGAAACCAGAGGTAGCACTTATGGGGTTTTAATCTATCAGGGCTTTCCTGGTGGCTCTGTTGGTAAAGAATCTGCCTGCCATGCAGGAGACTGGAGTTTGATTCCCTGGGTCAACAGGATCCTCTGGAGGAGGAAATGGTAACCCACCCCAGTATTTCTTGCCTGGAAAACTATATGGACAGAGGAACCTGGTGGGCTACAGTCCATTGGGTTTCAAGAGTCAGATACAACTGAGCAACTAAACTACCACCATCAGGTGTCCTGATTTCTTGGAGGAAAACTAAAAAATATTTGAATCATTTGTCTCTGAAACCAACTGCCTCAGAAATTGCATGCTCTGTTAGACTTAACTCCCAAAGGAAAATATGAATCACAGAAACAGTGGAAAGAGGAAACATGTTGAGAAAAGTTGTACACTTAAGGGGAAGTAAATTAACTTTACTATTTTTCAAAGAAGATTTTACTCTGCTTCAGGCACTATTTCAAGTGATTCAGATCAGAGTTTCTTAATAGCTGCCCTGTTGACATAGTGGGTGGGATGATTCTTTGTTGGGAACAGCCATCCTCCGAGTGTAGGGTATCTAGAAGCATCCTTGGTCTCTTGTCCACCATGCCAATTAAACATCCCCACCTCATTTATGGAAAAAAAAAAAAAAAAGTGTTTCTAGGCAGGATCAATGTTACATGGGCAGGGGCAGCGGAATCACCACTGTTAGAGAAGCATGGTTTTACATGCAATCCTCAGAACAAATATATGAAATAGAAGCTATCATTACCTTCTTTATACAGATGAGGAAAAGAGGCAGGAATATTTTAGCTATAGTCAAATGAACAAACAGCTTAATAAGGGGAAATCTGGGATTCAAACCTAGGCAATCCAACTCCAGAATTTTTGTTCACAGTATTGTCTATTGTACTCAAAGTGGTGGGGCTCAAGAGTTAGTTAAATTCAAGAGTTTACTGAATTCATTTAATTATATAATTCATAAAAAAGATACATTCTTCTGTTGTCTTCTGATGTTTTATTTGCCAAGATCCTCTTAGATATTCAGTGCCAAGGAAGATTCACAATACATAAGTTTACAATTTAGTCATTATTCCTGTATTTTAGACACACTTAAAAATAGACTTGGTGGGAAAAAGATGTTGCAATATGACTCTTTCTTTCTTATTGGAAGGTATTTCTTTTTGTTTTACAGTGTTGTGTTAGCTTCCACTGTACAGCAAAGTGAACAAGCTCTATGTGTGCATATATCCCTCCATCTTGACCTGCCTCCCACCACCCCCATCTCATCCATCTAGGTCATCACAGAGATCCAAGCTGAGCTCCTGGGTCAGACCACAGTTTCCCACTATTGTACGCGCGGAAGTACACATATGTCGTGTGCTACTCTCCCAGATCGTCCCTCCCTTCCCCCGCTGTGTCCACAAGCCCATTCTCTATGTCTGCGTCTCTATTCCTGTCCTACCAGTAAGTTTTGCTTTTAAAAAATGCCAAGTACTTTCATCTGTACGTTTTTCTAGACTTCATATATATGTGCTAAAAAAGATGTCCTTTTCATTATAGGGGACTGGAATGCAAAAGTAGGAAGTCAAGAATGGCCTTGGAGTACAGAATGAAGCAGGACAAAGGCTAATAGACTTTTGCCAAGAGAATGCACTGGTCATAGCAAACACCCTCTTCCAACAACACAAGAGAAGACTCTATACAAGGACATCACCAGTAGTCAATACTGAAATCAGACAGATTATACTATTTGCAGTCAAAGATGGAGAAGCTCTATACAGTCAGTAAAAACAAGACCGGGAGCTGACTGTGGCTCAGATCATGTACTCCTTATTTGCCAAATTCATACTTAAATTGAAGTAGGGAAAATCACTAGACCATTCAGGTATGACCTAAATCAAATTGCTTACAATTATACAGTGGAAGTGAGAAAGATTCAAGGGATTAGATCTGATAGACAGAATACCTGAAGAACCATGGATGGAGGTTCTTGACATTTCATAGGATGCAGGGATCAAGACCATCCCAAAGAAATAAAATGTAAAAAGGCAAAATGGTAGTCTGAGGAGGCCTGACATATAGCTGTGAAAAGAAGAGAAGCGAAAAGCAAAGGAGAAAAGGAAAGATATACCCATTTGAATGCAGTTCCAAAGACTAACAAGGAGAGATAAGAAAGACTTCCTCGGTGATCAGTGCAAAGAAATAGAGGAAAACAATAGACTGGGAAAGACTAGAGATCTCTTGAAGAAAATTCGAGATACCAAGGGAACATTTCATGCAAAGATGGGCTCAGTAAAGGAAAGAAATGGTATGGACCTAACAGAAGCAGAAGATATTAAGAAGAGGTGGCAAGAATACACAGAAAACTATACCAAAAAAATCTTCATAACCCAGATAATCATGATGGTGTGACCACTCACCTAGAACCAGACATCCTGGAATGTAAAGTCAAGTGGGCCTTAGAAAGCATCACTACAAAAAAGCTAGTGGAGGTGATGAAATTTCAGATGAGCCATTTCAAATCCTAAGAGATGATGCTGTGAAAGTGCTGCACTCAATATGGCAGCAAATTTGAAAAACTCAGCAGTGTCCACAGGACTGGAAAAGGTCAGTTTTCATTCCAATCCCAAAGAAAGGCAATGCTAAAGAATCTTCAAACTATCGCACAATTGCACTCATCTCACACACTAGCAAAGTAATGCTCAAAATTCTCCAACACAAGCTTTAACAGTACATGAAAGGTGAACTTCCAGATGTTCAAGATAGATTTTGAAAAGGCAGAGGAACCAGAGATCAAATTGCCAACATCTACTGGATCATTGGAAAAGCAAGAGAGTTCCAGAAAAACATCTCTTTCTGCTTTATTGACTATGCCAAGGCCTTTGACTGTGTGGATCACAAAAAAACTGTGGAAAATTCTGAAAGACATGGGAATACCAGATCACTGAACCTGACTCTTGAGAAACCTGTATGCAGGTCAGGAAGCAGTAGTTAGAACTGAACATGGAACAACAAACTGGTTCCAAATCGGAAAAAGAGTATGTCAAAGGTATATATTGTCATGCTGCTTATTTAACTTATATGCACAGTACATCATGAGAAATGCTGGACTGGATGAAGCCCAAGCTGGAATCAAGATTGCCGGGAGAAATGTCAATGACCTCAGATATGCAGATGACCCCACCGTTATGGCAAAAAGTGAAGAAGAACTAAAGAGCCTCTTGATGAAAGTGAAAGAGCAGAGTGGAAAAGTTGGCTTAAGACTCAACATTCAGAAAACTAAGATCATGGTATCCGGTCCCATCACTTCATGGCAAGTAGATGGGGAAGCAATGGAAACAGTGACAGACTTTATTTTCCTGGGCTCCAAAATCACTGCATATGGTGACTATAGCCATGAAATTAAAAGACACTTGCTCCTTGGAAGAGAAGCTATGATCAACCTAGACAGCATATTTAAAAACAGAGACATTTCTTTGCCAAAAATAGGTCCGTCTAGTCAAAGGTATCGTTTTCCCCATTCAGTTCAGTTCAGTTCAGTCACTCATGTGTGTCCGACTCTTTGCAACCCCATGAACCACACGCCAGACCTCCCTGTCCTTCACCAACTTCCGGAGTCCACCCAAACCCATGTCCGTTGAGTCAGTGATGCCATCAAACCACCTCATCCTCTGTTGTCCCCTTCTCCTCCTGCCTTCAATCTTTCCCAGCATCAGGGTCTTTTCAAATGAGTCAGCTCTTCGCATCAGGTGGCCAAAGTATTGGAGTTTCAGCTTCAGCATCAATCCTTCCAGTGAACACCCAGGACTGATCTCCTTTAGGATGGATTGGTTGGATCTCCTTGCAGTCCAAGGGACTCTCAAGAGTCTTCTCCAACACCACAGTTCAAAAGCATCAATTCTTCAGCGCTCAGCTTTCTTTATAGTCCAACACTCACATGCATACATGACCACTGGAAAAATCATAGCTTTGACTGGATGTACCTTTGTTGACAAAGTAATGTCTCTGCTTTTTAATATGCTGTCTAGGTTGGTCATAACTTTCCTTCCAAGGAGTAAGAGTCTTTTAATTTGATGGCTGCAATCACCATCTGCAGTCTTTCCCATTCTATTGTTTTCCTCTATTATTTGCATTGATCACTGAGGAAGTCTTTCTTTATCTCTCCTTGCTATTCTTTGGAACTCCGCATTCAAATGGGAATATCTTTCCTTTTCTCCTTTGTTTTTCCCTTCTCTTCTTTTCATAGCTATTTGTAAGGCCTCCTCAGACAGCCATTTTGCCTTTTTGCATTTCTTTTTCTTGGGGATGGTCTTGATACTTGTCTCCTATACAATGTCATGAACCTCTTCCGTAGTTCATCAGGCACTCTATCAGATATAGTCCCTTAAATCTATTTCTCACTTCCACTGTGTAGTCATCAGGGATTTGATTTAGATCATACCTGAATGGTCTAGCGTTTTTCCCCACTTTCTTCAATATAAGTCTGATTTGGCAATAAGGAGTTCATGATCTGAGCCACAGTCAGCTCCTGGTCTTGTTTTTGCTGATTATACAGAGCTTCTCTATCTTTGGATGTGCAGCATGTAATCAATCTGATTTCAGTGTTGACCATCTGGCGATGTCCATGTGTAGAGTCTTCTCTTGTGTTGTTGGAAGAGTGTGTTTGTTATGACCAGTGTGTTCTCTTGGCAAAGCTGTATTAGCCTTTGCCTTGCTTCATTCTGTACTCCAAGGCCAAATTTGCCTGTTACTCCAGGTGTTTCTTGACTTCCTACTTTGCATTCCAATCCCCTATAATGAAAAAGATATCTATTTTGTGTGTTAATTTTAGAAAGTCTTTTTGGTCTTCATAGAACCCTTCAACTTCAGCTTCTTCAGCATTACTGGTCAGGGCATAGACTTGGATGACCATGATATTGAATGGCTTGCCTTGGAAACGAACAAATATCATTCTGTCGTTTTTGAGACTGCATCCAAGTACTGCATTTCATACTCTTTTGTGGACTATGATGGCTACTCCATTTCTTCTAAGGGATTCCTGTCCACAGTAGTAGATATAATGGTCATCTGAGTTAAATTCACCCATTCCAGTCCATCTTAGTTCGCTAATTCCTAGAATGTTGATGTTCACTCTTGCCATCTCCTGTTTGACCACTTCCAATTTGCCTTGATTCAGAGACCTAACATTCCAGTTTCCTATGCAATATTGCTCTTTTCAGCATCGAACCTTGCTTCTGTACCATCCCACAACCCAGTCCCATCCACAACTGGGTGTTGTTTTTGCTTTGGCTTCATTCCTTCATTCTTTCTGGAGTTATTTCTCCACTGATCTGCAGTAGAGATCACCTACTGACCTGGTAGTTGGCACCTCCTGACCTGGGGAGCTCATCTTTCAGTGTCTTATCTTTTTGCCTTTTCATACTGTTCAAGGGGTTCTCAAGGCAAGAATAATGAAGTGGTTTGCCATTCCCTTCTCCATTGGACCACATTCTGTCAGAATAATGAATGTGAGAGTTGGATTATAAAGAAAGTTGAGTGGTAAAGAATTGATGCTTTTTAACTCTGGAGTTGGAGAAGACTCTTGAGAAGCCCTTGGGTTACAAGGAGATCCAACCAGTCCATCCTAAAGGAGATCAGTCCTGAGCATTCATTGGAAGGACTGATGCTGAAGCTGAAATGCCAACCCTTTCGCCACTTGATGTGAAGAACTGACTCATTTGAAAAGACACTGATGCTGGGAAAAATTGAAGGCAGGAAGAGAAGGGGACGACAGAGGATGAGATGGTTGGATGGCAACACCAACTCAATGAACATCAGCTTGAGTAAGCTCCCGAAGTTGGTGATGGACAGGGAGTCCTGGTGTGTTGTAGTCCATGGGATTGCAGAGTCTGATATGACTGAGTGACTGATCTGAACTGAACTGTTTTTCTCTTTCTGACTTAAATGTCAGCATTAGTATTTTAAAATGAAATTAATAGCACATAGACATTTTCAGGACACCTCTCCTTTAAACATATTGTAGAGCTGAACTTTGAACAGACTCAGTCCATCACAGTAGAGACCCACCTCACAGGCAAGACCACACTTGCCTTGTGAGATCAAAATAACAACTCTGGTTTTGGCTTAAACTCTGTAAACTGAACACATGCAGAGTTTATGTGAGTACTTTGAAATTGTGGTGTTTCAGTCAGTTTTTCTAAATTTCAAAAGCTTTGGGTGTTTTTCCCCCCTCCAAAGCACAGAGTGTATGTAAAAGAAGGGAGTAAAATATGGGAGAAAAGGGAATGTGGAAAGGAAAGAGTATGAGAAAAAGGGAATGTGAACTGAATGTTTTATTTGAAAGCAATTTCCTCCTTTAGAACATTTTTAAATTTATAATTTAAATATTAAAATTCATAATTTTTGAGAATTAAATTTTAAACATCATCTGTAACTTGGGTTGGCAAAGTAATTAGATATAATTTTCCAAAAAAGTCTACTTCTAGTAAACAAAGAAATCTATAAAATGCCCCCTTTTCCCCTAGACTCACAAAAATTTTATACTTGGTATCTTAATATGCTGAAACATACAATTTTCAAACCTACTGTGTCTTTGTTCATTTGTAACTTTGCTATGACATGAGGATCAAGTGGGATGGAAATTGAACTGTTCTTGCAAATTTAGGAGAAATAGTTCATCAAAGATGGATATTCCAAACAGCCTGCTAAAGCTAATGGAACCCAGTGCCTATGGATTCAACACAGGCCACAATCGAGTCTTTATTTGCCCTTTTAAGGACTTAGACAAAGCTTTATTACCTTAGCACAGTACACAAAATGTGACATTTTCAGCAGTCTGACTTTTCAATTATGGATCTTTTGGAAAGCTAATGATGTCTGTATTGTTAATACTGCCAACATTGTGTCAGTACATGGAAGAACCTGTGATATTAAATATGCTGATGTAAAAATATATGTTATTTCTGTTCAGCCGTGTGCAAACAATCTGGCTGAAGTGCTAGAATTATAGGGAAATCCTCTCCAGAGATAAAAGTGGAATGGAATTCTGTTGAAAGCAGTTAAAAGGCTCTCTTCTTGAAGTGAGGCCAAAATTTTAGAAGTTAATTACATGGGGTCTGTCACTCAAGATTTTTGGTTAAAGTTATAAATCCTTACCATAATATTCTTATTTGGGGGGATGGAGAGGGCATTGTTTGATATCATTTAGAAAATTATTTAGAATTTGAAGAAATATATGCAAATTGAGTTTTGAGCAAAATGATTGATGATGTTTAAGTTTTAAAGAGAGTGGCAATAACTGTTCTTCAACTGGCAAGACAAAAGGATCTGAGACTATTTTCCATCACATAATTACTCCAACAAAGTTGGGATCATATTCTTAATGTTTATCCTTCACAGTAAACTTTCATTGATTGGTTATGAACTTGGCCATTGTTCAGTGTGATGGGTTCCAGATGTTTAAATACTGTGACAACTCACTGATAAAATGAATTATAGTGACCAAAGTAACAAACCCAAAGCACATTCCACTCAAAACTAAAAGGGATAATAAATGTGATACTTAGTCACATATTTAAGATATACTCCTTCCAGATAATTTTTTAAATATTTTTATTACTTAGTTCCAGATCTCTTAACTAATATATAGCCTTTAGACAACAAATTCCCAATGAAATTATTTCTTGTGTATAAAAATGTCTGTCTGATATTTTCAGAGAATAAAACTTATTTGGTATGAAATTAAAGTATATGCTATATTTTCTTCATTTACTGACAATGACCAAATGGAACATAGTATTTGATGCAGAATAGAAATTATCTAATCATAAAAAAAAACAGTGGGGAAAAAATGTTTTACTGTAAAGGTAACTCAAGAAATAGCATATTTTAAAATCTCCTGTTATCTTAGAATATTATGGTATATAAAATTAGAATTAAAAAATTATGTATGAATAAAAAGATAAATATTATTCCATAGATCATCACTGCAATGTAAATATTAGAATATATTCTTAGAGGCTATTATTTAATAGAATTTTTGTAGAGCTTCAGTAAATAACTATACTTACGTTACAAAACAGAAATACTTAATGTTGGTTTTCAATCTACATAAAGTGTGATGGTTAGTTCAGTTCAGTTCAGTCTCTCAGTTGTGTCCAACACTTTGTGACCCCATGGACTGCAGCATGCCAGGCTTCCCTGTCTATCACGAACACCTGGAGCTTGCACAAATTCATGTCGATGGAGTTGGTGATGCCATCCAATCATCTCATCCTCTATTGCCCCCTTATCCTCTTTTGTTCAATCTTTCCCAGCATCAGAGTCTTTTCAAGGAGTCAGTTCTTCACATCAGGTAGCCAAAGTTTTGGAGCTTCCACTTCAGCATCATTCCTTCCAATGAATATTCAGGACTGATTTCCTTTAGGATTGACTTGTTGGATCTCCTTGCAGTCCAAGGGTCTCTCAAGAGTCTTATCCAACACCACAGTTCAAAAGCATCAATTCTCAGCGCTCAGGTTTCTTTATGGTCCAACTCTCATATCCATACATGACTACTGGAAATACCATAGCTTTGACTAGATGGACCTTTGTTGGCAAAGTAATATTTCTGCTTTTTAATATTCTGTCTAGGTTGGTCATAGCTTTTCTTCCAAGGAGCAAGCATCTTTTGTTTTCATGGCTACAGTCACCATCTGAGTGATTGTGGAGTCCAAGAAAATAAAGTCTTTCTCTTTTTCCATTGTTTCCCCATCTATTTGCCATGAAGTGATGGGACCGGATGCCATGATCTTAGTTTTCTGAATGCTGAGTTTTAAGCCAACTTTTTCTCTCTCCTCTTTCACTTTCATCAAGAGGCTCTTTAGTTCCTTTTTGCTTTCTGCCATAAGGGTCACTTCATCTGCATTTCTGAGGTTGTTGGTATTTCTGGCAATCTTGATTCCAGATTGTCTTTCATCCAGCCCGGCATTTCTCATGATGTACTCTGCATATAAGTTAAATAAGCAGGTGACAATATATAGCCTTGATGTACTCCTTTCCCAATTTTGAACCAGTCTGTTGTTCCAGGTAAGGTTCTAACAGTTGCTTCTTGACCTGCATACAGATTTCTCAGGAGGTAGGTAAGGTGATCTGGTATTCCCATCTCTTAAAGCATTTTCCAGTTTGTTGTGATCCACATAGTCAAAGGCTTTAACGTAGTCAATGAAGCAGAAGTAGATGTTTTTCTGGATTTCTCTTGCTTTTTCAGTGACCCAATGGATGTTGGCAATTTGATCTCTGGTTCCTCTGTCTTTTCTAAATCTAGGTTGAACATCTGGAATTTCTCAGTTCATGTACTGTTAAAGCCTAGCTTGGTGAATTTTTCCAGTCATATGTAAGCTCTGGCAGCTCTATAGTGAGTTAATGGCAACCTCCTCCAAGAGGACTTATGCCATACCCACACCCAGAGCCTCTGTGGCAGACCACTGCCAACCCATACCTCCACAGGAGATGCTCAGACACAGCTCTGTCTCACTCTCTGTGGGGTCCCTGGGACCTGGTGCACACAAGGTTTGTTTGACCCTTCTGAGTGAGCATCTCTAGAGGGAACAAGGTTTGATTCTAAACGCGAATTCTGGGAAATTCTGGGAAATAGACTGGGAAAAAGATTCTTGAAGGGCACAACAGAACCTTGTGTACCAGGACCCAGAAGAAAGGAAGAGTGACCCCACAGGAGACTTGCCTGTGGGTGTCAGGGAATCTCCAGTGAAGGCATAGGTGGGTGGTGGCCTGCTGTGGGGTTGAGGGCAGGGACTGTACAAGCCTGGGCTCTTTTGAAGGAGGTCACCATTACCTTCATTACCTCCACCCCTTCATTACCTTGGTTCCAGGTAAATAGCAGGGAGGGGACACAGCTCCACCCATCAACAGAAAATTTGATTAAAGATTTACAAAGCATGGCCCTGCCCATCAGAACAAGACCCAGTATGCCCCTCAGTCATTCTGTCCTATCAGGAAGTTTTCATAAGCCTTTTATCCTTCTCCATCAGAGGACAGACAGACTGAAAACCACCATCACAGAAAACTAACCAATTTAATCACATGGGCCACAGTTTTGTCTAACTCAATGAAACTATGAGCCATGCTATGTAGGGCCACTCAAATTGGACAGGTCATGGTGGAGAGTTCTGACAAAACGTGGTCCACTGGAGAAGGGAATGGCAAACCACTTCAGTATTCCTGCTTTGAGAACCCAATGAACAGTATGAAAAGGCAAAAAGATAAGACACTGAAAGTGGAGGTGATGGAATTGCTGTTGAGCTATTTCAAATCCTAAAAGATGATGTTGTGAAAATGCTGCACTTTGGAAAACTCAGCAGGGGCCACAGGATGGGAAAAGGTCAGTTTTCATTCCCAATCCCAAAGAAAGTCAATGCCAAAGAATGCTCAAACTACCGCACAGTTGTACTCATCTCACACACTAGTAAAAGTAATATTCAAAATTCTCCAAGCCAGGCTTCAGCAATACAGGAACCGTGAACATCCAGATGTGCAAGCTGGATTTAGAAAAGGCAGAGAAGCCAGAAATCAAATTTCCAACATCTGCTGGATCACTGAAAGCAAGAGAGATTCAGAAAAACATCTATTTCTGCTTTATTGACTATGCCAAAGCCTTTGACTGTGTGGGTCACAATAAACTGTGGAAAATTCTGAAAGACATGGGAATACCAGACCACCTGACCTGCCTCTTGAGAAACCTGTATGCAGGTCAGGAAGCAACAGTTAGAACTGGACATGGAACAACAGACTGGATCCAAATCGGGAAAGGAGTATATCAAGGCCTTATATTGTCACCCTGCTTATTCAACTTATATGTAGAGTACTTCATGAGAAACACTGGACTGGATGAAGCTCAAGCTGGAATCAAGATTGCTGGGAGAAATATCAATAACCTCAGATATGCAGATGACCCCACCCTTATGGCAAAAAGTAAAGAAGAACTAAAGAGCCTCTTGATGAAAGTGAAAGAGGAGAGTGAAAAAGTTGGCTTAAAGCTCAACATTCAGAAAACAAAAACGATGGCATCTGGTCCCATCACTTCATGGCAAATAGATGGAGAAACAGTGGAAACAGTGGCAGATTTTATTTTTGGGGGCTCCAAGATCACTGCAGATATGACTACAGCCATGAAAAAGAAGGACGCTTACTCCTTGGAATATAAGTTGTGACCAAACTAGATAGCATATTAAAAAGCAGAGACATTATTTTGCCAACAAATGTCCATGTATTCAAGGCTATGGTTTTTCTAGTAGTCATGTATGGATGTGAGATTTGGACTATAAAGAAAGCTGAGAGCAGAAGAATTCATGCTTTTGAACTGGGGTGTTGGAGAAGACTCTTGAAATTCTCCTGGTCTGCAAGGAGATCTGGCCAGTCCACCCTTAAGGAAATCAGTCCTGAATGTTCATTGGAAGGACGGATGTTGAATCTGAAACTCCAATACTTTGGTCACCTGATGCAAAGAGCTGACTCATTTTAAAAGACCCTGATGCTGGGAAAGATTGAAGGCAGGAGGAAAAGGGGATGACAGAGGATGAGATAGTTGAATGGCATCACTGACTCAACGGACATGAGTTTGTGTAAACTCCAGGAGTTGATGATGGACAGGGAGGCCTGGCATGCTGCAGTCCATGTGGTTGCATAAAGTCAGACACGACTGAGTGACGGAACTGAACTGAAGTGAACTGGTGAATTTTGAGCATTACTTTGCTATTGTCTGAATTGAGTGCAATTGTGCAGTAGCTTGTACATTCTTTAGCATTGCTTTTCTCTGGGATTGGAATGAAAATGGACCTTTTGCGCTCTGTGGCCACTGCTGAGTTTTCCAAATTTGCTGGCATGTTGATTGCAGCACTTTCACAGCATCATTTCCTAGGATTTGAAATAGCTCAACTGCAATTCCGTCACCTCCACTAACTTTGTTCATAGTGATGCTTCCTAAGGCCCACTTGACTTTGCATTCCACGATGTCTGGCTCTAGGTACTCACAGCATAGTTGTTATCTGGGTCAAAAAGATCTTTTTTGTATAATTCTTCTGTGTATTCTTGCCACTTCTTAATATCTTCTGCTTCTGTTACTTCCATACCGCTTCTGTCCATAGCACTTTATTATGCCCATTATTGCATCAAATATTCCCTTGGTATCTCTATTTTTCTGGAGGAGATTTCTAGTCTTTCCCAATCTATAGTTTTCCTCTATTTCTTTGCATTGATCACTAGGAAGGCTTTCTTATCTCTCTTTGCTATTCTTTGGAACTCTGCATTCAGATGGGTGTATCTTTCCTTTTCTCCTTTGTCTTTCACTTCTCTTCTTATTTTCAGCTATTTGTAAGTCCTCTCAGACAACCATTTTGCCTTTTTGCATTTCTTTTTCTTGGAGATGGTTTTGATCCCTGCCTCCTGTGCGATGTTATGAACCTCTCTCCATAGTTTCCCTTGAACCTATTTTCACTTCCACGGTATAATCATAAGGGATTTGATTTAGGCCATACCTGAATGGTCTACCTTAGGTCATACCTGAAAGAGCGATGGTACCTCATTTATACAATCGATATAATAATAAATTTTATTAAATATTCATAAAACAATAAAAATAAATATAAATTAGGAAAAGTAATCTTTCTCTAGTGGTTACATTCATGGATGTTTGCATTTACTGATCCTGTTTTGCTTATATATCCAGTGAAAATGAGTTTGATGATGGTGGGAAAATGAAGATTGTACACCCATGTAAAATAAAAGACTCAAATTTATCATTACATAGTAAAATTTAAAATGAGTATTCCCTTTCAAAGTGATTTTGTAATGAGAAGCAATGTTTTCTGAAAAAATCTTATGTAAGGGGAAAACAAAGGTTATCTTTTTAAACTAAAAAATAATAATGGTGATAAATAATCCAGGTTTTGGGCAAAACGTCATCAACATTTTATCAAGTTTGAAACATCTTTCCAGGGGGGGAAATTTTAGGGGAGAGAATGAGAGATACACAGGAGAATTATTAAAAACTTTGATAATCCTTAGTATTAAAGGTGATTTGATTACAGAAATAGCTGCAAATATAGTAAATCATTGATCCACCTGAGTACATTCTTGTTTTGTTATATTTTGTTTTCTTGGGTCCTGTGACTAAGTTTTGCATGATAAACTCTTGCTGAAGATAATTCTAAATGGTCCTGCAGAGTATTTTAAGTTATAATATAAATTGATCTTTGAATTATATACCTCCTTGTATTAGTTTTCTGTTGCTGCATAGAAAATTGCACAAATTAGCAGCATGAAACAACACCCATTTATTAGCTGTGTGTGTGTTAGTCGTTCAGTCATGTCTGACTGTTTGCAAGCCCATGGACTGTAGCCCGCCGGGTTCCTCTGTCCATGGGATTCTTCAGACAAGAATACTGGTGTGGCTTGCCATTTCCTCCTCCAGGGGATCTTCCCAACCCAGGGATTGAACTGGTATCTGTCGCATTGTAGGTAGACTCTTTACTGTCTCAGCCACCAGGGAAACACTTATTAGATGTACGTCACAGGTATGGACATGGTTTTGGTGAGAATCTCACAACACTAAAATCAGAGTGTCATTTTGGCTGCACCTTCATATACAGGTTGAGAACCGTTCACATGATTTGGGGTTCAGTCCCTTGCAATTGTGGAACTGAGGTCTCTATTTCTTTGCTGGCTGCCCTCCAGAGACCATTTTCAGCTTCTAGATGACATTCACATTCCTTGCCAGGAGGTCCCCTCCTTCTTCAAAACCAACAGCAGAGTATTTCTTTCTCTTGAAATCGCTGTCACACCTTGAATCTCTTTAGCAAGACCTCAGTACTTTAAAAATCTCCCTTGATTAGGTAAAGCACACCCAGGATAAATTCCCTCTTTTAAGGTCAAATTATTTGGAAACAATTACACTTCCAAAATCTCTTTGTCATAGGAGTTCTGCTAACCATGTCTCTCCTCACTAAGTTCTCCCATCTTTCAAGTTCTAATCTGCTGCCAGATAGCTCTTTTTTTTTTCTAAATCCAAATATAATTATGTTGATCAACACCGTCACTAAGGTCATTCCTCCTATAAATACTTGAAGTATTTTGCTGACTTTCATTTGTTCATTCTTATGGCAAGCTTAGCTATTGTTTCTTCATGATAGTCCCTTGGACAGCAAAGAGATCAAACCAGTCAATCCTAAAGGAAATCAATCCTGAATATTCGTTGGAAGGACTAATGCTAAAGCTCCAATACTTTGACTACCTGATGTGAAGAGCCAACTCATTGGAAAAGATGCTGATGCTTGGAAAAATTGAAGGCAGGAGGAAAAGGGGGTCACAGAGGATACCATGGTTGCATGGCATCATGGACTCAATGGACATGGGTTTGAGCAAACCTGAAGATAGTGAAGGACAGGGTAGCCTGGCATTCTGCAGTGCATGGGGTCACAAAGAGTCAGACACGACTTAGAGACTGAACAACATTGTTTCTTCAAACATTTTCTGCCTATCACATCTTAATAATTTACTGCCCCAGTTTTATTTAGCTAATTTTAGTATCTTTTCCTAGACATTTCTTATCTCCAGTGTCCCTCAGGTTATGATGTTTATTTTTCTAAATTTACTAGCTACCTCTCCACTCTTCAGTCTATAATCATTTTAGGTTCCTTAAGATTCCAACTGCCACCATTACTAAGAACCTTCCCTATCACCTTGCCCCTAACAGCATTGCCTTTGGTCTGGGACAGATGTCTGTGCCCTGGGACCCCACAGGACTTATGATGTGAATCTCTTAACATCACTCAGCTCTTCAGTTGCCTTTTATTCTCTCTACTCCACTTGAAGTTGACCCTCTCGGGGAAGAAACTTTCTGAAGTTTCTCCCTTATCTCACTTGTATTCCTGGTATCAGACATAGTGTCTTTGACCAAAATTTGTCAAATTCATGAGATGTTGACATCTTCCAATTATTTAAGTCATGTCTATAAGACACAAATCAATAGACTACTCTGTATTCTGGCTATTTCAGTTGCCTTGTGAATTAGATAAGAACAACAGTACATTGACTTTCATGCATGCTTAGTCGCTCAGTCATGTCCGACTCTTTGCAGCCCCCTGGACTGTAGCTTGTCAGGCTCCCGAGGGATTCTCCAGGCAAGAATACTAGAATGGGTAACCATTCTCTTTTCCAGGAGATCTTCTCAACCCAGGGGTCAAACCCTAGTCTTCTGCATTGTAGGCAGACTCTTTACCATCTGAGCCACCTATAAGTAAGCAGAAATTTAACTTCCATAGAACCAATTCCAAAGTTGACTAGCTTAATGTTTATTTTGTTTGAACAACTGGAAACAAGGGATTAATTATACCTGTATTTTATCCATTTAGTAGAATAGATAATGGAGGCACCTGGATCAAAAAGGATCTCATAACCTCAACTGAAAGGACTCATAAATACATAATTAATGAAGCAAAAAGATAAATTTTTAATAAAGTTGAAAGTTCAAATAGACTTTATTTTTAAAACATTGAAATTATTTTGATTGCACTTTGTATCTTTGTTGTTTAGTTGCTAAGTCACATCCAACTCTTTTGTGACCCCATGAATGGTAGCCTGCCAGGCTCCTCTGTCCATGGCGTTCTCCAGGCAAGAATATTGGTGTGGGTTGCCATTTCATACTCCAGGGAATCTTCTTAGCCCAGGGATGGAACCCGAGTCTTGTGCACTGCAGGTGGCTTCTTCACTACGGAGCCACCTGGGAAGCCTGTTTTATATCCTAGGTTGTATAAGTTTTATTCATCACTTTAAGGAAGTTCCCAGCTTTTGCTAATTCCTTTAAGAATGAATTCTCCCTAGGTCTGATAGGCACACCAAAGCATTTACACAGCTCCTGTATCGACACTGATTAAATGGTCATTCTGCTGCAAATAACCTTTGGCCTATCCACTTTAACCTGTTTTTTTTTTTTTTCTTTTAAGTGAATGGCAAATACCTGTGTAGACTTTAAGGAATTAGCATTAATTTTGCTATAATATATATCCTACAGTGAATTTTCCTGTTAATACTGAAGAATGAGAACATGCCTTTTTATGCTGAATCGTTTCAAGTGTAAGCAACTGGATATGTTTTCGGAGGGGAAAAGTACTTTAAGCATTAGCATGTATAAATTAAGTAATAAGAAGTAACTCATCCAGTGTTTACACAACACCTCAGCAAGTTATAGTAACAGAATCATATAAATCTATTGCACAAGTGTGGAGGAACAGTTTACACCTGGCTTCTCTCTGAATGTGTTATCAAGTCTTTCATTAAATGAAAAAAACCAGCACTGTACCTTTTATTCAGAAGTATGCTGTAGGCTTTAAATAGATATTCCTTCCTACATTGCACTTTTAAGCAATTGACAGTTTACATGAGTTGTCAAAAGCTTGTGTTCTTATGAACATTCTAAATAGAATAAACATTTATTGGTAACTTTCACACATCTGAAAATATTTATTTGAGAATTGGTCATGCTTTTTAAAAGTGGTGAATCTGACCAAAAAATGTCTTTTCTATTCTGTATCTCGTTTTTACTTAGGAATATTAAAGTTCTCCTGAAGATTATCTTAAATGTCATACATGCATGAAAAATAACTTCTTTGAATTCTATTTTTTACAATTTTTTTCCTTCAGTAGTAATAACTTTGCCCTTGAATCTTATATTTTTACAATGAGGACAAGAGTTTTCTTCCAGAAGATCTTCACATGTAATTAACAGCTATTTTTGCCTTGATTTATTAAATTACATTCAAATATAGCTTATTTTAAAACTCAAAATTAAAAAATTCCATGTGAGAGATTTTAGAAATATGAAATTTATATTGATCTTTTGACCCAACAGGAAGTGAAATACTAATACTAGTTCTTAGTTCTGCCCATTCACTAGGAACATCTGGGCAGGGGGGTTGCTGGTGGGAACCCTTATATTCTGGCTGCGCCTCAGGACAACTGTATCACACTGAAGTGTGAGAACTTGGTACCAATATTTTTAAGTATTTCTAGAAGTTTCCAATATGCAAGCAAGATAGGGAACCACTATGCTAATCTCATGATTCTCACTTTATTGAACATTAGAATCATCTATGCATCTTTGAAAACTTTTTTAAAAAATCAGAAACCATACTCCCTACCAACCAAATCAGGCAGAGTGGACAGGAGTTTTTAAAAGTTCCAGATAATTCCATCATGTAGCTAAGTTTGAGAACTAGCGCTTTGGATTGAAAATCAATTTATTGGTCCTTTGTGTTAGTGTATTGTTTTGGTTTTATGAGATAGGGAGGCGGTTGAAAGATGGCTGGAAGGGAAAGGATAATTATTGCAATTTTAACAAATGCTCTTTTGTAGATTCTGCCTATTTAAGAGCAATTTAATTGCAACTTAACTTGTATTGAAGGTGAGACACATGTAACAAAGACTTTTGCACAAAAACAAAAGTGTTTAATAAGGACCTGAAAGGTTTAGGAGAAGAGCATGAGAGAGAGCAGGAGAGAACCATTACTTAAACCATCCTTTATATTTTTCACAGAAGAAATGTATCGTAAAGGGGACAAGCTCATGCTAAAGCAACTGTTTTAGAACTTTTATTTTCTTCCCTTATACATGGTTTTCCCTTTGTTGAAAGCCAAAGGATTGACAGTTTATTTCTTTATGTCTGTAGGTTGTTTGAGACATACCATTTTCAAAAACTGTTCTGACATTTTAGTCTGAACTAAGCCTGGATTCTTCCAAGTTCTATTACCATATAGGTTAAGTTTCAATCCAAGTTTTAAACTTTTGGTTATGTTTTTTCAACAAACATTCCAAAGAAAAGTTACAGTCAGGTCAATTTCTTTAAAATGTGCTAGAAAAAAAGCCAAAATAATCATGTACTTTTACCCCACAATCATTATGTTTGTTCCCACATATGGCCAAATAATATTTGATACAGTTCATAATCAACTGTGATAATATAGGTAGTCATGCCCAATATTTTCTTTGTATAATTCTTTCTGTAGTAAACTACTGATTCAATACAATGTAAAAGATACATAAATTCTAAAATATGGAACAAATTAAATTTTGAATAAGTTTTCTCATTCCTTAGTGATAAGGGCTGTGAAAAAATACATATTGAAATTTGGATCAAAAGTAAGGGTTTTACTAAATAGTTCCTTCATGTTCTTAAACTTCTATTTCTACATGTCATCAAAATCACCATCTAGCCCTCAAGGGACACTATAATTATTTAAGTGAAGATACCCTCTGCAAGGTTCCTACTACACACATAGGAGCAAACATACATATATACATACCACGTGAAGATTTCCTAAAAATCGTCTCTCTACTGGCTTTTTGAAATTATGGAGGTAATTATATTTCTATTCCCTGACTTTAACCATATTTTAATGATCAAACATTGTAGAAATAGGATTAAAACACATTCATGCTTTAATCAAGATCGTTTTCCTTGCTGGAGCTATCATTTACATCAGGTCAAATATATGAACTCAGATTAAAAATTGTTCAAAAAACTAGAATAACTGTGGCAAGGCATTTAACCAAGATTCTGCATGATCAGCCAAAAACAACTTGTGTCCTTCACTCTTCGTGGTGATTTACTCACAGACTCCTAGGTTTAGGTTGGATTAGCTTTTTGGAGATAAGTGTCTGTATCAGATGACTTTGTAAAGCCCTGTTGAGCGCACAATTCAGTGAACTGGGAGGAGTCCCCACGTGGGCTTCGCTAGTAGCTCAGATGGCAAAGAATCTGCCTGCAATGCAGGAGACCTGGGTTCGATACCTAGATCGGGAAGATCCCCTAGAGAAGGGAATGGCAACCCACTCCAGTATTCTTGCCTGGAGAATTCCATGGACAGAGGAGCCTAGCGGACTACAGTCCATGGGATCGAAAAGAGTCAGACAAGACTGAGCAGCTAACACACACAACCCGTGTTAGAAATGGTTTCCCTGGTCTCTCAGATCATTAAGGATCTGCCTGCAATGCTTTACACCCAGGTTCAATCCCCAGGTCAGGAATATCCCCTGGAGAAGGGAATGGCTACCCACTCCAGTATTCTTTCCTGGATAGAAGAGCCTGGTGGGCTACAGTCCATGGGGTCAAAGAGTCAGACACGACTGAGCAACTAACACACTTTCTCGTGTAGAAAACCTATCCTTTCATGTCAGTGGAAACTCTTGCTATGATCTTAAACCTTCTAATCGGTCTGCTGTGGAGCCCTAGTTGATCCCATGTTTCAGCCATGAGGCATATCTGAATAAAAATTATTGAAATGCAATGCTTGTAGAACAGTGTGTAGATCTCTGAGCTACTGGATGGGCCAGCTTCAAATTTAACGTCTCGGCTTCCTGATCTTGGACAAGAGAATAACTCTCAGAGACGAAGCTCTTTATGTCGCCTTTGAATATATACTTTAGGAATTAGCCTGACTCAATCCAGTCATTTTGAAAATGTTTTTAATCAGTAGATAAAACATGACTTCTGACATTACCCAGACATAAGCATGAGCTTCATCACTTACTGGCCCTCTGACAATGAGTAAATCATGTAATTTCTTAAAGCCTTAGTTTCTTCATTACAAAATGGAAATAATAAAACTATCCAGGACTTTATGATGCAATTGGATAAAGAACAAAGTTTATAACTTCCTAACAAATTGCACACATTAGGCATCAAATTAATATCTGCTTTCCTCTTTGATAAGTGTAAAGGAAGAGAAATCTGGATTCTGCAAGTAAGCTGATTTGAAGGGTAATAAGCATTATCAGAGTGGGAAATATAAAAACTATATAAAACTAAAATATTTTCCAGTGTTCTATGCAGTTGCGT
Source organism: Cervus elaphus (assembly GCF_910594005.1). NCBI lineage: Eukaryota > Metazoa > Chordata > Mammalia > Artiodactyla > Cervidae > Cervus > Cervus elaphus. Next base: position 21,147,070 of record NC_057845.1, on the reverse strand, counting down.
TCCATTTCCTTCTTTGACCCCCTTTCTACTGTTTTTCCCACTCTTCTAGCGGTTGTACTCTCTTCTATTCGGCTTAACCATCCCATGTGCATATTTCTGCTTTTGTGCCTAAAAATATTTTAAAACAAATACATGAAGATTTTATATAAATAAATAAAAATAAATAAATAAATAAATACACACACACACACACACACACACACACACATAATTGCTTTTCTGGTACATCTATTAGAATATCTCTAAAAAATATACCTTTCTACCCAGTAGCAATGACAAAAATGTGACTAATCAAGAAAATTAGAACCAGCCTCACATTCCTGACATTCTAAAAGCACATATATTCATGCTTCTGATGTATTTTCATAAACACATCACCCACTCTTTCAAAGCTGAAGGTGTGTGGTATGGTAGTCCTAAAGGAGTGAAAACGTTAAAAGATTATCAGTGCACCTATTATGAAGCCCTATTAGAGACATATCAATATATATATGATTTTAGTTTAATTGATACATAAAAACTAATCATTTTTCTCTTGGAAAAATGTGACTCAAGAATATTATTAGGTTTATCTAGCTTTTATTGCAGACATTGGCATAAACAATTCACTTTCCTAGAAAAATTTTTCTCAGAATATGGCAAAAAAAAAAAAAACACACTTTAAAAGAAAATCTATTGAAATAGATTTAGGTGTCTTTTTTTCCCATCTTATGTTTATAATGTTCTGTGTGTAAAGATTTCAAATCACTCTTTATCCCAAGACTGGGGATTTCAATTAGTATTACACAACTAGAGAGCTTAAATAGGTTTATGACATCACAAAAGTACGAACCAATCATGACTGTAACGCTTTGTGGTCTCAAGTCTTAGATAATCTGCTCTTTTCAATTCACTCTAACTTTATTTTGAAAAATATTGAAAATCAGCCTTTAAGTGGTCATATTAAATTGCTTTCTTCTAATTATGGAAAAAGTCACCAGACAAATCCCAGATGAGGTACATTTTATGAAATACCTATCCAGTTCAACCCAAAATGATAAGGTCAGAAAATAAAGAAAATTCTGAGAAACTGTCAGTAGAGTTAAAGCAACATAGCTACTTAATATAATGCAGTATCCTGGAGGGGGCCATGAAACAGAAAGAGAAACTTAGTTTAAAAATGGAGTAAAGTATAGATATTATTTAAATGATTACCACAAATTCACCATAGTGATAAGATGTTAATAATAGAGAAAACTAGCTATGGAGTATATGGGAATTCTAGGTACCATCTTTCCAATTTTTCTGTAAATCTAAAGCTTCTCTAAAATATAAATTTAATTTAATACTGCCTTTCAGCAATTTTAGCTGTTTGATGTCAACTTAAAATCTTAAAATAGTGTTCAAATTCAAAGCAACAAGTGGTTACTCATCAATCAGCCTGGAAAATTTCCTTGCCTTGAAATTTACTATCTTGTGCAGATAATATGTACAAGGAAGAAATGTTTCAAAGAACAATCAAAGACTAATATACAATTAAGGGACAAAATGAGGAGATCAGACCAAAAAATGCTTAGCATTGAGAGGTAAGTGTGCTAAAAAGTGATCATTCTCAGCACTTCAGGGTGGTAGAGCTTCACTGTCCAACAGAACTTTTTGTGATGTTGGAAATAATTATGTGTGTAGCCACAATAAGAACATGTAGTCACAAAATGCAGGTGGCTGTCAAACATGTAAAACATGGCTAGGGTGCATGAAGAGCTAAATGTTTTATTTTACTCAATTCAAATTAGTCAGTGCAGGTTAGCATATGAACTGAACACAAAAGTCTAAGTAAAAGATGGACATTCCATTTCAGTGCAAAGATGCCGTACAGTTAAATGAAAGACACTACACTATGGGACAGTGAGTAGATCTTTGAGTTCCTGGTTCAATCAATGCTAAATCCTGACTTACATCTATACTTCTCTTCTTTAGTTTTTATTATTTTTCAGTCTTTTGGCTTCACCACACAGCATACAGGATCTTAGTTCCCTGAGCAGAGATTGAACCTGCACCCCCTGCATTGGAAGCTTGAAGTCATAACCTCTTGACCAATAGTGAAGTCCCTCCCATCTGTACTTCTGATCTGAATCAACTCATTTCCTGTATAACCCAGTTTTAATTGGGGTTTGTATTTTTTTGTTTGTTTTTTTAGTTGCCATGTCGTGTCTGACTCTTTGCAATGCCATGGACTATAGCCCGCCAGGTTCCTCTGTCCATGGGATTTTTCCCAGCAAGAATACTGGAGTGCGTTGCCATTTCCTTCTCCAAGGGGTCAAACTCACTTCTCCTGCATTGGCAGGCATTAGCAGGTGGATTCTTTACTGCTGAGCCACCAGGGAAGGTTTCTGTAACATGTAGCCAAAAGTACCCAAACTCAACCATGCGGATTAAAGGAGAAAATTATATGTGAAGCACCAGCAGTTATTCAGTAGATTCTAGATGCTCAGTAGATGACACTCCTACCTTTGCCCTCCTCTTTAACCAAGTCACTTTCCTTATACCTGTTGTGTGTTGTACTTCCGTGATTTTGCTTCCAGATTGTTCCCTTTTTACCCACATCACCAATCTGAATCCTTCTCACTCTTTTAGTTCCAACTCAATTGGAGTCTTTTTCACAAAGCTTATCAGCTCATGAGGAAGTCCCACCTTCTCAGTCTCTACATGACTTGCACCCAATATGCCTCATCTGAGCCAATCCCTGTCCTGTATTTCCTGCCATCAGAGTCTTTTTGACCAGTAGCTACAGTGCCCATTGGAGTCCCTGGATGTTCTGAACTGCAGTTGAAGGTGAAGCCCTTTCTGCTTTCTGGTCTTGGACTTCGAAAGAGGAAATTCCAGGGCTTCTGCTGGTGATGTCTCACAGAAGACTTACCTGTAGCTAAAAAAGATGGAGCAAGGAGAAACAAGAGCAGCAGTTTCTTGTCCCTTCAACTGCTCTTCTAATTCCCTCAACTGGCCCTACTTTTTCAATAAGCCCTCGTCTATCTTAAGTTCTTTACCATTGGATGTCTATCCGGCTACTCAATTTGTGTGTTTTTCTTAATGCCAAAACATATAGAAAACATGGATTTATTTTTACTTCCTTACCTTACCTCCCTTTTAGTCTTTCACCTACTGAAATTAGGCTTTTATCTTTACCATACTTCTGAAGTTACTTATGTAAAATTTAGATATATTGTCTATCTTCAAAATCCAATGTTAAATTTTCAGTCCTTCTCTTAAACCTCTGGGCAATAGTTGAAACATGTTTTTCACTTGTCTCCCAGGATACTATACACAGCTGGCTTCCTCTTTACCCACTGTATGTTCCCTTCCAAGTCTTTGCACACTCTTCTTTTCCTTTTCAGCTTCTAATATTGAACAGCTTCAGAGTTTTGTCCTTGCCATCTTCTCTTCTGCATCTTCATTCATGACCTAATGACTTAATCCAGTACAACCCCAACTATATGTAGATGACTCCCAAATTTATGTCTTAGCTCACATCTCTAGGGTCCACCTGCAATGAAGGAGATGTGGTTTGATCCTTGGGTTGGGAAGATCCCCTAGAGAAGGAAATGACAGTATCCTTGCCTGGAAAATTCCATGGATAAAAGGAGCCTGGCAGTCTACAGTCCATAGGGTTGCAAAGAGTTGGACATGATTGGGCATGCATTCATTCATTCATTCACATCTCTAGTCCTTCTTCTGAGCCCTAGACTCAGACATCAGTCTACTGGATACCCCCACCTTGAAGCCAAACAATCTCTCATATTTAACACATTCAACACCAACTCTGTATCTCTGCCTCCAAAGAAAGAAAGAAAGAAAGAAAGTGTTAGTCACTCAGTCATGTCTGACTCTTTGAGACCCTATGGACTATAGCCTGCCAGGCTCCTCTGTCCATGGAAATCTCCAGGCAAGAATACTGGAGTGAGTTGCCATTTCCTTTTCCAGGGAATCTCGCCAACCCAGGGAATGAACCTGGGTCTCCTGCATTGAAGACAAACTCTTTACCGTCTGGGCCACCAGGGAAGGCTGCCTCCAAACCTACCAAGATAAATGGCACAACCATACCACTGTTCACCAACTGTGCAAGTAAAAACATAGATATTATCCTAGACTTTTCCTTTTCTACCATCTCACACCTACTATATCATCAAACTCCATTAGTACTATCTTCAGAATATACCCTTCAGCTGGCCTCTTCCCATCACCTCTATCACCTCTTCCCATCACCTCTATCACCAACACTTTTGAAGCCTTCAGCCTCCATTTCTTAGCCAATTACTACAGTACAGTCTCCTGGCAAATTTCCCTACACTCCACGGGCTCCACGACCCTTAATTCTTCACACAGCAGGCACTGGCAAAAAAGGCTTTTTAGAGAATATGTGTTACCATTTCCTTGTTCAAAACCCTTCAGTTAATTCTTATCAAACTTAGAATTAAGTGTTTTCATTTTCCTACTCTTTCTGAAGTCCGATTCTAATATTCTTATCTGACTCACTCCTGACACTGGAGTCTGTCTCATTTTTCTCTCAGAGATGTCACTCTGCCTTTTCTCTGCTTGGAACACTGTCCCACAGAATATCACACAGTTTCCTCTTTCATATTGTTAGGGCATTTGCTCCAAAATCTCCTCAGAGCAGCCTCCCCTGACTACCCCTCCTAAGATACAGTGCCTATACTTCGCATGATCTCTTTCTCTAGCTTGCTTTGTTTTTCTCCATAGCACTAGTGATTACTGGAAATTAGAGTGCATATTTGTTCATGTGTGAATTTATTACAATCTCCTCTAAGAGAATGAAAGGTGCATGAGGATATGAGACATGTGGCTCATAACTTCTCCTCATTTCTAAAAGGCAGTGCCTAACACCTAGCAGATGATAATGATAAATATTTGTTGCATAAATGGTTAAATTCTGATGTAAAGTTGATTTAAGAATAAAAATGTGCTATTTTGTGATCCATTGAAAGATGGCTGGAGCATTCCTTCATGCAAGCAAATTTGTCTGATGATTTTATAACACTGTTGGTTTACACGATTGACTCCATTCTTAAAGGCTGGGATCAAGACTAGTGCATATTGGCATACCTATCCTTTCATTTGGCTTCCCAGATGGTTCAGTGGTAAAGAATCCACCTGCCAAATAGGACACATAGATTCAGTCCCTGGATCAGGAAAATCCCCTGGAGAAGGAAATGGCAAACCACTACAGTATTCTTGCCTGGGAAATCCCAAGGACAGAGGAGCCTGGTGGGCTACAGTCCATGGGGTCACAAGGAGTCAGACACAACTTAGCAGCTAAACAGAGGCAGCAGCAGCATCTTCTCATTCACCGTCTGGTTCTCAGCAGGTGATCAGTAAATTTTGATCACCTGAAAGCAAAAGCTGAAATTAATTGACTGATCTTAGGCTTACACTACTGACTGGATATGATTCTACATTTTATGTTGGTATTACTAGTGTCTGGAGGGTTGGAGGCCAAGCACACATACATTATGGGTAAGAATCTCTGATGCTAAGTTAGAAAGGAAATTAGTAGGATTTGACAGAAAGGGACAGAATCCTTTTCCTCAATCAAGTCTAAGCCAAATCAGAGAGCGGTGAAGATGGGCAAATGGAAAACTAATATTTATTTTATTAAATCAGGTTGCTTATATGAATAGTAACACTGAGTTTTCAAATATTGAAACTCAGACTTACCTAGTCTTTCCATTCACACTCAGAATAAATAAATACAAACTCTCAAATTGGGGTTCTATCCTGCCTAATCTCAGACAAAGGAGTACATGATAAGCTCCCTGAAGGCATCTGTATAACCAACTTTTGCTAAAAGATTTCTCTGCTGGAACTCAGTTCTTCTCTTCAAAGGAAAAGTGAGTGAAGAAATGGAGAAAGGCTATGGGTTTTCTGCTAATGAATGTCACTCCATATGGAAATACAAAGAAAGGTGTACAAAGGTTTTGCTAAGTATAAGGCACTGGGGTTTCCCAGTGGCAGTTCAGTGGTTAAGATTTCACCTTCCAATGCAGGGACACAGTTTCTATACTTGGTTGGGAAGCTAAGATCCCGTGTGTCTCGTGGCCAATTCGCCAAAATACAAACCAGGAGCAAAACTGTAACATAATGCAATGGAGATTTTAAAAAAAAGAAGCAGCCCCAAATCATGGAAGACAAATGATATCCCTGGCCCATAGAACCTAAAGATAAAAACAGAAGTTCAAATGACTTTCCTGTAGTGAACTAACTAGTACACAGAAATGTTTTCAAATCAGTGAGAGGAAAGTAAGTCAGAGATTCCCTCTGACTTTGTGATCTGAACACTGTCTTTGGAAAATTTCTATGTACCAATTATTGATGTCACAATAACAGCATAGTGGTAATACCACAAAACAAACAGCCACAAAACTTCAGGGGTAATCAACAATAATTGTTCACTGTGCACACATCTGTAATTAAGTGGAGGTCAGCTAAGGGACTCTGCTAACCTTGGTTGTGCTTGCTCAGATACCTGGAGCTCAGCTGGCTGTTTGGTTGATGTAGTCTAGTTTTGGCTCAGGTGACCAGGGCAACTTGGCATTTTTCATGTGCCATTTAAGACCAGGAGGCTGACCCAGACTATCTTCTGGCAAAGACTCAAGAAAAAGTCAAGTGAAGCATGCAAGGGCTCTTACTATCTAAGTTCAAAACAGGAGTACCTTCACTTCTATCATTCCATGGACAAAAGCAAGATTAATGGCCGAATTCAGAATGAAGGGGTGGAGATATACACAACTTTCCTTTTTCAAAGGGAACTGCATGGTCACAAGGCAAAAGGCATGGATGTGTTGGGGGCGGGGAGAGAATTGTCATCATCAATACAGTCTACCATAATGTAAATTTGAGAGTGACTGTGTTTCTAAAATCTAAATAATGCAAAGATAAGAAAGATACAAAAATAGCTAAACTATAGCTGATTTCTCCTTACCTCAAACATTTACAACATATCCAGTGCACTCTCATCATTATCTCTTGGATAATGATTATTGTAGGAGAAAAACAGCAAATACATAGTTTAGAAACAAACTTTTTTAATTATAAAAAGTTTGTCATGACACAGCCATGCACTATAGATGTTGAAACACCTCTTAGAGAGGAAATTCACCATTCCTGACAATTCCTAATGGGGAGTCATCATACAGAGTTAGCTCATGCAGAAGAAAACAAGCAAACCCAGTGAGTTAGGAAACTACTCACAGGTCCAAATGAGGGGGTTGCAACTGAAACAGGAGTAAGAAGTATTGTATGGTCAGATTGGCAGTCCTAGCAGAAGTTAAGTGACTGAGCTACAGGAGAGATAAGTCTGATCCAAAGGGTTTGGATTCACATATGTGAAGCCAGGGAACCAGAATAACTATGCCAAAAAAGAAATGAAGACATTTAAACAGCAAATATTGGTATCTCGGTTATCCCCATACTTCAGCTCATATATTATTTATTCCTTCACCTTCCAGGTGATCTAATTCTAAAAATGTTGTTCAATCACTTAGTCATGTCCAACTCCTTGTGACCACATGGACTGCAGCACACCAGGCTTCCCTGTCCTTCACAATCTCCTGGAGTTTGCTCAGACTCATGTTCATTTAGTCAATGATGCCATCCAACCAACCCATCCTCTTCTGTCCCCTTCTCCTCCTGCCCTTCGGTTCTGTTCAGTTCAGTTGCTCAGTCATGTCTGACTCTTTGCAACTCCATGGACTACAGCACACCAGGCTTCCTGTCCATCACCAGCTCCCGGAGCTTGCTCAAACTCATAACCATTGAATCAGTGATGCCATCCAACCATCTCACCCTCTGCTGTCCTCTTCTCCTCCTGCCTTCTATCTTTCCCAGCATCAGGGTCTTTTCTAAGGAGTCAGTTCTTTGCATCAGGTGGCCAGAGTATTGGAGCTTCAGCTTCAGCATCAGCCCTTCCAATGAATATTCAGGACTGATTTCCTTTAGTTTTGACTGGTTGGAGCTCCTTTCAGTCCAAGGGACTCTCAAAAGTCTTCTTCAAAACCACAGTTCAAAAGCACCAATTCTTTGGCACTCAGCTTTTTTTATGGTCCAAGTCTCACATCCACACATGACTACTGGAAAAACCGTAACTTTGATTATATGGACTTTTGTTGGCAAAGTGATGTCTATGCTTTTTAATACACTGTCTAGGTTTTCCATAGTTCCTTTTCTTCCAAGGAGCAAGTGTCTTTTAATTTCATGACTGCAGTCACAGATTCCCTAAAAGTCTCAAAACAAAATTTTAAATTAGATTTTACTTAGAGATACAGAAAAACGGTGCTTGCCAAGAATATGAACATAAGAAGGTTCAGTTTACGTATTAAAATTGCACTCGTTGTAGATGAAACAAGAGTACAGAAAGTGAAGAGTCAGTAAAAGGACACTGGGTAGCAGAGAGGTGGGAAGAGAAAAGGAAGCAAGGAGGGAAGGAAAGAAGGGAATAAGTAAAGAAGACATATGGGTGAAAAAGAAAGAAGACAAAATAATAGGTAGAAGAGTCATATTAAACTAGAGCATGAATTGCCTTTTTTACAAAAAGAAAAAATAGGATCAACATTGGCCTCTTATTGCTTCGATTTTTCTTATTCACCACAGTAAACAGGGAAAATGATGGCAAACGTTTTAGGAAAGTATTAGGGGAACTTAGGCCACCATTTACTCTGAGACTGATTCTAAACTTGAGTGTGTATTTTACAAAACCAATACACACACCATTGGGTCAATAAGTTTAAGTTTAGTGAATGTGTTTACTATCAGTGAGTATGTAGAGCAAGTGCATAATGAAAATGTGTTCTGCCCATGAGTATATATTATGGGTATGCATTGCAGTAAGGTTTATGGTATCAATGGATTAAGTTACAGCTTACTTACTCTGTTTAAATGAAATCCAGTTAAAATTATCAAAAGTCATGGTCAGGCCATTTGAATAGATAAGTGATAAGCATAGACAAAAACTGAAGCTTTTCCATTGTATCAGCAATATTTACTCTGAAAAACAAACTAAGTAATTTAACTGTTGTTTATGTCATAAGTTGAAAAATGCTAGTTTTATAATACTTCTTAGGCCAAGAATGCAATTGAAATTCTTTAATGATATCTGTTCCTAAAGGAGATCAGTTCTGAGTGCTCATCGGAAGGACTGATGTTGAAGTTGAAACCTGGTGCAAAGAGTTGATTCATTTGAAAAGATCCTGATGCTGGGAAAGATTGAAGGCAAGAGGAGAAGGGAATGACAGGGGATGAGATGGTTGCATGGTATCACCAACTCAATGGACATGAGTTGGGGTAAACTCCAGGAGTTGGTGGTGGACAGGGATGCCTGGCGTGCATCGGTCCATGGGGTCACAAAGAGTCGGACACGACTGAGCAACTGAACTGAACTGAATGATATGTGTTCAGTCTGCACCATCCAATTCACTTTCACCTTAGAAGAAAATTACTTGGGTCAAAAGTCATTGGTTTAAGTCCCTGGGTATAATATGAGACAAGAATGTTACATTCAAAAGCCATTATCAAGTTTCTGATAGAGGCTTTTGTGACAGAAATTCTAATTTTGTAGTCAGAGTCATCAATGAATATCATGGAGTTTTTAAAGGCTCTCACTCCTACACTCAGATTGTTAATTCAGTAGAAATGTGTTGCAACCCAGTTACTCTGGTAAGCTTATGCATTTTTTACTGTAGCATTACTTTGGGGGATTCCCTGGTGGTTCAAATGGTAAAGTGTCTGCCTGCAATGCGGGAGACCCAGGTTCAATCCCTGGGTCGGGAAGATCCCCTGGAGAAGGAAATGGCAACCCACGCCAATACTTTTGCCTGGAATATTTCATGGACAGAGAAGCCTGTTAGGCTACAGTCCACGGAGTCACAAAGAGTTGGACACGACTGAGTGACTTCACTTTCTTTCTTTCTTTTCATCTTTACTTTGGCTTCATCTATATACAAAAGTTATTTTTGTCCATAGCTCCACAAGAACATCTGTGTACTTTCTCTTTCATGTGTTTTCTTGGAAATGCAGCTTGTTGAAAGAAGCAAGTGACAACTTTCAAACTTTTTCCAACTAAGTCTATAAAGCATCCATCTCTATGAAGATTGCTATGGATTTTTGTATTTCAAATTAGTAAGCCATGTCCTTCCAGTAAGTTTGATACTGTTTACAAATTAATCTTAGACCTATAAAAATGCAAGTAGAAGTTGAAAAAACCTTAAACAGAATAAATTTTATTTTTAATAGATGTGTAGATCAGCTGTGGTGATAGATGCATCCTGACCTTTTATTTTAAATTTTTATTGAACATGAACGTGAACATTGCTCAGTCATGTCCAACTCTTTGCGACCCCATGGACTATACAGTCCATGGAATTCTCCAGGCCAGAATTCTGGAATGGGTAGCCTTTTCCTTCTCCAGGGGATCTTCCCAACCCAGGGATCACCCGCAGTGCAGGCGCATTCTTTACCAGCTGAGCCACAAGGGAAGCATACAAATACTGGAGTGGGCCCGACCCAGGAACTGAACCAGGGTTTTCTGCATTGCAGGCAGATTCTTTGCCAACTGAGCCACAGGGAGCCCACATTTTTATTGGAGTATAGCTGATTTAAAAGGCTGTATTAATTTCAGGTTACAGCAAAGTGAATCAGTTATACATATACATGGATCCACTTTTTTTTAAAGATGCTATCCTGATAATTTTTAAACAGAATTTATTTTACCATTTGGACAATTCATGAGAATTCATATGCAAATTTTCCACTCTGTAGATTTTGCAAACTAACTGCTTCATACCAGGTTAATTTAGACGAGCATAAAAGGGAAATAGAACTTTTCATATAGTGGAATGTATGTTTAAGGGAAAACACAGGCTTCGGAAGCTGTGATGGGTTATCCAAGGAAATATGTCATCTTTTCAATATTGTCCAGCCAACATAAATGTGTGGTCCTGTGGAAGATGAGACACATATTGGTTTTATTTTATTTGTTTATTCCACAGATGATATTGAGTAATTGATGTGTGTCAGTTATTGTGCTAATCACTAAACGTAAGGTGATATGTCTTTTTTTTTAAAGTTTTTTCTTTCTCTTTTTTTCTTTTTGTGGCAACCCCACATGATGTTTGGGATCTTAGTTCCCTGATAAAGTATTAAAAGCATGCCCCCTGCAGGGGAAGCAACTGAAAATTAACCACTGAATCACCAGGGAAGTCCCAGGTGACATGTCCTTTTATTCCCAATGTTCTTCATAGAGTCTGATTGTGGAGGATTTACATTTGCTGTAAATATTGTCTCCTTCTCTTACGTGAAATTTACTCTGTGCTTTATATCACAATACTATGGAAGATTGAATTTTGGGAAAAAATGTCTGCTGGAAATCATATGATACATTACAAAGCCAAATAAAAATTTTCTCAGTACTTGAGGGCATTGTAGAATGTTAGTGCCACTGTATTTCTTCTTTAGAAAAAAATTTTTTGAGAAGTGGCTAAATTGCTATTAACTTGCGTTTCTTTTCCCTATTATTGCTTGAACTGACATTTTAATACTGGGAAAGCTTGCTATTTTCAGGAGAACATCTATTCGTGTAGTCCTATGGTGAGATTTGCCAAGTGCTAGCCAGCCTATGTGGCTCCCAAATACTTTTCTCAGAGCATTCAAGATGACCCTGTTGAAAAGTTCCATTTTGAGATTAAAACCTTTGCTCCAAAATTTCTATTTTGATACTAAAAAAAAAAAAGTACCCTAGAAAAGAAGTTTATTTATCTCATATTAGTCCTTAATACAATTATAATTTGTCAAGTAAATAGAGAACAGAACAGAACAAGCAAACTTTTTTGAATAAACAGCTTTATTGAAGAATACTTTGTATAAAATCATTTCACTCACTTACCATATAGTTTGATGAGCTTTGAAAAGTGTAATTATCACTTACAGAGCTTTTCGCTCAACTGAAAAAGTTGTGTCTGTGTGGGAACCATTTCCCTGTCTTCTCTTTATTTCTTTTTATGACTTGTTTTCATTAATTTGATTATCATGTGTCACCAGGTGGTTTTGTTTATATTTATTCAGCTTCAGTGCTCTTTTTGAATGTGACAGGTTTTCAAATTTGAAATATTTTGATCATTCTTTCTTCAAATATTCCTCCCCATCAGACTCCAACTTCCTTTACATTGTATAAGAACTTGTTATTTTCTCACAGGTCCCTGATAAATCAATTCTTGTTTTGCTTCTTTTATTGCTTTGTGCCTTATTTTGGATATTTTTCTATCTGTATCCCTTCAAGTCCACCAACATTTTCTTCTGCAATTTCTAATCTGCAGTTAATTGCCTCTAACGTATTATTCCTTCAGATATTATATTTTTAATCTCTAGTTCAAAAGAATTCACTTTTGTATCTTCCATTTCTAAAGTTTTCTTCACTTCAGTTCAGTCGCTCAGTTGTGTCTGACTCTTTGCAACCCCATGAACCTCAGCACGCCAGGCCTCCCTGTCCATCACCAATGCCCAGAGTTTACCCAAACCCATGTCCATTGAGTCGGTAATGCCATCCAGCCATCTCATCCTCTGTCATCCCCTTCTCCTCCTGCCCTCATTCTTTCCCAGCATCAGGGTCTTTTCAAATGAGTCAGTTCTTTGCATCAGGTGGCCAAAGTATTGGAGTTTCAGCTTCAACATCAGTCCTTCCAATGAACACCCAGGACTGATTTCCTTTAGGATGGACTGGTTGGGTCTCCTCACAGTCCAAGGGACTCTCAAGAGTCTTCTCCAGCACCACAGTTCAAAAGCATTAATTCTTCTGCACTCAACTTTCTTTATAGTCCAACTCTTACATCCATGTATGCTACTGGAAAAACCATAGCCTTGACTAGATGGACCTTTGTTGACAAAATAATGTCTCTGCTTTTTAATATGCTGTCTAGGTTGGTCATAACTTTCCTTCCAAGGAGTAAGTGTCTTTTAATTTCATGGCTGCAATCACCATCTGCAGTGATTTTGGAACCCAAAAACATAAAGTCTGACACTGTTTCCATTGTTTCCCCATCTATCTGCCATGGAGTGATGGGACCGGATGCCATGATCTTAGTTTTCTGAATGTTGAGCTTTAAGCCAACTTTTTCTCTCTCCTCTTTCATTTAATAACTTTAAATCTGTTTTTAAGATTTATGTTAGATACTTAAGGCATTTCTGTCTGATCACTCCATCATTTCTGCCAGATCTGGCTGTTTCTATTGATTTCTTTTCTACTAGCAATAAGTGTATAGTCCTGCTCTTTTACACGCTGGTTATGTTTTGTTAGATGCACAAAATTGTGCGGTTTTGAGTGGTGATTTCTTTCTGTTTTTTTTTTTCCTATAACTATTTTAAACTATTTTCTGGCTTAAGAAAAGTGTGATACTTTCAAGGTATGCTTTTTCACTTTTTAAATGAAGTTTAAAAACAGCCTTTACTTTCCCGAGGAATCTGCCCAATGCTGCATGTATCATGATTTTAACCCTGACTCCTGGGAACACACATTCTTCCTGGCCATAGGTAAGTCAGCTCCAGAGAATTTTCAAATTACTACTTTCTGGTTGATGTTTTCCTTGGCTCCATGAAGCTTTACTTCATGCTTTATAAATTTCTATTCAGTCAAAGACTCAAGAATACACTTTTGCAGACCTCCCAAAGTCTGCGTGTGTGTGTATGTGTGGAACACCCGTTTTGACTCTTCTGCCCTACAGACTTCAGCCAGTTTCCTCTCTCAGCCCTCATCTCGGTCACCAGTGCAGCCTGATGATAGACGCTGTTTGAATTCTGCCCCCTCCTCCCTGAGTGTAAGTCAGGGAAATTTTAGGGTTCACCTCATTTATTTTCTAACCTCAGAGATAAGAGTTGTACACTATCTCTTGTTCAGAGTGTGAAATTGGTTGTCTTTTGCATTTTGTCCAGTTTTATAAATGTATTTAGCTGAAAGATAATTCCCATAGCTGTGAATTTTTCATGGATAGTAGTGGAATTTCAGGTGGGTTTTGAAGAAAGTGAAAGAAAACTTCTCAGTGAAGGAACTTGATCTTGAGGGATTAAACTGAGGAGAGACCTGAAGCAGAGAATTCTGGTAAAACAACAATAAAAGGCCCTTGTAGATGAAAGAAAATAAAAAGGCAGAGACAAATTTTACTAAGAGTTCAATTTTTCAAATAAGAATACTCCAATATAGTTATGTCCATCTCCATAGAAAATGCAATGAAGCGTTCTGCAAAGCTCCAAAAGGAATCATTACTCAAAAATTCTTCTTTCCAATTTCTGAACTGCAGGACAGAGAGGCTAGGTTTGATCGTAAGAAAACCTAAGATTGAGTTTTCCTCCACTTCTGTCCTGTTGCTCTTTTTTAATCTGTTTTTCACCCAGCTTCTTGTATCATCTCTTTGTTGTCGTCTCTAGTTACTTCCAGTCAAGATGTAAAATAACCTATCAAGGTTTATTATTAATACTACTGAGTTTCCTATTACCACACTTAAACCTATTTATTCTCTAAGAATATGCTGCATTTATATAACACTTTTGTCAATGGCTCTTCTACACATATCTGAAAAAGCAAACTCTTTAAATAGATATAATTTTTATAGCTTCATATAACACTCATATATTGAGAATTCCCAAAGCAATATGTGATTTCAAGGATTCTCTCCTAAATTTCAAGCCTATTATATAGCCAACAATTTTCTGGACACTTCCACTTAGACAAACTTAATGTGTTTATGTGAATTCATCAACTTTCTTTACTAGATGTAGTCTTGAAGGAAATCACCTTTCTGAATTGAGACTAGAAAATAGGACCAGAAGGCAGGAGATTGACTGTTCTCATTAGAAGCATTTTAATATCTTTTTTATTGAAGGATATTTGCTTTAAACGTTGAGTTAGTTTCTTCTGTACAATGAAGTAAATCAGCTATACGTATACATATATCCCCTTCCTCTAGAGTCTTCCTCCCACTAACCCCCCGCCCCATCCCACACATCTAGGTCATCACAGAGCACCAAAGTGAGCTTCCTGTGCCTTACAGTAGGCTCCGAGTAGCTTTCTTTTTTACACATAATAGTGTATATATGTCAATCCTAACCTCCTAATTCTCCCCACTCTCCTCTTTGCTCCTGTGTTAACATGTCCATCCTCTATATCTGCATCTCTATTCCTGGACTAGAAATAGGTCCCTTTGTACTGTTTTATTTTATTTTATTTAGATTCCATATATATGCATTAATATAATGTGTTCTTTCTCCTTCCACAATAGTGTAGCATCAAATAAATCTCCTTTTTATTTAAAGGATAAACTAAGTTTCATGACAAGAAGACAAATCTTCCTATCTTTTACATAGTCTATTTGGTAATAAACTTTGGCAAAAAAGAAAATGTTCTAAATACTTCAATAATAAATCATACGGCATGATTCTTAATGAATGACGGGCAATGATGGAAACATTTTCTAATGTATGATGAGGTTGATTGTTTTCTCTCCTTGGGCTTATATAATTAAATTTAAAGCATCCCTGCAAGGTGAAGGGAATTATACTTTTAATTTTTTAATCTAATGTTGGGCATATTCAATTAAGGCTGTCAACACAGAGCCGATTCAGTACCTGCTATTTGGAGACCTGCAATTACAGATCCTGAAGAAAAATTATGCTCTAGTTTAGAGGGAGATTTGTGTTAGGTATACAGAGACACAGGAAAAGGATGACTTTTAAGCTGAGAAATTTAATTCTTCACTCCCAATTTACCTGCTTCCAAAGACCCAAGATAAATAACTAAGTCTGTTTTAAAGCACATGTGGTAATTGATTCTGTTTCATTTAAATGAGACAAAATTTCAACTGATTTATACTTTCACTTTCAGGTATTTCTGGTGTTATATTGCTTCAAATAGTCTAAGGGGAAAGGATGCTTCATCCTGGACCATGTTTTCCCCGTAGTTCTCAGTTATAGGAAATGGTACATCTTCGTGAACCATTTTCTCCCTGCACTTCTCAGTTATAGCAAATGATACATCTTGGTGGTCAGACCTTCTGACTTGATTTAGTGATACTCTCTGCCCTTGCCTTTAACTAGTTTTTTACAAGCTCACATATTTGTGGTCACTGTATTTCTGCCCCTGAGATTTGACTTCAACATAACAAATACTTCTGTACTAAGTTCTATTTCCTTAAAGTTTATTCATACCAATACATATTCTTTTATCTTTATTCTTCTGAAGCCAATACAAGCAAACCAACATCAGTGGACCCAAACATTTGCTGTCTCCTTTTAAAAGGGCCTAGCCTGCTGTGACAAAGGTTTTATGCTGATCTTTGTAGTTGTCATTGGTTCATTGTTTCACTATTTTAACAGTGGATTATAATGAAAACCAAACATATGTTTGATATTTATCTATTACACTTGAGAATCAAGACCAGTTCTTTTATTTTATTTCAGCTTACAAATAAATGAGAATAGAAATTCATTTTCAAGATTCTAAAGATAAGAAAAATCCAAATAATGGATTTTTTGAAATATCTTTAAAAAATTATCACCTATTTAAAAAAATCACCATGGCATTGTAGCAATTGAAAAATTAGTTATGAAAATAAAGAACTGAAACATTTGCTATAGGGAGCTGGAAGGATAGATGAGGAACAAGGTGGGTGTAGAGAGAAGTAGAAATAAGGTTTCCTTTTATGTCATTGTGATTTGTGAACTCTATGATGCAATACCTATTTTAAATAAACTTAATGCCTTATGGCAGTGGCATTATTTATTGTCAAAAGGGCTAGAAAAAAATGCTACAAATGAACTTATTTGCAAAACAGAAACAGACTCAGACTTAGAGAATGAACTTATGGTGACCAAGGGGGAAGGATTGGTGAAAGGGATAGTTCAGGAGTTTGGGATAAATTTGTTCACACTGCTATTCCTATACTTAAAATGGGTAACCAACAAGGACCCACTGTATAGCACAGGGAACTCTGCTCAATACTACGTGGCAACCTGGAGAGGAGAAGAGTTTGGGCAAGAATGGATACAGGTGTATGTATGACTGAGTTCCTTTGCTGTCCACCTGAAACTGTCACAACACTGTTGATCAGCTATCCAATATAAAATAAAAAGTTAAAAACATAATAAAACAATAAAAATAAAAAGGAATGATAGGTGTTCATCCAGTGGTCCAATCTGTGTGACCTAGGCAAGATGTTGTCTATTTTAATGAAGACTGAGAATGTTGTACAAGTTGCACAGATTTCATGAAACACAACAGGAGATTCTCCAGATGTACAGGCCGAGGAAATATTTAAAAAGGGAAGACATAACAAGAGGAAGCAGATGATTCTGACGGATGTTTTCAAAAGAGCTGTCACATCACAGCTCTCCTTTGGTTTCTGCAGATGCTGTTGGAACTAATCCTGATGATGAGTGATTGTATTTCACATTCTCTGCAGATCAACAGGGATTCTCTGGTAAATAAAGTTTCTTTCTGTGTTGTTGTTGTTTTTTTTCTTTTTCTTTTCATTGAGCACAATGCTTTTTGCCATTTTTAAGAGAGGAAGAAAAGTAATTGCCAAATCAGCTCTACAGTAAAGAAATTTCAATGCAGTTTTTTCTTTTTGGTTTATCAGATACTTAGGATTTATGTTCGCTCATCTTTAGTTGAAGCCTGGTATTTTAAGATATGTAAAATTATAGACATTTAATATATTCTCCAATTGACTTTCATATATTTTTAGATAATAAAAATTTGTTCGGAAAAAAATTAATAAACTTTTGGACTACCTATTATAAATATATATGTATTATGCAGATACATTAAATACCACAATATCTTCTCAATTCTTTATTTTTATGCCCTTCAAAATTTAAGCCATCAAATCATGGAAATATTCAACTAGAGCAGGACCAATCCTAGACACTCGGAGTAGTATTTTAACGCAACCTAGCACTATGCCCAAATATATTCAATTCTCACTTGGATTTATAAAGAACATTAGAGAATATCAACTCGGAAATTACTCATTTTTCAAATGAGGAAATCTAATATGATCAAAATCTAATAATTATTTCAACATCTACAGAACTAACCAGTAATCTGAGCAGCAGGATGAGATAAATTTAATGTTATTTATAAAAATTACTTGAATATTTCGGAACCAATATTTTAACATGGTAGATGGGACCTAAGTAGAATACCTTACCTTGTCCTTACTCTTCATTTATGTTTAAATCCATCACTTGGTGTCAGACTGGAGTAATGAACTCTAAATTTATTGAAGTGTTTGCCATTGTTTCTGGCAATGGATTGGAGTAAGGGCATGAGTGGGCAAGGCAAAACTCTATTTCAGAAATTTTCAAGTTATAGCAAACAATTTTTCATTCTTTTTCAGAATATACACAGCATTCATGTGAATCTGTGGACTAACCAGATTTTTCACAAAGAAGGTTTTCAAAATATGTAGCAAGAGTTAAGACTGCCAAATAATTCTAAATGAGATGTTAACAGTATTCTTTCAGTTCTAAAAATACTACAAAATTTTTCAGTGTTTCAGTTTTAATTTTTCCTCATGGTAGCTAGATGAGATTTTAATTTTAGAAACAACCCTACTAAGTTCTGTTTCTCATTTAATGGGCATATCATGTCTCTATGCATGCTTTCATGATGCAAAGAATGGCCATTACTGCTATTACAATGACACCTCATTGTTGGGGGTCCATGCCACAGGGCCATTAGAGGTATTACAGTTTATGAGTCATAATATACTTGTGGTAATTAAACTCCTCTTCAACTGTGTTTCACATGTATCTTGTTCTGTGTCAGGAAAAACATCAAGAAAAAATTCTACAAAGCAAATGCCATCCACATTATAAGACTAATCTGACTAAAACATACACATTTTTATCCTTAAGGAAACAGCTTTCCACTATATGAGTGATTGTCAGAATAAAATTCCTATTGTTATTGGCCATATCCTTACACTAATCAGTATGCTACTGGATTTAGAAATATTAATAAATTGATAGATTTATTGTCTAAAGAAATGAATTCCTACATACAACTTTACTGTCAAAGTATGTTTGAGAAAATAATCCAGTTATAAGTAAACTTACTGTTAGTTTCTTTCAGAATAAGAACTTTCTATTGATCTTATCCCAATGAATCTAAGAAATAAAAATAACTAATTGTCAACCAAAAATCTATATCTCCACTACGTTCGAAGAAAGTGAATGGTGATATAATTTGATAGTCTTAGATACAATTTTTAATCAGAATATACAATTTGGAGACATTTACAATATCCCTCTTTAAAAAAACAGATTCCTCTGTTATAACATTGTTCCATTAAAAATTACACACACACATACACACATACATTCAATTTCAAATAGTTTCACATACCCCCACACAATAAAACCTACCCTCATACAATAAAACCCATTTGATATAAAATTATTAAGGATCTAATTTCTAAAGGAGCTTTAGAATTTTTAAATTGCAAAAGTCTGAATCTTGTGGGGATAAAGCAGGCTTGGCAGATGGGTGGAAAGAGAAGAACACACAAAGCCAAAAGAAATGCCTGGAATGTGATTGATATTTGGACTTTGTGCAAACACACAGGGTGATGCTTGCAGAGGAGGCTACAGAAGGAGAGAGTATAATAACACATCAGATTTTGCTGTTTTAAATTTTTAAAACAGCAATTTTATAACAATGTGAAATCGTCATGAATTTAGTTTACAGTTCAGTCGAGAATAGTTCACTGTAAGTGTTCTCAGATATTTCTCTTGCCTTTTTCACCTTAAGCGGTCCTTCACTCTGAATGGGTTGAGTTTATAAGCTATGCAGTGCTTCTTCCATGACATTAGTGGCCTCTAAACTCATGTGAAATTTATATGCTTCAGTCCTGCCCCAAATGAATCATATCTTTTTTTTTTTTTTTGGAGCTGTGGCCAATTTAAAATATTCAGTACAAAATGAAAACTAAAAATGTTTCAGCTGGCTTACTGATGCAGAAGAGAAAGACATGAAAGGATATACAACTTGACATTATGGACATTATCCCATTATTTTGGCAGTCTTAATATCAGAAGAAGAGTACTAAAACTGAAATTTGAATACATGTCACCAAGTGGCAGAGAGTTTTAATCATAACTGAAGTGAAGAAAACCTGTATTTCTCTTATGATAGAAATAAAAGTCTTCATTCTAACAAGCAAAGTTTTCAAAGATCTTATATCATGGAAACTGTTCTTAATTGTGGGACAGCTTATCATACAAGTAGACTTGTAATAAATCAGGTGAAGTCAAATAGCTTTGAAAAGCTAGAATATTTAAATGAATATTTTCTTTTTCCCCTTTTGTTAATTTCATATAATTCTTTGGAACATCTTTGTTATTTCCTGATTCTTTCTCTTCATAGTGTTTTATTGCACAGGAATTGAAGACTGAGGAGTATATTATAGTATTATTTTTGGTAGGATAGTCTACATTGGTCTTCCCTGGTGGTTCAATGATAAAGAATCCTTTTGCCAATGCAGGAGACGTGGGTTGGATCCTTGGGTCGGGAAGATCTCCTGGAGAAGGAAATGGAAAGCCACTCCAGTATTCTTGCCTGGGATATCCCATGGAGAGATACTGGTGGCTTACAGTCCATGGGGTTGCAAAAGAGTTGGGCACAACTTAGCAACTAAACACACAGCATACATTAAGACACCCAACATACATAACGGATCAAAAAAATAGAAATTTATTTCCTATGCCTTTAATAGTTCAAGAAAGGGGGCTACTTTTCAGCTGACAGCTCTCCTCTTGTGATAAGTCAAGGAGTCACACTCTTTATTTTGTATCTCTGCCCAAACAAAACCTGATAATGACAAGAAGGAAGAGAATGTTTGTACTTGGAAATCAAAAAAACAAACAGACAAAAGCAAAAAAAAACTAAATGGAGGTAAATCCTGGGTTGGGACTTGAGGAGTAGATGGTATTTCAACAGAAAGAAACCCAAGGAAACAACATCCCAGAAAACACTGTGAATGAAGAGAAAAAGAAAAGGATGTTCTGGAAGTGATGAAGGTCTTGGGTTGCCAGTAATTCAGGATTCATGAGGAGAATCAAATGAAGGTCAAATGGGGGAAAAGTTGTAAGTGTCAGAATATGGATGACCTTGATATTCTGACGAGCTTTTGCTAGTTACACACATATGCACACACACACACACACGCATTACTGGAAGGAAAATAACTTTCTGGTAGAATGAGGAAAAGAGAGGTGGGAGAGAAATCAGTTAGATCGCTACTGTGAAATCCAGGAATTTATTAAGTTCCTGAATAAAACATTGACTACAGAAAAGAAAATGAGTGGATTAACTTGAGGAAAAAAATTGAGATTTAGAAATACCAGGTCATAATAGGAAAATTATTTTCAGAAATAAATGAAGAGAGGAAACTGAGGGAGTGGCTTCTGGTCTATTTGCCTGAGGGTTGTGACACCATAAAAATGAAGGTAGAAGACAAAGACTGTGGATCTGACTGAGGGAAAGAAGACAACAGGTTCAGTTTAAGACATTTTAGGTTTCCTGTATGAGCAAGGCCTGTCTCTTACACTCAGAGAAGCAGCTAAGGGTGTAAGTTTGAGCCAGGGTTGGAGACATAGATCTCCTGAGGACTATTTGGGAAGTGAGAGTAAAGTGAGTTAGGAAAGGACTATCAAATAGAACATCAGTTAATTTTAATCTCCTAGGAAAGCAGTTCCACTGAGGTATCATGACCTTCTCATACCAGCTGTAATTTTTTTTATCAACTCAGTGATAGATGAGAAAAAGTCAACAGATTTGTTAGAGTAAGGTTTTTTAAGTATGTCCTACTATACTGGGGGCAGGGGTACAAGATTAAAGTAGAGTTTTATTTTCTTTTTTATGCATTCATTTTTCTTCTTGAAATGATGACAAGTGGATCATTGTCAGCAGTTTCACTTAAATATTGAAGAAATACTTGGAACCTTAGTGAGTAAATGCTCATGAACCAAATAGGGGCAGGTGTCCATTACTGAACCAGTCACTGGCAAAGGGAAATGAGATTCCCCTTTGGACCATGATTCTTTTCCTGGGGGAGGACTGGATTTACCTCTTCAAGATATCTAGCTGTGTGTGTGTGTTTGGGGTGGTATAGTTTTTACCAAATAATAATAATCATATTAAAATAATCAGGGTGCTCTTTTTAAGAAAAAAAGAAGAGTGAAAAAAGAAGAGCGGATGTTTTGAAGGCAAACGTAGCATTTACTGTCTGTGCACTCAGTCACGTAGTTGTGTCTGACTTTTTGTGACTCTGTGGACTGTAGTCCTCGACTCCTCTGTCCGTGGAATTTTCCAGGCAATACTAGCACGTGTTGCCATTTCCGACTCTGGGGGATCTCCCAGACCTAGGGATCGAACCTGAGTCTTCTGCATCTCCTGCATTGACAGGAGGATTCTTTACCACTATGCCATCTGGGAAGCCCCATATTATTCACTATATCATGATTATCTGGTTAAGTGAATAAATAATAACAACAATAATAACAGGTTTGCATTTCAGTCCTTACTATTGGATAGTCTATAATTGTTATTTCTTTTTACTCGAATCAATAGAATTCATAAAAGGATGTTTTTCCCTAAGCATATCACTTTAGATTGGCAAGAATCATCATTACAAAAAATACGCATATAAGAAGTATAGAAAATTGAACTGAATATAACATCAAGGTATATATTGGAAGATGTTTGAATGAATTTTATGATGTATTTATAATATTTTAAGAATATAAGCCCACCAGGAAGGAATGTTGCTTATTGTGCTCACTAGTGACTATCTAGTGTTTAAACCAATACCTGGGCTTCCCTGGTGGCTCAGAGGTTAAAGCTTCTGCCTCCAGTGCGGGAGACCTGGGTTCGATCCCTGGGCAAGGAAGATCCCCTGGAGAAGGAAATGGCAACCCACTCCAGTATTCTTGCCTGGAGAATCCCATGGACAGAGGAGCCTAGTAGGCTACAGTCCACCGGGTCGCAAAGAGTTGGACACGACTGAGCGACTTCACTTTCACTTTTAAACCAATACCTGACATACCTTAGGCTTGCAGTAAATATCTGTATAATGAATAAATGAAGAAAATATTTATATCAATTTAGTTGTGGCTTTTATATTTCTCTGATTAAAAAAAATTCTCTCTAGATGTTTTATATTTGGTCATTTGGTATTTAATCTGCTCTGATTTTAAGTATGCCCTTTTGCAATGTTCTGTCTAAATTTAATTGTATGTGACCTTCTCATTTGCCCTTCAATTTCATCCAAAATTCTTGGTTTAGTCAGGTTGACTGGTTTCCCTTCTTGGTTTTCGAATATCCTGGTATAATTTGTTTTGAATGGGCAGAACCATATTCTTTTTGATAGCCAGCTTTCTTGAACTGCACTTTCTAAAAGAATCCCAAGGATTCATTGTACTAGTTTTCAAGCTTGATACAATTAGCTTCCTAAAGTCAATTTTCTTAATCTTGCTGGCATTTCCATTCCCTTCCCTTAGGGAAAGGAATTCAATTTCATCTACTTGTGATTGTTTCCTCAAGGTTTCCTTCTACTATTAGAAGCCCATCTAATTTTTTCCTATGAGCATGTATCAGATCTGATGCCTGCCTTGGGAAACATTACATTTTTCACAGAGGACCATGCCGTGAGATCCCATTGCTTCCCAACTTCCCTGTCATCAGTATTCTCATTTTGATGTGTGCCTATCAACCCTTATTTGTATTTAAAATTTCTTTAAGTTGACTAGAAACCTTATTAATCTGCTATTTCTTAGTTTAGTGATTTACATCAGTGATTTACACCAGGGCTTTCCTGGTGGCTCAGACAGTAAAGAATCTGCCTGCAACGCAGAAGACCCAGATTTGATCCCTGGGTCAGGAAGATCTCCTGAAGAAGGAAGTGGCTACCCACTTCCATATTCTTGCCTGGAGAATTCCAAGGATAGAGGAGGCTGGCAGGCTATAGTCCATGGGGTCACAAAGAGCCAGACACAACTGAATGACCAACACTTTCACTTTTTCCCTTTTTATAGTAAATTTAGAATATAGTTATTTCAAGCACTTTTAACGTATTAACTTTAATCCAATTATTCATCCCAAATAGTCCCATTACTACATGTTTACTCCAGATTTATCAATGCATTAATTTCACAAATAATTATAGAATCCTTTCTCTTTCCTAAGCCAGTCCTCCAGTTCCAAGTACTATCCTACTAGTTGTCAGACATTTTAACAGCATCTTAACTCCAAATACTCCTGGTTAATTATATCATTGAAATTTACAACAGAGCATGTTGCTTAATTGTATGATTATTTCCTCACAATGGAATATGGTAATATAATAGATAGATACTATAAATATGTTGTGTGATAGTCATCGAAACACATAAATGTCACAATTCACAGTAAACATTCCATAAAAATAAATACACAAAAGAGAGTGAGCAAATAATGGTACAAAAATCTTCAATTTATTTGTATTAGAAAAAAGCAAGTGATAAAAGATTTGGTGTGAGCCTTGAGAGGAGTTAAATGAAGAGCTAAATCTATTTAACAGATTAAACAAGAAGCTATTAGATGACTAAGATAAGAAAATATCATTTTATAAAAACTTAAAAGCACCTCAAATGAGTTTTAATTCTTTTTATTTCTTCAGCTAGTATCTTTAGAGAGTTACTATGTGTGAGTTCATAGAACACAGAGATAAATAATGCAGTCTTGCCAAGAAGGAGATTACAGTCTTGGAATAAGAGAGAGTTTATATTAAAAGGTTTTATTTTCTTTTCTTGCACATCTATGATAAAAATCATAATGAGTACAATGGGAACACAAAGAAAGTTTTCTAGTGGGGTCAGTTATCCTTAGGAATCTGAGGACATTATTCAAGGGTAAGAATATCTATTTACACATAAGTCACTTTGAGTAAGACTGTGCTTTCTGCACAAAGGTCAGGCACGCCATTGCTGTCTAGCACATCTCAAGCTTTGCACGCGAGCATAGAAATTTCGAGAGATAACCACAGGCTACTCTGAGTATTTTCATTGGAAGTTCAGTCTCTTAAGCATAGGAATCTTTGGTTCTTTATATAGAGATACCTATGCAAATCACTAAGGCACAGAACTGAAGGATGGTTAGCATTTTCCTAGGTCTTCAGACTCCTAGAGGGTGAAAGGTGGATTTAAGGTGAGGCATTTGCAGTTAGAAAGCCACTAGGTTGCTACCTCTGCCAGCTTGAAGGGCCAGAGATTACAGCATGGATTAGCAGTATGTTCATGGTGGGAAAAATTCAAACGATAACTTCCTTTGGGAATAATTTTTCTGTGTATCACACTTATCAAGATTTTTTTCTCAGCTACTCCAGTGTGTCCCAGTGTTATATTAGGGATCTTCAAGTTAACTTCAATGAAATGTTTTACTTGTTTTTAACAGTGTATATTAAATTCCCTAGAAGAAAAATTACAATAACTCTTATTTGCTCTAAGTTTTTTTGAAAAGTATGTTTGACTTTCATAGAAGGTCACAAGAAGAAACAATCTTATAATAGCCACATTCATACAAACACACTTTAGTATTTCTCAAAATAAACATGAATTCTAGGTGATCTGAGATTCCATACTATGTTTTGTCTATATTCCCATATCTCTCTAACCCTGTTCAAAGCAAACCTTCTCAAGAGTTATCAACACTTGCTATCTCTCCTTTCTCAGAAACTACTCACTCTTCAAACTAGACCAGTCAGATGGTCACCCCCAAGCATGGCCTGTAAGATACCATTTAGCCTACTCTTGCCAACGTTGCTTATAATCCCCAGGATGCTTACTCCAAGGAACATGTCTATGTCCTCGTTTCCCTAGACCTTCCAGCAGCATTTGACGAAGTTTGCCACTCTTCCTTCTCAAATCACATTTTCTTCTTGGCTTTCCTGACATTACATTGGTCATAAATGTTAGAGGCTCAGTTGTGTCTGACTCTTTGCAACCCCATAGACTATAGCCCACCAGACTGTAGTCCACTGTCCATGGGATTCTCCAGGCAAGAATAGTGGAATGAGTAGCCATTCTGTTCTGTTCTCCAGGGGACCTTCCCAACCCAGGGATTGGACCTGGGTATCCTGCATTGCAGGTGGATTCTTTACTGTCTGAGCCATCAGGGAAACCCAAACTGGTCATAGCATCCACCTTAATAATTGGAATAGGAGATATATATTTCTCTTTTTACCTCAGTTCTAATTTTCTTTTTCAATTTCCATTTATACCTAAGCTTTGTTTGTGAGGCATCTTAAATCATTGTGGGAAAAAAGAATGTATATAATTAACATAAAAGTTAAATATGTAAGCAATAATACTGGCTATCTTATGGTTACAGGATGCCATAAAGGAATTAAAAGAACTTATAATCACAGATACAGTCAAGTAAAAGTTGCATGTCTAAATATGTTATCTAAAAATATATGAACTGTCAACACTGTCAAATAAAGAGCATTTGTGTTTATGTACAGACTACTTAAAGATGCACATAATTCTTATAAAATAAGAAACTACAGCCATGAGGGTAACAATAAAAATAAGACCAGAGAAAGCCTAAGAAATTATCCTCAGTTGAATTCTTTTTCAAGTAAAGCGAGTCAATTTTCTTAGGGAAAGGCCCTCATTAACCTTGAGATATAGTAGCAGCTGCTATAAAACATTCCTAACCAGAGTGCATGGAAGAGCTTATCACTGTGGACCTGTGATGTAATCACAGAAACATTGGATGTGAGCCAGAGCAGGTGGATTAAAAATTATGGTGTCACACCTTGGCTGTCTAGGGAATGATTAGGTTAGACCTCCAAAGGCAAAGACAACACAGCGCTTACATCATCATTCAAATAAATATCTTGCTTTGGAAAACATTTCACAGGGAGGTTATAATATAAACCAAATAGTAAGTGATTGAGAATTAGCAAATAGAAAATTTTACCAATAGATATTTCTAAATAAAGGTGAATCCTACTGATTTTCTAAAAGAGTAGAAGTGCAATGCTGACAGCTTTTACTGTGGCATTTTATTTTTCTGAGATTAGTTATGTTCAAGTCTGAAAGGTCACTGAAATTCTTGGTTGAGGAAAATATTTCATAGAAATCAGAGGCATTGTCATGGAGTTTGGACAGCAAATATCTTTTCCTTGGATGGTTTTTCTAAGATTAAAAATTATCCTGAAGATAATAAAATTGCTGCTTGTTGAATAAATACAGAATAACATTTTTTAATTAAAAATACAAATCAATTTAAGGGAAACATTGTAATTAGGCAATGGCTATCCTTCTGTTTAATTAAAATTTAGCAATGTATGATATGCATCAAAATTCCAGTTTTAAGTTGTGTTCATGGCTTTCGTCTTAGCAATTCTATCTGTATTTAGTCCAATGAAAATAATTAGAAATATTCACAAAGAATTATAGAAAGGACACAAATTGAACTACCTGGCTCTCTGTACTCCCAAGGTAGAACCTGAGAAAACGACTTGTGTTTGCATGGTAAAACCAAAATGCAGGAATGAAGAAGAGAGACTAAAGGATGGAGAAAAAGCTAGAAGGGTGTTTGTCAAGGTCACCAACTGGGACTTCCTTACACCTGGATCTTCTCAAGAGCCTGCAGAATGTCTAAGAGCTCTTCTCTCAAGGATCAGCTGGGAGAAGCATTCATCCATGAGGGCTCCTCTCTATTTGGTTGAAGGCTGCTCCACAGGCATTGTCTCTGTTTTCCATCCCTGTACAATATATATAGATTGTGTCAATTTCTGGGCATCCTTGGCCTCATAGTGAGAAAAAGACACCTGCTTTAGGAGAAATATTATCAGCCTAGAGGAAACTGAAGCCCAAACAGAACTGTTTGCTACAGTTGTTGCCGAAATCAATGGTGAGATTGATTATATCTCCATTGTGGTGGGATATCAGAGGTCTTTGAGACCATTATTATGGTGTTTATGTTATTTATTTATTTTTTTAAATAGTGTTCAAAAACTCCCCTGGTGGTTCTGACAGTAAAGAATCCACCTGCAATGCAGGAGACTTAAGTTCAATCCCTATGTCAGGAAGATCCCCTGGAGAAGTGAATGACTACCCATTCCAGTATTCTTGCCTGGAGAATTCCATGGACAGAGGAGCCTGGCAGGCTACAGTCCATGAGGTTGCAAAGAATCAGACACAACTGAGCAACTAACAATTTCACTTCAAACCTGGGAGATGCTAAATAAATCAAATACACACAAAAATTGACTTTGGTTATTATAGTGGATTGTCTATAAGGCAAAATATTTGGCAGTCACTTAAATATATGTTAGGAGAATATTTAATGCTTTAGGAAATCATTCATAGTATCTAGTGAACAAAACATGTAATGAAAGATATTTGAAAGTCTTAGTCATCTGTGAATACACATTGAACATATATATTAGCATATTAACAATGCTTATTTTTGGGTAGTAGGATTACAGGTTATCTTCATTTTCTCTTTGATGCTTTTTTATTCATTTTCTCTTTGACAATATTTCTGAAATGTTTTACAAAGAACATATAGTGTTCTAGTAATGAAAAAATCAATGCAAAAAAAATTTTTTTTAAAGAAAAAAATTCTCATTAGAATTTCTTCTATATTCCCACCATCCAGAAGTCTATCCGGGTTGTGTAAACTATGGATTCATGGTAAAAATCTTTTTCTCAACCAAATACTCAAGTATGCCTGAAA
Source organism: Cervus elaphus (assembly GCF_910594005.1). Taxonomy (NCBI): domain Eukaryota; kingdom Metazoa; phylum Chordata; class Mammalia; order Artiodactyla; family Cervidae; genus Cervus; species Cervus elaphus. The sequence goes on along the minus strand of NC_057845.1, from coordinate 21,118,254 downwards.
GGCACATTATAAATTTGACTCTTTGATTTGGTGTTATAGCCTCAGCTCAACCCTTACCATCTCTCACTGATGACCCTACAAAGCAATACTGTGTGCTTGAAGACCTTCAGAAGCTTCCATGCAGATTGAGTATATTCACTTTAAATTATTTCTCCTCGATACAGCCAGTGAAAACAGAAAAGCCAGAAATTAAAAAAAAAAAATGTTGAGAAAAATTAAGTAGTCATTCAGCACATTTCATATGACAAAAAAAAAAGCTTACAGGATGATTTATTTCCCAAGAAAGGAGCAGTGTCCTGTAAAGAAAAACTGTAAAGGAAACTTTATGGTTACAGATACTCTGTAAACACTCAACACAGACTAGAAACTAATTTACTGACAACACTTGCCCAGAGTGTATGAGATCCTGTTTCCATTTCTGCTTCTTTCTTCAAAGGGTCGCCCATAATAAAGCACTAAGGGTCAAGCACATGTGCAGTTTACCTGAACAGGTTATAATTAAGGTACGAAAATGGTGGGAAGCCGAGCAGGTAGCCGTAGTTAAGAGCCGAAAGCAACTTATATCACAGCCGAAAGCAACAAAATGCCAGATGTACCCTACGTAAGGAAGTACAATGGCAGAAAGAAAGAAACAAAACGAAACAAAAAGAATCTTGCTGTCTGAGAGTAGCTTTTCTTGAGCAGAATTTATACTGAAGGTGAACGTATGGGAAATATAAGAATTGTATACTATCTATGGTGAAACAGATCACCAGCCCAGGTGGGATGCATGAGACAAGTGCTCGGGCCTGGTGCACTGGGAAGACCCAGAGGAATCGGGTGGAGAGGGAGGTGGGAGGGGGGTTCGGGATGGGGAATAAGTGTAAATCTATGGCTGATTCATATCAATGTATGACAAAACCCACTGAAATGTTGTGAAGTAATTAGCCTCCAACTAATAAAAAAATTAAAAAAAAAAAAAAAGAATTAGCATATGTCCTAGACTGAGAGTATAACTCAAAATACTACCTTCAATGTTTTAAAAAAGAATAGAAACTAGTCCTTATTTTGCAAATGAACTTTTTCTTCCACCAAATTGTATTACTTTTACAGAAAGATGATCATCAAGACATACGACAGAAACTGAAAAGTTTCAGATTCAATACTGTCTCTTGATAGTGTTATCACATTTTCAAGTTTTACTTTTTTGTGTGGAAATCTCAAAAGTTGCATACCTTTGACAGGGATGCCCCTTTCAGTCAGTTATTAGTTCATTTATTCAACAAATATTTTGCTCATAATTGTCTCTGAAGACAAAAATGAAAACATCGACATTTTTCTTATCAATCCCCAGTGTAGAAGAGGAGATCATGACATAAAAGATAATATTGTGGTGGTCTTATATGACAATACAAGGCTCAGACAGAGGCTGTGGAGAGTAGTAGCTAAGTATGTGGATTTGGAAGCCATTCTTCAATGGTCAGGCCATTTTTTACCACCTACTTCCAGTTTGAGTACCTCTGCATTTGAACCACCTTTCAATTTCCTCACAGCAAAATAGGAATGCAATGAATGCATTTGCCTTTTATAATCTAAATGAAGTTAAACAAATTAATTCACATATATGTAAACCAAAGAACAGTCTCTGGTATGTTGTTGTTCATTGTTTAGTCACTAAATCATGTCCAACTCTTTTCGATTCCATTCACTGAAGCGTGCCAGGCTTCCCTGTCTTTCACTGTCTCCCAGAGTTTGCTCAGACTCGTTTCCATTGAGTCAGTGATGCCATCCCAACATCTCATCCTCTTTTGCCCACTGATCTTGCCCTCAAACTTTCCAACAGGTTGTCTCTTTGCATCAGGTGACCAAAATAGTCAGTTTCAGTATCAGTCCTTTTAGTGAATATTCAGGATTGATTTCCTTTATGATTTAATAGCTTGATCTCCTTGCAATCCAGGGGATTCCTAAGAGTCTCCTCAAACATCACAGTTTGAAAGCATCAGTTTTTCTGTACTTAGCCTTCTTTACTGTGCTAGAATTTGTTAGGAAAGGTTGGGAATTTTTAAGAATGAGAATCTGATCTATAATTATTCTAGGTCAGAACAGTCTTTTTAAAACAACAACAAGAAAAAATACTAAAATGCATAAAATCTTAACTTAGTTTTGGTGGGAGGGGTGGATATTTGTGTGGAGATCAAGTTTTTTATAGTATCTGTGTTTGCCCAGTCATTCACTTGTGTCTGGCTCTTTGCTGCCCTGTGGATTATAGCCTGTCAGGCTCCTCTGTTCTTGGGATTTTCCAGGCAAGAATACTGGAGTGAATTGCCACTTCCTACTCCAGGGATCTTCCCCACCCAGGGATTGAATCTGCATCTCTCACATCAGTTGCATTGGCAGGAGGATTCCTGCACTAAAGTGCTAGCACCACCTGGGAAGTCCTTATTATAGTTTGCCTGCAATGCAGGAGACCTGTGTTAGTTCCCTGGATAGGAAAGATATGCTGGATAAGGAAATAGCAACCCACTCCAGTATTTTTGCCTGGAGAATTCCACAGACAGAGGAGCTTGGCAGGCTACAGACCATGGGGTTGTAAAGAGTTGGACACAACTGAGTGACTATCACTCACAGTCACTAAAATAATAAATGCTGAAGTGGGTCTAAAGACTTCTACACTGTTGGTGGAAGTATAAGTTGGTATTGCCACTGTGGAGAACATTATGGAGCTCCCTTAAAATCTAAAAAGAGTTGCCATATGATCTACTAATCCCACTCCTGGGCATATATACAAAGAAAACTCTGATTCACAAAGATTCATGTACCCCTATGAACTGTTTAGTGGCTTCCCTGGGGGCTCAGACAGTAAAGAATCTGCCTGCAATGCAAGAGACCTGGGTTTGATCACTGGGTCAGGAAGATCCCCTGGAGAAGGAAATGGCAACCCACTCCAGTATTCTTGCCTGGAAAATCCCATGGACAGAAGAGCCTGATAGGTTACGGTCCATGGGGTCGCAAAGAGTCGGACACGACTGAGCGACTTCACTTTCCTTTTTCACTTTATGCACTGTTTACAATAGCCAAGACAGAGAAACAATCAAAATGTCCATCAACACATGAATGGATAAAGAAGATGTGATTTATTTATATAGTGAAGGTCACTTAGTCGTATTTGGCTCTTTGCGACTCCATTGACTGTACCCTGCCAGGTTCCTCTACCCATGGGGTTCTCCAGGCAAGAATACTGGAGTGGGTTGCCATGCCCTCCTCCAGGGGATCTTCCCAAGCCAGGGATTGAACCCAGTTTTCCTGCTTTGCAGGCAGATTCTTTACTGTCTGAGCCCCCAGGGAAGCCCAAGAATACTGGAGTGGGTAGCCCATCCCTTCTCCAGGGGATCCTCCCAACCAAAGAATCGAACTTGGGTCTTCTGCATTGCAAACAGATTCTTTACCAGCTGAGCCAAAAAAAGAAATATGGAATATCACTTAGCCCTTAAAAAGGAGAAAATAATGCCATTTGAAGAAACATGGGTGGACCTGCAGGTTATCATAGTGAGCACAGTAAGTCAGACAGAGATACATACTCTATCACTTATATGTGGAATCTAAAATATGACACAAATGAACATATCTGCAAAACGAAAACAGATTCATATATATAGAGAACAGACTTGAGGCTGCCAAAGGGGATGTAAGGGAGGGAAGGACTGGGAGTTTGGGATTTTCAGATGCATACCAGTATATATAGGATAAATGAATAAAGTTTTATTGTATAGCACAAAAAACTATATTTAATACCCTGTGATAAGCCATAACAGAAAAGAATATGAAAAGTAGTATATGTGTATAATTGAATCACTTTGCTGTATGGCAGAAATTAAACACAATGTTGTAAATTAATTATTATTTAATACAATTAAAAATGAATCATTCTAGGCAATAGAAATCATTTTTAAGCAACAACAAATATTAAAATGCATAACAATTTTAAGTTATTAATATTTTTGGTGGGTGGGATGAATGTATGAAGATCAAGTTCTTTATAACAGCATACTATGAAATAGTCTATATTGAGCTGCCTGTCATTCTGGAAAAATCTAAAGCACAGATTAATTAATTTTTACTATCCCTAATCTGCTTCCAGACTTTACTTTTCTTAATTTAATCAGATATTTTCGATGTTTTAGACACTTGACCAATATTTAGGTAAATATACTCACTTTGCTTCTAAATATGTCTGTGATAACTAATGAGTCATCGCAAGAGTAGCCTATTGTTAGTTAAATTTATAAGAATTGGCCTCAAGAGAGTCAAATGAAGATTATTACATTGAAAGTTCTTTGGTGGCTACTACTATGTGTGTTTCATCTTAATAGTCCATTCAACAAACACAGTGTATGAGGTATTATATTACGTGCATGTTAATATAATAGTTTCTGGGTGAAACTGAAGCTAGACATGGGATCAGTGTTAGAAAGAAAAGTATAGGTTATATGTACTGCTCTTCGGAGTTATGTTGATAGGTTTTGTATATGTGTTTTACTACTGTTATCTTTGTTCAATTATTTCAGGTTACTCCAGTGATTGTGGGATTGTGGCATAGAAAACTAACAGAAAACAGACCTTAATTTAGACCAACAGCTGGTGGTTACACATGTAATTAATGGGGAAGACTGTTTACTAGTATTTATTTTAGAACTGATCCCATCCCTGCCAAAGAAAATGGCAGTGCTGAAACTTCACATTTTCAAAAAGCCAGTTCATTTGGCTTCCATGAACTTGTGGCTGTAAGAAATTTACTTAATTTTCTATACTGCATATGTAAGAGTCGGAATTTATACAGAGAATAGAGTTTTATTTTCATTCGATAATGGTCCTCTGGTTTTGATAGAGATTAAGTGAAATCCATAGCATATACTCTGGGCTATGAAATTATATGTCTTAAAATATATTTAACTTATGTTTTTCCATACAGTTGAAGCATTTCAGTAGCCTAATAGATACCACAAGTTAGTCTAATGAACTCCGTGGGTGACTTTGCAGCATAGTCTATGAAACTCTGACATTTTCATAATTAACCAAAGTCTGGGGATCCAGTTCTAAGTTGGTCTTTTGCCCAAGCATTCAATTCGTGAATATGATTAAGAAGCTGAATTTTATTTTTGAGCATTTGTCTTTAGTTCCTAGAAGCCATGCTACTGAAATCATTTTGCTTCTGAGCATTTCCTTGTGGAGGGTATAATTTCCATAAAATAGTGTATTTTAAGAGATATTTCAGTTCAGTAGTCTATAATATGATTTTCTCCATACAACATCCCTTTGCCTTTGTAGGGCTGGTTCTTCTTCATTTTCCAGATGGCAGCTTAAATATCACTACCTAAGAATCCTTTCTTGAGGGATCTATGTAGTTTCCACCAGAACATTCTCTACCTCAAATTATTTTAAACTGTGTTAATAGATGTACCATCTATGATGTCTACCATTAACATATTTAAAGGCTCCACATATATGGAAACTGTAAATTCCTCTTATTGTTTTTCCAGTGTAATTCAGATAATCGTTTGTTAACATTTTGAGGTTGTTTCTCTTTCCTGACTCTGTGGAAAACTGGAAAAGAGAAATGAAAACAAAGTAAATTTTTTCTTATTTTCTTGGCTGAATATATAAGATCAAAGAACTTCAACAGCTAGCATTTATTTACATTTAGCTATACATTAAATTTATAAGAAGATTTTCAATAGAATAAATCTTCAAAGTCACTAATAGTATTTTTAAAGTACTCTCTTTCCTAGTGACTCATCCTGTGATATGCTTTAAATTGATTATTGATACCATCTTCGACCATTTCTGAGCCGAGATCTGAGCATGGTGTGGAATTCTTTCCCAATCCACCACTCTGTAAGTCACTGTATATATTTGTGTATATTCATGTGTATACAAATACCTTTCCTATCTGTCATAAGTACTAATTTATACCTACTTTAATTATCTGTCTGTTATATATTTATCTTTTCACCTATGTGTCTATTTTTCTCTACATTTAAAATGGATACCCAACAGGGACCTACTGTATAGCATAGGGAACTCTGTTCAATACTCTGTAATCATCAAAATGGGGAAAATAATTTGTAAACGAATAGATACCAGAGATCAAATTGCCAACATTTATTGGATGCAAGGAAGTTCCAGATAAACATCTACTTCTTCTTCATTGACTACACTAAAGCCATTGACTGTGTGGATCCACAAACAACTGTGGAAAAATTTGTTGTATGACTCGGAGCTCAAACCAATTTTCTATGACAACCTAGAGTGATGAGATGGGGTGGGAGATGGGAGCGAGGTTAAAGACAGAGGGTACTTATGTATACCAATGGCTGATTCATGCTGATATATGGCAGAAACCAACACAATATTGTAAAGCAATTATCCTTAAGTTAAAAATAAATAAATTTTTACTTTCTAACACCATACACAAAAATAAACTCAAAATGGATTAAAGATCTAAATGTAAGACCAGAAACTATAAAACTCCTAGAGGAGAACATAGGCAAAACACTCTCCGACATAAATCACAGCAAGATCCTCTATGACCCACCTCCCAGAATATTGGAAATAAAAGCAAAACTAAACAAATGGGATCTAATGAAACTTAAAAGCTTTTGCACTACAAAAGAAACTATAAGTAAGGTGAAAAGACAGCCGTCAGATTGGGAGAAAATAATAGCAAATGAAGAAACAGACAAAGGATTAATCTCAAAAATATACAAGCAACTCCTGCAGCTCAATTCCAGAAAAATAAATGACCCAATCAAAAAATGGGCCAAAGAACTAAACAGACATTTCTCCAAAGAAGACATACAGATGGCTAACAAACACATGAAAAGATGCTCAACATCACTCATTATTAGAGAAATGCAAATCAAAACCACAATGAGGTACCATTACACACCAGTCAGGATGGCTGCTATCCAAAAGTCTACAAGCAATAAATGCTGGAGAGGGTGTGGAGAAAAGGGAACCCTCTTACACTGTTGGTGGGAATGCAAACTAGTACAGCCGCTATGGAAAACAGTGTGGAGATTCCTTAAAAAACTGGAAATAGAACTGCCATATGACCCAGCAATACCACTTCTGGGCATACACACTGAGGAAACCAGATCTGAAAGAGACACGTGCACCCCAATGTTCATCGCAGCACTGTTTATAATAGCCAGGACATGGAAGCAACCTAGATGCCCATCAGCAGATGAATGGATAAGGAAGCTGTGGTACATATACACCATGGAATTTTACTCAGCCGTCAAAAAGAATTCATTTGAACCAGTCCTAATGAGATGGATGAAACTGGAGCCCCTTATACAGAGTGAAGTAAGCCAGAAAGATAAAGAACATTACAGCATACTAACACATATATATGGAATTTAGAAAGATGGTAACGATAACCCTATATGCAAAACAGAAAAAGAGACACAGAAATACAGAACAGACTTTTGAACTCTGTGGGAGAAGGTGAGGGTGGGATGTTTCAAAAGAACAGCATGTATACTATCTATGGTGAAACAGATCACCAGCCCAGGTGGGATGCATGAGACAAGTGCTCCGGCCTGGTGCACTGGGAAGACCCAGAGGAATCGGGTGGAGAGGGAGATGGGAGGGGGGATCGGGATGGGGAATAAGTGTAAATCTATGGCTGATTCATATCAATGTATGACAAAACCCACTGAAATGTTGTGAAGTAATTAGCCTCCAACTAATAAAAAAATTAAAAAAAATAAAATAAAATAAATAAATTTTTAAAAAGAGAAAGAGAGATGGGAGTACCAGACCACCTTATCTGTCTCCTTAGAAACATGTACGCAGATCAAGAAGTAACTGTTAAAACCAGACATGGAACAACTGACTGGTCCAAAATTTGGAAAGGAGTACATCAAGGTTGTATATTGTCACCCTGCTTATTTAACTTATATGCAGAGTAAATTATGTGAAATTCTCAGGTGGATGAATCACACATTGGAATCAAGATTGCTGAGAGAAATAACAACAACCTCAGATATGCAGCTGATACCACTCTAATGACAGAAAATGAAGAGGAATTAAAGAGTCTTTTGTTGAGTGTGAAAGAGGACAATGAAAAATCTGGCTTGAAACTCAGCATTAAAAAAAAAGAAACGAAGATCATGGCACCTGGTTCTATCACTTCATGGCAAACAGGTGGAGAAAAAGTAGAAACAGTGGTAGCTTCTATATTCTTGGACTCCAAAATCACTGTTCACAGTGACTGCAGACATGAAATTAAAAGATACTTGCTCCCTGGAGGGAAAGCTATGACAACACTAGACAACATATTAAAAACCAGACACATCACTTTGCTGACAATTGTTCATCTAGTCAAAGCTATGGTTTTTTCAGTAGTCATGTATAGATGTGAGAGTGGGACCATAAAGAAGGCTGACTGCCAAAGAAACAATGTTTTTGAATTGTAGTGCTGGAGAAGATTCCTGAGAGTCCCTCGGAGAGCAAGGAGAAAAAAAAAACAGTTCATCCTAAAGGAAAGCAACTCTGAATATTCATTGGAAGGACTGACACTGAAGCTCCAATATTTAGTCTACAACTAAATCACTTTGCTGCCCACTTGAAACAAAAACAACATTGTTAATCAACTATAGTCCAATATAAAATACAAAATTTTAATGAAATAAAATTCTGATCAGCTCCTTCCTTTCTCTCTTTAGCACCTTTGCCACTTCCTGGATTCAGGTCATTTTTTGGTCTGAGTTACTGATTTCAATCTCCTGTGCTGCCCGTTCCATTACATTCTAAATTTACAGAAGGATCTTTTACTAAAAGCTGATCTCTTCCGCCTTACTCTCTGTAAGGCTCCTGAATGTCTTAAAGCAAAAAACTAACACCTTAGAATCGTGTCCATACAATTCTTCATGATGTTTTCCCCTCAACTTTTCAGTTTTATCTCTTCCTTCTCTGCATTCTGAACTCTAAACATAAAAATCTGAAACTGCTTGAATTGAAAGCACTCTTATTTTCCATATCTCTGGAATGCTTGTACCTTTTTTGCTTTCTCTCTGAAACAAACTCAATGCTTTACTTATTCCAATTAACTAATGTGTACCTTTCAAAAATTGGCTGAGCTATTGCTTCATTTACAATGAGTTTTCAAGCCTCTCATTTCAGGTAACTGCTTCCTGTTTCCATAGTGCTTTGACTATCTCTGACAGTATTTATTACTCTATATTTATCGTGTTTCATTTTTCTACCTACTCCACAGGCTATGAGCTTGTTTAAGAGAAAGATTATGGTTTTTATCTAAATTTCTCGTATATAGCATAGTGTCTAGGCCAAGGTTTATGCTGAACATTGTATATGAATAAGAAAATAGTCATGGCTTCTATTTGAAAAAAAAGTTCTGCAACTGGGAAAAGGATATGTAAAAGTGATTGATATGGAAAAATTTGCCTCTGTTTTTGCTTAACGTTTCAGGAAATGTTATAAGTATTTTTTATGATGGCTGCATTTGGGCAGTGTAATTATCCCAAAAGATTAGTGATCCGTTATTATGATCCATTTCCGTATCAGGACACTAAGACACAGGGGAGTTTATTTACCAGAGGTCATACATTTTCTTAGCCTGGATTCCTCTGAAAGCACAGTCTGAGGCAAAGGGTTACATTGCTATAATGTCATTAGATAATGCAAAACCAAGGATGAAGGAATTAGGGAAAGGGGACTGAGACTGAGAAAGAGACAAGCAGTATAAGGCAGCATTATTGAGTTGATCAACACTTGTCCATTCCAACTCTCTGGGTCTCCAAGAGCATCGTCTGAGAGGCTTTATACTGAATGTATCTCAAGAGCGCATTTCCATTGAAGAGGAAAAGGGAAGACATATTCATGGGTTCATGTGACCCCTTGGTTAAATGTTTTCTCACATTTATTTCTGGGTAGGGCAAGCACAGGATCCCCTGGCATTGTATGTCTTCTCATCATCAGAAATACAGCAGGGGAGGGCACTGCAGGGGAGAGACAGGAAGTAACATTGATTTACTCCCCTCTGAAGCCATTTGAGGTCCATGTGTAGATCCTTAATGGAGCAATGTCTAGGGTGGAATGGCAGTCAAAGGTCCTGGAGAAGGTCTGGCTGGAAGGGTGTGCAAAGGTACATAAGAAAGGTCTGGCATGTCCCTATGATAAATGGTGAAATCCTAATTTAAGTACTGGCAGTCTGAGTCTAGACCCTACAATCAATGTTACCCTTCAGCTTGGACAACAGCAGTCCTTACCCAGTGCTTTGGCAGGACATATGTCACAGAGACACACACAGAATAAAGTTCTTAAAGAACATGTGGATGCTTCTGTTTCTGAAACCATACCACCTACAATCCAAAACATCGACTCTCTTGACTGTATACTGCTTAAAAGTGTGAAGTCATGTCTGACTTTTTTGTGACCCCATACATTGTAGCCTACCAGGTTCCTCCATCCATCGGATTTTCCAGGCAAGAATACTGGAGTGGGTTGCCATTTCCTTCTCCAGGAGATCTTTCCAATCTAGGGATTGAACTCAGGTCTCCCACATTGTAGGCAGATACTTTACCATCTGAGGCACCAGGGAAGTCCGTATACTGCTTAGGAGGCAGGAAAATACTTCTGCACGTTTTTTTCTCTGCATCCTATATCCAAACCCAAGATAGTCTGTCATGGGGCTGCTGATATGGAAGACAGACAGACTCAGAGCAGGCAAACACATAGATGATGTGAAAAGACAAACGATATCACCAAACTCTTCTCTCAGGTAGCATGACTGCAACAAATTCTGACTTAAAAAATATTTCTCAGTGTTCCAATTTGTGGTGTGGGGGTTTGCAAAAAAGAGCACATTTGCAATAGTTGTATGTGGCATGTAAGGTTATCCTCTATGTGGTCATCTGGATTACTACTGAATGTTAGAATAATGAATGGCTTTATTTTTATAAAATAATTTCGTAGGATTCAATTCCATTTTTAATTGAAGTGTATTTGGCTTACAATGTTATATTAGTTTTCAGGTGTATCAGTATTAACTCAGTAACTCAATCGTATCCTACTCTTTGGGACCCCATGGACTGTAGCACACTAGGCTCCCCTGTCCGTCATCGACCCTGGAGCTTGCTCAAACTCATGTCGGTGATGCCATCCAACCATCTCATCCTCTGTCGTCCCCTTCTCCTTCTGCCTTCAATCTTTCCCAGCATCAGGGTCTTTTCTAATGTGTTAGTTCTTCGCATCATGTGGCTAAAGTGTTGGAATTTCAGCTTCCACATCAGTCATTCCAATGAATATTCAGGACTGATTTCCTTTAGTAGTGACTGGTTTGATCTCCTTGCAGTCCAAGAGACTCTCAAGAGTCTTCTCCAACACCACAGTTCAAAAGCATCAATTCTTCAGCACTCAGCTTTTTTATGGTCCAACTCTCACATCCATACATGACCACTGGAAAAACCATAGCTTTGACTAGACAGACCTGTGTCAGCAAAGTAATGTCTCTGCATTTTAATATTGTGTCTAGGTTGGTCATAGCTTTTCTTCCAAGGAGCAAGCATCTTTTAATTTTGTGGCTTCAGTTACCATCTGCAATGATTTTGGAGCCCAAGAAAATAGTCTGTCACTGTTTCCCTTGTTTCACCAGCCATGAGGTGATGGGACAAGGTGCCATGATCTTCATTTTTTGAATATTGAGTTTTAAGCTAGGTTTTTCACTCTCCTCATTCACCTTCATCAGAAGGCTCTTTAGTTCCTCTTTGCTTTCTGCCATAAGGGTGGTGTCATCTGCATATCTGAGGTGATTGATATTTCTCCCAGCAATCCTTCATCCAGCCCACCATTTTGCATGATGTACTCTGCATATAAGTTAAATAAGCAGGGTGACAATATACAGCCTTGATATATTCCTTTCTCAATTTGGAACCAGTCCATTGTTCCATGTCTGGTTCTAACTCTTGTTTGTTGCCCTCTATACAGATTTCTTAGAAGGCAGGTAAGGTGGTCTGGTATTCCCATCTCTTTAAGAATTTTCAACAGTTTGTTGTGATCCACACAGTCAAAGGCTTTGGTGTAGTCAATAAAGCAGAAGTAGGTGGTTCTTGAGTTTCCTTGCTTTTTGTATGACCCAACAGATGAGTAATTCAACATTTTTATAAACTGTACTCCAAAATTACTAAAAAATATTGACTATATAAAAAGATAAATTTAAAAATTCAGTTGTATATAAAATCTAGATTTTAAATTATATTCATCCAGTATAATTTATATTTTGCCCATATCTTTAACAGATAATATTGAAATTTTTAGAGGAAAATATGACTTTTTGACACATATGTGAAAAACAATTTAATTAATTTAGTATAATTTCTATGTTTGCTTCAATGTGTATTTCTTGATGAAAATAAGTCAAGCATTATGAACTCTGAATAACTTGTCATTTTAGTTCTTTGCATCATTAGATGTCATTAGAACACAAATTATGTAAAAATCTTGGTTAGTAATAGCACAATTCATGATTTTGCTGAAAGAAAGGCAAAGATAATTTATGGGATACAAATATAATAATTTATGAATTATATATGTTTACTTTATACTTACCCAGATATCCTTAGGCAATCCACAGACTCAATCATCCAAAAACCAAATGTAACTTTTAAATATTTAGATAAAATGTATGTGTGCCCTTATTTGCACACTTGCCCCAGATGCCACAAGTGTTAGGGGTGGTTTTGCCCCTGTTTGTAATAAATGCCTATACTCTGGTCTACCATCCTTCACTCCACTCCACTCCACTCCATTATGGTAGAGTACCTTTCCCCAATCCAGTCGTTCACAACACTGCTTCTGTGTGTTTCAGGGATTGGGCCAATTGAACAATTCATTCCAGTTAAACAATTGTTAATAAATTGACAAAACTAAAGCATCATTTTAGCCCTATTAAACTACTGGTAGTGTGTTTAACCATCTATATGCAAACTATAAACCATAAAGTTTAACCATCTATATGCAAATATGGAAACAATTGTAGATGACAAGGAGTAAATATTCCAACTCACCGTACAGTGTTACCATAAGGCTTTTAGCTATTGAGAAAAGTCTTATTCAAATATCAGCCATCTCCTTGACTCCTCACAGGATTTTATTTAAATCACCTTAATCGATTCCTCATGCTAGAAGAAACCCCGGTTTTTCTCTTCCCTGACTGAATGAATAACCCAGGTAAATTGCCTTATGCTTTAAAATCATAAAGCATTTGCTTATTATTTTATTTTTGTAAAAGACAAAAAAGTTTATGGACTTGTAGAAATTGTATTGAATAGTGCTAAAAGTATCCTTAAAGGATTATAGTATTCTTGTTTTTTTATATATTCTCTTTTGAATGGATTTCTAATAAGAAGCTTTTTGGAGACAGATGATATAAGTAATAATAAAATGTTATATAATTTTTTACTTCAAGTACTATCTCATCTCTGCTTTTTCCTGTTGAAGTCATAGACTCTGGGCAGTACTTTCCAAAAAGACACTGCTAACTTGATACTTAGCTGTTGTTTTTATGCTTGTTTCCTCAATAATTATAATTTTGGTATGTTATGCTCAATAAATTTAGATTATACAAAATTTCATCCTTGATCTCCCTGTAAAGGCCAAAGGAGAAAAACAGAACTGTTGTACAAATATCTTTAGAAGATACTCTATGGTTGTAAGCCTATCTTAAACCACAAAGAAACTTAAATGTCTTCTTGTTTTCCCCAAAAACTATATTTTCATCTATTGAATTTCTCAAAGAAATCTCCCATAAGGTAAATGTAGATGTTTTGTGTTTTGATATGGTAAAGATAGTTTTTGTTTTTCTTCTTTTATACATAAAAAGTAAAGCAGAACCTCCCCTTTTTACCCTGGTTCTTGCAAAATGATTTATTATTCAAAAACTCTATCTTCACTTATAGGTTATTGATTTCCTGTAACATGTTCTAAGTTAAGTTCAGAAATAGAGATAACATTCTTTAATATAGTCTCTAAAGTTTTCTACCAGAAACTTAGTATAGTTAGGTCCATTTCCATGAGACAGCAAAGCCACTCATAGGCCAAAATATTTTTAAAGTAGTCTAAATTTTCACTCTCAAGTAAGTATCTATGCAACTGAGACAAAGTATTGGCATCATAATTAAATCTTTATAAAAAACCTGCTGCATTTTGTGGGGCACAGATGTATTCTCATTGTTAAATCCTGACATGGGAGGGAAATCAGATGTCCAGGCGTGACAGATTTCTCAATGTTAAACAGTTCAATGGTTGCAGAAGATGTTCTTGTGAACTTGACCTGAGTTAAACGGCACAGGCAGGACAGCTGGGAGGACAGCTCACACTGGGGAAGGGGGGGAATCTCACCCTTCTGGCTGAGTTAAGTCCTATAGCTTGTGTTTGCTACTACAATTATTTGAACCTTGATTATGAAGTCATGACATCCAGACAACATATTTCTTACAAAATCCTCTTTGGTGCCAGAGGCCTAGACAAATTTCCTGCTTCAAGACAGATTGAAGCTCATAATCATGATGATTTGTGACACTCCCTTGCCTCCTCAAGCTACAAATAATCAGAATATTTGGCCTAGAATAAGAACTTTCCAAAGCAAATTAAATAATTTCTTTGGAAAATTTCAGAGCAGTGAAAGTTTGTGTGTATGTGTGTACTGCTGCTGTGGCTGCTTCTCTATACATCTGATTTATTCTTAGGTTGTGAGGTAGCTTAACCTCTAAGATTAATATTTATCTAAAATAGCTATTATTGAATTTATCCAAAGTAACCCCTTTATCCATGGTGAAAGCACTGCAGACAAACTGGTTGTGGTTATATGTCTTAGAAATGGATTGTTCTTTACAAGAACACAATTTTTTTTTTTGAGAGCTGAATTTCTCCCACTAAGGTCAAACAGCTTTTTTAAAGTCAAGTGATGAAATTAAATGGCTGTGAAATATTTGGAATGCAATTTAATATTTTAAAACTTACAAATGCAATTACTTTAGGAGAAAATAGCTCAAATCAAAATGTTTTATTGAACTCAGAAGTAAAGAGTAGATAGTATAAAGTGCAGAAACTTGAAACAATGTGTTTGTAGGGTCAAAGAGCAGTTTTCTTTTAAGGAGTTTGTAGAATATGTCAATTTACTCAACTGTGGTAAGTTATTCTTGTTGTGGTTTTCAGCACGTGAGAAATGCAATCAATTTTCTAATGTATGGCACATTCCAGACCCTCTATCCATTCCACCAAATATCATGAGTACTGACTCCACGGAAAATATCCATCAAATACCCTATTCTCTCCCTGTGAGACTTGTGTATGGTAAATACCTCTGTGTGTATTGCCTTTTCCTTATTATATTTTTTAATCTAGAAAATTCTCTCTCATCCAGGAAGAGTCAACGCCAATATCGCCACTGTTTGGATCCTGCCTTGACTTTTCCAGGCAAAGTGAAATTATACTTCCATTAATCAAGTATTTATAATTAATTAGAGATGATAATTTAGTTATCAGAAACCCCAAACCTCAATGTCCGTGCTATTCTTTGTGTTCTTTTCTATATCCTCAAAGCTTTCACACTGCCTTTCCATGTCATTGGTAATTATATCACACTGGCTGACTCATTGCTGGGCCTCTGTACACATTCTTTCTCTCCATCAATCTCTTTGTGTCTCCCACTCATTTCTTCCCTTCTCTAGCTTTCCATCAGTACTTTCATCCATGTCACCACTGGATGTGACTTTAGTTCACCAGCTCATATTAAGATGTTCACTTGTAAGACTCTTTTGAAAATTAGTTACAAGATTCTGTTATCTAGTTTACTTTTTGAGGTTGCAGATAAGATAGGGCTTCTTTGATAGCTCAGTTGGTAAAGAATCCGCCTGCAATGCAGGAGACCCTGGTTTGATTCCTAGGTAGGGGAGATCTGCTGGATAAGAGATAGGCTACCCACTCCAGTATTCTTGGGCTTCCCTCCTGGCTCAGCTGGTAAAGAATCTGCCTGCAATGCGGGAGATCTGGGTTCGATCCCTGGGTTGGGAAGATCTCCTGACAAAGGGAACGGTTACCCACTCCAGAATTCTGGCCTGGAGAATTCCACGGCCTGTGTAGTCCATGGGGTCGCAAAGAGTCAGACTCAACTGAGCAACTTTCACTTTCATAAGACAGTTAAAAAAAGCAGGTGATAAACCTATTCTTTAAGAGGATATCACCTAAAACACAGATAAATATATTTGCAATATTTATTCTAAGGGACAGAAGGTACATCAATCTAAAGGTGCAATTGAACTGCTGAACTTCCACTCTTTTTCCCCAAAAATATCCTGAATGCCACCCATGAGTGCCTGAGACCCTCAGACCCTCCACGGATAAGTGGGAGTACACATGTCAATCTGTACATTAAATTTCTATAAAACTTGACTGCTTTCTTTTTAATTTTAATATAAAATGTATATAAATGAAAGTTTTATTTTGTTTATCACATTGAAGACCATTAGTCTAAAAAATTTCTCTTTTAGTATCTGTTTTATACTCTACAAGGATATAATACAGCTGTGTTGAAAAATACCCTATACTAAAGTACAGAACACAATTCAGAGAAAAGACAAATTTTTCTAGTTTTTTGGTAACTATTTTTTAAAGTTATATTT
This sequence comes from Cervus elaphus, assembly GCF_910594005.1. Taxonomy (NCBI): domain Eukaryota; kingdom Metazoa; phylum Chordata; class Mammalia; order Artiodactyla; family Cervidae; genus Cervus; species Cervus elaphus. The sequence continues at coordinate 21,101,572 of NC_057845.1, read as the reverse complement.
GAGATATTCATCTACCATACAATCATAAATTTCAAGTGTACAATTAAATGGTTTTTAGTGTCTATAGAGTTGTCTGCATCATCAAAATCCATTTTAGAACATTGTCTTCAATCCACAAAGACCCTGTATGTGTTAGCATTCAGTCCCTATTTTCCCCCAACTCCTCCTGCCCCTCGTCCCAGCCCTAGGCAACCACTAATCTATATCCCCTTCCTACTTGCCTGTTCTGGATATTGCATATATATGGAATCATAAGCCATATGGTCTTTAGTGGGATTCTTTCAGTTAACATGTTTTCAAGGTTCATCCATATTGTAACATGAATCTATACTCCATTCCTTTTAATAGCCTAGTAGTATTCCATCGTATGGATACACCCCTCGTTATTTATGCATCAGTTGATGGATTGATGGACATTTGGGCCTTTACACATTTTAGCCATTATAAACAATGCTTCTATTAACATTCACGTACAAGTGTTTGTATGGACATGTTTCCGTTACTTTTGGGTATATATCTAGGAGTGGAATTACTGGGTCATATGGCAACTCTGTTCAACCTTTAACTGTTAAACTACCATTTTTGTTCTGGTTTGGTTTGATTTTTTTTACATTTTTTCCCACCAGCAATGTATAAGAGTTCTGGTTTCTTCAGATCCTCAGCAACACTTATTAGTGTTTTGTTTTTGATTATAGTCATCCTTGTGGGTATAAAATGAGAGCTCATCTTTTTTTGCTTTGTGTTTTCTTGCTGCCAAATGGTGTTGAGCATCTTTTCATATGCTAATTCCCCATTAGTGAATCTTCTTTAGAGAAATTCCTATTTAGATACTTTGCTCACTTTTAATTAGGATTCTTTTTTATTATTGAGTTGGAGGCATTCTTTGTATATCATAGTTATGAGAACCTTATGAGATATATGACTTGCAAAATTTCTCCTGTTTTGGGGTTGTCATCTTCTTTCTTTTTCAATGTCCTTTGATGCACAAAAGTTTTTACTTTTCAAGACATCCAATTTATCATTTTTTTTCTTTTGTTGCTTATTCTTTTTGTACGTTTAAGAAACTATTGTCTAATACAAAGTCAAAAGTTTCTATGCCTATGCTTTCTTCTAAGAATTTTACAGTGTTAGTTTTGATAGTTAGATCTTTATTTTATTTTGAATTAATTTTTGTATCTAGAGGTAAGTTCTATTCATTTTAAAATGTACAGAATAACAAAAATATTTTTGGCCTTTGTTCCTGGTTTCTGACCCATAACTTCTAAAATTATTGAAATCTCCTAGGTGATGGGAGTGTCTTTTGTATGCTAATGACTAATGACTAGGGTCCCCTGGATATCTTTGTGATTAGGCTGATCTCCAGAAAGTCCAAAGTATGATTACAGAGTTGGAACTTTCAGGCTCATTTCACAACCTCCAAGAAAGGGGGAGGACTAGGCATTGAGTTCAGTCGTTAATGATTGATGATTTATTCAATCATGCCTATATCATGAAACTTCATAAAAATCTCTAAATGATGGAGTTCAGAGAATTTCTAAATTGGTGACACATTGATATGCTTTGGAAGGTCATGTGCCTTTAGAGAACATGGAAGTTCCATGCATCCACCTTATATGTTGCTTTATGCATCTCTTCCATTTGGCTGTAGCTGAGTTGCATCCTTTATAATACACCAGTGACTATACAGTGTTTTTGCCAGTTCTGCGAGCTGTTCTAGCAAATTATCAAACTTAAGGAGGGACCTGTGTAAGCTAGAATTTGCTGCTGGTGGTTGAGAAGTACAAGTGGTTTTTGGAATTTGTGTCTGATGTCTGAAGTGGGGCAGTCTTGAGAGCCTAAACCCTTAAGTGGTGGGACTGAGCTAATTCCAGACAGTAAGTGTCAGAATTAAATTGAATTGTTGGATACTCAGTTGATGTTGAAGAATCAAAGAATCACAGAATTGGAATACTGTTTTCACTGTTATTAGAGGCCTTTCTCCCTTCTTTCTCTCTCTTTCTCACTAATGTACCGTAAGTACCATAGTAGAAACAGTAATGCTTAACAAAGTCCACTTGCTCTCCTGTGCTTCCCAGTCTCAATGCAATTAAGGGTCAGTAGATCTTTGAGCAGCTCAGTACTGAAAATCCAATCTAAGATTCTCCAGTCTCTCTTCCCTTCTGTTGAGACTTCAGATCTTTTTGTGGAGATGTTATACTGGCCATCAGATCAGTCCTTGAATGATTATGTGGAGTAGAGCCCTTTGCTGAGCTAGTGAAGTGAAAGTCACTCAGTCCCGTCCGACTCTTTGCGACCCCATGGGCTATATAGTCCATGGAATTCTCCAGGCCAGAATGCTGGAGTGGGCAGCCTTTCCTTTCTCCGGGGGATCTTCCCAACCCAGGGATCGAACCCAGGTCTCCTGCATTGCAGGCAGATTCTTTACCAGTTGATCCACAAGAGCAGCGCATGCTGATATAAGCTAGATATATTTGTTGTTTTTCAGTTGTTCAGTCTTGTCCAACTCTTTGTGACCCCATGAACTGCAGCATGCCAAGCTTCCCTGACCTTTGCCATTTCCCAAAGGCTGCTCAAACTCATGTCCCTTGAGTCAGTAATACCATCTAAGCATCTTGTCCTCTGAAGTCCCCTTCTCCTCATACCTTCAGTCTTTCCCAGACGACTTTTCACATCAGGTGGCCAAAGTATTGGAGCTTCAACTTTAGCATCAGTCCTTCTAATGAATATTCAAGATTGATTGACCTTTAGGATTGACTGGTTTGATCTCCTTGCAGTCCAAGGGACTCTCAAAAGTCTGCTCCAATGCCACATTTTAAAAGCATCAATTCTTTGGCATTCACCCTTCTTTATGGTCCAACTCTCACATCCATACATTACTACTGGAAAAACACCATACCTTTGACAATATGAAACTTTATCAGCCAAGTGATGTCTCTGCTTATTAATCACTGTCTAGATTTATCATAGCTTTTCTTCCAAGGAGCAAGCATCTTTTAATTTCATGGCTGCAGTCACTGTTTGCAGTGATTTTGGAGACCAAGAAAATAGTCTCTCACTGATTCCTTTGTTTCCCCACCTATTTGCCATAGTGGTGGGACCGGATGCCATGATCTTTGTTTTTTGAATGTTGAGTTGAGTTTTAAGTCAGCTTTTTCACTCTCCTCTTTAATTTTTTTTTCATTTATTTTTATTAGTTGGAGGCTAATTACTTTACAATATTGTAGTGGTTTTTGCCATACAAGAGACTCTTTTCATTTCTCTTCGCTTTCTTCCATAAGGGTAGTATCATCTGCATATCTGAGTTATCACTATTTTTCCCTGCAATCTTGATTCCAGCTTGTTTTTCATCCTCTATTTCTTTGCCTTGATCACTGAGGAAGGCTTTCTTATCTCTACTTGCTATTCTTTGGTACTCTGCATTCAAGTGGAGTTTGCCACTTTCCTCCTTTGCCTTTAGCTACAGCCCATGAGGTCACAAAGGGTCAGACTTGACTGAGCGACTTAACACTTTCACTTTCTTTTCATATGCATAATACACATATATAACTGGATAATTATCAAGCACCTGTCAGATATAAAATAGGATTTCATAATATTAGAATGATTCATCTGAACTCAACATGACTTCTAAAATTTTATCTCTGCCATTGTAAGTTTGGGTGACTCAGGATTTTTTTCCCTATTGTATAGAGTTATATAATTAGCCATTAGTTACTAGAATCAAACATTGTATCCTAACAATACTGGAAGGAGAAAAGTGGTAGCATGCAAAAAATTAAGGAAATGAATGAGAAGAAAAATATATTATAGAATGCTGTTAGCTTTGATTCTGTTTGTTTTTTACATAAATTCTGTTTGGCTCAAGAATAATCACAGGAAACAAGATGTGACATTTCTGTGGTATACCAGGTTACTGACAGTGATATAACTAAGTTACCAAGAATGAATTGAGATAGTGACAGTAACAAAGTTTAGGGTCAAAAGAGTGTCAGTTAGGCCTGAGAGTTCTAGCATAGCTTTTCATTAGAATAACTCTTCAGGCTTTCATCACTTCGCCCATGACTACTCTGTCCTCTTTTCTTCTGTGACTTACACATTTATTTGCACTGTTAGATTTCTCAAATAATATTTATTTCAATAATCTTGACTTGAAATCGTATTTTTTTTTTAAAGAAAAAAAAATGAGAAAAAAGGACCTATGAGGCCCTACATTTTGAGCAAAACAACTGAGCCAATTAGGTTGTTACAGAGATTTACCATTTCAATCTACGTAAAATGAGCAACCATGTATGTATATGATGTTCTTGAGGAAATTTTAACCAAATCACTGACTGCATCTATTGTCAATTAAGAAGCAGGTTTGTGAGGGCAGCATGCATTTATTCCAGGTATAAATCCCTGAAGAAGTCAGCCATGTGTGCATTATACCTACAGGGACGTCGTTGACCGATGACTGGTACAGAAACAAACAAAAAATTATTTTTTAAAGTGAAAACACAAATTAATATCTAATTTCAAAGATACATTGATATTTCTTTGCTTCACTTAAATTATAATTCATGAGAATGGGAATTGAATATTCCAGAACAGAGGAAAAATAATACCATATTGTTTTTTCTGGTCCAAAGCTGATGTAGACTTGTAGAGCTGTGGGGGGCGGGGGGAAGGGTGTTCAAAGACTCTCAACAGGCATGCTTCAATAAGACATCCTACTGTTCTAGAAAATACCTCAACAGAAAGGTCAGTTTTTAAGAAATCATTCAAAGGAATAAGCCAAACTTGAAAGAAATTTGTCTGGGATCCTAGGTAACCTTACTTCTCCCCTTCTGAGTGGATGCTGCTTTGTGTCAGAAACATACCAGACAAGTGAATGTGAAAGGAAAGGGTGATTCAGGCTTTATTGGCTGATCCATGACAGCCTTTCTCAGTAATGCTTCTCCCATTGTCAACACTTCAAACAGAAACTACAGTATGGATATTGCCAGTGAGAGATTTGGAAAATGCACCACATCAATGGCTTACTCCCCCTCACCAACCACTTCCCCTTCCCAACAAGAATACATCAGAGCTTGTTACCAAGATACTGTAAGAGAAGTTTGGGGCAAATTAAAAGTCCCCTCCCTGCCTCATTGTTAACTTATTCAATGGCATCCTGGCACTTTGCAACGAAGCCTTTGATGATAAGTTTCGATGTAGCATTCCAACTCCAGAAAGTATGTTAGGGGGATTTTAAATAGCTGTTATTCACTCTTAAGTGTTTACTAGATCCAGGATTTTCTTTGACTGTTCCACTATGAACAGGTGACACAGATAACCATTGTATGCTGATTTTAAAATGTTAAGAGAGGGACTTCCATGGTCAGCTGTTAGGACTCTGCACTCCCAACACTGGGGACGAGGGTCTGATTCCTGGTGGGGGAACTGAGATCCTGCATGCTGCACTGCAGAGCCAAAAAGAAAAATGTTAAGAGGTAAAGAAATACAATTTTTCTCCATATAGTAATATTGTACCTCAAAAGAAAAATATAATTTCAACTGAAGTCACTGTTATTTCTACCAATGTCATGCTTCCCAGTACCAGAATGATGATTTTTCTCTATACTATTATAGATATTGAAAATTTACCATGTACTTTGCTCTATTGGTTCACTCAGCTTTGAGCTTTAAATGCACTGTTTAATACAAAATGATAAAAAGTCCCACATTGTTTCAGGACTACAGTTCTTCCCTTAGAGTTTGTAGATATACACTTCTCTGGAATCTACACATCCATACATCTATCTTCCAAGTATTTTTACTCCCATTCCCATTTCTTTCTACTCTCAATCTAGAAAGAAAACCAAGAGAATCCAAAAGTCCATTCTGCACTGGCTAAAAGGAGGTACCATATTGTATGGGGGCAATTCTAACCAATTTCTAGTCACCCTCACTCTATTTTCTTTTTCTTTTCTTCCTTTCTTCCCGCCCCCACCCCCCGCCACCCTGCCAGCTTTGGTCAAACTGCACAGAATGTGGCATCTTAGTTCCCAGACCAGTGATCGAACCTGCAGCCCACATTGGAAGTGTAGAGTCTTAACCACTGGACCACTGGGGAAGTTCCAGTATACCACTCTCAGACAAATATTTCAAAACCATAACTTAATCCCTGGCCTATCATTTCCTATCACATCATATTCATATCTATCGTCCGGACTGCAGCTCTCTGCATAAATAATGGAGCTTCAACATATGGCCCACTCTTCTAGAAAAAATAGCAGTCTTTCAAGGAAAAAGAAAACAAAAACCTTTTCCTGCTTTCTCCTTTTGTTAGTTACATTATCCCCAGTTCTGAGATTTTGCTATTGCTCTCACTTCCCCAACCTGGATGTTTTCTGCTGTTGTTCTCATATTGCTTATATAAAACTATTATTAATGACTCACCTTTTCCATGTAGACGTCCCTGGATATTCCTGGAAACAGGACGGTGCTGTCCTCTCTCTAATGTTCCAGCTTCACTGCCAGTGAGTCATGCAGAGCTGGTCACTTCATTACGGGCCAAGGTTGTCATGACTGTGAGTTTTCTCTATCTGTACTTACGGTACCTCTTCATGGGTCTATGAGTAGCTAATAACTCTTTTGGGTTTTCTTTGGTGACTACTACTGGCTCTATAAGGGTTCCCAAGTGGGGCTTTGGTAAAGAACCCACCTGCCAATTTAGGAGACTTAAGGGACATGGATTTGATCCTTGGGTTGGGAAGATCCCTTGGAGGAGGGCGTGGCAGCTCAATCCAGTGTTCTTGCCTGGAGAATCCCATGAACAGAGGGAGCCTGGCAGACTACAGTCCATTGGGTTGCAAAGAATCGGACATGACTGAAGTGACTTAGCATGCATGATGCTTGACTGGCTATATAATTAGGAAGACTTCCATCTTATTCTGTTTTAGCAAAGACATGACTTATCTGAGGAAAAAAAGAGGGAGAAATTAATCTCTCTGTCTCAATCTCTATTTCTTTCTCTTAATGAACTGCACTAATTTATGGTCAGGCAGATAATAGTTATCCATGTAGTTTCAGACTAGTTACTGACACTCTGTACATCTCAGTTTTATCTGATAGGAGCACATCTAACTTATGCCTTATGTAAAGAGTAAATAATATAATCATATATGTGAGGCCATTAGCACTATCTTGGCATATAGTGGGTACTTAATAGATGGTGATTTTGGTTTTTGTTTTTTCTAATTTAAGAAAGAGAGTCTAATGATTAAAAGAATAAGCTTTGAAAAAACAGAAACCAGGTTTTAAATTCTAGTTCCATCATTTATTAATTTGCTAAGGTCTTTTAACCTCTGTGTTTCTTATTTTTCTCCTTTCCGACATTTGGATAGTACTTTCTGCAAAACACCTGGGTGATTGGATGGGTAATAAAGATGTGACCAATACGTCAGCAGGCATGATGCATGTTCACTGTGATCACTGAACAAGGTTTAATGAGATAGTGGGAGAAAATATAACCTCCGTGTGTCCCTAGAGAGAACACTCAGACAGCTTTCTCTGACTTTCCTCTCTTATTAGGTGAAAGGAGATCCAACTATTACTTTCAGTTGGAGCACAGGCTCAATTCAGTCATGGGAATGTTTAGTCTGATAGAGCAGTGAAAATTCCAAACCTGATTTAACATGCAGCTTAACCCCTCAACCAGCTGGCACCTGTTATAGGCTGGGACTTACAGTAGTGCAAGGGTTCTGGGGCTTGTCCCTTCCAGCTCATCACCTCTCCCCGTCCTAGCTTCATTTAGGGATCAAAGATGAAGAGAGGGAGAAGTAATACCTGTGTGGCTTTGTGCTTTCTGGTTATCAGGTAGTTGAAGCTGACAGTTCTTAGAGGGAGGCCACCGGAATGGTTATAGTCAACCCTTGTCCTCATGGTTGCTTTAGGGGGCTTTTCAAATGTTCTCTTTAGCCAGTCTTTCTCATGGCTTTCTTGGTCCCAGCAGAGGCATTTCTATTCTAGGTTGTTTACTCCTGCATCAGCCACTACTCACCAACTGAACAGCCTTCCCCCAGGGGCTCCTCATGCCTCCAGAAGCCCCAACATAGACCTTGGGAGACTTAAGATAATTCTACATCAACGGTCTCTTGCAAATGGCCCACAGCCAATGCTCAGCATCATACCTTGTTTCAGCGTATTCGATCACTTCCCTTTGATCCCCTATTTAGCCTGTCTTTAGTTTATAGATTTCCAAGCATGAGTTGTGTCTGAGCCTTAGTCCACTGTAACTTTCTCAAGCATGAGTAAGATATCCGTACCTTGTGTCCCCCTTAAGTCTCTTATCTCCTTCAAGCATTAAAAAGAGTGAAATAATGTCAACTGCAGCAGCCTGGTTGGACCTAGAGATTACCAGGCTGAGTGAGGTAAGTCAGGCAGAGAAAGGGAAATATTATATGGCTTCCCTTATATGCAGGATCTAAAAGGAAATGATACAAATGAATTTATTTACAAAACAGAAAGATTCGCAGACTTAGAGAATGAACTTATAGTTTCCGGGGGAAGGATGGAGGGAAAGGATAGTTAGTGAGTTTGGAATAGACATGTACACACTGCTATATTTAAATGGATAACCAATAAGGTCCTACTGTATAGCACATGGAACTCAGCTCAATCTTATGTGAGAACCTGGATGGGAGGAGGCGAGTTTAGAGAAGAATGGATACATATATATGTATGGTTGAGTCCCTCTGCTGCCTTCCTGAAACTATCACAACATTGATAATCAGCTATACCCCAACATAAAATGTATGCATGTGTGCTCAGTAGTGTCCAGCTCTTTGCAACTTCATGGACTGTAATTCTCTAGGTGCTTCCATCCATGGAATTCTCCAGGTAAAAATACTGGAGTGGGTTGCCACTTCCTCCTCTAGGGGAGCTTCCCGATTAAGGGACTGAACTTGGGTTGCTTATCATCTCCTGCATTGGCAGGCAGGTTCTCTACCATTGAGCCACCTGGGAAGCCAGTCCTTATCTTTCCAACCACAAAGGGGACTCACAGCAAGGGAACTGCTCTCTCTCTGAACAGATGCCCTCAAAACCTTTTTGAGTTCCTTGATCTGGTCAAAGGGTCCAGGACATATGGAGCAGGTTCTCATGGCCACTTCCTACATAACCTTTTGTATGGGGTGGCAGGCTGCCTCATGCTCACTTCAGTGTCCTAACACCTATGCTGCTGTCTACCCTGCTCCACCTCAGTCAAAACTGAGCAGAAAGGAAAAAAACCAAGAAGGAATCCTGTTACTAGTAAAACATAGAGCAGTGCCTGGCACCAGGAGTGGCTGCAGAATTTACTGGACTAATGCAAAATAAATCTTCAGGTCCTCTTGCTCACAAACCATTGAGAATTTCAAGAAGACCTTAGTAGAGCATTAAACTGCCCATCCAAGTGTGCGGCCCTGTGTGACAACGCAAGATACATGCCCATGAAGTCGGCTCTAGAAAGCAGATGGTAGAAATGGTCCCTGTTGTTCTTCCCTTGGTTCCAATCCCACATAATTCCACTTTGCTCAGATACGCCCACATGGTCCTAGCATCACTGAGATCTTACTGATAATCCATTACCAAAGACCCCACGGTGGCACATTTGTGCACAGTTCAGAACTGATTTCATGCTGAAACAAAACCCAGCCAGTTTAGATCAGAAGCAAAAGTAGCCAAAATGAACTGGCTACTTCCCTGATAAGGACATAGGGGCTCATTAATATCCTTTGTTATTTATGCTTTCTGATTCCATACAGTGTAAGAAAGCAGAGATGTAGGAGATGCTTATAAAGAACCACTACCTAGACTAGTAGTCTCTTTGTTTCAGCTTTGAAAAAAAAAATAATGGAGCAATGAGACAAAAACAAAGAGTCCTATAATCAGGAATATGGAGGATGAAAGTACAACATGCTATCCATCAACGTGCCTAATGCGTGTCATTATTTCCATTAAAGCATTTTGTGTTGGGAGAAAATAAGACATTTCTTGGAAGGGGGCGGCTTGCCTTTCTGATCCAATGGCACAGAGTCGAGCATCCTGAGGTAAGGTTCAGCAGGAGCTCATAGAGTCAGCACTGAGATGCAGACACTGCAGATACCATCCATCTCCCTGACACACGCAGGGAGGGACTCATTGTGTGGCTGCCAGACGCAGTGGCTGAGATGAGAATGTTACAGAATACAGAAAAGGGAGCTGGGTTGCTGGGCTCGTTACCGCTCTCATCTGTGAAAAGCTCCATAAAGCAGCTCTGAGAAGCATTATTCCGAGATGAAGAAATAACGGCCATCATAACCCAGGCAGGCAGTCAAGGAGTTAGGTGAACGATGCCCCAGGAAGGTGGAAATCTAGGTGTTCATAGTGAGGAGGAGACTGCCTTTTTTTAGAGCACTATTTTTGATGCAGACGCTGAGTCAGACCAGCCACCTCTGAGATTGATGATATCCCAGCCTCCCCTATTTCTTGAATTTCAAACCAAAATAACAAAGAGTGTCCAATAGGAAAGACATCACTCAGTCATCAGTGGAAAAGGCAATTAAAATGGTTGTGTGTGTGTGTGTGTGTGTGTGTGTGTGTGTGTAGAGAGGGGTGGAGTGAACAGTGAGACACCCCAGTTGCAGTTCATGTCTGGGGCTCCCTCACTGATTGGAAAAGAAAACAACAAGGAGAAAAATAGAACAAATCATCTTGGAACAGGCAGATCAAGGACAAAGCACTTTGCAGAGACAAACATAGCAAAAAGGGACAGTGTATGATTTGAACTTGTTTGACAAGGAAATGGTTTAAACCAATCTCAGCAGAGGAGCACCTAGGACTGGGTAGCGCCTGCCCCTTATCACATCTCACTGCCAAATACAAGGGTTGTAGGGTTGACTGCTATGCTTAGGGAAACATGATGTGACCTGTGACTTCTAAATCTGCCTAATATTGATTCTTGATGGAGGAATATCCTACTATGTAAGGAACCACACTTCCTCCTGCCCACCCCCACCTTTTATTTTAAGCAAGACTTGTTTCGGGAAAGAGGGCAGTTAGGAACCAAAATTTATCAGACGGCGCCTCAACCTGTCCCCCTGTCCCCAGCCAGGAACTCTTGGAATGAGGCCATGCAACTCTTCTTATTTGTTAGGCCATGGCCTATTTTTTCCAGGCTGTTGTATAAGACAAATCCATTGCCTCATTTCTCATTGCCTCTCTACAAAGGAAAAAAGCAGACAGATCTTCCCAAACTCAGACAGAATACTCTGCACAGCCAAGTGGGCTGAAAAAAGGACGCTGCCAAATTGGCTAGCACAGCTCCATGCCCTGCTCTCTTCCCAGAGTTTCAGCAACAGCAACAAAAATGTTGGACCACCTCCCCCCCCCCATCACCACCCCGAGTACATGAAAGAAAAAACTCAGATGCTTCTGTTTGGATGGAATTAGGACTCTGAAAAGTGAGCAAGAGATGTTGCCATCAAGCCTCAGAGCTCTTCAGATGTATCAGAAGCAAGATCTGGCAACATTTTTAAAAAAATAAAACCTCAAGCAAAAAACTTCAAGTCAGATAGATGGAAACTGAAATGGCCTAAATCATGGCCACGTACCGGACAAGGCATTTACACACATAGAAGGGTCCTGGGTCAAGCTCAGCTGCTAAAAGATTGTCAACATTCCTAACAAGCACTCTACCATCATCATAATCTGAATGAAGAGTTAATAATAGCTCTGCTTTATGAGTTGACTAAGTTGCAGGCACCATGACAAGCTCTTTGCATAGTTTATATATATATATATTTTTTTTCTAATTTGGACCACAACCCTGAAATGATTCCAGCTTCACAGATGAGAATACTGAAGTTCAGGGAAGTTCAGATCCGTGCACCTGGTCATAATGGCAGAGTCAACAGTGTCAGGACAGACTGATGCAAGTGACTTCATAGTCACTGCTAGTCGCTTAGCACCTCCATAGTCACATAGCCTCCTACTGTGAAGCCATTCCCCATATACTTCAGCTGCCCTTAAAATGAACAATGATGGACTTTTTATCCTTTCTGGCTTTTTCATTACTTATGGCAGGTAGAGTAATAAACTTCCACGCCAGGTGATACTTTTACCCTCAGAGAATTAAAAATCCCCTAAAGGATCTTCTTTACATGAACTTAATTTTGAGGGGAAATATTTTTTGAGATTGTTAACCATTAGGGAAGAATCAGAACAGGTATTTCCTTGCCCATCCAAGTAGTGGATCTTTCTTTCTCTGTCTCTCTGTCTCTCTCTCTCTCTGTCTCACTCACCCTTTTGCTCACAGCACACTCCTTCAGCCCATCCCACACAACGTGAAGGCTGACTCCCATCTGCCCTCTTTTCTCATAGACCAATAGAAAGGCATTCAAACTGCAGGGCCAACATTCCCAGTGTCTGCAGGGCCTCTGGTGGTGGCCAGGAGATTGGAAACTCTACAGCTTCAAAACACTCCATCAAGCCATTCAGCCAGTGGCATTTCACATAATGCTACATGATTAAAGACCATGAAGGTTAAACATTCTAACCAGACACATATGTCTAGCAATGGGCTTTTGAAAACCCTCATTCTAAGGAACCATCTGGACATTCCAGGTGATCTCCATGCCTACTGATGGGGGTCCACTCCATCATACATAATAGTTTGTGTAATTCAGCAGAGAGTGTATTTGATGGCCCCTTTTGTTTTAGCTTCTTTAAGAAGAGCGCCAAAGACTGACTTCACTTTCATCAAAAGAATATTGTTACACATAAAATAAGAATGCCCCTGGCTCTTAAAGAGTGTTAGAATTTAGAACTTGTTCCTGAGCAGTGTCAGGATTCATATTCTAATTGTGACTCTAAAAGTCAATTGAGATGATTCTGAGAATGGAGGCTGAAAGACCAGAGGGATGTTTCAGCTGAACCCAAAGAATATCCTCTAACCCCAAGAGTGATGTAGGATTTGATTAGATTCCTGGGCTCTCAGAGACTGAGATAGTCATAAAATCTGAGAGTCAGATGAGATCTTAGCAGTTGTCTTTCCGGCACAAAAGGTCAAAGGAAGAAAAGGTCAGAAGCCTGGGAGCTTGGCAAATGGACCTCTGACTCTAGGACTTCAGATTCACAGGACAGATCATTTTCCTCAAAAACAAACTGGATATGTTCAAACAGAGACTGGACTAAAATCTGTGTGGAAGTTTGCAGTGATACTTCAAAGTTTAGATAGGCAAAAATGAATCAAAGATTATTTCCAATTCTAACAGTTTATGATATTGTAGTTATTGTACTTGAGATAAATCAAATAACCCTAGTAGGTGACAATGTATTGGACGACCCTCTTAAGATTCCTCCCCCATCCTAAGGGCATACATAAACAGAAGCATATACATACACAAAAAATAAATTAGGTTATAGTCAACAGAAGTTTACTTTGGCATAAATATATATATAGTCTCTATATACTTCTACCTAGATCATTTTTATTGGAATATAATCATTTTACAATATTATATTAATTTCTGCTGTGCAACAGCATGAATCGACCATGTGTATACATATATCACCTTCCTCTCGATCAAGATTCCTTTAAATTTTCTAAAGAAGCATTGTGCTAATACAGTGCTCTCCCATCTCTCTTTCAGGAAGTAATTTTTTAACACATATTTTTTACTATGTAGCATAAGGCCTTCCAGAGAATGTTGAATTTGATTAGAAACTGATTTGTGAAACACAGAATGGAATTTATAAAATGCCTCTGAAATATAATGCTTTGCAATGTACCACAACATTCATCAATTTAATATTTGAGGTTTGGAACCTTCAAAACAAACTCTAGAGGCTGTTGCCATTTTGTGATATGCAATTTTGCCAAGTCATGTTATAAAGGTCAGTATGCAAAAACGAATCACCTAAAGCAGATAAATGAGATTGCTCGACTAACACTTTTGCTATGATTCAGCTGAATTCAGCTGAGAATTTTTGTGATTCTTCTCTCTGACATTATCAGCTAAGCAGTATTTCTCATTAAGTTTCTGAAGGATCACTGAAATATTTCTGTAATGCTTTATTCCATTTTATGTGGACAATTTTATGCCATATTAGCAGTTATGAATTTGAGGTTTCTTGAACAAATATAAATAGTCCTTGTGGAAGTCCAGGAGCTGACATTAATTTTGTACTAAAAGAAGAAAGAATTTCGAATCAAAGAATGTAATCTTGTCAGACTTCCGGTGTTTCATATAAACATACACAGTCTTGTCCAGTGGCTCAGACGGTAAAGAATCTGTCTGCAGTGCTGGAGATCCAGATTCGATCCCTGGGTTGGGAAGATCCCCTGGAGAAGGGAATGGCTACCCACTCCAGTATTCTTCCCTGAAGAACTCCATGGACAGAGGAACGTGGTGGGCTATAGTCCTTAGGGTCTCAAAGGGTCAGATACAGCTGAGCAACTAACACTTTCATGTCTACTTTCATAAATATACATACCACATTTTTCATTCTTTCCTTTGAAATTTATTCATATGATTCTGCCTACTTGTGCATAAATTTGAATGGATGACAAAATCTTGCCAGTGTTTCTCATGTTTACCAGAGTCAAACATCCTGACAACTAGGATGCTGACTAGACCTAATATGAGTTATGCCAGTCTTAAATTTCTTTTTTCTCACTATGCTCTGTCTTCTAGATTTTACCTATTTTATTTTTGCATAAACTGAGCACAAACTTTATATTCTATATATTTTTAAGAATCTAGATTTTCCTAGCTCAGGTCAGATTTCATTATACTTAAATGAGGAGCAACCCTAACTCTGGCTAGACACCTAGTACCGCGAACAGGGAGAAGGCCCAATGTCATAGACTTGGAGCCTGAAATGCCTGATCCCAACTGCTTTACATCCCACTCCTAGTTTTTTGTGGTTTTTTTGTATTTTTGTTTTTTTCTGAAGTGCTTTTGCAAAAGCTTTTTTTTTGTTTTGTTTTAAAAGTAAAATGATGATTTATGTTTTAAAGTAAAATGGTGATAAAATAAAACTTGCTTTCAGTTTTTGATATTTCAAATAATTATTGTTAAAATATGACTCAAAATGGTTAATTTAATTGAAATGTCTAAGCCTAACAGTACTAGATATTTCAAAAGTGGATGGTTTAAGCAGATACAGAGCTAATGGTTTAATAATATATGTATTCTCTCCCTTGACGTTGGTACACTTAGATAAACAAAGGCTCCAAAGTCATCAGTCAAACCGAAATTGAACTAGTTTAGAAAGTGCTGAATGCTTCTATTATGCATTATTTTAGTTGGGGTAATGAATATTGTATGATCCCTTAATGTCGAGGTAGTTTTGTACTATTTCAGTGTCTATTATTCTTAGAGAACCCTTAAGTAATGCAATGGAGTTAAACTTAAATGCTATTTTGCTGTTTAGGTTATTACTTATTTATTTATTTTTTTTTTGCCATCATGTTGGATTATATAAAAGTCTGAAGAAGCTCTTTAAAGATACAAGAGAAGCAATACTACTTTTAGAATGAATCTTCTCTTGGAGGAACACACAGTATTTTCAGTCATAATTTCTAATTACAGTGTAGGTGACTCAAAAATTGCCAAATACTTGATTCCTCAAAAGGTACCATAAATAAGCATCATTTTATAGATGAAGAAATTTAGGAATCATAAGATTAGATGACTTGCCTAGAATTAAATATATACATATATAACAAAATATATATTTATATATATATACATGTATATATAGAGCTAAATATACATATATAAAACTAACTATATACTACAATTAAATATATATACAATAACTAAATATATGTAAGGGTTTCTCAGGTGGCACAGTTGGTAAAGAATCTGTCTGCTCAATTCAGGAGACATAAGAGATGCTGGTTTGACCCCTCTGTTGGGAAGATCCCCTGAAGGAAAAAGTGGCAACCCCCTCCAGTATTCTTGCCTAGAAAATCCCATGTACAAAGGAGCCTGGTGGGCTACAGCCCATGGGGTCCCAAAGAGTCAAATATGACTAAGCTTGCACTCTTGCACACATATACTACAACTAAATATATATACAGATAATTATATATTATATGTGTGTGTGTGTGTGTGTGTGTGTGTGTGTGTGTGTGTGGTGTGTGTATAAAAGAAAGAGAACTAAACAGCAATTATCTATTTTGTTCTAGGAGTTAAGTAGGCAAATGTTTCATAAATGATACATCATTGACCCTCCTCCCATTAATATCTTTTTTCTGAGCAGTAAACCTATAAAAAATTTCAAGTCACTTTAACCAAATCAGTTACCACAAAGACTGCTTTCTATCCATACCCCACAGTCAGCCATCTTCACTACTAACCAGAAAAGACACAGAAGCTGCAGTCACTTTTAGTTTTTCCCATGAATCACTTGGGAGTCTAAAATGTTTCTGAGGCCCCTGAGCTAGTAAGAATTCCACTTACATAGCCTCTGTTGTCCCTGTCTGTGTCCCTAGCTATTTCCCCATGTTTCCTTTTCCACTGTCACATCTACTAACAGCTGCTTAAGTAATACTCATTTCAGTTTGTTATTTATTTGATTTCCTTTATATCACCTTGTAACAACCATGCTAATTTAGAAGTTTCATCTTTGAGAACAGTGGATTAGTCAGATTCTACACAGTCACCTTCTTCCTACAACAGTTAATTCATAACCTTGCTATACATGGATGAACCCTTCTCCCCCTGGATATTACATGTAGGTACAGACATTATCATTCTTTCCTGACTTGATATTTTATGTTTGCTGGAAGTAGTCTGCTTGTTTCTGTTATTTTGGTGACTAAGTTGTGGCCAACACTTTTGTGTTCCCATGGATTGTAGCCCGTCAGGCTCCTCGCCCATGGAATTTCCCAGGCAAGAATACTGGAGTGGGTTGCCATTTCCTTCTCCAGAGGACCTTCCCAACTCAGGGATCAAACCTGTGTTTCCTACATTGACAAGTGGGTTCTTTATCACTGAGCCACCCAGGGAAGCCCAGTTTGCCTGTTTGCTTTTCCCTATATCCATCCTTACTTACACAGAAACAGATAAAATTATACCTGTATTTCAAAGACAGATATGAATGCTATTTTATGAGAACACCTTTATAGGTTGGAGAAGGGAATGGCAACCCACTTCACCATTCTTGCCTGGAGAATTCCATGGACAGAGGAATTCCTGCCAGGCTACAGTTCATGGGGTCACAAAGAGTCAGACATGACTGAGCGTCTTTCATTCTTTACAGTTCAACATTCCCAATCATTTTGAAATTAGTAAAATGTATACACATCTCACTATCATCATTTTCCTTTTATTACAACATTTTATATGTTTAATTATTAATTGGAGCACTATTTGAAGTTAACTATCAAATCAAAGTTTTTAAACATTTATTTCCTTTTGATCGAAATCAAACTTTTTTGACATTTAACTTGTCACCATTAGCTCTCTACTATGTTCAGAAATATAGTTTAGGCTGACCTTTTTTCTCGTTTTTAGCAGATAATTGTTAACCCACTGGAAAAAAAAAAATTAAAAAAAAAGAAAAAGAAAAAAAAAAACAAAAAAAACAAAAAAAAACTGTCACTTTCAGGGGAATGGTGTGCAAGATATCACCATCCTGGTGCTAAATTGGTGCATGAGTAATTCTAGAAGCAGTGTGTTTTATTTGACGACAGTTTTTAAAGTCATAGACTGCTGTTTCTCTATGTCATTTGCTTTCTTTTTCCTAAAGAGATTTAAAAATTCATTCTCATCTTTTTGATCACAGTGATTTTCTCTCTGTATCTCCCATGCTACATATTGTCACTCTAAGACATTTGTTTAAATGACACTGTTCCCCAAAGATGCAGAAACTCTAATTTTTTTGTTATAAGATTAGATTTTATTTAAATAAACCATAAAGTAACTTTTATGGTTCACTAGTCATTCTCTTCACCTTTCTCTGTTTCTTATCCCATTCTAGCTTTGGGGGAAAGTGGTATGCTAATAAGATTATAATTAGACAAGTATACATGGGTAAATTATGCTATTACTGAATGATGCTTACATATTACTGGTGGCTAAAGCAGCATAGAGTGATTCCTAGGTGAAAGACCAGATGAATGCCAGATATGTTTATTTTAGCAGAAAAAAGATTCCTGAAAAAACACTTTCAGCGACTTTCCACCACAAAATAGCACGATGAATGTAAAGAAACTCACTCCTACAAATCAAGTCCCATATTTCTTTTACATTTTGCTTTTCCCATTGCTGCTCTTGTTACTACTGATTTATCACAGCAAGTTTCAGCACTAAATTCTAATTCTTTAGAAGAACTTAAATATTTAAAATCTCTGTTTTGAATAATCTTATAACTAGAGCTGACGTGCAACAAGTTTAGTAAGAATAATCAGGAAGAAACATAAGAGACAATTGGAAACAGTCACCCTGAAGATCACGTACGGCAATGTTTTATACATCCTATAAAAAGTTTACAATATTGCTTGCAATTTTAAGTACCAATAGAGAAAAGATCTGAGCACGATTGAGCTGTACCTTACTCAAATTACAGTGGCATAGTTCCATTACATTTTGTTAGTACTTTCATATCACTCCAAATAATCCTCACACATTTAACAGAGTCTCAGATTGTTTTTTTCAGATAAATCCAGGAAATTCAGAAAGTTGCAGTTAGCTTAGTTTGATTACAAACATCTGTCCTTGGCATGCAGCAGGGTACTGCTTACCTATGTCTCCAATTTAGCATCTGTGGGGGCTGTACATTGCCCTACTAAACAATCAGATAAAATTCAATCATCTTGAAATATTTTTCAAGTTTTGATTTTAAATTTTACTGTACATCAGCCAACAATATCTTTTTTTAATAACGTGACAACTTAAGCTCAGCAAAAGTTCTAGTGGGGGAAATGTTACCATTTAAGGAAACTCCTATTCTGATGTTAGCTATTAAATTTTTACTAAGGTGTTGTCAGTTCCAGTTCAGTAAAATACCTTCATTTTAAATAAAAGTTTATATAACTTAAACAAGTTAGTAATGTAAGACGTGTTGTTCAGAATTTATTTTACTGCTGTAATGTAATATTCACAGTTACCCTGAGAGATGTGTTCTTTGATCCCCACTAAAGAGGTAAAGAAAGTGAGGCTTAGAGAAGTTAAGTAACAGGCCCCAAGGCAACACCAGCTGCTAGGGGGTTTACCCAGGATTTGATTTCAGGCTATTCTGACTCCAAAGACATTAGTCCAGTTTAAATGCAATTGATGTTTCTGTCTTCTACTCATTTCTTTTTCTGAGAGAACTGGTCAACCATGCAAAACCTCTGCTATGGACCATCATCTACAGACATTTCTCTCTTCTAAAATATATCAAGGGAACAGATTATTTTAGGTTTCCTTTTTTTTTTGCTCCCATAGCTTTAAAGCATAGGCTTTGCACAGTGAAAAGGAGCTTTGTTTTGCTACTTGAGCAAAATGCCTTAAGCAACTTGGACTAATATTTCTTAGGTGACACAGAGTTAATGCTATCTAGGCATTGTAAGTGAATTTCAGTAAAACAGCAGTCCCAGGCCTACCTACATTTACTCTCAGCTGTTTTTGTTTGTTTTTAGCAAAGCCCGCTAAATTAGAATTAAACCAGGTATGCTGTTTTTCCTTCTCCTAGTTCATGAAAGTACCTCTGACTTATGAAAGTAAGTAAAATATTACCAGAAATCGATAAAGAAGAAGGAAGTCAATTGCTGGCCTACTGAAGATGGGATGAAGCTGAATCATTTGGAAGTTCATTAGAAGGTTTTTTTGTTTTTCGGTTTTTCAAATCCTATGAATTAGATCGGGGACTATTTTTGCTGCAGGTGCTATTCTGGTGCTTTTCAGATCCTTTTGCTAGCAGGCAAGCAGAGATCTTCAAATATGAGATGCTCCGTATCTGTCTTTTTGGGCTTCCCAGGTGGTGTATTGGTAAAAAAAAAAAAAAAAAAAAAATCTGCCTGCCAATACAGGAGTTGCAAGAGACGTGGGTTCGGTCCCTGCGTTGAGAAGCTACCCTGGAGTAGGAAATGGCAACTCACTCCAGTGTTCTGGCTTAGAAAAATTCCATAGACAGAGGACACTGGTGGCCTCTGGTCCATGGGGTCGCAAAGAGTCGGACGTGACTGTGTAACTGAGCGCACATACACAATGCACACGCATCCGTCTTTTATGAGGGATATTTGGAGAGAAAACCTTCTAGCACTTGCCGTTGGTTAGGAATCACCACAGACCTTTCAGTTGTGGTTTCCAACTCTGGACACCTCAGCAGGATGCCAGCTTTTTGGTTCCTGGAGAATGTACTTTAAGTTTAATGTTGTCATTCTGCCATATACATCTATGAAATTTATTATTTGGGAACCACAAGAAAGAACTGCATTTTAAAACTGTTCAGATAAATAAAAGTAAAAACTTTATCCAAAAAAAAGTGAAACTCTTTTTTAGCCCTTGAGTTCTTTCAGCAGTTGGTTTTAGAGAGAATAGGATAATGTTTAACACACAATCATGCTTTGAAATTTGCCAACTGCCCTGTCCCTTTGATCACTCCAAAGAAAAATATGTTCTCGTCTGTTTGAAAGAGAACCAGATACCCTGTTCTTTGGTTAAAGATGCTATGTTTGGTCACCAGATTCATAAGTGAATTTGTTTAAAATGCAAAGAAATAATGAGAAAAATAAAAGAAAGAAAGAAAAGCTGTTAGAAATTCAGGAAACAGTACCTGCAATAGAGAAAAAAGAAAGAATAATTTACATAGCACATTTTTTATGGATACTGTACTATAAGACAAGGATTCACAATATACTCTGACTCATAGAAAATAGTTTGCCTGTATAAATATTAAATGTTGGATTTTTTTATGCCACTGAGGAAGAAATTGACCACAGCTATTCATGGGATGACTCTGGTGATTATGATTTTAAAAAATAAATAAATTTATAAGAAATAATCAAGAAGGAAAGTTCTATATATGCTTATGTTTTCAGAGATACTGAAGTGAGCAATCTGTTTGGATGAGCATCAGAGAATTTTCAAGGGCATCAGAACATCACGTCAGCAAAGTGAGATACATAGACTTAGATATTGTGAAGAATCCCTTGATTTGAACTCTCACTTCCTGGATAAAACTCCATGAAAGATGTTTGACTTGACTAGATTTTTGACCTTTAATCCTTGGGTATTACCCAAGTAGAACTGAGCTCTTCATGGGAAAAATGTTTTAAAAATTCAAATTTTAAAATAATTCACAATACATAAAACAATCATTTTAAAATAAGTCCGTCACAAACTAAAAGAAAAAAAAATCATATTCATATACTGAAATTAGTTAAACTTTGGAAGTTGGAGCAAACAGAAGCCAGTTTAAGGGCTTAAAAAGTAGCATAAAGCAGTCTAGAGATGGTAAAGAATCTGCCAGCAATGTGGGAGATCCGAGTTTGATCCCTAGGTCTGGAAGATCCCCTGGGGAAGGAAATGGCAACCCACTCCAGTGTTCTTGCCTGCAGAATCCCATCGACAGAGGAGCCTGGAGGGCTACAGTCCATGGGGTTACAAAGAGTCAGACACAACTAAGCAACTAACACTTTCACTTCACTTTTAAAGCAGTCTAGACGTTAACTGCTAGACATTTACTATCTAACTTTTATGTCTTTTCCTTCATTTGTCTCTGATTCTCACCTGGATGAACATTTTTACTAGTTGTTCACTCAGATGTGTATTTAAAATACAATTGATCCTTGAACAACACAAGTTTAAACTATGTGGGTTCATTTACGTGATGATTTTTTCAAAAGATGCAAATTACTATACTATATGATGCCCGCATATAGTTCCATGGATATGGAGCCATGCATATGAAGGCAGACTAAATTTATACATGAATTTTGGACTTCAGATAGGGTCAGTTACCCTAACCCCCACATTGTTCAAGTGTAAGCCTGTACAGCTATCTGAATTTGTAAACAAAGGGAAAAACATGTAGCATTATTGGCAAAAACGTAGGTAACTAAACTAGCTATCAATACACTCTAGAATAAAAGTTCAGAGAATTTTTTTTTTAGAGGGGAAAAAATGGCAGAGCTAAATTATTATGTGCTTGAATTATACTAGTGGGTTCTACTAAACATGTTTAGTAAATTTTAGGTGAATTATGACCTACCTTTATGATACAGGGATTAGAAGTTTCAGGACAATCCTGAGAAAAGCATATTTCCTGTTAGGCTACTGTTCACTACTGTTACTTAATAAATAACCCAGAAACTCTGAAGCTTAAAACAACAATTATTTATAGTACGTCATAATTTGTGAGTCAAGGATTTGGTCAGAGCTCAGATGATTGACTCCTCTGATGCATATGGCAGTGATGACACTTACCCAGTACCATTCATGTGGCAAATGGGCTTGCCTGCAGGATACAAGACAGCTTCATACACGTGTATGGTGCTACAGATTGATTTTTATGTCCCCCTCAAAATTCACAGGTTGAAATCCTAACCCTAATATAATGGTCTTTGGAAGTGAAGCATTTGGGAAGTGATTTTGTTATGAGAATGGATCCCTCATAAATGGAATTTGTGCTCTTAGGAAAGAGACCCCAGAGTGCTCCTTCGCTGCTTCTGACGGATGAGGACACAGTGAGAAGATGGCCACCTATAAACCAGGAAGTGGCCTTATTTAGGTGGTTACTAAGACTTGACAAAGGAAGGGATAATTAATTTAAATTTGAAACAATAAAAGACTATTAGTCGACTGAAAGAGGAGTGAGTACATTCCACGCTGGGGCAAGAAAACGTGCAAGAATGTTGGGACTAGAGGAAGCCTGGTACAACAACAAAGTAAATAGAGATAAGGCACATTCACCCAGAGTGCTGAGAGGCTGGGAAAGAGGAAGCTGAGAGCATAGGCAGAGCCCAGGGGTATGCAGCCTTGTAAGGCTCCCTTCTTTCGTTCCTTCCTTTCTTCCTTCCTTGTTTCCTTCCTTCTAAAAGCCCTGAGAAGCTTTGAGAAACCATGGACAATGATGAATGCAGGATGAAATGATTATGCTTTCAGTTTGGAAAGAGTCTGGAGAGCAGCTTTTAAGGTGGAGGGAAGGAAGAGTAGATTCAAAGCGGTTACAACAGACCTGGGGACAGTTTAAGAAGAAAAACTAACAGAATTTGGTGACAGATTAAATATGGAGGATAAATGACAGGGATTGAAATTTCAGTGTTTGCTGTCCACGAGTACCTATTATCTCCTGCTATTAAGAGACGCAATATATATTATTTCCCGCTATACTCATCTTAGCTGAAAAAGACTTAAGTGTACCAGGCATAGTTCTCAATAGGTTATAAACAGTTTTCTGTGAAGTAGATGAGATTATGCACGTTTTCCATGTGAGGAATCTGATACAGAAAGAAACAAAATACTTTATCTAAGAGTACCCAGGTTGGCCAGTGGTAGAGGAGGAATTTGAAGCTAGACTGTCTGCCCTAAGAGGCCATAATCTTCATCTGGAAACTTGCTGGCCCATTTGGATTTTACCTGGGCTCACAGACAATCATTTCCAAATTACAATTGCTTTTGCAGTTTGATGTGTCCTTGTGACTAAGCTCTGGCTTAGTGAGCAAGAATGATGCATGGTACTATTTGATCATGTGTTTTATGCCCTGACTTTCCTCTTTTCCCACAGAGAGATGGTCAGCACTTGAAAAACTGCTTTGAATTCCAAAATGGAAGTCATGTACTGATGATAGCAAGGCTGCCTCAACAACTCATCTCTTCAGACCACTTATTTGGAAACCACATGAAAGAGAAATGTGCTTCTATGTTATTTAACCTATGTAAATTACACACAGCTCCCCAGGTGGCACAGAGATAAAGGATTCTCCTCCAGTGCAGGAGATGCAAGAGACACGGTTCAATCCCTGGATCAGGAAGATTCTCTGGAGGAGGAAATGGCAACCCACTGCAGTATTCTTGCCTGAAAAATTCCATGGGCAGAGGTGTCTGGTGGGCCGCAGTCCATGGAGTCGCAAGGAGTCATACATGACTGAGTGACTAAGCACACACAAATTACATACACTTTCTTGGAGCAAACTAACCTGTCTCCTACTTACTATAAGGGCTATCATCTATAGAAAACTCCTCACTTTCTGAAGTGTAGAAAAGGAGGCATGATGAGGCTACATACTAAAGGGGACACAGAAGAGCAGGTTTGGAAAAGGAAAAGATCATGTTATAATCATACTAGTTACAAACATAGCTTTAAAGCATTCAGGTAGACATGTTGAGTAAGTAGGTGTATGTACAAATTTGGAGCTTAAAGAGCTGAAGATAAACTATTTCTTTGATACAATTCTGAAACCAGCCACACATCAAATGAAAAAAATGTTTTTTCTCTAATAACTTATAATAACTTCGTGAGTTAAAAAACAGACTTTTATTTTCCCATTTTATTAACTTCCAAATTTATATTAGAAAATGTATTTTAAAATTATGAATGTTTAGAATAAATGGTCTATTCAGTCTTACTTTTATGAAGAAACTCTTGTCTATAACCTCTGAAAAGTTAGCTTAGTAACCTTGTGTCAGAAAACTTACTTAGTTTAGGGAGGTTAGGTTATTGGTAACTGCAGTAGTTGTCTATTTGCTATTGTTTAGTTGCTAAGTCATGTCTGACTCTTGTGAACCCATAGACTGTAGCCCATGGATTTCCCAGGCAAGAACACTGGAGTGGGTTGCGATTTCCTCCTCTGGGGGATCTTCCTAACCTAAGGATCGCACCTGCATCTCCTGCTATGACAGGTAGATTCTTTACCACTGAGCCACCAGGGAAAGCCCAAGTGTCTACATAACAAATTATCACCAAACTTAGCAGCTTAAAACAACAGACATTTGTTGCCTCATACTTTCTGTGAGTCAGGAGTTTGGGCACAATTTAGCTGGGTGCCTTGAGCTCATGGTCTCTCACAAGGCTGCTAAGCTGTAGGTCAGAGCTACATCTTAGAATTCATGTGCGGCTCAAATATCTGCTTCTCAAGTGGTTATAGGAGAGCTTCAGTACCTTGCAGTCTGTTGAACTGAGGGCTTCATTTCTCCAACAATCTATACGGGCCTCTCCACAGGCCTGCCAACAAGATGGCAACTAGCTGTTGCCAGCTCAAGTAATCTGAGAGAGACAAAGAGAGAACATACAGAAGGAAGGCACAGTCTCTTAAAAACCTGATCTTGAAATTGCCACCCTATCACTTCTAAAGCAGGTAAACTCACAAAAGCAGAGACTAAAATGGTAGTTACCAGAGGCTGGGCGGAGGGGGAAATGAGAAGATGTCAATCAATGAGTACAAAGCTTCATTTGTGGAAAATTAATAAGCTCTGCAGATCTAATGTACAGCAATGTGACTATAGTAACAATACCATATTATGTAGTTGAAATTTGTCAGTGGTGAAAGTGAAAGACACTTATTCATGTCTGACCCTTTGCGACCCCATGGACTATACAGTCTATGGAATTCTCCAGGCCAGAATACTAGAGTGGGTAGCCTTTCCCTTCTCCAGGGGATCTTCCCAACCCAGGGATTGAACCCAGATCTCCTACATTGCAGGCAGATTCTTTACCAGCTGAGCCACAAGGGAAGCCCAAGAATACTGGAGTGGATAGCCTATCCCTTCTCCAGCAGATTGTCCCAATTCAGGAATCGAACTGGGGTCTCCTGCATTGCAGATGCATTCTTTACCAGCTGAGCTATAATGGTCTTGTGTTCTCATTATCCAAAAGGTAACCATGTGACATGATAGATATTAATTAGCTTGATTGTGGCAATTATTTCACAATGCAGACATATATCAAAACATTAAGTTGTATGTCTTAAATATATACAATTTTCTTTTGTCAATTATACTTTAATAAAGATGAAGACAGAAATAAGAATTTTTAAAAATGAATCAGTAAACCCAACCCACTTAAGAAAAGGGGATTATACAGATCTGTAAATACTAGGAGGCAGGGATTATTGGGGGCCAATTTAGAGGCTGTCTGCCACAGTAATCAAGGTATAGGGAACAAACTTGTGGCTACCAAAGGGGAGAGGAAAGGGGGGGACAAATTAGGGGTGAATGATTAACGGATTAAAAGTACTATGTATAAAATAGGTAAGCAACAAGTTTATGCTCTGTGCTGTGTGTGTAGCACAGGGAATTATATCCATTATCTTGTAATAACCTATAATGTAATGTAATTTGCAAAACTACTGAATCACTCTGCTGTATACTTGAAATTAACACAATATTGTAAATCAGCAACAGTTCAATTTTAAAAAATGGGAGTTTGGAACGGACTCATACACCCCATTATATTTAAAATAGACAAAAAACAGAAACCAACTGTATAGCACAAGGAACTTTGCTCACTAGTCTGTAACAACCTAACTTGAAAAGAACATGAAAAAGTTTAGGTACGTGTATATGTATAACTGAATCACGTTGCTGTATGTCTGAAACAAACATTGTTAATCAACTATACTCGGACATAATTTTTTTTTAAGTGCCACTAGTGA